>NC_139399.1:60628571-61870000 GCF_054392235.1 Sus scrofa
CACCTTTTTCTCAGCCAACTTGAAATCCAAGTGGAAACTTTCCCCTTGAAGACAGCCGGGCTCCTGGAACCCCCAGCCAGGGGCAGAGACTTAAAATTAATACCCGATTGACGGGTGGGCTTTTTATTTACACTTGTCCCCAGGAGCTTTCACGTCGGTGCCATGTTCCCAGGGGTGGGCACACTTCATCAGTGGCCCCTGCCAACCCCAGTCATTAGTGACATTCCTCCTTTCTCCATGGCAACGGAGGTGATGTCACCCGTCGCGGATTTCAGACCTGCAGCCCACCTTCTCCAGATCACGCAGGTAAACAGCCCCTCTCTGTCTGTACAATGACTTTCGCAGGCACTGCAGATTTCAAGGCTTCCGCCCCCTCGTTGAACAGCCCCCCCTTTTTCAGGCAGGCCCAAGCAGGTTTGTTTTGATAAGGACCTTTATAAATCCTGAGCTTTGCAGGCAACTTTCTTACCTTCAGAAAGCTCACTCAGGCGTGGCCCAATTAAAATTCGCATAGAAGGACTGGCTTTTAGTAACACATCTTACTAACTAACACAGGCCCAGCTGAGAAAATGCTTTTTTTCCAAAACCTCAGGCTGGGACGCAGGGAGGGTCCCCAGTGCCAACTCAGGAAACACACTCTCGCTGCTTTTCCTATAGCTTCCAATCTACCTTCAACATGTTTCTCTTGCAGGGGGGGAAAAAAAGGCATTAAAATTAGATCTAAAGCAAGACTTTAGAGCTAAATGCCAGTCTGTAGGAAAGGCAGGGGACAGAGGAACAGGTTAAAAAAACACCAGAGGGATGCCACTGGCAAAATTCACTGTGTAGACAACAGCACAGGAAAAATGACCCTGTTTCTTCAACCAATAAATGGCAAGAAAACAGACCGATGGGGATTTTTATAAAATAAAAGACATAATAACAGCCGTGTCAACCAACTACAACGTGAGGCTCTTGTTTGGATTTTGGTTCAAACAAATTATCCACAAAGAGGTACTTGTGAAACAAGCAGGAAATTTAAACACTAGATATTTGAAATTAAGTATTGGAGTTTTTAAGGTTTGATGATGGGACTCTCAACAGTCTGTTCAGGCTAGGGGTTGAATCGGAGCTGCAGCTGCCGGCCTACACCACAGCCACAGCAATGCAGGATGCGAGCCACGTCTGCAACCTACACCGCAGCTCACGGCAATGCCAGATCCTGAACCCACTGAGCGAGGCCAGGGATCGAACCTGCAACCTCGTGATTCCTAGTCAAGTTCGTTAACCACAGAACCACAACAGGAACTCCAAGAGTCCTTATTTTTGAGAGCTGCATACTAATCTATTTATTAATCAAACATTAACCATCTGGTATGTGATTTAAAATCAGCAAGGGTGGGGATGCAGAGAATATGCTGAGGTTGGGTTGAAATAAGACCGGCCGTGCGCTGATGACTGCTGAAGCTGGGTGATGAGAACACGGGAAGTAATTATACCAACGTCTCTACTTTTCCTTATTTTGCAAAAAGTTCATAATAAAAGTTCGGGAAAAAGTCAAAGGCAGTTCCCTTTGCTCTGGGGGGACCCATGTCGGGCTCTGCCCCTGCTCCATCCCAGGAAGAGTTGAGCCTTCTTCCCTGAGCTCAGCTTGGGAACAATCAGCAAAAAACCTCACACCGGCCCCAGGGAAGCCGAGTTTGGCCAGAACTCTTCGGAGCCAGGGGCGATTTCCTGTGCTGGGGACCGAGGAAAGCGGAAGTCCCTCCGTGGGGGAAGCCACAAGACATCCACCACGCGGCACTTCCCAAGGCTGCCCCTTCCTGGCCCTGGCTCAGGGGGTTCCGGGGGCCAGAGCAGCACCACGGGGAGGGCCTGTGAGAGAGGCGGCCCAGGGAACCCTGCAGCCGAGGCAGCTGAGAAGGTTTCTGCAGCCAGCCGAGTTCCGGGGTGCAGGCAGGGGCCTGATGAAAGTTTTTAAAGTCAGAACTGATTGCATGTCTGTTAGGTAACTTGCTACAATGCCAACGTAAGCCCGGCAGCCAGTGGCTCCTCTCCAAAGACCATCTTCCCTTAAGGCTCAGGATTCATCAAAGGCCAAGGCAAAGACTCCTCCGAGGAGCCAATGCTCTCCCGAAGTCAGGTGACCCAGATTTCTCAGAGCCCATCACTGCTGGCCCCAGCACTGCCGCTGGATGGATGGTCACACAGCCCACGCTTCGTCACGCCACCCCAAGAAAACCTGCCATCAGCCCTCGCAAGAGCACTAGCCCCGTTTCATTTCACAGGTGAGAAACAAGTGCAGGGAACCAAAACCACTGCCCTGAGGCACGCGGCTAATAAGGAATTATGCAACTTTTCATCCATTTATATGGCAATGATTTATTGCATGCTTGCTAAATCCAGGCACTTTTGCTTGGCCAAGGTCATGCAGGTAGAAGACAACTAAGTCAGAATTTCAAGCCAGGATTGGTGCTCTAACTCGCCTGGCCAATGGCCTCTGGAGGTGGGGGGCCGTGTACCCCCGAAGGCATGCCCAACAATCCAGTGGGGCGTAGAAGGAAATACTTTTTAAAAATAGCAGAACACCCGTTTATATTCTGTCCTTTCCACTTTGATTTTTATTGCATGTTTTATAATGAATATAATCCCTCAGGACAGGCGTGAACACACCATTGATAATAAGTATCAAACCTCCAGGGTCAAAGCACCCCATGCTAGCGTAGGCAGGACCCTCAAAAGCTGGAGTCAGTGACATTCTGGCTGAACGACAGAGACTTGGGAGCCCAACAGCCTGGGTTCAAGCCCTGCTCTGCCACGTGCCCCTGAATGACTCCAAGCAAAAGGCAGCTGACCCCTCAAAGAATATGACTTCATGGGGCCTTCGTACGACTGGAAGATTCTAGTGCACAGCCAGGATTGAGAACCACTGGCCGCAGATGCTGCATTTTTCCAGTTTATTCAACCCCATCACCTACAGGACTAAAAAGCCTTGGGAACCAACCCAAATAATACAGCTCTGAGATCTGAAGCGCCTCCACCCCCCAATCAAAATCTGAGGCCACCTCGAGAACAGAAGGCCTTTAATTTGGAAGCAGGGATGACATGTGTTTACTGGTAAAGAAGGATTGAGGCAACTTTCTTCCTAGTTCTTTGGCCCCTTTGAGAGGGTCAGGGCTCAGGTCAGCCCTCAGTTCACCTTTCCAGCTGCACCTGGAGACACTATTTGTACAAAGCAGGCTTATTAAGGCCTGTCCTTAGCTCGATACAGACGGCAACGTCTCTGAATGTCACATGTGTTTAGCAAACCTGCTTGCTTAGGGTAGAGCTCTATTTTTAGCAAGCACCAAAAAAAGCTGCCTGAGACTATATCCCAGCACCTCGTTTGTCCCCATTTGTTTACCAGGCTGTGCCCCACACTGGCCTGGGGGCCAGATGAGGGCAGGACCACATCTCATTCGTCTCTCTACCCCCATAGGGCCTGGCACAGAACCAGCACTCATGAGTGGTTGCTGAGAGAAGGAGGTTTTGATTGTCCCCTGCGAATGGGTGGAGGGCAGGTGGCCCTGAGTGGAAGTGCTGGTGACATTAGAAATGGGCCACAGCGGGGTCTGTGACTCTACTTGAAAATGGTATAAGAGGTGGGCTGGGGGCGGAGGGGGATGCCTGTGGGGGTGGGGATGCCTGTGGGCCAGGGGTGTGGGGAGTGCAAGGGGGTCTGCGTGTGAGCAGTGCGCTCCTACGGTGTATGGGACCTGTGGCTTTATCAGCCTTTCAAAGCGCTGTGACCCAAAACGTTTAAACTCTACAAGCAATGGCCAGGAGTCCCTTGTCCCGTCTGAAAGGTCACAGTTGATGCCGCAGGCATCAGCTTACCAGGAATCGGCAGAGGGACACGCCAGACCCACTGAGCCAGGTGAGAAATGAGCACTTCAGAAAGGTTGGTCCCCAGCACGGCCCAGAGGAGAGCTGGCGCCTCTGCAGGCGACCTGGGATTGCCCGTACCCGCCCGTCTCTCAAGTAAAAACGGACTGGCTGAATCACAAGCACACAGGAAGCAATGAGAGCCAGCACACCCCTCTGCTCCAAGGTGGGGGCAGCAGCCCTGGGCACGGCTCCCTTAGCCCTGTGCCCATCCTTTCTACTGCCATGTACTTAGCCGTCTCCCTCAGTAGAAAAAAGCGACAGTCTACTTTGCATGTCTCTAGGCAAATAAATCTGAAAACCTAGATAGGCAAAATGGATACTTTCTTAGAAAGATAAAGTTTACCAAAATTGACTCCAGTAGAAGTAGAAAAAGTAAACGACCGACTCCCATCGAGACCATCGAGAAAGCCGTCGTAGCCCAGGCCCGTAAAAAGGCACCAGGTCCTGGAGCTCCCGTCGTGGCGCAGTGGTTAACGAATCCAACTAGGAACCAGGAGGTTGCAGGTTCAATCCCTGGCCTTGCTCAGTGGGTTAAGGATCCGGTGTTGCCATGAGCTGTGGTGTAGGTTGCAGACGCGGCTCAGATCCCACGTTGCTGTGGCTCTGGCGAAGGCTGGTGGCTCCAGCTCTGATTGGACCCCTGGCCAGGGAACCTCCATATGCCACCGGAGCAGCTCAAGAAAATGCAAAAAGACCAAAAAAAAAAAAAAAAAAAAAGGCACCAGGTCCAGATGGCTTCACAGGGGACTTCTATCACAACTTTAGAAACTGGACACCCCCAACAATCCACACATTGTCCCTGAAGGAAAGACACTTAAGCCTAACAGCATACCGAAAAGTGAAAAGCACACTGTAGACATACCTCACTTGCAAACACTGCTGAAAGAAATCTTTAACAAAACACATCGAGTAGATGCCAGCCCCACCACCATAAGAAAATGTGCAGTGACAAGGGGGGTTAATGACAGGAATGTTTCAATATTAGGAAATTTATTACTATAAGTGAACATATTAATAAATTTTAGAAGAATAAAACCCTATTCTTCTGTAGGCACTTGTTATTATCTCTGACATAACATGACTATCTATGAGTATGACTCTCATTCCTAATCAAAACTCTCCACAAAACAGAAACAGAGGAATACGTCCGCCACAAAATTAAATCCATGTGCCCTCATCCTCAAGCCAACGCTGGAAGGTACTCCTGCTGGGGTCAGGAACAAAGCAAGGATGCCTACTTTCCACTACGAGGTGGATGCTACTGGAGGTACTGGTCAATGCAATTAAACAGGAGAAAACCATTAGAGTCTCAATTAGAGGCTCTAACTCCATGCCGGCAGGGACTAGGTCTTATTTCCTATTATATCCCTAGGATCCAGCACCGTAGGTGCTCTATAATCAGTTGGATGAGGACATGAATAATGACTCACATTAAGTGACACCTCTATTAACAAAATCGAGGATTTAATAAATGCTAGTAACAAATCACGCTATGTTAATAGATCTAAATGTGCTAACCCATTCAAGGCAAAGAACCCTACCGAGGTGAGTAGTCTCTTTTCAGCCATGTGACAGCTCTACTGAGATCCAGAGAGGTTAAGTGACGGGCCCAAGACCACTCTGGTGGTAAATGCTTTAAATTCCAGCCTTGCATGGTTCCCTTACCACCTGCTTTACATATGTTCCTCATCAAATGAGGGAATGAGGAACCCTCACCCAGTAGATCGGAAAGCAGCCTCCGGAGCAGGACTGCCAGGTTCCTATTTCGGCTCTGCCATTTACCAGCTCCGCTTCCTTAGGAAAATTCCTTTTCCTCTTTGGGCCTTAGCATCCTCCTCTGTAAAACGGGAGTAACAACGGTGCCTACCTGCTAAGGCTGGAGGGTAACGCATGAGCTAGTAAATGTCTGCCGCATGTTCAAGTTCCACAAAACGAGCATCTGACCTCCCCAAAACACCGAAGAGCCATCACCAATTTCGGACAAGGTCTGGCCCATGAGCAGTCCTCTTCCCGTCTTGGTTTTTTGCCAAGTCCATGCCTGGAGTGAAGGGTAACACCTCGCCTGCATCACCCACGTCCCATCACCTGGGACAAGGCCCGAGAGCACGAGAGAAGCTAGCGTTGGCCCTTGGGGAGTTCCCTCCTGCGGAAGCAGAGAGAGAGGTGACTGCTATTAACATCTGGGTGAGCCAGAATCCGACCCTGGACATCTGGAAGAGCTCGCTGTAGCCTCTCAAGGCTCATGACATCCTCTCTCCCTGAGCCGTGATGTTTCTGGGCTGCTGACTTCCCAGCAAGGAGTCGTTATTTTATAGATTCCAAAGCATAACTCCTCACTCCCAAAGCGGGGCTGCACATAATGACTTCTTTCCAAAGAGCACAGTTTGCAAAGGAGTAACTTGACGGTGGAGGAACCTGTCAAACGCTACCTCGGCCACTTGATCAAGACCAACCTCCACAGTGGTAAGTCATGCTGACGGTAGCGACAAGGATGTGACATGATGGAAATGGTCCCTGTACCTCTGCAGTCTCCCTCCTCCAAACCCTCAGCCCTGTCTACCCATGAGAAAAACGTTAAGACCCTACTGGAGGGATAGGCTACAATGTCCCGAACCAGTGCTCCTCAAACTGCCAAGCTCATAAAAAAACAAGGACAGTCTGAATCCAAATAAATTATGGACTTGGGTTCATCGCACTGCATGATACTGGCTCATAAATTATAACAAGTACATCCCATATACCAATGTAAGATGTTAATCCTAAGACACCTCTCGTACTATCTTTACAACTCTTTTGTAAATCAAAAACTGTTCCAAAAAATAAAGTTTATCAATAAGAAATAGACTCAGGGGCCTTCCCTGTGGTCACTTAGACACCCATCTGGCAGCCACCGAGCACCACTTGCCAAGAAAAACTATAAAAAGCACCTCCCATCAGATTTGGCTTGGAAACTATTTCCCCGGAAATCTCCCCTGCTGCAGGGAAGAAAAAAAAAAAAAAAAAAGTGCGTTGATTGTGAATCTGGGAGGGGTGTAAGTATTAGTTCCCTGCAAAATACGGCTTTAATCTTAAGGAACAGAAAGACCACTGATGCTAAAAGGATCGTTTGCAGATTCTTAATTGTATCTTTTCAAAGGAAAGGATGGCCTCCAGATTGCAACTCGAGAAGGCTGGTCTCTTTGGCTGGCTAATTATTTCCATCTCCAGCCAAAATACAGAATAAGGACTAATTACCAGCTTCACTTGGTATCTGAGTGAAGGGCATCCTCCAAAGTCAGAGCCAACCCCTCCCTCGAAGATCGCCAGGGAAGCCGTGGTGGAAGCGAAGTTAAAACTTCTCCGTCACCCGCCTAACACAGCATCTCTGGGAAACAGTAAGCCTGGGAGATTCCAGAAACGGCCGCCTACACACACCAGCCAGCACAATCCCTTCCTACTCTGTGGCCGCAGCCAAGCCCAAGTGCCTCTGGAAGGTACCAACAGGCCTGCCCCTGAGGCTCCAGTAAGCAATGGCTGGGCTAGGCTGTCACAATCAGGAAGCCTGGTTGGGGTTTTTTTTTTTTTTTTCTTGTTTTGTTCCAAGACAACCTGCTACCCAGAAAAATACAGTGAGGTTGGTGTGCGACCTCCTCGTTTTGACCAAGGCTCCTGCGAAACACGTGAAATGCAGGCCCGGCCTGGGGAAATCCCCGCGCAGAGGGCACCAGGGGGCACAGACTGGCAGCCTGCTTAGACAGGAACAGCCTGCAGCTGCCCGCATCACAGGCCGGCTCCCCCCAGCCCCCACAGCCATCGTGACTCGTGCGGGTAAAGGGATCACTCAACAAAGCTCAGACTGAGCCGGTCGGGGGGATTTGCAAAGGCAGCAGAACCCGGGGAGGAAATGGGCCAGCCGCCTGACCTGAAGTCGAACCCCTCTCCCGCATCAGACACAGCCAGCCTCTTCCTAGTGTCAACACACAGTCCTCCACCACGCGCGGCTCACACCTCACACGCGGTGGTGCCCGAAGGTAGGAGGGCCGCTTCACACGCCCTCTTTTTGCACCGGCCCCTCCCCACGAACGCCATTCTTTAGCTTCCTCACCGCCTCCCTCCAAAGGCAAACTCACAGCTTTCGCTGCCCTCAGAGGACCCAGCAGCACGCAAGAGGCCAGCAGAGACCCCCGGCCACCCTCTGCTTTGCTACCACCGACCCTGAGGCAGAAGTAACTGGAAACTGACGCCCTACGGGCGGAATGAGCCTAGCGCCCCCTAAAGGTGGCTGCAGTCGCTGCCGCCTCGCGCCTTCCCTCCACCTGGCTGAAGAGGCAGCCCCTCTTCAGGTCCCCCAGGAAGTGTGGCATCTGGAGCAAAAGAGGGCCCTCTGCCCACTGCTCAGGCCCAAGCCCCAGCCCAGGCTCGAGGGCCAGGCCGGGGGGAGCCTCCACCGACCTTCGATAGGATTCAAATAGTCATAATCGAAGAGGATGGAGAAGTCGAACTCGTCTTGGGAACCGCCTCCAGGCTCGTGGCCCGGGGCGTCCCCGCCGTCGGGGTCCGGCTGCGGCTCCGGGGCGTCCATGGCGTGCAAAGCGGCGAGAGGGCGGCGGGCCGGGGGCGAGGGCAGACTCGGCTCTCTCCTGGGCCCCTCGCCGAGGGTGGCGACGGTGGCAGGAAGCGGGGCGGAGGGGCGGCTCGAGCGGCGGGGTCACTGTCCTCGTGGGGACGCACGCCGGGTCCGGGGATGGCGCGCCTGGCGCGGCGGGTCCTGGACGCGCCCCGGGGAGCAGAGCGGCGGCGCGAGCTTCCTGCTCCGGAGGCACCTGTTGCAGCCCGGGAGGGGGGGCGGGGACAGCGCGGCCGGGCCGGCGGGGGCGGGGCCGCCACCCGGGGACCAGCGGAGGGAGGGAGGGAGGAAGGGAGGGAGGGGAGGAGAGGCGCGCGGCCCCGGCGGCCTGGCGCCCGGGAGGAAGGAGGCCGCCCCCTGGGCCTGGCCGCACCGCCCGGGCACCGCGCGCAGCCAGCCGCCGCCAGGCGCTCGGGCGAGGCCGCCGCTCCCACTGTCCTCGCGTTGAGCGCTGCGCCCTTGCGGGACCCAGGCTCTAGAGGACAAAGCCGCCGCCACTTGTGTTGCCCTCCGTGACTGGCTGAGCTCAAGCTTTTTCCTCTTTTCCCTGAGGGGGAGGGGCTGCACCCACTCCCTTCTATCGCGGACCCGTGTCTCCAGGTGCCTCTGCGCGCCCACAGCTCTGGCATGATTTTCACCTGCATCAGTCACCTGTGTGCCCTGCGCTCAATTCCCCAAGGCCTGGCAAAGACCCACAGAGACGCTGAAAAGCGCGAGTCCCTCCCACCTTTACATCTATACTTCCTGGTCACTATCCTGTGCCAGGTGCCGGGGACCTAGCACGGGACTAGACACTTGCCCTGGGAAGCTCAGGTTCTGGTCGGGGAAGAAGGAATCAAGACCATCCCTGCAGAGTGTCAGGAGAAAACCCACCAGAGATACAGGGTAAAGGCTGGGGCCTGGGGAGGCTCTGGTCCCTTCCGTGGTCAGGTAGGGCCTCTCTGGGAAGGGGGCATTTGGACAACCCTGACTGACGGATGGGAAGATCTGGGGGAAGAATATTTGGGCAGCGGAAACCCAAAGAAAGCAAAAGCCAGGAGTTCATGTGTGGGAGCTGGAGCAAGGGGGGCAGTGCCGATGGAGAGGCGGCAGGTGGCAAGCATCCCCGGATGCTTGTTAAAAGGGCAGATTCCCAGAACCCTCACTGGAGCGCCTGAGTCCATAAGCCCGGAGTAGAGGCTCAGAAATGCGTATTTTTAAGCAAGCACCCAAGGGGAACATTATGAACAGGTACCCTTGGGGAAGGCTACCTAAGAACCCACTACTGCTCCCATGAAACACTTCCAGGGGGTCTCAGATCAAGTTAGCCAAAGTCAGGAAGCAGACTCACAGAGGTAGAAGGGAGACGAGAACAGGGGCCTTCAATGCTTACAGCACATTACGTTCACCTGGGACACTTTTTTGAACATCTGTGCCCAGGCTTCAATCCAAACCCTCTGAACAAGGACATCCTAAAGTGTATTTTTTTTTTTAATGACCTCGGATGAATCTAAAAGGCCACGAGTGTTGAAAATCACAGGCTCAGAAACGTAGGTGGGTGAGGTTCAGAGATTCCCTGAGAAGCACAGCTTGACCTCACATGGGGACTGGACTCCTTCCCCAAGTGCCAGCAGCATGGAGGACATGCACTCTTCAGGGAGAGGCATCTCTGGTCCATTAAGGGATTTGTGCGAAGCTATCAATCATCATTCGTCCCACAAATCTTGGCTGGGCACCTACGAGGCACCTGGCACTGCTACCAACCTTGGGGGTGTAGCCATTGGCAAAACATGGTCACTACCCTCATCCTACTTGTATCCTGTTAGCAAAGAGGCACAGCAATAAACAGGGTTTTCCAAATTGCACTTAGACCAGTGGGTCTTAACCCAAGCTACACCTAGACTCCCCTGGAGAGCTGTTTAAGAGAAAAAAAAAAAAAAAGTGGCTGGGCCCTGGGAGAAACTAGTTATAATGGTTGAGGCCTGAGCAGCACTATTTTGTAAGAGCACCATCCCCACCTGCCCAGTGCTTCCAGTGTGTAGCCCAGGGTGAGAATCAGGGGTTTAGACACAAATTCCGTTCCAGGAGCCTAGGTCTGGCTCAAGACTCATGAACTTTCAGCGTCTTGGGAAGCACTTTCTAGTTGGCAGAGCGTAAGCAAACCCTCTTTTTGGTTTCCTAAGCATCAACATACCTATACTGGGTGGATCCAACAAGCATCTTAGGGGAGGCTGATAAATTTAGGTGGAGGAGGGGAGACAGCTCAGATAGGTATCCAGAAAGAGATGGGTGTTCTTGAGCGCCTATGACAGGACTCAAACTCCAAACCCTCAAATTTGGTCAGGGATAAACAAAAGAACCAGCCTGCCCTTGAGCTATAGAAGAGGAGAAAGGCTGGCGTCCCCCACATGTGTCTCTTCTCATCCCCCCACCCACAATGATCAGTGCCTCTCCTCGAATGAACGTCTGTTGATTGGGCCCACCTGGGATCACTCCCCCTTCTCCTGATGACACCCCAGTGTGTTCCTTTGGGAAACTACGCTTGATACGATCTTGGCAAAATTATCAACCAAGTTGTCACACACTCTGCTGGCAAAGAGGTGAACAAATGACCCAGGCTTGGCCAATAAGAGATTTTGATCTCCACTAGCCTACGAGATCCACTAGGGCAGCGGTCATGATTGCCTCATTCACAGCTTTGTGTACAATTGATGTGTGGATGTGCGGATGGATGGATGAAAAGTGGATGGAATGATGGATAGATGGATGGATGGACGGATAGTTGGATAAAGAAATTTGATTGTCCTTGCCTACATAAGGTCCTTATATTTTTCTTTAAAAGCCTTTCTCCCTGAGGCTTACTCTGGCCACCCAGTTTTTAGGGCAAGAATCTAAGTTCTTACCCCCTACTGACATCCTCTTGAGATACTTAATGAGATGAGATAACAAAGGTAAAATCACTTTACAACTGATTTAACCACTACAAAAACTGCTGCCTTACAAGAATGATTCGGGACATTCTGAATAATATCCTAATTGCCTAAGTTGTTCCTCTAAACAGTGGATATATATTTAAAGTTTCTAGGAGCAGAGTTCTTTAAAGGGAAGAGGTTCAGACGATGCCCTGACCCATAACAGAGCTTCTGCTGGAGCACAGGAAAGTCGGAGGCTCTTCTTCTCTAAAGGCTGCTTTAGAAGGGTGGGACCTGGGGGAGAGGAATATTTTCATTTCCAAAATAAATACTTTGTGCTGTTAGCAGCAGGGGCTAGGAGCAGAATGCATGACCTTTCTCCATCCAGAGGCCACACCAGCAGGGTAGGAGTGAGATGGAAGCCTTGCCAGTATAGCTCTGCCAACCTTCCCTCTGCCTTGCTGCTAATCACCTTGCAAAGGCCCAGGCCTTTTAGTTTCTCTCCAACCAGAGTGCAATGGGAAGCTAGGGAGACCACTGAGAGTTTGAAATTCCTAGCACATGCTGGTCCTGTCTGACCCTGACCCAGGAATTCAGTTGCCTTCAAAAGCATTTACTCTAGTATATCATTACCAACTGAGACAAGTGCAGTGAAATGAAAGAAGAAAATCCAACAGAGGTTATACCAAGGAAACCTGATGTCCACAGGGAATTCAGGGAAGGCTTCTCTGGAGAGGTGATATTTAAGCTGAGACCAGAAAGTTGAGCAGAAGTTAGCCAGAGAATAGTGAGGGGAAGAACCAACAGCCAGCTGGGAAAGTATGTGCAAAGGCCCTGAGGCAGGAGCAAGTAGGAAGTATTAGAGGAACTGAAAAAAGACTGGAGGGGCAGGTGCTTAGGGATGGACCAGCAAAGGTTTGAGGTAAGGAAGGAAGGTTAGAGGGGCCTGGAGAATTTTTGGACCTAAGACCAATGAGGAATGATTGAAGTTTATTAGGCAAGCACATGACAAGATCATATTGGGTTTTTAAGCAGTTGCTCTGGGTTCTGTAGGGGGTGAGGTTGAAGCACAAAGACCAAAGTAGCAGCTTTGTTCACACAGCCATCCAGGCAAGACATAACGGTGACGGCAGTCGAGAGAGAAATCATAGACGCATATGAAAGGCGGACATACGCTCATCCTTGGGTCCATCCTCAAAGTATCTCTTTTCCTTCTCCTCTTAAAATGCAGCCTAACGTGAGTCCATGTGAATATAATTATCTAAGATGAACTTCCCTCTGGGCCCCTCCCACCCTACCCCAAGTGGCTCTGAGTCCTGAGACCCCCTCCTGGCAGGCGCCTCCCACGAAGACCTCTGCCCTCATTTCCCCCTTTTGGTATAAAGCTCGTTTTTAATCACAGCCTGGAGTTCTCCCCTGAAATCTGGATTCGCATAACCTGCTGTCCACCCAGCATATCTCCATCGGGGCATCCAAAAGGCTTCTCAAAGTGAGTGTGTCCAAGTCAAACTCTCTCATCCTCTAAAACTGCTCAAGTGTCACCCTCCCATTCATCCCACTCTCTGGCTGAAAACCAAGAAGTCCTTTATTCCTCTTCTCTGCTCACACTCACCTGCAAACTCTTGGCAAATACAGGAAGCCCTATCCTCAAAGCATAACCAAATGCAACCAAGCATGCTTTTTTAGCCCAAGTAGGTCCCCAATACTGTATGGGACACATTTAAATTAAAAACTCATTCATTTTTTTTCTGGAATTCAAAGTTAACCGGACATCCAGTATTTTTACATAGCAACTCTGGCTGTATCTCCAGATCCTTGAAGAATATCCAGCACGTGGTGGGTACCTGGCATTAAAAAGTAGCTAAAGGAGGAGTTCCCACTGTGGCTCCGTAAGTTAAGAACCCGACTAATATCCATGAGGATGTGGGTTCCATCCCTGGCCTCACTCATTGGGTTAAAGATCTGGTGTGGCTGTAGCTGGCAGCCATAGCTCCAATTTGACCCCTAGCCTGGGAACGTCCATGAGCCATATGTGCAGCCATGAAAGACAAAAAAATAAATAAAAAGGAGCTGAGGAATGAGTGAAACAGCAGTGCCCATCAAAGACTGCACGTGAGAGATCCCTGAGAACATGAAGTTGCATCAAAGGGAAAACCTGAGTCCCTGCTTCCCTCGGTTTCATGGGACTCATCAGGAATGTCTGGAAATCTGGTGTTTTGCACAATCAGAGGCCCAACCTCTAGCGTGGTTATAATACCTGTAATCATTTTTATGTAAACGACATTTCATCTGACTCAATGGCTTCAGGGAAATTCTGCCTGTACATTTTTTTTTTTTTAAGAGAAAAGGAAAAAAAATGACGTCTAGAAAATGTTGTTACAGGAACTATGTTCTTGGGGTCATTATAACAAAACTGGTGGATTTGAATCCAACCACTGCCCCCCTCTTCCAAGACGACCTTCATGAGAGTCAGTGGCCCCCACAGACAGGAAGACCTCATTGTTTGGCCCAGGTAGGGGTGAATCTGCAGCACGATAAGGAAAGTCAAAGAACCAGGGGGAGCCCAGGATCCAATCCGAGTGCTTCTTCTAACTCAATCTGTGACCTTTAAGCAAGTCACCTGGCCTTTCTGTGCCTCAGTTATTCCATCGATAAAATGGGGGCAGTGACTTCGATACTATCTGAGGCCCTGTCCCAACTCTAATGTTCAAGGATGCTCAGATGTTAACCTGAGTAGCAGCCGGGGCCATCTTCACGGGGGTACAACCCGTGCAGTCACACAGCGTCTCCCTCTCAGAGGACCGCACGCTGGGTCTAATTCTCTGCCATCATCACCCTAAAATTCTTAATAATCTTTGAGCCAGGAGCTGCGAATATTCCTTTTACACTGGGCCCGGCAACTATGTCGTCCGCCCCTGTTAGCCGTGTGTAACAAATAAATCACACATTCTTATCACCAACTCCACATCCTGACAAGCCCCATCATAATAAAAGCCTGACCATAAAATGTGTTTAAATCTAATCCAGAAAGTAGGAGCATTCTTTACCAGAGTCCAGACCCCATCTCCCCTTAATTTAAGCACATCCTGGGATTATCACCCTAGATGTTAATATTTTAATTTACAGATGGGTGCATTTGACTCCACTGGGGCTGGAACCAGAGTGAGCCAAGTGAGGCAAAATTCAAGAGAGCACCAAAAACTCAGTAACTAAATCTATTTACTATTTTTGGAATTCCTGCAAAGGCACAGCAGGTTAAGGATCTGCTGTTGCCACAGCTGTGGTGTGGCTTGCATCTGCAGCTTGGATTCCCTGGCCCAGGAACTTCCATATTCTGAGGGTGCAACCGAAAAAAATATATATCTATATATATAATGTTTTCATGAAATGTTTTTTAAAAACCAAAATAAATGAAAAATAATCCACGGTGAGCAAACCACTACAATTTGAATAAAGACAGGACCAGTAACAGCACCGTGGAGAGCCATACAGGACCCTGAGGACAAAGGAAAAATGAATACTAGCAATCCTGTCTTTATTTAAAATTTTTATTTCTACTTTTTATTGTGGATTTTTTGCATCAATTTTGATTTCTAAAATATTACAGGAAATATTACTCATTTTGATTGTTGCGTTTTGGGGCCCCTCCCTTGCGTGTTGCCTCCCCCCAAAACCATCTTTCAGGAATGAGCTCCTTATGAATTGGAAAAACAGCAAGACAGTTTCAAACGTGACTTTCACACTAATCTACGATCGACCTCACCTTTTAAAGCCTGAACAGGTCTCCCCAGCTCTGAGAAAATTATTTTCCAGGATGGAGGTTGCAGCCAAAGGCAGTCTGTTGAAATCGGTGCCCCTCTTGGCGGGCACTGAAGGGACAAGCTCTAGGAAAGCAGGGATCTACCAAAAGCCAGAACCCAAATCAAGGTGTGGGTGGTAGAAAGACGCCCCATCTGACAGCAGCTGCAGCCGCAGGTCTGCAGCGGCTTGGTCAAGCCCATCCTGCAGGCATATTATGTTTGGCCTGGCCCATAATTTTTTTTTAACCTAAACTACCATTTTTTAGTTGGGAAGTTTCATAGAAAAATCCAGGTTGCCAATGTCTCCCCCAAATGGGAAGATCAGGCCACTGTGGGCTCAGATCCCCACATGGACTCGCCAGCTGGAGCTGCATAGGGGCTTCTTCCTCCAAACGATCCCGTTGCCAGGTCACCACCAGCCCCACCCAGTTGTCCGAATCCATCCCCCTGAGCACCCGAGCTCCAGACCCTGGTCCCAGGCTCCTGACTCCTCCCCGGTCCCTGCTCACCTACTTTGTCCTGGCTTTGCTGGTCCTCTTCATCCCTTGCTTCATAGCACATTCCCCTCCGCCTTGTGGAACTGACATTTAATGGGAAAGCACGGTCAGCACACTCACCCAGCCCTAAACTACCGTCCTTGCCTTTAATTAAGCAGGAGGTGCCACCGTCCCTCTGCCAGGGGAGCTTCATCTTCTACTGAATCAGAGCCTTCACGGCAGGCAGCAGAGGGCTGGTTGGTTAGGGGATGGAGCGTGGGTTAGTCTTTGCCCAACCCCACGACTATTTCTCAACCATCCACCATTTCCCTCCCTCCACGGTCGCCCTGCGTCACCCAAGTTGTCTTCCTAAAGGGTCACACCCCCAGGATCCTGAGCCTCAACTCCATCCTCTCCCCTGCTGTGTTCCGCAGGCTCCAACATCTGCGTCCGTGTCATCATCTTTGGGGATGACGAGTGATGCGGACAAGGAAGCTGGCTTCAAGGATCTCACAGCCACGCACCTCCAGCCTCCCTCCAGCTGGACCACATCCCGGGGCTTCCCACCTCCCACCGCCCCCTACCCCGCACCAAGCACAGGGCATCTGCTCTTGCCCGCTCTCCCGCCCCCACCATTCCTCAGTCAAAAAAATCACTAGACTTCATCAAAACTTCTAGTTATTTTGCATGTGAATGGCTTCACACCTGATTGTTTTTTCTCTCTCTTTTTTTTCTTTTTACAGCTGCACCCACGTTATATGGAAGTTCCCAGGCTAGGGGTTGAATCAGAGCTGCAGTGGCCCGCCTACACCACAGCCACAGCAGCGCCAGATCTGAGCCATGTCTGTGACCTACACTGCCACTTGCAGCAATGCCAGATCCTTAAGCCACTGAGCGAGGCCAGGGATCAAACCCACGTCCTCATGGATACTGATCGGGTTCTTAATGCACTGAGCCAATGGGAACTCCGTGATTGTGTCCCTTTATCTGACTTGCCACAAGGGGAAAAGAAAATCTGTATCTGGCTTTCAAATGCAAGTGAGCATTCCTTATGTTTTTGTTTTGTTTCATTTTTTCATTTGGGGCCACCCTGCAGCCTATGGAGTTCCTGGGCCAGGGGTCAGAGCTGAGCCACAGTCATGACCTAAGCTGCAGCTGTGGCAACGCTGGATCCTTCACCCACTGTGCCAGGCTGGAGATCAAACCTGCCACCCAGTTCTCCCAAGACACTGCCGATCCCGTTGCGCCACAGCAGGAACTCCATTTCTTATGTATCTCGGGTGTTCTCCCTACCACCTCCCATACCTGGCATGAGCAGATCCCCCACAGACACCCCTGAACTCATTGGTTGAGTGACTGAACTAGGTCATCCAGAAAAGGCCCCAAAGATTTGGGAGAAAATGGATTTATCCCAATCAGGAAGGACGCTTGGCGGTGAGTTGGCTGAAGGAAAGTACTAACTTGAATTTAATACCGTAAAGTAAGAGGGAAATGGCAGCTAACGGGAACCGACTGCCTCACAGACACGGAGAGCGCCCTGGCCACGATCTTGAAAGCTCCAAGCACTGCCATGTGTCACGGTCACTATCACCCCCACGGTTCAGTTGAAGAAACTAAGGCAGGGGGTAGGTTGTGATGTTACTTTTGAAGTCGCACATACCGCCACGGAAGTGGTTTTGTCCCACGGCAAGTCTGATACTCATTACTGAGTCACCCTGCTCCTGGGTTATTGGCTAAGGGTGGATGCGCTAAGGGACATTTTTGGACCAAGATGAAACGCTGAGAAAAGTCTTATGACTCCCGGTGATAGCAGAGAGGGGAGGAGGCGCTGACGCGGGGGTCCAGGCCGGGCTAAGAGGAAGACACATCTGAAAGGGTTCATATTCTTCACGAAGTGAATGGCATCTACCCAGGGGGTGCCCCAAACAGGGACCATCCCTGTAGAAGCCCAGGACTCTGGGAACGCAGTTTGAGAACCAACGAGGAGAAGGCACCACGACAGGGAAGTACCAACTTCTCCCACCTGCTCCTCCCGACACAGGCCCCTGCAGCAGCCTCCCACCGGGGTCTAAGCAGCCCCTCTTCCTGGCTAGAGGCCACAGTGGTCAGTAAGATCCCAGGGAGAGATGAAGAGCTCACACCCTCTCCCCAAAGTCTCCCCGTTACCACGAGCACACGCTTCCAACTGCCCACCAGAGCCGGGTCACCCTGCCCCCGGCCTGTTTCCCTGCTCTGTCTCCTCTCCTCCTCCGCTCTCCCCACTTCTGTTCCAGCCACACTGGTCTTGCTGGTCACGGAAGGTGCCAAGCACACGTCTCTCCTCAGGGCTTTGCACTCCCGGTGGCGTCTGCCTGCGGCGCTTCTCCGGGCAGATCCCTCTGCGCTCAGAGACCATGAGCAGGGCATCTCTTTAGAGAGGAAGGGACCACGAGTTAGCAACCCCCGCCGCTGTGGGTGGAATGACGTCCCCCGCCCAGAACATGCTCAAGTCCTGATCTCAGGCCGCAGGGCCCTTGCTGATGTGATCAAGGTCACGTGCAGCTCTTAGTGCTAAAGGCTCTGATCTGAGGACTGGCGTCCTTATGAGAAGAGGCGAGAACACACAGACACCCAGGAAGAGGCCGTGTGACGACAGAGGAGGAGAGAGGAGGGCAGCCGGGAGCCCAGGGACGGAGCGCAGGGAGCCCCAGGAGCCCCAGGAGCTAAAAGCGCCGGGGAAGGGGCCTACCCTAGAGAGAGAGAGAGAGAGAGAGAGAGAGAGAGAGAGAGAGAGAGCAGGCCCTGCCGACACCCTGATTTCACACGTTCAGTCTCTGAAACTGTAAGAGGACAGATCCCTGTCGTTTCAGGCCGCCCGGTTTGTGGTGACTTGTGATGGCAGCCACAGGAAGCTTGTACACCCACGCACCACACACGTATGCAGCGAGTCACTTGCCACCCTGTTCGCCTCTTTGGGTCCCGAGCCCGTCACAGCCCCTGCGTTATCTTGGACACTCCTGCTCGGCTCGCTGGGTGTTGGCTGAGTTGAGCCGCTGGTCGGTCTTGGTCCCTTTCTCCGGGCCCTTTGGTACAAAAGATGCTCTAACATGAAGAAAATGAATTAAATGGTCAAAGAGGCTTCTAACAGGGGATGGGAGTGAGCTGGGCCTTGTGGAAAGATGTGAAACAGGGGGAGCAGGGACCCCAGGTGGGAAGACTGGCAGAGCCAAGGTGGAGGGAGGAGGGAGCGGTGCCGGGGTGCAAGCCGACAGGTGTGGACCCAGCCCCAAGAGCAGAGGCAGCGCACGAAATGGAAGCGCTGGATCATCAGGCCAAATGAGCACCCAGCTGGGTGTTGGCCACTCAGAGAGGCTTTAAGAAAATGGGTCCCTCTTGGCAGGTCCCACTGGGAAAAGGAGGGGAGAGAGGCCACCAGAAGCTCCTGGGTGGGAGTTTCTGCTGTGGCACAATGGGTTGAGAATCCGACCGCAGCGGCTCAGATCACAGCAGAGGCACAGGTTTGATCCCCTGCTCCAGGGTGGTGGGTTAAATATCCAGCGTTGCCATAGCTACGGCGTAGGTCAAGCTGCCGCTCAGGTTCAACCCCTGGCCCAGGAAATTCCATGTGCTGCAGGTATGGCCATAAAAAATAAAAAATAATTCATGAATTAATTAAAGAAGCTCCTGGGTGGCCCAGAAAAGCATAGAAGAGAGAGAGAGACCCCCCACCGCAGACTGTGGAGGGCTGGCTCCGGAGGGACTATGGCCCATCTCTAGCTCCCCATCCAAGCAGCTGGTCCTGCTGCGGGAAGCAGAAGGGACAGGACCATACTGCCCTCAAATGCCAAGCTTTCGGCATCAGCTCGGTCCTCTAGCGGTACCTTGATCGTGCTTCACCTTGGTTTCTTCCTCTCTAAACGGGAGGATCATCTTCAGCGTATTCTGAGGTTATTTCGTGAGAATTCAGTAAAATAAATACCTGTAGAGTTCTTGGCCCTGCGGGCTGGGTCTGGCAGGAAAAACAGATGGTGCTCTTGCTATGATTATCCAGCCTACCAGGGAGCCACATGGCAGCATGGCATGGGTTCCAAGCTTCCCATTGAGCGATATGACCCTGGGACACTGGCTGCCCCTCCCTGTGCAACACTGGGTAGTCACTGGCTGGCTGAGGACTAAGGAGGAGACCCATGGGAAACCCTGGGGATGGCGCCTGGCACAGAGGTGGCACTCGATAAGTGGTTGCTGCTGTCATGGTCATCACTGTTGGCCGTAGTTGCTGCTGAGGGCTGATTCCTTCCAGACAACGACATGAAAGCGTGTGACTGTTGGATGACCCAGGAGGAAGCCTGCTTGGGTCCCCAGCCCTTGGTGGGAAAACCTGGAAGTCAAAACCACTGTCATTGTCAAAAGGAGGCAGGAGTGAAGGACCCAGAAAGATGGCACCATGCCTTGGAGTTGAAGTCTTAATTCTGTGGCCGTAACAGGCAGCATCACCCCTACTGTGCATCATTCATTCTTTTGTTCATTCCTCCAACCATTTAACAAAAAAAGGACCAAGCACCTTCTATGTACCAGGCTCTGTTCCAGGCACTGGAGCCACAGAGGCGAACTGGACAGTTGTGGTTTCTGGTGGCCGGAGTTCAGGTCTGGAGGAGGACACAGACACAGCCTGGACAATGGCCACCAGTGTGATGAGCACAAGACGGGATGTAGCAAGCAGAGGGTGGAGGCCCAGGGAACTCAGAGGACGCCTCCAACCCAGTCTGGGTGGTCCGAGTCCCCGATTCCCTGTCCAGCAAAGGAGCAAAAAGAGGAAACTGCCCCGCTTCTTCCAGGCCAGATGTGAAATCAGTCACTCACTCGTGTCGTGAGTGAGAGCCAGCCAGTGAGAGGCTGTGTGGGGAAGCATTTGGTGATTGGTTTAGGTTGAATGATGGCGGCGGGGGCGGGGGGAGGTTAAATATTGAACTAACGCATTGTACCCTAATAATAATGGCAGTTATTAATTATGTGGGTACTTTGAGCTTCGTATTGTTTAGGAAAAGATCGAAACTCTCCAAGGACTGGTAAGTGATTTGCTGTCATTCGCCCCCTTTGCTGCCTTGGGTGGGACCTCCCCCACAATTCAGCAAATAAAGGGTTAAAGCCTGGCCTGGCAGGGGAGTCCCTGGGGACCCTGCTCTGGTTGTTCTGATTGGTTGATATCTCAGTTGTTAAATCTATTAACAGATACTCCAGACAAACACACTGTCACTTCTTAACATGTGGGGAAACCGAGGCAGGAGGGAAGGTACTGGCACGAGGTCATGCAGCCAGCAGGTGGCAGAGCCAAGACATGAACCCCTGGCTCAGATCTCAAGCTCTGGACATCCTGGGTGTAGAAATGTCACCCAGGGTTCCCTGAGAGTCCCAGACACAGGAGACCCGCTTCTGTTCTCGGGGGGCTTACAATCTGGCTAGTAAAGTTCTTAATGAAGGCAGAGGAGCATCTGGGAGCATGGGTGACTCTCTCGGAAGTCCTGGGAATAGAGGGAGAGACCAGGAGGACTTTCTGGAGGAGGGGCTGTCTGGGGAGCCAGGGGGGTACTCAGCTCTGTGCGGACAGAAAGCAGTGCTGGCTTTGGCACTCCTGGCCGCCTGGGGGGTCTTGTCTTCCTCTGGCAGAAGCGGCAACCCCGTGCTTTGGTCTCCCTGAGGCCAGGGAGGCGTCCTCCCTTGACTCAACCTCCACTCGGGATGAAGCAGCTGCTGCCTCAGTCTCCGGCCTCTAACAGTGACGCTTAAACCCTTCCACCCTCCTACCCCTCTCTCTCTTTCTCCTCCAGGGTAGGTTAAGGAACAACGTGGAACTGGCAAGAGCCCAGGACAAGATCTGCCTCAGTTTCCTCACCTGTCAAATGGTGTGATGAAAAAATTACAATAATATTAGTAAGTTCCAGGGCCAACAGAGCATACGGTCAAGAGCCTGGGTTTGAATTACAGCCTCCATCACAACAGGAACTTCCTGATTAAGTCAAAACTTTCCTTAAAAAAGACACATGTACCCGCATGTTCATTGCAGCACTATTCACAATAGCCAAGACATGGAAACAACCCAAATGGCCATCAACAGATGATTGGATTTGGAAGATGTGGTATATATACACAATGGAATACTACTCAGCCATAAAAAAGAACAAAATAATGCCATTTGCAGCAACATAGATGGAACTAGAGACTCTCATACTGAGTAAAGTCAGAAAGAGAAAGACAAATACCACATGATATCACTTATATCTGGAATCTAATATACAGCACAAATAGATCTTTCCACAGAAAAGAAAATCGTGGACTTGAAGAATAGACTTGTGGTTGCCAAGGGGGAGGGAGTGGGATGGTTTGGGAGCGTGGGATTAATAGATGCAGACTGTTGCCTTTGGAATGAATTAGCAATGAGGTCCTGCTGTGTAGCCCTGGGAACTATGTCTGGTCACTTATGATAGAGCCTGATAATGTAAGAAAAAGAATGTATATATGTATGTGTAACTGGGTCACCATGCTACACAGTAGGAAAAATTAAAAATAAAATTTTTAAACCTATTAAGTCTTAATACCTAGAAAGCACTTGGCCCTGCCCCTTGCAGTCAATGCTCCTAATAGGTCTGCTCACCTGCCGCCCCCCCTTCCCCCCCCGGGCCCACCGAGGACGGCAAGAGCACGTTCCCCAGGTGCTAGGTGTTGTGCTAGGCACTTATGGTGTGACCACAGGTGAAACTGGCTGTCATTGTCCTCCACTGTCAGAAAATAATAACATGTAATGTATGTTAAGTGCATATAAAGCACAGAGTAAGTGTTTTATGTGCATGATTTCATACGATGCTCAGACACCCCTGTGAGGTCAGCACTGCTATTATTCCCTTTCACAGATCAGGAAATGAAGGCCTCACAAGCCATAATTTTAGCCCAACCTGTGTCCCTGTGAAGCTCTAGCAAGTCACAAAGTACCTTGAGAGGCTGAAAGTACTGCCTCTCTTCAAAGAATTTTTGCCCTGAAACGCAGGTTCTATAGCAACATAAGTTACTGTTTGCTTCTCTAATAGGCACTGCAGCTAATGTTTATCAAGCATTGATTATAAGCACAGCAGCGCCTACGATCCCACTGATTCAGGTGCTATCCCACCGAATCGCACAACTTACTGGAAGGGAGACACTAGTATTGGCTCCATTTTATAGATGTGGAAACTGAGGCACAGAGAGGTTAAGTCCCTTGCCCAAGATCACACAGCTGCCATGCATGCCAAGCAGAAATTCTAACCCAGGCACAAGGCAGGGGGTTTGGGTCCGGGAGTGAGCAGAGCTCACCCTGGGTTTGTTTATTCCTGAAATACTTTCCATCACCCCATTTCAGCTAAAACTGAACACACCTCTTTCGGATCATTTGTTTTTCCCAGGGCCTCGACCCACAACTGCACAGCAAGGTCAGTATCTTCTTACCAGGCAAATATTTCTATTCCCTATTTAATGACCCCACCCATCCGCGTGTACCCTCAGATCTGTCCCTGTGCTTGTGGCAGTGTTTGAGTTAAAGGGGCATTCGGGGTTTCCTCTGGAGACCCCTGTGCAGGGCACGGTCGAAGCGCCTCTCATGCCAGCTGCCTTTGATGCCTGGAATTGCATTCTGCGCGCCCAGGGGCCGCGGCGTGCCAAATGTCGTTCGCCGGGAACAATGCGGTGCCCTGTCTCCCACATGTGTACACACACTCGCTGGCACGCACGTCCTCACACCCCCTGCACACATGAGAGTGGGCTGCGGGCGGCTGGGCGATGCATGCGCACACCCAGAATCCACACACTTCAAAACCTTGAGAGAGGACCCAGCTCACACACCTGGCGCAGAGGTGTAGCCGCCTCAGTGAAATGTGAGGACTGTGTGAGGCCACACAGTAAAACAGAAGCCCAGCTTCTCTTCCCAGCTCCCTCTCTCGTAACTAATAGACCCAAATTTGGCATTAGTCCGTGCCCCCGCCCCTACCTCCAAACATCCGACACCGTGTTTCAGTATATACGACAGTAAAAACCAGTTCGCGTCCTTAATATATCTGTCGCCTGTCTCCGAGTATCACTTTTACAGACGAGGTGGTATTAGTAATGTTTCTTGGCCATTATGTCATAGGCTTGACCACTAGCAGAGGACAGGATAAACTGGTACCAGTTAAAATGTTCAAAGTGCTGGCAGGGTCTTGCTTTCAAAAGTGCAACTCAGCTAAAAATACATGTCATTGAGGTCCGCTGTGGCAAAGCACACCATTTACCTAACCCGAGGCATCTGGCCCCACGCCGATTTTCAAAAAAAAAGCCCCTCAGGTTTATTTACTGAAATTGTCATTTCTTCCCCCCTAGAACTTTAATCAGCCACGCAGAGCACAAAACCTACATTCAACTCTGATTTTATGACACGAGGCTAACTCCTCCTACGCATATTTATTTCATTTAACTCTTGCAGCCCTGCCCTCTGGGCAGTGCCCCCCACTAGTCAAACGGGCTGGCCTCTGAAAAACACATCACACCGCCTGCTTTCCACGTTTCAAGTCCGATTCATTAGTCTCCAGCCGAAACCCCTCCGCAATCCCAACCAGATGGGATATTTTCATATCATATCCGTATATGTTAAGCCCCTCCCGAAAGATCCAAGCAGTACGACTCCAGGACTAACTCTAGAGGAGGGGAAAGAGACAGAAACGCGGCAAGCAGAGTGTAATCAGACCGCAAACAAACTGATGGTACATTGCACTTTAAAGGGGGAGCTGGAGGACTGTATCCATCAGGCACATCAAAAAAAAGGGGGGGAAAGAAAATTGCTTAAATGTCCCAGAGCAGCTGCTGCTGTAACTGCTAAAAAGCAAACTCTTCCTTACTAGATGTACTAGCTAGTAAAATGCCAAGCCTGTTCTCCTAAAAGAAAAAAAGGGGAAAAAAGCGAAATAATGACAATAATGAGGAGGGGGGTGATAACGACAACACTAATACCGCGGAACCGCATCTGCTGTCAAAAGCCGAGCGCCGAAATGGTTAAGCAGCCCCTGGTGAGCAGCGAGAATCCCTCCCGGTGTCCCATGGAGGAGACAGTCCTTACGACAGACTGGCCTGGGGAATCCCGCCCGGGGCCACTCCACCGCCCCCGCGCGAAGTGGTCTGGAGTTGGCTTCCCCATCTCCCCTCCTCGGCCAGGGCGAGGGCGCTCTCCTCCCGGCCACGCTACCTGTGCGCCCTAGGACACCGGAGTCCCCGGGCCTCCCCGCGACCTCAGCCAGGAGCTGGAAGCGCTGCCCGGGAAAGAGCAGAAGGGAAAGGGCTGGGAGGCGGGAGGAGGAAGCGGCCGGAATAGAGGGCGAGTCAGTTACCTTGGTCCACAGACCCCATGATGCGGAGGGGCTGGCAGTGCCCCAGTCTGAACGCAGCCTCTCTCTGCATCTGGAGGGGACGGGGGCTCGGTGCGCGGGGTGAGAGGGGTCTGTTTGGGTAGACCACGAGCCAAGGGGGCGCCGTCCTCTCTAAAGCATGCTCGCGGGGCTGCCCTGGCCGAGGAGCCTGCGAGCGGCCCGGGAGCTGCGCGCCTCCCGCCTCCCGGCTCCCGGCTCCCGGCGCGGCGGAGTCGGCGCGGCTCGGCGCTCGGGCTTACTCGAGAGGGAACGCGACTTCCTTCCCCGCGCTCCGTGTTTATAGGCTTTCAATGCAGTAAAATAACGGGATTCCCTCACTGTTTCCTCCTGTTTATCCAGCGCCATGGAAACCACTGGATCCCGTCCATCTCCAAAACTAAGGGCTTTCCTGCAAACTTCACACTCAGGAATCCATGACGTCGCCTCCTCCGCGGCCAGCCAGCTCCGTGGCTCCCTCAGCCGCCAGCACAAGTCCCTGATTGTTTGGGAGAAAAGTCAGGGAGAGGGAGCGATGCGGGCGACGGCGAGGAGAAGGGGGTGGGGGCGTGGGAGTGTCCAAGTCGGCCTTGCAGGAGCTCCAGGCGGCGGTTTGCAAGGATTGCCCCAGCCACCGCCTTCCCTTTCCCGCTGCAGCTTCGCAGAAATCCTGCGCGAGGCACCCGAGCCCCCCGTTTCCCCAGCGGGGATCTCCCAGAGAAAGTCGCCCAGGGCTCAAACCAACACCCCAGGTGGTCGGGACCCCTGGACACCAACCCAGGGGCTCTTCCCAGTCCCTCGAGACTTCTGGCTGCCCAGATTTTTTCTGTGCTCTGGGCTGATGGGGGGGGGGCGGGGTAGGAGGGAAAAGAAATAAATAACGGTGCCTTGTGTCAACTCTCCAAGATTTTTTTTTCAAAGAAGTCTATTTTTAGATTCATTTAGAAAACCCAAGGTTTCCAGTGATGCTCAGAGGCTCCAGCAATAATGAAATGGCCAAAGAGACGCCGAAACCAGGCAACCCATGTGTTTACACATGTTCTGAATAAACAGGAAAATAAAGGCAAGGGATGTCATGAACTTTGCACGGTCTCCAGAAGAAGGTCGGTGGGATGCCACGCATGGCTGCCGTTGGTGGGCCCCGGACCCGGGAAGGCCAGTGGGGAGGGGGAGAGGTGCTGCTGTCACACCGCTCTTTCTGAACCTAGCCTGGTTCTGCCTCTTCACCTGCCTGCGGGGTGGGAAATTAGGGGCCCGCAGCTGAAGCCAGCTTTGAAAAGAGCCATTTCAGATACCGTTGTGGGCTCTGATAAAACTGCGGGGAGCACCAAGGCTGGTGACTCAGCGGCCCCTCCCCCCTTTTTACAGACAGACTTGAACTTTAAGAGGCATTGAGAGGCGCTGGCTCCGTCTGCGGGACCACTCGGTGTTCCACGCCCTGGCCCACAAGCGCCTCTCGGGGCTCTCAGACATGACCAGTCCTGCTGCAGACGTCGTCCCAGTAACTGGAAAAGCCCTCCATCCCCACCCAGGCTTCGCCCACCCATCGCGCCCCAAAGCCTGCCTCAGCCAGGGTGGCTTCCAGCCTGAGTAATGCTCTCCCTGCAAGAGCAGCCCCATCTGCCCACCTCCTGTGCTCCCAGCCTTGTGCGGCCTTACCTTGAACTCCCAGCAGCTGCCTCACAAGCGGGGAATCCCTCTCTCCCCCTTTCCAAAGGGGAAATGGAGGCACAGAGAAAGTGGGTGGCTTGCAGTTCCCGTTGTGGCACAGAGGAAAGGAATCCAACTAGGAACCACAAGGTGGTGGGTTCGATCCCTGGCCTCGCTCAGTGGGTTAAGGATCTGGCATTGCCGTGAGCTGTGGTGTGGGTTGCAGCTACAGCTCGGATCCTGTGTTGCTGTGTCTGTGGCGTAGGTGGGCACCTGTAGCTCTGATTCAACCCTTAGCCTGGGAATCTCCGTATGCCACAGGTGTGGCCCTAAAAAGCCAAACAAAAACAAAAACAAAAAACCAGATGGTTTGCCTGTTGGTTTCCTTGGCAAATACTGGAGTGTAGCCTAGAAGGCCCTGGAAGAGATTCTTTTCAGGGAACCCTGCAGAGGCAGCCCCATCCCCTCAGACAAGCCCCATCCCTCTGTACCCCATCATCTGAGGCAAGAACAGGGTGACCCAGCATCCTGGTCTGCCTGGCATTGAGGTGGTTCCTAGGACACAAGACTTTCAGTTTTAAAACCAGGGAAGTCTGAGGCATGTTGGGACCCGCTGGTCACCCCAGGCTCGAAAGAGATTCTGCACTCAACTTCCTCCCGCAGTGATGCACG
This sequence comes from Sus scrofa, assembly GCF_054392235.1. Taxonomy (NCBI): domain Eukaryota; kingdom Metazoa; phylum Chordata; class Mammalia; order Artiodactyla; family Suidae; genus Sus; species Sus scrofa. The sequence goes on from NC_139399.1 coordinate 60,655,947, forward strand.
TGCAGGCAATTCCACAAATCATCGTCTCTGAACACAAGCCCTAGCCCAGCACCTACCATGTGCCAGGCCCCGACCTAGGCTCCTGCCCCTTGACCCCCTACAGAGTGATACCCTGACATGGTGAGAGGTCAGCCCTGCACCAGGCAACAGGGTAGCCACCTGCCACGTGTGGCCCTTAAAATTTAAAGTAATTAACAATTCAATAAAAGGTCAGTCAGTTCTTTGATGCACAGGCCACATTTCAACTGCTCAAAAGCCACACGTGGCCCGTGGCTCCAGAGGTGGACAGCCCAGAAGAGACCGTTTCCGTCACTGTAGAAAGTTCTACAGGGTAACATGGGGCTAGGCAACCCGAGAGGCAGGATAAAGTCCAGGCTTTGGAATCAGATGCTTGGCCCTGCCAGGGAGTCAGCTACCCACTCTGCAAGACGGGGATGCTATTAGTGCCTTCCTAGGAGTTGATGTCAGGATAATAAATGCCTAAAGTACACATACACACACACACACACACACACACACGTATATGTATATACATTTATGCACATATGTATATTATACATAACATATGCATATGCACATGTGTATATATTATATTTACACACATATGTATTTTAAGCTTTTCTACCCTCAAAGAGTGAGTCATGCTTAAGCCAGAATTAATCTGGGTTGACCCTGTAGTCCATGGCCTTCCACTCCAGGCTTCCCTTTATTAAACCCTGTTGCAGCCTCTTTGCAACATCTGGTCCATTTCACCCCCCACCCGAGCCTCATGCTGGGAGCCCGGTTTATGGATGAGCAAACTGAGGCCCTGTGAGTTGATGTCCCCACAGCCAATCCGGCTTGGAACCCACTTCTGTCTGGCCACAAAGCCCGCGTTCTTGGCACCACAGCCCCTGCCTCCCGGAGGCCTCCCTGGGCACCGAGGTCTTGGAGGCCAGAGGTGCGGCAGGAAACGAGCACGCGGGGCCTCCTCTGCCAGGCTCATTATCGGGGATAATTTTAGACTCGGTCCCACCCAGGCTCAGGTCTCAGAGGCGAGTCCCGATCTCCACAGGTGTCCAGCGCTGCCGAGAGGGGGACGCCTTTGGAACGTGGTAGAAGCAGCATTAGCCACATTTTTATAGAGCCCACTCTTTGTCTCAGTTAAGCATTTTTCCCTTTTAAAGCACGTTAATACTACAAGGGCCAGAGCGGGGGAGTCTCAGCTGAGTCACCTAATTTGCCCTTAGGAGCTGCAGCTTTCGGCTTCTCAGTTTAGCTGCTCCTCGGTTCCTCAGACAATTTCTTTCCTCTCGCGGTGCCAGGGCCAGAACTATTTTGTCCTTTTGAACTGAACCACCCACTGCTTTTCACTTCTCTCGAGCACTCTCCCTTTTTTTTAGGGATGCTCCGAGGGGGGTGGGTGGGGAGCTTCCGCCCACTAAATTATCCACGAAAACTCCCCAAAATAGAAGCTCTCAGCTGGGGTGGGAATGCGCCAGCATGTGAGGAAAAAGCCAAAGAGAGGCTGAATCAAAGCAAATAGAAGGCGTCCAGGTGGCCGTGGGGAGAAAGGCCCAGGGAGCCCGCAAGACATCTGGGCTGGAGGAGACCTTGACTCACCGGGGAAGCCTTTTATTAGAATCGCTTCCCTCCGAAGGCCTCATAAATAAGAAACGCAGGTATTTCTGCTGAGGCATCACTTCCTGGGGCTGCCCCAACCACTGCTCCAGCACCAGGAGGATGTCAGAGGACCCGGGCCCCTTCGAGGAGGGCAGCTGGCATCTATACTCCGGGGGTCCCCTTCACCTGTCAGTCACCTTGACCGCCGACCCGTTCCTGGTCAACGGCCATCAAAATGGACCTGGACGCCCCCGTGTCTCAAACACAGAAAGTGGGATGGACCCAGATGTATGAAAACCAGAAGGGGGAGGGTTACGGATCTTTGTCACGTGATCAATCATCTACCGAGCTCTTGCTGTGGGGCAGGTGTGAACCCATAGAATCCTCTTACCAATCCTTCCATTATCAGTGTACAGAGGGGGATACTGCAGCCCAGAGAGGTTTTGCAGCTTGCTCTAGGTTGCACAGCCAGCACGTGGCAGAGACGGGATTCGAACCCCAACCACCTGGCTCTAGAGCCCAGGTTCTGATCCACGAGGCAATGCTGCCTCTCAAGTGTTATCTCAATTGCTCCACTGGATTAGAATTACCTTCAGCACAAAGTCCAGAATCCTCTATGTGGCCCGCAAAGATCTATCAGACCCGCCCCACCCCTTCCAGCCTCATCGCTCGCCTCTTACACCTTTGAACTCCATGCTTCAGCCTCCAGACATCCTCAGCTTCCTCGTCCATGAAATGGATCCGTACCATCCTCTTAGGGAGACGTGAGGCTCTGATGACACTTTGTCTAATGAAGCACTACGTGCAGTGCCTGGTATGGTGGAAGCGCTCGATAGCAGTGCTAAAATTGTTACCTGGCCACTTCGTACAACAGTTCTGCAAGGTCTCAGATGGGCCAAAGGTAGCATTGCAGAGGTTTCCCATCCCCCTGAGGATACAAGCCAGCTACCTCACCATGGCTGTCCCCGGCCAGCCTCCAGGTCGGTCCCAGGGGCGCCCATCTGGGGAGTCCTAGTCTCGTCCAGTCCCCTCCCACCCCGTGTAACACTAGGACATTGCCAAAACGGTGGCGTGTGACTCCGGAGGCTAGGTTAGAGAAGAAGTGTGGCTTCTGCCTTGCTGTCTTGGATCCCTCACCCTGGGGGCAGCCAGCTGCCCTGCTGGGAGGACTCTCAGGCAGCCCTCTGGAGAGCTCGCATGGTGAGGAACTGAGGCCTCCCACCAAGAGCCAAGACCTCAGATGATGCAGCCGCATCAGTCAACACAGCGCTCCAGGCCCACGGAGATAGTACACACTTCTTCCTTTAAGTCACTAAGTGTGGAGGGAACAGCAGGTAACTAATACAATGGCCTCTGAGACCCTCCTGCCCCACCTGTCTGACCCCATGGCCCTCCCGGCCCATCCACTGTCCCACTGCAGCCTCACTGTCCTTCCCTACCTGGTCCCACCGCGTGGCTTTTATGCTTCCTCATCCCTTTGCCAGGAACCCTTTGTACCTGGATCTCTCATGGCCTGTGGCTTTCATCCTCTTGGTCTCAGTTCAGATGTCATCCTATGAACATATTCTTCCACGACCCTCATCTCCAAAATCGGGCCCTCTGCCCTAAAGCCTGACCCCTCCCCACAGACCTCAATCACAACACCTGCTGTATTGCTGCAGCGCCTTCACCACTTACCACAAATAAATTATATATTCACTTGGGTACCATAGGTCTCCCCTGCCTCCCAACTAAAACATAAACTCTACCAGGGCAGGGCTTTATTTCATTCGCTGCTGTCTCCTCTGCCCCAAGAATGATGCCTGGCATGTGGCTGGACCTCAACAAGGTTTGTTGAGTGAATAACAGAATACGAACATTGTCTCATCGGTTTGTTTACTCGGTTATGACTCATCTCCCCACTAGACTAGGAAAAGAGGACCATGCCCGCTTTACTTGGGGCTTGGAGTGATGTCTGGAAGCAGTGGGTACTCGGCAAATACTCCTGTCGTGTGTCTACAGCGTGATGTCTCCGAGACAGGCTCTCTCCCAAGCCCTCCGCACATCCTAACTCATTTGCTCTTCCCAACAAGTCCACAGGAGGAAAACAACTATTATCCCCATTTTACAGGTGAGGAAACTGAGGCACAGAGCCCCACGGTGACCAGAGAGTAAGCCCCTGGCTCTGGAGCCGGACTCCCGGGTGCTCTCAGTGACTGTCGAATGATTGGCCTGAGTGTCTGGCCCCCTGCTCGGCTGGCTGGGGAGGCCCCTGGCTCCATCACATGGCCGGGGAGGTGGAGGAGAGGAGGCTCAGCTGGGGCTGGCAGGGCCGGAGGAACGGGGCGGTGGCCGGGCAGCTGGAGAGGCTTTCCCCGTTTCCAAGCAATGGAAAGGTTCGCCTCATCTGGAAAGAACTCCCAGTTCCGTGGTTGTGGCAGGGACCAAGGTGTCTCCCCGGCCTGGTTCATTTCAAAATACATTGTCTTGCTTTTAATAGCCTCCCTGATCTGCTCTTGGAGGCTCTCATGACTGACTGTTCCCAAAATAATACCCAGCGCCGCTTTTTCCAACGCAGAAGTGCTGAATCTCACTACCTCCCAATCCGCCGCTGGCTGCCACCCAGAGCCCTGGTCATCCCAGGGTCCCCCGAGCCGGAATGTGCCCCAACAGGGAGATTTCCGAGGCATCTGGAGAGAACCCCGGACGCTGCCTGCCAGCTCATCGGGCTGCTTGCTGACTGCGAGTTTCCAGGGAGAGCCTGCCCCTCGGAGGGGCTCCCTCGGCTGCTCTGACTGCGGAGCCGGGATGGGACCAGGGGCCGGCGGAGCCCTCGGCCCTCCTCGGAGGCGGGAGGTTTTTCCTAGAAGCTGGAGAGCTGACGTGGAGAGAGAGGGAACCGGCTTGGCTGGCCGGGAGAAAGGGGAAGGGGGTGAGAAGGCACCATTTATCTCGTCTGCATCTTTCGGAGAGCGAAGCGGGGAGGAGTCAGGCCTTTCTCTTGTTTAAAAAAATGAGGGACATGGACCTAGAATTTTTCTCCTTTTTTTTTTTTTTTTTTTTTTTGTGTGTGTGTGTGTGTCTTTCTTTTTTTGTAGGGCTGCACTCCTGCGACATATAGAGGTTCCCAGGCTAGGGGCTGAATTGGAGCTGCTGCTGCTGGCCTACACCACAGCCACAGCAACGCCAGATCTTTAACCCACTGATGGAGGCCAGGGATCGAACCCGCCACCTCATGGTTACCAGTCGGGTTCGTTAACCGCTGAGCCGTGACGGTAACTCCTCATGTTTTAAAAGTCAAAAGTCAATCAGCCTATCTTGTTGCTTTGTTTATTCATTCTACAACCATTGTCACATACTTGCAATATTCTGGGCACCGGGAGTGCACCCAGGAGAAAAACAGATGCAGAATGCTGTCCTCATGGGGCTTATAGTCCAGTGGGAGACTGAGCCACCACACAGGAGTTCCCACTGTGGCACAACAGGATCGGCAGCATCTCTGCAGCATCAGGATGCAGTTCAAGCCCCGGCCCTCAGAGTGGGTTACAGGATCCAGCGCTGCCACAGCTGTAGCATAGGTCACAACTGAGGCTCGAATCTGATTTCTGGTCTGAGAACTCTGTATGTTTCAGGGCGGCCAAAAAAAAGAAAATAATAAAAATAAAAAGAGTGACCGCACAAATACAGACAACATAGATGAGAAGTAACATGTGCCAAGGAAGAAACAAAGTGGAGGAATTCCCGTCGTGGCGCAGCGGAAATGAATCCAACAAGGAACCATGAGGTTGTGAGTTCGATCCCTGGCCTCACTCAGTGGGTTAAGGATCCGGTGTTGCTGTGAGCTGTGGTGTAGGTCGCAGACTCGGCTCGGATCTGGTGTTGCTGTGGCTGTGGTGCTGGCTGGCAGCAACAGCTCTGATTGGACCCCAGCCTGAGAACCTCCATATGCCACAAGTGCGGCCCTAAAAAGATAAAAGACAAAAAAAAAGAGAGAGAGAGAAAAGAAACAAAAAATGGAGTGTGAAGGTAGAAAAGGATGGGGGAAAAGGAGCCAGGTTTATCCAGGGTGGTCAAGGAGGACTTCACTGAAGAGGTGATATGAGCAGAACCGAATGACATTGAGAACCAGCTATGCAGCTAGCTGGGAAACGCCTTGAGAGCAGAGGGAACAGCATGTGCAAAGGCCCTGAGGAAGTCTCCTTTATAGTTGTGAGCCTGCTGTCACTGGAAATATTCATTCTTTCTTACATTCAGCTAGTTTGCTGGGTACCTGTCCTGTGACCCTTGCTGCTGGGGATAGAGCAGGAAAACAAGACAGCGAATGCATGTCTTCATGGAACCCTCCATCCAATGGGGGCAAGAGAGGTCAACATGCATGACAAAGTGAAAGTCTAGTGCTGTGACAAGAGAGGCTTGGGGAGCCACAAACACCTAAGAGAGCAACATAACCCAGTCACGGGGGTGGGGACTCCCAGGAACAGTGTCATCTACATGACAACAATAATAATAGTCACTAAAATTTATTGAGTGTTAAGACTTTGCCCTTTTCCCAAGTGTATGACTTGTATTAACTCATCTAATCCTCATAACCTTTAAAAGAAATTCAAATATTGTTTTCAAAAATGATAAAAGAGGTTAAATCACTTGCCCTTGTTCACATGATGGAAGAGACTGGAATCAAATCCCTAAAGAGACAGGAGATACACTTCACTTCCCCTTCTCCCCTTTCTGCTGACATGGGGACCTGATGGCAGGAGCTCAAGCAGCCCTTTTGGGCTGTGAGGTGGAAATGGTGCTAATGAAAACCAAGCTTCCAGTTGGAAGGAGCTCAGGTCCCTAAGGATCACGGGGCCTCCATATCAACCCTGGACCTCCCACCTAGAAAAACAAACATCTAACTTGTTGAAGTTACTGCTATTTGTAGATCTTCAATACAACAGCTAAACTTGCTTCCTAGTCCTTACGGGATTTACTTTAAGAGTACAAAAACATCAAATACACAAACACTGAGTAAGCTGATCAGATGTGCACTTCAGAGAGATGGCCACAGGTGAGGTTAAGAGTCAGGCTGCAGAGCCAGCTGGCCTGGGTGCAAATCCCAGCTCCACCCCTCCTCAACGTTGTGACCAAGTTACTGAACGTCCCTGTACCTCGGTTTCCTCATCTGTAAAATGGGGGTAATGGTATGTAACTGGAGAGCTGTCGTGAGGAGTTGGCATGGACCTGGTACTTGTACGGGAGCCCCCGGCTCTGGGGGTGCAGCTGTGGAGGGACATTCCCCACCTGTGCCCTCTGGTCTCAGTGAGGCAGGTGGGCACCCCCTCTCCCAGTGGGCACTGGTACATACCTGGAAGCCTGGAAAGATATCTGGCAACAGCTCCAGTCCATCACTTGCAGCAGAGGAAACGGGCCATGAAGGAGAACGCCCGGAAGGGGCGGTCACCCAAGATAATGCCACTGGGCCCCGACGAGCTGCATCCAGAGTGGGGTGTGGACCAGGCCACGTGGCAGGGAGCCGCCTCCGCGCAATCCAGCCCAGGAAGCCGGGCCTGGGAGCCCTGCACGGAAATGGGCAGGCGCCCGGCCGGGAGCAGCGTGCTGCCCTCTCCCCACAGCGGACTCCCTAGGAGATAAGAAGCCCCCGCTTCCTGAGGATGTGCTCTGAACCTTGCCGCTGGCTCCTCTGGGCTTGTCCAAATATTTCTTTGTGGAGCCATCCCTGTTTTTCCATTAATAAAAGTATTTTTGGGCTCCTGGCAACAATGAGTGAGTGTTACAAAAGAGGTCGGGCCTTCCAAGGTAAACACAGCTCATCCCGGACCCGGGTCAGCCGGCTCTGGGCCGCCAAGGGGGAAGCAGTGTTCTTATTCTGGGGCTCTCTGCGTCCTGAGCTGTGTGCCCGTCCAGGAGAGGAGGCTCTGGTGCCTCTGCGGGGAGGACAGAGTCTCACACTCGAGCCGAAGGGCAGGGCTGTTCAGGATCCCCGGGGCTTTCCTAGGGCAATGCATGCCACATCCAGCCAGCCCCGCTCCAGCGGTCAGTCAGTCAGTCAACACACGTGTTGATGTCTTACTCTGGGTCCAGCGCCACACAGACGGAAAAGACATGGCCTCCCGCCTGGAGGAGCATAAGCCTTGAAGACATGTTAGCAGGGAGACCTACACGCGCAGGGTAAACGTCTTCCTGAAGAAGACTGTGGGTCCTGGGTCCAATTCGGTTCCGCCACTTACTGACCATGGGACACTGGGCAAGTGACTCAACCTCTCAGAGAGCCAGTTTCTGCATCTGCAAAGTTGGGGCGGTAATGAAAGCTAACACAAAGAACATGCTCAGGGGAGTTCCCTGGTAGCTCAGCAGGTTAAGGATCTGGTGTCAGTGCTGTGGCACAGGTTTGATCCCTGGCCCAGGAACTTCCACATGCCACAGGCACAGCAAATTTAAACAAAATGGAACAAACAAACAAACAAAACCATGCTCAGAGGAGAACAGTACGCAGTGCAGGATGGGTTATTAAATTATTACTCTTAGAGAACTGAAGCATACTCTGTCAAGGAAGCATTAGCCCTCAAAAATACCTGCATGATTTTTATAGAAACCTTTCTAAATTTCATTAAACTTTATAAACTGTAAAAAAAAAGTTAAAGAAATAAATATTTGTTGAACAAAGGAATTAAAAAGTGAATGGATGAATGGAGGGACTCGATGTGTCAGTAGCATATTAGTAATTAATTGCTGTGTAACAAGTCACCCCAAAATTTAGTCCTCAAACAACAATAAAAATTTACTCTCACCTAAAGTGGGCAAGAATTCAGAAGCAGCCTGGTTGGGGCCAGCGTCTTTATCGCACTGAAATCAAGATGTTGGCCAGGGTTGCATCATCAGAAGGCTTGACTGGGGTGGGGGCTCTGCTTCCAAGGAGGCTCCCTCTGGGGCTGGCACATGGGCCCCAGGTGCCGGCAGGGGCCTCAGTTCCTCCCCCACAGGCCCCTCCTCAGGCTACTTGAGCTTCCTCCTAGCATGGCAGCCAGCTTCCCTCAGCGCGAAGAGACAGAACCAGAAGCTGTGACCAATCCCAGAGGCTGCTTCCATCACTCCGACCACATCCTGCTCCTCGATGCAAGTTGCAAAGTCCAGCCCACATTCCTGGGCCAAGGAACGTGGCCCCCTCTTTGCCTTTTGAAGGGCAGTGTGTCACAGCACACACAGATTAGTTGAAAATCATCACAGCGGCCAAAAAGACTCCTTGGACCAGAAGGGCTTCAAACACCAGCTTCTGCAGACCAGATGAGAACACACTGCAGGAACCTTTTTACATGAAATGCTGGAATGGTCCAGACAAATCTGCAGTTGGCTGGGTAGACAGTGGGTGAAGGTATTTTGACTGAGGGGGTGTTGGTCAAAACGGATGGAACTGTGCACTCAAAATGTGCATTTCATTATATGCAAATTATGATTTAGTAAAATTGACTTTTAAAAAATCCCAGCTTCCTGACTCAGGCTACTAACTGTTCCTACAGTTTCTTTGGTCTAGGTCAGGGGTGGACAAACTATGAACAAATCTGGCCCATTGCCTGTTTTTGTAAATAAAGTTTTATTGGAACACAGCCATGTACATTTACATCTAGACTGTCTGTGGCTGTCTTCCTGACAAAATGGTTGAGTGGTACAATCGAGTCGCAGCAGAGACCAGATGGCCAGCAAAGCTGAAAACATCAACTGCTGGCCCCAAATATGTTTGTTGACTGAGCTTTAGAGGAAAATGAGAAACTTAATACTACTTAGATGCAGTTATTCTTGAGCCAAATGGATCCAATTTCCCAATCTTTTTATCCCAAAACTGCTCAGCTGACATGTGTGCATGGCAACTTCTCCCAGAGGCTGGCAGAAGCCAGAAGATCCACATCGTCCTCTGGAAGAGCCCTCGATTTGCCCCATTTGGGAACCATTTGATGTTTCTTTAGAAATGCCTTCTGGGGCGTTCCCATGGTGGTTCAGCAGAAACGAATCCGACTAGTAACCATGAGATTGCAGGTTCAATCCCTGGCCTCGCTCTGTGGATGAAGGATCTGGCGTTGCTCTGAGCTGTGGTGTAGGTCGCAGACTCGGTCGGCTTGGATCTGGAGTTGCTGTTATGGTGCCTGTGGTGTAGGCCAGCAGCTATAGCTCCTATTGGACCCCCAGCCTGGGAACTTCCATATGCCACAGGTGCGGCCCTAAAAACCAAAAAAAAAAAAAAAAAGAAGAAGAAGAAGAAGAAGAAGGGCCACTGCAGCCACTCTTTAGTGTCTGGGAACTCTTCCTGGGCTGGTAAATCAAGAAGAGGGTCAGCAAATAGAACCTGGCCCCGAGCACCAGGCACCAGCAACGTCACTCCTCCGGGAGGGCGTCTATTCCACCAACGGTGATTATCCACATTCAGCCTGCCTGCCTGCCTGCTTCCCTCCCTCCCTGCTTTCCACAGAGACATGTCCGTCCCCTGGATTCGCTGTGTGGGACAGATTCTCTCAAAGTGAGTTTTTGCATGGCGCTGACTCACTTTGCAGTCAGGCAGGCAGTCTAACATTGCACTGTAATCAGCGTTAAGAGCAAAACTCATTAAAAACCAAAATGGGAGCTATGGATAGAAGAGCCGCAGGGAGAGAGCTGCCTGCCACTGGCCTCTCTCCCCAAACCTGAAAAGTCAGAGCATGGGACACAGGCACAAGCCATCTGCAGGTCCGAGTACCCACAGACCTTAAACTCTGACTGGGAAGGAGGGTCCTGGGGGTGAGAGGGACCTTACGCCATGGCCCGGTGGCGGAGAGGCGTCCTCCCAGGAGGCTCTAGATACTCGCTGGCTTTGCCCCCAGCCCCTAACCTCCCTGCCTTCTTCTGGAAACAGTGTCCCAATTCTTACTTAGAGATCAAAGCTTTTTTTCTTTCTTTTTTTCCCTTTGGTGTGGCGTGTAGCAACTTGATATGGGATCTCCATTCCCACCAAGGACTGAACCCGGACTGCAATGGTAAAAGCGCCAAATCCTAACTACTAGACCACCAAGGAGCTCCCAGATCAAACTTTTCTGACTCTCAGATCGTGCCGTTCAGGCAAGTCGGAGGCTGAGTCGATCCCAATTTGGAGTCTGAGCATGTGACCCAGGTCCAGCTTCTCATCATCCAGAGCGACTGGCTCGGGTCAATGAGCGTCAGCCCTGGGACTGTAGTTTGAACCATTAGAGAAGGAAATCTCACCCACACATACCTCTTCTCTCGTCCCTCCTGAGAGAGAAGGATGTAAGCCTGGACCTGCTGTCAGCCGCCTCGGTGCACTGCATCTGTACAGCAAGCTGTCAGAAAAGGCGGGCAGCACAGAGGAAAGCCATGAGATAGAAAGGGATTAAGTGCTGCTGACAACATCTGAGCCCCTGAATCCAGCCATGCCTGAAACCGGGAGAAACTTCATGCCGCTTCTCACACATATGAAAACATTTTCTTTTTCAGTTAAGCCACTTTGAATTGGATTTTCTATCACTTGCCACGTCTCCTACTCCCTCCCCAAGAATTTGAAGTTGGGAAGTGTTGCCCCAGCTGCTGATAGTAGCCACCTTGTGACCATTAAAACAAGCAAACCAGAAAAAAAAAAAAAAAAAAAAAGATAAACCAAGGGAAACAGAGAAATAGAGCCGGGCTTTGATGTGCAGTTCCTAAAACTCTCCTAACCACTAACGTGCCTGCTAACAAGATGATACACTTCCTGAGGTTTAAGCCCCTTTGAGTCAGGTTTTGCAGTACTTGTGGCCAAAAGTGTGCCCTGTGACACACTCTCACACGTGACACAGACATGATCACACGTATCTCCAGTTGCGCCAGTGAGGAATAGGGACCAGCTATGGAAAGCTCCAGCCCACAGCCCGCAGACTGAGCAGGGGCTCTACAGAGGCTTCCCTTCACTTCTCAGCCTGATTCCTGCCCTCCCCCTCCCCCGCCCTACAGGTGGGGGCTGCCAGGTGGCATGGGACCCTTCATATGCAGCGCTCACTAGTCCCTGAGATGAAATCAAGGGTGACACTTTTAGGGGTGACCCAGGGGACAACTGGGGCTCGGACTTTACCCAGGTTCGCAGGAGCACAGGTCAAATAGCCAAGTCTTTCTCTGGCAATTCCCCTCACCCTCGTCCATACACTTGGAGGGATTCCTCCCCCACTTAAAAGCACGTCCTGGCTGTCAAAGAATGAGAGCTGGCAGGCCTAGAAGCAGATTTTAAAAGCGCTGTCTCTTCAAACCTTTTTTTCCTACCTCCCAATAAGCACCTTGACCCCACCATAGTGATAAGAGCAGTAAAACGGGTGCTACCAAAGAGCCCTCTCATGGAACATTTAATTCCAGTTCCAAGTGGAGCCTTATACCATGTTTTGTCATAAATCCACACATTCTTTTCTTCCAACCAGAGCTTCAAGGTAGAGCTTGCTTTGACATCTGGTGGCAAAGACCCCAGGATGCTGCCCATCCTTCTATGAACCTTCTACACAAACACACAAAATTGAGCCCTCCCCAGATGGTGTGCACGAGCCTGAGGAATCATAGGACTGCCTGCTGAAGATGTGGTCAGAAGGAAAGGGGAGAATCTCGAGCAGGGAACGCGATAGAACTCAGCGACACGGGGGCCTTCCTAGGCGCCCTCGGTATTCTTGGAGATGGTATCCCAGACGCCGCCAGAAACCAGGTTCTCCAAAAGACAGAGGATATTGAGGTTCTCGGGAATCAAAGAGAAATGTTAGCCCATGCTTCATGTGCCATCTGAAAAAATCCAATCTGGTGTAGACACCACTATGCTAGACAGTGAAATAATAATACAACGTCTTTTCATACCCACATGGGAATGAAATGGGATGGGAGGAAGACAAAACAGGAGCGAGAGCAGGAGGCAGGAAGAGAGAAAGGAAAGAAGGAAAGAGGGTGGGGCGGGGTATCACGTGATTAGGGCCCACAGCCAATCAGCACGTGAAACTCCCCTGACCACTCTGATTGGCTCAGGGATGAGCACGTGGCCAAGTCGGGGCCAGTGTTTATACAGGGAGCCTTCACCTGAGCTTTCAACAGACTCCCTCTCTCCTGCTGGAAATGAAGGTAGAAGGATGTGGCCAACGTGGCAACAGGAGGGGCGAGCTGGTGTAGAGTGAGGGCGGCCGCGCAGGCAGCGCCCGGAGAGTGAGAGAGAGAGACCAAATTGCAGTCACACTGTTTGAACCCCTGAAGGCTCGGGCTGAGCCCGAAGTCGACTCCTGGACATTTTCAACGATAAACTTCCTTTGTATTTAAATCGGTTTGTGAGGTTGCACAGAGCATGGGGTAAATTTGAATTCTAGATGAACAACAAATAATTTTTTTTTTTTTTTGGTCTTTTGTCTTTTTTTGTTGTTGTTGCTATTTCTTGGGCCGCTCCCGCGGCATATGGAGGTTCCCAAGCTAAGGGTTGAATCGGAGCTGTAGCCACCGGCCTAAGCCAGAGCCACAGCAACGCGGGATCCGAGCCGCGTCTGCAACCTACACCACAGCTCACGGCAACGGATCGTTAACCCACTGAGTAAGGCCAGGGACTGAACCCGCAACCTCATGGTTCCTAGTCGGATTCGTTAACCACTGCGCCACGACGGGAACTCCAATAAATAATTTTTTTAGCATATGTATGTCCTATGCAATATTGGGGATCTGCTTATACTAAAAAATTATTTATTGTTTACCTAAAATTTAAATTTAAGTGGACACCCTATGTTTTATCTGGCAACCTGTACAGCTTGGGCCAGGTTTCAGATTCCTTGAACCTGAGAGTGTCTTAACTCATGTCCAGCCACACACCCTTCAACAGGGGCACAGGCTTAATGGCCCTGCCTCCCTCCACAGACCAGCTTCATGGTCCACCGGCAGGAACTTGCACTGTCACCGTCCCTCCACAGCCTTCTTTGGCCTGTGATTGGCAAGGATACCACCCTGGAAGTAAAGGCCCACTGCCGACCCGCCGACCCTCCTATTTAGAAATATCTCTGAGGAATCAGACCCTGCCAGGCGTCCTCTCGCTTCCTCCCCGGGGCCTTGTTCCAAGAGACACAAATTACAGCCCTCCTTTTACCAAAGAGTAAACTGAGGCTCAAAGGCTTTGTGATTCACATGGGGTCAGCCATGCTTCTTACCAAGTCCAGGTTCCAGGAATTACACTTCTGAGCGGGCGGGACCGGGGACCTAGCTGCTCCCTGAGAATCTTCCAGAGGAAGCCCTCTGGACAGAGGCAGGAGGCCTGGGGCGGGCTGAGTCACTGTGGCTGGGATGGCAGAAAACCCAGCAGGGTCCTTCCTGGAGGGGTTGCCAGGGCCTGGGCATGGGGTAAGAAGGGGGACATGGAACAAGCCACCCCCGGCAGCCCCGAGGCAGGAGTCCCCCTCCGACTTCTGGCCTCCGAGTTCCCAGCCCCCTCCCCTTGAAGGCTCCTCACTTTCAACTTGAGTTTTGTTTATTCTTTTCCTTTTTTTCCCCCTCTGTTGTTACTGCTTTCAAAATAAATAAATAAAGCAAACCAACAAAGCAAACATCTGGAAAGCCTTGTGGAAAATGGCCTGTGGCTCTGACGACCCACCCTCCCTGGAGTCAGAACCCAAATCCCTGTGGGATTCGCAAGTGACCCCCAAATGCTCTCCGAGGAGAGACCCAGGCCCCTCTGTTTTCCTATCTCGTCTGGGGTCACGTCCTTCCAAAATCACCAGCTCCAAGGGCGTGGCTCCCAACGCCCAGCTGTGACCCAGCGCCCCGCAGGCTTGAGGGCCTCCCTGCCCTGCACTCAGCACATCCCCAATCCCATCCCATCAATGTCCTTCCACTGGGGTCTCGCTTTTCCACTCCCCCACCTCAAACGCAGTCTCATCCTTCCTGACCCGTTATCCATTCTTCTCCCATTACCTCACCTCCTCCCCCTCCACTCCAACCAACCCCTCTCCCTCCCCCACTGCCAAAGGTATCTTCCCAAAGAATAGCTTGGATGCTAATATCACTCCCCTGCTCAACAACCTTCTATGGTTCCCCATTGCCTCCTGAAATAAGTACCAGCTTCCTCACTGTGATGTTAAACTCCCTGGGACGGGTGCCTGCCGCTTTGGTTCCCCATCATTCCTTTTTGCTTCTCTTGGCAACTCCACTCTGGGTTTTCTGGGGAGAAGAGGAAGGAGTCACACATCCCCCACTTTGAGTCCGTGTGACCCAGGCTGGGCTGACACATGTGCCACGTTCCCCTGAACACAGGAGTTGGTTCGGACTTGGCCACGTGAGCCGGGTCAGGCCACCACAGTCAACACAGCACCAGGCTTCTGGCACTACAAAGAAGGGTGTCTGTCTGTCTCTCCCTCCCTCTCCTTCCCCTCTCTCTGTTGGTGTCGCCAGGCTGAGAAGATGCAGGCCAGAAGCTGCTAAGGGCCACCTAGCCACCACCAAGCCAACTCAGGAGAACATAGAGTTGTGAGGTCAAGAAAGAAGTGGCCTTCAAAATATCTTAAAGTCCCTGGATACAGCTATGCCTGAAGCCAATTCTACTCACGCACTACATCTCCTGGCCCCCATTTTTGAAAGTCTGAACTGGTTTGGTGTGAGTTTCTGTCACTGGCAACCCAACAACATGGTTTCGGTTTCCTTTTCTAGCTGTACTCCCACTATTTCCCTCCACGTCTTTATACTTCTGAGAAAATGCTGCTGTGAACAGTTAGCAGAACATAGCCCACCTTCCAGCCTCTGCACCTTTAATCCTGCCCTTTCCTTGACCTGAAAGGCCCTCCTGACATCACTACTGAAACACTACTCTTCTTTAAGGCACTTCTCAGGCAAGCCTCTCTTCCATGAGAATGTCATTGCTGGCATTGCCTTACTTTCTGTCCCTGTAGTGCTCTCAAAGAATCCTTGAACCCTGATCATTTGTGCACCCCTAGTCCTTCTCAGAGACAGGGACCTAGACAACAAGGAGATGTCGTCATTCAGCTCTTTCTAAACACAAGGCATGACACGGAAGAGAAGCTCAGGAAAACGTCCTGCACTCATCAACATCCAAGACTCACTCACCTGAAGCCTTGATGTTGTGGCAGATATTCTACCTGCCCTGCATCTGCTACCGCATCTTTTCAAACCAGTACCCCCATTTTCCTCTGGGGGACCACTCCATCTCCATTCCCACTCTTGTGGCTTAGGTGGAGCCCACCCCACCTCTCTCCAGCTCCAGTAAGAGCTGGCCAAGCAGGGCATCCTACACTTCCAGCCACAATGACTGTCTCAGGGTTGGATGTGGGACCAACCAATGACATTCAAACCTAGAACTTTTGCTGGAGCTAATAAGAAGGAAGCACTCTGTGGACTGGGGTTGGAAAACTAGTGGGATATGAACCTGGGCTCCTGGGGCCACCAGGAAGAGAGGTTCTGCTTGGGAAAGAGGCAAACAGCAAACCAGAGCCAGGAGACAGAAGCAGATGCCTGATGTCAATTTCATCCTAGATTCATCCATGCCTGAAGCTGACATGATTCTGTACTTTTGAGGTACAGGAGTCAGTAAAGTCCCAATTAATCGGGCTCTGTCGCTTGCAACCATGACTCTCAGCTGATACAAGTTTCACATCTTTCTCTCCATCCTAATGCCTAACTCAAGCACAGGTGGTCCATAAATACCTAGTCATTCATTAACTGAGGGCAGGCCACACTCCTGCCTTGTCTCTCTCCCCTTCCCCTCCACTCCACATCCCCTACTCTTAATCTAGCTAAGATGTATCCATCAGTTTAACTATGACTTCTAGAAAGCCCTTTCTTAATACTCTCAGAGAAAAAAAAAAAAAATTCTCTCCTGGGCCTCATAACACCCCAGGCTTTTCCATAGCACTTCTTATGTTGGTGATTCCTAGTTATTGGTGGAAATAGTTAAAAATACCATGTCTGTTTCCCCAAAGACTACACACTCCCCAGGTGAGCTATTGTCTCATTTACCACTGCATCCTCACGGCCGACATGGAGCCTGACACACAGCAGGTGCCCGGGAAATGATCACTGAATTCATAGATGCATTGACGCCACTCAAGAATCGATTGAGAGAAGGTGTCTCCCATGTTTCTCAATGTGAATAATGATGGAACCACATCTCTTATTAGTACCTAGTCCATTGAAGAAGGGTTCCAGGGAAAACCAGGCTGGGGAAGGCTTGAAGAGAAACTGCCTCTTTGTGCAACTCCACAGGGGTCTTAGCATCTTGAACTTGATCAGAAAGCCCAACACAATTTGTGATTCATTACTAGGCACCCTAGCCACGCCCTGAAGCAAATGTCAAATTTCACACTTTTAATGAACTCCATACTTGAAATATGTGGCCTGTAAAATCTGATTTACACTGCTGTTAAAATCCTTGGTGCCTAAAAAGGAATGTGAAAAGTATATATTTGTGCTTAGAGAAGGGCCTTTTTTCCCTGAGACATTAATTCACTCCAAGGCATATAAACGTTCCCTAAAGCATTATTTCAATCGCAATATTTCTTTCAGCACCTTAAATTTAGTTACCAACTTTTGAGAAGAATGGCTGTGTTAGGTCACACGTGAGTGGAAAAGTGCCACCATGTAGTTGTCAGCTCTCTGGAAGGTAAGCGAAGTTGACAGCTGAGCTGGGGACAGCCCCCAACCTGCATTCGAGCTTACTTGGCACTGTAATTAAAACCTGCCTTAAGTCAACACCAGTGCAGCCATCATACCTGGCAAGATAATTTTTTTTTCTTTTTCTTTTTTTTGCAATTCAGCCCAAATCCTTATTTATTTGATGCTTCCACCTGGTGTTTCTTCTCTAGGTTCGTAGCAGCTTTGGCACAGTTTAGGTGGGATGGATACTTGGGGCGGCTGAACAACCTGGCAGGTGACAAACAGCCTCCCTCTGGGGTATTCCACAGTCCAGGGAGGACACAATCAAATTTTATGGCCACTTCCGGACTAAAAAGGACACCCAGACCTCGCCTTTTCAAGCTTCACTGGTTCAAAGAAATTTATCCAACAAAGAGAAAGCACCACAGACCACTCTGCAGTCAGCCAACTGCAACCCCTCTCTGTGCCGTCATAAGATCAGAGGTCAAATCTGATTGGTCTTCCTCCATATCCCTCTTGCCAGTGATTGGTCTAGGGGTGGGCGTGTGTCCCAGAATTGGCCAATGAAATGTAAGCGGCACTTCCGGGTGTTTTCAAAGTTGATCGAAAGAGATGGCCTAGGAGAGCCGGTCCTCATTTTTCTAAAGTTCCAACAGAGATTCTGAAAGTCACCCTGGCGTGGAACTCAGTGCTTTCATTTCAGAGTAGGAACTGAGGCCTGGAGAGGGGAGGTCTTGAGCAGGGAGGTCAGTAGCAAAGCCAGCATTAGTATGTAATGCGCATGGTTATCACACTATCACAGACGCTTGGACTACCAAGCATCCATGTGCCTTTTGTTCTAGAGCAAACAAAAACAATCCCTTTGAAAAATTACCTCTTCCCCATGGCAGACAATCTGGAGAAACCGTCCATCAAAATACGCCACCTTATGATCCAAGCTGGACACATGAGGGTCTCCCACCAGAAGCCATATGGGGTATGGGTCCCGAGTGTAGGTGGATGAAACAGCTGGAGATGATAAAAAAAAACAAGCTGCAATAACCCGACTGGAGGTGGATGAGCTTCTGCTACCTGCATTCCTAGCACATCCTGGTTCCTGTCCATTCCAAGCCCAAGTTCCAGTTTCTGAATTACTCCGCATCCTGGCAACACATTCCCCCTCCCCAATCCTTGGTTTAGCTTTGCCAATAGTGATTTCGGTTACAGGCAGACATGGAGCTGTGACTGATACAAAATGGCTTTATGTGTTCATGAACCAAGCCGGGCATTTCCCATACATCACATTTATTTCTCATGACAAGTATTATCCATTAGGGACTGGACACATGAACACTCACAGACACATGCTCATTCCAGAGAGGAAAAATCTCAGGCCCAGAGTATATGATTTCCCCAGCATTTCACAGTTAATAAGTTAATAAGCCAGGTCTGGAATATAAGCGTATCTTGCTGTCCTTATCTGTCAGACGAGTTTAATTCAACCTAAGCCACATGGTTACTGCGAGGACGCAACGAGACAATACAGGTGGCAGACATAGCATACACAGCATACACACTCCCATTTGGAAGCCGTGTGGTTCTCAGAAGCCTCCTTTTTGAAAGGCATTTACTTCTTCAGCTCAGTGGAATTAACAGAGCTTTTTCATGAGGTTGATCCAACTACTAAAAGCCACAGCCCTGGACCTGAAGAAAGAAATCAGTCATACTTGGGGAAAGCAGTGTGGTCTGGGGTGTGAGCCATGGGCATCTCTGGCTATGGGAGCCCCAGCAAGTCCACAAAGCTGGCCTGGAACGGTCAGAGGACAGTGAGCTCTGGATGGTGGCGAAAGACCCAGGAGGGCAAATGGATGTCTTCCTACTAGAAAACAATTCTGACTTCCTGCCACTCATCAGCACTGGATGCCATTTGCTCTTCTTTCTCTTTCTCAATATACCAAACCCTTCCTGCCTCAGGGCATTTGCAAGTGCGATTTCCTCTGCCTGGAACATTCTCTTCTCATACCTATGAATGCTGGCTTCCCTCATTGTTCAGATTTAAGCACAAAACCCACCCACTCGAGGACACTGTCCTGGTCACCAAGTCTAAAATAGCCATACACCGTCCTCCCCCTTCATCCCCGCCCCACTCTATTCAGTCTCCCTAATGGCATCCTGACTTAATTTCATCATAGTAATTATCGCGGTGAAAAGCAGTTGCCTCATGTGTTTAGTTCACTCACTCATTCCGCATTTACTGAACACCCACCACGTGCCATCTTTTTCTCGGGACCCAGAACAGCATTCGTTAGCCCGCCAAAGAGCATTCATTTCTGCGGACTCTAATACTGCTAAGTTCCTGAGGACAATACGGCAGGGTAAGGGGTTAGGGAGTGACCAGGATGTCACATTAGATGAGGCAGTCAGGGAAGCCTCTCTGAGAAGGGACATCTGGGCGAAGACTTAAATGGGGCTCGTTTGTTTCTCCTCTGTCTGTGCTTCAGAGAGCAGGGACCACGAACGTCACATCCCCAGTGTCGAGAAGCCATCTGGTGCCCAGTAGGTGCTTGTGGACACTGAAAGGCGTCTCCAGACAGCCCAGAGGCCCTCGTCCCCGGGTGATGGGTCCCTGCGATGACTCACCACTCAAGGCCTCTCCCCCCCGTCCGAGGCTGACTCTGCTCATAATTACAAGGTGGGAACGGCCACAATGACAGCAGCTAGGGAATGTGGCAATTCCCTGGGAACTGCTACGTCAGGGATGGAGGTAAGGAGGGCCCTTGGGAATGATGGGAGTCAGATAAATGGAGCATTTATTAGTCACCCTCCTTGGCATTTCTCAACTTCTCGTGACATGACATAAAGGAATGCAGCTTGCTGGAGTGAAGTCAGGCTGTTGCTTTTACCAGGAGCACTGAAGGTGAGGGTCAAAGCAGATTACAGCTCCAAAGAGGCAACTGCCTCTAAGACGATGGACTTGGGTTCCAATCTTGGCCCCACCCCCTACGTGGGAGCCTTGTGACCTTGAGCCAGTCACTGAATCTCTTAAAACCTTGCAGGTAGAAAAAATAATGAGCGTCTCCCCCTCATTAAAAAGACCCTGTGTGTAAAGTGTGTTGCACACACAGCCAGAGCTGCTGTGGAACCAAGACTCCACACGCCAGACTAAAAGATGATTTGATGCAAATTAAAACCACAATGAGATACCACAATGCACCTACCAGAATGGCTAGAATTAGAAACATTGACAATAAAGAGAATGAAACGACAACCTACAAGTGGGGGGAATTTTTTTTTTTTTTTTTTGCAAATTACATATTCAACAATATACTTCTATCCATACAATATAAAGAACTCTCATCAGAGTTCCCACTGTGGCTCACTGGGTTAAGAACCTGACATAGTGTCCATAATGATGCAGGTTTGATCCCTGGCCTCACTCAGAGGGTTACGGATCTAGCATTGCCACAAGCTGTGGCATAGGTCACGGATGCAGCTTGGTTCTGGTGTGGCTGTGGGGCAGGCCAGCAGCTGCAGCTCTGATTTGACCCCCACCCTAGGATCTTCCATATGCCACAGGTGCAGCCATAAAAAGAAAAGAAAGGCGTTCCTGTTGTGGCTCAGCAGGTTACGAACCCGACTAGTATCCATGAGGATGTGGGTTCGATCCCTGGCCTCACGCAGTGGGTTAAGGATTCAGCATTGCTGTGAGCTGTGGGGTAGGTCGCAGACGCAGCTCTGATTCGACCCCTCGTCCGGGATCTTCTACATGCTGCAGGTGCGGCCCTAAAAAGAAAAAAAGAAAAAATAAGAACTCTCAGAATTCAACGATAAGAAAACAATCTCATTTTTAAGGTGGGGGGAAGACATGAACAACTCAGCAGAGAAGCTATGTGAGCGGCGAGCAAGCACATGAGAAGATGTGCGATGTCGTCAGCCATCGGGAACATGCTATTAAAATCAGGAAGGAAGACCACCGTCCATCAGTTAGAAGGACTAAAACAAAAGGACAGACGATGCCAAGTGCTGACGAAGATGTGGAGCAACCGCAACTCTTAAGCAGCTTGGCAGCGTTTGTTTTTTAACAGAGTTACTAAGATATAAGTTACATACTATAAAATTCACCCAAATTTAGAGGGTATAATGAAATGTGTTTTAGTGTATTTGCAGTTCTGCAACCATCATCAGAAGCTAATTTTCGAACATTTTCATCACCCCCAAAAGAAACCCCATACCTCTTTGAAGCCAGCCCCAGGCACCCACTAACCTACTTTCTGTCTCTACAGATGTGCGTCTTCCAGACATTTTATATAAATATAGGATCATACAATAGGTGGCCTATAGCGACTGGTTTAGTTCCCTCAATGTTTGCGAGGAGCGTTCATGCAATAGCATGTATCAGTACTTCCTTCTTTTTTATGGCTGGATAGTATTCCACAGTATGGGGAGGCCACATTTTGTTTACCCATTCATCAGTGGAGAAATGGATAACTTGACAATTGGATTGGTTTCACTTTTTGGCTGTTGTGAATAATGCTATGAATGGCTGTGTTGCTATGTGGCCTGTTCAACCTCAGCCTCTCTCTGTGATGCTTTTCTTCTCTGCAAAATGAGGATAATAACTTCATAGTCACAGAATCATGAAGAGCAGGTGGGAGAGAAAGCACTTTGCAACCCTGAAACACCATGCCGCAGCAAGGCCCACTTTTTCAAGTTGGGTTCTTGAATCTTCCAGAATCCGATGACTTAATGCCACTGAACCATACACTTAAACATAGTTTAAATGGTACCTTTTGGGTATGTTCTACCACAATTTAAAAAAAAAAGTCTAAGTCACAAAGGTTTACTGAGGCATCACCACGGGCCAGGTCCAGGGATGGCTGAGGCAGAAACCAGAAGCCAGTTCCTCTTCGGCTGCCTCTCCCTATCCGCTAAGAGCCGAGGCAGTGAGCAAGCACCACCCGCATGGGCTCCGGCCACCACCTCCCCCCTCACTTCTCTCAAGCCTCTTATTTTTTCAAACTCAAGCGCATTTGGCCTTCTGCTGTATTAATGGATTTGTTTTCATCTTTTAAAAAATGTGTTAAATGACTTGCCAGTTCAATGACCAACTTTCATTCTCCATCCGCCGAGTCAGTGGAACTTGGGGGATGTCCCCCTTCTCCTTGGGCCACATCTACCCCCAGCCCTAAGCCCCAGTTAGGGATGGCCAGGCCAGCCCAGTATAACGCAGGTGGGTTCCCGCTCAGAGCACAGGTGGGGAGAAAAGGAGCCATGCAGAGCAGGGCTAGTTAAAGGCCGATCACCTGCAAAGTCAAGAAAAGGGGGAGGAAAAGGAGTCCACGTGGGATACTGCCCCCCATGCCTCAGCTTTGCCATCTTCTAAGGACTCTATCCAGACAGATGACCGCAGTGTTTGGAAAAAAAACATGCACGTGAACCCCTTTCTGGGAAGGACTTTGCTTTTTGGGGCCACCCTTGTGGCATATGGAGGTTCCCAGGCTAAGGGTCCCATCAGAGATACAGCTGCCAGCCCACGCCAGAGCCACAGCAACATCAGATCCAAGCCACGTCTGTGACCTACACCACAGCTCATGGCAACGCCAGATCCTTAACCCATTAATCGAGGCCAGGGATCAAACCCGCAACCTCACGGTTCCTGGTCGGATTCGTTTCCGATGTGCCACAATGGGAACTCCATTTACGAAGGACTTTGAGCTTGGGAGAGACACTGCCTTCCTCCGTCTGCAGCCCACCCTCCCCCTAGACGTCTTCAGTGGTGACCACAACTGCACCAGGAGCCTGGCTGCTGGCCCGCACCAGTGGGGTTCTCACTCCTAAAATCAGGCAGAGACTGAAGCTCAGAGAACTTAAGGAAGTGGCCCCGTATCATTCCGCAGGTGTGGGAAATGGTTCTCAAGCCTCTCTTGATTTCAGCGGGGTCCATGGCACGTTGCCCTTGGCTGCCTAGCCCTCCCCCCACCCCGCCCAATTCCAGCCCATCCCCTAAAATGTCAGGGCATCCATTTCCACTCCCACCCACCCTTAGCCCCAGAGGAAAGTCAGGGCTTTCTCGCGGTGTCTCCTTCAAGCTGAAGCCATTTTAGAGCAACCGTCTCCACGTTTGCATGAGGCAGCCTGGCTAGCAGATTTTTTTCTGGCCTGGTTTTCTCTAATTCTGGTGGTGATGCGCTGCCTAATAAAATTATGCTAAGTTATGTGCATAGAGAGTAGCATCTTGCAATCTAATTACTGGCCATGGCTTTGAAGAATTCCTGTGCAATTTCCAGGGTAATCAACTCACCTCTTTCTTCGGGTCTGATTTAGTCACGTGGGCCACTTGGAGTCCCCACCCCCCAGCCCCACTAGAATCAGCAGGGTTCTGGATGTCGTTAACTCCTCCAATTGCCTTTTTAAAAATCTGTTTCACATAAAAGGACAAATGAGAATGAATATTTGCCCATCTTTAAGACACTAACTACATTCTTTTCCACAGCCTGTTCTCGTTACTATTTCTTTCTTCAGGAGGAATTTGAACACAGCCTGGGCTCCCGCACGCAGTTCATGACTGCAAAGGGCTTCCTCTTCAAAATCAGACCCAAGGGCACACATTCTGGAAATGTGGCGGCTTCGAAGACCATGACCCAGTTAATTTTTCTCTACCTGTTCTCCCTCCAGACTCACCTTCTAAGTCTGCTTTCCAGGACTCGCCCAGAACAATCACCTCCGCCCGCTGTACCCCAGGCAGGGCTGAACAGAGATCCCTCGAAGGATTTGCTGGAAAAGCAAGAAACTTCATCCGAGGACCAGCTTCTCCTCCCCTTTACTTAACAGTTAGCATCACTGATGCTAATAAAGCCATGCAGAAATACTGGGCATGGGAGTGGGCTGAGTCCAGTGGGAGGGGTCTCACCCGAGCCCCCTTGGAACAGAGAGGTGGAAACCAAGACAGGCAGGGATGGGTCAATGAGTAGCAGGGAGGGAGCAAAACAGGTCCCCTCGGACATAGTGCAGGGACGGGGGCCAACTTTAATAATGGCTGCTTGGTTCTCATACAGCACTCAGGCTGAACGCCATGGACTGCGACCAACGCCCCCGTTTCCTCCGTGCCCCCCCTTGGTCTCAGCACTCCAGCCACATGCCCTCCTTTCTGCTCCTCCAACATGCCCAGCCTTTCTGACCCCAGGGCCTTTGCATACTCTGCGGCCTGAACACCACTTCCCCCAGAGCTTCCCACAACTCCCTTCCGCTCACCCTTCAGGCTTCCGATCCAGTGGTCCATCTCTAAGGGCCCTTCTCTGACCTCCATCACTTTCTCTACCCTCACTTCCGCCAGATCTTCACTCTCTGCCTACTCCTCGCCCTGCTTTCTTCAAAGGCTATCAGAGTCTAAATCTGTATGTCCAAGGTCTCTTACAAGAGGATAATCACCACGAGGGCAGAGCCTGTCCACCTTATTCTCCACTGTGCCTCTAGCCCAAAGAGCAGTCCCCAGCACATAGTAGGTGCTCAGTAAATATTTAGTGAATGAACGAATAAAAACATCAGCATAGTCTGATCACATGATTCTGATCCCTCTCTTGGAGTCTGCAATCCTTCTTGAAGGAAATTTTTGAAAAAATATACTTCTGGGTTTCTCAGGACCCAGTAAAAGAAAAAAAAAAGTTATCTTAAATCTCTTGAAAATGAGCAGCAGAAGCTTGGAACACCAAGTCCTCAGTGTCAGCAAACAGTATCTGCAGGCTGAGTTCTAAGAAATGAGACCTGGCTGGTCATGGAGCACAGGCGGTGGGGCTGGTGACTTCGCATACGAGTCAGTTACCCCAAATGGTAAGGGAAACCCATTTCCAAATCAAAACCTCAGTGTGGAAAGCAGAGGGCGGCTTTGCTTTGGCACTCCTACAAGGAGGCAGGCTTTCTGAAAAGATGCTCCGTTGTAGATAGCTCATCCACAAAAGGGGGAGCAGGAGGGAAGGGGAGAAACCCCAGGATCGGGCGTGCTTCCCTAAGGCTTCAGATGAAAACCGACCCGGGAGTGCGTGATCCTCCAAAAATCCACCAGCCCCCAAAGTACTTAAGTTACCCCTCCGACCACAGCCACATGGAGGATGAAATTAAACCCCACGGAAAGATTTGACTTTTTTTTTTTTTTTAACATTATGCAATGTTTGGGTGAAAAAAGGGGGGGATATCAGAAGAAAAAAAAACTCATCTTTTTCCCAGAGTTTAGCAAAGCTATTTCTAGCTTTTAAGGATAAATTTCACCATCACTTCATGGGTAGTTCTGAGAGGCGCGAAGGCGGGACTGTTCTGTTATGTAACACATTTCAAGTAGGAAACTAGCAAGTCCTGAATGAATTCTGTTACTGTGCTCCGACTTGTGGAAAGTTTGGAGCGGCTACAGTTCTATTTTGAGGTGAGCAAATCCATCATTTACAGATCTCCTCACAAATACCGCAGAGCTTCATGTCACCCTGCAAAGTTTCATAACAAAAACAGTTAAAGTACTTGGGGTGTTAGAACATTTCGTCTCCAAACCTTATTAGCCTGGACAGCGAGGAGGGCAAGCCTCCCTGGTTGCCAATTATTCAAAAATGCAAATATCTGAGATCAAATAAATATTCATCTCACCCCCACCCCCATCCTGCTCAGTTTGTGTTGGTTTTTTTTTTTTTTTTTTTCAAGTTTAGTCCAGCAAAATAGTCTGGTCAACAACATAAAAAGAAATGCCTGTTTTCAACGGAGCCGCTGGCCATGAAATAAATTCTGAAGCTATGAAAGGAGCATCTTGACGCAGAACAGCCGGGCCTGCTGGGCCGGCCGGGTGATGAAAACAGGAAGCAGAAGCGTCTCTCGGTCCTCAGGTTCCCCCTAGTGGCTCCACTGGAGGAGGGTCGGCGCGGGCATGGAATTTCACAGCAGGCCAGGGCTGTCTGAAGACTCCACCTTCACCGCACAGGAAAAGTACTGTCCCGCTGCTCCTGAGCGCATGCGTCCCCCGAGGGCCCAGGGAGCCCCCGCGGACGGAGGCACAGCTCGTGTACAAACCCCCTTCTAACCCTTAAGCTGAGAAGGGCCCTTGCAGCTGAGAGCCAGGGAGCGGAGAGCAGCGGCCCACTGCGCCCAGAGCTGCAAATGCAAACGCCGGGCCAGGTGGATGCGGCACTGGCTTCTTGAGGCAGGAGTTTCCACGGCCGGGCCCCTTTGGAAGTGAGGACAGCGGCTTACAAACGGCAGAACGCACACGTGCCGACTACACGCGGCTTCCTCAACCTCGGCACTTTTGCTGTTGGGCGGGTGATCCATCCTCTGCTGTGGGGCAGTCCTATGCACCCACGAGCAGTGTCCCAGCACTGTCCTCGTTAGACGTCAGCGGAGCACCACCCCCCGCGCGGTGACAACCAGAAATGACGTCAGACATGACCCCATGTCCCCGGCGGGACAAAATCACCCCTGGTTGAGGATCACTGAATTAAACGACCAGAACACGATGTCCTTTGCAGCCTACATAACAGCTTAAAATCCACTTCTCCCTAAAACTTAAGCGACCGGGTTCCTAAATCTTCCATCACTCGGTGGGAAAATAAAGAGGGGTCTGCTCAATACTCTGTGGTGACCTAAATGGGAAAGGAATCTGAAGAGGAACAGACACACAGCTGATCCACTCTGCTGCACACCTGGAACTAAGACAACATTTTTAAGTCAACTGCACTCCAATTAAATTTTTAAAAAATAAAAAAAAATTTGAAAAGAGGATCCAAAGCAATCAAGGACTGTGTGCATAAATAAAATATGAATCATAAAATATGTTTGTCTTTTTTCTATTTATACAGATCATGTTTTGAAATTCTGACACGTCTGGAATAGACAACAGCACAGAATAATAAATAATGCATGGGTTTGGGGGTTTTGTTTTGCTGAAATTAAAACACTTTAACTGGAGAAAAAGCTATTTACAGTTTACGTACCATGAGATACACACAAAACAGGAGCACTGTAAGAAAAAGCCCTCATTTTGACACCAGAATTTCATGTTTCTGCACAAATTAAAATGATCCCCCAAGGCAGAAAGTACACAAGCTTTATTGGGCAACAGCGACAAGCCACGCTGGCAGACAATGAAAGTTGAACCGCTCAAATCACGCAGGATCACGTGTCATCACAGGATCAAGAATTTAAATCATCTGGGAGTTCCTGCTACATTCAAGCTCTGTACCAGAGCTTCCCTCTAATCAAAAAGTGCTGTCCTGGTGAACACTTGCCATGAGGATCACAGATAACCTATTACTGAGGACGTCAAGGAGACCTCGAGAAGTTCACGGTCCCCCCCACGCCAACGAGATAACACAGGAGCCGCAAGCTGGGGGACAAATGCCACGCTCCCCACCTGCCCCCCACAAATACAATATTCAGGGACACTGCCCAGTGACACCAAGAGACAGTGTCTCCAGCCACACAGCCTTGGGGAAGACAGAGCCACGGGGATGATGAGCTCCATGAGACGGTGCCGCACGGCTCCAAATACGAGCAGGGCTGCTCACGTGTGTCTCGGTTCCGCCGCAAAGCACAAAGTACGTTTTTTTTCCAAGATGGAATGGACAGAGTAAATGGAAATCTTTCCTAAGAAGTATATATCAACAACTGCAAGAAAGTTTTACATTAAGAGAAAGGGAGACGGAAAAAAAGCTGTAAAGCTCCTTGTATATTTCTTAATGAGAACAAAGCCAAGAGGGACGGGACTTTAATGCAATAAAACCAAGAAAGTCTTCAAAACACTTGAGGTGACCTCAAACACACGTACACACGTTTCGAACACACAAAAAAGGTCAAGGATACAAACGGTTGATGGCTGTGACCTCAAGTCGGACGGGGCACAAGAACGTGTAGGTCCATCTGCAGTTTCGGCAGAGGTTTAAAATGCTGCCCCATGAAGGCGTGACCGCGTTCCCAACCCCACCCCAATAAAAGCAAAAGAGAGTATAAAAGCAAAGGTCTGGAGGAAGAAAAACAGGCACAATCGTGTCAATTTCCAATGAGCACAAAAGCCAAAATACACTCAAAAATATTGTCAGTATAACCCAAACTTTCAGCAGAAAACATGGAGGAATGGGTAATCAGACGCTGATCTTTAAGATCACGGCTACGAAAAAGGGTTTCACTTAAAGGAATCGAGTCTGGGATCTGGATATAATAAAGCTAAAAGTGGGAGGAATCCTGCTCCGGGCCTCCCAGCTGCAGGTGGCTATACACAGATGGTTTGTTCCAATGCCCAGCTGGGCCCCAGAGGCTCTTCACCGCACTGGAGTGAAGTCCTTTGCCCCAAGCAGCCCGAGTCAGTGCCATCCAGTCGCATCAAGCACCAATGACAACACACTCAAATGCACGTGCCCGTTCGCAAAATTAGACGGGCAGAAAGAAGAAATCCCTCAAGATGGAGAGGCTTGGAAATTCCCACTGTGGCTCAGTGGGTTAAGAACCCACCATAGTATCCATGAGGATGCAGGTTCGATCCCTGGCCTTGCTCAGTGGGTTAAGGATCTGGCATTGCGGCAAGCTGCAGTGTAGGTGGCAGATGAGGCTTGGCCCCCGAGTGGCTGTGGTGTAGCCTGGCCATTGCAGCTCTGATTCGACCCCTAGCCTGGGAACTTCCATAGGCCACAGGTGCGGCCATAAAGACGGGGGGGGGGGGGGGGGAGATGGAGAAGACGGTCTGGTCATTTTCCCAAAAGAAGGGAGGTGGGTAGGAAGGAGAAAGAGATGCCAAACGGATCCCTCGCTTTCCCACGCACACAACCTCATCCAAAACCATAAGAAGAATAACCGTAAAATAATAAAAGTCAGCTATTTTGACAGAAAACACCTAGTATGGTTGAAGGGCAGGGGGAGTGGTCATTTTTTCTTTGAGGAAAAGTATTTAAACCGCGCTGTGTGCCCGGGGGCCTCTGGCCTCACATTAAACTGGCTGTCGGAGACTTGGGGCCACTGAGTTCCAAGGCGAGGGGCGTCTTACGGTGTCCAGGCTGTCTCCTCGGCTCCTTCCCGACCGGTGAACAGAATCCTTCTGCTTAAGGTTTAAGAACTCAGGAGTGTCCTGTGCGTACGACAGCTCAGGTTTGGGGTTTGAAGTTTCTCTGCCTTCTGCCCACCTCCCCGCCAGGAAAGCACCGTGTGTGCTGGTGCCCTGCCGGGGTGCAGCCTGCTGCGTGCAGGGCAGGGGCAGACCTTCTCTGTGACTCCGGGCTCCCGCCCCGGGGGGGGGCTCCGGGGTTGGAGAAGCAGGCGCATCAGGCCCAGACACTCAGGACCTGAAGCAGGGGGTGCGAGCAGGCTGCCCGCAGGCGAGGTGGCTCTCCAACACGGCCACGGCTGCCTCTCGCCCTGGACTGCCTCCCCCAGGACAGCCTGGACAGGGTGTGGTTGAGACGACACTGACAGCAGAAATGGGCACCTGTGACTTCTAGGCACGGCTCCGATCACATTTGGGAATTAAGGGAAAGAGGCCATTTTCTTTCCCTGTCTCTGCTGGAAACATATAAACATTTCCCAACGAGGGATCCACAATCAAGACCTACCTGCAGGAGCCACCACCGGTCTGTGAACAAGGTCAAGTTCAGGGTTTGGGAACTCAGAGCAGAACTACCTTTAGACTCTCAGTTTTACAGGCTGACTTCCAAGCTGACAGGTGCAAAGATGCTGGGCACACCTTTCCGCCGCTCCACCTCTGAAAGCACATGAGCCACCCAGCTAAAAAGTCAGACTGGCTCACCCTTTCTCAAAGTTTTGGACAAAGATCTTCGTCTTAAATAACCATGCATTCAACACAACGTTTATTTTCTGTAGATGCTTTCTGTGTGGCAGAGATGGCTGGAACAGAAGGGGGAAAATACTGCAAAACTGCAAGCTTGAAACACAAAGAGACGTGATGTCACAGCTAATTTACCCGTGCCCATGACGTACTGTTATTCTGGAAAGCTGTAAAAGGGCAACAGAAATACATGAGCATGGCGAGGGCTCCGAAGTCGAGGACCATCTGCTCCTCGGGTCCCCAGCTCTCCGAGAGCGCGCCTACCCTAGCTCGGGTGCTGGCCATAACCTATACCTGTGAAGCACATGAGGAAGTACCGGGCTGACGGGGTGGAAGGTACAGACTCATAAAGACTCAATCACAAACCGAAGCTCTCACAAGTCAGCTCCTGCAGATCCAGCAGCTTGACCGTTAGGGCACATGCACATGTGGCTTCTGCCAGGAGAGACTTGAAAACCCCAGAAAGCCTTGCCCTGCCACGTCCAGTGCTTGCAAATTCTCCTCTTGCTCTGAAACAAGAAGCCACAGCTTTATAAGAAACACACCCGCCTGGGCCCCAGCCCGGAGGGGAGAAGCATCTCTATTCCCGGCTGCCTTTCAGCCAGTTCCCCCCCACCCCAGAAACCCGCAGGCAGCAGGACGGAGCCCGGTCCCCTCCCAGTGGGGCTCCTTGCTCGAAGCTGCCACTGATGAGTGGTAATGCTCGGAGATGCCTCTGCCTCTGTCCCTCTGTCCTGGGTGACTCCTCCTAACAGGAAACAGATTCGGTGGCAGAGCCCAGTCCCTGACCCTTTCACTTTGGACTTGGAAGGTCTGAGCCACATGTGCTGCGCTGTCTGAAGAATGAGCCCAGTCTCTTATCACACTGTCGACACATTTAGGGGCTGCTCAGTGGCACGTTTCCTGCTAAGACAAGGCTGCTGAAAATGCCTGAGGGTGTCCTCAGACAGCCCCGGGCTTTATAATCAATACCAGGTCTGAACAAAGCAAGACAACACCTCAGAAACTTTTTTACGAGGTGGCAGGTGAAGTTAACTCCGGGGCTGCAGATGCTGAATCAGAACAAGGGTGACGTGTTAGATTTACGTCGCGCGCGCGCGCTCTCCTCGTTCACTTTTCTGTGATCCTGGGAATCCAGCACCATTTCAGGGAGCAAGGCTGCCTTAAAGAGGATACTTAGCGTTTCCAAGTTGAGATTATCATCTAGTTAACTTTTTACCAAACATCACTGTCTTTCCCCCCAAACCTACACCAAGAGCTTCATCTTGCTCTGAAACCAGCTTTTGAAGAGCAGAAAGACGCAAAAAGGGCACACACATTAGGGTTGCTGAAAACACCAACAACGAAACGCCCGCTACCATCTTCCACGAGACAGCCACTTTTATCACAGGACAACAAAATTCAAGTCACGAGGAAGCCTGCACAGTGACCCCATACGCAAATCTCTCGGCCGAGTCACCAGTGTTCATGCGGTCACGTTCACCCGACTCCGCATCCCCAGAGGTGCAGCCAGGCTGGCGTGGGCACCGCCGAGGAGCCCCCCCTCCTGTCTCCCGGGTGTTGGGGCCCCGAGGACGCGCAGAGCCTCTTCACGGGGTGGGGGGCGCTGCGCCGGGGAGCCGCTGCTGCACAATCCACAGACGGCGGGTCGTAGAAACGCAACTTGAACTCCGCCCGCCGGGAAAGACCGGGTCCTCTGCCCAGCACACGGCCTAGGACGTGAGCTTCGAGTAGCTGGGAGGGGAGAACCGTCGTCGCAGGTACTTGAGGACGTAGAGGGGCAGGCAGCTGACCAGCGTGATGACAGACACCTTCCACAGGAACGACAAGGTGGCGATGAAGTACACGTCTGCAAGCAAATGGGGGACGGCGGTGAGCGGGCAGGGCCGTGGCCAGGGGGCAGGGGGGGACACGCACAGGCGGCCCCCCCACCCCCAGAGGGGATGCGCTGTTCGGTCCACCGGCCGCCAGCCTGACCCTCCCGCCTCCCTCCTCCTCCCTCTGAGTGGCCTCAGGAGCTCCTGGATCTTCCGTGAAATGCTATTTTCACCAACTCAGAAAACTACCGGCAAAAAGAAAAACCCTTCCAGGTGTTTTTGATTTGGATTCTGACAGCTGGAGATCTTCCTTCTCAACCCAGCAGCAAGCGATGCAAAAACCCGCGTTTCTGCTTGCCAGCAACTTTCTCCCGTCATCTCAGTGATGGTCACAGATGCCAGAGCTGGGCCTGAGGGGGGTGCGAAGGGGGCGGAGGCCCCTCCTCAGGAAGCACGTGACCTCGGGGGGTGGGCCAGCTCCCCTTCCCCCTGCAGGACAGTGAACCCTGTAGCTACAAGGTTTTGCACAAGGGGAGTGACAGCTACTGGTTTGCAACAGCACCAGGAGTGGACACCACGACAGACACCTTCCCCGCCTCTGGAGCACAGGCTGAGGAAATGCAGCAGACACTGAGAGAGCACCTACTAAGTGCCAGGCCCAGGGCCCCACCTATGTGCTGCTCACCCAGTCCTCTGGCTGGTCCACGTCTAAGGCCACCAACCAAAGCTTCCTGAGGGCAAAACTCACATCTTCTAAGCCTCTGTGACGCCTCAGCCTCGAACTGAGGGGCACACAGTAGGTGCTCACAAAATCCATTCAGAGGGACTTTTCAAACAACTATGAAACTGCTCTAAGACTACGATTTTTGTGGGACTGATCTTTCTTCCTTGATCAAGACCGACTTAAGGAGCATCTGCTGATAAACGAGGTGCGATGGAAGACACTTTGTTGCGGCAGTTTCTCAAGCTACTGACAGTGCGAAGTCCTGCTGGACTATCATTTACTCTCCAGCAAGACAGGGATGCTCACATTGCCCAGAGAAGCCCACCAGGTCCTTGCAGGATTAAACAAATCCCCGTCTAAGCCTGTGGGCATGGCGCGGTTTTAAAGAAAGCACTCCATATGGAGATTATGGCCCAAGGGTGTCAGTTCCAAGAGGCTGATTCTCAGTTGCCACTTGTCCCAAGGGATGCCGGGAAGAAAGGCGGGCAGTGAGGACCGAGGCCTGGTGGACCAGGGGCCCAGGACACCAGCGCTGGCAAGACTGCCTTCCCTCCTAGGTTGGCGGAACCCCTGGACCTGACAGGTGGGCTTTAAATGTGTGTGTGGGGGTTCTTACCAATAAACTCATGCAGGAACACCAGGGAAGCAATGTAGCAGGCCAGGCTGAGCAGCTCTGCCACCGTCATAAGCCAGTGCCAGGTCTGGATGGTCAAGGCCACCATCAGCAGCTCCGTGAGGATCAGCGACGTGAAGGAAATCGCCACGATGTGCACGAACTCCGACTCAAAGAGCAGCAGCGCCCCGTACATGATGGTGCTCCCTGCAAACACGGGCCGAGCCGGAGCAGGGGGTTCGGTTGTCCGAGCAGCCCTTGCTGCTGCGAGCCGGAGCCCCGCTCTTTTTTTTCCGCTCACAGCCCGTTCCTTTTATCTCCCCCCATTCAGACACGAAAGGTACCACTTGCTAAAGAGGTTAACGAGAGGTACTTTACGGAGGTTTCAGAAAGAGGCATTTTCCTACGTTCCCTGCTGACCTCATATCATACAGAGTCTACAACTGGACAGAGAAGGAGAGAGAGAGGAAGAAAGAAAGGGAGGGGAGGGGAGGAGAAAAGCGAGAGAGGCAAGAGGGGGAGGAACTAGCTGGACTGGGTGAAATCAGAAATAGAAGTTTTTAAGGACAGACACAGCCATCCACCAAAGTACAGATACCATACGCTCCCACTCAGATGAGGGACCTAAAGCCGTTCTATTCACAGGGGCAGGAGTAGGCCGGGGCTTACTAGGGGCCACGGGGAAGAAGGAAAGAGGCCTCTGTGGCTGAGTGGAGTTTCGGTTCTGCAAGAGGCGAACATTCTGGAGATCTATTTCACAACAATGTGAATATGCAGAGCACTACGGAATGGCCTATCTTCAAAAGGTATGATGGTAAATATTATGTTGTCTCCTTTCCACCCTACACACACGCGTGCACGCGCGCGCGCGCGCACACACACACACACACACACATGCACACACAATGATAGAGGCAACCAAGAGAGACATTCAAAGAATTAGGCATTTACACTGAGGAGAAAAGTATAGGTAAGTCTTATCCAGTGTCACAGGAACTGAATGGATAATATCCCCCATTGATCAGAAACACTAGCAGCAGAATATTACTGAAAAACAGAGACAGGAGACCTTAAACCCGAAAACGCCTCAAGGGACTACCTTTCATAACAGCCCTGGGGACGGGGCAGGTGCAATGAAGCACCCCCGCCTGTCGCTATAAACTTTCATGCAGGATTGGTTGCTTCAACCAGACACGCGTCTCTCGCTTTGCTATCCTTCACATCGTCTTAATGACAGCTTAGCCTCCTGCTGACAAATCCAACTGTCTCTACACTTTGACTGTGCATCCCACCGGTTTACAAAAAGAAAAAGAGCAGATCCCTAATGTACCATGTATATTTGTAACCTACATGTGCTCCTGCGTAGACACAGATGGCAGGAGCACCGTGCGAGTTTGTCAGCTACATCATAAAACACACCTAGAGACAGAGACTCTAAAAGGAGTGAGGAAAAAACACTAAGAGAGGTTCTGCTATTTTCTTCTCCCAGTCCAGCAAGTCGTTTTCCAAAGCCTCTACGGTCTGAGGGACCCTCTCTGGAGGAGACACGTAAATAATGTTTTTCAAAAACTATAATTTGACCTCAGGAAAAAAATAGCAGAACATTCCAGAAACCAACCACTTTTTGTTACGATGACTGGAACACCCTAGCAGGCTTGGTTCGTACGAGTTCTATTTTTCGCTGACTTCGTCTCGGTTACGCTGACAGCCCCACGGGGCCCGTGTGACTTTGTACCGAGTGATCAAGTCCTTAGAACGGCCTGAGAGGGGTCTCCTCGGGGCTCAAGGCCACACTCCTGACTGCGCCTTTAGGATTCTAGCTGCTTCTCTTCGTGTTCTACAGACAAGAGAGCGGTAACGTTGACCCCTGGGCCAAGGCCAGGGCACAGGACAACAGGAGGTCTCCCTCTCCCTTACCTTGATAGATGCTGATCAAAACCCAGATTAAGAATGTCTTGTAGGACAACGGCCGCCCCTGAGGGAGGGAGAGGAAGACAGAGCAGGTGACCGCGGGCTCCTCCAGCCGCCCTTAAGCCACTCTTCACCCACCAGACAAGACAAGCTGCCTGTTTGCCTCGAAAAAGTGGCGCGCACACACCTAAATACATTCGAGAAATTATGTGTTTTAAAGAGAGTGAATACCAGATAGAAACAAATGCTCTTTATTAAAAACCCCTGGAGGACAGATACATGAAATTACTCACCCACATGTTTTCAGAAGTGCACACAAGAGCATTTCGAGGGATAGACACAAGCTGCAGCTATGAAATGAGACTCTTGGGGGCTTTTTAAAAAGTCCTAGTTGGTCTGTTTTCATTTCATATCCCTGCACAGTTTAATATTCTCTACGTGTGCATAGGTTACTTTAAGAAGAAATATTACCTCCCAGGCCTTCCTCCCCAAGGTAAGAAAGCCTCCAGGTCACGTATTCACATTGGACACGGAGGGTGTGTGTGAAATACGGTGCGAGAAGGAGAGATGGAGAGACGGAAGAAGAAATGAGGGCTGGGGAGGGGAGGAGGGGGCTCCACGAACCTTGAGGAGATCCTTGTAGAGCTCGGGGTACAGCATGGCGACTTCTGACTTGACATCTTTGTCCAGAACCAGAGAAAACACGGGAAACATGGTGTAAATGGTGGAGTACCTGGGAGAAAAAACCACCACAGGTAAGACTCATCCAGGGGAACCGAGCGATGGGGTCCCCCCCGGGCCCCCCCACCACCCCCAACCGCCTCTGGAGCCCAATTTCCACTCATTCATTCAACAACTGTGTATGGAGTACCTAGAAGGTGCCAGGGCCACTCTGAAGCAGTGGAGCCTCAAGATGAAAAAGAGAGAAAAATGCCTGCCCTCGGAAAGCGTCCGTGCTAGTCAGTGAGTCAACAACCAAATTTAGTCAACGTACCGCGTGCGGGGGGTAAGGGCAGAGGAAGAAGACAGGATGCAGAAGGGGAAGTAGCCATGGGGGGGGGGGTGCGCGATTTTTCAGGGAGTGAACCAGAGATGCCACATTTGAGGAAACACCCACGAGAGTGAGAGGCAGCTATGCCAGTATCCGAGGGAAGAGCATCCCAGGCAGAGAAAACAGCAAGTGCAAAGGCCCTGGGGTGGAAGCGTGTCCATCCTGTTTGGTGAAGAGCAAGGTGGCCAGTGTGGCTGGAGGTGAGGGGGGAAGAGAGGAGACAAAAACCAGGAGGGAAGAGGGCGCAGATGACGGGAGGCTGTGTGGAGCATGGCTCAGGGGATCCCTGGCTCTATTCTGGCAGGTTCTGCCACTTTTCCAGAAACGGACTAAGGACAGTCTGTTTTTCCAATTAGAAGCAGGCAGAATTTCAGTGCCTCCTTGCAGGCTGAACATAAGAAGACAAGAGGTACTTTGTAGGACTCCCCTGGGACCACCGGCCTCTCTGTGCTTCCCGGCCTTGGGACCCAGGAGACCTCCCGCCAGCATCTCTCTCTAGGGCATGCGGTACCCAGACTCCACCTACCTGCATAACGCAGAGACTGAGCACATCCTCAGCAAAGGCCAAAAGGAACGTCATAAATTCCAGGTCAGGAACAGGGGTGGCTTTCGTGGCAGTAAACGCCCAAGGGACACCGTGTGTCACAGATCCATGGCACACAGTGGCCAAGCTCTATGAGGTGTACCCCAGAGAGACCACGGCTCCGGCCCGCCTCAGAGACCCAACGGTGGGGACAGTTTGCTGCGGGCAGCCATGGTGGGGGCGGGTACGTTCCAGATCCCCCTTCCACTATTCCTAAGACTCCAGTGAAATTACCGAGTCTGTGAAGCTTCAAGCCTGCCTGGCTTGCCAATGAGCTGACAGCTCAGGGTCTGGAGGGCAGGCATTTTTCACCCGCCAGGTACAAAGGTGGGCCAAGCGTTCTGGACCAGGAGCACGGCGGACTCCACGTCCGCAGCCCGCTCAAGGGCTTCCCAGTTCAAAACATATCATTCAACCAGGTTCTCAACTACTTGGCCAGACCTGCCTTGACTGGCACCTTGGGGACGGCAGGGGTCTTTACACAATGTTGCTTTTTTCTTCTCCGGCATTTTAGGGAGGTTTCACTGAAAATGAATACCTTGCCTGGGCTTCCTTACCCAATGATGAGGAATCCTTGATAGAGAGGAACGGAGGCAAAGTAAAACACAGAG
The DNA here is from genome assembly GCF_054392235.1 of Sus scrofa. Classification (NCBI taxonomy): domain Eukaryota; kingdom Metazoa; phylum Chordata; class Mammalia; order Artiodactyla; family Suidae; genus Sus; species Sus scrofa. Next base: position 60,693,234 of record NC_139399.1, read on the forward strand.
GAAAAGACAGCCTGTGCCAAAGAAAAAGGAGAACGTTACCAGAATCCATGACCAAAGCCCTTATGCTGCATCATAAAAATAACCGCCAGTGGGGGAAGGATGGAGCGGGAGCTGGGGATCGGCAGGTGTAAACTATGATAGCAACAGATGCATACACAACAAGGTCCTCCTGTGCAGCACAGGGAGCCATACTCAACACCCTCTCATAAACCATAATGGAAAAGAACGTGAAAAAATACATGTATGCATAACAAAATCACTACGCTGTAAGAGCAGGCGTTCATACACTATAAATCAACCGAACCTCAAGAAAACGAGTTTTCAAAACACTTAACACTGTACTTACATCTGCACTGTTACGGTGCTCATTTAATTCTCACAGCAACACCACGAAGCAGGTACTGTTATCATCATCCCCGTTTTACAAATGATGGAAGTCAGGCACAGAGAGGTTAAGTGACTTTCCCAAGACAGCACAGCTCATCGGTGACAGAGCCAGGAGCCACAGCCTTGGAAATTAGCTGCAGAGTCCTCTCTCAGCCCCTCTGTGATCATTCATTACCTTCTATGAGCTGCCCGGGAATACTCTGTATCTGATCTCAGTGAATCTTCAGAACAACCCATGAGATCAACTCCTAATACCCCCTACATCTTACAGAAGGGGAGACTAAGCAGATAAATGGCCCTGCAGGACTCAAGCCTAGGTCTGACCACGACCATTCAGAATGACTGCTCCTCCAGTAGCGCAACCGATAAACAAGCTGGCGTGTGTACGGAAAACAGACAGCAAAGAATGTCCTCCACCAGGAGGCTATGCACCTGCTACCCTGGAGGGTAGCACCACAGGAAACGTTTCGCTTCTCAGATTACACGTTTCACTGTTCTTGGACATTTTTAAAGAGCCCGTAGTTTGTGCTTTTGCAATTAGACAAAAGCAATAAAGACATTTACAAGCCCCTACTGAAATGTCTGCCTCCTGATTTGGAAAGTATTAGCTATATGAGCTACTGGGAGTGAAAAAAATGGGCTGGGGAGGTAAAATCAGGCTGGCTGCTCTTCCTTGTTTCTCTGGACATCTACTGGCCATCAGAAGCTAAGGGACCTCAAAGCTAATGTCTGTGGTATAAAACCCAGGGCAGGCCGGGGAAAATTGTTACCTAAAAACTTTATAAAAAACTGAACACGGAAGGAAAAGGCTGGGCCAGCCTCGGGATGTGAACGCGCATGTAACACATCACCTCCTCATCACCTGCCAGGGGCTCAGAACAGGGGGCATCCAGGCCCTGGTCATGGGCAGCCCTGGCTGCACCACGGTCATGATATCAGAATGGAAAGGTGCAAACCACTTTTCAAATGACTGCTCACCCGGGCTGGCAGCAAAGATGTCAGGGGTTCAGTTTGGTATCAACAACAGGAGTCTCTTTCTCTAAAAGGGCCAGACTGACCACAAAGCCCTCACCTTGGAAAGAGCACCACGTAAATCAAAAACACCATGTCTTTGAGTTCCCACTGTGGCGCAACAGAATTGACAGCATCTGGGAAGCACTGGGGTACAGGTTCGATCCCTGGCTAGGCACAGTGGGTTAAGGATCCAGCGTTGCTGCAGCTGCAGCTTTGGTAGCAACTGCGGCTTGGATCTGATCCCTGGCCCAGAAACTATATGGGCAGCCAAAAAAAAAAAAAACATCTCACCTTGTCTTTATCTAAGAGGCCACTGTCAAGGTACAATTCTAATGGAACTTGCTCTCAGCCAGCCACTTCAGCACAGTGGACAGGTGGATTTTTTGTTTTTTGGGATTTTTTTCTTCTTTTTTTCTAAAGTGCAAACAACAGCTCCTCTTTCTAAAATGTTTTTTCTGAATCGCTGTTCATGGTAACACACGGGCCTTACAGAAATCAGCTCATCCAGCCAGCTTTTGTGTGCTTGCCCAGGGACAAGCTGATTAATCTCCCAGTGATTAAAACCATGACATTACCCAGTTCAGTTGATGAGCTAACATTAACGAAAAGTACAGATGTGGTCTGATGAACCATAGCAGCTGTTAGAGTTTAGATCGTGTCAATGAAAATCACTTTAAGGCTCCCTCACTCATAAATGCAATGGATATTGAAAACATAAACCCCCAAAGGCACGAGGAGGCCAGTGGAGGGTGAATTAAGCCACACCACTCGACCCCTGAAGGCAGGGTGTCTTTCATGTATGATTAAACACCTTTGCCACAAATTAAAACAACGCTGTAGTTTATTTGCTGGCCTGTTTTATTGTTATTAATAACGGTAAGGATGCCTTTAGCACCTGATGCCTTATAAACCTCCCTGCTTTTCAAAGGAGCCCTGTCGGAGGGGCAAAGGCCAAGATGCTTGAACGGAGGGATGGAGAGACCTGATCCCCAGTTTCCAGGTGGAAAGACTGAAGCCCAGAGTGACAATGGGACTGGCTCCAGGTCCCAGAGGCAGCTGGTAACATGGTCAGGGCCACGGCTTCCAAGATACTACGTCCTCGTCCCTTTAACTGGGGGTATTTTTCACCTAAATGCCCAAGGAAGGAAATGTGCCAGTGGTTTTTCAACACCCAGAAGGTTTTCTTCCCCTCCCTGTGGCCTCCTTCTTAGGACACACTTCATTGCTCCTGCCTGAGGACAGACTCCGAAGGGGCCTGTGGCCGAGAAGGCGGGAAGTACCTAGAAGCCACAGCCTAGAACCCCTCTGTGAAAAGGCAAGACCTAACTCGCTGGGAGGCCTGAGGCCTGAGCTAATGAAGCCAGGCTGCGCTCACCAGGCACTCCCTGCAATGGTGGCCACATGCCCCCTGGATGGAGGCAGAGGGGAGACCCTGATCGAGAGGGAGGGGCCGCGGGGCCCTGCCTGGGTGGACTAACTCTCCAAGGGACAGTGCCTCAGCCTTTCCTTCTGCAGAATGGCCACGGGCTACCGTGAGGACCGCAGGGGACCCTGCCCTGTGAACACTCAGCCTGACGCCTAAGGCAGAGGACACACCCAAGACAAGCAAGTCATGCTTCTTTTGTGGCTGTTCTCCGCTGGTCCTGAACTCTGCATGTGGAAAACCCAGGGCTGGCGTTTTCATGTGGCATTTAACTCTGCAAATTTCCCTCTGGCAAACCAATGAAAATGACTCGCCCCAATTATAAGAGCCCCAGTCATCTACCCTACCACCTCCTTTGCACCAAGCCCCAACCAGGCACCAGTGCCAACGCCCACAGCCGCTCCACACAGCAAGAGTGGCCTTTGCCCCCAACACAGGAAGGCTCTGGGGCACTCTGAGCCCTAGCACCTGAAATGTGGTGGTGGCTGGGGGTTGGATTTAAATTGGGCAAGTGGGGTAACAGCCCCAAAGCAGAGAAGGAGTCTCAGGTATTGACCATGTCAACCACACGACCGTGCACCTGCCCACCCACCTGCATGGTGCTGATGCAGAGGCTCCTGTGGATCACAAACTGGCTGAGGGCGGCCGAGCGCTTGTAGCTGTTGCGGCCGTGCACCATGAGCAGCCGGCCGAGGTGCTTGAACTGAGTGATGGAGAAGTCTGCGGCCAGCGAAGCCTGCTTGCCTTCCTAAAATCCGAGGAAATCGGGCACCATCAGGAGCGCAAGAGGTCAAGGCAGACATTTTTTTTTTTTTAATTGAAAAAGCAAGACACTCTAAGGAGATCTTTGAAGAACTTCAATAGAGAAATTCTTTGGTTTCCAGCTATACACAGTTGGTGGTCTGAGTCTGAATCTGATTTTAAAAGAGGAATTTATTTAAATAAAAAACATTCTAAATCACAGTCATAATTGGGAGGTCGAATGACTGAAGAGTAAGCCTTGGGGGTTAGGCCCAACCTCTAATGTATATCAGAAGCAATGAATTGGAGTTCCCATCACAGCTCAGCAGAAATGAATCTGACTAGCATCCATGAGGACACAGGTTCAATCCCTGGCCTTGCTCAGTGGGTCAAGGATCCGGTGTTGCAGTGATCTGTGGTGTACGTTGCAGACGCAGCTCAGATTCTGCGTTGCTGGGGCTGTGGTGTAAGCCAGTGGCTACAGCTCCAATTTAACCCCTAGCATGGGAACCTTCAGATGCTGCAGGTGCGGCCCTAAAAAGACCAAAAAGAAGAAGAAGAAGCAATGAATCCTTCAAAGATAGGTATTCAACACTCAGCTCTCTTAAAAGTTAAACATAAGAAGACAGGGAAACTGAAGCTACTAACAGTACTAAATTGAACATTCCCAAACACACAGCTTCACACGTTCACAGAACTGGAAATAATTTATAATGCAGCCGTGGAATGGGATTCTCTAATTTGTAAAGGTACATGACAGATGTCACTAACGGGACCAAAGGACGTCACAGCCTCCGGGTGTGGTGCAACAGCAAGGCATGAACTCCCCTTATGCGCTCCTGATGCCAAAAACACAGAACCTGAATCCAATCCATCTGTCCCAAAGACAACCTGGGATGTCCTACAGCTGTCGCAATGCTTCAAAAATATCAATACGCTGCCTCCCTCCACCCACACACAAAAAAGATGGAGAAAAGTGCTCTCCGTTAAAGAAAAGTAAAGAGATGTGAAGACACGCTAATAAATGCAACGTGTGATCCTTCACTAGTTGTTGGCAAGTTCTTTTCAAACATTCTGGGGACAACGAGGGAGATCCAACCATGTTATAATATTATCAGAGCAGCGGTACTCTTGCGGTGATGCTACTGCTTTCCTTATGCAGACAGAATGCCCCTGTTCTTGAGAGGTCCAAGCTGAGCTATACGGAGGAAACGTTATTATATCTGCACCCTACTTTCAAATGTCTCAGAGAGAGAGGGGTGAGCAGGGAGAGGGAGAATGTGGCAAATGTTAGCAACTAGAAAATTAAAGCAAAGAGCAGGCAGGAGCTCTGTGTTCTACTCCAACTTCTCTGAAGGAGTTACATTTTTCAAAATAAAAAGTTTAAGGGAACTAATGATGTATCTACAAGTTCTGATGTAGAAGGAAGTCTAAGATTTAAGCAAGTTGAGTTTAAAAATGGAGAGTATGTTTTTAATTTCAAATTATACATAAAAATAATATCTATGCAAGTTTAGGATGTGTATTATGCATCTATATATGTGTGTGTGTGTATATAATTGTATATATACCCATAACTAATAGTCTGCACATAAACAAAAATTCCAGAAGAATAACCAATGATACTAGTTTGATACAGCAGTCTAAAAGGATAGGAGTTCCCTTCATGGCTCAGCAGTTAATGAACCCAACTGGGATCCATGAGGATGCAGGTTGAATCCCTGGCCTCCCTCAGTGGGTTAAGGATCCATCGCTGCTATGAGTTGTGGTGTAGGTCGCAGGCTCAGCCTGGATCTGGCATTGCTGTGGCGGTGGTGTAGGCCAGCAGCTGCAGCTCTGATTCAGCCCCTAGCCTGAGAACCTCCATGTGGTGCAAGTGAGGCCCTAAAAAGCAAAAAATAAATACATTAAATAAAATTAAATAAAGGATGTACTTGTCAATTTCTAAATTGTTTCAAATTTTTACTGTGAGCGCTTTTTACTTTTATATTCCCAAACCCAAAGAAACCAGAATATAATTTTTAATAGAAAGAACAATGTTTTAGTTCTATGCATCATCGTGTAAAGAATTCTATGCATATAGATATCAGACTTCACATCTTCCAGGATCACTTAACTCTGCAACTTCAAATAACTGTCAACTGGATGAGAACCAGAAAACCAGAAAGAAAAAAAAAAGGGGGAGGTGAAAAAGGAAAAAAAAAAAAAAACCAACATTTTTGGATTAGCCAAGTGCATGAATATATGGAAGGAAATGCAAAGAGGGACCTCTCTGGCCCTCACTCGAGGCCTCTGTACTCTTACTGTACACAGAGTGCTAACAAAAGTGGTGCCCAACCTTCTTGCCTACAGTCATTTTGAAATCAGAGACAAGAGAGAGCAGGGTGAACTATGAGGCAAGCACACAGATGACAGGGAAGGAAAGAGAAAAACTACTATATTGCAACATACAAACTAAAAAATTGCAGCTGTCACAGCCTTTTAGAGAGGGGCAAACCAGGCCACATTCTTCCATAATCGCCCAGAGATCATCCCACAGCGTGGTAACTGACAACGCCACCAGGGAAAAGTTTGAAGCACATTCGCTATATCCTAAGAACGGAGCAAAACACTGTTTTAAAAAAAATTAGGTTTTGGCAAGCAAAGATTCAGCATTTGTCTGTCTGTAAGATACAGCTGCATCTCTGGCTTCGAGGTAGTAATACGAGGTAATTACGATACATGGCTCCTTATGCTCTGTAATTCTAATCTAGAATTTCCAGAAGCATTCAAGCTGCGTCTTGGAGGGAAGAAGAAACTCCAGCTGGTGCAGCAGGGCAGCTCCCAGCCCAACAACACAACCACCTAACATCCTGACAAGGACCGCTCTGGAGAAACCAGCCAGCCCCCCAGCACGTGCTCACCTTTCCCTCGACGCCCACGCCACAGTCGGACTCCTGGATCATACTGACGTCATTGCCTCCGTCCCCTGGGACCAGAGAGAGAAAGACGGCAAGAGGGGAGAGGCAGAAAACGTGACCCCACTATTCACTGTGACTTTAAATCATCACACACCCATTGCCTTTCATTGCATGTTAAGTGCCTTTTCTGCTGTTTCACTTAACCGCTCCACCAGGCCACTGTATCAGGTTCCTATTTTACAGGCAGAGGAGCTGAGAGAGATCAGGTGACTGGCCCAGGGTCCCAGCCACCAAGGGGCAGCAGGGGGACCGCGTCGGCATGTGCTGGTGCCCTGCCTCTGAGGTGCGGGTGCTGTGTCATCAGCATTGACAGACACCGCAGTAGGGAACTTTTACTGTGACTGCAGCCAGCACTTCTTAAATGTCCTTTGAATCCCCATAAGCAGCACTTGAGGGAACCGCTGTTACTCTCCCTCTCTACCGAAGTGCAGGCCGAGGCTCAGATGGGGTAAGAAAACGCCCCCACCCCGCCTCCCAGAACCCCCAGCTAGGCAAAACCAGCAGATCGGGGGCTCTAGGCAGTGTGGTCTTTGCCCCCATGCATTGCTGTGTCCCATGTCACCTCAAAGAAGTGCAAGCGAAGGAGGAAAGCCCTCGGCATGCTTTTAATATTTCAAAGCGAAATATTAGAAATAATAACAATAAAACAAAACTAGGGCCAAAGACGGTATGGGGTAAATGTCATGACCTGAGGACCCCAGCGGCAGAGCCCAGCCACCGCTCTGGAAGGCGGCTCTGCGCAGGCGCGGAGCCCTACCTACTGCGCAGGTGAGCTTCCCGGTGCGCTCCTGGAGCAGGCGCACGATCTGGGCCTTCTGGGTGGGCGCGCAGCGGCAGCAGACCACGGCCGGGCACTGGCAGGCCAGCTCCATGAACTCGTACTCGTAGTACTTGAGGCAAACCTGGCGGGGATGAGGGAGCGCAGGGTCGGCCCAGGTGCCCTCCCCCACCGCAGCTCCCCGCCAGCCAGCCGGGTGCGCCCGCGCCCACCTCCAGGGAGTCTCCGGAGATGACCAGGGCGCAGTCGTGCTTCCTGCGGAAGGCGTTCAGCTCAAGGTGGGCCTCGCCGCGGTTGGTCACCTGGAAGGGAAGACAGGGTGAAGGAGGCCTTGCTGTCCGGAGCTGGGGGAACAACAAACAGCAGCTTCCTGCAGGCAGCGGGAAGACAATGGGCACCGGCCGGGACCCCCGCCCCTCCCTGCCACCAGACCCAGAGCCAAGTTAAACCCTGCTTGTTATGATTCTGTGGGAATCCGCAGCGCCTGTGTACCAACCACCCCCTTGCGCTTCCCCCAGAGTGGCTGTGACCCGCATAACACAAACAAGAGAAAAGGCGACTGTACTTTCAGTCTGTGCCAGGCGCTGTGCTAAACACTTTTCATGCATTTTCACAATTCTTCCGAGGTGCACGATGATAACAGCTCTACTTTGCACCTCGGGAAACTGACGCAGAGCATGCTGCGGTAGCCTGCCCACAGTGACACAGCCCGCCCAGGGCTGAGCAGACTTCAGGAGCCAGGCATCTAACAAAGCGAATCAGCTTTTCTATAAAGGACCAGATGGTAAATATTATACGCTTTGTGGATCATACAGTCTGCCACGACTACCCAACCCTGCTGCTATAGCGCCAAGGCAGCCACAGACAATACCTACAAGTGGGTGGATTTGGGGTTTAAATAAAACTTTATTTACAAAATCAGGTGGCCAGCACGCCAGCCATAGATTGCAACCCCTGAATCCTAGAGCATACCGTGTATTCTCATTATGTGCAAGAGTCATGCTCTGTAAAGTCGCTGTGAACACTGAGTTAGTGACTACTGACCCACTGCTCCTGGGGGAGATACAGGGCAAGGCTATGAGCCTCTGGTCACAATATCTTTGTCCATCAGTCAATATACAACCTCATTTTTCTAAGTGTCTCTGTTTAAAGACATCTTTTAAAATACATATTTTTGAAATAAGTCAGAGAAAGACAAATGCTGTATGATATCACTTATGTATGGGATATTAAAAAAAATCAAACTAGTGAATATAACAAATACAGACTCACAGATACAGAGAAAAAAACCAGTGGTTACCAGTGGGGAGAGGGAAGAGGTGGGGGGGGCAAGCTAGGGTGGAGGACGAAGAGGTATTAAGAGGATTAAGAGGATTAAACTACTATGTATAAAATAAATAAGCCACAAGGATATATTGTACAGAGAGTTCCGGTCGTGGCTTACCGGAAATGAATCTGACTAGTATCTATGAGGACGCAGGTTCGATCCCTGGCCTCCCTCAGTGGGTTAAGGGTCTGGAGTTGCTGTGAGCTGTGGTGTAGGCTGCAGACATAGCTCGAATCTGGCGTTGCTGTGGCTGTGGCATAGACCGGCACCTACATCTCTGATTCGACCCCTAGTCTGGGAACTTCCATGCCTGGGAACTTCCATGTGAGGCAGGTACGCCCCCTAAAAGACCAAAAGGGGGGCGGGGAGGGGAAATTGTACAGCACAAGGAATATAGCCAATATTTTGTAGTAACTATAAATGGAGCATAATCTTTAAAAATTGTGAATAACTATGTTGCACACTTGAAACATAATATTATACATCAATTATACCAGGGTATGTAGATATGTATGGTTTTAAATTAAAAATGTTTATTGAGGAGTCCCCTTCGTGGCACAGTTGGAAACGAATCCAACTAGGAACAATGAGGTTGCGGGTTCGATCCCTGGCCTTGTTCAATGGGTTAAGGATCCGGCGATGCCCTGAGCTGTGGTGTAGGTCATAGACATGGCTCGGATCCCCTGTTGCTGTGGCTGTGGTGTAGGCCGGCAGCTGTAGCTCCGATTCGACCCCGAGCCTGGGAACCTCCATATACTGCAGGTGCGGCTCTAAAAAGCAAAATAAATAAATAAAATAAATTTTAAAATGTCAATGGAGATACATGTCTACACATACACACATACACAGACATGTATGGTTGATTCACTGACACTGGATTCACGGCCAGCAGCTCTGTAAGTCACGCCTGCAGGAAGCTCACCTCCAGGAGGCACATCGCAGCCTTCCTGTGCTTAGGAACACGGTCAACCCACTCCAGCTCTGTGCTGGGAACCGTCTTAAAGAGTGAAATTGCTAACACACACACACACACACACACACACACACAAATGCAAAAAATCGTACGACTACGTCAACTGAAAAGCTGAGACAAGGAACCAGAGTGTCGCCTTGCTCCACCTCGGCAGGAACACGCACATGGGGCGACTCAAATTTTCCCCGATGTGCGTGTGTCCGTACGTGACTCTGGAAGAACCTCCAGTACCATTTGATGGGCTACAAACACATTTTAGCCAGTAGGCTCATTTGCAAGTACGGAACCCAAGAAGAATGAGGATCTACCGTCCCTGCCTCTACACGCTGCTGGTTGTGCTCTTCCCCCAAAGTGCTGGGTTTCTCAGTGTGCTGTGGACCAAAAGCAGGGGTGCGGTCCCCCCAGAGCACCTCTGGTTGTGTGGCCTGGTGGCTCTGATGGCATATGAGTGGGACCCCCACATCCTGCCCCTCACCTCCCGACGCCTAAGGCCACTCACAGCCCTCAGCTTCTAGCTCCGGAGCAGCTCCGAAGGCTGGCACTGTCAGTGCAGGGCTGGTGCCCAGGGCAGGGGCTTCTCATCGCCCTCCCTACACAACCTCCTTCCAAAAGCCCCTCAAGGTCTTCCTCCAGGAGGGCAGACAGGCCAGTATCTGCAATCCGGAATTATTTCCTTTCCAAGGACGTGGTTTTCAAGGGTTCAGAGAAATCCCGGATGTACAATCTCACGTGTACAAGCTTATCTACTTCCTTCATGCTGATGGTGCCTGACTTCCAGCAGCTTCTCCAAGGGACCGCAGCCTCCACCAGGTTAAGAACACAGGTTAACACAGCGCGGTCACCACTTGCTCCTGCTCCGCCGCTGGAAGGAATCCTTCAGCCTCGCCTGGGTCATTCAGTAATTCCACCCAAACCAACGATGGGCGCGTTCCCCCCACCCAGGGTGCTTCCCCCTCCCCCCGGGAGGGGCTCATTCAAGGTTACGAGGTTACAGGGCAAACGGCAGCATCACCCCCACGAGGCCCCAAAGCAGAGAATACTTTACCAGCCGAAAAATGTGGATGTCTTGGTTTCTGGTCACCAGATGTGCATTCTTGGCTGTGCATGTGGCTGTCTCCAGCTTGTCCCCCGTCAGCATCCAAACCTGAAATTACAGCGTGGAAGAGATTCTCTTTGTTAGCGTTTGAGGCCGGCCTGTTCCCTGTGTCAGCTGACTTTCCAAACACATCAAGCTGAACTTGATACATTCCACTGACCTCCTAGAAGCCTATGATGTCCCCAACGTGCTGAGGACAAGTCCCGGTTCAAGGGCTTCCAGACTCCGGGCAATCACTGCTGGGGGCAGCAACAGCCGGGGCAGCACTTTTGGAAAACTGGCCACACGCTACAGCGGACCCCAGGAAGCTCAGCCTCTGACCTCCTAATCCCCCTGCTGGGAATTCTTCTTAAAGCAGATAGATAAGAAGTCTGACGGCTGAGGGTCGCTTCTACAGCCCACGAGAAGCACCGATTTGTCACTCACACAGGGTCTTTCCACGCCGTCGGGAGCCCCCATGCAACCTCGGGGGGCTTAACCCTGACTATAAACCCCCACCAGTAAATGTGCCAGGTCCTTCCTCAGGCTGTCCGAGAGCATTCTGCATCTGACTGCTGTGGGCTCAGAGAGGGTGGGTGACTGGCCCCGGGGCCACACAGCTAGCGCCTGTCCTGACCAGGCCCAGCACCCAGGTCTTCCTGCTCTGCTGGTTTACAGTTAACCCCTAGTCTCTCTGCTGCCAGCGGAGGTTGGGTGGTTGGAGTCATCGGACAAAGGAACTCCCAGCGGGTAGGATGAGTGCAGGAAGGAAATTAACCAGGAAGGTTCCAGGGGTTCGCCCTGCCGGGTATCCGTCAGGTGCCATGCATTTAATCACATGTTCAGGGCACTGTACCTTTCCCATAGCATCATGAGGCGGGAAACGGAGGTGCTGAGGCATCTGGCCACTTGCCAAGGGCACCAGAAGTGGTGGATGGGGAGGTGGGATTCGAACCCAGCAACAAGTTGTCCGGGATGAAGGCAGGGGACCAGGCTGGGGGCCTCTTGCCTCTAGGTTTGACTCTAATATGCGTCAGCATTTTCCCTCAATGTCCCATCTAGCCTTAAAAATCATGTTATTTTACGTGATCTCGGTTTGGTGCCAGTTTTCAGGGTTCGCTGTAAGAAAGCAACACTCGGGAGGAAACTGGGAGGCTCCGGTAGGTTCTAGAAAACCATGGATGAGGCATCGGCACGCTGAGGCTCACGTCCCATGAGGGGACAAGAGGAGGACCCCTCGGGGACGCTCTAGTCCCAGGTCTGCACTTCCCAGCATGAGAACCTGCACCGGGAACCCTCCTGGCTCGGTCTCGGGTGCTGCACATGCGAACAGGTGAAGCAGGAAGTTCCCAGGTCCTCACACCTCCCGGCCTGTGAAAGACCCACCTTAGACCCTAATGACAAAGGAGCCTGACCCCCAGCTACACATTCCCACCCCTCCTGCAACGAGGGGACCCAGGAAGAAAAGTCCAGAGCACACCCTGCCGATAAAACACTTCCGCTTTTAGAGCAAAAACCCTCGGGATGCAGCCAGCAGCAGAAACTGGACTCTCCTGCACTCCAAGAGGAGAGGTCTTAGAAAACGCCGGGGACAAACACCAAACACCCCGATGCGGCACAAACAGGCCTTTCTGACCTCAGGCTTTTCCCCCAAACAGGTCTCACTGGCAACTTCCTTGCCAAGAGCCAGGTCCCTGAGCCAAAGACACGCGATGGAATTTGGTTTACAGGACACGCACCCACATAGGCAAGTGAGCCTCCCCGGGGCTGGAAGGCAACAGGGGCTGCTTTGCGACAGCAGGCTCATCCCTCCTCTCACAGCCAACCCACCAGCGGGCCCTCCTGCCGGACACGGCCCCAGGACGCGGCCCAAGCAGGAGCTCCCGAAGGGGCAGGCGGCAAATGCACTTGTTTTCAGGACAAGCTGTTGAGAGAATCCGCGCCCCAGGCGCCCTCTACTGGCCGATCTCAGGATGAAACTCCTGGCTACATATTTTTTGGCTCCAAACAGCCAAGTACAAAAATGTAAATACAGCAGTTTGCTGCGGCAGGCGGTCCCTATGGTGGGTGGTCACTCCTTCATCCAGACCACCAGACAGATGGCAGGCAAGCCGGTCACTCAACAAGAATGTAACAAGCATCCCAAGCGTGCAGGACCAGAGCTGGTCCTGAGAGCAGAGGACATGCTCGTGGTCCCGCCTTCACAGAGCACCTGCCAGTGAAGCAAACACACCAGACATCTGCCGACCCGGCGGAAGTGACGTCAGGGCTCCAGGTCGCTGTCCACGCGAGCCTGGTTCCAGCACGCCTCCACCCTGCCCATCTCCCCCTCTGCTGGAGGATCCCCGGGCTGCTCTAAGTCTGGGATTCATCTCCCTGGGACGGGCCCCTGCAGCAGTGGGTCCCGGAAGCTCAGCCTACCTTGATGCCGGCGTTCCTCAGGGTCTCCAGGGTGGGCCTGACGTCTGCCTGCAGCTGGTCCTCCACCCCCGTCAGGCACAGCAGCTCCATCTCCATCTCCAGGCTCTCGATCACCGTGGCCACTTTGAGGGAGCGGTCGTGCACGCTCAGCTTGGCCTGGACGTAGCGGGCCTGAGACACACCCGGGGACATGGTCACCACTCAGGGTGGGAGGCTCAAGGCGGACCAACTGGCAGGAGGAACGTCTCATCCCCCAACACTGGGCAGGGACCCCAGCACCTGGGTGAACCTCAAAGGGGTGAAACCAAGACCTTCCTGCCTCCTTCCAAGTTCCTCAGTCCAGATGCTGGAGCCGAAGCTGCCAGAGTTCCACCCTTGCTCTATACGCATCTGCTGTGCAATTTCCAGCAAGCTGCTTAACTTCTCTGATCCTTAACTGTTTTTCTCCATGAAGCAGCAATAACAGCCCCAACAGCACAACTCAAGATCTTAGAAACACAGTGGGTTCTCCCCACACAACACACACTCTGTAACCAAGAACCCTTGACCACCAGGTTTTCTTAAGACAAAGTCCCACCTCCAAAGATCACTGAGGCAGCCCTTCTGCTTATTCCCTTTAAAAAAAAAAAAAAATTCTTTTTAGGGCTATACCCGCAGTACATGCAAGTTCCTGGGCTACAGGTTGAATCAGAGTTGCAGCTGCCAGTCTATGTCACAGCCACAGCAACGCTGGATCTGAGCCACATCTGCGACCTAAGCCATAGTGGCAACACCAAATCCGTAACCCACTGAGACAGGCCAGGGATCGAACCTGCATCCTCACAGAGACAACACTGGTCCTTAACCCACTGAGCGGTGTCAGGAACCCCCATGTCCCCTCTTTACAGTGTTAGCAAAGATACGGTCGTCTCAAAATTGGAAGAATTTATCAGGGCTAGAACTCTTTTTATTTTTCTTTTTGAGGACTTGATGTTTCTCCCTCTTTTTTTTACTTTTTTTTTTTTACTATAGCTGATTTACAATGTTGTTCCAATTTCTGCTGCAGAGCAAAGTGATTTGGTTACACATATATATAATTCTTTTTAGAGTTCCCTGTGCTACTGAAAGGCTAAAACTCTTGTTAAATAAAACTTTACAAAGAACTCAAGCATATAAAAGAGACAGACCCAAGCACGGTTTCTCTGGGGAGAGCAGAAAAAGGCCCTGCAGCCTTTCCCCCAAACTTCGCCTCTCCCCGTTCCTGCCACATGTAAATACATTCAGTCAGCTCCGAGCTGGACTAGGCGTACAAAGGCCTTCCCCTCAAGGAACACACAATCCATGGCACAAAATGAAAACTAGCTGGACACATTTATACTGGAAGCCTTGGCCACAAAAGTCCATGATCTGGTTCAAGTCCAACATTTTTTACAGCTTAAAGATATGAGGGCTCCCAGAAAGCTTACTACTTCAAATTTGAAACTTTCATTTCAAAGTTTCCAGGAGCTTTATAATGACTGCCCTTAGTGTGGGCTGGTAGTATAGGAGCAAACCGGACTGATAAAGTCTCTGCTGTCAGAAAGACTTTATTCTGGAAGGAAGATACATTTTAAAATGTTAAAATATATACATAAAAGAAGTCATTACCGTTGATGATAAATGCCCTGAAGGCAGTTCACCGGGGTGATGGCTGGGGAGGGATGAAGTGGGGCTGCTTAGATGAGGGATCCAGGCAGGCTGCTCGGAGGAGGCGGCATCTGAGCGCCGACCCAAAGGAAGGGGTGGGTGCACGGAGCAGCGGGAGTGAGGAGAGCTCCAGGCGCAGAGGAGAACGTGTGGCTCAGAAACCACGTGGGTGCGGCCAGAGCCGAACGCGGGAGCGGGAGGGCTAAGAATGACAAGAACGTCCACTCACCTCAAAGTCCTGATACTGCTCCTCCGCCAGCGACTTCTTTGCCACCACGAGCACCCGCAGCCCTTCCCGGGCCATGTTTCCACACTGCGGAG
This sequence comes from Sus scrofa, assembly GCF_054392235.1. Taxonomy (NCBI): domain Eukaryota; kingdom Metazoa; phylum Chordata; class Mammalia; order Artiodactyla; family Suidae; genus Sus; species Sus scrofa. Next base: position 60,708,319 of record NC_139399.1, read on the forward strand.
CAGACCGCGGTCAGCGGGAGCCGCGCCCAGGGCGCACGAAGCCCTGACGCCCCGCGGGGGCCAAGGCTGTGGCGGCGGCTACTGGAGCACTGGCCCCCCCAAAGCATCTCTCTCAGCAGAGCTTCTGGGGGGTCCCAAATTGAAGTAACGGCAGTAAGATGTCACAGACGACTCTGGGTTTCTGGCTCGCTGGAAAGACTGAGCCTGTGACCAACACGGGGGCGCCTCCCCAAATGACCACAGTCGGTGACGCGGAAAGGTGGCCGCTTCCATGGGGTCCCAATGGAAACGACCTGACAAACGGAGGGGTCCTGCCCCCCGCCCCACCCCCACCCACTGCAGCCACTTCCCACTGCCCGCCCTGGGACAAGGTGGCCTGTGACGTGGCCCCATGATGCTCAGTCCCAGTAGCCACACCCTTGTCTGATCTGCTGCCCTGAGTGCGGGCTGGACCCCGGGCCTGGTTCCTAACAGCACAGGGCAAGGCGAGGGGAGGTCCCCTGTGAGAAGGTGGCTTCCGCCTGCTCTTGGCTCCCTCTGGCGAAGCCAGGGCCACACTGTAAGCTGCCCTGGGGACAGACCCACATGGCAAGGAATGTGCCACCTCCAGCCAAGAGCCACTGAGCAGCTGAACCCTGGCCACGACCACGAAGTGAGCTTAGAAACGGGTCCTGCCCCGGTTGAGCCCTCAGATGAAACCCCAGCCCAGGCGACCCCCTGACCGCAGCCTGTGCTGAGGACCCCGCGAAGCTGTGCTTGGATTCCTGACTGTAAGAAGTAACACATAACATTCTAAGCTGCTAAGAAGCTTTGGTGTGATGCGTTAACACAGCCACAGAAAATGAATCCGGGGACCCAGCCGGTTATCCCACGCCAGGGACCGACCCCAGAACACTCTCCCAAGCCCTGTTTTCACGGCCCGTGTCCCACGTACCTCTTCCTCCAGCCAGTCGTTGTACTGCACGATGCCAGCCATGACGACATCCGCTCCCTTCATGTAAAACGTAATCTCTCCAGTTGACTCATCCTGGGGGGGAGGGGGGCAGGAGGAATGAATAACCAAGAGGGGCACCCGCCTCCTGCTCCAGTGCCCGCTTCCCAGCGGAGCTGCTGCTCAAAGTGTCCCCAGCGGACGCCAGTGTTTTCTCACTTGGCCCAAGATAAAAAGCAAAGGGGGGCTCACTTTGGGGCGAAGGCTACAGAAAAATAGAAGAAAAGTCAAAGCATGAGGAAAAAAATCGTTCAAGGATGAACGCAAGATCAAAAGGACTTCAGCACTTTGTTCTGAAGGCTACTCCTACTCTAACGGGAATGGACTCCCACGCCACGAGATAATTTCAAATTTACACATGGGGCTGTCACGATCACCAAAATGTGGGCCACCAGAAAGAGCTGGGAAGTAAGACAATTCTCGAGCTCAGGGTTTCTCGACTTGGGCGCTGTGAACATGTGGGGCTGGAGGAGTCTTGGCTGTGAGGGGGCTGGACCCGGCACTGCACCACCTTCTGTAGCATCCCTGGGCCTCTGCCACTAGATGCCACCCTCAGCCCCCACAATGACAACCAAAAGGCCTCTAGGCATTAACAAACGTCCCCTGGGGGCCACTCTGCCGCAGCAGAGAACCACTGACCTAGATGATGCCGGACCCTCACGTCTGCCCGAGCACGTAGCCCGAGAGCCACTCCTCCGATTTTCAGTTCACACCAACCAGACTTCCTGGGGAGAGGATGACCTCCCGGCACAGGCATCGGATGCTGAGTCCTGGCACCAGCTCCCGGCTGTGTGCGCGGCTGTGTGCGCGGGGACAAGCTACTTGTCCTCTAGATCTCAGTTTCCTCGTCGATAAGACAGGGACCCTCACAACCTTTCCTGCAGAGACTGTTGTGGCTTCAATGAAGTCATCTACACAAAGCAGGGGGCAAAGGACCACCACAGGCAGAAGCTGCTCCGCCAGCGTTCACATGCCTGTTGGGATGACAGGAACTCAAGACCCACAATCACAGGGCACTGTAGGCAGCCCTGGGGCTCAGAATGGTGTGGTTTTGCCCCCAGGGGACTTTGGCAATGTCTGGAGATGCGTGTGGCTGTCTCAACAGGGAAGGACTCCTGGCATCTAGCGGGCAGAGACCAAGGGTGCCGTTCACATCCTCCGGGCACAGGACAATCCCCGCGGAAGAGAACCATCCCGCCCTAAATGGCTGAGAAGCCCTGGCTTTAAGGACCACTGGTTCCTTTTCCCATGACTCTTCCTCAGTGACCTTCACCAGGGAGCCTGGAGGCAGCAGAGGCGGGCAAGGGTAACTGAGCTCAGCCATGACCACCTCGTGCCTAAATCCTCCCACCCCGGGAGCCCCGAACGCAAGCCTGTGAGCTCCTCATGGGATGTGAAAGAATACCCAAGGTCAAAGCAGCGGTACAGGTTCATCCTCTAAAGCCACGTCTGGATGCTGCGACTCACTGATAATCTTTTAGAACAACAAGCTTACTCATAAAAGCACCCACAGGCCACAAAGAGGCACCTGCACGTTGAAGCTGTCAGACGTGCAGGCTGCCGCTTTGACGGATGGCATCTATGCTTGCTTGTGACTCGGGCCAAAGACAGCGGTGGGGTCTGAACATGAAAGCATCCAAGTTGTTTTTTTTTTCCTTTCCCCTTCACCCAAGTGGTGCTATGGGAAATAACGCCCCCTCCGCAGCTTCCTCTACTGCAGAGGGGGCTCAAGAGGGCTCGGACATCGCGGCCAGCATAAACACTGTATCGACCGTCTCCGCCCATTAGTCATTTCCTCTCACCAAGTTCAGCACAAGGTTACTGGGTTCCCATGTTATGGCAAGATTACGCCATAAATTTACAGAGATGGGCTGGGTGTGTTGCATTGTTTTGGGGCCTCATCTTTTTCCACTGTGGTCTGATTCTGGCACCTGTTCCAAGGCCTCTTTTCAGCAGACAATGGCAGGGCATGATCTGATCTGTACCAACCATCCAACTTCACCTCGCCACGTGGGAAGAGTGTCGGGAGGGCAGGGCGGCGGCACATCTTGAAACAACAAAAACAAAACCGGCGACAGAGACGAGCCCGCAAGGCCCAAGGAAAGCAGCTTCTCTGCCCTTACCAACCTTCTCAGAAGAGAGGTGCAAGCAAAGACCAGACCCTGCTCAGGGAGGGCTAAGAAGATTCTGCCAAGTACCGTCTCACCCACAGTCAAGAGGGTTGAGGACCCAGGCAACAACAAAACTGTAACTGGCACCAGTCACCAAAGCAAGTCGAGAAACGTTTTTATAACTGAGTAAAAACCTCCTCACTTTGGGTAACCAGGCGGTTATTTTCAAATAACAGACAGGAGAGAGGGACACGTTAGGACAGACTTTCTCAGGAGCTCCCTGGTGGCTCAGTGGGTTAAGGATCAACACTGTCGCTGTTGTGCAGATTTGATCCCTGGCCTGGGAACTTCCTCATGCTGTGGGGAAAAAAAGAAGAAGAAGAACAGAGTTTCTTACCCCTGGCACAATGAACATTTGGGCTGGGAAATTCTTGGTTAGGAAGCTATCCTGGCCTCTACCCACTAGAGGCCAGTGGCACCATCCTGAGTCGTGACAACCGAAACTGTCTCTAGATGTGTTCCTACAGCCCCTGGGAGCAAGACGACCCCAGGAGGAGAATCGCTCATCCTGGAAAGGAGAGGCAGATTTCTGCAAGTGGAGAACTAGCCCAAGAGCCTTGATTGCCACCCAGAAAAACCAGAGATAAAGTGGGAAATAGGTCAGAAAGCAAAAATACTAGCAAAATAATATGCATTTCATTAAAGACAGATGGATGTGCCCGGATTCGCTGTTGGCAGTAAGAAATGGAAAACAACTTAAGCATCCAAGAAAGGAATATTTAACTCAATAAAGCTACATTCTTTTCAGCAAAACCCCATGCACACATTAAAATCATAAAAATCATGTTTTAATGATATGAGAACATGTTCACCATACTTATTGTTGGAGGGGTTTATTTAGAAAGATTTACGTGGAGTTTGGTGCCAATTTTATCAAAATGGTGTAGATGTTTACATGCATTTATGCTTAGAGAAAAACAGAAGGGAAATGCCCTGAAAAGGCAATTTGGGGTGGCGAAAATACAGATGATTGGTTCTGATCCCCGTCTTTACATATTTATTTGTTCTGAATGCCTTAATGCAATGCTGATTTTTTTAAACTGTAATCTGGGAAAAGCAAAGTGCTTTTTTTTTTCTTTTTTTTTTTTTTTTTTGTCTTTTTGCCTTTTCTAGGGCCACTCCCGAGGCATATGGAGGTTCCCAGGCTAGGGGTCGAATCGGAGCTGTAGCTGCCGGCCTATGCCAGAGGCACAGCACCATGGGTCCGAGCCATGACTGCGACCTACACCACAGCTCACGGCAACACCGGATCCTTAACCCACTGAGCGAGGCCAGGGATCGAACTCACAACCTCATGGTTTCTAGTCGGATTCGTTAACCACTGAGCTAGGATGGGAAGTCCTGCAAAGTGCTATTTTAAATAATGATGGATTTGCCCATCCAACAGCAATCCACACTTCTAAGCACACGGTCCCGTTCTTGCTATGGGGAGACGCACAGGTCACACCTCATGAAAAATGACGTGTGGTGTCTGGACACGACAGCCCTCCGAGACTAAAGGAGGGGTGACATACGCCAGCTACTTATTCTAGAATGGCTGATACTGGGCACTATGGGATGATGATTCAACCTTCCAGTGACTTCAGCAGAGCCCACGGCCCTAGGCCTTGAAAAAAGGAAGGCTGGACCAAAACGAAAGTAAGTTCATGGGAGGTGGTGACTCTCATCCCCAGGAAACACCCACCCACAGGATACGTGCGGCTGCTCCCAGGCCACGGATGCTCCTGCTGTCGGAGCTGTACTCACGATACGGTTTAGAAGGCGGGGCCAGGCCAGGTGTGGACCAGTGCAAAGAGCAGCAGCTGCATCTCACGCCAAAAACTGCCCAGGATATATGTTTGGTAGGGTCTGAGGACCTGCCGGCCTCAGGGACACAAAAACCCTCTAAAATGTGCTGTTTTCAAAGCACATTCATTCTGTGTCACTGGATCGGCAGAAGAGCAGCTCATGGAGCTATTTCTTTTCTTTTTTTTTTTTTTTTTTTTTTTTTGTCTTTTTAGGGCCACACCTGAGGCATATGGAGGTTCCCAGGCTAGGGGTCAAATCGGAGCAACAGCTGCCGGCCTACACCACAGCCACAGCAGAGTGGGATCCAAGCTGTGTCTGCGACCTACACCACAGCTCACGGCAGCACACCATATCCTTAACTCACTGAGCAAGGCCAGGGATCAAGCCTGCGTCTTCATGGTTTCTGGACAGATTCGTTTCTGCTGCGCCACGACGGGAACTCCCATGGAGCTATTTCTGACCTTCACCTGCAGAAGCGGTCTCTTCAACGGCTCCCACTTTCCCTGTCTCCTGGTGTTCACGCCCCTGTGTGGTCCCTGCCCCCCAACTGACCTGCTTCCACTAACAGAATGAGGCCAAAGTTCTGCAACCATATGCCGTCTGTCCTGTTTACATCTCACAGACTCACTATGATGAAGCCAGCTGACGCGAGAGCCGGTCCAAGGAGAGGCACAGCACGAGGGGGGCCTCTGCCCATCAGCTGGTTCAGAATTAAGGCCCTCAGTCCAATGACCACAAGGAACTGACCTTGCTGACAACACTGATTCACCTGGAAGAGGATCCTGTCCCAAATGAACCTTGGATGTCTGCAGCCCCCGAGACCCCGAGACAGAGTAAGGCTGCGCCCGGACTCCTGGACCCAGAAACCATCAGATAACATCTCTGGTTGTTTTCAGCTGCCACATGCAGGATAATCTGTCATGACGCCGTATGTAATTAACATGCCGCCTCAACATTACTGCGGGTACTCTATGAACTTTTAAACCACGTCCCTCTCATCATACCCAACCCCAGGTCCCGGCAGTGACGAGTATGACCTGGGAGACAGACATCCTAAGGCGGAAGCCAGTGCCGACTCTTATAAGTAGGTGAACCTGGGGAGGATTCTTCATCTCCCCATGCACACTTCCCTTTCTCCTCTGTCAAATACCAACCACGACGGTATCATGAGAATTAGATGAGTATTCATAACAAACAAAATAGACTTTGCAATGAAGAATATTTTAAGGGACAAGGAAGATCACTACATAATGATCAAAGGATCAATCCAAGAAGATACAATTTTAAATATCTACGCACCCAACATAGGTTCACCACAATATATAAGGCAACTGCTAACAACCTTAAAAGGACAAATCGACAATAACACAATCATAGTGGGGGACTTTAACACCCCACTTACAGCAATGGACAGAGGAACCAGACTGAAAATCAATAAGGAAACACAGGCCCTGAATGAAGCAAGAGACCAGATGGACCTAATAGGTATTTATAGGACATTCCATCCAAAAGCAACAGAATACACATTCTTCTCAAGTGCACATGGAACATTCTCTAAGATTGATCACATCCTGGGCTACAAATCAAACCTCAGTAACTTTAAGAAAATTGAAATCATATCAAACATCTTTTCCAACAACACTATACAACTGGAAATCAGCAACAAGAAAAAAACTGCAAAAAAACACAAACACACACACCCACAAAAAAAAAAAAAAAAAAAAGGAGCTCCTGTCATGGCTCAGTGGTTAACAAATCTGACTAGGGACCATGAGGTTGCAGGTTCGGTCCCTGGCCTTGCTCAGTGGGTTAAGGATCTGGTGTTGCCATGAGCTGTGGTGTAGGTCACAGACACGGCTCGGATCTGGAGTTGCTGTGGCTCTGGTATAGGCCAGTGGCTACAGCTCTGATTCGACCCCTAGCCTGGGAACCTCCATGTGCTGCGGGTGCGGCCCTGGAAAAGACAAAAAGACAAAACAACAACAACAACAACAAGAAAAACACAAACACATGGAGACTAAACAACATGCTACTAAACAACCAACAGATCACTGAAGAAATCACAGAGGAAATTAAAAAATACCTAGAAGTTGGAGTTCCCATAGTGGCTCAGTGGTTAATGAATCCGACTAGGAACCATGAGGTTGCGGGTTCGAACCCTGGCCTTGCTCAGTGGGTTAAGGATCCGGCATTGCTGTGAGCTATGGTGCGGGTTACAGACACAGCTCAGATCTGGCATTGCTGCAGCTCTGGCATAGGCCGGCAGCGGCAGCTCCAATTAGACCCCTAGCCTGGGAACCTCCATATGCTGCGGGCAGCCTTGGAAAAGACAAAAAGACAAAAAAAAAAAAAAAAAAAAAAAAAAAAAAAAAAACACCTAGAAGCAAATGACAACAAAGACACAACACTCCAAAACCTATGGGATGCAGCAAAAGCTGTTCTAAGAGGAAAGTTTATAGCAATACAAGCCCACCTCAGGAAACAAGAAAAAGCTCATATAAACAAGCTAACTTTACATCTAAAGCAGCTCAAGAGAGAAGAACAGACAAGACCTAAAGTTAGTAGAAGGAAAGAGATCATAAAGATCAGAACAGACATCAATGAACTAGAAACAAAGAAAACCATAGCAAAGATCAATGAAACGAAAAGCTGGTTCTTTGAAAAGATCAACAAAATTGATAAACCCTTAGCCAGACTTATCAAGAAAAAAAGAGAGAGGACTCAAATCAATAAAATTAGAAATGAAAAAGGAGAAGTAACAACAGACATCACAGAAATACAAAGGATCATAAGAGACTATTATATGCAACTATACGCCAATAAAATGGAAAACCTAGAAGAAATGAACAAATTCTTAGAAAGGTATAATCTTCCAAGACTAAACCAAGATGAAATAGAAAAGATGAACGGACTAATCACAAGAACTGAAATTGAAACTGTGATTAAAAAACTTCCAACAAACAAAAGCCCAGGACCAGATGGCTTCACAGGTGAATTCTATCAAACATTTAGAGAAGAGCTAAAACCTATCCTTCTGACAAAATCCAACACCCATTTCTGATAAAAAACCCTTCAGAAAATGGGCATAGAGGGAACCTACCTCAACATAACAAAGGCCATATATGAGAAACCCACAACTAACGTCACTCTCAATGGTGAAAAGCTGAAAGAATTCCTGCCAAGATCAGGAACAAGACAAGGATGTCTGCTCTTGCCACTACTTTTCAACATGGTTTTGGAAGTCCTAGCCACGGCAATCAGAGAAGTAAAAGAGATAAAAGGAATCCAAATTGGAAAGGAAGAAGTAAAACTATCACTATTTGCAGATGACATGATACTATACCTCGAGAATCCTAAAGACTCTACCAGAAAACTGTTAGAGCTCATCCATGAATTTGGCAAAGTTGCAGGATATAAAATTAATACACAGAAATTGACGACATTTCTATACACTAACAACAAAAGAGCAGAAAAATAAATTAGGGAAACAATCCTATTTACCATCACATCCAAAAGAATAAAATACCTAGGAGTAAACCTACCTAAAGAGACAAAAGACCTGTACTCTGAAAACTATAAGACATTGATGAAAGAAATCAAAGATGACACAAATAGATGGAAAGACATACCATGCTCTTGGATTGGAAGAGTTAATATTATCAAAATGACTATACTACCCAAGGCAATCTATAGATTCAATGCAATCCCTATCAAATTACCAAGGATATTTTTCACAGAACACGAACAAAATATTTTAAAGATTGTTTAGAAGCACGAAAGACCCAGGATAGCCAAAGACATCCTGAAAAAGAAAAATGGAGCTGGAGGAATCAGGCTCTAGGACTTCAGACTATACTACAAAGCAACAGTCATAAAAACCGTATGGTACTGGCACAAAGACAGACATATAGATCAGTGGGACAGGATAGAAAGCCCAGAATTCAACCCACGCACCTACAGCCAACTAATCTATGACAAAGGAGGCAAGACTATACAATGGAGAAAAGACAGCCTGTTCAATAAGTGGTGCTGGGAAAACTGGACAGCCATATGGAAAAGAATGAAATCAGAACACTCCCTAACACCATACACAAAAATAAACTCAAAACGGATTAAAGACCTAGATATAAGACCAGACACTATAAAACTCTTAGAGGAAAACATAGGCCAAACACTCTCTGACATAAACAACAGCAACATCTTCTCAGATCCACCTCTTAATGACAGTTAAAACAAAAATAAACAAATGGGACCTAATTAAACTTCAAAGTTTCTACACAGCAAAGGAAACTCTAAACAAAATGAAAAGACAACCCACATAGTGGGAGAAATTCTTCGCAAATGAATCCACTGACATTCCTATTACTGATATTCCTATTACATTCCTATTACCTCCATTCCTATTACTACTTACTCTTACTACTAATTATTAATACCACTATTACTAATTTGCTATAATACAATCAACAACCCTGATCCCTAAGGCATGAAATACTTATGTAGACAGGGTGGAAGGGATTCTCATTTGGTTTTTAAAACACCTAGAAAAAAGAGTTCCCTTCATGGCTCAGTGGTAATGAACCCGACTAGTAACCATGGGGACACAGGTTCGATCCCTGGCCTCACTCAGTGGGTTAAGGATCTAGCATTGCTATGTCTGGTGTGGGTCACAGACACAGCTCAGATCTGGTGTTGCTGTGGCTGTGACATAAGCCAGCAGCTGTAGCTCTGATTCGACCCCTAGCCTGGGAACTTCCATATGCCACCAGAGCGGCCCTAAAAAGACCCCAAAAAAAAAAACCAGAAAAGATGAGAGAGTCTTATTCCCAAGATTCTCATGATCTGAGGCAGAGTTTTTTCCAGCCAAGCCAAACAATGTGAAGAACCTTTAAAAATACCAGGGAACCTTCCCAATACCAAAATAGGACTGGGCTCAAGGATGCTGCAATTTTTTAAGCTCCTATGGTAATTCTGATGAACAGCCAGGTTTAAGAACCACTGAGCTGAGTGGCTTATGAACACAAGGCTTCCAGACTTCCTAGAAAGGAAAGTGTAAGTAAAACCACAAAAAAGACAACAAGATATTAATTCAGATGCTTCCGATTGGCAAAATTTTAAAAGTCTGACACTATCAAGTGCTGCTGAGGATCGCGAAATACAATGGGACTAAGATGAGACGAGCTCTTTGGAGAAAATGTTGACAACATCTGACAGAGTTAAAGATGTATACATTCTACACCCCAGAGAGTCTACCTGAAAAACACAGACATATGTACAGTGGAGAATTGAGCAGACAAGGCTATGCATGGCAGTGCTCTTTCTCCTGGTTAAAAAATGTGGCAACAACCTAAATGTCCATCAACAGGGAATGGCAAGAGACAGAGGAAATGAGGTCTATTTGCAAGATGTAATACCTTAAGTCACCTAAGAATAAATAAAGTGGAATTATGTGTATGAATACAATTTCTTTTAAATGTTAAATGAAAAACAGGAAGTGGAATAATGATACCTATACTATGATGGCATTCATAGAATAAAAACATGAAAATCCATGATACATAGTATTTATACCCAAATATGCCTGGTAATAGTATTTTGAAATTCACAGGAATGATGAAGAACTTAGGGTAAGAATGGAGAAGACACACATCTAGAAAGGGCAGATGGGACTTCCATGGCGTGCACAACATTTTGTTCATAAAAATTTTCAAACGACAATACAAACCAAAACATGGATGAGTACACAAATACAAGTTTGAGCAAGTGAACTCAAACTCCGAGGGTATCTACTGTACCACTTCCTTTACATAAGGTTCAAAAGGAGACGAGCCGGTGGTAGAAGTAGGGACAGTGGTGGTATCCATGGGGGGAGGAAGGATGCAGTCATGAGAATGGGGCAGGAGGGAGCTGCTGGCCTGATGGTGGGAGGGCCTCTGCTCCTTGCCCCGGATGCCAGCTGCATGGGTGTGTTCACTTGAGCTGTACACCTCTGAAGTTTGCACTTTTCTCTGTGTATGCTGTACCTCAGTAAAGTTCCAAAAAATATAAAAAGAATATCCAAAGTACCATGAATGCTAAGGGACTGCTGTATTTTTTTCCCATACCTTTTGTGATCATGTGAATGAACTATCATCAAAAATATTTAATGACAAGGATGTCAAGACTGTTCAATAGGGAAACAACAGTCTTTGCAGAAAACAGGGCTGGAACAAGTCCATATACCCACCCACAAAAGAATGAAGTTAAACCCCTACCTCACGCCATATACAAAAATAACTCAAAATGAGAGTTCCTGTTGTGGCTTAGTGGGTTAAGGACCCAATACTGTCTCTATGAGGATGTGGGTCCTATCCCTGGCTTGGCTCAGTGGGTTAAGGACCCAGTGCTGCAGCAAACTGTGGCATACATCACGGATGTGGCTTGGATCCACTGTTGCCATCGCTGTGGCCACAGCTGCAGCTCCAATTCGACCCCTAGACTGGGATTCCCCTACAGTGCAGGTGTGGCCATAAAAAGAAAAGGAAAGAAAAAAAAAAAAAAAAAAAAACAAACTCAAAATGGATCAATGACCTCAAAAGATAAAACTACCAAAAACTTCTAAAAGAAAATATAAGGGTAAATTTTCATGACCTCAGATTTAGCGATGGACAATCAGATATGACACCAAAGTCAAGAACAACAAAGGAAAAAATAAACTGGACTTCATCAAAATCAGTAACTTCTGTGCATCAAAGGAATTTTATCAAGAAAGTGACAAGACAAGCTACAGAATAAAAGCAAATATTTGTATATCATCACTCTGATAAGCGTCTAGTATCCAGACCATATAAAGACCTCTTAACCCAACAAGAAAGACAGCCCAATTAAAAAGTGGGCAAAGGGCTTGAACAGACATTTCTCCAAGGAAGAAATACAGGTGGCCAATAAATATAAGAAAAGACGCTCAGTATCCCTAGCCATTAGGGAAACACAACTCAAAACAATGAAATACCATTTCCTAACAACTAGGAGGGCTACAATTAAAAAAAAAATAGGAAGATAACAGGTGTTGATGAGGATGTGGAGAAACTAGAGCCTTCATACATTGCTGGTGGAATGTAAAAGCTGCAGCATTTTGCAGAAAACTTTGTAGGGTCCTCATAAAGTTGAAAGATAGAATTATCTAGCAATTAGGAAAAGGACTCAGCTATTCCACTCCTAGGTATCCACTTGAAAGAAGTGAAAACACGTATTCAAATCCTCATATACAAGTGTTCACAGTCACACTATTCACAATAGCCAAAAGGTGGAAACAACCCAATGTCTGTCGATGGATGAATGGATAATCAGCGTGAAATATTACTGGCCATTAAAAAGAAGGACGTACAGATAAATGCTGCAAGACGGATGTGTATCTTACAGATACACAAGGTCACATACTGTGTGATGCCATTTATATGAAATACCCAGAAGAGGGAAATCCTAGAGACAGAAAGGAGATTGGAGATTTGCAGGGACGAGGAGGAAGGTGGTGATATGGGAGGGACTGCTTTATGGGTACAAGGTTTCCTTTTGAGGTGATGCAAATGTTTCAAAACTTGACAGCAGCCCTGGCTGCAGGAGAGATCCTGAAGATACTCAATGCCAATGGATGACACGTTTAAATAATGTGGATTCCACCGCGGTAGAAAACAACATTTAATTAAAGAAGAGCGTGTACAAGAGAAATGCCCAACCCACACCCATTAGACCTTCCCCTCTGGACCTGGGTTAACCAAAAGCTGATCAGCAATCCGAGATCTGTCCAGTGGAGGAACTACCTCTCTCTGCTGAGGGAAGCCTGGACCACAGACATCACGATAGAATCAGAAAGGGATGAAAAAGCGTGTGGTGCCAGAGGCACACACACAGCCGATTTGGGGCATTTTTTAAACCAATTTAAGTCATAAAGCAAAGCTCACTCACCCTCACGATGATGCCCATGCGTTTGCTCTCGTAGGTGAAAGGGAAGATCTGCAAGATGGTGAAGTTCAGGATCTGGTCGCCAGGGGTCCTCAGCTGCATGGACGACTGGTCGCGGCCCACAAGCGTTAAGCCCACACTCTCGGTCCACTGCACCAGGGCCACCTAAAAGGGAGAAGGGTCGAAGGTCAGACATACAGCCGTGGGTCCCTGTTCACAGGTCAAGCAAATGAACGCAACGGCGGACAGAGGAGCAGAGACGGGTGGCGTGAGCAGTGCCCAGTGACAGCCCAGCAAAGGCTCCTCTGGTCCCGCCGGAGCTCCGCGCTTACAGCTGCCTTCTCCAGGCCCAGTAGCGGGCCACATGCCAGAGCCGCGGCAGAGAGAGACGCACGGGTTCAAGGTGATCCGTGCAAGCACGGAGCAGGACTGGAAGAATCTGCACCAGGCGGACGGCAACTATCGGGAAGGGCGGAGGTGCAGCCGGCTGGGACCAGTGCCGCCCGCGTCAGGCTCCCCGTAGCGCTTCGGGCACACTTCGCCGGGAGGAAGTCCACAGCAGTCCTCCACTGGGCAATCCGGCCCCCCAAGGGCCACGTGGCAACGTCTGGGGTCATTTTTAGTTGTCCCAACTGGGGAGGGGGTATCTGCTACTGGCATCTCGTGGGTGGAGCCAGGGATTCTGCGAAACATCCTCCAACACGCAGGACAGCCACCACCACCGAGAGCCACCACCTCGCAAATGGCAGCACTGCTGAGGACAAGGACGCCAATCTGCAGGGAGGAGGACACTGAGGCTCGGAGAAGCTTATTACCGGGGCCTGGGGTGATGGGCCGAGGAAACAGCCAGGCCGGGCGAGACCCCGGGTCTACCCGGCACAGTCCCGCCCCCCAGAACCCTCCGCACTTCTGGACGCGCGGTTTCCTCACCAGCTGGGAGGGACTTTCTCACAGCCTGAGCAAGGCTCGCTTCACTTCAGGTCAAAGGCATGGAGGAAGCAAATTGCACGACAGGGGCCAAGCTGGTCAGGCCAGAGGTGGAGAGGGCCAGGTGGGGACTGCACGGGGGCGGCAGGGGGGTAGACAAGAGCCCCATCGGACGGAGGCTGCGAGAATGCGGCTCCAGGCTGGCCAGAGCTTCCAGTTTCTCAGGAAAAGCCAGAAATGTGACCTTGTGCCTGAGATCTCGAACTTCTAAATGTGAGCAATGAAGCTGCATGCCTTAAACACCCATGAAGAAAGAAAATAAATCGCTGTCCACAGAGGCATCTGGTCTGGGTCTTCAGACAAAGAAGCAAACAGCAGTGGGAAAGGTGGGGGCAGAATGGGGAGCTGGGGAGGGGAGCCCACCAAGCCCTCACCCGCACTGCCACCTGGAGGGGGGCCCTCCGGGCTGGGGCTGGGGGAGGCGGGGCTAAGTATGACGATCCTCCGGTGTGGGGACCAGCTGCAGGACAAGGTCATCTGCTTACTGGTCAGAACAGCCCACGGAGGCAGGAGTGAGCAGCCGGCTCTACCTGAGGGATGAAGAAACACTCAGACAAGGTGAGACGAGCGGCTCTCAGCGGGCTGAGATGAGATCCGATCCCAGGTCTAGCTGACCCAAGTACGAGGCCCAAGGCCAAAGGCAAACCCGGGTCCCGCAGACGCCCGTCCTCCAAACAGAGGCGCATGCACCTCGCTTGTCCTCAGTGCCTGCCCGGCCACCGCTGGCTCACGTCACCGTTAGATAGTTGATGAGAGGCATGGCAGGCAGAGGAACAGCCCCCAAAGATGCCCACAGCCTAATGCGCACTGAGTTCCACCTCCAAAAAAGGGGCTAATCAAGTAATGGTCAATTATTTGGGGTTATTTGGGGGGGGGTGCTATTAACCTGCATAATCTTTGGAAACTCATTCTCTGTTTAATCTAACCACTCTGAATTTCAACATGACATGTCTTCTCTGCTAACAATCTTCTTTCAGAGTTTAAAATGAACAAATCTGGGAGTTCCCGTTGTGGTGCGGCAGAAACAAATCCGACTAGTATCCATGAGGATGCAGGTTCGATCCCTGATCAGTGGGTTGGCACCTGGCATTGTCGTGAGCTGTGGTGTAGGTTGAAGATGCAGCTCGGCATCTTCTAGGCCAGCAGCTGTAGCTCCGATATGACCCCTAGCCTGGGTACTTCCATATGCTGCGGGTTTGGCCCTAAAAAGCAAATAAGTAAATAAAAGTAAAATAAAATAAAATGAACAAATCTAGGAGTTCTCTGGTAGCCTAACAGTTAAGGATCCAGTGTTGCCACTGCTGTGGTATGGGGTTCAATCCCTGGCCCAGGAACTTCTGCATGCCCTGGGTGTGGCCAAAAAAATAAACTAAAATGAACAAATTTGTAAACATCAGTATATGTAAAATAATCCCATCTGTATATATAAAAAAAACTTGGGTATATGCATTAAAATGCTTATAGGATTAAGAGAAATTACTTCTGGCTTTTATTTTTCTCTGTACTACTAAAATATTCTAGCAACTACATGCATGTTTTATTTTTAATTGTGATTAAGTAAATGTCCCAGCACAAGATAACACACACACAGGTATCTGCCAGCCCCAAAAGCTTGACTAAATTTACCCCTTCCTTTACAGACCCATTTAGTAAAAAGAAGAAAATTCTTCTCTGGGTGCTTTCTAACACTAACTGGGTTCATCCTTGCTTTTAAGCACCTGTTACTTCGCCCCTTAAAAACTGACTTCATTGTTCTGCAAAGATGTGAAAAGTCTGTGACACTGGGCTTCAAGGAGATATGATTATTCCCCTAAAGCCTGTTCTTAACTTCAATCAAGAAAGAATCTGGAATTCCAGGATGGCATGGCTTTCAGGGCTTGGCCAGCCAGGGACACCCCTTTCTCCCCAAGCCCTGGACCCCACAGGACGGTGCTGGAGGGCAGGTTGAGCCATAAATCTGAAATGATCAGCAGTGACAGTTGTTCGTGGGGAAGAGTGAATTACAAATGGAGGCAAACACCTCCTCACGGGCTTTCTTCTAGCGCAGCCCCCTCCCCACCCCCACCCGTGGGTCCTAATCAAAACCTCACAGGCCTCCCTGGGGGCTGATTCCGACAGGATATGAGCTCTGCAGGGGCTTTTCTTTCTCACCTTCCACTCTCTAACTCCGACCCACATCCAGACTGCCTTCATTTAAAGCTGCTTTCCAGCAGAACACATCAAATGCTCTGGGCTCCTAGTGGGAAGAGACCGGTTTAGAACTGGGGGGAGCTCACCAACCCTTCTCAACTGCAGCGGGGACAAACATTTCAGGGGGCAAGTGAGACAACTCCGCTCCTGCCCCAAACAAGATGCTAGAAACGAGGCTGCTGCATCTAGCGGGGCTGAGCTTCCACTCCAGAGAATCCTTCGTGTCACCAAATCAGAAAGGATTCCAGGGTCCTGAGTTCGCTGCCCTTAACAGCTCGAGTTGAGGTCTCAGGGCGCCTTGGGTCTGAAAACCCACAGGTCAGAAGGGCAGCAGAAAGAAATCTCTCAGAAGGTAAGTGAAGGAATAAATTGGACACAAATTCAAGTGCTGGAAGCCAAGAAAGGGGCAGAGGGGGATTCTGGGCTCCGTGAGTCAGCTGTGTGTTCTGGTTTTGGGGTTAGGAAATCAAAAAACAGCGCCTGCTACGCCCACTCCACCTTCCCCTCACCCACCCTGCCCCCCGAAGAAAAGCCTATCTGAAGAATTCTTGCCAGAGCCGTCCATGAAAGGGCTTTTTCATCATTTCTTGGTCAGCAATGCGCCACCTGTGACAAGTTTTAATAATTTTCCCTTTGTACCTGGGAATGTGCGTTTGGGAATTCCGCCAGAGAGGCCTAAGAGCCTTGAATTCTTGTCAAAAGCAGGAAGCAGGGCACAGACTAATCATGAGAACATGCATGAATTTGATATCTCATTAAAGGGGTTGGTTCTCCCGTGGCATTCGACAAGATAAACACGCTTACAGAGAGTGGCCAGTCTGCCTGAATCCAGGCTTTCAAGATGAGAGGTGTATCCACAGACCTCGGGTATTTTTTGCTTAGGAATTAAGAAACAGGAGTTCCCACTGTGGCTCAGTGGGTTAAGAACCTGACTAATATTCATGAGGACGCAGGTTCAATCCCTGGCCTCCCTCAGTGGGTTAAGTATCTGGCATTGCCATGAGCTGCAGTGTAGGCACCAGACACGGTTCGGCGTTGCTGTGGCTGTGGGGTAGGCTGGCAGCTGCAGCTCCAATTGGACCCCTAGCCTGGGAACTTTCATAAGTTGTGGGTGAGGACCTTAAAAAAAAAAAAAAAATCAATGGACAAGATGGTAGAATTGAAAGACCATTCCTTG
The DNA here is from genome assembly GCF_054392235.1 of Sus scrofa. Classification (NCBI taxonomy): domain Eukaryota; kingdom Metazoa; phylum Chordata; class Mammalia; order Artiodactyla; family Suidae; genus Sus; species Sus scrofa. The sequence goes on from NC_139399.1 coordinate 60,725,564, forward strand.
ATCCAAATTTCTTGGCTCCTACTTGAAATTCAGCCTCCTATCACTTAACTGATAAAAATAAATCTTTGAGAAGAAAGAATGGCGTCGCCTCCATAAAAACACAGCCGTTTAGCAACAACTATTTACTTAGGCCCATGTTGGGCCAACACTAAGGTTACACGGGACAGAGCTTTTGTGTGTATGGCCACAGATGACCTCATAGCGAACACCTGGGAAGGCTCATTTGACCGTTTTCTACAGTGTCCTGAAAACCCCACCGTCTTGTCTTATGCAGAACGCCCCTATTCTGAGCAACCCAAATCCTATTTCAAGATCATACCCCAGTGGTTAATCAATAACACGACGGAGGATTTTTTCCCTTAAGGTCCCGACCTCTGTGCTCTGACCTCACCCTTGGGTCCGAGGGCCTGGCCATGTGACAGTGGAGCCCCAGCAGCCTCTTAAATCTCTCTAAGTCAACACCCCACACTCAGCAGTGCACGCGTCTGAATGCTGGCATTGTCCGGGCCCGGAGCTGAGGCTCAGGCACGAGGAGGCATTCGGGGAACACAAGAGGATGTGGTCGTGGAGGAAAAAACAAACCTCAAGGCTGCAAATGGGCTGGAAGAGGGCTGGCCCCGCTCAAGGCCATGGGCTTGCCTTTCCCGGGGGGGGGGGGGAGTTTATCCTCACTCTTTGCAATGGGGTTAAGAAAAATGCAAAATGAGACAACTGGGACCTTTCATACATGCTCAGAGATGTGCAAAGAGACGGAACACGCAAGGCAGTATTCAGGACACTATTTATGAAGGTCAGAAGTGGGGGTCCACCTACATGTCATGCTTGGGAGAGAGAAAAGAATAACCCATGGTTATCTAAGCAGGAGAACAGAGTGCAGCCACTAAGAATCTTCTTACCGTGGCTGGTCCGGAAGGGGTAACACAAGGCACAAATTGAGGTCATCCAACATGTACTATGTTTGTTACACATGCACACATGTAAGATTGGGAGAAAAGACATCAAAATACTTCCGGCTTTTTTCTTCTCTAATTTTCTTCCTTTTCTATAACTAACAAGTTTATGTGACTCTCATAACTAGGGGGGAAACTAAAAATAAAATCTGCGGTGCACCTTCACTGTCCACCCCTTTTTTGTATCACCCCATCGGCATTACTCCAGCTCTGTGACATCTTCACGGATGCAGGAATGCCCTCCATCCAGAGCCTGTGCGCCAGGAGAGACCCACTTGCTCCTTGCCCATCTCTCATGACCGCGCGCAAGGGGCGCCTTTCAAGATTACTGTGAACTAGAGGAGAAACGCCTCCTTCTCGGTTTTCCTTTCTAAGAGCAGGATCCTGAAGAGATGGACCGTAAAGCAAGACACTCAGAAGGCAGGTTTCTGGGGTCTGACAGAAGACAGCTGTTGTCACCAAGCTTGGAAGCTTTTCAAGATGAGAAGAGAAAGAATGGATCCACACAAACAGTGCCACTGAGCGGGGGAGAACTCACTCTGGAACCTCGCCCGGGTCCTCCACGAGCTCCCCAAACACAGGTGTTCACCTCAATGTGGCACCTGTGAGTTTACAAAGAACGTTCCAGCCACCGTTCCATGGTGGGGAAGCGGTCGCTCAGGTTACGAGCCCTGCCTCTGGACGAGGGCCGCCTGGTTTTAGTCTCACCCGCCATGTGGGCTTGCAGGCACTCCTCAGCCGTCTACACCTCATTTGCAAACTGGGCACAATGAGTCACTCTGGGTCATGAGGAATCCCCATCACACAGTGCCCCCTTCTTGCCACTGTCAGCATCACTGCTCCCTCTCGTCTCAAAGGCCAAGAGCTCAGTGTACTGTATCGGCCCCTCTTCGCCAAGGAGGAGGAGGCCGAGGGCGGCCTAAAGTCACAGGCTAATCGATCAGACCAGGCAGTTACACCTGCCGGTAGCTGCCCTGCAGGTGAGGGGCCATGTGGGGCCCTCGTCTATCAGGAAAATTAGTGAAAAGGAGGGTCTTGAAATGCAGATTCTCATTCACGTCATTGCAAGGTGACAAGAGAAGACACGGTGACCCAACATTTTAGCAAAACTCAGCCTTCCGCTGACACCCCTGCAGAGCGACACTGCCACGCCGACGTGCTTGAGAAGACGAGGTCCTTTTGGAAAGCAAAGTGCAGAACCGTATCTACAACCGACAACGGTGCACCTAAATTTTTACAACAGGTTAATAATTAAAGGGTAAGGGAAATTCTAACACGTGCAAAGAATTATCTCTGCAAAGACAGACCTTGAAAACAGTGGGTGGCTCAGAGGCAGGAGTCTGAGGGAGGAGGCCCTGGAGAGACAGAGAACGGGGGTGCCGGGGTAGGAGGGAGACGGACGTCTCACTCTGCGCCATGGGCAGGGGGCGGCCACACAGGACATTCTAAACATTACCTAGAACTGGTAAGTAATGACTCTGAAATTACTGAGCTAGCACAGCCGCATACACAGAGAAACTTTTGGAAGTTGCCGTCATGGCTCAGTGGTTAACGAATCCGGCTAGTATCCATGAGGATGCAGGTTTGATCCCTGGCCTTGCTCAGTGAGTTAAGGATCCAGCACCGCCGTGAGCTATGGTATATGTAGGTTGCGGACACAGCTCAGATCCCAAGTTGCTGTGGCTGTGGCTGTGGCATAGGTGGCTACATGTGCTCAAACAGTACCTGGGCACACGTCATGGGCACATGTGTTCAGGCGCACACACACCCATGTGTATACGTATGTGCCCAAGGAGACGAACACACACATACGCACACTTAGGCCCTACAGGACCATGAAAACCACCTGACTTCCTCCAGGATGCTCCTTAAGCCAGTTCACCCCTCTTCCGTCCTCGGATCACAGGCCGATTCTATTCCCCAGACACATACAACTCAACTGCGTGTCGACTTAAGCGCCCACATTTAGGCAAAACCTGGGAAACTATACCAGAACATAAAAAGCGGTCACCACCAAGGTGAGAATTGGAGGTCGTGTTTATTAATTCCTTTTTTGAATCTACAATTTCTAATTTTTCTGTAATGAGGACATTAGTACTTGTGATTTTAAAGGCAAAAAAAAAAAAAAACCCTATCTCAATATGAAAGAATTCATGGAAAAGACAAAAAAATGGGTCCCAGGGTGGCTTCTACCTGCTCATAGGAGGCACTTCCTTGATCACTCACACCAAGAAACAGGCACATTAAAAGTCGTGTCACCGTGAGCCCCTCTCCTGCACCCCACCTCTGCCAATACCCTGGAAACACAGAATGCCGTCAGGGCTGAAACCTGCTTGCTTGAGCATCTTAGGGACACTTCTCCTGGGCCACATGACATCTCTTTCGCTTCCCCTGGGAGTTACTGTACATGCAGGGAGGGCCTGGCCTCCTTCCCACCTCCCGCCAGGGCTGTAATCAATAGCTGGAGAAAGATGCTTCAAGGCTCCCCAGGCGGAACGTGCACAGGAAACAAGCTTAGGAAATCCTGCTTTCTGTTACAGGAAATGAATCCTACGCCAACTGGTAGAAATTACTCTGGCAGCTCCAACGTAAAATGGATACTGGCTTCTGTGTGTATTCCAGCCACTGACCTTGCCCGCGCCAGCAATGTTTTATTGATATAGAATTTCAAAGGTAGGATTCTAGACCCAGCCACGTCTACACGGATTCCTACAGGGACCGGGAAACAGAACGGCTTTCTAAAAGGTTTCACTGGAACTGGATTTAGCCTAGGTTCTGTCACGCATATTTACATAAACAGATTTATACTTGGAGGTACACGTCTTTTGAAGGAGTTTAAAAGGCTGGCGAGGAAAACACTAACAATGGGTATATTTTTGGTTTAGTAGCACGATGGTTTACTTTTTTCTGATCTACATATGCATGTGTTCTATCCTAAGCATGACATAACTGTGTAACAACAAATAATAAAGTTGTGGAGGAAAAGGGATTCCAAGAAAGTCACACGGACCTCTGTGAAGACACCAGAGACCAAAAGAATCTCTTTTAAAAAAACAAACAAACAGGAGTTCCCATCACGGCGCAGCGAAAACGAATCCAACTAGGAACCATGAGGTTGTGGGTTCGATCCCTGGCCTTGCTCAGTGGGTTAAGGATCCGGCATTGCTGTGAGCTGCGGTGTAGGTCTCAAACTCGGCTCAGATCTGGAGTTGCTGTGGCTGTGGTGTAGGCCCGTAGCTGTAGCTCTGATTTGACGCCTAGCCTGGGAACCTCCATATGCCGAGGGTATGGCCCTAAAAAGACAAAAGACAGAACAAACAAAAAAAAAAAAAAACAAACCACTACTCAGAATCTTAGAAAAATGAGACCAATCTGAATCCAAGTACAATTAATGGACAGAAAGAGATGAAGGGTTAGCCTCTTCGACAAAAAGGAGCTGAGACGCACACAGCATTCCATGGAAGATGTGCCTTTATGGAAAAGTCTTTGCACAGCCCTGAAGCAAATATAGCAAAGTTCAGCGGGATGGGGGCGGGGGGGGGGGGGGACAGGCAGTAAAGACCATCACACGTGCACGTCCACACCCAGAAGGAGCCCAAAGGCACCCGTGCGGATCAGATTGCCACCATCTGGAACTTGTTCCAACTCTATCAGATACCCACAAGCTACGGGCCCCTCGTCCTACCCACCCAGAATCTAGTCCTTTTTCACCCCGACACTCTGCAGTATCCTCCTCCCATTCCCCAGCGGAAAAGCAAGATCAAACAGACTCACCCTGGCGGAGAAATGGCGACAAACGAGACGAGCTCCGGGAGTCAGGGCACAAGTCCCAACACAACAGCAGCCGCAGGCGAACCTCTCCTCTCCCCTCTGCCTTCTCTCTCTCCCCTCCGCCTTCTCTCTCTCTGCACACAACTCCCATCTCAGACTGGGACCAGGGCTACCACATTCTTCACCCCAAAATTAATGGTCACAGATGAACTGGGCTTCGCAGCTCAGGCTGGTCCACGAATACGGAGCAGAGGGGTAGCAGGAGTCTCCCAGGGGACACAGCCCATTTACCCCAGAAAAGGAGGAAGGAGGGACTGGGCAGGGAAAAACACACCCAAGTGTCCTTCCATTTCTGAGCCCCAGAAAAGATTCCTCGTGCCATCCGCCCCAACCACGTCAACCACGGCTCACTGATACTCGGATGAGTCCGAGCCCTCAGGACACTTCAGGTACCAGCGAAGCCCGTCCTTTAAATGATTAAAAAGAAAAATGCTGGGGAGTTCTCGTCGTGGCGCAGCAGAAATGAATCCGACTAGGAACCATGAGGTTGCAGGTTTGATTCCTGGCCTCGCTCAGTGGGTTAAGGATCTGGTGTTGCCGTGAGCTGTGGCGTTGGTCACAGACGTGGCTCAGATCCTGCGTTGCTGTGGCTGTGGTGTAGGCCAGCAGGTATTGCTCTGATTCAACCCCTAGCCTGGGAACCTCCATATGCCACAGGTGCAGCGCTAAAAAAGACAAAAAAGAAAAGAAAAGAAAAATTCTGGGAAGCACTCTGGTAATTTACTTCATGAGCCTTAAACACACTCACTCAGTGTGACGCCAGGATTAAGTGACTACTAACTAAGGGCCACCCAACACCCTCTTCTGGGTCCCACGTAACAGACACACAGTGAGAACAAGGAAGCTGCCCAGGTGTGGAGCTAGGAACCCGAGAGCCATGCGCTCAACTGTCTCCCTCCTGCAGCCCCGGGGGTGCGGGCTGCTGTCTAATTTAATGTGGAAGCCACAGTGCTGGCCACGGGAGGCCCTGAAAAATATCTGTCGAATTAATGAACCCAATCCTATCATTTCTAGAAATATCAGCTGTAAGGATGCTCACTGCAAATGTTTATAAGCAGTGTGGCTCAAAAACAGAAATAACCGAAATTCCAAAAATATGAGAACAGTTAAAGATATCGGGGTCCATACACAGGCAGTGAGTCTGAAAAACTGTGTTTTAGCAATATTCAAGAAAATTGAGAATCAGGCATGATAAAATATTAGGTGAAAAAAAGGAGGATTCAAGCCATGCCTATATTAAAATTCTCAGGGTTGTTTTGGGGTGTTTTTTTTGGTTTTTTTTTTTTTTTTTGGCTTTTTACGGCCGCACCTGTGGCATACAGAGGTTTCCAGGCGAGGCGTTGAATCGGAGCTACAGCTGCCAGCCTACACCACAGCCACAGCAACGCCAGATTCGAGTCATGTCTGCAACCTACACCACAGCTCACCGCAACGCCAGATCCTTAACCCACTGAGCAAGGTCAGGGATCGAACCTGCAACCTCATGGATACTAGTCAGGTTCGCGAACCACTGAGCCACAAATTCTCAATTTTTTAGGAAAATGAAAACATAGTGGAAAGTGTACACATCAAAGTAATAAAAACTAATATTTAGTAGCTTCTGAAAAATAGTTACATAAAAGTTTTAGTAAAAACAAAATTAAGAGTGGGAGTCCCTATTGTGGCACAGTGGGTTAGGAATCCAATTGCAGTAGCTCAGGTTGTTGCAGAGGCTCAGGTCTGATCTCTGCCCCAGCACAGTAGGTTAAGGATCTGGCATTGCCCCAGCTGCAAAGTGGGTCAGAGCTGCAGCTCAGGTTCAGTCTCTGGCCTGGGAACCTCTCTGTGCTTTGCTCTCCTCTTCCAAAAATAGGGGGCTAATGGTCCCTCTTAGTTGACGATTGAGACCATACACAGAAAGTTCTTCAAAGAGACCTGATGCACCCAATGCTCCAGGAAAGTTACCTACTGTTATCTTCTACGAGTGAGGCTGCAAATAACCCATTTCCCTCTAGAAAGAGAAATTTCTAAATGTTCCATACTACAAAAAAAAAAAAAAAAAAAAAAATGCTTTCATACCCAGAATAGAAGATTTCTTTAAGGAAAGAAAGAAGAAAGAAGAAAGGACGGAAGACCAAAAAGAAAAAACATCCAAATGTTAACAGGCTGGTAAAACACAAACCTATGTCTAAACTACACTTAATTTGGCGGCAAAGGATACAAGACTATTTTCCTGCCGGGCAAGTGGGTTCCCTGCCGACACTTATGCAGAAAGCATTCCATTGGATGACACCCTAAAAGAAGGAGTCAGGGGTTTCTTATGGAAAACACTACACAGGCAACTGTATCACCAGGACCTATGCTCTCGAACATGGAATCACATAAATTCTTTATGTTTTAACAGGAGTTAATGCTTAGATATGCACAGCAACTTAAAACTATGTGGCCTCCTGGACTTCTTCAAAATTTCAAATTTCCATGTTTCAAAAGACACCACCAAAAACATAAAAGATAGACTTCAGAATGGGAGAAAATAGTTAGAAATCATAGCTCGGATAGGAGGCTTTTTTCTTTTTTGGCCACCCCATGGTATAGGGAGTTTCCAGGCCAAGGATCAGATCTGAGCTGCATTTGCAACCTGTGCCACAGCTGTAGCAACACAGGATCCTTAACCCACTGTGTCGGGCTGGGGATCAAACATGCATCCCGGTGCTCCAGGGGCACTGCAGAATCCACTGCACCACAACAGAAACTCCCTGATAGCAGGCTTTTATCTAGAATTCATGAAGAACTCCTACAACCCAGTAACAAAAAGGCACACAGCACAATTAAATATGGGCCAAGGGTACAAATATACCTTTCTCCAAAGAAGACACATAAACAGCCAACAAGCACATAAAAAGATGCTCAACACTGTCAGCTATGGAAATGCAAATCAAAATCACAGTAAGACTGGAGTTCCCTGGTGGCCTAGCAGTTCAGGATTCAGCATGGTCACTGCTGAGGCTCAGGTTCGATCCCCACCCCAGGAACTTCAGCATGCCATAGGCATGGCCAAAAAAAAGAAAAAAATCACAACGAGATTTCACTTCAAACTCACTAGATGGCCTAAAATCAAAAGGCTGGACAGCGACAGGTGTCAGCAAAAAGGCAGAGAAACTGGAATCCTCGTACCTGGCAGGTGGGAAGTTAAGAGTGCAGCCTTTGTAGGAAACAATGTGGCAGTTTTGCAAAAGGTTAAATATAAATTGGGCATGACCTCCCAACCCCTCTCCTATGTGTACACCAAGAGAAATGAATACATATACATCCTCTCAAAAATCTGGACACAAAGGTTCACAGCATAATAGCCAAAAAAAAAAAAAAATGAAAAGAGAGACAGAAACTATCCAAACACCCACCAACCAATGAATGGCTCAACAAAACATAGGACTAGCCCTTCGATGAAATATTATCCATCCATCAAAAGGCATGAAGTGTTGATACACGCTGCGTGAAAGAAGCCAGACACAAAATGTCTCATAGTGTATGTTTCCATTTGTCTGAAATGTCTAGAACAGCCAAATCTAGAGAGAGAGAGAGCAGGTCAGGGGCTGCCAGGACATGGGTAGGGGGGAGTGTTAGGGGACCGTGGGCAGAGAGCGCTTCCTTTGGGGCTGATAAAAATGCTCTGAAATTGATTATGGTAATGACTGCATAACTCCACGAAAATACTGGAAAGAAACCCATTGAACTTGTATCCAGTAAATGGAGGACTTACAGTCTAGGCATGTGGTTTTACCAGGACCTGTGCCCCTTACACCCTGGCTGTTTAAACCACAAACAAGACCTCCTGCTCTCTCCTAATTCCGGATGTATCTCAGGTCCGAGCTCTACATCCTCCAGAGGAAGATCAAGCCCCGCAGGCACTTGAAAGCGTGCTTCCCCGGCAGCCCAGCCTCATCCTGGCTCCGGCTGCCCTGCCAGGTTCCCCCCCAGGATCAGGCGGAGAACGGGCAAGGGGGCCCCTCTGTGCCCTAGGCTTACCTCGTCCGGGCTGGACGCCTGGTACACGCGGCAGGAGTCCTCGTACTGCTTCTCGGCCTCAGCCTGGTCAGTCACGCCGTTGGACTCGTACACGGGGGTCACGTTGTGGCAGAGCGCGATGGCCTTGACGGCCTCGTGCACACGGCTGCTCATGGTCCTCCGTACTTTGGTGGTGAGCGCTGGGCCCTTCTGAGCCGGCGGGTCCTGGGGCTGCTGCGGGAAGAAGAAGTGGAGGAGAAGGATGACCAGAGGCACAGAAGGACCTGGAAAGGGAGGAAGAACCACCATGCGGACGCCCTTCTTTCTGCTGCCCTGACGCTCGTCACTCTCAGCGATGCCCACAGAGACCCTGCCCATGTGCGTGCAATCCTCAGGGACCTAATCATTAGCACCTGGACCAAAAAACAAGTGCAAAATACATGGAAAAAATGACAATTTGGTGAATGTGGGTGATTCTAGCTGGGACCGTGTGAACCTGCCTGCCTTTCAGTGGTGCTGGGGACCCCAGGGCACTCCAAGAGATGCTGAGGCTTCAGACCAGGGCTCCTGGACCTCAGCACCACTGACATCGGGGGCGCCTGTGCACAGCAGGATGGTTAGCAGCTTCTCGGGCCTCCATCTGCTGGATGCCACCTACTCCACCCTCTCCACCTACTCCACCCTCTCCATCTGCTCCTTCTACTCCATCCACTGGATGCCATCTGCTCCTTCTACTCCACCTACTCCTTCTACTCCATCTACTCCACCTACTCCTTCTACTGCATCTACTGGATGCCATCTACTCCGTGCCATCTACTCCATCTATTCCATCTCCAGGTATGACAGAAGCAACCCTTCAGATGTTGCCAAATGCCCCATGGAAACCAAAATCATTCCCTATTTAGCACCACTGTTTTAAATGAACATTCCTCTTGGGTTAAAACTGAAGACAACAGGGTCAATGGGGGTCTAGAAGGTGACAAGCAACCCAGGGCCGGTCCAGGGAAAATATCGGTAATAATCAGAAGGAAGCCTGGCTGGATGAACACACCGCAAAAGCTACTAAGAACTCCACTTAGGGTGGCTTTTAATGAGTAAATTTAAAAGTGCTCAAGCCTTGCCTTCCACATGGACTAGACCTAACTCCTGTCTCAGGAGCAGTTCCGGTGCTTATCCAGCCCTCCATTCATACCTTTCAACACATGGCTTGACCTCCTAATGGGTAAGAAATGGTTTTAAGGGTTGAGAAATCTGAGCTTTATTCGTGGATGGGGTGTGAACAGCTGTGGGACCTTGAATAAGTCCCATCTGCCCTCTGGGCCTCAGTTTCCTATAAATGAGAGGAGTGGGCTAAGGAGTGGTGTTCAGCCCATGGACCAAACAGGGGAAACTGAGAAACGCAGCGCCAGCAAACGTGGGGGAAAAGCAACCCCATTCCCACCCGTGCTACACGTCAGGCACTAGGAAGGCCTTGCTTTGAAAGAGAGGGTTCTATTGCCTTAAAATATAATTGTAAAAAAATTAAGACCACTGGAAAGAGACCACTTGTTAATAGTCTACAGCTTAGGGTTCAATAAAATTCAGATCCCCTAAGGGATCCAGCCGATTAGCCTCAACTTGCGTTGCCTAGTGCCCAGAACGCAGTTCCCCAGATCCTTGCAGACCTAGCTCACTCCACCTCATGACTCAGACTTTAATACAAATGTTGCCTCCTCCAAGACACCTTCCCCGAGCCGCCTAATCCACGCGGCCCCACGTGCCCTCCCCACCGGAAGCCATGCTTCCCCGTTACCATATGTCTTATTGTCGCCCCTGGCTGGCTTGCTTACCTAATAGTTTTTGGTAGACCATGAAAACAGATAGCTTGTCCACTGAATTCTAGTACCTAGGGCAGTAAATACTTGCAACAGACATTCGCTGAACAGATGCACCACTTAATCTTCCTAAGATGATGGTGAAAAGTCCTCGCTTGACACAAATTTTTTTCCTATCTCCAAGAAGAAATAAATATCAAATTGACCAACATCCGTTCCAGATTTTAAATCACAGTTTGGGACAAAGGAGCTGCAATAGTCTTCCTGCCTCCCTAACTGAGTCTCGGAAGCTAGAGATGTTGGCAGACTGACGGAATGCTATGTTCCATTAGAAACATATTTCATCCCACCGAGGAGAAGCGATTGGATCTTTGAGAATGGATCGAGTTTTATACCCATGAACACATGGGTGCCCAAAATAGAGAACAGATGGGTTATGAGAAACAAGAAAAGGACTTTCATTTCATTTTTTAATACTATTTTTAGCAGTGGCATTAGACTCCTCAGGTAATTAGACAATTACTAAATTATTCTGGTCATACGGGCACACACATTGCTCTGGCTTCCTGCTCTGTTAACCTCTGGTGTCAAAAGGACACGAGTTTCACTTCCAGGCCAAAGGGCACTGCATGGTAACAATAATTAGAGTAATATATCAGAACTACAGTTTAAATGAATCATTATTCGCCAAGTGCTTTTAATTATAAAGAATTTAACTAAGATTATAACGAGGAAGAAGATTTACAGAAAGGTTCCCTCTCCTGGAGAGACTAAATCAAGAACGCTTTTTCCGAGTTCTGTAATTTATGTTGTGGCCGTGGACGCGTGTCTTCATTTTTTCGCCCACATTCCCCAGCACCTGGACCAAATTATTATTTACCATCAGGAGCAATAACAAGACCTTTGACAAAGTAATTGCTCTGGCTGGCAAGTTTTAGGAACAGTGGGCTTGAGCGAAAGGCTGAGTGAAGCGCGTCTTTCACGAACCTCCCGTTTAGAAGCGATCTGATTATGTCCACAGACGCCAAATACTTCCACTAACATTTCAACTGTGGGAGAAGGCAGAACGCTGGGGGTTTGCATTCCAGGTGGAACCACGTCAGGGCAAGGCAGAAAGAGAAACAGTCCGGATTTTTGCAAAGACCTCACGCTCAGATCAGGGGACCACTGGACAAGCAACGAGACCATGAGGGCCATGACCCCAGCCCAGCATCGCAGGTGACGGGTTGACGGTCTCTGCGTTCATTGATCGCTCTCTGAAATTGATGCTAATCCTCCCCCCTTTTTCCTGCGAAGACGTTTCAGGGAAGGGGGGGTTACAAGCACTGATTCTGCAATTCTCCTTTAACCTGCAAATAAAAGGCTCATACACACACCAAACGGTAATCCACCTACATGGTTAAGGCACTAGGAATTCCCAGGGCTCGGCTAGTGGTCACATGAGGTCCAGTCTTCAGACATCCCCACATTCCCCATATGGAAGAGTTTCACATTGTACAGTGTTTATCTCCAGCCTCCTCCCCATAGGCCCTTTAACCTACACACATTTCTTCCTACTTAAAAAATACCAGGGGAAAATAAAAACAGATGTGGTAGCCACAGAGGCAGGTTGCGACTCTTTTCGCCCTGAGGGAGAAGGCACGGGTCCTCTTAGGGAGGAGGGCAAGACGGCTCCAAAACAGCTCCTCCTCGCGAGTCACGAGCTGGGTGAGGAATCGAGGGCTCCACGTTTGCACGGACTGGGGCCTTTGGGTGGGGGCCTCGCGCCGTATGACGCCTCCATCCTCCTAGGGCCCCCCAGCCAAGAAACCAGACTCAGGGACTCAACGGGAAAAGAGGTCTCCCTTTCTCACTAATAGCCATGGCAGGGGCATTTCCCAGGGAGAACTCCTGCCTGTGTTTCAGGAAAGAGTAACACGAAAGTTATCTGCAGAGTCACCACGATCATCAGTTTTCTTTCCAAAAGCAGTGAAAGCATCGCCCCTTATGGACAGCCATAGTATTAATACACAGCACGGATGGGCTGCAGTTGGTAAAAATATATTATTGAAGAGAAGGCATTCTTGTTTCGACAGGCCCCCTTTTCTCCCCAAATAGAGCTCAGAGCTGATAACCCATTAACCTCAAAGGGCCACCCCCACAGAGACATGCTCAGAGCTGCTACCTGCAAATGAATGAACTGACTTACAGGCTGATTAAGTGACTGCCTCAATACAATGTTTACTATTTAATAGCAGGCGTCTAGCGGCATGGCAAAGGCCACACATTTCAATTTGTTGAAATTGAACCACATATAACACAAGGGTTCTCAACTTGGGAGATTCCGCCCTGAGCCGTGTCTGAAGATATTGTGGGTTGTCCCAAGGAGGGGAGGAGTGCGGTCCAGGCATCGAGATGGGAGAGGGCAAGGATGCTGCTGAATATCCCACAGTGCACCGGGCGGCCCCCTGTGACAAAGAATGAGGGACATCCTGAGCCGCATATAAAGCCACTGCCACCATAAAAACCAGGGTCAGGACAGTAAGGTCAAACTGTGTGCTAAACTGGATCCCGTCAATTTAGGATTTGGATTTTTTGCATGTTGAGTTTTTGTTTATTTGTTTGTTTTTGTCTTTTTAGGGCCACACCCACGGCATATGGAGGTTCCCAGGCTAGGAGTCCAATGGGAGCTGTAAGCCATGGGCCTACACCAGAGCCACAGCAACACCAGATCCGAGCCGTGTCTGTGACCTACACCACAGCTCACATTAACGCCGGATCCTTAACCCACTGAGCGAGGCCAGAGATCGAACTGCATCCTCATGGATGCTCATCAGGTTCGTTTCTGCTGAACCAGGATAGGAACTCCCTACACATATTTTTAAACTTTACACACGATTTTGATGCTCAACTCCATTTAAAAAGAAAATATGGTGACTTCTTGTTGAAAAGAAAATGAAACGAGAGAGAGAGAGAAACAAAGTACCCATCTCCGCAGACACACAAAGGCAGAGAAATAGCTTGGCATTTTATACACCTAGCTGTTAACACTGGTTATCTCTGAGTGCTGTGAATACAGGCGATTTCAAAGTTTTTTCCTTGCACTATCCATATTATTTTTTCCCTGCACAAACAGCAAAACATATATCCTAAGAAAGTATTAGAATTTTTTAAATGAGAAAAAATAAAGTAAGCTCTATGTCCCAGAGACAAACACACAGACAAAAAAATTCTTCCTCAAAAAAAAACAACAAAACACACATAACCTCAAAAAAAAAAACAACAAAAAACACATAACCTGCTCTCTAATTCCTAGGGATGCAGAAAGCAAGAGGCACACTGTCTGGGCTGCAGTACATACTGACAAACTGAATGTAACCTGTGTGGATACGTCTTTTTGCAGGGACGTACGCCACAAACGCACACTTTCACCAACATTAAAAAGAAGAAGAAAAAAATGCTCAGTAGATTCCAACGCTAACAAACCCTAAAACAATATGAGAGAAAAATATTAAGTGAAAAAAATCACAGTTCACAGAGCAACATAAGTGAAATAATATCAACTGGCTCTTTTTGGAAAATAGGAAGGTACAGGAACAAAACAACCTAGAAGAGCACTCGACAGCCCTGGTCATGGTCTTCCCTGCAGGAGAACATCACAAGGCCCCACTTTCCATAACAAATAACAGACATAAAACACATGACTATACACCTCAGGTAACACAGACTAAGCGTCTCAAAATATTTTGAACATGTTGCGAAAAAATTTAAGTACCTTCCACATATGTATATTTAAAGTGTATAAATAGTGCACTGGAATTCCCGTTGTGGCGCAGTGGTTAACGAATCCGACTAGGAACCATGAGGTTGCCGGTTCGATCCCTGGCCTCGCTCAGTGGGTTAAGGATCCGGCGTTAATGTGAGCTGTGGTGTAGGTCACAGATGCGGCTCAGATCTGGTGGTGCTGTAGGCTGGTAGCAACAGCTCCAATTAGACCTAGGAACAGCTCCAATTAGGCCTAGGAACCTCCATATGCTGTGGGTGCAGCCCTAAAAAAAAGACAAAAAAGCAAAAACAAACAAACAAAAAAAGGTGGACAGGTGGTTGCCAGGGGCTGGGGTAGAGGTGGGGAATCTAAGAGATGGGGGTTCCTTTTGGGGTGACGAAAATATTCTGAAATTAGAGAGTCATGAGGATCTGCGCAGTATAGAGCATCTACTAAGAAACACTGAACTGTACACCTTAAAAGGTAAAACTTATAGGTTGTGAATTATCTCTCAATGTTTTCAGGGTGCCAACACATAAATAAGTCAAAGAAAAAAATCATCAAATCTCCTTAGCCTGTCATGCATTTATATCATATTGTGTTGGCCATTTTCTTGTGGGTTCCTTGGGCTGGTACTTATTTAATAAGCTGGAGCTTCCCTGCGGGGACCTTGTAAAGCCACCTGCCCTCTTTATGAGGTTAGTTAAATAACATCCCTAAAACCAGTCACGTGGACACTCATAAAACACAATCTGTATTTCAATGTTCTGAAGACAAACAATCGTGGAATTCTGACCCCTTCCGCGGGACACCCCGAGGACCAGAGCTGACAAAGATTCGTCCGCTCTACAGAGTGAGGGTCCCGGGCTCACTCTTAGTGCTAGCAGTAAGCGTTAAATTTTGCTTTCATTTGGAAGATGAAAACGAAATGTGGACACTCTAGTCTGCACCCCTCTGCACCCCACCAGGCACCCGGAAAGCTCTGTTCTGGAGTCCACAGACTTAGAGGAGTGATGGTCTGAAAAATCTCAGATTCGCCGTAGCTATTCTCAAACGCTGCTCTACTTTGGAATCTCCTGGTTTACCTGTTACAACTGTAGGTCCAGGCACTACTCCTAGAGATTCTGCCTCTGTCCCACGTGATCTGATCCAGGAGTTCCAAATATTCTACTTTAGGAAACACTGTTACAAAATCCTACCATTAAACGCTAAAGGTCGGATGAGTGACTGTAACAACCTCAGGAGAATCATTTCCGGGTGGTTGGTACAGAGAGTGGACAGTGGTGATGCTTCTGCAACTCTCTAAGTTTCCAAAAAAAAAAAAAAAAAAAAAATCAATGAATAGTACATTTCACATGGCTGAATTTTACAGTGTATATTATACCTCAATAAAGTTGTTCAAAAACACGGGGGAGGAGCTCCCGCTGTGGTGCAACAAGATTGGCGGCGTCCTGGGAGCCAGCGGGATGTGATTTGTTCCCCAGCCCCGGGGCTTAGAACATGACTGTGGCTCCAATCTGATCCCTGGCCCAGGAGCTCCACATGCCAACGGGTAGACAAAAACTACAGGAAAAAAAACCAAAGCAAAAAACCCACAGGGAAGGCTTCATACTTGGTCACGTGGCTACTGCAGGGTTTTTACATGTCAGAAGGATACACACGGCCTCACTGGGGTGGGGTGTGCACACCAGTCTTGGTGTGCGCACCCCCGCCACATACCACACTCAGCTATTTAAAACCCGAGGTCAGGATGGGCAAATCAATTTATGAGCTTCCACTAAGGAAGCATGACGAGCTAGAGTCCCCAGTCAGAAAGGTTGTTTTTTGACTTTTAACACTTTATGAAGAGCGTTATCTGTGCTAGACGGAGATCAGACCACAAAAGCTGAACTATGCAAATATCCTGGGAGAGTCTGGCTTCTGTAAATACCACAAGCTCTTAAAAATCCCCCCGGAATGGGCAAGGGTGTGCCTCCGCCCGGGGTTCACACCTCGGTCTGTGAAGCTGTCTCATTAACCATCAGCACCTGAGAGGAGGCGCCTGAGAGGGAGGGGCTGAGAGGGAGGAGGGACTCAGCGAATGACAATTCACGCGGTGACCCTGCAGGAGGAGCCCAGAGGCACAAGGACTGATGGTTCAAAGGGAAAAATATCCCAAGACACAAGACCGAGGCAGCTCGCCCTGTCCCGGATGCTGCAGGCAGTGGTGTGACGGGGTGAGCAGTGGGCAGGGGTGGCCAGCCGAGGCTGGACCACAGGAAGCCTCAAACCCCGAGAGGCAGCTCCCACTACAAGGAAGCAGCCAACCCACAGAGGGGGGCCCGTGCAGAGAGCCAGGCAAGGGACCATGTGGTTCCTGCCCGGTGAACGAGAGGGAGTGACAACACAGGCCAAGCAGGTGACCTGGGGGAGCGGGGCGGTGACTGAGGGCTGGCAGTGATGGGGCAGGGAGCAGGGGCATGTGCCACACCCTTGGATGGAGCTAGCAGGGTAACCGGGAGTGGGCCTAAGACAGGAGCATCCTGGAGGAGCCGGCAGAGGGGGTGCAGGAAGAAAGTAGGGGTGGGGGACACCAGCCTCGTCACCCACAAGCAGCGGTGCCAAGCGTGCAGGTGGATCCCAGGCAGGACGGACACACACACAGGAGCCACCAGCATCAGCAGGGCAAGGGAGCTGGCAAAGAAGAGACCACCCAGAGGGTGACACTCAGGGCCCACCCTGGACCCCAGGTCACCTCGCAGAAGAAGATGGGTCAGGGGAAGGGAAGGAACCAGGGCTGCCTGTGGCTTTTCCTCCGGGACCAACCGAGTCCCTGTGATTTTGTCATCATCTTCCACAAGACTCTCGAGTGGAAAAGAGACAGGACCTAGAGCTGCTGAGCTGATGACTGTTTCACAAGCAGCCCATTAACTACAGCTGCTTTGGCTCATAACCAGGGAAAAGGGAAAAAACAAGCTGTTTGTAAACTTGAAGCAAAAGCAACCATTAGGCTCTCGAAGCTCTTTCTGGCACCAGTTACTGGCAAAGAACTTGTTCTTATGTTTTCCTCAACATCCTTTAGTGTTTCGGCAGATTAGCCCTGGGGATGAGGCAGATGGGGAAAAGCCTCAACGGCAGGTTTATTCAAAATGTGAAGAATGAGGGGACGCCAGGGATTTGGAAGGAAACGGGGGTGGCGAGGAGGAAGGACTGCTCACGGGGATGGGGTTTCTTTTGGGGGTGATGAAAATAAAACAGACTGTGGTGGTGGTTACATAACTCTAAATACACCCCAAAACACTGAATTGTATACTTTTTTTTTTTTTTTTTTTGTCCTTTTAGGGCCGCACCCACGGCATATGGAGGTTCCCAGGCTAGGGGTCTAATTGGAGCTGTTGCTGCCAGCCTACGCCAGAGCCCCAGCAATGCCAAATCCGAGCCACGTCTGCGACCTACACCACAGCTCATGGCAACGCCGGATCCTTAACCCACTGAGCAAGGCCAGGGATCAAACCCACCACCTCATGGTTCCTAGTTGGATACATTTCTGCTGCGCCACGACAGGAACTCCCTGAATTTACTTTCAATGGGTGAATCATATGGTATTACAAATTCTTCTCAACATGGTGTTAGTAAATGTAAAACAATCGTTTTGGGGTATCAAAAGCAAAGGCTTTACCTGGGTGTAAATACTAAAAATGTGGCTTTGAACTTCATCCATTGAGTCGAGTCCATAGGCCACGGTGCCCAGATGGAGCCGCTTGAAAACCATCTCATTCTGGGTGAGTGTTCCTAAAACACAAGACAAATGAGTAACTGTGCCTACATCCTGGAGCTCTTATTATTATCAATAGTAATGACGGTGTTTTGTTTTGTTTTGTTTTGTTTTGTGAGAGTTTACTATACATCACACACTAATTTCCATATTGCTCCCGCCAAATTACACATCTGTGATATTTTGTCAGCCAGGAATCCCAGAATTTCTTCTGAAAATAGAAGCCCAGGGTTCCAGGGGAAATTATCACCCTCGTTCCCTGGGATGGTCCAGAGAGTGTCAATCAGGGTGCCTGACTCATTCCATTGGCCAAGAGGGTGCCACGTGACATACATGAGGCCAATCAGAGTCTGTCTTGAAAGAATCTAAACCTTGAGCAGACATATCCAAGGATGAGTAAGGTCCAGTCACGAAACCATCCTGGGTTCCTGATGCTGACACAGCCACAACTTTCCTGGTTGCTCTGCTTCCTGAAACCTAGTGTTCCTCTGATTTCCCAGATCTTTGCAATAGATTCCCTTTTGTCACATGGTCACTAGTGGTAGAGATGAAGCTTAAACCCAGGTCTCCCCACTTGCTCTCAACAACCAGTATGACAACCTCGTAACTTGGCAACGTTAAACTGCGGAACAGCATTTTGAGATGTGGTTACGAGGTCGGGACTTGAAGCCGGACTGAGTTCAAAGCCTGCTTCTGCCACCATGTGCTTCTGACAAGTAACTTAACCACCTAACCTGTAAGTGACTTAACAAGTCCTAACTCACAATATCAGGGGTTGGAGTAAGTATGTGACTATATATCAACACCCAGGACAGTGCTTTTGCACATAATTAGCACTAAGTATGGCTTCGCTGCTACTGTCATCATCACCAAACATCATCCATCAATCTTCATCGAAAAATGAAGAACGGGAGTTCCCGTCCTGGCTCAGTGGAAACAAATCTGACTAGTTTCCATGAGGACGCAGGTTCGATCCCTGGCCTCACTCAATGGGTTACGGATCCAGTGTCGCCGGATGTAACGCTGCAGACGAGGCTCAGATCTGGCGTGGCTGTAGCTGTGGTGTAGGCCGGCGGCGGCGGTGGCGGCGGCTATAGCTCCAATTCAATCCCTAACCTGGAGACCTCCATATGCTGCTGGTGTGACCCTAGAAAGACAAAAAAAAAAAAAAAAAAAAAAAAAAAAAAAAAACACAAAAGAGCAACCGCATGCATCTCTACTATCTCCAGAAAGAGACTCCAAGCACCTTCTCTGACCCTGAATCCCCGTGCAGGCCCCGGAAACTCACCGGTCTTATCCGTGAGTAGGTAGGAGATCCGCCCCAGCTGCTCCGGAATCGTGCTGGAGCGCACCACGGTGCCGGGTATCTTGGAATCCCGGCGGATCACCCAGCTGTACACGATCTTGCCCATGTCCAGGTTCACACGCAGGCTGGTCAGAAAAGCAGAGCACACGGCTTCACAGGACAGACCTGAGACCCCCGGATCTCTCGTTTTCGTCAACAGCAAGGACTCTAAATACACGTCATTTGTGCCCTAACACCTGGGGCCGCTCCCTGCGAAGCGGGTCGGCTGCGGCCACTGGGGACTCAAGCCACAGAGGACACGAGACGTCGGTCACCACGCTCAAGTTTCCGTGAAGCTATCCCGTCATGGCCCAAAATAAAATAGGGCAATTTAGGAGTTCCCGTCGTGGCGCAGCGGAAACAAATCCAACTAGGAACCATGAGGTTGTGGGTTCAATCCCTGGCCTCGCTCCGTGGGTGAGCAGAGGCTGGCAGCTACAGCTCCAATTCGACCCCTGGCCTGGGAACCTCCATATACCCCAGGTGTGGCTCTAAAAAAGCAAAAACATAAAAATTACTGAATTGTTTAAAATACGAAAATTTAAAATACTTCTCAACTTCTGAAAAGGTGGCTGTTTTAACTTTACTTTGTAAAGAAAGAAAAATGACTAGTCCTCTGAGCTTATATATGTTGATACTTTATCCTTTTTTTTTTTTTGAATTGTGGTAAAATACACGCAACATAAAATTTACCATTTAAGGCATTTTAAGTCTAGAGTTCAGGGACCATCAGCAATTTCCCCCTCCAAAACCTTGTCATCTTTCCACACTGAAATCTCATATCCATTCAACCATATTTCCCACGTCCCCTGCTCCAACCACCATTCCAGGCTCTGTCTCGATGAACCTCACGGTTCTAGATCCTTCATGTTGTCCAATCACACACGATTTGCTCTTCTGTGTCTGGCTTATTTCACTTAGCGTAATGTTTTCAGGGTTTATCCATGTGGCAGCATGTGTCACAATTTTCTTTCCTCTTTATGGCTGAAGGATATTCTATTTTATGTATTACACTCATTTTAAAATATCTTATTGGCATTCCCGTCATGGCTCAGCTGTAAAGAACCTGACTAGCATCAATGAGGATGCGGGTTCGATCCCTGGCCTTGCTCAGGGGGTTCAGGATCCGGCGTTGCCGTGAGCTGTGGTGTGGGTCGCAGATGCGTCTCGGATCCCGCGTTGCTGTGGCTGTGGTGCAGGCCAGTGGCCACAGCTCCAATTAGACCCCTAGCCTGGGAACCTCCATGTGCCGCAGGTGGGGCCCTAAAAATACAAAAACGAAATGTAATGAAATAAAAGACCTTATTGCAAAAAAATAAAAACAAATCTTCAGACTCATTCGTAATCCTATAAACTGGTCAAATTGCTATTTCACTAGCTAGCCCTGAAGAAGATTCAACACACAAATTTTCCGTCACGTTGCAGACAGAACTGTAAAGACAATAAAGACATATGCTGCGGCACAACCACTTTTTTGCTGGCGATAAACTAGACTTATTTATTCTCTGAAACCATCATCCAGAGCATGATGGCGAGGGGGTTCATTTCCTGCTGCTGGTCATGTTTTTGCACCAAAACCACAATCTCTGTCCTTGGAAAAAGACAAAGTCTAAGTGGGATGACATAAATACACAGGAGAACAAAACAAAAAACAGAGCACGACATCAAGGGTAAGACAGAGAGTATAAAGTTCTGAGGGAA
The DNA here is from genome assembly GCF_054392235.1 of Sus scrofa. Lineage (NCBI taxonomy): Eukaryota > Metazoa > Chordata > Mammalia > Artiodactyla > Suidae > Sus > Sus scrofa. The sequence goes on from NC_139399.1 coordinate 60,746,688, forward strand.
AAAGACACGGCTTATGTTAATCATTGTTTACTGACTGTTCATCACGGCGGAAGAAACAAGTACCCAACAATATGGGTGCAAATAAATTATTAGGCAAAGAATATCTACTAGGGCAGTTCCAATAAATGATGATGCAAGTATATCTGATGCAGAAAGATATCCGCAACACATCCTCTGTTAGAAAAAAAGGATGCAGTGGCTTGTTATGCAGAGCAAAAATCTCCTTTTTCTAAAATGGAAAGCAGTCTAGAAAAAATATATCCCAAAATATTAACAGCAATTATCACTTAGTTGTGAGATTAGAGGTGATTTTTATTTTTTTTGCTACTATGAACCTTTTTTTTTTCCTACTGTGATGATCTCCTACTCATGCTATTTTTTTTAACTATTTCTTCAGCCTTCAAATGAAGTGGGGAAACATCCGTCTGGCATGTGCCACCAAAGCCTATATTGCTAATCACTCACACTGAGCCCAGACTCAGGCTCAGACTCCTTCTCAACACAGCACTGCCAAGAGCCACCGCCAACCTCTTAGAGCCGGCAGACGAGATGAATCTACGTGGCACGCGTGGTGTAGACTGGACAGGACAAGACCTTTCGAGATGAGAGTAACTCAAGGAAGGATGGTCCAGGGAGGAACGAGCCCAGCCAGTGCTCCAGCCGCAGAGCGCAGCCCACACCCCTGACCCTGCCTGTTCCCGGTCAGCACTCTACGAAGGACCAGCCCCTTCTCGAAACCACGAAACCACGACCTTTGAATGTGCAGAGAGGAGAAAATGCCACAGCACTTGCACGCGAGCTTGTTTCCTGCTTACCTGATGGGAATGATGTTGGAAAACAAGAGGAGGAAGCGGATGATCTGCAGGTACCAACGTCCGGCAAAGTGCTGCAGGGCCACCATGACCAGTGACACCACCACCAGAGCTCCGAAGAGGATCTTTGTGAGGCAGTTCACTTCCAGGTCAAACAGGCCGATCTGTGGGACAAGGCGCGAGGCACACCTGTGCTGAGCTGGTGCCACCCACAGCCCACCTGGAGAACTGGTCCTGCAGCCACGGTCACCCCGGGCGTGACAGTGGGCTCCACAGGCTGCCAGACATCCAAGGGACCTCAGTGATTTTTTTTTTTCCCCCTCTTTTTAGGGCCACACCCATGGCATATGTAAGTTCCCAGGGTAGGGATTAAACTGGAGCTGCAGCGGCTGGACTACACCACAGCCACAGCCACACCAGATCCAGGCCACATCTACGACCTACACCAAAGCCTGCAGCAACGCTGGATCCTTAATCCACTGAGTGAGGCCAGAGATCAAACCCGCAGCCTCATGGACACTATGTTGGGATCTGAACCTGCTAAGCCACAACAGGCACGCCCTCAGAGGTTTCTGATTTCAGTTTTTTCTCAATGACTTAAGGCCTAGTCTGGGGCTCATACAAGCAGTTGACTGCCTCCTTGGGAAGTGCTGCTGTGCCTGGCGGGGCCTCTACCGTCCTACACAGAGGCTCTGAGCGACACGCCACACGCCAACTCAGTGCTGCCTGAAAATTCGGGGCACACACCACTGGTGGCACCTGATTTTTAGGTGCCGCATTAATGAGTGGTGTTGTTTTCATCGTTACATATTTATTCGAATGCGTATTTTTCAAAAATGGAACCAGCCCATGAAACTCCTAACTCTGTAGAAACATGACCCCGGAGAAAGCTAAAACATCAAACAAGTGACATGTGCAGCTGTGAGGACGGTCGTCAGGGTGGCTGGAACGAGGGGTGAACTGACTGGCATTTGTTCACGGGACTGGAGGGACTCATTCCGCGATACTCCAACCCTGAGACTCTAGAGGAGGGTGGGGCTGAGAGCGGGGGTCATGATGTCAAAGGAGCAGTAACGGGGGCAGGGGACAAGGGACAAAGGGCAGCCTGCAGAGCTGATTCCGCACCCCACACCACAGCCAGCAGCTGGGCATGGGTTTGAATCCAGGTCTACACCACTTGGCCAGAGTGCAGCACTTCTCCAGGCCACTTTTTTTTTTTTTTGTCTTTTTGCCTTTTCTAGGGCCGCACTCATGGCATATGGAGATTCCCAGGCTAGAGGCCTGATCGGTGCTGTAGTTGCTGGCCACAGCCACAGCCACAGCCGCATCTTCAACCTACACCACAGCTCACAGCAACACCGGATCCTCAACCCACTGAGCAAGGCCAGGGATCGAACGCGCAATCTCATGGTTCCTAGTCGGATTTGTTAACCACTGAGCCACGACGAGAACTCCATCCAGGCCACTTCTTTTCTTTTCCTCTTTTTTTTTTTTTTTTGTCTTTTTGTCTTTTTACGGCTGCATCTGGGGCATATAGAGGTTCCTTGGTTAGGGGTCCAATTAGAACTATTAGCCACCAGCCACAGACACACAGGATTCGAGCCACATCTGTGACCTACACCACAGCTCACGGCAACACCAGATCCATGACTGAGCGAGGTCAGGTATTGAACTCGAGTCCTCATGGATCCTAGTCAGGTTGGTTAATCTCTGGCCATGACGGGAACTCCTCTCCAGGCCACTTCTTGAGGCTGTAAGAGCACCTATGCTCACATGCAGGGGTGGGGAGGGGGGAGTGAGGATTAAATGGGATATACATGGAGGACGCCGCAGGAGACACGGCAAACAGCAAGGACTAACAACTCACTTTAAAAGCTTTTAGGAGTTCTCATCGTGGCACAGTGGAAATGAATCAGACTAGGAACCATGAGGTTGCAAGTTCGATCCCTGGCCTTGCTCACTGGGTTAAGGATCTGGTGTTGCCGTGAGCTGTGGTGTAGGTCCCAGATGTGGCATAGATCCCGCCTTGCTGTGGCTGTGGCGTAGGCCGGCAGCTGCAGCTCTGATTCGACTCCTAGCCTGGGAACCTCCACATGCTGTGGGTGCAGCCCTAAAAGACAATAAATAAATAGAAGCTTTTACAGTGTTATGTGTTCCTTCTCCGGCAGCCCTGCTAACTGCACTGCACTTTGCAGATACCGCATTTACCAGCTGCAGGTGTGTGGCAACCCCGTGCTACAAGATGACAGTTAGTGGGAGTTCCCGTCTTGGCGCAGTGGCTAACGAATCCGACTAGGAACCATGAGGTTGCAGGTTCGATCCCTGCCCTTGCTCAGTGGGTTAATGATCCGGCGTTGGCGTGAGCTGTGGTGTAAGTTGCAGACGCAGCTCGGATCCGGCGTTGCTGTGGCCCCTGTGTAGGCTTGGCAGCTACAGCTCCGATTCGACCCCTAGCCTGGGAACCTCCATATGCGTGGGAGCAGCCCAAGAAATGGCAAAAAAAAAGACAAAAAAAAAAAAAGATGACAGTTAGTGTATTTTAGCCATAAAGTTTTTTGTTGTTGTTGTTGTTTTGCTTTTTTAGGGCCCCACCCATGGCATATGGAGGTTCCCAGGCTAGGGGTCCAATGGGAGCTACAGCTGCCGGCCTTCACCACAGCCACAGGCAACATAGGATGTGAGCTGCGTCTGCTACCTACACCATAGCTCATGGCAATGCTGGATCCTTAACCCACTGAGCGAGGCCAGGGATTGAACCCTCAATCTCATGGTTCCTAGTCAGATTCGTTTCCGCAGCACCTACAAAGTATTTTTAAATTAAGTATGTACATTGCTTTTTTGACATTGTGCTTTCACTGCACACTTACCAGATGACAGAATCATGTAAACATGATATTAGAAAACCCAAAATTTGTGACTTGCTTTACAGTGATAGCCTCTCTGTGGTGGTGATCTAATCCGACCACAGCATCTCTGCGAGCTGCCTGAACAGAAGAACACACACGGATGTGTTACACGTGTGTGTATCTAGTCACATACATACCTAGGCGTATACCTGTGCATGAAAAGGCAGTAAGTTTGTCTCAATGAAATCATCCTGTCACGTGTTCCTGGTTTTAAATCCAGGGCCTCGCCCCCCAACACCAACCATCAAACTACATCAGGCCAGAAGGTTCTGCCGGGGAAACGCATCCTGTGACCACGTACGCACCTTACTTCGAGGGTTAGAGGTGTTCATGACACTCCGGAGCTCTCTCCCCGTGTAAAGAACAACACCCACAACGGTACCTGAGACGAGAAAAACACGCGCCCAGGAATCGTGAGTACAGGCCGGCTCGCACGTGGACGAGTCAGACCCGCCTGCAAGGTTTCCTCCGCCCAGTGCCCACTCCGTGAACCCGTCACAAAGACCCAGCAAGACCCGTGTCCACACAGAAAGCCCCCAGCCACATTTAAATTCAACTAAACGCAAAGAAAATACGGCCTCCCACTTTCACCAGCCCCATTTCAATGGTGCAAGAGCTGCATGAGAGTGGCCGCCAGGTGGGACTTTGAAGCCAGCGTTTCCACTACTGCTCCAAGCTGTACTGGTCGGTGCTGGCCTATGAGGTCTGGCACCTCTGCAGCAGGAGAGGTGGGGGAACAGTGGCCTGAGGTGTCCAGAGGTGTAACCAGAACATTCGGGAGCTGTCTGTCCCGATGACAATTCCTTCCCACCGACTTCCCCACCACTCCCCTTGCATTCTGTGCCCCCCCATCATAATGAGAGGCATCAACCCTTAGAAACAATTAATAGAAGAAACACAAACGGCCAATTAACATGAGAAGAGATGCTTAACCTAGGAAAACACCAAAGAAATGCCAGACAAACCATTTTTATCTCCATCCTGTTAATTAAAAACCTGAGAACATTCGGTGTCAGCCAAGAGCTGCGGAAATGGACTCTGTCACACAGGCTGCTGGCTGGGGTGTAAACTGGAATGGCCGGTTTTGGAGGGAAAGGGGCAGTATCTATCACAAATTTCCCTTTTGCTTCCCCTGTTGAGTATGTGTGCCAAGAAAACACTCCACACAGTGGGACAGATGGACAATCAAGAAGGAAAGCAAGACGCTGGCAGGCACGGGGCATGGCGGGCGCCACTGTCAGAGGCCAGAGAGGTGACCCATTTGTCCTGGGCGGCCAGGGACGCCGTCTCTGAGCTGAAACCTGAAACATGAGAGGGGGGCAGCCCTGCCACACTCTCGGGAAAGACCCCAGGAATCCAAACAAGCCGGCCTCTGCTGGATAAAGAAAATGCAACCTCTCTCGCCCCTTCCCCTCGGATACCACATCAGGGGGGGGACCAAAAAAGCCACGAGTGTAAATGGGGTTGGTAAAAGAGCCCAACCCTGGATGAAGTGCTGGGGCTGTGTCTGCGGGACAGAGAGGTCTGGGGGGAGACACGGAGCCCCCCCAACTCCATGCACACAGTGTTTTCTATAACGGGACTCCCTTCCAGGGAGGCTCCGGGCAGATGGCAGGCCAGGGAGGGTGCCCGCCTGCTCCTGGGCAGATGGCAGGCTCTGGCGAGCACAGGCCCGGCCCTGTGGCAGATGGTCAGACCATGGGAGCCGGTGGGAGCCAAGCCTGAGCCAAGCAGGGGCGGCTGCACAGCCATGGCCCTCATCCCAGGGTGGACGTGCTCGACTCAAGCCCAATATCCAGGGTTCGAGAGGGTCTTAATAATAGGGACCCCAAGGGGAGTGCCCCCATCCAGCACCTGCCAGTCTCAAGGCCTGCAAAGGCTGTAGGAAATGCCCCTTCCGCCGACACCTCTGTGCCCAAGACCACAACTGTCTCCAGGGGACAGGAACCCGCCTCAGCCATGCTGAGAGCTGTACTGGGTTGGTCTGCTCTGTGCACTAAACAGCTTTTTGCTTTCTTTTCTTTTTCTTTTCTGGCTGCCCCGCAGCATATGGAGTTCCCAGGCCAGGGATCAGTAAAGGTTTTGAATTAGTTGCCAACTTTTAAACAAAGGAGCTTCCAGATAAAAAACAGAGATTTCTGGCTCCTGGAAAATGAGAAGATCTGGTGCTGCTGTGTCCTCACTGCACGACCAGCAGGTGCTAAGCTCAGCCACTCCCTTCAGCCAGGCTTCTGCTCTCCGCTCCCCTCAATCCCCAGCCAGCCCATGAAGACCTCCCCACCTACACGCCCCCAGCCCCCAGCCCTCTGAGCCCGCTTCCTAGGCTGCTCCCCCGCAGTCCTCCTCGCCCTCTACTGCCCGCAGACCGTGCCATCCTCTCCATTCTGCTGGCCGGGTCTCCAACGAGCCAGGCTGCTGTGGTCGGGTACTTCTGAGCCCTCCGCAACAGTGTGCTGCTGGGGTCGGACCTACACTGTGACCCCTTTAACCCCGCCCGTGACAAGATAAACGGCGAACCCCAGAGAGCAGGCTTCCAAAACATTGACAGCAACTAGACGCCGCTCTGACGGTGGAGCGTGCAATCCCAGGACAAGTCCCGAGGAACAGAGGACACACCAGCTGGCACTACGAGACCTGTGTGGCATGACCTGCATGCTGGACATACACAGCAGTGCCACAGATGGATCAACCTGCTACAGACTGGGGGTGGGGGCAGGGGACAAGGAACTGGTCCCTCTCCACAGAGTCTAAGAAGAACAGAGGTCTGTTACCTCCAGGCTCCTTCTCTGCCAGGCCCCCTGGCCGCCCCCACCCCTTCACTGTCATCATCCCAGTGGCTCAGCCTAGCAGCACGGAGAAGAGGTACCATGGCAACTGTATCCTCTACACATTGATGCCAGCCAATGCAGCTGGACCTTTAGCCCTGCGTGGCAAGCTTTTTTATTCTTTAAACTTCCAGTGGGTACCAGTGGAATGACCAAGACACAGGAGGGAGATTCTGAAGGGAACACAACAATAAAATCTCATATAATTAAGATGACTCTTGACGGCCGTTTCCAGAGTTGAGCACCAAGAGTAAATGGCTTGCATTTAGCTCCATGTTTATTACATTAGAATCAGAGTATAGTCAGACTTCTACGTGGGGAGAAGCAGGGGAAACTGAGACCAGCTAAGGAAATGGTAACTGCCTAGCTTCTTCGACTCACTCCAAGATACACGCCCACGGAAGGGCACGGCAGCCCAGGCCCCGGACCAGAAATCACTGCTCTCCTTCTCTCTCCCACATCACCAAGCACAAAGAGAAGAATTTGCATACGTGAAATAAAATGCATGTTTTAACTCCACAAGGCATTTCTGATGAACAGTTTGAAATCTTTTATCGTCAAGATTCCAATTTGTCTTAATCTCTCTAAGGCTGTGGGACCTTAGGCAAGTGGCCTAACCTCTCTGAGACTCGTCTTCATTCCATTAAATGTCCTTCTTTAATGTTGTGAGAAACATTAAAGAAAATGGCAGCAAAATACTTTGTCAATAAAAAGTACCTGATAGGGAACCATATACAATCACTCGTGATGGAACAGGACATCATGAGAAAAAGAACGTACACATACATGTAACTGGGTCACTTTGCTGTACAGCAGAAATTGACACGTTATAAACGAACTATCGTAAATTTTTTAAATAAGACTTACTAATCTCTGGAACTAAGGCTGATAAGCCTTCTCAAACTCATTCCCTCCACCCTCAGAATTCTCCACCCTTTCATTAAATCACTTTCCTCTAACTGGGTTCAGAGGAAATTCATACACCATTCTCCTTTTTCCTCCCATCGCCTCTGCAATTTATATTACGTTCAGAAAAAACTATAAATCCATGAATGTGGAGACAAGGGTCTTTGGGTAGGACCTAGCAAGAGCTTGGCATGAGTATAAACAGGTGCTCAAGAAAGGTTTGCTGCATGGAGAGAAGAAAGCAGGAAGGAAGGGGAAAAAAATCACCAGGATTGGGAGTTCCCATTATGGCTCAGTGGAAACAAATCTGACTAGCACCCATGAGGACGCAGGTTTGATCCCTGGCCTCGCTCAGTGGGTTAAGGATCCGGCGATGCCGTGAGCTGTGGTGTGGGTCAAAGACGTGGCTCAGATCCCATATTGCTGTGGCTGTGGTGTAGGCCAGGAGCTACAGCTCCGATTTGACCCCTAGCCTGGGAACCTCCACAGGTGCAGCCCTAAAAAGACAAAAAGAAAAAAGAAAAGAAATCACCAGGATGAAAACCATACATGCGGACATGTATTTCTTATTGAATATTAAAACGATCAAAACAAGTGCCTAAGCAAACAAACCGTCCATCACCCCTATCCCCACCCACCCACGAGTAACCACTAGCCAGACTGCGAGAAATGAAGTGTGTGCTCTTCATGTTCTTGCCTGGGAAGGAGGCGGGCATGGCACAAGCCTCCCCGAATGAATTTCAGTCCCATCTGTGCCAGGTGCAATGCCACCCACAGCTTTTAGCCCCATCTGCTCTGATCTCCTCTATGAGCTCCCCCGTTCCGCCTGAAGAGACGGGCATCTGACCCAGGATGCTCCCCACCCCGGGGTGTGTGCTTGCTCATGTTACATGTCCATTCCCCCCGCCCCAACGCTGTCTCTCTACCCAGGGCCACAAACGCAAACTGGCACAAGTGTCCAGAGCTGTGGTTTGAGCCAAGGTAAGACCCTTTGCTAGTTATCCTAACTTCACTCCTTAAAGCAAGACGATTCTCAGAGGAAATCCAAATGATACAAATCCATATCAACACGCCAAGAAAACACTGGTGTATTCTCATAGTTTTACAGCAGGGAAGATTTTTCCCAGCATGTCACAAAAAACAGAAACCATAAAGCAAAAAACATCAGTAGGTCTGACAATATAGAAATTTAAAACTTTTGTGCCAAAATATCATTGAGATCAACTGGAAAATAGTCATTGCAATTAAGATAACAAACTGAAGGACAATATTCTTACTGTCCTTATAAAGAGTTCTTAGAAACCATTTTTGAGTTTTTCAAATGAACTCATCAACAGAAAAAAAAAAATATAGGTATGGGGCATAGAGTGGCAATTCATACAAATTTTTTTTTTTTTTTTTGTCTTTTTGCATTTTCTTGAACCGCTCCCATGGCATATGGAGGTTCCCAGGCTAGGGGTCTAATCAGAGCTGTAGCCACTGGCCTACACCAGAGCCACAGCAATATGGGATCTGAGCCACATCTTTGACCCACACCACAGCTCACGGCATCGCCGGATCCTTAACCCACTGAGTAAGGCCAGGGATTGAACCCGCAACCTCATGGTTCTTAGATTCGTTAACCACTGTGCCATGACGGGAACTCCATACAAATATTTTTTTTTAAAACTGCAAGTAAACTGTAAATATAAAGAGAAATGTTTAACTTTACAATTTTTTTTTTTTTTTTTTTTTAGGGCCACAGGCATGGCATATGGAAGTTTCCAGGCTAGGGTTTATTTTGTTGTTGTTGTTGTTGTTGTTGCTGCTGTTGCCATTTCTTGGGCTGCTCCCGCGGCATATGGAGGTTCCCAGGCTAGGGGTTGAATCGGAGCTGTAGCCACCGGCCTGCACCAGAGCCACAGCAACGCGGGATCCGAGCCGCGTCTGCAACCTACACCACAGCTCACGGCAACGCCGGATGGTTAACCCACTGAGCAAGGGCAGGGACCGAACCCGCAACCTCATAGTTCCTAGTCGGATTCGTTAACCACTGCGCCACTCCCAGGCTAGGGTTTAAATCAGAGCTGCAGCTGCTGGCCTACGCTACAGCTCAAGGCAACCCCAGAACCTCAACCCACTGAGCAGAGCCAGGCATCGAACCCGTATCCTCATGGATACTAGTCGGGTTTGTTTCTGCTGAGCCACAACAGGAACTCCACAAATTATTTTGAAAAGGCAATTCGATACGTTAGATAGTTATTCAATGTCTATCAGGTGGGCAAAAATTTGAAAATCCAACAGAACATGGTACTGGTTAAAGGTGTATATATAAGACTGTCAGGAGTGTGAATCAGAAAAGGGAAGTTTGCTGTGTGAATCAAAATGTACAATGAATGTGTGTATATATGTGTGTATACCTATGCATTGCATGTGTGTGTGATTATATAGATTGGCCCTTTCACCTAGTAATCCCCTTTCTATAGGGGATTTCTGCGACATCAACATTGAGAACTTCTATCTGGAAAAACCAAATAAAGGCAAACAATAAACTGTAAGAAAACATTTGTGACACATGAGATGATAGCTTGATGCCCTTTCTTTTATAAAGGACTCTTACAAGTCAATAAGAAAAAGAGGAACCCAGGAGTTCCCTTCGTGGCTCAGAGGTTAACAAACCCGACTAGGATCCATGAGAAGGCGGGTTCGATCCCGGGCCTCTCTCAGTCGGTTGAGGATCCAGTGTTGCCATGAGCTGTGGTGTAGGTCGAGGATGTGGCTCGGATCTGGCGTTGCTGTGGCTGCAGTGTAGGCCAGCAGCTACAGCTCCGATTCGACCCTTAGCCCGGGAACCTCCACATGCCACAGGTGTGGCCCTGAAATAGCCAAAAAAAAAGGGGGGGGGGGAGAAAAAGAAGAACCCAGAAGGAAAGTAGACAGACAAAAATATTCACAAATGATTTACATGGGGAAAGACGTTCAACCATATTCACAGCAAAAGAAATACGTACAACAATAACAAGATACCATTTATCACCTAACAGACTGGAGACAAACAAAAATAGTAATTTTTAACTCCTGCATATTAAATACACCCTAACATTTTTAAAAGCCGGATGACATATAAACGGAATCTACAAAGTAAAACTAACTAGTGAACGTAACCAAACAGAAACAGACTCACAGATAGGGAGAATCAGTGGTTACCAGTGGGGAGAAGGAAGGTGGGAGGGGCAAGACAGGGGTAGGGACCTAAGAGGTACAAATGTATAAAATATATAAGCAACAAGGCTAAGCTGCACGACAGGGAATGCAGCCAGTATCTTCTCATAACCATAAATGGAATACGACCTTTAAAAACTGTGACTGTGTTGACACCTGAAACCTATGTATTACTGGGCATCAACTATACCTCAACAGAAGAAGCTTTGAAAAAGGAAAAGGAACAGATGACAAACTGGATGGGGGGAAAATGATATATATGAGGTTTAGGCACCAAAATGAGAAACTCAGAGTTCCCATTCGTGGCTCAACGGTGGCAAACCCAACAAGTATCCATGAGGATGCGGGTTCGACCCCTGGCCCCACTCAGTGGGTTAAAGATCTGGCGTTGGCGTGAGCTGTGGTGTAGGCTGGCAGCTGCAGCTCTGATTCGACCCCTGGCCTGGAAACTTCCTCCATATGCTATGGATGTGGCTCTAAAAGGACAAAAAAAAGAAAAGAAAATGAGAAACTCTCACAAATTATTGAGAAAAAGATAAGAACAACAGAAAAACCACTAAAGGACACAAAAAAGTAACTGACCAAGAAAGAGACAAAACACCTGCAAAGACAGCCAACTTTCCCAATAATCTAGGATGTGCAAATTGAAAATTATTTTTTAGTCAAATTATAAAAGATTAAAAAGAATATCAAAATACTTGTTAGCAAATGATTTCAAAGTGGAGAAAAACAGGTGAGAAAGAGTAATTAGTTCCAAGAGATTTGGGTGGACAGGTGGCCGGGGAGATGTAGAAGTGAAAGGGCTGCTGCCCGCCTGGGGTGGCCGCGGTGGTGGGCATGGCCTTGGTGTGACCAGGCAGGGGGCAGTGGGCTGTGCTGGATCCTAAGGACCAATTTCTTTTCTTTTTTTTTGTTTTTTGCTTTTTAGGGCTGCACTTGCGGCATATGGAGGTTCTCAGGCTGGGGGTCGAATCAGAGCTGTAGCTGCCAGCCTACGCCACAGCCAGAGCAACGCAGGAGCCAAGCTGCATCTGCAACCTATACCACAGCTCACGACAACACCAGATCCTCAACTCAGTGAGCGAGGCCAGGGATCGAACTTGCAACCTCATGGTTCCTAGTCGGATTCGTTTCTGCTGTGCCACGATGGGAACACCTAAGAACCGATTTCTTACTTCCTTAGTCGCCAGGGGAACTGAGGTGCCTGATGATGCTGCAAATACAGACCAGCAAGGGAAAGGAAACATGGCAAAAACCCTACAGGGAGAGCTCAGCTCTGTCCATCTGCACTGAGTGCATCCATGCTGGTCCTTCCCTTCCTCGTCAGAGAGCATCCTGACTGAGCACATGCTGTACTAAAGAGCCACAACGCAGCAGCAAGCAGAGAAAAACAGGCTGGTGGGAGAGAGAGCATGTTTAAAAAAGGAAAAGAAACTGATTCCTCCCACATTAAAGACAGAAAGTTACCAGTAGTGGAATTACATGTTAATAATGATACATATTTTATGTATCTATAGTAATGTAGATCTATAATAGATACTATAGATTATGTTGTGAACATATGTAATATAATAACAGCTGCACAGTGAGTTCTGCTTTGGGGGCAAAGGGCCTGGGTTCAAGTCCCAACTTTGCCTTTTCTGTGCTGTGTGACCTTGGGCAAGTCACTTAACCTCACTGAGCATCTGTTTCCTCATCTGCAGAACGAAGACAATACTAGCACCTGCCTGTTGGGCAGGTTAAGCGAAACAAGTAACACCTAGCAGGGGCCCCCGCACAGTGCCTGACAGATGGGTCCCCCCGCCATGCTCCCCCACATCAATGCCAGCTGCTACAGTCACGCTCAGTCCTTGGAACCACTTCTGCCTGGGTTCATCCCAGTGATCGAATCTTTCCTTCCTACACCCCAACAGGTCATCCTGCAAACTCTACTTTGGACTCAGAGATTTAGACAATTTCTACGTCTTCTTGGAGTGTTAAACCCCGAGGCTGCCCCCGGGCAGGACTGGGTGGGCAGCCCTCACGGACACAACTTCCAGCCAGAGCATCCAGGCGGACCCGACCTCTGGTACAGATTAGGATGTCAATCTCAAGCGGCAATTAGGGGCTCTTCCCAGAGTGGAGGCTGTGGCAGAGTCACAGGCCAGGACAGCTCCCTCTCCAGACGTCTCCGAGGGTCCAAGGGGCAATGAGATGTCAGCCTAAGTCCCCGGAGGTGCAGAAGCCCATGGAAAACACCATTTGACCGACAGCTAATTTTCCCAAGTGACAGATGATTATTCTCATTATACGAAAGGACTGTCTTTCCTTTTCAAATTGCAAACACATTCCTCCCCAAGGGCGCCGTACCTGACGCGATGACCGTGCCGGCCCAGAGCGCGTTCTCTATGCTCAGGCTCTCGCTGATCGGAGGGTCGCTGTCCTCCTGCAAAAGGCCGAATGGACACAGGCTTTAGCCACCGACGTCTGAGCAGAACCCGTGTCTCCAGCCTGCCCGTCTCGAGAAAGGAAGAGAGGACGACCCGTGACGGACGTCGACGGCCCGGCCAGGGGAGCAGGGCCCAGCTCTGAAACACTTAACCTTGGAGGCTGAAAAGGATGGTTCGTGATCTGAGATATGCGGGCGTCTAACCCTGAAACAACGCTTTACAATGTGAGAACTAAAACCAAGGGGCAAACCAAACAGAAACGGCCCTTTGCTGGCCAATCTTAGGGCTCACAGAACAAGAAGGGGAACAACTTCATTCCCATTCTACAGATTTATTATCCAAATTTAATTCTGAAATCCAAATTTAATTTCTATTCTGAAAGGCTGGGACATGGCTTAAAAATTATAACCACGCACGGAATTTCCTTGTGGCTCAGCAGGTGAAGGATCCAGTGTTGCAAAGCTCCCGGTGTGGCTCGGCAGTAACGAACCCAACTAGTAACCATGAGGACTCGGGTTCAATCCCTGGCCTTGCTCATGGGTTAAGGATCCGGCATTGCCATCAGCTGTGGTGTAGGTTACAGGCGTGGCTCGGATCTGGCGTTGCTGTGGCTGTGGCATAGGCCGGCAGCTATAGCTTCAATTCGACCCCTAGCCTGGGAACCTCCACAGGCCGCGGGCGAGGCCCTGAAGAGACAAAAAACAAAAACAAAACAAGGATGCAGCATTGTCACTGCAGTGGCTCAAGTCACTCCCCGATCCCTGGCTCAGGAACCTCCTCATGCTGTGGGTGTGGCCAAAAAAAAAAAATTTTTGACAATGCTGGTCGCTGGTCGACAGGACCTGTAGGAACAGCAGAGGATGCAGGTTCATGTGAAGGAGACGCAAGAGTAACTGCTTTCAGACACGGGCGTTAACTTGAATTACAACACGTAGCTCTAAGCTGTCAGGTCGTTCAAGCTGTTCAGAGGCCGAAAGAAAATCCCACTTGTGTCACTTTTGCTAAGAAACAAGGTCAGCTTTCAAGACAGGTCCTTCTGAAGGGAACTTCACCCCCATCTGGCATAAAGCTACCCCCCCCAACAAGACTTGTCCACACGCTGTTCCAGCTGGACAGTGAGCAACAATGGCCTGCATAAAACAACTGCCTGCACAGATGAACCACCTACAAAGATTAACTGCCCTCTGTAGGTCAACTCCTGGTGCAAAATCGCTCAGTCATGGACTCGACCCCCTCCCCACCCTGGATTGTGTAACTTTCCCCTCCTTTTTACTGTTCCTGCCATAAACTGCCCCCCCCCTCCAGATTTCCGCCAGGGATCCCTTATTAGCCTAACACTCCTCGCCGCTGCTGCTGACACCATGTTGAGCTCAGCCCATCCGTTTCAGATGCCTTAATAAACCTTGCTTTGCTGGGGAAAAAAAAAGACTTGTCCACACTTCCGAGCAGACCTCCACCCCTGACACACACGCCAGGACCAGGGTCTGCCCGGAGCGAGGCTCACTTACTCTGGTAAAAGTGCCCACGAAGTTGTGGATGTCGATGTTCGGCTCTTCGGCGTAGACATACGATCGAATCTGAAGAAGATCCTGTCCCACGGAGGAGACGTTTTGGAGGCACGATGAGATGAAACAAAAACAGTGTATGATTAAAAGGGATTTCAGGGAGCTCCCGTCGTGGCGCAGTGGTTAACGAATCCGACTAGGAACCATGAGGTTGTGGGTTCGGTCCCTGCCCTTGCTCAGTGGGTTGACGATCCGGCGTTGCCGTGAGCTGTGGTGTAGGTTGCGGACGCGGCTTGGATCCCGCGTTGCTGTGGCTCTGGCGTAGGCCGGAGGCTACAGCTCCGATTCGACCCCTAGCCTGGGAACCTCCATATGCCGCAGGAGCGGCCCAAGAAATAGCAGAAAGACAAAATGGGGGGGGGTGATTTCAGGAAGCATCCACTGCTTTTCAAAAGGAACTGTATTTTCCAAACAGGCTCTCAAAGTCATGGGGCAGGTGGAAAAAAGACGGAAAGCTTCCAGTAAATAAGTTGAGGAGTCACTACCTGCAATCTCCCAGGACACTCCGAGACCCTAACGTGAAGGCTGGGTGTTTACCTGCGTCACCACCCGGCCGGCATTTCCAGAAGTAATCAACAATGCAGCTCTCCCACCGCCTCACCCTAGCTCCGGAGAGCTGCTCCTATTCACTGAAATACTCGCTCATTCAACAAGGGGGCTCTAGGGCACCTACTCTGTCCCAAGCCCATTGAGGAGAAGCCACTGGAAAGGGCAGTGAGGTGAGAGAGTTTTAAGAACATCTTACACCCATTAGGACAGCTACTGTCCAAGAACAGGAGACACGTATTGCTGAGAATGTAGGGAAGCTGAAAGCCTTGTGCCCTGATGGGGGAAATGTAAAGTGGGGCAGCTACTAGGGAAACCATGAGCCAGTGCATCCAAAAAATTACATGCAAAATTACTGCATAAATAGCAATTTCACTTGAGGACTGAAAGCAGGGCCTCAAAGAGATATTTATACACCCAGGTTCACAGCAGCATTATTCACAAGAGCCAAGGGTGGAAACAGCCTGAGGGCCCACTGACGGATATGTGGACAAACAAAATGTGGCATGTACATGCAACGGAATATTACGCAGCCATGAAAAGGAGGGAAGGGAATTCTGACACACGCTGCAGCAGGGACGAATTTTGAAGATGCTGAGAGAAGCCGGTCACAGATAACTACCATGGGAGTCCAGTTATCTGAGGCCCCATAGTGTGAACTTCACAGAGACAGAAGAAGAATGGTGAGGGGAGAGGGGAAACAGGAGGTGGTGGGTAACAGACAGTCAGTGTTCCATGACAAGGAGTCTGAGGCTGGAAGGTGGTGACGGCTGCATGGCGACGGGGGCATCCTGAACACCACGGAACTGCTGGTGAATTCCATGTGTTCTGCCACATCGCTCCTTAGCGCCAAGGGCCTGGAGTGCAGTCGAGGCTACTGGCCACCCCTCAGCAGGCCCAGCACTCGCTGCCAACCCCCCATATGCAGACGTGCACACCGCGGCTCCCCAGTGCTGGTAAGAAAAGGCCCAGAGGGCAAGAAAAGACCACGCAAAGGGGAAAAGTCTCAGGATCCCATTGAGGAGAAGCCACGCTCCACCACCACGTGTGCATCTGTACATCTGTAAGAAAGCGCATGAAAAAGGACCTGGAAAAACTGCTGCTGACTTCCCAGGAGCCCTGGGCAAACGGGGTAAGATCCGGGGCAGAGGCTGCGAGCAACACACTTCACTCTTTCCTCCAAGAGCCCTCCAAATAATTTGAGGGGTTTTTAAATAAGAATGTATTTGCGTGTTAGGTAAATAGCTCCATACAATTCTTTCCATCTATACATCTGTCAAAACGCAGCTCCCCAGTTAGAGCTGTTCAGCCACGAAGGCTGAGAGCTCCCTGCCGGCACCACCGGGGGAGCCCGCCTCTCTCTGGACGGCAGCCCAGGCCTGGAGCAACCCATGTTCAGTAAACAGGGTGACGCTCCCAAGGGCACATGGAGAAGGGAACTCAGAGCCGCGGACCCGGCGGGCACCTGCACAATTCCAGGCTCTTCTGGACTGTCTCCCGAAAAGAACGCCTCAACCATTCTGAGGATCAGAACCTTTCTTGGGAGAAATCTTGCCAGGAAGTGAAAGACGTCACTCAGACACAAAGAGAACCCCTTTGCTGAAGGAGCCCCATCTCAGGGGTTTAACAGCGCCTCTGAGGATTTCCTGGGGCTCCTGAGAGATTAGAAACTCATCTGAATTCCTGGTCTAAAAAAATAATAATACTGATGGTGCTATAGGCTACTTCTATTTTTTTTTCTTTTTAATCTTTTTCTAGGGCCGCACCCAAGGCATATGGAGGTTCCCAGGCTAGGGGTCTAATTGGAGCTGCAGTTGCCAGCCTACACCAGAGCCACAGCAACGCGGGATCTGAGCTGCATCTGCGACCTACACCACAGCTCACTGCAATATCAGATCCTTAACCCACTGAGCGAGGCCAGGGATCGAACCCACAACCTCATGGTTCCTAGTCGGATTTGTTCCTAATCTGTCCACTGAGCCACAACAGGAACTCCCAGGCTACTTCCTACTGGCCGTGAAAAAGCATCAATTCCATGGGCATATTTATTATTACCTTAACGCCCCTAAGACACAGAACTTTCTCTTCAAAGTCTTCCCTCACAGGATGCTGGACGGAGAGGCTGTGATCAACGGTGGCCACAAGCCCAAGAGAAGCTTCTGGGTTGTGCTCGATCCTTTCCCACCACCCCTGGGCCATGTCAGCCTCTGGGCATTTACATGACACTCTGTGAGTCCGTGACCTGGTCCACGGGCCACATCGAAGCCACGTGGCTTACATTTAAACATCTTCTTTGGCTCCCTCCCTACCTCACTCTGCAGAAGAAGGCATGAGTGACTTGGGGCTGAGGGAGAAGTGTGGGGCCCCAGGGAGTTTTGAGGGCCTGTTGGCTCTAACTGCTGTGGTCACCCCCTTAGACAGGGCCTGTGTGCTGTGCCACGCACCGGGTACAGAGCCGTGAACACACCAGACGGGACCCTGCTCTCGACGACACCGCCGTGAGGTCAGCGGAGCGGGACCGATACGGGGACTTGTGCACAGAACGTGAGAGACGGGGCTCTGACTGTTCCCGGGGGGCAAGGGCAAATGTCGCAGGCAGAGCGTGCCTGGCGGAGAGGCCCTGGAGCCGGTGGGCAGAGGGGAAGAGCCAGAAGTGGAGCTCGAGGCCTTGGCAGAGAGACAAGGACCACAAGAGCAACTCTCAGGATGCCGAGACACCTGTGGAAGATGCTAGCATGGGAGCGACATGCTCCGGGCTGTCTTTTAATTTCATGCCAGGCTCCCTGCAAAGGTTTCCTAAGGGTCTAAGCTTCCCTCGCAAGAGCGCCCTCCCCATGGGCCAGGTCTGCAGTCGCACGGTCACACGGCTTGGGACCCACGAGCACCCCACCAGCCCCTTCCTCACACCTGATGGCCCGTGTCTGGGCCCTGAGGGGTCTGGGTGTGAAAGCCCCGCTGTGACACAGCCACCAGCAGGGCTTCTGCAGGGCAGGCTACTCACGGCAGCAGTGGGCAGCCTCTGCGTGCAGGCCACAGGAAGCCGAAGCTTCCAGTCCGTCTCCCCGTCCAGCTGATCCGTCCGCAAGAAGCAAGACCCTGTGGAAGGAAGTGGGGTGCCGTCCGTTCACCTGCGATTCAAGAATCCTTCCCTTGGCGGCTCTCAGCAGCACCTGCTCTTGATTCTTGTAAAAACAGCCGTCAGTGGCCAGGGACCAAGAGGGAAAAATAAATAACTCGGTTTCCCACTTCCTCCAGAAGCTCTGGGGTCAGAAAGATGGGGGTTCAAATCCTCACTCTGCCACTCACAGCAGGAGCCTAGGCTAGCTCCTTAACCGTGCTAAGCCTTGGTGTGTCCTGTCTATAAAATGGGGAGAAACGCAGGCCTCATAAGCTTGTGGTCAAGGATTCAGTGGCAGCTGGCACAGGGTAACCAGCATGCCAGTCCTCACGGGGCAGTGGGGGAGGCACACCTTCGCAGGAACCGGACCTCCTGGGTTCAAGCCCAGGCTCCCCTCTCACCAGCTACAAGGCTCGGAGGCAGACACGTGGCCCCTCTGGGCCTCAGTCTCCTCGACTGCACAAAGGAAGGTGTGACAGTGCCAAGCTCATGCTGTATGGACTGAAGAGCTGATCCAGGCACACCGCTCAGAACACATAAAGGACCACGGGCTGTGGGCACGCTGTGTGGACTCACGGCTCAGTCTGAGGCGTGCGAGTCAGCCATGAGCTCCACGTGTCATCAGACAGAGAAGGTACTCGATTCGCTGACAGTCACTGCAGTTAGACCTCGGAGAGCTTTCAGCAAGACCCCTTCTGCTCTTTTTTCCATTTTGTTTTTGGAAGAAAGAACACCTGAGGAGCCTAATCCCTAATGCTCCATTTTCACTGGCTAGGACCCAAGAACCAACTTGGAGACAAAGCTGCAGGGCTTCAAAGTTGGCATCGAGGCCCTCCACCCCCACCCCCCCGGATTACTTATTGTATTATTAGTATAAAGTATTACCCAAATTCAATTCATAATAAAACAGAGTGCAGCAACCTCAAGGAACGTAAATGTGAATTTTTCCCAAATTCAAAGATCTCTGGGTCTGACAGGCAAGAGAAAACCCGCCTTGTTTCTACAGAACAGATTAAATAATAACAAATAAGAGGAAAGAACATCGGAGTCAGCCGAGGGGGTGGGCAGGTGGCAGTGGGGCAGCCGCTCGCTCGGGAAGTACAGCCTCCAAGCGGCCCTGTGCTCAGAGCCTGGGGGTGCAGGGGGCCGACTCTGCTCCGTCGTTTCAGACAAGGGGCTTGAGCACCCGTGGGTCTGGGTTCCACTAGGCGTCTTGCGCCAACTGCCCTCAGACACCGAGGGACCCCTGTAGCCACAGTGAGGAGGGCCTCAGAAGAGGCTTGAGAGGCTCACTCAAGCCAACAGGCTGTAACAATAAATAAATTAACAGGGAGGGGCGACTACAGCCCCACCACTCATGAGCCAAGGCGGGGAGAGGCCACCCACCCCTCTCCCCAGCTTCCCTACTGCCCCATCTCGTGACCCACTCCCAGGACCTCCTCAGAAGAGAGCTCGTGTCTCTTTGCTTCTGTTCGTCAGACACACTTCCTCACCCGGCCAGCTCCTGAGGTTGAGCTCAGCGCAGCCCAGAGGGAGAACCACAGCCACTGCGCGCGACCTGCCCAGCTGTGCCTCCAGAGAGGCCCAACTACCTTTGTCTTGATCAAAATCGACTGACCTCCACACACTGAAAATCCTTTTTTCTTTTTTCTTTTTTGCTTTTTAGGGCCACACCTGCGGCATATGGAAGCTCCCAGGTTAGGGGTCGAATCTCGGGATCTGAGCCACGTCTGCAATCTACACCACAGCTCACAGCAACACTGGATCCTTAACCCACTGAGTGAGGCCAGGGATCGAACCCGCGTCCTCATGGATACTAGTCGTACTAGTCAGATTCATTTCCACTGCACCAACACGGCTCGGATCCCGTGTTGCTGTGGCCGTGGGGCTGTGGCGTAGGCCAGTAGCTGTAGCTCCGATGGGACCACTAGCCTGGGAACTTCCATATGCCACGGGTGCAGCCCTAAAAAAATAAAATAAAATAAAAAAGAGACTGTTCTATGAAAAGAAACGTTTTTGATTTGCCTTCATGGCTCCAAAATGATCATCTACTTCTGTTACACTTTCAAATGATTATTTTGCCAAATTACCACTGAAAGGTTAATGGTTATTTTCCAAATTGATCCCAGATGTTTACCGTTTTTTTCTGATGTCCTCAGGAAGATCATGTCAGCAGGGACCCGCTGGTTCTGTGTCGGGAACAGAAAGACTGTTACTGGGATCACCCCCAAGTCCCCTCGCTGTGGAGGGGGCAGCCCCAACCCACAGCCCCTTTGCAGCTTCTGCCTTGGTCGAAGACAGGTCTGGGGATTTACCTGCTTTGTCAATCGGAAAAATCCTGCACGCGGCTGTTACATTACTAATCCCCTATTGAAATCTTATCTCGGAAAGAGAGCTTCTAGTTTTCTGGCGAATCCAACCATTACCTCCTGAAATTCCAGCCAGCGGACCCCGGGGCCGAAAGCCTGCTCCCCGGGCTGGCTCTCTTCCAGGCTGTCTGCTGAAACTAAAGACACACACACACTCGCCTCACGCGCTCTGCTTCGACCAATTTTCCAGCGTGATGTTTGGCTTCGAGGGGGATTTTAATAAGGCAGTCAGGTAGTAAGAAGCAACAAAAGCCGGTCTCCAAAAAAGAGGGAGGCCAATGGCAGCCCTCATCTCATTGTGAACAGAAAAGCATGTGACGACATAAAAGGGGTTAGTGGGGCTCTCTGAGCCGCCCTCCAGAAGAGCTTCCCTTTACCTCCACCCAACGGGGAGTTCTCGCATTTAATCCCTTTAAAAGAGCATAGTGCCCTTCCTACAGAAAGAAGCTGGGGTACAATCCTTGTGTAATCACATATTATTCCAAGTCTCTCCAGGGCCGCCCCCCAAATGCAGTACCTCCCAACTACACACGGTGAAAAGCGGTGTGCATGTTTGTGGAGTAACAAACACATCAACGGTGCTGTCTTAAACATGAAATTTTGGCCTTTTTGCTCTTCTTATATTACCCTTAACCTCTACTCCCCATAAAACGACAGAAAAGCACAATGTTTAAGTCAAAAAACGGGAGCCAAAATCCTTCAAAAGGTAAATGACAAACATTTCCATGTCCTTATGCAACCAGCAGACTTCTAGGAAAAACTTTGTAAGTTATAAAAATAAAAATAAACTTTTTTTAAAAAAGGAGTTCCCATCGTGGCTCAATGGCAACGAACCTGACCAGCATCCATGAGGAAGCAGGTTCAATCCCTGGCTCCACTCAGTGGGTCAAGGATCCTGCATTGCCGTGAGCTGTGGTGTAGGTCACAGATGTAGTGGCTCGGATCCAGCAGTGCTGTGGCTGTGGTGTAGGCCGGCAGCTGTAGCTCTGATTCGACCCCTAGCCTGGGAACTTTCATATGCCGTGAGCCTGGCCCTAAAATGACAAAAACAAAAACCAAAAAAAACCCTCCAAAACAACAAACAGGAAATCAAAATTAATTGTGCTTATAAGTGGGACTTCTGGCCAACCAGCACCCAAAACCTTGAAAAAAATACTGTGTGTGTGCATCTCATGGAAAAAAAAGATTCTTCTCCCGATAAGCTGCTGAGTGGAATCCCAGAAAGCAAACATTCAGTAAGGCCACCAGAGACACAATACACGTTAGGACGCGTGAAGCAGTGGCCAGGGCTCACCGCCCCCCACCGAAGAGTCACAAGCTGCCACACCCACTCACCTTTTCCACGATGATAAGATCTCCAACCTGGATGCTGCAGCTCTTCACCTTCACTGTCCCTGCAAAGAAACGGGCCCAAGAGACGTGACGTCCGACTTCATTTCAATTCTGACCAACTCCACAGTGTCCACCAGCCTACAGACCCAGAAGTGTGTCCCCACCCCCACGCCCACCCCGGCCACACACACACACACACACACACACACACACACACGAGAGAAGAGGGAATACGGTCAACACTGAACTCTCGATACCTCCACCAAGAAAGAGGCTACCCCCAAATGACGGATTTTTGTTAAATTTGCAGCTGCTAGGGAGCCTGCTCTATATGACTATGATCAGACCACACGACTCTTGCCGGCTGTTTATCTGGATAATAGGAGCTGACATTAAACACTAATTCTGTGCTAAGTGCTGTATAGATACGGACACGCTGGTGGCTTCACTCGCGCCCCTCTACGGCCCCAGAAGATCCCATCTCTAGTTTTCTGACAAGGACAGGGGGCTCAGAGACGCCCCACCTTCCAGGAGCCCACAGTTAGAAGAGGCCAGCCCCAAGAGTCCACGCCCAGCGACTCCAGAAGATGGAAGAAAGAACAAGGAGATCCGATCGACTCGAAAAACATTTACTGAGCGTCAGGTCCTAGGAATTCAAAGATCAAAGACAGTCCTCCCCCCGTGAAAAAGCTCACGGTCTCGGAGAGGAATCGGCAGGCCTGTCCGGGGAAGAGCAGGACAGGAGGCGGTGTGGCTCTGCAGGCCAACAGGCGGCCTCGGCATTCCCAGCAACTTCCTCCCCAAAGCCAACAGTCTTCGTGTGTGTGTGTGTGTATCTTACTTTTGTCTTATTTTTTATTTTCCTGTCTTTTGTCTTTTTTAGGGCCGCACCTGCAGCATGGAAGTTCCCAGGCTAGGGGTCGAATCGGAGCTACAGCTGCCAGCCTACACCACAACCACAGCAACGGGGTATCCGAGCCACATCTGTGACCTACACCACAGCTCACGGCAACGCCCGATCCTTAATCCACTGAGTGAGGCCAGGGATCGAACCTGTAGCCCCATGGATGCTAGTCAGATTTGTTTCCACTGAGCCACAATGAGAACTCCTGTACATTTATATGTTAAAACGTAAGAGCTGTTCTTGGTTCCTGGACTGTATCAAACAAAAAGAAAGGTGGTGAACTGACTTGGCCCACTGGCTACAGTCTCCAAACCCAAGAGCTGGTAAAAAAGACAGCCAGACAGATGCTGTTAGTGCAAAATAGCATATGAAGCGATGGAGTGAGTCCAGTGCATGAAGGGAGCAGAGGAAGGAGACCTCGCCCTCTGAAGGCGGACAGGGAGCAGGGCCCGGCACAGAGAAGGCTCTGCACTCACCACTCAAGCACCGTTAACTGGCACACCTGCTGGAGGCCAGGCCTTCTAAGGGTGGGGACACGTGGGACGCAGCTGGAGCGGAGGGAAGGCAGCAATAGACAATAACGAATGAACAGGCCAGGGGTGGGGGGGTGTCAGCAAGTGCTTTACAGGAGAGTCCGGGTCAGCTTTAACCAGATGGCGGATACTGGTTACCAGCATCAGGTAAAAGGAAGGCACAAGATGGGAGAAACGGATGAGTACACGTGTGTGCACCTGCAGACCGGAAGCACCGAGTGGAAGAGGAAGAGATGAGGGGCTGGTGGGGCCAGGTGGTCCCGCATCCGGGGAACAAGCCTATCAAGGAGGTGCGTCTTGATCCTGGTGATGAGTCAAATTCCCATACAAGGGAGCAACAGCATTAAAACTCTTCATGTTATGGGCGTCTCATAATAAGCCCATTTAACTTATAAACATTCAGCAGAGAGAGGAAACACAGTAACGACCCTCAGTCCTCCTCGATAAAACAGATGTCCCAGAGCAAGGGTGACCGGGAGTCAGGAATCTCCTGTCCCTCACCGTGGACTCCTTCATTCAACCCATACCCAGCATCCACCACCTGGGAACTGGCGGGAGTTTCTTTAGGGTTAAATGGAACTTAAAGACGCTAATGAAATAATCGCAGTGTGCAACTCTAGATTTTTAGGATTTTCCACACTATTGGACACTTTTCACCTAATTTAATGCCGTGGGTCATTTTAGCAATTCCCCACTGTTGGGCTGTGGCAAAGCATTCCACTGACTTCCAGAAAGCCCACGGCCGATGGCATGAGCTGGACGACCCTCCACTGCTCGCAAGATGTTTAAATCCTCCCCGTTAGAGCAGCTCCCAGTACAAGGTCAGCTTGTGATAGAGTCTCGCCTTCCTAAAGCACAACTCGGACCCAATGGCCTGAGCCTGGGCACCCTCACGAGAGACCCGTCAGCCTCAACCGTCCACAACGTCAAAGCCTTTACAGAAGGAATGCAGAACAAACGCCAACCCTAGGAGGCGGCTCCTCAGAAATGGCGAAAGGAACAGTGAGCCAGATGCACAGAACTATGTTCCTGCCAGAACAATTCCTCTTGTCCCACTAGGGGGCAGCAGGACAAACACACACAGACACACGGTGCTTTCGGGGGAGCCATCAGGGCCTTCCTCGAAGGAAGCTCGTAAATTCAGCGTGGCCCCCTGCGCCGGCGAACTTTCCCTTCCCCTGGGCTCCCCTCAACTTTCCCAAACATAAATTTACACGTTGTCTTGGGGTTTATGACCGAAATTTATGCTGGTGGCCTGACCCAAATCATCAGTGAGCCTGTGTTCTGATCTTTCAGAGCTACTTACGGAATTTCTCTTAATATTGAGCCCTAAGAAGGACACTGTTATACTGCTTATGAAATAATAACCGCTATGGATACGTGTGTGTTAGGGAGACAGAGGCCAAAACCAGGGGGCTTAGACTGAAAGGGTTAATGGGGATTGTTTCTGAGAAGAAAGGAGATCAATCCTTTTCTTTGGCATACCTCCTTTCTGAATTCTTCAAGGATTTTTCTAAAATAAGCATGAGCTGCTCTTCCAATAAGAAAAACCTATACAATAAATTAACGTTGCTCTAACTTTTAAGTGGCTGGGCCCAGATTTTCCCTTCTACGACGGAGTCCTGATTTATGATCTCGGTTCATCTGAACTCTGCCTCTCTGTCCATCTGCTCTACCTCAACCAAAAAAACCTTTCATCTGCCGTGTTTGCAGAGCAGTGTCTGACTCACCCCAGCAGGCCGATCCCTCCCACAAACGCTCCTACTGTAACGGGCCGTCGGGCACCCGGATGCCGGCTCCATCTCGGGAGCCACGCCACCACAAGGTCACGGGCGTTTCTCAGCCATGGCTCCCTCTTTAGCAGCTTGGTGCTCGGCGGGCATAAGCCTCAGCTCCGCAGCCTCCACAACCACAACGGGAGACCCTCAGACTACTGAGCTAACACACGAGCGGGTCCAGACCTTCGTAAATTTGGACTTCCAGGACCACGGTGACATTTCTGGGTGATCAAAAATGTGACGTTTGGGCCTGTATGTAGGACACGCGTTTAGTGGGTATCGGTGTGCCTGTGTGTCCTTTCTGAGAAAAGACAGAAAAGCCCAGAAGCATGAAAGGAGGCAGAGCGGCAGGAAGGAAAGACAAGGGATGCAGACACCGCTACCGGCGTCCAGCGTTCATCTGACAAAACGCCCGTCTCCGAGGAAGCGGCAGGTTGGTGGGAAGGCACAGCCGGGGCAAGAGGAAGAGGAGGCAGAGAAAGCGGACTGCAGTGGGCACTGAAGGGCCCGACCGGCAGCCACTGGGATGAACTCCCGGAACAAGACAACTCTTGAGACTGTGGAGGAGCCCCCCCCCCACGATTTCTAGTCTCATGCGAACCACCGTTCTGAGTCTTCTACCAACGTCCTTGCACAAAAAGGAAGAACAAGAAACTCTCACACTCTGGCAGAGCTTCCCAGCATCCCAGTAAAGGAATACGAGAAATGAAAAAGAGCTTTTTTTTTTTTTGATAAATAGCACATTGGGAGTTCCCGTCGTGGCTCAGTGGTTAGTGAATCTGAATAGAAACCATGAGGTTGCAGGTTCAATCCCTGGCCTCGCTCAGTGGGTTAAGGATCTGGTGTTGCTGTGGCTGTGGTGTAGGTCAGTGGCTACAGCTCCGATTTGACCCCTAGCCTGGGAACCTCCATATGCCGCGGGAGCAGCTCAAGAAACGGCAAAAAGACAAAAAAAAAGAAAAAAAAAATAGCATATTGATAGCAATTATCACCTACCTCGAAAGAGGCACTCTCCCTACAGTCCATTACCTGGTGGTTGGAAGGACATTCGCTCCCAGCCCCACAAGGACAAACTTCTCAAGCACTCCTATTGTTTCTGTTTTGTTTTGTCATTTACCCTAGAGATTCCCAAGCACGCCTATTTATTTATTCTTTTACTTACTTTTTGTCATCTACCCTAGTTAACTCCTAAAACTGCCAGAAGCAGCACGCCTCTCGGGCCTGTGACCCGCGTATTCACCCAGATGCGCCCCCGCGTGGATGAGTGACTCCTGTCTTCCTCTAAAATTCCTCCCCACTTTTGCACAAGGGAGCCCATATTTTCCTTCTGCACTGAGCCCCACAAAGCACGCAGCTGGTCCCGAACAGGAGTGAACACACCCAGTCACATCTTCATCCTGATGCGCACGGGAAAATCCGGCCGTGGTCTGACAACTGAAACCCCGCAAGTCTTCCACGGCGCCCCCCAGGCCAAAACGTTTCTCTTTCGGATCCCGTCTCCCCCAGACTCCCACTTCCAGGCTGTGGGACTCTTGCAGATCTTTGTAGAAACCCCACAGAAACAGGGTAAGAGATTTTTCAAAGGTTAAGCGGCAGATTCTCTGCCGGCCACATCTCAAATCATGAAATCCTTTCTAGAAAATCAAGGCATCCCATTCAGCTTTCGCCACATCACCCAAGTCACCTCGGAGCCGGAGCTGATACCAGGGAACAAACTTCCAATTACTGGAGCTGTTTATTTCTGCAGAGATGGACCTCCAAGCCTTTCGTAAGCAAACCTATTGAGCTCAAACCATGCTTTTCATGGATGAGAGCTTCAGAATAAGGGCAGTTTGTCTACGTTGCAGAGAGAAACCAGATGTTTCCCTTGAGTCGAAACAAGCAAATGACAATTCAGTCAAACTGCAGAACGGCCCCCATTAAAAAAAAAAAAAAAAAAAAAAAAATTACATAAATTCCGGGACACTAGTCCTCGTGGGCTGATTTTTTGACCCCCAAACACCTCGAGCTATACTTCTATTTTCCATTGTGCCTGCAGGACACTGATGGCCTTTGTAGATCTCTGACAGCGATCCCCATGCACTAACCCTGGTTAATGTATAACCCTTTAACTTGCACTCTAATCTGGCTGTGACAGTGATGAGCTGTAAATTCTACAGCATGTGTACATTTCCTGAGCTTGACACAAAAACGCCTCTGCAGGCTCAGCGGAGTGAACGGGTTTTAAAGTTGAAATTTTCGTAGCCCAATCGGGTCGCAGGCATTCCCCAAAGCCCAAGAAAAGACTGTTATTTGAAAACAGCCAAAGGGTAGAAGAGCATTATTATAAATTCCACGGGCCACTTCCTGGGGCTTTTGTTTAAAATAGCGGGAACTTAAAAAAAAAAAAAAAAAAGGCTGAAGTTTAAATTTAACAAGTTTATACCCAACAGAGGCTTTTAAAATAAATATATAAATGGTGCCCCCCTGCTTCTGGAGCCCAGTAAGGATGAAATAGAGCAACAGCACCCACCAGGGGGGAAATACCTTTGGGGAAAGATAACAGTGCAATTTGCAAGTGAGATTTTTTTTTTTCCCAGGGTGTTTTTTTGGTTGTTGTTGTTGTTTTTAAATTTAACAGTAGTGATTTGTAATAAAGTGAAACTGAGTAGTTTGGAAGAAGAAAAGCAATCTTATTAAAAGGAACCCTTACAAGGGTCTGAAATAACAACTGTGCATCTGTCAGACAACGTGGGAGAAGAGTGTGTGACAAGATCTGTTTTAAGTAAGACTTGTCAGCGCTGAGGCTCTGAATCTTAATGAAACATGGGAAGGGAAGAATTCTTTGCTTCCTGAGCTGCATTTGAAATTGTCAGTAAAGACCTTTGCAGTACTTATCCAAAAGGCTGTCCCTGGAATTCTCTTCTCTAAGAAACAAGGATAAAACAATGTTTAGTGTTATCCCATGTCTGACCAGAGCTCCCACTTTGAAAACATCAATGGTCCTTGTGTTTAAGAAAACAGAGTTTCGGTTTAGCTCGCTATGGGCCCCACAACTCCCCATTAATGAACCCGTTCCCTGCCCTATCTACCCTCTTCTGATGAGCGCCAATGGCTTACGACGCCCTCAAAGAAACACAGGTGTGTCCTTAGGCCTCAAAACTGAGTCACATTAAATAATGGGGCAAACTGGATCTTGAATTAAACTTTACAAGAGACCACTTTCAAATGGAAGCATGGTCCTTGAGGTTTTTCTGTAACTGGGAAAGGGGAACAGAGCAGCATGGAGGAACAATCCCGAAAGAATCAGCAAGAAGAAAGATAGTTGAGGGTTCTACACCCATATGCACTAAAAAGCTGAAGACAGGAGAGATTCTGTCCATTCTGTGCAGACCTCTGGCTTACGATTATGGTCTACCCTGTGCCCAGATGTCCCCAGCAGGAAAGAAGCATCAGCAATTGTGTTAATTACGCTTCTGTTTGCACTTTCT
Organism: Sus scrofa; assembly: GCF_054392235.1. Classification (NCBI taxonomy): domain Eukaryota; kingdom Metazoa; phylum Chordata; class Mammalia; order Artiodactyla; family Suidae; genus Sus; species Sus scrofa. Next base: position 60,775,382 of record NC_139399.1, read on the forward strand.
TTCCAGGCTAATTATCCACTTGCTGCGTTTAGCCCTTGATCACAAGCTAGTCTGGGAAAACATTCCTGGTATGAAGACCCATCTTGTGAAAATGCAAATCCAATTGCCTCTCATCACCTGTGAAAATCAAGACAGGACCCCTCCCCCTACCACCCCAACCCCCCTCCCCCCAATGCGGAATTAAAGCTTTGGTTTGGGAAGGACAAGCATAAAGAAAAATAATACATTTACTGATTACTCTTTCTTGACCCAACCCAAATCCTTCAAGTAACAAAGTTTTGCTGGGTTTGCTACCATTTCGAGATCCTCCCGCTCTGGCTGTGGGGTCTCCAGTGCCACTGAATACTCTTAATGTTGAAGACAGCTCTGCGGTCAAAAGCCACAAAACTCACACGAGTCCAAGAACCTCTCTCAAGTCTCTGACCAGGTTTAAGTGTGAATTTCAAATAGGAGAGGAGATGTTTATTTTTCCAACAGCATCATTCCTGTGTGGCTTTCAACAGCCTGTCTGCCTTAGAATGAGGAGGCTGTACTGATTTCTTTAGACTCAGAAATGTGTTTTTAAATGACTTAAATCTAAAAGCTCTCCTACAGCATATGTATGAAGGCCAAACACTGTGACAACCATGGAGGCGTTCTACACAAAAGCGTCAACTGGACAGGGCGGTCCTTCGACTTCCAGGCTAAGGTGCTACTTCAGACACAGCTCCAGCCCTCCAATAGCTGCATCACCTAAGACAGGATTACTTTCCCTCTCTGAGCCTCAGTTCCCCATCTGTAAAAGCTACCTCCATAAGGCTGTTTAAAAAATTACAGGACTTCCCTGGAGGCACAGTGGGTTAAGGAGGTTATCACTGCCGTGGCTTGGGCTGCAGCTGAGGTGCAGGGTCGATCCCTGGTCCAAGAACGTCTGCAGGACTTCCCGTCATGGCTCAGTGGTTAACGAATCCAACTAGGAACCATGAGGTTGCGGGTTCGATCCCTGGGTTGCTCAGTGGGTTGAGGATCCGGCGTTGCCGTGAGCTGTGGTGTAGGTCGCAGATGCGGCTCAGATCCCGCGTTGCTGTGGCTCTGACGTAGGCCGGGGGCTACAGCTCCGATTAGACCCCTAGCCTGGGAACCTCCATATGCAGCGGGAGCAGCCCAAGAAATGGCAAAAAAAAAAAAAAAAAAAAAAAACTTCTGCATACCATGGATGAGGTCAAATAAATAAATATAAGATAAAAAATTACAGACCAGACCTTGCCCAGCACCTGGCTGGTTTATGGTAGGTAAATTCTTACTTTTGTTTCTCCTCCTTCCCATTTTTCCAAGCAGTTCTCATGCCATCTTCTCCCTGTGACATGCCATGATGACAGATTCCCGGATTACGGAAGGAACCTTCCCGGGGTCTCGGGTCCTCATTGACCTACATGGTCTTTTCTTCTGTGTTTCCAGGAAGGAAAAGCTCAGACTGAATTGAGAAGAACACGCTGGAGTAGAACTTGGGGTACCCCATGCTCCTAGCCATCACAACCTGTGACATGTGGAGAACTCTTTACCAGGCCGCATCATGGGCATGTGATCTGGGTAAGGGCACAGGGCCCTGCACTCAGAAGGGGCCATGACAGAACTGCCAAAGCAATCCTGAGAAGAACAAAGCAGGAGACCTAACCCTCCCAGCCTTCAGATCATACTACAAAGCTACAGAAATGAAAACAGCATGGGATTGGCACAAAAACAGATATACAGATCAAGGAAACAGAACAGAGAGCCCAGAAATAAGCCTAGGATAACTGATGGTGTTGGGAAAGCTGGACAGACACATCACATCAATGAAGTTAGAACACACACTCACACCATGCACAAAAATATACTCAAAATGGCTTAAAGCTTAAATATAAGACCAGACACCATAAAACTCCTAGAAGAGAATGCAGGCAATGGAGTTCCCGTCAAGGCACAGTGGTTAACAAATCTGACTAGGAACCATGAGGTTGCGGGTTTGATCCCTGGCCTTGCTCAGTGGGTTAAGGATCCGGTGTTGCTGTGAGCTGTGGTGTATGTAGGTCGCAGACACGGCTTGGATCTGGCGTTGCTGTGGCTCTGGCGTAGGCCTGTGGCTACAGCTCCAATTTGACCCCTAGCCTGGGAACCTCCATATGCCGTGGGAGTGGCCCTAGAAAAGGCAAAAAGACAAAAAAAAAAAAGAAAAAAAGAAGAGAGAGAGAGAACACAGGCAAGACATTCTGACATAAATCATACCAATGTTTTCTTAGTCTCCCAAGGCAAGAGAAATAAAAGTAAAAATAAACAAATGGGACTAATCAAACTTAGAATCTTTTACACAGCAAAGGAAACAACAAACAAAACCAAAAGGCAACCTCCAGCCGGGGGGAGATATTTGCAAACTATTCAATCGATAAGGGCTTAATTCCCCAAATATACAAACAGCTCATACAATCCAATAACAGCAACAACAACAAAACCCAACTGAAAAAATAGGTAGAAGCCTAAATAGCTATTTCTCCCAAGAAGACATACAGATGACCAATAGGCACATGAAGAGAGGCTCCTCATCACTAACTATTGGAGAAATGCAAATCAAAACTGCAATAAGGGGAGTTCCCGTCGTGGCGCAGTGGTTAACTAATCCAACTAGGAACCATGAGGTTGCAGGTTCGGTCCCTGCCCTTGCTCAGTGGGTTAACGATCCGGTGTTGCCGTGAGCTGTGGTGTAGGTTGCAGATGCGGCTCGGATCCCGCGTTGCTGTGGCTCTGGCATAGGCTGGTGGCTACAGCTCCGATTCAACCCCTAGCCTGGGAACCTCGATATGCCGCGGGAGCGGCCCAAGAAATAGCAACAACAACAACAACAGCAACAACAACAACAGACAAAAGACAAAAAAAAAAAACCTGCAATAAGGTACCATCTCACAACAGTCAGAATGGCCGTCATTAAAAAATCTACAAATAATAAATGCTGGAGGAGTTCCCATCATTGCACAGCGGAAATGAACCTGACTAGGAATCATGAGGTTGCGGGTTCTAGCCCTGAGTAAAGGATCTGGCGTTGCCATGAGCTGTGGTGTCGGTCACAGACGCGGCTTGGATCTGGCGTTGCTGTGGCTGTGGAGCAGGCCAGCAGCTGTAGCTCCAATAAGACCCCTGGCCTGGGAATCTCCATATGCCACGGGTGCGGCCCTAAAAAGACAAAAATAAATAAATAAATAAATAAATAAATGCTGGAGAGGATATGGAGAAAAGGGAACCTTCCTACACTGTTGGTGGGAATATGACTTGGTACAGCCACTATGGAAAACAGTATAAAGTTTCCCCAAAAACTAAAAATACGAGTTTGTTCTATGATCCTGTGATTCCAGTCCTGGGCATATATACAGACAAACCTATATTCTGAAAAGATGCCTGCACCCCTATGTTCATAACAGCACCATTTATAATAGCCAAGACATGGAAATAATCTAAATATCCATCCACAGATGAGCGGATAAAGAAGGCACTGTATGTATATACAATGGAATATTACTCAGCCATTAAGAAGAATGAGTTAATGCCATTTGCTGTGATATGGATGGACCCAGAGATGATTATACTAAGCGAAGTACGGCAGAAAGAGAAAGACAAATACCATATGATACTGCTTATATGTAGAACCTTAAATATGACCAAAATCAATGTATCTACAAAACAAAACCTGACTCACAGACATCGAGAACAGACTTGTGGCTGTCAAGGAGGTGGGAGGTTGGGAAGGGAAGGATTGGGAGTGTGGGATTAGCAAAGGCAAACTATGATATACAGGATGGATAAACAACCAGGTCCTACTGCACAGCAGAGGGAACTATATTCAATATCCTATGGTAAACCATATTGGAAGATAACATAAAAACCCATATACATATGTACAACCAAGCCACTTTGCTGTACAGTGGAAATCAGCACAACACTAAATCAACTACATTGCAATGAAAAACATTTTAAAGGGAGGGGGCATTTACTTGGTTTAGTGCTCTGCTGTCACCATCTTGAAATTCGGAATAATTTTTGAACAGGGACCCCATGTGTTCATTTTGCATTAGGCACTACAAATTGTGTGTTTGTTTGTTTTGCTTTTTAGGGCTGCACCTGCGACGTACAGTAGTTCCCAGGCTAGGGGTGAACTTGGAGCTGCAGCTGCCGGCCTACACCACAGCTCTCAGCAACGCCAGTTCCCTAACCCACCGAGTGGGACTGGGGATCAAATCCTCATCCTCCTGCATACTGATCACGTCTATTACCACTGAACCACAAGGGAACTCACAGGCACTGCACACTGGAGAGCCAGTCCTCTTTCTTCCCATCTATAAGGCTCAGGAGGCAGGTCCCCTCTTCTGGGATGATATTATCAGTTCCTCTCTGATGGGCTCCCATAACCTCCAGCTTATACCTTCATTTATCCACCCACCAATATTTAATGAACTGCTACCATATCATCAGTGCTGCCTTTCTTTGGCACAGACCAAATCCCAGCACAGTGCTAAATTCTCCTCCGGCATTCAAGAGTTATTTTACAGCAACTCTCTAAGGCAGGGATCACTATTATCCCAGATTTACTGACAGGTTGAGGGCTCTGCCTACACTGCAGGGAGGAGGTGGAAGCAGGACTCTTGAATGCAGGCAGAGCATAAACTCAGAACCAATATTTCATTCAAATGCCAGGCACTGTGCTCAGAACCAAGAAAAGGGACAGTCCTTTTTCTTTTTTTTTTGTTTTTTTTTGTCTTTTGTCTTTTTAGGGTCGCACCCCGTGGTATATGGAGGTTCCCAGGCTAGGGGTCAAATAAGAGCTGTTGCTGCTGGCCACAGCCACAGCCACAGCCATGCCAGATCCGAGCCGTGTCTGTGACCTACACCACAGCTCACGGCAACACCAGATCCTTAGCCCACTGAGCAAGGCCAGGGATCAAACCTGCAACCTCATGGTTCCTAGTCAGATTCGTCTCTGCTGCGCCAGGACGGGAACTCCAAGGAGACAGTCCTTATAAGGGCCACAACACTCATGCCACTGACATATAATTACTAGTTACATGATTTAATCATTCTATTTAGACGCCTGGATGCTTCACTGGACTACTAGTTCCTTGAAGTCCCAGCCCCACGTGTCTCTCTCTGTAACACAGAGAACTTTCACAGACTTTAGGAAGTAACAGAGTCTCAAATAAAAGGTTAGTTCTATACGTAGCCTAATTTTATTATTAGAACACTTCAATTACTTCTTTTTTTTTTTTTTTTTAGATGGCCACGCCCATGGCTTATGGAAGTTTCCAGGCCAGGGACTGAATGTGAGCCACATGCAACATACGCCATAGCTGCAGCAAGGCTGGATCCTTTAACCCATTGTGTCAGGCCAGGGATCGAACCCGCGCTTCTGCAGTGACCAGAGCTACCGCTGTCAGATTCATAACCAACCCTCTGTGCCACACTTGCAACTCCTTCAATTGCTTCTGACTGAACCACTGACAGTAACATTAAAAATTAATCCATTTGTGATTTCCAAGGGTTTCTGTTCAGTTGCGTAAAATCAAATTTTTTCCTCAAAATTCGAAACTTTGATGAACATAATGGCTCTAAAACATGCCAGAATCTGTGCCATTGGCATACTTAAAACTATATTAATTCCTGCTTGTCGTGAATCTAATTTTGAGACAAGAGACAAACACAAATTGAGGAACAAGCTACAAAGTAACTGGCCTGAAACTGGCCTGTCCTTTTCAGAAGTGTCAATGTCATAACAAAGAAATTGGGGGCTCTCTGCCAAGTTGCAGGAAATTAAGGAGAAAGGACAACTAAATGCAACTGGCAAACCTATACTGGTTCCTGGATAAGAAAAGAGAAAAAAAAAAAAAGCTATTAAAAATATTTCAGGAGTAAATGTATATGAGATTAATAGCAATGTCTCGATGATGGATGTTCTGGTTTTGTAATTACACTACGTTAGGTAAGAGAAAGACCCAGTAGGAATTAAAACACCGAAGTATTTGGGAGTTAAATGGAAATAATGTCTACAGGTTAATTCTTTAATGGCTTAGAGAGTGAGGCAAGAGTATTAAAAGCAAGAGGTTAAAAACTGATGCCCTGCGTGAAGGGCAAAACCGAGTTTCTTCGTGATTTTTGTGACGATTCTGCTAGCGAGAAATTATTCCCCCTCCCCTGCAATTTTTAACTATATTGATACACGCACCGCTATAACTCATCAGGAAATGATGCAGCATGTAGGTAAATAGCCTGGCCTGTAACCTCATGATCAAGGACTTGACATTTTAGTTTCCAAACTTTTTTGAGCACTCAAAACACTGTTGAAAAGTACATTTTAAGATGCCATGTGATAAAAAGAGAAAACAGTCCAGCATGAATACACATATATGTATGTTTCCCGTTGCTACTGGGCTTCCTAAATGAAGATCTTGGCACAAAGCTGTCCCCGAGAGAATACTATTCAGTAATTGAAGGGTACATTCGAAAAAGGCTTCTTTCTCTTCCTCTCTCTGAAATCTTCCAGTTTGAGCTTCTTACTCTGGTAGCCCTTCCCCCCAACATGTATCAAATAACCAACCTCCCCTCCCTGGCTTTCCAAGCTGACAGTTTTCTTCACTGCTTTGGGGGGGCTTTCAAAACAAATTGCACCGCCAGGACCCGGGTTAATATTCAGAACTCTGCTCGGGGTTTCCCCTACTGCGGGATTGGCATGACAATGGAAACCTCGGGCACAAAAGGAGACCCACAAAGGAAGACACGTTTTTAATGCTAGAGCCATCTGCCAATTCTCCTTAGGATCTTTTCAAGAACTGCGAGGAGCTAAAGCAGGGGCTGAGAAAGGGGTCTGCAGGGGAGGGCAGAAAAATCATTCACGGGAAAAGCAATTGCAATATGAAAAGGACCAAAGAAGGTTTGGAGCAGGGGTAGATGAATGAAAGGAATCCCAGGGCCCCTCCTCCCAAGCGCTAAATAGATCTACCGCACCCTCGCCCATGGGGCTTTTGTCGGTTGCCAAGCATTTTAAATGTTATAGTCAGAATATGTTATTAAGGGAGGATTTAATATACACGAACCGTCAAAAAAAAAACAAAACACCAACGCCCTCCAGAGGGGTCTTCTGATCACTCACGTGGAAAGCCAAACCACCTGCCTTTGCAGAGATTATGCTGGGTTTTCTTTCTTTCGGTAGCAAAACGTCCTAAATACAGTAGTTTAACAATAATAAAGCACTTCTATGCCAACTCTAAATCCCCCCTTCTCCCAGAGACTTGCAACTTCTTAAGACCACCAACTATGAAAATCTATTTCAGTGCACTAAAACAAAATAGTTTCAAGCCCTCGGGGGATTATACTAAAATTTCTTTTTATTTTCCTTTTCATGGGGGGGGGGGGGGAGGCAAGGAAGCCTTAAATATATTTCACCAACATTTTTTTCTAGAAGGAAAATTCTACTCAAAACCTTGACGTCTGAATGGACTGCTTCTTCAGAAGCAGAACGCACTTAATAACATAAAGCAGATCACACCCTGCCTGGGTACGAGCGAGCTCCTTAGGCATTTATCTTCTTATGTCTGGCAGAATTCTCAATTTCCTGAAGGCAAGGCAGTTTGCATTCCCCTCGGCCACTGCTACAACATTACGAATCCCTGAACGAGATCAGCAATCTTAGGGGACTCGAGCTAACGTTCTCTCATTTCTGAATACAACCTTACAGGAAATCTATAGCAGAATTTGCAGCTGGAAATACCAGTTGACACTCGGTTGCGCTGTATCGCAGGTTCTCAACGGTATATCAGAGTGGGTTTTTTAAATTCCACCATTTCAAACATTCAAAAATTAAATGTTACCTAGTCATTCTTCCTTGGGTCAGACTATTCACTCTCTGCTCTTCAATCTTGGGAATTTATAAGATGGCTTCAAAGAAACCTTCACAGAGGCCGTACTTACTATGTAAATCTGGCGCCTTCTCAAAAACGAAGATTGCAAAGGTGTGACATAGGTGTGTAATGTTGAAAGAACATCTAAAAGCAGCACTTCCTCTAGGAAAGGGGTGGATGACAGAGCGGGGTGGGGGTGGGGGGGGCTCCCACCCACCCACCCCCGCCTCCTCACCCACACGTGGAGAGGCTGAGCACGCAGAGGAGCCAAACCACAGAATTCAATTCCAGCCTGGAGGCACAGGTCAGCCAACAGGACCGGCTCTAAGAGGGCAGGGCAGCCTAGGGACATAGCCAGTGTCCCCCCAGGCCCCAGGAACACACTGGCCTCTCCTGATGCCACTCAGAGCCCGGACACTTGCAGCCCTAGGCCTTGAACTCTGCTCCCTGGACTGTCATCAGGCCAAGATTGAATTGCAACCCTGTGGCCCCTGGAGCCGGACGGCAGGGGGGGCCCCAGCGGAGCCAGAAGGCTGACCTCTTGCTGTGAGTCGGCTGTAGACCTGCGAGTTGACTTCCTTGTCCCGGAGGTAGCATCGGATCTCCTCCACCGCTTCCCGGATGATGGTGACGGCCAGCACGAAGCCCTGCACAGAGAGGGAGAAGGGGTGAGCCCCGCAGAAAGCCACCTTCCCTTCCTGGGGCGGGGACAGAAAAGGCCAGAGGCCACTCAGGAGGGCTGCAGGGCAGGACCTGCTCATTATTCCAAATGCACAAGCCCCGGCCAGTCCCCTTCTCCAAATCTTAAACCCTGGAGAAACCCTCATGGACTCACACGCCCCCACTGACCGCCCCCTCGGGGTTCCTGGGAGTGGGAAAGAGAAACACCAGAACCAGCAAGGGCTGAGTGAGGGCGAGTGCTCGCCATGGGCCCAAACTCAACGCCCCCTGGGGCAGCTCATCAACAAGAGGGCCACGCTCCACGGGAAGAAGCTGAGGCGCCCGGAGGTTGGAGCATCTTGTCCAAGGACATAAAGCACCTAAGGGATAAAGAGGGACTCTAGCTGCAGTCTTTGCTCTTAAGAGCCACGACGTTCACGGCCACATGTTCTGCATCTGGAGAAGCTTGGGTCGGTGGAACCAGTAAGACGGAGCCAGGACACAAAATGAGATACATGCCTGTCTGCAGGGACCTGCCAATAGGGAAACCAACCCTTGGGAATATAACAATGTAACACCATCCAAAAAAAACCAACAAAGACTCCGTACACTGTCAAAGGATTCTCCTTAACTATTTACTGCTTAGATTGCTCTGCAAAGAAGGGGACTACGAGGGGGTGGGGACTTGAGTCTTACCGGTGATGCTTTAAACTTCTATAAAGAAATCACATGAAAGTATTAACCACCTAAGTACCCACCAATAAAAAGAAAATTTTAAACTGCCCAACCTTCCCACATCAGATTCCCCAACTCATAAAACCTAGTGGGGGCTAGTCACCCAGAGGAAGAATCTATTTTCACCTAGATGTTTTCCCCTTGTGTCAATAAAGGCAAGAGCAGTCATTCATTTTTCTTACAAAATACCCTTGTCACCCCTCCTTTTAAAGTCGACTTTTTTAAATGCAGAGAGCACAATGGCCCCCAAGGTTAGCAGTAGTGAATTCTTTGAGGATTGCATTTTCATACTGTTTAACCCGTGAAATATATTAACTTTGATTCAAAGGACTTTAAATCTCTTCTGTAAATCTAGCCAGCGATGTGCTGCTTTGTGCAACTCCTCCAAAGGCCCATACATCTTTACAATCAAAGGATTACTCCTGTTTCCAATCAGATGGAAAGTACACACTGCGGCCAGAGCCAAACTCGTACATTTCAGAACAAAAGCATAACCAGACCACATACGGAGGGGACAGAAAGCCCTCTGGAAAAGCAGAAACCAGGTTTTCAGAACCCCCCCCCCACCCCTCCCCCATGCTGCTGTTTTGTTCTGGGCCAGAACCCAGGTTTCTGTTGTTTGTTTTTTCAAATGGTCCAGTTTCTCTTTCTCTCTGCGTGGGCCTGGCTAAATCCCATCGCTGTCAATGGGAAGTGTGTGCTCATTTCAATGACAGGAGCCGCTAACCTCCCTGCTGCAAATAAGTCCCACCTCCCCAGTCACCGTTACCTACGCACCCACCCCCCCACACACACATACACACAGTCCTCCAGAATCCCAGAGGACATGCCACCTCTTAAGCTAGAAATTGCTTTACAAAGAGATGCAAATGCAGTCCAGAAATAAATTCCCAACACCCAACTTCAGAGGTCCTTAATCACCACAGATACTGAGAAAGAGGTTTGAATGGGACGGGGGGTTATCTGAGCTTGTAAGGAAATTAAGAGGTGGTGACAGTGAACAGACAGGAAATTCCGAAGGTGCTGAGACCCTTCTATATGTACATCAAAAATAGATTAGCCTTGGACTTGCCAGGGAGTTCCTGTTGTGGCTCAGCAGAAACGAATCTGATTAGGATCCATGAGGACACAGGTTCGATCCCTGGCCTTGCTCAGTGGGTTAAGGATCCAGCGTTGCCATGAGCTGTGGTGTGTAGGTCGCAGACATGGCACGGACCTGGCATTGCTGTGGCTGTGGCGTAGGCCAGCAGCTACAGCTCCAATTAGACCCCTTGCTGGGAGCCTCCATATGTCGCAGGTGCAGACCTAAAAAACAATAATTAATAAATAAATAAATTCCTTCTTCTCTTAATCCTATCTACATGCATCTTGGTTAACCAAATGGCAAAACTTAGGCCACCTACGGCCAAAGTCCACTCCCCAACACAGATGCCAATAACAATGGGAATGAAGTTGCAGGGATGCTAATAGGTCTATACCACAAAAATCATTTGGATAATGGGTTTATATGACAGGCTGGGCAGAGGAATACCAAGAGGGGAGAGGTCGCAGACCAGACATCACACCTGAGATGCAAGAGCTGGGAGATGGGGAGATACACAGCTGCCCTCGTGAACACCTTGGGATCCTAACCCACAAAACATAAACATTCACATAATATATAATCAATGAGAATATAAGTTAGAGTGTACATAAAACAGAAGCACTTGTAAGAAGAGACTGAGAGGAAAGAAGAGACTGAAAAAGGTCCTTAATCACCACAGATACTGAGAAAGCGGTCTGAATGGGGTCAGGGCTTGTCTGAGCTCGTAAGGAAATCAGAGGTGGTGACGGTGAACAGACATGCTTAAATCTTTTCTACTTTCAGCATCTTCTCCTGATGAAAAAAAGCAACAAGACCTGTGCCAAGATAATTCAAGTGTTCCTTCGGAGTCTTGCTCAGGGAGAAATAATGTCTCGGGAGGAAAAAGAGGCCAGTTCTGCCCCCTCTGTCCCCAGACACGCTGGGCTTCCCTCTGTTCTTCAAATACTTCCAGCATGTGCCAACCTCAGGCCCTTGGCACTGCCACTGCCTGTACCTGGCACACGGCCACCCCCTCCTTGTCTTCCCTCCCCCCTCCTCCAGGGGCCTTTCCTGGCCCCCTGGCCAAGCTTGGCCCCCCACACCTCCCTGCCTCCACCTTCATGAGCTCAACAAACGCCCCATCTCTCCTAGGACCTGTTCACCGTCTGTCCCCCCGAAAGCCCCCTCCATGCTTCATTCACAGCTGCATCCCCAGCACCCAGCACCGCGCCTGGCACACAGCAGGTGTTCAACCACCTCTTCAAAGGCAAGAAGGAAGAAAAGGCAGCATGGGATGGACCGAGGGGCACTGGGGTGACTCCCACTCCAGACACAGATGCGCAGGAGCGGTTACCTGGTCCCCCCTTGCGCTGACACAGTCCTCGGACTAAACAGAAAAGCACTCACACAGCACGAGCCCCCGAGTCAGAGGCCTGGCCCTTCTCATGACCACTGTGCGCCCAGAGCCTGGAAGCAGGTGATGCGCAGGAAGCAGAAGCAGGCAGGAAATAACCGCTGAAATGTCGAAGACTCCCGAGCGGCGGACAGAGGAATGACCGGCTCAGGCTTCACAGGGGCCGGACCGGGGGTGGGGCCACCGAGCGTTAACACGCAAATCTTGGGGACTCCCACCGTGCTGGCCTGAGGGCGTCCTCTCCCCTGAAAGGCCACCTTCCAGCTTCAGACGCTTGGAGGAGAGAGGCAAAGAACTTTCTGTTTCCCACCCTCTGATGGGTCCAGATACTCACCAGGGGGACCCAGTAGGTGTAGAGCGCGCCGAGCCGCATTTCAGGGACGAACTGGGAGCAGGCGAGAAGCAAGAAGTAGAGGTTGAAGAAGTATTTGAACTGGTTAAACAGCACCTGGAGTGGACAGACGAGCAAGAGGACACTCGAGGCTGGCTGGAGGCAGGCGGATGGGTTTAGAGGGAGATGAGGCACATTTAAAAACATCCCCCAGGAGTCCTGTTGTAACTCATCGGGTTAAGAACCCAGCTAGTGTCCGGGAGGATTCAGGTTCGATCCCCGGCCCCGCTCAGTGGGTTAAGGAAGGATCTGGTGTTGCTGCCAGCTGCGGCATAGGTTACAGACGCGGCTGGGCTCTGGCCTGGCTGTGGCTGTGGCGTAGACCAGCAGGGGCAGCTCTGATTTGACCCCTAGCTTGGGAACTTCCCTCTGCCCCATGTGCAGCTGTAGAAAGAAAAAAAAAATCTCCCCAGAGGACCACAACTCACACCGAACCTGTGTACACAGTTCACACACCTCTATTTGCTGTTGAGGAACATACACTCGGCGGGGGGGGGGGGGGGGGGGACATAACACTTTGTCAAAGTAAAGAAGTAAGTGAAGCAGGTGGAAACTAAACCCAGGACACCGGTGACCTCCGGGTAGGGAGGGTAGGCTGGGTGCCTCCACGGCAGCTATTAAGTTTTACTTCTTAAACTAGAAGCAGAGGTAAGGCCACTCAAAATGTTGTTGAAGAAGAGAGTTTAGCGGGAAACGCTTAGGCAGTAAGGTTGAATCCACAGAGCAAGATAAATTGATATCTCCATGATATGATCGCAAGGCCACGAAACAATACAGCAGAATTTCATCCCGTGTGGCAGGAAGGGTTCCGGAAAAGTTTCAACTGCCACTGGGTGCCCTGGGCGTGACACTGATTCCACCTGACTCATTTTGGCCTTCAGGCAAAGAGCAGAGAGGAGCTGTCTCGTCAGAGCTAAGGCACGCACTGCCACTGTTCGGTCCCTTGCTGAGATGAAGAAAGTGGCACAGGGTGTCTCAGAATTTCCATGAACAAGAAAGAAACTTCTGGAGTTCCCACCGTGGCTCAGCAGTAACAAACACGACTCGTATCCATGAGGACGTGAGTTGGACCCCTGGCCCTGCTCAGTGGGTTAAGGATTTGGCGTTGCAGTGTAGGTCACAGACGGTGGCATGGCTGTGGCTGTGGTGTAGGCCGGCAGCTGTAGCTCCGATTGGACCCCTAGCCTGGGAACCTCCATATGCCGCAGGTGTGGCCCTAAAAAAAAATGCAAAAAGAAAGAAATGTGTACTGGCCTTAGGATACTCAGCTTAAGAGGGCCAGGGGAGGGAGAAAGCCAAGCAGCAAGAAACGTCGTCAAAAATCACCCTCAAAGAAACAGTCAGGTTGACCTTAGTCTACAGTATGATGTGTTTGTATTTCCATGTTCTCTCAATAAATCACGCAATATCAGTGATTTTTTTTTTCTTCCAGCTTTGGAATGGACTGCTGCTGCTGCTTCTGAAGTCAATCAGTGCATTTTCCTCTGTATATCCACAGAGGACACAGTGGATAAAAATAGACATTGAACTAAAGGGTATGTTGGGGGGAAGGATTTCAGAGTACTTGTCCACGGATCTGTATAACGTACGAAAGCTAAGACTGCAGAGTAAAATACGAAGCAAAACAAACATTAAAAAAAGTATTAATAGGAGTTCCCATCGTGGCGCAGTGGTTAACGAATCCGACTAGGAACCATGAGGTTGCAGGTTCAGTCCCTGCCCTTGCTCAGTGGGTTAATGATCCGGCGTTGCCGTGAGCTGTGGTGTAGGTTGCAGACGCGGCTCGGATCCCAAGTTGCTGTGGCTCTGGCGTAGGCCGGTGGCTGCAGCTCCGATTCAACCCCTAGCCTGGGAACCTCCATATGCCGCGGGAGCGGCCCAAGAAACAGCAACAACAACAAAAGACAAAAAAAGACAAAAAGACAAAAGAAAAAAAAAAAGTATTAATAGAAAGTCTTTCTCTGGATGATAGTATTAAGATTTATCTTTTTTAAAAAATTGTCTGTACTTTTATCTCTCAACTTCTCTATTCTGAATATAAGTTTCAGGATGATAATTGAGGAAAAATTTAGGCACTGATTTTTTTTTTTTTTTGGTAGCAAAGCTAGGTCCAACACACCAAATAAATATGAAGTTATCAGGGGGAGCCTCACAGCCTTGCAGACAGAGGGCAGACCCTTTCCACAGGCTCAGGACCAGGGAGGACAATGGCCAGTGGCTGAGACAACATGGAAAAGGCACAGGGCGTTCACAAAACCCACCACGGGGACCTGGGTCTTAAGACTGGTGCCATTACATACATTTGACATGGGAAGAAGAAAAGGATATTCTCCCGACTCGTACATACCCCAGGCAAAAAGGTGAAGAAGTTGTACTTCTGATTGTTGATGACATTCCGAGGGTACCTCTGGTCCCTCTTCTCGGGATGCCCCAACCAGACTGTGCGGGGCCTGGGCTCTCCTGCACCACAGCATCTCAGCCACTCACAGCACCTGTGGAAAAGAGACACGCCCACACCATCAAGGCCACGCCCTCACCATGGAGGCCACGCCCACACCATCAAGGCCACGCCCACAGCCATCCTCTCCTCCCAAAACGTCTTCCTCTAAAGCATCATCACTGAATCAGAACCACAGCCACACCTGGGGCTTCATCCTTCAGTGGGGGGAGGGGGGGAAGAGCTGAGTACATGTGGTCCAAATCAAAGATGCTTCATCCCCAAGCCCAAAATCATTTCAAAAAGTAGGATTCATTTTTAAAATCATAAAAGTTAAAAAAGTAAACACATAGCAACAAGGACTACTACCACTTCGATGTTTTCCAGATGAGAGAGGAAAAGCCCAGGTTTGTTGAATAAAGCATCAAATTTGCAGAGATGTGAGAATGGCTGAGTCGGGCCTTGAACCAGGTCCATCCGTCTTATTCTAAAACCCAGGGTCTTCCCACCCCAGCCCCGTCCTATCAAGGATGCTGTTACATAAGCATTACTATAAAAAGCAGAAAGGAAAGAATCTCCGTCCACAGCCCGCTCTCCTTTTTAGCAACACGTTGGACAAACACGCCAGGAAGACGGTGACTCGCAGCCCAGCACAACCTGGAGATGGGCCAGCGGGCCAGCTGTAGGCAGACCAACCCCAAGGGCCACTGCCCTGGCTGTCCCCAGAGGGCAGCTCACCAGACATGCCCACCGCCAGGTCACCTGTGCCAGGCCAGAGACACCTGGGAACCTGCCTGGCTCTGGAGAAACTAAGCTGCTCTGAGACACATACCACCACCACCTCCACCTGCACCAAATAAAGCTGCTCATCCTTCAGGAGGTCCTGTAAACAAGGCATTTTGAGAATTACAAGCCCTTATAAGCACTTGTTATGGGAACGCCTGGTGGAGCTGTTCACCCCGCTGCCTGCGCACACAGGCTGGGAGAGAGGAACCCCAGCCCTGCCGGCCCCTTGAGACGCTGCCAGCTGCAGGCAAACCGTCCAGACGTGGCGATTACGACTTGCATAATTACTTGTCAGCCTCAGACTCTCGGTCTCCCCCTCCTCCTAAGGGCCAGCAGGCCCTGCTGAGGTGCAGGGGGTGCAGGGGGACCAAGTTAAGCACACACACGCCCTGGGCACCAGGACTCTACGCCAGCAAGATGCCTGCTCACTCCAAATTTCCAGGATGAAACACGATGCTCTTTTTTAAAAATAGCATCCTGGTTTCAGTAAACTGGTGCTGGGGGGAGGGGGGAGGATGGTGGTGGCTCTCAAGAGGACAGGTTTCACTTCTGGCAACTCATTTGTGTTGGCCAGGGACACACGCAGAAACCCCGAGGAGTCCAAACCCATTCTTGCCCTTGGGTGTGACTCACCCAAGCTGGCCGCGGGGCGGACACAAAGTGCTGAATGAACGAAGAAGGGAGGAGGAGAGGCTGCATCTGCTGCAAGCACACCTTCCACCTGCAGAGAGCTTCCCCATGGTCACGATTGACTCTTCGGAGAACCAGCCATTCTCTCCCCATCCTGCCATGATCCTGTCATGATGGCTCCCAGAGCTGTGTGTTTCCAACGAATGGTGAAAACGAATTTAAGAGAACCCCACACTACCAGGCTGATTACGTGAGTTTTGTCTGTTTTATTCTAGCAAAAGATTTCGCACAGCAAGCTACCAGGTCAAACTCTTCAGAATGTAACCTGCAGGTGTGCACGCGTGCAGAGGCCACTCCAGGCAGCCCAACTGCGGGAGGAGAGACCAGAGACGCATCTCCTGGTCATCAGCGACGGGCTAGTCAATAAGCAGGGACCATCTTTAAAGAAGGAGATGGAGCCCTAAGCACTAACTGGCCCCATGTGTAAGATAGGCTAAACAGAAAAGGACCTACAAGTTGTGTCCAGGATGCCTTTCTGTGCATGGAAGCGAGAGGATAACATGCAGACAAATGCCTGCACGTGCAGCAAACCTCCTCGGCGGCAGAGAATACCTGCAGCCTTTGCAAAGGAGGGGCTGGGGGGCCCTTTTCCCACGTGCCCTCCAATCCCACTGCACATACAGTACCTGTGGGACTAGATCTGGGTTTCTTTGTTTTTTAAGCTAAATTCATAATAGTGAGCATTCACTATTATGCAAATTCATAAAATTATGAATTTTATGAATGCACTATTATGTAAATTCATAAAATTATGTAAATTCGTAAAAGTGCTCATCTGGTACAAACTATGATTCCAAGTCCTTTGGGGACTAACTTTGGAATAGGATCTACTTCCTCACAATGTCCCTGCAGAGAGGGGAAAGCGTTTGGCACAAGGTCAGATGAGGACTGTGCGTCACCTGAGCCCAGTGTAACGAGCCCCAAGCCCATCTCCTGTAACCGCCTTTGTTGTCACCTGTTTAGTCACTTTCTACCTGCCCTGGATATAAGCTGCACACTTTCGATCCAGGATGAGTCTGACTTCTGGGTCACCAGCATATACTAACTATTTGATAATAACAATGATACCTAAGACATCATCGCTTCCCTGCTGTGGCGCATTCATTTGCCCAGAACGTCCCAGGCTCTCACAGGCCGAGGGTCCTGACCAAGGGCCTTCGCTAGCACAAGACAGACCAAGGTCCATCTCCTGGGGAGCTTGGACTCTCCAGGTGGAGGAGAGACAGTCAACAACGACCCAAAATAAACTAAGGCGCAGACAAGAGGGAGTGGGGAAGGGGCCTCACTCCAGGAGACTGGGTGGTCGGGGAGGCTGGGGTGACAGCTGAACCAAGTGACAAGAAGAAACATGCATGCAACCAGGCAAGGGCGTGCCATCCAAGCAGATCATGAGAGTAAAGCCCAAGCTTCGGGGGCAGAAAGCCTCCTGCACGTGTCTGCACAGAAAGCAGCCTAGGGCAGCTTGAAGGCACCCAGCGCAGGGGACAGGCTAAAAGATGAGGTCAGTGGAGGAGGAGGCAGAGGCGGATGACACAGGGCCTTGTCACCAGGGCAAGGGGCCTGGCTCTTACTCCATCCACAGTGAGGATCACTAAAGGGATACAAGCACAGGACGGCACGACCTGACTCACTTTTTGTTTTTGGCTGCACCCATGATATGTGGACGTTCCAAGGCCAGAGACCGAACCTGCACCACAGCAGTGACCCAAGCCACCGCAGTAACACCAGACCTTAACATGCTGAGCCACCAGGGAGCTCCTGACTTCCACTTTTTTCAAGGTCCCTCTGGCTTTGTGCCTCTGGCGTAGGCTGGCAGCTATAGATCCCATTTGCCCTCTAGCCTGGGAACCTCCATATGCCTCCATAAGACACTGCAGTGGGCAAGAGGAGAAGCAGGTAATAGGTGTGAGATTTCTTTTTTAGGGGGGATAGTGAAGTGTTCTAACACTGTGGTGACGGCTGCGCAACTCAGCGAACATAGTAAAAATTGCTGAATTATACACTTTAAGTAAAGGTTAAGTGACGAGGGCTGGGCTGGGGTCTTGGGATTCCATACACCACAGTGGATGCACACTGTGGGACAGGGAATGACTGGCCAGTGGGGACCACAAAGCACAGGGCACTCGGCCCAACGTTCTGGAATCATCTACATGGGGAAAGAGTGTGAAAAAGAAGAGTGTGTGTGTACACGTACAGCTGAATCATGCTGTTGTACAGCAGAAATTATCACAACATGGAGTTCCCATCATGGTGCAACAGAATCGAATCCGACTAGGAACCATGAGGTTGAGGGTTCGATTCCTGGCCTCGCTCAGTGGGTTAAGGATCTGGCGTTGCTGTGAACTGTGGTAGAGGTCGCAGATTGGGCTTGGATCCCACATTGCTGTGGCTGTGGCGTAGGCCGGCAGCTACAGATCCCATTTGCCCCCTAGCCTGGGAACCTCCATATGCGGCAGGTATGGCTCAAAAAAGACAAAAAAAGAAGTTATCACACCGTTGTAAGTCAACTATACTTCAATAAAACTTTAAACAATGAAAATAAATAAATAGGTGAACTGCAGCATATGTGAACTGTATCAATAAGTTTGCATATTAACTGAAAAAAAAAAAAAAAAGGAAGCAGATCATTTAGAAAGCTGTTGACATCATCCAGAAAGACCAGGGTGGTGAGGACTGGTGAGATGCTTAAAGTGTTACAGATGCGGAAGTGCATTCTCTTTTGTAAAAAATTAAAAATGAAAAAAGAAATGCATCATTTCATTTAAGTTCACAAGAATCCTACATGGTATGTACTAGCATCATCCCCATTTTCATGAGGGATAAACTGAGACCCAGAGAAGACTCAGTTACTTGCCCAAGATCTCCTATTCCATCCTTACCGAGGGGTGGAAGTAGGCTCTAAGCCCAGGCCTGTCTGATCCAGATCCTGAGCTAAGAGCCTGAGAGCACCCTGAACAATCCCATCAGCACAATTATTTCCCAGCTCTATTTTTTTCCCTAGTCTCTCCTCATTTCATAAAATTGGAATCCTTCGCGGCCATCATCGAGAGCAAGGGCCTCATGCTGCTCAAACGGGAGCTCTTCCGCATGCACGTCAGGGCTCAAGAAAGGGCCAGGAGAGCCCTGGCCGTGACCTTTGCTAGAAATCCAAAGAAAGACATGCTCCTCGCCCTGGAGTTGTTAAGGTGCCAGAAGACAAGCCGGGGGCCACCTTGCTCCTGCTGAGGGGGAGTCAGCCTGGCAACGGCATCGCAAGGAGGAAGCAAAGACCCCCAGAGGCTCCTGACCCCCTCTGCTCAGGTCTGTCCACTCCCTGGGCTTCTCGAGCCTTAGGCATCAATAAATTGGGTTTGTTTTCTCTTACTCTGCTAAAGCCGGTGTCAGGTGGGGGTGCTCCCCACTGCCCCAGCCCCCCGACAGCCCTGGCTGCCACACGGCTGCACAGTCCTCAAAGCCTGTGTGTCCCCACTTCTATGCTTTGCAAGACTGCTGCAATCCCCCGACAGCTCCACCCTGACTCTCCAGAGGCGCGCTGTCCCACGGGGTGGCTTTACATTTAAATTACTTACAAGAAACAGGTTCCTCACTCCCAGCAGCCGTATTCCGAGGGCTCCACAGCCACAGGTGCCCAGTGGCCACGGACTGGACGTGCGGACTCGAACATCCCAGCACAGCAGAGGTTCTACGGGATGGCACCCTTTTAGAACATTTTTTTTTTTTATGTTTTCTTATTTTTATTTATATATATGTTTTTTCTACTGTACAGCCTGGTGACCCAGTTAGACTTACATGTATACATTCTTTTTTCTCACATTACATGTTCCATCATAAGTGACAGAGCATCTTTTTAAGGCATCTCCTTCCACCTCTCTCTTGAGCCAACGTCAGTGCCAAAGGACACATATGGGAACTCTGGTACGTGGTCCCCATAACTGAGGGCAACCTGCCTGAGCAGGTTCCCCAACCTCAGCCATTTTCACACACACTCGGCATTTCGCCACAGCCAACGACCCTGATCATCTAACTTGATGAGTTTGCCTAAATGTGCACATCTTCAATCAGCCTTTCTCAACAGGGAGCAGGGGGTGGGCCAGCATGAGAACACCCTGCAAAGCAGAGGTCGGCACCCACCACAAAGAACGCAGCCCCAAGTGCCGGGTGTGCCCAGCTTGAGAACACCTGCTCTAGATTTTATTTACATGGATATATCTTAAAAGGTAACTTAATACACCATCATAAATGGTAAACTAGGAGTTCCCACTATGGCACAGCGGAAATGAGTACAACTAGGAACCACAAGGTTGCAGATTCGATACCTGGCCTCACTCAGTGGGTTAAGGATCTAGCGTTGCCATGAGCTGTGGTGTAGGTCAAAGACGTGGCTTGGATGTGGCATTGCTGTGGCTGTGGTGTAGGCCGGCAGCTGTAGCTCCGATTAGACCCCTAGCCTGGGAACCTCCATGTGCTGCAGGTGCAGCCCTAAAAAGCAAAAGAAAAAAAAAAAAAAGGTAAATCAGTATTACTTGCTCTAAATAATAGTTAAACATCAAAATCAACACAAGGAGAAGCAAATGTTACTAAATTCCCACTGGACACGGTGGCTCTGAGCCGGAAGCCTGCTCCCTGCTTCTCCTTTATTGCACGGATGCTAGCAAGAATCTGCTGTACAAAAGTGGCCCCTGACAGGGTTAGAAATAGTGCAGGAAACTGAAAAAAGAAGTAAATGTCTCACTCTGTCTCAATGTGACTTAGTTCCTGTCCACGAATTACTCAGACGTTACCGCTGTCGTACCTGGAGCCATCGTCTGCCTGCGCTGAGGGAATTACTGTCCTGCAGCAGAAGCCTTGGGCTTGGTGGCACACGTACAAGCGACAAATTCCCCCGCTGGCCCCATCAGTTGAAAGCGAGGACGCAGCCGGCAGGCACCCTCTTGGCATGTGGATCTTCGTACCCATGACTCTCAGACTCTGTCTTCCAGCAGCTGCCACCACACCTTGTCCATCCAGGACAATAGCCCCCCCACCCCCCCAAGAAGGCCAAGAGGGCCTGTTGCCTGGAGCCATGGGGCCACAGCTGTCACCCATCCTGGTGTCATGCATTGCTGCTGCTGCTGCCTCTCAACACTGAGCTGTCACTTGCCCGGACAAATGAACTCCTATCCCATATTCAAGACAGAGCTGAGAGAAGGGCTCCAGGATAGAATCCCTGAGCAGGAGAAACTCACAGAGAGGCTGAAAAAGGAGAAGCAAGAGTCACAGCTTCAGAAGAGCAGGACCCCGCGGGCTGGAGGAAGGATCACTGGCTTCTAAGGCAGACAGACCTGCATGCAGGTGGCCGCCCGGCTCCAGAGCGGCGCTGCGGCCCTTCATCTTCCGCCTCCCTGTCTGTAAAATGAAAGTAAGATCTGCCTTGCTGCATGACTATGAGGATTAAGGATTTTATACATAAAGGGCATAAGACAACACCCAGCACGTAACAGCCATTCAATTAATAGTGGATGTTATTTAACTTATGTTTCCAGATTTAAAAAAAAAAAAATGAACATTTTCTCACTTGTCACAAGCAACAGCTATTCAACTAGGTTAACGCGGAAGGCTAGGAATAATTTAGTTTACACTGCTTCCAGCTTAGACAATTTAAACAAAGGAAAACCCAAGGAGACTTTCTTATGACTTGACGCTAAAACAAACAAAGGTTTTGATGGCCAAGAGCAGGCTGACCAGATGTGCACTCTGGCCAAACACAAGGGCAAAGCAAATATTCCAGGGGAACACGCCAAGGGAACAATGTTTCTGGAAAAGGTAACTACTGTAACAAGGACTTGGCCTCCAAGAAACAATTATCTCTGCTCTGGAGCCACGGCCATTACCAGGCCCTCAGCAAATATTTGCTAAATTGCCTGCATGACGCAGCCACCTTCCCCGAAGCCAGAGTCCAGGAAGCTAAAGTCTCGGCATCAACACTGGGAAGATCCGAGAAGATGTAAAGAAAAATTAAAAGCAGCACAGAGAACTGAGAGACACAGAGAACAAACTAGGGGTTCCCAGTGGGGAAAAGTGAAATAGGGGTAGGGGATTAAGAGGTACAAACTGCTATGAATAAAGGAAATCAGCAACGAGGATACACTGTACAATACAGGGAATGTAGCCAACATTCTGTAATAACTATACACCGGAGTACAACCTTTAAAAACTATGGTTCACAATGTTGAACACATGAAACTAGATAATATTGTACATCAATGATACCTCAATTAAAAGAGCCAGATGCAGGAGTTCCCACTGAGGCTCAGAGGTTAACTGACCCAACTAGCATCCATGAGGACGTGGGTTTGATCCCTGACCTTGCTCAGTGGGTTAAGGATCCAGCACTGCCGCCGAGCTGTGGTGTAGGTGACAGACGTGGCTCGGATCTGATGTTGCTGTGGCTGTGGTGTAGGCTGGCAGCTGCAGCTCTGATTAAACCCCTAGCCTGGGAACCTCCTTAATCCACAGGTGCGGCCCTAAAAAGAAAAGAAAACAAAACAAAACAAAACAACAGGCAGTCTCACTGCTGGGAGGAGCCCAAATCAGTAGAACCTTGAGGGAGGGCAACTCGGTGACAGCTATCAAAATTACAAGTGAACAGTCAACCTGTCCCAATTGCTTCCCTTTGAGATGGGAATAAAGATCACTCACCGACATTGCAAGTAATAGCAAACCACTAGAAATAACCTAAACCTCATCAGTAGCAAACTAGTTAAAAACAGTTCGGGGGAGTTCCCGTCGTGGCCCAGTGGTTAACAAATCCGACTAGGAACCATGAGGTTGCGGGTTCGGTCCCTGCCCTTGCTCAGTGGGTTAATGATCCGGCGTTGCCGTGAGCTGTGGTGTAGGTTGCAGACGCGGCTCGGATCCCGCGTTGCTGTGGATCTGGCGTAGGCTGGTGGCTACAGCTCCGAATGGACCCCTAGCCTGGGAACCTCCATATGCCGTGGGAGCGGCCCAAGAAATAGCAAAAAGACAAAAAAAAAAAAAAAAAAAACAGTTCGGTAGGTAAGTACATTCATCAACAGAATCCTATAATGCTGCCAAAAAAAAGGGGGGGGGGGAATGAAGAGTTTTTATGCCCTGATATGGAAGTAGCCCAGGATGTATCATTAAGGCAAAAAAAGAAAAAAAAATTGTATTGTGTAAGATGTACTAACAATTGAATAAAAAAGGAAAAAGTCTATGTGTTGTGTAGATGGGTATAGGTATCAAATAGAGGCACTGTTTTGGTAAATGGTTAAGGCTGCTCTAGAATGACACTGAAGAAACTCAACTGTGGCTGCTGGAGGGAAGAGGCAGTTTTGCTGAACGGAGAGGAGTGGGAGGGAGACTGAGGTTGCAAAGTACACACTCCTGGACCTTTTATCAATGAACCATGTGACTCTGTGACTGACGAAACTTTTTAAACTTAAAAACTACAACAACAAAAACCCCACCCTGCTGCCCAAACAGTACACAGCTCTCAGTCTGCAGCCTGAACTCAGCCACGCCCCAGGCCTGGTATACAGCAGGTGCTCAAGTGCTCTGTGTGAATCCCTTCCTATGCCCCAGGGCGCCCAGCATGCAGGAACCTTACCCCATGCTTGGACACTTTAGCTATGCCATCTGAACAGGTCTTGTGTGGCAGCACCCAGGCAGCACTGGGCACACAGCAGCACCCCCACAAAATGCCGCAGAACTGGACAGAATGAAATGATTAAATGGAAGGCAATTCCCCAGACCCCAGAGCAACAAGCAAGAACATGTATAAAGCACTCAGTGTGTGCCAGGAGCTGTGCTGAAGCCATCACTGTGACTCACTTCCCTGAATCCTCACCACCGTCCCCTGGGTGGGCTTATCCTCCCCTCCCCGCCCCCAGCAGAGTCCCGTAGGTGGTGAGGGGCGGAGCCAGCTGGGGGTTCAGTGGGCAGACCCCAGAGCCAGGGCTCTCGACCACGTGACTGGAGACCTCATCCCACAGCAGCCTCGAGAGCCACCTCTGCACTGTCTGGACAACCTAGGGAGGCGCCCAGTGACAGACACGGCAGGACACAACACGGTCCCCAGTGCCACTGCCCAGGCCCACCTGGCTCCTCCCTCCAACCCACCGCTGGCCTTGACAACAGCTGTCACTGCCATTGCTCTTTTCAGGGGTCACAGGCTTGGGGTCTACACCCTCAAGGTACACTCAACATACATTAACTCACTTCGTCCTCATAACCCCTGAGCACTGTTATTAAACCCCTAGCCTGGGAACTAGAGCTGAACTCACTTGCCCCAGGTCATACCGCCAGTAAGAGCAGAGCGCAAGGTGAAGGGAGGCAGTCTCGCTTGAACCCGGGCTCTCAGCACTTCCAGCAGGAACCCCTCCTCCTTCCGGGACGGGGCTCCTCCCCTGCTCCCATGGAGACCTGGGCCGCAGCCCCACGACAGCATCCAGCCGGGCGACAGCATCCAGCCGGCGTGGCACCTGGGCGGGGCGTTGGCGCTGAGACTGCCCCAGGAAGTCCGCGGGGGATGGTTCCAAGCGCACTTGAAACATGCAGAGGTTACACCACCTGTCGCTTGAGAGAAGTTCACCTCTGCAATCAGGAGCTACAGGAGAGGAGGGGCGGGTGCCGGGGCGGCTCAGGTGCAGAAGGGCCCTCACCAGGGAGCATGTCCGCACCTCTCCTAACGATGCTGCTGCCTGGGACCACGTCCCTGGGCTCCAGCCACCGCGCTGCAACCTTCACCTCTGCAGGGAAGCAGACGTGCCCTGGGCCCTGGGGTCTACACACAGCTTTGCCATGAGAAATGTATACGGAAAAACTTTATTTGTTCAACAATATGTATTGAATGCTTGCAGCCTCCCAAACATAGCTCAAGTAGTCCCCAGACGTAACCCCCAAACACACCGCCACCAGGCGTTAGGTTCGCCAGGTACAGCTACAGAGCGTTACCGCGAAGCAAGCTTGTCTTCAATCCACCACAGGCCCCTTCCGCCCTCCAGCTCCTCCTGCCTCACACGTGAATAAACAAGAAACCCTATTTGTGGCAGACAGAGAAAGAAAAGCATGTGTTTTTACTTCTTTCTCGCTCTTTTTAAATATTCCCAATCTCGTGGGTACCCACTGGGCAAAGGGCAAAATTAAAATGGCAGGTAAAGGCCATCGGCCATATCCTGACCCCGGTACACCGGCCACTCTGGTTTCGCCAGGTGTAAAAATGACAGAGTCCTTCCAGAAAGCAGCTCAGTAACCACTACATGGTAAGAGCGCCCCTGAATTCCCAGGAGTTCCATTTAACCCAGTGACTTGAGGATGCTGGGGAAACTGACCAAAACTGTCCAAAAGAAAAACCTGTGTATCCAGGTAGCCTCTATAGACTAAGTTCTAATTTATAACAGCAAAAACCAACAGAAATAATGTCACCTAATAGCCAACCAGAAAAAAAAATTATGGAGCAGAAGGAAACATATCTAAATGTTTCTTTTTTTTTTTTTTTTTTTTTTTTGGTCTTTTTAGGGCTGCACCCGTGGCATATGGAAATTCCCAGGGTGGGGGTGAACTGGAGCTGTAGTCGCTGGCCTACACCACAGCCACACCAACGTCAGATTCTTAACCCACTGAGCAAGGCCAGGGATCGAACCTGTGTCCTCAAGGATACTAGTCAGATTCATTTCTGCTGAGCCACAATCAGAACTAATACCTAAATGTTAATAGAAGGTAGGGCTTTGATTCTAGCTACTGTTATCTTTAACTTTTCCAGAAGAGGAACCACTGGGAGTTCCCTGGTGGTCTAGTGGTTATGACTTGGTGCTTTCACTGCTGTGGCCTGGGTTCAATGCCTGGTCTGGGAACTGAGACCCCACATCAGGCCAGCGCATACCACAGGAACCACTGACTTTCCTTTAACAGGAATTGTAACTTTTATATTGGAAAAATAAAATGCTAGTGTTTCAAAGTCCCTTGTGGGGCCCCAGTGCTGGGGAGGGCTCTGAGTGGGTCAGGTCCCTCCACGGCCACGCAAGCCCTCTCCAGCTTGGCTGTACAGGGGTCATTCTCTAGCAAGCCCTGGTCCCCCAAGGCTCCTTTCCATCACTTGGCATCAAACAGCCCCGTGCTGCCCAGGGGATAACTAGAGACTGTCAGACAAAGGCTCAGCCTCAGTCAATGCCATGGCCTGAAACATGAGAAATCTCGATGATGCAGCAGGAAGCTGCTGGGACCCAGCGAGGCCCCAAATGGGGGCATCTCCTGCCAAGCAGCAAATATGACATCAGTGTGAGATCCACAGCCCAGGCCTCTGACCAGGGGCAGGTCGCTGCATCTACAGCTAAGTCCTTAAAGCTACAGGCTACGTGAACGGGGGGCAGAGTCAAAGTCTGCATCCCCTTTTCTGTGAAAAAGGAGAGGTGTTGCTTTTCCTCTTTCTGGCTCCAAAACTCAGCACACACCTTCACTGAGGTGTGGGAAGAAGGCGAGATCCCCTGGGCTTGTTCATGCTCCTGTCTGCCGGCAGCTGACCGGCCCAGTGGGGCCTGCGGCTTCTGTTCTCCACTCACTTGCTCACTCAGTCGCTCAGCAAATATTTATTGAGCCCCTACGACCCACTATGTGCCAGTCTTTGTGCTAAACACTGACACGTACAAACAAGAGAAATGAGGGCCCTGCTTTCATGGAGCCTATTCTGCAGGTGGGAAGGGTGGCAACAGAAAACAAACCCCTGACCCCCACCCCACCCCCAAAAAACCCCAAAAAACAAGATGACATCACTGGATGGGAGGTGGCTCCCTTAGAGCAGGTGGTCCAGGAAGGCCTCTCCAGAGAAGGGATGACTGGGTGAGACAAGGCAGCAGCTTAAGTGCCGGGCTGTTGAACCCCTCTCAGCCTCAGTTTCCTGGGAAGTTGGAATCATGACAGTAGTTTCTATGGGACAACGCTTTGCTGCCACAGGATAGTCCGATTAAACTACATAGGCCCTAAGAACCCAACAGAGTGAACAAAATTCTTACTAGAACTGCTATCACCACTCACCAGATGCAAGCTCCATGCTGGGAGGGACTTGCGTCTCTTACAGCCCCAAAGTTAAACTGGACCAAGGGCAGAGTAAGTGCTCAATGAGTAGTTACAGAGGAAATGAAGGGCAAACCTCTGAAATGCCCAAAACACAAGGCTAAGATTCTTGCGTTGGGGGGGAGGTGGTTATAAGCACTGCTGTTTTGTGTCACTTTGCAGATCTGGTTCATGCAAACTGAATGGGTGACTTCTCAGGTCTGGCGTCTATGCCTCCTCCCACTTTCCTTTTGTGTGTCTCTGGAGTGATTCCACTTTGGCAGGCCAGCATTCAGAATGAGTACATTCTTTATAAAGTGAAAACAAAATAAGAATCAACTTGTGACAATAGAAGGGTCTGGTTGTGTAAATTAAAGATGTCTATGCAAAGAAATAAGAATGTTGCCATCAAAAGTTGTCACTTACAAAACACATCATGATACAAAAAAAAAAAAAAAGCCTTACATTAAAATGCCAAGTGAAAAAAAAAAAAAAGCAGGAAATAAAAACACATGTGCTACATGGTTATAATTCATCAAACTATGTCCACACGGAAACAAGACAGGAAGAAAACAGCATATGCTAAAAGGTTTGTGTTAACTGTGGTTGCCTTTGAAGGGAAGGTTACATCAGTATCTCATTGCTCAGTTTTCTCTGTTCTCCAATTCTTCTTTAACACGCATGTACTTGTGGTTTTCGCATGTTACACTTTTTTACAGTTTCCCTTATAAACTACTCAAGAAGAGGGTGCTTGGTTGTAGGGTATACAGCAGTAGAAATATAATGCACACATGAAATATGTAAACCAACGTCACCCCTGATTAAAAAAATCTAAAATAAAACAAAACAAAACAGATAAATCAACTGTAGAATATACTGCGAGGAATCAGAGTAGAGACAAGGAGTTCTGTTAGGAGAGAGACTGTAATCTTTGAGCTACTGTGCAAAGTTATAAGGAGACAAAATAAAATCTTTAAGGTCAAAAAAATTAAGAGTGTGCTTGGTCAGAAAAGCAAGGCCACTGGGATGTGACATTTTTGCCAGACTTAGGTTGAGGGTTCCCGTGAAGTGGCTAATCTGTATGTCTAAAACCTGACTTCCGGTTGAGAAAAGGAAGCCTCTCTCAAATTATTAAAAAAAAAAAAAAAAAAAAATTCTTGCAGTGCTACCATGCTCCCATGAGGACGGTTAAAATGAAAAATAACAAATACCAAGTGTGGGTGAGGATGTGGAGCATCTGGAACTATCCCGGCCAGAAAATCACAAATTAGTACACTTTGGAAAATGATCGATTTCTACCAGAGCTAAACACAAAAATATTAACAGGAAAGAACAAATCTGACTCCCCCTCAGATAGTTTCTTTAACCTTTGTGTTCTACTGCCTTTGCTTGGAAAGAGATAGAATGTTGCCTTTGCCCTGAAATACACTGAACAGCCCATTCTCAAGGCTCTAACCTCTAAGGATGTAACACTTTTCCATTCATATAGAGATAAAAAGTTGCAGAACAGAGAATTACATTTGTCCTATTGGAGGTTTACAAGAACACTGTGATCAGACATACATGGATCCCTGTAAGAACAAAGGATTCTGACACCAAGAAGTTTGCAACAACCAAGCACAGCCCCGCCCCTTTTTAGTATAAAAGATGCCTGAATTCTGCCCTGGGCCAGGGGTTCTTTGGGACATTAGTCCACTAGCTTCGCTGTCTGCTGGGCTTTCCAGATAAAGTTGCTATTCTTGCCTCAACAATTCACGTCTCAATTGATGGCCCTCTTGTGCTACAAGCAGTACAAGCTTAGAGACAGTAACAAATACACCCAAGGGCCCAACAAAGCCACCTACTCCAGGTACGCAAGGTACCCTCCGGAGGGTCCACAACAGCGGAGAGCCCAAACTGGAAGAGATGGATGGGACAGGTTGATTTATCCGAACTCAGCTATGTCATTCCTTGTACAAGAGCCTCTACTTATCTTTAACCTGGAGAGTAGAAAAAAGAGGGAAGACGATGGGGATGGGGGAGTTGTCCAGTTTTAAACTTTATTTGGACTTTTATGGGGACTGACATATAAAAGCTACAAAGTCTCCGGAAACCAATTATTTCCTTGTGGAGGTAAAAGGGAGATTTTAGAAGTAGATGTTTTATACTTTCCCTCCCTCATTACATGAATGTCTCCCCTGCAGAGTCTGAATTAAGAAAATAAGGACAGGAGAGTTCCTGCTGCAGCGCCTTGGGATTGGCGGCCTCTCTGCAGCACCAGGATGAAGGTTTGATCTCTGGTCTGGCACAGTGGGTTAAGGATCTGGCGTTGCCACAGGTGCAGTGCAGGTCAAAATTGCGGCTCAGATCTGATCCCCAGCTGGGGAACTCCATGTGCCATGGGGCAGAAAAGAAAGACAGACAGAAAGAAAGAAAGAGAAAATACGAATTGGGGAGTTCCCTGGTGGTCTAATGGTTAGGATTTGGCACTTTCACCACTGTGGCCTGGGTTCAATCCCTAGTCTGAGAACTGAGATCCCACATCAAGCTGTTGCTGTGGCCAAAAAATAAAATAAAATAGGGATCAATATGTGAACTAACTCTGAAAACAGATACTACACTTCTGAAGAACTTATGGTTATTAGGATAACTTAAAGTTTCCACAGTTTCCCTCTGTCACATCACTTCTGCTCTCAGCCTCCCCAGGAACAATGGAGTACACACATACTTATTTCCAAATCGCTGAAGCCTCGCAAACCCATAATTCCTTTCCCCTCAACAAAAACCATCTGCTCTAAATGCCCATTATAGAAAAACTCAAATAGGAAAGGGCATCAAGACAGGCTGCAAAATGCAATTTGCTGCATGAATTCAATTTTAAATCAGCCTTTTAAAAAAATTGAAATGCGTTTTTGAGTTTTCTAAGCCAAAAGCTTTCCTCAATTTGTCATCTGCAAAGTAGAGCTGTCAGGAGGATAAAATGGAATGATTCACACAAAACTCTTAGAAGAACGATACGCACCTAATAAGCACACAATAGCGATTAGCAAATATTACAACTCTCATCAAATTAATCTAGCACAATCCAAGTGACAAGAATTAACACACCAACCATCCAAAACACAACCTGGAAATGTGACCACTGTAAACTCTTGAAGCAAAAGGAAACATCTGGGGACAGTGCCTCCGCCCCGTGGAGCACGTGGTATGTGTTTTAGGCTGGGGGATGCGGGGGAGTTCGGCTCTAGGGGACATGACTTTGCAACATGTTTATGGAGACTGGACTGCCTAGAAAATCGGTCAAGAATTCATCATCAGTTTAAAATAAAAGTTTATTAATAACACCAAGAGATTCCTCACCTACCAAAATAACCATGAGGTGCTTCCTACATTAGTCTGTTCACGCTGCCATAAGAAAATACCACAGGCTGGGTGGCGTACACAAAAGATGTTTATCTTCTTAGAGTTCTGGAGGCTGGAGGCTGGCAAGTCTCCAGATTGGGCACCCTCGGAGGTCTCTCTCCCGGGCTTGCAGACGGCCGCCTTCTTCCGGCGTCCTCACGGGCTTTCCTCGCCCCAGGAGTCTCTCTTCACAGCCTAATCTCTTCTTAGAACACCGCTCAGACTAGTTAAGAGCTCCCCCTAACAGCCTCCCTCTCCTTAAAGGCCCTGTCTCCAAACACAGTCGCTTTCTAAGGGGCTGGGTTTGGGCTTCAACTCATAAACCGGGAGGAATACAAGTCAATCCACCTCACTTCCTGAAGTCCTAACAGCTCATGGCTTCCTTAGTTACTGAAGGCGAAAGCCCAACACAGTTCACACTGGAATTTCTTGCCCAATGGCTTTTTCCTTCTGGCTTCTGGGTTTTTTTTGTTTGTTTGTTTGTTTGTTTTAAGACAGAATGAGTCACCCTAAGAGGACCACAGGCATTCCGCTCCTATCAGCTGCGGTTCTGCCCTCTCCTACTCCCCCGCCCCCTCCCCAGGGGCCGGGCCAGGTCTGAGGCACCTTTGCCTGTCACCACTGGGGGAAGGTGCTACTGGCATCTAGAGGGTAGAGACCAGGGATGCTGCTAAGCATCCTCCAGGGCACAGGACAGACCCCAAAGCAGAGGATCATCAAACCTAAAATACCCACAGAGCCGGGGTTGAGAAGCCCTGAGGTCTAGCCTGGCTGAGCCCAACTTCACCTTGTGTCGCTGCAGATGGCCTGGCGGAGGGTGGGAGAGCCTGCCAGGCCTGTTCACACCACAGGCCACTTCGTCCTCAGGGAGGGCGGCCACTGGGAGGAGGCAAGAGCCTCCGGCCCACCCCGCTGTCCGGTTCACACCAGAAGCCTTTCTTTGCACCAGCTCCTTCCAGCTGTTCTTTCCCATGATCCCCTCAAACTTCAGACAGTGATAAAAGCAACATTAAAATCTCCAATCAGGAGTTCCCGCTGCGGCACAGCCAGTTAAGGATCTAGCACTGTCTCTGCAGAGGCGAAGGTTTGATCCCCAGCCCAGCACAGTGGGTTAAGGATCCAGCATTACCATGGTTGTGGTGTAGGTCACAGCTGTGGTTCGGTTTCAACCCCTGGCCCGGATGTGACCCCTGGCCTGGGAACTTCCATATGCCATGGGTGCAGCCCAAAAAAAAGAAAAAGAAAAAAGATCCTACATGGTAAACTAACGGTCATTTAAGAATCATGTTTTTTGGAGTTCTCTTGTGGTGCAGCAGGTTGAGGATCGGGCATTGTCACTGCAGCAGCTTGGGTCACTATTGCGGCAGGGGTTTGATCCCTGGCCTGGGAAGGTCCACGTGCTATGGACATAGCCAAAAAAAATAAATAAATAAAAATCATATTTTTCATGAAAAACTTGGAAAAATAGAAAGAATTTTTAATCTATTAGCAGAATCAGCTTATCCCATTTTTTTCCCCTTGTAACAATAATACTGTATTCTTAGACCATTCAACAGCACCATTTGAGCACAAGCCACCACTTCCTAAACGGCAGGCATGCCATACCCAGGGCACACCTACAAACCTCCCAAACCATCCCTGACTTCTCAATCCACTGTTTTTTACTGAACCCTATTCTAAAGGGAAAATTCCTGCCACTACCACAAAGAGCAAACAAGTATCACTTGGCACAAAGAGAAGGAACCACAAACATAATCGCCAACTTTCAACGTTTGGCCATGAGCTGCCTGAAGGGATCTTAGGTGATGCTTCCCACAGGCCAAGCTCTGAATGCCTAAGTCACATAACAAAACAGACACTAGCTTTAAAAAGTGTCAGCATCTTTTGGAGTTCCTGTCATGGCTCAGCAGAAATGAATCTGACTAGCATCCCTGGGGACACAGGTTTGATGCCTGACCTCGCTCAGTGGGTTAAGGAGCCGGTGTTACCGTGAGCTGTGATGTAGATACCATGAGCTGCAGTGTAGGTCGCAGACACGGCTTGGATGTGGGGTGGCTGTGGCTCTGGCGTTGGCCGGTGGCTACAGCTCCGATTTGACCCCTAGCCTGGGAACATCCATATGCCGCAAGGGCAGCCCTAAAAGGCAAAAAAAAAAAAAAAAAAAAAGTATCAGCCCCTTTCTATCTTTTTACCTACAAGTCACCTAAATATATGTTACAGCTAGTCTTTTTCTTTCCAAAAAGCCAAAGTCCCCTGGCTCTCAGGACTGAAGCTGCAGGCGTGTCATGTCCGTGCCCAAGGGTAGCCATGAAGTCCGGCCAGCCCTGACTAATGACTCTCGTTTGCATCTGTTCTGACAAGCAACAGCCCAAAGTCCAAAGACGGATCCATCAACGTCCTGCCTCTTCCCTCCTATCTGCTGCATGGGTGGCTGAGGTCAAGGTCAAATGGCCAGCCTCCTTCCTTGGGGAGCGGTGTGCAGGTAGCTCCCTGGACTTCCTCACGGAAGCTCCGAAGAGCAGAATGAGTGGGGAGCACCTGGTCTGGTTTTTGGGAGCGCCGGAGAGGCCCGCAGCAGGGATTCCGGAATACAGAGTGGATGGCACAAGCGCCACAGGGCTGGCAGACGGGGCGCAGCACTTCCCGATGGGCCGGTGCCAACGTTGCTCTGGCTGTTCTCCTCGAAGGGAACAAAGAGCTGTGAACACAAGCGGCCCTCTGGCACGGAGTGGGGAAGCCTGGGGCCCTGGATTTCACCCACCAGCAAAATCCCCACAACCCCCCCAAACACACCCCCACACACCGCCACCTAACACCAGGGTGTCAACAGGAAGACACTGAAAACACAGCCACTTAAATACAGCCCATCCTCCTAATTTTGTGAGCTTTGTTTCTGCCAGTTCACCTACTGCCTAAAACCTGTAACCTCACAATCAATACTCCCAGCACCCTGGGGGCATTCACAGACATGCTCAGAGTGGAAAAAAAAATCTGAAGTAACCCACACGCCTTCCCCACTGAGGCTGAACAGGGCAAGGCTCTGCCTTCTTGTGTCTGCTCTCATACTGTACACAGTGTCCTCTTCATGGTCTGTTGAGTGCCATGCCTTTTTGTGCTTTTTGTTATCTAGTTCAGAATCAAATGGCCCCCGCGCAATCAGCATTCCTAAGAGCAAGAAGCCTGTGATGAGCCTCTGGGAGAAAGATACATACATGTTACATAAGTTTCCGTCAAGGCATGAGTTATAATGTTGTTGGTCATGAGCTCAATGATAATAAACCAACATTAATTAAATAAGGTGTTTTTCTTTCTTTCTCTCTCTCTTTTTTTTTTTTTTTTTTTTTTTTTTTTGCTTTTTAGGGCCACACCAGCAGCACACGGATGTTCCCAGGCGAGGGGTCGAATCCAAGCTGCAGCTGCCGGCCTTCGCCACAGCCAGAACCACACAGGATCCAAGCCACGTCTGCCACCTACACCACAGCTCACAGCAACGACGGATTCCCGACACTCTAAGTGAGGCCAGGAATGAAACCCACATCCTCATGGATACCAGGTGGATTCATTTCTGCTGTGCCACAACAGGAACTCCCCAAATACGGTGTTTTTCAATAGAGACATACCTAAAACGACTCTTTTTTTTTTTTTTGGCTTTTTAGGGCTGCACCCTTGGCATATGGAGGTTGCCAGGCTAGGGGTCTAATCAGAGTTGTAGCCTCTGGCCTACACCACAGCCACAGCAATGCAGGATCTGAGCCACGTCTGTGACCTACACCATAGCTCACGGCCAACACCAGGTCCTTAACCCACTGAGCGAGGCCAAGGATCGAACCCACAACCTCACGGTTCCTAGTCGGATTCGTTTCCACTGCGCCGTGACAGGAACTCCCCAAGATTCTATATTGATCATTTGACCAAAATGCTGTAACCAGAGTCTGGCAGGAACCTACCTAACCTTGTATTTCCCGTAGAAGCAGCGATTCACTGTTCACTAATTCAGTGCTGAGGGACTTTACAGGACAGAACTACTGCAAATAACAAGAATCTGATGTACTGTATTCCCAGTACGGTCTCCATCGTGTCAAAACAGAAAGGCATTTTAACACCACAAATTAGAAGTGACAGCTTTGATACAAAGTTCAGACCATTCAACAGAATGAACATGTCTGTATAAAGAACTCCCGGAGTTCCTGTTGTGGCGCAGCAGAAACGAATCCGACTAGGAACCATGAGGTGTGGTTCAATCCCTGGCCTCGCTCAGTGGGTTAAGGATCCAGCATTGCCGTGAGCTGTGATGTACGTCGCAGACTCGGTTTAGATCTGGCGTGGTTATGGCTGTGGTGTAGGCCGGCACCTGCAGCTCCTATTGGACCCCTAGCCTGGGAACCTCCATATGCCATGGGTGGGGCCCTAAAAAGCAAAACACGCACACACACACAAAAAAACCACTCCCTATTCAGGCACCATTCTAAGTTCATGGGAACAGTGACTCCACACCCCTGATGCACCCTGGTCCCAGCACAGTGTGAGCACGTCTGCAAAGAAGCACATGGCCTGCAGCAGCCCCGTCATCTGAGATCGGAGATGGCTCCAAGCAGAGACAAGTCGTCTCTGGCTATTGTCTGGCCAGAGTTCTTACTCAACCAAACGCTCCACAAAGTTCCAGAAAGAAGAGGAGATAACGTTGTCCAGTGCAAGAGTCCTTCCTTGCAGGCCGAGATCAATTTCCGACGTCCTCCAAGGACTTGTATCTACTCTTGCACGTATTCTGCCTGGCCCCATGGGCACCCTATGTCCCATTTTACAGAAGGGAAAACCGAGGCGCAGAGGGGAAAACACAGTGGTCTGGAGTCATACTAAAAAAATGTCATATCTGTAATAGGGCAAAACTGATTAACCTAAGTCTGTAAGCCTAGAATCCAAACTTTTAACCGCAAAGCAACAAACCCAGCATCCTGTCCTGGGCATTTCAAATTACAGTCTATAATATTCTTATCTGTATTCTTACAGCAATTTTTAAAATGCAGTAGACTTTAAACCACTGCCACGCCCAAATTCTCTACCCTGAAGTCATTTGGAAAAAGAAAGAGTCCATTGTTACTGGAGTGAAAAACAAAGAGACAAAAGCTGCAATGAAGGGATGGAGCTGATCAAACACCCAGCCCCAGCCGGGGCGCTCAGAGAAACCCTCCCGTCCTCCCCATGCAGTCACACGCACCCGCATGCTCATTAGTTTCTGCCACTCGTTCTTGGCCCGGGTTAAAAGCTCTGCCTTTCTGAGCCTCAGTTTCCTTATTCGTAAAACAAGGACCAAAACCAAAACAAAACCAAACATCAAGAGAGCCATCGCGCAGCTAATTCAAAAGACTGCAGATTCTAAACAAATATTAGTTCTCCTCTTCAGTGGTCACAGAATGAGCCTAGCATCCTGTTGCTACACCCCAAGCAAAGTGTAAGAGTGAGGCTTGAGATGTCTCTGCTGTACCCACCAGGCAGGGGGCTCGCTGGCCGACCGGTGGGCCCCCCGGGGTTTGACCAAGACTGTTACCAGGTCTGGGGGATGCACCAACTGCATGGGCTTCCCCTTGCTGCTGTGACAAATAACCGCGAATGAATTATCTCACAGCTCCAGAAGTCAAGAGTCCAAAGTGGGTCCACAGGGCTAAGCTGAAGGTGTCTGCAGGGCTGTGTTCCTCCTGGAGTCTCCGGGGGAGAATCCCTTCCCTGACTTTTCCACTTTCCAGACCCCGCCTGCATTGCTGTACTCATGGCCCCTTCTCCACCTTCCAGCCCGAGGCAGGGCACTTCTGGCCACTCTCCAATTCTGAGGCTCCCTTCTCCTGCCTCCCTCTTTCAAGGACGCTTGTGATGACCCTGAGTCCACCTGGATAATCCCAGAATGCCTCCCCATCTCAAGGTTATGAACTTAATCACACCTGCAAAATCCCTTTTGCCGTGTAAGGTAACATACGCTCAGGGCCAGGGATTAAAAGTGGACATCTTTGGGAGGTCTCTGCCCACTACACCATACACACTGTGACCTCTGGAATGAACCAGGTTTCATATTATTTGATTCTTTTCCACTAAATGTTTGACTTCCTGCATCTGTATTAGTACAGCTTATAAGATCTGCACATCGATAATCCACAACAAAACAAGTCTTTGCTAGAATATGGGTCTTATATTTAAAGATAAAAATTAAGGAGTTCCTGCCGTGGTGCAGCGGAAATGAATCCGACTAGGATCCATGAGGTTGCGTGTTCCACCCCGGCCTCGCTCAGTGGGTTAAGGATCTGGCGTTGCTGTGGTATAAGCCGGCAGCTACAGCTCTGATTGGACCCCTAGCCTGGGAACTTCCATATGCCACGGGTGCGGCCCTAAAAAGACAAAAGACCAAAAAAATAAAATAAAATAAAAATGAAGCCATCTCACCAACCCAACACCACCTAAGCTGACGTCCCTTGGTGGAGGAAAAGCGATAAAGGCAGACCGAGGGCACCTGGGATGTCTTCTCCTTGCCCGAGATGTCCTTCTCCTGGTGCCCAGGCTGCAAATTCCTCAGACACCACCCACCTACCCTGACTCAGGTCACACTGGGAGGACATGCAGACTTGAGCCCATCAACCAGAGAAGATCTCTGAGCCAAGAAAATCCATAAGCAATTAGTAAGCAGCAGCTTAAGAACACCCTACAGATGTCTTAGAGACTTCGAGTTGGCAACATCTAGACTTCTTCCTGGACCACCCAGAAAAGGCTCTTCTCTGCCCATTCCCAGGAGCAGAGGCTTCGCTCTGCTTCTTTTGCAAACTGGAGATCTGCTTTCTCTCAACAAGGATTTACTGGGCATCTATCTGTGCCGGGTTCCACGTGATGATGATGAACTTGTCACCAGCCAGGGCCCCATGGTGTTCCCAGCTGAATATCACACGTCAAAGGGCAACTGTGCAAAAAAGAAGAGGAGCAGATGCTCTGAGAGGCTGCTGCAGTGGGATGCGACCTGCCCTGGGAACAGCAGGGAAGCCTTCCCTGAGGCTTAATGGAAGACAGAGCTTTGACTGGATGAAGAGGGGAGAGAAGGACCTTCTAGGCAGAGAAGAGCATGTGCAAAGGTCCTGCATCAAGAGGGAGCTGAAGGGGCCAAAGTGTCTCAAGGCAAGATTAGAAGGAGGCAAGGGCCACAGCAGCAGTGTCCAACAGCACCTGCCATGACGGTGGAGATGAATGCTTGTATCTACGCCCACCGACACTGCGGGCACCGGCCACATGTGGGGACTGGACACGGAAATGTGGCTGGTGCCACTGAGGAACTGCATACTTTTTTCTTTTGTCTTTTATCTTTTTAGGGCAGCACTCACAGTGTATGGAGGTTCCCAGACTCAGGGTCTAACCGGAGCTGTTGCTGCCAGCCTACACCAAAGCCACAGCAATGCCAGATCCAAGCCGCATCTGCAACCTACACCACAGCAAGGTGGAGACCTCACTGAACAATCAACAGCGTGGACTCAGGGAGACAGTGACAATGATGATCAACAAGAGGTTGGGCGAGGGAGTTCCCGTCGTGGCACAGTGGAAGCGAATCCGACTAGTATCCATGAGAACGCAGGTTCGATCCCTGGCCTCGCTCCGTAGGTTACAGATCCGGCGTTGCTGTGGCTGTGGTGTAGGCTGACAGCTGCAGCTCCGATGAGACCCCTAGCCTGGGAACCTCCATATGCCGCGGGTGTGGCCCTAGAAAGACAGAAAGAAAAAAAAAAAAAGAAGAAGAAGAAGAGGATGTGCAGGTGGCAATGGCAATGCTAAGGGAGATGTGAGCAGATTCCAGAGCCAGTCAGGGGGCAAAAGTAGGAAGTCTTGACAAAGGATTAGCAAAGAAAGATGAGGATCCTGGAGATTCTGCTGCTGAAGAGATGGCACAGCCTTCTCCGTGCACGGGACCCTGCGGGAAAAAGACCAGGTTTGCGGTGGGCACTAGACCATGACGTTGGCTTTGGCCAGGCTGAGAGCAGGAGTCAGAAGGAGGACAGGAGGACTTGGTCCCTGAGTAAGGTGGTCCCGGAAGCCATGGACATAGATGAGCTCAACCCATAGTTCCAAGGGCAAGAGGGTCCAGGACAAACCTTGAGCCACTGCAACACTGAATGGTCAGAGGGGGGAAGACTAGGCGGGAGAAGCCACAGGGCCCTTACGGGAGACCCAGGAAACACCGACGAACTCCGTCTCCAAAACTCACCTTAGACAAGAGAAGTGAAAGCACGTGTCACACAGAAACTTGAAAGTTCTTAACAGTGTGACGTATAACAGGCAAATACCGGAAATAATCCAAACGACCATCTTGGTGAAAAATCAAAATATGGCATATCCATACAGTGGAATTCTATTAAGCAATAAAAAGGAACATAAAACCATTATGCTAAGTGAAAGAAGGCAGACACAAAGACAACATATTGTATGATTCCACTTACAGGAATCTTCCAGAAAGGGCAAACCTATGAAAACAGAAAGCAGAGCAGTGACAGCCTAGGGATTAGCTGCAAACAGGCATGAGGGAACTTTTGGAGGTGATAAAAAATGTCCAAAAACTGGATTGTGGTGATGGCTACCCAAACTCTATAAATTTTTTTTTTTTTTCTGTTTTGGTCTTTTTGTCCTTTTAGGGCCGCACCTGTGGCATGTAGAGGTTCCCAGGCTAGGGGTCCAATTGGAGCTACAGCTGCTGGCCCACGCCAGAGCCACAACAACTCCAGATCTAACCTGCGTCTGCGACCTACACCACAGCTCACAGCAACACCGGATCCTTAACCCACTGAGCGAGGCCAGGGATCCAACCCGCAACCTCATGGTTCCTAGTCGGATTCGTTTCCATGGCACCACGATGGGAACTCCTTAAATTTACTTTTAAAATATCAATGAATTGTACTTAACAATGGCTTTTAGGAGTTCCCGTCGTGGCGCAGTGGTTAACGAATCCGACTAGGAACCATGAGGTTGCGGGTTCGGTCCCTGGCCTTGCTCAGTGGGTTAACGATCCGGCGTTGCCGTGAGCTGTGGTGTAGGTTGCAGACGCGGCTCGGATCCCGAGTTGCTGTGGCTCTGGCGTAGGCCGGTGGCTACAGCTCCGATTCAACCCCTAGCCTGGGAACCTCCATATGCCGCGGGAGCGGCCCAAGAAATAGCAACAATAACAACAACAGCAAAAAAGACAAAAGACAAAAAAAAAAAAAAAAAAAAAAAAAAAAGGATTTTATTTTATGTTATGTAAATTATACTTCGATAAAAATGTTTATTAAAAAAAAAAGTAGAGATAGACTATGAAACTAAACAGCTCTTTCTTAGGCCAGTTCATATCCAAAATTTCCTAGTCACCCACATCTAAATACACCAAAAATCCAAGCATCCTTGTCCAATGTGGCTACAAGACGCAAAAATGTTACTAAGAGAAACATTACAGAGCCTCAGTTCCTCCAGAGTCCAGGCTCCTTGCTTTTCTACGGCATCTGTCACACCAGGGTCTCTCCACACCTGGAAGGAACAGTTTATGTAGTTAATCATTTCCTAGATTTGACCAGGAAAGAGCAATGGATTCTATACTGTTTCTCAATTTCCTAGCATCAAAGTTCCCTCCTCTCAAAGGAGCATTCTGGAGATCACCCAGAGCAAACCTCACACAAAGACCTAATTATTCCTCTTTGCCCCAGAAAACACCTAAGAGGCACTGAGCACTGAGTGGTCTAAACTTGACATGAATTAAGCCTCAAAACAATCCAAGGAGGTATATATAATTATTGCCGCTCCCGCTTTACAGATGGAAAAACTGAGACTCAAGAGTTCCCTGGTGGCTCAGTGGGTTAAGGAACAGACATTGTACTGCTGTGGGACATGTTCACTCCCTGGCCCAGGAACTTCCACATACCACAAGCATGACCAAAAAACGAAAAAAAAAAAAAAAAAAAAAAAGACCCAGAGAGATAATTTTCCCAAGTCACAGATCCTCAGCTTGAACCCAGCTCCCCAATCCCATGCCCATGTTGCCACAAACCAGTCTCTAGTGTTTCAGCAAGAGAAGAACGCCATTCAGCCAGAAGCAAAGCACACAGGATGTCAGAAGAAGGGTTTCCAGCAATGTGAGGCAAATGCCCTATTTCCTAACAAAACCACTGTTAATAGTTTTCTCAACACTGGGATGTGGTAACTTTCTCAAGAGAGAAAAGAGCTTTGGGGCTACAGGATTCCTCCAGCAAATAAATGCCATGTCTTGGCAACATATGCTAAGTGACCCCGGCATTAATTATACTCTCCCCCTTGGGACATGTGGTACCTCGGTTCTTGGTTTTTTAACCACAAAACCCCAACCACCATATAGCTTCAAGCCATTAGGTAAAATGAGTTGATTAGGTTCAAATCCACCCCCCTCACACTATTCCTTTGACCTCCGACAAATTATGTAGCATCATGGAATGATATAAAATGAAAAAACTGACTCCAAAAATCCCCACAGCTGTTACAAGGGTGAACACTGTCATTTATCTCAAGTGCTCAATAGAGAGCCTGACCTGTCACATACCAGCCTCGTTTTCCTTTAAGTGGCCCTCCTCCGTAAATTTTAGGGAGACTTTCCATCTCTGCTTCCAAACAGCAAGATCCTACCTTGACAAGGCTATTCCTAAAAATGCAGATTCAATACAAGGACATATAGGCAAACGCCTGGAATTCCAGACACATGATTTAAATCTGAGTCCATGTCACTGATGAGGAAAGAGATTTGTTCCAAAGTGGCAAATTCTAAAAGAGGAGTGACCCTCCACTCCAGCACCAAACAGAAATCTTTTTTTCCCAACTGTCTGTACCACTCCCTCTGGGCCCCCTTATTAATGGTGTATAATTCTACCAAGATTATCTTCACCTTTAAATAATTATTTGCAGTTCTACCTCATGCACTGAATCAGAGGTTCTCAACTATGCCAGCACATTAAAATCATCCAGGGAGCTTTGAAAAAATAAACTAGGTAAGACAGATAAAGATATTCAGGTCCCACCCCAGATTCTTATTTCAAAGAAGGGATGGTAGGTGTTCCCACGGATCCAGGTGATTCCACGGTCAGCACGCCCACACCTGTTGGGCAGGGCTTGTTGAACCTATCTTTGCACCCAGTCACTGCGCACAGCCCCCCCGCACAACAGGTATTTTATCATTGTTTGTGGCACAAATTAATAACTAGAGGATCTGAGAGTCCCCGCCCCCATCGTATTAATTCATTAAAACATTTACTGAGAGTACACATTACATGCAGGTACTAGTCTAGGCAAAAAGTTCAAGTTAAATGTCATCATGCTTTAGCCTCGACAGAAGACAGTGAAGGAAAGGGTGGAGGCTCTCCGGGTCTCTGGTCAGAGATCCTAAGTCCAACCTGCATTTTACGGCATCTTCCCAGCAGTCCCTGACCTCACTGGGCTGGTATCCTCCTCTCCATGACAGCAATGGGGCCGCCTCACTGGAAAATTTAAGGAAAACTGGACAAAGACCCCACAAAATGGCAGCTGGCATCATTCCTTTTTTTTTTTTTCTTTTTTTTTTCTTTCAATAATTGGATGCACACCTGATGAAGCCACCCTATAGAGGTCCACCCTCCCCACCCCCTGCATCCAGCAGCTGACGCCGCAAAAAGACGCCGCCACAGGGAAGTGCCCAGAGAGAACAGGACGCTGAAGCAAAGGGCGGGACCGAAAGGCCCAGCCCCGCCGAGCTGCCGGTCTCAGCCTTCACCTGGGCAGCCTCGAGAAAATGCACATTTCCGGGTCCCACCGCCAAGACCTGATGGGCAGGTCTGGCGGGGCCAGGGAATCTGCATTTTAACCAGCTCCCCTCAATACCCCCACCCCCACCCGGGGGGGTCTGTCGCAGGCAATACCACAGATCCTTAAAACCTCAACAACAGGTTACTGCCATTCTCCGAAGAGGAAGACTGCAGGCGCAAAATACCAGCTTGTCCTCTCTCTCCAAGTGAAGGAACCCCCTCCCCAGGCTGCCCAAGGTCTGCCGACGCGGGAAGGCCCAGCAGGTGGCAACCCTTAGCCCTGCCAACGAGCCCCTACCCTCAAATTGTAGGGAACCGTGGGGAGGGGATCTTAAATCGACCAGTAGGAGCCCCTTTCGCCCTCCTATGGCTACCGGTTCGGGTCCCGCCAGGGCCAGAAGGCGAAAGTGGCTATCTGGGGGCTGGGACCCGGACGCGCTGATGGGGACCCCGCGGCAGGTCCGCGGAGAAGGCCGTGGCTCCCCTACCACCACCAATAACCTGAGCATATCCGGGCTCCCGAGGGCTGTTCCACGCGCAGACCAAGGTCTGCTATTGACCCAGTCGACATCACAAGGCCACGGAGTAATCACGAAAGAAAAAAATGCGTAAAAGGCCAAGGCCGATCCCAATTCCACTGGCGTGTAAACAGCGCTGGGCGGGCCGGGCTTCTCGGGGTTTCTGAAGGAAGGTGGGCAGTGATGAAACGCAGCCGATCGCTTGGGCCCAAAAGGGACGCAATCGCGCCGAGGCCCCGGGCCGGGGCTGGAGCTCCCTGCCCGCCCGCCTCCCGGGCCCGGCCGCCGGCTCATGGAGCCTGCCAACCTGTCAGGCCCGGCCCAGCCGGCCCGAGCGCCAGGCTCCCGCCGCGCGCGGACAAAGGAGGGCGGCCGGCCCCCGGCCCCGCTCACCCGGCGCGGGGCCTGCTGTCCATCCGCTTCTTCTGGCGCACCGGCTGCAGCGGGATGTTGTCCGTCATGTCGCCCGCGCCGCCTGCCTTGGCCGCCGCGCCCCCTGCGCCGCCTGGGCCGCCGCCCGGTCCGGCCTCCGCGCCGCCGCCCGCCGGCGCCGCGCCGCCCCGGGGGAGGAGGCGGCGGCAGCGGGCGGGCCTGGCCCGCAGCGAGGGGGCGAGCTCGCGAGCGCCGGGCCACGCGCGGAGCCGCCCGCGCGGCCCGACCGACGGACACGGGCGCACCATGGGCCCGAGCTCCGCGCCGCGCCGCGCCTGCCACGGGGGGCGGCCGGCTGTGTCCGCGCTGCCGCCGCCGCCGCCGCAGTGTCCCCGCCCCCGGCCCGCGCCGCGCGCCCCCCACGCGCGCCCACCCGGCCACGCGCCCCCCGCCCACGTCCCGCCGTGCGCGCGCGCGCCCGGCCCCCGCCCCCGGCCAGCGTCTGACTTTCACCTGCACACAAGCAGCCGTGCACACATGCACAGGCTGTCACACTTAGCCGGCACATTGCATCCATCCTCTCACAGGCTCACTCGTGCACATTCACACGCGAGCCGTACACACACACACACACACACACACACACACACTCATTCTAGCCCACTCTCCACCAGCATCTCACATTCACAAGCAAACATGCACACCTGCACGCACACACCCTGCCACACTCACCTCCATTACCCACCTTCATCCACCCTGGATCTCAGGCCTCAGACACACGTGTACCCTCAGGAATCACAGTCACACAGGGACACACACCCTACCTCACTGCACTTTCCAGACTCTCCCACCTTCCTTCACCATCACCCACTGTCTCCCACCTGGGTGTCTGAGATTCACAATCACACACATACACACACTCGTTCTCACACTCACTCCTTCACCTGTCTCTAGGGCTGACATGCCCTCTCAGTCACGCAGACACACTTCAACCACACTGACTCACAACCTCACTTGCACATACCCCACTCCTT
This sequence comes from Sus scrofa, assembly GCF_054392235.1. NCBI lineage: Eukaryota > Metazoa > Chordata > Mammalia > Artiodactyla > Suidae > Sus > Sus scrofa. The sequence goes on from NC_139399.1 coordinate 60,819,590, forward strand.
CACCCAGACCCACTTGTGAACCCCCACACTCTGCCACTTGGAGTCCAGGATCTGCTGACTTCCCAAGGGCCAGATCAAGTTTTGAGAACAGAAAGAAAATGAGTAAGTGGTGGAGGAAGGAAGGGGGGAGGTAAAACATCCATATAGTCAAAGAGCCTCAGACGGTCATTCCGTATAAATGAACCTACTGCAACTAAAGGAAATTGTTCAGTAGTTACACCTAATACATTTCAGTAGTGACACCCGTCAGGGGCTGGTGCCTTTTGTTTGCTGTGAATAAAGATGGAGCCAAGTATCTGTATCTGGGACCCCGGATCAAGGAAGGAAGATCCCAAACCAAGAAGTGTGACTTATCTCATGTCCCAGTGAAGTTCCTCAAGAAAAGCATGTCATTAGAAGTTGCTGCCCTGCACCTTTGAAGGGAAAACAGCATTCTTTGACTCACAGACCTGATCTGCTTTGCTTTCTGCTTTCTCTGTCCCTAGGACAGTGCCTGGAGCGCAACATGACACATAGTCAGCACTCCGCAAATGTTTAGTGAGTGGAGGAAATGGACACATCCTGACCCACCAATTATGGCATCAGAGGAGGCCCCACCCTCTCCCACCTGCTCCCCTGAGGTCCCCCCTCAAACCCCACCCTCCTCAGACCCTCTCCTCCACTCCACTACCACATAAGGTAACAGAAAACACTACGGAGATTGTGCCCCTTTAATCCAAGGTCCCCCATACAGCAGATGTTTGATAAATCTGAGCTGCTGTTTTCATCAAGCACCTGAAACATACATAGAATCCTTCACTCAATCCTCCCAAAGCCCTGCCAGCTAAGCCTAAATGAGCAAACCTATTTTATAGGTGGGAAACAAACTCGGAGACGCTTGCACAAAGCGACATGATTAGGAAGGAACTAGGGTGGACTCCAAGACCTGGTCTTTCCTGCTCTAGAAGGCAGGAAAAATGCCCTCCAGTGACCAGGTGAATCAGTTATCATCACATTTCCAGGCACCTACTAATCCTGATTTCACATATTTTCCAGCTCCAAACCAGAGAACTAGAGGCAAATTACAAACTGCTGGGCCTCAATTTCTTCCTCTGTAAAATGGGGATAGTGCTGGCCTCACGTAATTGTTGGAAGGAGTAAATAAGCCAATCATGTGCATTAAGCAATTCCAAGAGTACATACACCGAGGGAGCACTCTGAAAGTGTCATTATTACAGGACTTTAGAAGAATTCGGGGCAATAATAGGACCATGTGAAGCACCTAGCACCCTGAATGCCACATGGTAAATTCTGATCAAGGTTAACCACTGCAATTCCTCCTCCTCCTCTGAATATTATTATTTTTCCTACTTAAAAAATGAACACCATAGTGTTATCAAGTGGTGCTCTCTGGACAAGATTCTAGGTAGATTTTTGAAATATAATTTAGTTAATAGATTTTTTTTTTTTTTAGTAGTTAGAACAAAGCAGTTAGTACAGAGAGCTTCCATACACCTACCCCAACTCCTCCGTATCTCAGATCCACCTCCACCCCAAACTCAGCAGGTTTCCCTTATTAGCATCTGGCACCAGGGCAGTACATTCCATTGGATCTCAGTATTTTCCTTCTTTTCGTTTTGTTTCTATTTTCTTTTTCTCCAGTGAACAAAGATCACTCCTACAATGTTCTTCTTTAAATAAAGTTTTAAAAGATCAAAGTGCCCCCTCTGAATCACCAAAGGCAATGACATTTTCAGATGAAAAAAAGAGGTGATTTTTATTGCCTTTCCAGTTGCCAAATTTCTTTCAGCAAGCTTTTATAATCATTGCAGACGTCACTTTAAAAGACTCCCTTCCAGCAAGGCAATCTCTCAGGAAAGGAGGCACTTAAAGCTTTTCTCTCTTGAGAGATCCAGACGTTTGCATGAGATGGCAGAAAGCTTATGGGGCCTGCAGAAACAGGGGAGAGGCAGAGGTGGGCAGTGATGGGATGAGGGGCACAGTATCCCTCTTCCCGGCCCAGCCCTGCCTGCTTCCCAGGGTCCTAGGAATGTCATCTCAGGGTCCTGCTTTCTGCAGAGTAGCCCCTTTCAGTGGCCCTGGCCAGCATTCTCCATCCAACAGGAAGCTGCCGACCCCTAGAAATCTGGAGCAGAAAGATTTTTGACAGATAAGCCAACCTGGTCCAGCCTCTTTATAGAAACCAGAGAAACTGAGACCCACGGAAATCACCCAACCTCACCCACAGATGCTGGACTCAGGCCATAATCTATCTAAGACTCTCAGTCCAGGACGTTCCGCTGTGACGAAGTAGATAAAGAATCCAACTGCAGTGGCTCGGGTGGCTGCAAATGGCAGGTTCGCTCCACAGTCCTGCACACTGGATTGAAGGATCCGGTGTTGCTGCAGCTGTGGTTCAGATTCATTCCCTGGTCTGGAAACTTCTATGCGCCTTGGGTGTGGCCTTAAAAAAATTTTTTTTAATTAAAAAATTAAAAAAAAAAAACTTTGTGCAGCCCATCCTGAAGCCTTATAGCTAGCCAAGCTAGCTGCAAATGCAGCTCCAAATTTCCAGAGTGCTGGTGGTGAGTGGACAAGAAGTCAAGCACACAAGCAAGGGTGAAATGGAGCAAGGGGAATGGGAACAAAAAAATGAATAAAAATGTTTTGGGTCCACTCAGGCTGGGGCGAGAAGAAATGAAGTTTTTTTGGTACCTAGAATCTTCTCTCTGCATGAAGGCTCCAGGCATTCCTGAGAGCAGTTTCTCAGTCCCCACACGATCGACATTTGGGCTGAACAGCTCTTTGTAGGGGGCGCTGTGCTGTGCTCTGCAGGATGTTCACCAGCATCCCTGGTCTCCACGCACGAGATGCCAGAGCGGCTCACCCCATCCCCCCATCTGACCACCAAAGATGTCACCAGACATTTCAAAGGGTCCCAGGAGGGCAAAACTGTCCCGAGGTGAGACCCCCCTGGGTTAGAATGTGAGGTTAAATCATTGTTAAACTTCCAGTAAGGCTATGTCTCTAACGCTAATCTCATCTTCCCACTCCCCCTTTTGGGACAGAAAAAACTCCGTAAGCACTTTCCACAAGCAACTGTATCTAACGAGGATTTCATATTACTTTGTTACTGTTTTTTTACCACCAAAAAGACACCGAGGACTTTAGGGAAAAGACCGCTGATTATTCATCCTTTCCGTCATTTTGCTGAGGACCTACAATATTCCAGGCATTGGGGACAGTTAATAAGACACACAGTCCCTGCTGCCTAGGGCTGAGCGCTCTGTTGATTGCTAGAGATAAGATAAAGACTGAAAAGAGCAAGGTGACCAGATGACCCATCCGGTACCCTCTTCAGGGTTAGCTGTGTCTTTCCCTGTCTTTGAGCTCTTTTACAATCCTCCTCCTTGCAGAAAACCCATAGCAACACTGATAATTCTTCTCCGTAGAAATGCAAATGGACTTCACCCAGCAGGATATTGGATATCCTGTGGATATTGACCCTTTTTTGAATCTTTATGTAAATTCACTTCAACTTCCCTGATTGCCTGAAATTGGGGAGTTCTCTCAACTTTTTGTCTTTTTTTTTTTTTTTTTTTTTTTTTTTTTTTTGTCTTTTGTTGTTGTTGTTGCTATCTCTTGGGCCGTTCCCGCGGCATATGGAGGTTCCCAGGCTAGGGGTTGAATCGGAGCTGTAGCCACCGGCCTACGCCAGAGCCACAGCAACTCAGAATCCGAGCCGCGTCTGCAACCTACACCACAGCTCACGGCAACGCCGGATCGTTAACCCACTGAGCAAGGGCAGGGACCGAACCCGCGACCTCATGGTTCCTAGTCGGATTCGTTAACCACTGCGCCACGACGGGAACTCCTCTCTCAACTTTTTCAATTCTTTCAATCAGCTGTAAAATGACACCCATTCATTTGACATTTGTACAAGTCCTGATTTTTCCTTGCTAAAATGCTATATTTTAACAGGGTAGACAGAAATGAGTACCCTGAATGAGACATTTCAGAGAGTGCAAGATGCATGTGGATAATACAAGAGGGCAGTGTGAAAGAGATGGGCTTTTGTCAATCACCCTTACTTGATAAAAAGTTGGCAACCCTAAGCAATTCCCTTCTATTTCCCCTGTATTTTTATTTTTTATTTACTTATTGATTATTTTCATTTTTGGCTGCCCCTCCGAATATGGAGCTCCTTGGCCAGGGATCAGATCTGAACTGCAGTAGCAACCTAAGCCTCAGCTGCTGCCGGATCCTTTAACCCACTGTGCCAGGCGGGTCAAAAAAAACCCAGTCCCGGAGTTCCCGTCGTGGCGCAGTGGTTAACAAATCCGACTAGGAACCATGAGGTTGCGGGTTCGGTCCCTGCCCTTGCTCAGTGGGTTAACGATCCGGCGTTGCCGTGAGCTGTGGTGTAGGTTGCAGACGCGGCTCGGATCCCGAGTTGCTGTGGCTCTGGCGTAGGCCGGTGGCTACAGCTCCGATTCAACTCCTGGCCTGGGAACCTCCATATGCCGTGGGAGCGGCCCAAGAAATAGCAACAATAACAACAACAACAACAACTAAAGAGACAAAAAGGCAAAAAAAAAAAAAAAACCCAGTCCCACCAGAGGACGCAGAAGGTCATTCATTTCACTGCTTTTAATTTAAGGACCAACAATTATCCCATAGGGATAAAATAAACCTTCATATCCTTTGTTCTATGGCTTGTCTGCAGAACCCTGTTATTGCAAGTTACTTTTTTGCATAAAATAATAGATCATTTACAAAGGGTTGGAGGGTGAAAATGATAGGGGAGGGAACAGAAGGGAAGAAATTCAAGTCTTTTGGGATGACCATTCTTCTCTCAGAAACGACCCTTTCAAATATTCCTTGGACTTTTATTTTATGTCTTTTTGCCTTTTCTAGGACCGCTCCTGCAGCATATGGAGGTTTCCAGGCTAGGGGGTCTAATCAGAGCTGTAGCCGCCTGCCTATGCCAGAACCACAGCAATGCAGGGTCCGAGCCACGTCTGAGACCTACACCCAGCCCACGGCAACGCCCCGGATCCTTAACCCACTGAGCAAGGCCAGGGATCGAACCTGCAACCTCATGGTTCCTAGTTGGATTTGTTAACCACTGAGCTTGAAGCTTTCTTTAAACACATTTGTGAGGTCTTATCGTTTTTTTCTTTTACAGGCTACACTTGCAGCATGTACAAGGTCCTGGGCCGGGGATCAAACCTGCGCAACACCAGGGACCTAAGGCACAGCAGCAGATCCTTGACCTGCTGCCGAACACAAGAACTCCTTTGAGTCCTTATCTCTTGAGAAGTAAATTTACTTCCTTATCCTCATTTTGGCCTAGTTTAGCTAATGCTCCATTTTTCTTTTGTTATTTAGAAAGCATTGGAATTAATTACAGCAAAGTGATAAGGACATGGGTTTGGGGGTTTTTTTCCCTTTGCTTTTTTTAGGTAAGAGTCTGAATTTTCAGTGGGTGCCAAGAGCACAAACTCCTTGACCAAAAACAATTGCTTCTTGGGGAATATTAGGAAACTTTGATAGCTCTGAAAGCCAACTCAATTTCTTTGAAGAGAAATGAGCTTTCCTTACTTAAGTGGTTAATGATTTCGTTTGGAAACAAGAAAACAGAACTGGGGCAACTATTAGGACTGAGGACAATCACTCCACAAGAAGCATATGCTTTCTCTGCTGGGAAAAGAAAAAAAAATCCCTTTAAATGAACACATTATCGTTACAGAATCCATAAAATAAATGGTGCCAAGGAGAGAAGAAAGCAAAGAAATGCATTAGCTTAGATCTTAAGACAAGGTCAGAATCACGAGCTTAGCCAAATGCAGCTCTTTGATGAATTCAAATAGGCTTCCCCAGCACCAAGGAAAAAGCCCAGAACCAGCAAGATTTTTTCCTGCCATTTTGTCGTTTCCAACCACAAGCATCCTTGGGATAATTTGCCAAAGGTGGTGGTGAGGAGAGAAGTAGAATGTACATGCAGGAACCAATGAAACATAACTCTTGCTGAAATACTATTGCTTATGTGACTGTATTTAAAGACACACAGAAAACCCACCTTAAAAATTTCCCCCACCAGCATACTTTCCCAACCAAGTACGTCACTGCAGGCAAGTCCCCAGGTTTATAAGCTGCACCACCTTGAAGGTAAAGGAGATGCCCACTACCTGGTGCCATCTGACCCACATGACCTCATTCATGTGGGTCAGAATGAATCAAAAGAAATCTACCTGATCCAGAGTTGGGACAGATTAGTCTAAGGCCATACTATCCTGAACACGCCCAATCTCATCAGAGTTGGGACAGATTCCACCGAACCAAGTAGCATAGCGTAGATTTTCTGAACCAACAGGGGAATCGGTGATGGTTAACATACTGAATGCTTCCCAGGTCCTCGATCAAGTGAGCATCATACATAATGCATAACCTCACCATCAGCCTATGAATCAAAGATTATCCCCATCTTGAAGACAAGGTGTCCGAGGCCCCAGGTTACCTTGCCCAAGGGCAGGCACCCAGCCAAAGTGTTGAGCTGGCACTTCCTGCCAGTGTTCTCATCATGAACCCCTCTTTCCCCAGATTTGAAATGGTTCATCTCAGTATCACGAATCTTGTTTCTGGACTTTATATATATCCAGACATGTAACTTTCCTGCTTGGGCTCAGTGTCTGCTGAATTGCAAACAGCAGGTCACGCTGCTGTTGAAATTGCCCCTGAAACTCCATTGAAGGACTGTGCATGAACGTGCAGACATTTCAACACCTTTCTGATGTTGTAGTTTAAACAGTCACCTGACTCAATGGCTCTTGGCAAACACTGTGGCCAAAAAGATCCAACTTTTCCACCCAGAGGTGGGCGCATCCCAAGCTTTCTCCAGGCCATCTGCCAAGTGCATGCGCCGAGTGCAAAGCACCAAATCCTTCTCTGTAACGCATCTTTAAAAACAGGTTCTAGGGAGTTTCCATTGTGGTTCAGTGGAAACGAATCCAACTAGCATCTATGAGGACATGGGGTTCAGTCTCTAGCTGGCTCAGTGGGTTAAGGATCCGGCGTTGTATAAGCTGCGGTGTAGATGGAAGATGCGCCTTGGATCTGGCGCTGCTGTGGCTGTGGTGTAGACCAGCAGCTGTAGCTCCAATTCAACCCCTACCTAGGCTGGGAACTTCCATATGGCACAACTCCAGCCCTAAAAAGGCAAAAAATAGACAAATAAAACAGGTTCTGGGGTGCCAACTGAAGGCAGAGGGCTGGTAGGAAAGTTGTAAGGTACTTTTTTTTTTTTTTAAGTTTTTTTGAGATGTAATTGACAAAAAAAAAAAAGTTTGTTCTTCAGGTCAAGGGTTTTGAATACATAGAATCCTGGAGGAAGACAAAATAAGGCCAGCAGTTAGAAAGAGTTAAAAGAGTAAGTTCTAGGAGTAGGTTAAGAATCCATATTGTAACTGCCTCTGCCATGGCTCAGGTTCAATCCCTGGCCTGGGCACTTTTCTATTCTGTGGGCACAGCCAGACAAAGAAAAAGTCCTATGGCAGCTATACTGCTCACAATCTACTTTTCAAGAATTGGCTTCAAAGATTGGGGCCAAGGAGTTCCCACTGTGGTGCTGCAGAAACGAATCCAACTGGGAACCATGAGGTTGCTGGTTCAATCCCTGGCCTTGCTCAATGGGTTAAGGATCCAGCATTGCTGTGAACTGTGGTGGAGGCCGGCAGATGTAGCTCCGATTAGACCCCTAGCCTGGGAACCTCCATATGTTGCGGGTGTGGCCCTGAAAAGACAAAAAGACAAAAACAAAAAAAACAAAACAAAAAAAAATTGGGGCTGAGAAAACCACTATATACACACAGTTATGGAAACAAGTGCAGCACACTTGGAAATATTCACAGTCTTTGTCCTAGCAACCCCTCAAGTAGGATTTTACCCTGCAGTCAATTCAAGTCCAAGAAAAACTATACTCCAAAGAGGGTCGAAAGCATTTAGTAAAAAATTCTGAAGGAAACACGAATAGTCTAGTAATGGCTGATTAAACATTTTTGTATTCTTGCAGATATTTAAAAAGGGTTAGCCAGAAATGGTCTTTTCCTGGGAAAGGTATCTAAAATATGTGGGAGAGGAGGGAACATTATTTTTCACTAAAGAAAAACAATTCTCACACATGGGAATCTAGAAAGACATAAAAACTGTAGGTTAGTATCAGGCACGAGAAAGAATGACAATTGTTAGTCTCAAGTATCTAGACTAACCAGGGCATATTCACTTGGATCCTTCCTTCCAGCATCTAAATGACAGGGTTTATCTTGCTCTGAGTCAACAGAGTAGCTGCTTCACCCTCAATTTAGAAGAGATGAAGTCAGAGAACAAACCAGCTTTGGAGAGCAGGGGATCCACCTGCAAAGGAAGTTGACATTAGAACAGGATGCTGTGGTACCCGCATCCATGACATCATGACTTGCTGCTGGCTCTTGCCATCGGGTTGGCAAAGACAGAAACCAAAGGTGGCAAGAGGGTACTTTGCCAGGAGGACATCAAGGTCCTGCCCTGTGCCTCTCCTCAAGGAGCACCCATCCCATCAGCCTGACTCTTCCCCTAGAATTAAATGCTACCTCCAATGCGACCCTTGGCCCATCCCCTTCTGAGCAGCCAACCCGCAAGTATGAGATGATTAAAAAATACTGTTTCTCGGAGTTCTTGTCATGGCTCAGCGGTTAACGAACCCAACTAGCATCCTTGAGGACGTGGATTCAATCTGTGGCCTTGCTCAGTGGACTAAGGATCTGGAGTTGCTGTGAGCTATGGTGTAAGACACAGATGTGGCTTGGATCTGGCATTGCTGTGGCTCTGGCATAGGCTGGCGGCTACAGCTTTGATACGACTCCTAGCCTGGGAAACTCCATGTGTTGTGGGGGGGTGGGGGAAGGCCTAAAAAGACAAAATATATATGACACATACACACACACTGTTTCTCTGCCCAATGACTTGTACGAGGGTAGGATGGGTTGAGAGGTGGGATAATCCACGACATGACAGTCTTTCCATGGTCACAACTCACTAAGCAGCCAAGTTCTCTAGGAGAGGACTCTAATTAAACGCCTTAGAAAGGAAAGCTACCACAGTTCCTGTTGTGGCTGAGCAGGTTACAAAATCAACTCATATCCATGAGGATGCAGGTTCGGTCTCTGGCCTCTCCCAGTGGGTAGGGCGTTGCTGTGAGCTGTGGTGTAGGTCACAGGTGCAGCTCAGATCCCACACGGCTGTGGCTGTGATATAGGCTGGTAACTGCAGCTCTGGAATTTCCATCTGCCACAGGTACAGCCCTAAAAAGCAAAAAAAAAAAAAAAAAAAAAAAAAAAAAAGGGAAGATAGCAACCAGCCACCAGCTGTGTGTGGGTAGTGGGTCAAGCATAGAGGCAACCAGATATGCAGCTTTGATTCCAAGACCTGGGGGGGGGGGGGAGTCCCCAAGGCTGCTGGAAATGATTGCCAAGTAAGGATTCTCAGGTTTAGAGCAGAAACTACCAGAAAAACTTACGAACACACCTGGTAGGGGAAAAAAGAACCATCCAAAATTTATTCTCCAGACAGACGGACAGCATCAGCAGGTAAAACTACAGGGGTTTCTCCGTAGATCATACATTCAACAAGGCATTATTTATTAGCTTAACAAGTGAGAAAGCCTCTGGTGGTGTCTTCTGTAACAATATCCACTTCACAGTGTAAACAGGTACTATTATTGTGATCACTTACAATTCCAGAAGGAAAGGCACAACTTGGCAAAAAAGGGAAAAAAAGTTTTTTTTGTTTTTTTTTTTTTGTTTTTTTTTGGATCCTAAAGACAGGTGCAATCACGGAGAGACAAACTTTTGGTAATAGTCACAGTCCGCTCTTCCACAAAGAGGGGCAGAAACTTCTCCGCCCAGAAATGTGGGTCTTTCTCCTTCCTTGTTAAATCCTTTTGAGTAACGCTTCATCGTCGGTTTCATATTACATATACAAAAAGGGGATTAAGAAAAAGAGAAGCACAAAGACATCTACATCCCGAACGTCCAGCTGTTCCCACCAATACAGCAACTCTTAGGTTTGAGACAGGGCCTTGGAACACTTCAGCGGTCATCCAATAGGAAAATAGAGACTATCGCTACAAAAATAACAAATAAATGAGGTAGATAAATTAAAGCTTTCACATCCAGGACTTGCCTGTTCCAACTTGGTAGCCTTCATGCAATAATCAGGAAAAAACAAAGTCTTCATAATTACTTGGCAGCAAGTCATCATCAAGGAAACTGGGGTATAAATCAGGCTAAGAAGTTATTAGCAGAGAATAAGAAGGACACCCTTCCAAGAGTTTGTTTCTTGAAGAATGGAGACCCAGCTCTTCGACGGAGTAGGCACTGGTGAACGGAATTAAGTCACCTAAGGTTCCCTGCACAGGTGCTCACCCTCTCCCGGCTTAGGAAGAAGGAAGCATCTGGAAAGCAGAGGGAGGGTGTTGGCACGCTTGGGGCTCCACCTGAACTGTATTTAAATAAGCAGCAACACAAGCACTGACACTCCAAGGACACAAATCAGTCCACCTGAGGGCATCCTACTTAAGGTGCCAAGGCTGAAAAAACTTTTGGAATTCTACAACCTTGGTTTAAAAAAAAAAAAAAAAAAAAAGTACATTCAAAAATGAGGGAGAAAAAAAAAAAAAGAGGGGAGTTGGGTGGGTGGGTGAAGGGTTGGGAGAATACAAAATAGGTTCCTAAAGAGAAGACAGACCTTGTCCATGTACCCGCATACAGTCACCCCAGACACACAGTCCCCACCCCCCCACCCCCTCCAAACAGGCTAAACAGTTGTCTTCTCCATGGTGGTTCAACACCTTCCAACTTGAAATAGGGGACAGTCTTTGGAAACAGTTGCTCTGGGTGGTACAAAGGTTTTATGTATAGTTTGTTGCAAGTAACAAAACTACTTTGCAAGACCCGCTTCTTTCCAAAATTAAAAAAACAAAACAAAACCAACTAGTCTGTATCTGTTTTTCGCATGAATGCTGTTTGTGTTTTTGCAAAGCAGCATAGCAACACTGGGACTGAAGGACGTGCCTGAGGTTGTGGTCACAACTGTAAACATTATTTGCACATCAATAAGAAAACAAACGGGAGATGGGGTCTTTAAAAAAACCAAACTGAAAAAAAGGTACAGATGGAGAGAGGTCACTGCCTGCATCGCTCCCTGGCGCGCGTGCGCGTGCTCCTTTAGCTCAGCTGACCGCGATCTTGTTTTCTTCCAGGAAGTGAGGAAACTGGTGTTTGGCGGCGCCCCCGTCGGCGGCGCCGGGCTTCTCGGCCTCGGCGCTGATCGCTGACTGCGAACCATCCATCTTGGAGAGCGCGGTGTTAGCGGCCACGGAGCTGGCCCCCAGGGACACCGGGAGGGTGGGAATGCCACCGCTCTGGATCACGGAGATTTCATTGGTCTTCATGGCCAGCCCACCGTTGAGTAGGGTGGTGTACTGGTTCCACACCACAGGGTCCACGTTCACCGAAGGGGCCAGGATTTCCTTGGGGAACATCTCGGGGACCCTCTTTCCGTCCGTCCCTAACAGAGCAATGGTGTTCTCGATGGCCAGCTTCCGCCCGCGGCGCGCCGAGCTGTTGTTGGCCCCATGCGTCATGTAATGGACCTACGGGCAGACAGACAGAAAGGTTTCCACCGAAACAGACGGGACTGCGTGTTGGCAAACCAAAGTCAGGGGTGCCTTTAGGTTCTAGCTAAACAGCAGTTCCGGACTTCCCATTGTGGCACAGTGGTTAACGAATCCGACTAGGAACCATGAGGTTGCGGGTTCAGTCCCTGCCCCCGCTCAGCGGGTTAAGGATCCGGCGTTGCCGTGAGCTGTGGTGTAGGTCGCAGACGCGGCTCGGATCCCACGTTGCTGTGGCCCTGGCATAGGCTGGAAGCTACAGCTCCGATTAGACTCCTAGCCTGGGAACCTCCATATGCTGCAGGAGTGGCCCAAGAAAATGGCAAAAAGAGAAAAGTAAATAAATAAATAAAAATAGCTTTTCTGGCTGCCCTGGGGCACAGGGGGTTCTCAGGCTGAAGATCAGGTCCAAGCCACAGTAGTGACCTCTGCCGCAGCTGCAGCAATGCCAGATCCCTGTCAGGCCAAGGATCCAACCTGCATCCTGGTGCTGCATGCACCACAGTGGCAACTCCTAAACAGCTGTCTTAAAAGAACTTATATTTAAAAAAGACAAATGGGCAAATCTCTAAGACCAGTAGGTTGCATCAATGTCCATACCCTGGTTATCATTTATTCTAGAGTTTTGCAAAATTCTGCCCTGGGAGAGAAACAAGCAACACGTGCAGGGCAGCTCTGGATGAGGGCTCCCTTTGTGTGAATCGACAATTACTTGTATAAAAATTTGAGATAAAAAAAAAATAAATCTTGCAGAGTTCCCTAGGGGTTAAGGATCCAGTGTTGTCACTGCAGCGGAACAGGTTCAATCCTTGGCCCGGGAGTTTCTGCATGCCGAGGGTGCGGCCAAAAAATAAAAATTTTTTTTGAAAAAAACAGACCCTGCCCTGATGGAGCTGACATCCTAGACACTCCTGTGTGTCAATGACAGTAATCAATGCTGCAGAGGAAAATAAGCCTCTTTGGGAAGATTGCAGCAGGCCACGGTGAATGACCATTATTCCACCTGTGGTGGCAGGCGAGGCAAGGACGCTGATGAGGAAAAGAGATCCTGCAACCCACAACTTCTGCAACCTGGCCTCTTGACTGCAATTGCCTGGTCTAGCTTTTGACTTTTCAAATCCCTTCGGCCCTTTCTTCTTTATATTTTTTCTTTTAGGGCCGCACCCACGCATATGGAGGTTCCCAGGCTATGGGTTGAATCGGAGCTATAGCTGCCAGCCTACACCACAGCCACAGCAACGCTGGATCTGAGCCTCATCTGCGACCTACACCACAGCTCACTGCAATGCTGGGTCCTTAAGCCACTAAGCAAGGCGAGGGATCCAACTGGCATTCTCATGGATACTAGTTGGGTTCATTAACCACTGAGCCACGACGGGAACTCCCCTTTCAGCGTCTTTAAAGAGTTGAAGAATGGAGTGGGTATTAGGCTTCAAGTTGGGATTGCAGATTAAGTTACTTCATGCTCCCCCCCGACATTCTTGCCACCTTGACTAAAAAATTAAAAGGATATAGATTTTTAAAATAGGCGCTTTTTTTTGCCACATCCGCAGCAAGCATTGAACCTGTGCTACAGTAGCAACGCAAGCCACTGTGGTGACAAACACCGGATCTTTAACCCTCGAATTCCACATGGGAGCTCCTTAATCAGTACTTTTTTTTGGTTTCTGAAGTCTCTAGGCCATAGGCCAGGGATTGAATCCCCACCATAGGAGTGGAGGGACCCAGGCTGTGGCGTGACAGTGACAGATACTTAAACCACTGAGCCACAAGGGAAATCCGAATGAGTCCTTTTGATTCCTAAAATGATGCAAAGTCTTCTAGGTCAACTGTAAGATGAAGCTTCAACATTTTTTTTTTTTTTTTGTCTTTTTTTGCTATTTCTTGGGCTGCTCCCGTGGCATATGGAGGTTCCCAGGCTAGGGGTCGAATCGGAGCTGTAGTCTCCGGCCTATGCCAGGGCCACAGCAACGCGGGATCCGAGCTGCGTCTGCGACCTACACCACAGCTCACGGCAACGCCGGATCGTTAACCCACTGAGCAAGCACAGGGACTGAACCTGCAACCTCATGGTTCCTAGTCGGATTCATTAACCACTGCGCCACGACGGGAACTCCCAACATTTTTTTTTCTAACTAGCCTGTAGAATTCAACTAGTCTGCTCACTGGAGAGGCAGAGAAAAGAGGGCCAGAGAAGCACGCCTTACACAAACTAGAGGCAGGGCCAAGAGGAAAACCCAGGTCCCTCGTTCCCGTCCTCTGTCCTTTGGGCACTTTCCATACTTACATGGCAGAGTCCCCCACCCCGACTCCCACCCCGGCCCCCACCTCGGCCCCAGGTAACATCCTAGAGGGAACCAGTTTATGGTAACAATAGTTAGAGGCCAGTCTCTGGAAGGACCCAGCTGTTCAGTTTGAAGGAATGGCTGATGCCCTGGAGGCTCTCCTCTTTTAACTCCAGCGGTACTATAGCACACACGTTTAACTCATGGTATTTATTTCAAGCTAGCAGGTTAGGAAAACAAAAACATACAGGGTGGTTAAGTCTGAAAGCACACACAACTCCTTAAAGGATTTAGCAATATTGCGTGATAACACGTGACAGCTACGCTTCAGACTCAGCTGTGGATATACAGGCACTGACTGCAACCAGCATCCCAATTTCAGAGATGCTATGATGTCAGAGAAGCCTGTGTAATAAGTAGCCCACTTGGCGCCTTAGAATGATGCCACCTGACACTGAGCCCCGATCCTGCTGAAACCCTCAAGAAACTCACCTTCAAGTTGCCTTTGGTGGTAAAGGCTCGCCCGCATACATTACACACAAAAGGCTTCTCCCCAGTGTGAGTGCGCTCATGAATCTGCAGAGCACTGGCAGATGAGAAGTTCTTCCCGCACCGCGTGCAGCCGTGCTGCTTGGCCTGTCGTCGGGGTTGGGCCGCTAACAACGGTGTCATACCTGGGGACATGGTTGCAGGACCAACAAACGCACCAGGAACTTCAACTTTGACGTAGGTGGTGGGCTGGGCTCGGATAAACGTCGATGGAATGCTTCGACCTGATGTGCACAGAGAAGAAAAAAAAAAAAATCGCAAGCCTTTATCATCCCACAATCACTTATTTGTCAAACCAAAGAAAGAGCTTCGATGACAGGTGCCTCGCTGCCTGAGCGCCTACAAATGGCTTTCAGGAAATGTTATCTCAGAAGTTTTCCTTTTGCTTGGTCACATGCACAGAGATGAATGACTCCAAGATTTAGAGAATTTTTATGGATTTTGGCTTTTAAAAGGTAAGGACAAGGAGCTCCCATTGTGGCTCAGCAGTAACAAACCTGACTCGTACATGAGGACAGAGGTTCGATCCCTGGCCTCGCTCAGTAGGTTAAGGATCTGGCATTGCTGTGAGCTGCAGATGTGGCTCAGATGTGGCATGGCTGCGGCTGTGGTGTAAGCCGGCAGCTACAGCTCCAGTCGACACCTAGCCCAGGAACTTCCATATGCCACACATGTGGCTCTAAAAAGCAAAAAAAGAAAAGAAAAGATATGGGCAACACACAAACCCATGCAAAGCAACTCCAGGTTCACACTCCTGTGTAAAGTAACCTTTAAAGTATGCCCTGACACCATCCTTCTCATTCTCTAATGTTGCCATTCCTCCCATTTTACCATTAATGCCATCAATAGGTATCCCAAAAATTTATTTTTGGCCTCAATTGAGGTCTGCAAAAGTTTCTAAGCCAGGGATCAAACCCACGCCATGGCAACAACCGGAGCCACAGCAGTGACAATGCCAGACCCTCAACCCACTGAGCCACCAGGGAACTCCTAGACACCCTTTAATTTATACTTTTTTTTTTTTTTTTTTTTTTTTTTTTTTTGGTCTTTTTGCCTTTTCTAGGGCTGCTTTCCATGGCATATGGAGGTTCCCGGGCTAGGGATCGAATCGGAGCTGTAGCCACCGGCCTATGCCAGAGCCACGGCAACGCGGGATCTGAGCCGCGTCTGCGACCTATACCACAGCTCATGGCAATGCTGGATCCTCAACCCACTAAGCAAGGCCAGGGATCGAACCTGCAACCTCATGGTTCCTAGTTGGATTTGTAAACCACTGCGCCACGACGGGAACTCCAATTTATATGTGTTATTTAAAATAGGTTCGATTCTCTTCTCTCCCTTAAAAGTTATCAATCTGTGAACCTTACACTAGGGCGTGGGATTTCAGAATCAAGGAACTATGGCCAAAAAGCAGTGCCCATTTTCTCAAAAATTCTTCTCCTGGAGGATTTACTTAATATTAGCTATATACCCCCACATGGCTCCAACACAAAAAGTAGAAACCAACCAAACATAAGCACACTATCCAAACCCCGTCTGCATGAACCATCCTGAATAAGAGCACGCCAGTACTAGGACAGAGGTCGTCATTACTTCCTCCATCCACAAGTACAGACAGAGAGGCCAACTGCCCTACGGAAGAGCTATTTCACATACACCACTCTCTCCACGTGTCAAGTTCAACCCAGGTTCACTGTGGATGACCTTGTGCCCAGAATGGACCCAAGTTAAATCCAAAGCTCTATCACCTTCCATCTCAGTGCGGCTGTTCTCGGAGCTGTCCGCTTTGCTGCCAACCTCGGGAGACTTGGACTTGATGCTCTCGGCTTGGCTATTGGCCGGAGAGACTGCCTGGAAGGAGGTGGTCTCCAGGACATCTGGACTTCGGCTCTGGTACTCCTGGTCTCCCATCACTGAGGATGAAGAGTCATTGGTCAAGCCATCGCTCTCCACTGAGCCGTTTTCTCGGCTGCTCTGTCGCTGCAGGACAAGGGCAGTGAGTCCCCCCTTTCCCGGGGCATCTAGGGAAGCCATCATGGTCAACCCCAGAGTGGGGGACGCCGAGTGGACGCCGGGAAGAGGCACGGCGACCTTGGAGGAGCTGCTGGGGGCCTCCTGGGTGCAGACGTCATCCACGTCGATGCTTTCCACGTCATCCAGACAGACGGCGCCGGTACTGCCGTTTTCACTGACCATCATCGGCTCAGGACCCGCAAAGTCACAGGGATTCTCGGGCAGAGGCGTGTTGGGAATCTGGCCGCCCATGTGCATCCGGATATGCTGCTGCAACAGGACGGCGTTGGTAAACTTCTTCTGGCAGATGGGGCACGAATGCTGTGTCTTTATGGACGTGTTGGTCCGGTGGACCCCCAGGTGCGTCTTCAGGTTGCCTTTGGTGGAGAAGGCGCGACCACAGATCTTACACTGGAACGGCCTCTCCCCAGTGTGGGTGCGGTAATGCATTTTGAGGGAGCTTTGGCAGCTCAAGACGCGGTGGCAAATGAGACATTCGTTGGGGTCGGTGGGAGCCTTGTCGATGTTCTCCACCAGCTGCTGCAGTTTCAGGGTCTCGGACCCCGGCTCGGGTGCCCCACTCCCTTGGAAGCCACCAACCCTGGGGGAATTATGGTTCGGCCCCCCTCCGGGCAGGATGGGTCCATTCTCATTTTCTGGAGAAGGCCCGGGCTGCGGGTCTTGCTTGAGGTCCTTGGGGTGAGTCCCCGAAGAGAGATTCTGAGGTAGCCCTACATGGGGGGTCCCCGTCGCAAGGACAGGTTTGCTGTCTAAAGAGAGACCGGGTTCATCTACGGGGACGGGGCCAGAGAGTGCACAGGGAATGCCGTTGCCTGCCGTCATCTTGTCGTGGAAGTCAGCAAAAAGCTGGGGGTTCGCCTTCACCTGGGGGTGTCGATGAAAGTGCACCTTGAGGTTGCCCTTGGTGGTGAACCGGTGGCCGCAGACAGAGCACACAAAGGGTCTCTCTCCGGTATGGGAGCGGAGGTGGATCTGCAAGGAGCTATCAGTCCCAAAAACCTTGCTACAGTACTTACACTTGTGCTTGTAGAGGGCCTCGTCCTTGGGTTTGCCATCCACCGGGGACACACTCGGGGGCTTCCCTTTGCCTTTCCTGGACGGGTCTAACGCCCCCGCGGAGAAGGGGCTCTGGAAGAGCACAGAGCCCGGGGCCTGAGGTAGCAATGCACCCGGGAGGCGTGACAGCACACCGGGGAGCACCCGGGTCCCATCCGGCTTCAGGGCGAAAGGCGTCAGCCCTGGGGACACGGAGCTGGTGGCGGGAGGGATGTTGGCGTGAGGTAGCTTGGCTGGTTTCAAGGTGTCCAGAGACAGACCCGGGCTTCCTGCTTTCTGGCTGAGCAGAGCCACGGCGGCCGACACCTGCTGGGACACGTGGCTGCCCAGCGTCTTGAGGGCATCGGCGCCGGCCGCGCCCGAGTGGAGGGCGTGCGAGGCCCACATGTTCACCTGGACGCGGATCTGCTCGGTGAGCTGGATCTGCTGGAGCTGCTGCTGCTGCAGGCACAGGATCTGCTCCAGAACCCAGGGGATGCTGTTGGCGCCGGGCAGGGGGGCCGGCGGCGCGTCCGCACTCCGCTGGTTCACAGCCACCTTGGTGCCCCGTAGTGCTTGAAGCGTGACATTGGTGTTGGCCACTTTGCCTTTGGGTAAATAGCTTATGTCCTGGGGTGTGGGCGGCAGGGCAGCCTCCGTCTTCAAGTACACAACGGACTCGGTCCCCGGCTTCTCCTTCGTGTCCCCGGAGCCGCCCCCCTCCTCGCTGTGAGTGTCCTTCCTGCTTGGGCTGTGTGGCTGCTGGCTCAGCACAGCCCCGGGGAAGTCTTCCGAAGGCACCGGCCCCTCGCTGTCATTCATGATGAGGACAGGGGGAGTCTTAGTGCAATTCTTCTTATGGTCTAAGAACTCGGAGAAACTGAAGAACTCGGCACAGCATTTCTCACAGATGTGGGTCTCCTCTCGCCGAGGCCTCTTTATCCCCGCTGCGTCCGCGCTCACCTCGTCACCAGTCCCCGGGCGGTTCATTGGCGCACCTGTGACAGGAGAGAGACAGCTAAGAACCTCGATCCAGAAAATGATGTATGTGGGGCAATTTTTTGGCAAAAACCACAACTCACAATACAGACACCTTCATGACCTGTGTCCCAACAAGCAGAAGGCTATGTAAGGGGACAAGGCGTTCCAAGAGTCAATGATCCAAGCACTCGGGTAGAGAGGCCAAGCCCAACCCCCCCCCCATGTCAAATCCTAACCCCAGCCCACCCAAGCATGTGACCTTTGGAAGGGGGGGGTCCTTTGCAAATGTCATTAGGGTGGGTCTCAAGCCCAATTCCTGGTGTCCTTAAAGAGAGAAGAAAGGCAGGTGAGAGATGGAGGTTGTGTGAAGATGAGGCCAGAGTTACCGGCTATGAGCCAAGGATGGCTGGACACCAAGAGAAGGGAAATGAGGAGACCTGGTACAGACACACCCTCACAGCCTTCGAAGGAATCAACCCTGCCCACACCTCAATTCCAGCCCCGTCCAGCCTCCAGAACGGCAAGAATACATTTGTCTTACGCCATCCAGTTTGCACCAACTTGTTAAGGCTGCCCCAGGGACACTCAGGCAATTTATTAAAACAATCCCTTGGCGCTCTGCCCCACCCCCACTCAGCGCTGGACTGCATGCCATCCACAAACATGACGCTGGCAACCCACTCGCTCCTGGGCTGCTCAAATCCACCCTGGGCCCATGACAAATCTGCAGTAAATCACTCGTTTAAACAACGCGATTAGTGTACCATCCCATGAGGAGGGACGACGAAAGTACCACACACAAGGTGAATGTAGACAGGAAGACCAAGCAGATGTGCTGAGCAATATTCTCACATAAGAAAAAACTGGGGAGTTCCCATCATGGCTCAGTGGTTGACGAATCCGACTAGGAGCCATGAGCTTGCGAGTTCGATCCCTGCCCTTGCTCAGTGGGTTGAGGATCCGGCGTGGCCATGAGCTGTGGTGTAGGTTGCAGATGCCGTTTGGATCCCCCGTTGCTGTGGCTCTGGCGTAGGCTGGTGGCTACAGTTCCGATTAGACCCCTAGCCTGGGAACCTCCATATGCCGCGGGAGCAGCCCTAGAAAAGGCAAAAAGACAAAAAAAAAAAAAAAAAAAGATTGCACGTCCAAGAAAAATACTTCACTTAAGTTTCCTGATTACGAAAAACCTATAGAAACGCCTTAACAGGTCATTAAAGGGTTAATAAGCCGTTCAACAAAGAAGCTGAAGAAAGGAGGAAGGGACGGGAATGGTGGATTTTATTTCTCGCTCTCCATTGGCAACTTCCACGACTAACACAAAATCCAACAAGCCTTATTTTGAGCAGCTGCATCCTAAAAAGGATTGGTCCTTGGACATCTTTTGTAATTGGGCCCCACTTCCTTCACAGTGAGTGCTAGTTTGCACATTTTTATGAGTTGGGTTTTTTTTTTAAGTTTTATGGAAATATAGTTGTTTACAATGTTGTGATAATTCCCGCTGTATAATAAAGCGATTCAGTTAACACATACACACATCCATTCTGTTTCAGATTCTTCTCCCATAAAGATTATCACAGAATATTGGGTAGAGTTCTCGGTGCTATACTGTGTTGGCCAGTCATTCCCTATACCACATATGCCAATCTCCAACCCCCAGGCCATCCAACCCCTCAATCTGTCCCCTTTGGTGACCATAAGTTTGTTTTCGAAGTCTGCGTCTGTCAGCCTGCACATTAAAATGCCTACCTTGGGACTGTGCTTTAGCCAGATGCCTGAGTCCTGGTAAGTGGAAAATCTCTAAGCTCCTTTATTGTTCTCATTTCCTGGCTATTATATATATATATATACATATATTTTTTTTTTTTTTTAGGGCTGCATCTGAGGCCAATGGAGGTTCCCAGGCTAGGGGTCAAATCAGAGCTACAGCTGCCAGCATGCACCACAGCCACAGTAATGTGGGATCTGAGTCGCATCTGCGACCTACAGCACAGCTCATGATGCCAGACCCTTAACCCAACGAAAGAGGTCAGGAATGGAAACCTGCAACCTCATGGTTCCTAGCTGGATTCGAACCACTGCACCACGATGAGAACTCCCCTAAAAGTTCCTGCACACCCTACCACTAAAAGTCATACAGCACACTTCAGACCCAGCAACTTCAGGTGTGCAGATCTAAACCATGGGCATTTGCACAGGCAGACAAAAATCCATAAAGAAGGGTATTTCCACAGAAATGGTCACAGCCACAAAAAAAGGTAAATTTTGGTTTACCTGCACTGCACAAACTATGCAGAATTTCCATATGTCCTGACATGGAGACAAAAATTAAGTGGAAGTTATAAAAATTATGTAGCATGTGGCCATTTTTGTTGAAAGCGAAAAACTATTTGAAGTTACGAATACACAAGGAAGGATACCAGGAAGGATCCATTTATTTTTAAAATAAAATTAACACTTTTTAGGAGTTCCTGCTGTGGTGCTATGGGTTAATAATCCAACTGCAGCAGCCTGGGTCACTGTGGAGGTGCTGGTTTGATACTCCACCCAGGAACCTCCATGTGCTTCGGCGCAGCCATTTAACAAAAAAGGGTAGGAGCTCCCACTGTGGCTCCGTGGTACAATAGGATTGGTGGCATCTTTGGAGCACTGGGATGTGAGTTGGATTGCTGGCCTGGCACAGTGGGTCAAGGATTCGGCATTGCTGCAGTTGCGGCTTAGATCACAACTGTGGCTTTGGATCTGATCCCTGGTCCAGTAGCTCCATATGCCACACGGTGGCCAACAAAAGAAAAAATAAGTATTTTTAAAATTTTGAAGTTTTTTAAAAAAGTAAAAATGAGCACTTTTTAAAGCAAACAAACCCATTTTGCATCTCAAATTCTTGAGATTGTATTTCCCAACACATGGGGCTTTTTGACTGAGGAGTCAGTCAAAAGTTTTGGGAGAAAGGTTGGTCTTGAAACAAAAGTGTGTTTCTGTGAGATAGATCTAGTTTTCAACTAGATTTTCAAACATGGGTTCCTTTAAATGGTCTTATTAAGCTGACAATGTTTTTAATTTCAAATAAGGTAATAACTAAATTTTGCAAGGTGTGTGGGGTAAGGGTGGGTCAGGGAAAAGAAAACAGATCAGGATCAAGTTAGTATAACAGGTTTGATATGGTGGGCTTACCTCTCAAGATTTCTTTTTTTAATTTTTTTTTGTCTTTTTGCCATTTCTTGGGCCGCTCCCACAGCATATGGAGGTTCCCGGGCTAGGGGTCGAATCGGAGCTGTAGCCTCCAGCCTACACCACAGCCACAGCAACTCGGGATCCGAGCTGCGTCTGCGACCTATACCACAGCTCACGGCAACGCTGGATCCTTAATCCACTGAGCAAGGGCAGGGATCGAACCCGCAACCTCATGGTTGCTAGTCGGATTTGTTAACCACTGCGCCACAACGGGAACTCTCTTTTTTTTTTTTTGGTCTTCTTAGGGCCGCACCCACAGCATATGGAGGTTCCCAGGCTGGAGGTCCAATGGGAGCTACAGCTGCTGGCCTACACCACAGCCACAGCAACACCAGATCCAAGCCATGTCTGTGACCTACACCACAGTTCATGGTAACGCCGGATCCTTAACCCACTGAGAGAAGCCAGGGATCGAATCCGCAACCTCATGGTTCCTAGTCAGATTCATTTCCACTGCGCCGCGACGGGAACTCCTCAAGATTTCTATTAAATGTATACAAACATGAACGTGTGTTATGTGATGAATTTACTGTGCTTCAGTGGTCAGTTTCTCCATCTTTTCTATTTCCATGGCTTATCCATGGTCAACCCGACAACTTGGGCTGCTGAAAACAAAAAAAGTCACTTAAAGCCTCTCTTAACAATCCGTCTCACCTCCTACTGTGTGCAAAGCAGGGGCTAAAAGCCTGATGATGAAAAGATGAGCAGCCTGATAGCCTCCTGCAGTCCAGACTAGAGCCTCCAGGTGCCCCAAGCGCCACACTACCCTGGTGCAATCTCATTAAACATCAGCCCCCTTACAGAGGAGAAAAACAGACTCCAGGTAATGTGACTTGCCCGAGGCAAGACAATGAAAATTCTAGTCATAGATAACTTCTGAGTAATTATGCTACTAACAACTCGATGAGGTAGAGCCTACTACACTTAACAGAAGGGGACACCGAGGCACAGAGGACATTCTCGAGTTTGTGCATCTGGTCAAGTGCAGCGCCAATGTTCAAACCCAGGCAGGGGGTTCCCGTTGTGGCGCAGTGGAAACAATCTGACTGGGAACCATGGGGTTGCGGGTTCGGTCCCTGCCCTTTCTCAGTGGGTTGATGATCTGGCGTTGCCATGAGCTTTGGTGTAGGTCGCAGATGCGCTCGGATCCAGATCCGGCGTGCCTGTGGCGTAGGCTGGCAGCAACAGCTCCGATTAGACCCCTAGCCTGGGAACCTCCCTATGGCGCAGGTTGCAGCCCTAAAAAACAAACAAATAAACAAACCCCAAAACCCAGGCATGCAGGACCCAGACCCTCCATTTGAACTCTTCCTTCAGCCGCTTCCTATCAGAGTATGTTTCTTTTGTTGCGAATGCAACTATCTTTCCACCCACAGAAACCCCAGAGGGACAGGAAAGCTTGAGGGGTGGGGTGGAGGGGTAAGTCAGGACACCTCTGAGGCTGACACGGAGTCAGCAGGTAGGTACCTTCTTCCTTCCAGCCCCACTCCTGCTCCAAAACGATCATCTTTCAAAGAACCTAGTTTAAAATATTCGTTAACTCCCAGAATCCTTAAGCTAGTATCCATTTGCTACCTTTCCCAAGATTTGTAATGGTGCTTGGCAGGTGGGGGGGGGGGCAGTTAAGTGACGCAGTCTTTCCGGAAAAGCAACTCTGGTAATTATGTGTCGAGAACTTTAGAGTGGAACTTTTTAAAAAAGTTTCTCTCCGGAGAGAAATCCAGGCTATAGGTAGGAACATAGAAACAGATACAACTTCAGACTATGACCATACCAGCCTGAAGACACCCAGTCTCGGAAGCTAAGCGGGGTCCAGCCTGGTTAGTACTTGGATGGGAGATATAATTTCTGCAGAGCACAATCCACCACCATCATCCTTTTCGTGTCATTCTCCTTCCACCTAGCAATTTCCTCATGAGGAATTTACTTTGTGATACCAGGAATACAGGGCTCGTGTTAACCAACAGTCTAAACAAAAACGGATGTCCTCTGATCCATCAATGCAGTTCTGATTAAATAAATCAGGGTACAGAAAAAAGATGACCTCTTTGTAGCCTACGAAAATAAAGTACATCTTTCGGGCTTGCGCTATAGGACAGCCGCCCTAGATTTATTCCAAGAGGAGGAAAAAAATGTAGAGAACAGGATGTATATATAATGTTTCCATTTGTGCTTGGGGATAAAGATTTAAATATGTACATGGGAAACTTTGGAAATAAGAGACCCTGTGGCTGGTCTCTGCTTTTTGGTGCACAGGCCTGGGGTGGAAGAGAAGCTTGCAAAGTGTATACACTTTCATACTTTGGTTTCTTTTTAATTAGCATGTTACACATCTCGGCTCAGCCATTTTACTTCAGAAAATCTATTAAAGAGCCTATGTACAAAGGCTCATTCTGCTTTGTAAGGAAGGGCCAAGGCAAAACGACTACCTACCACCCTCCACAAATGGCAACAAAGCACACGCTTCAGACTCTTACACCTTAACACGCTTATCTTTGTAGCCACATAAGTAAGTGCCTTGGTTCCCAATTTGCAAATGTGGAGACTGAAGCATGGAGATAGCTGACTCAAGGTGCCACACTGCCGGCTGGAAAACACAAGAGCTGGGAGTGTGTTAAGTACTATTCATTTAAGAAGGAGGCTCAAGTCAGTGTTCTAATTTATAACTGCTTCTTCTAAAGCGGTTTCTCAAGTTTTTCTTTTTTCATTTTATCTATGAAGGCTTTTAAAGCATTTTTTCCTAATCACCCCCCCAAATGCTAATATCACAAATATATTGTGTATCTATTTATATACTATGGTCTAAGGTCACAAACCACTGCCACATCAATAAACGTTTTTGCTCCCCTACCCCCCCAAAAAAACAATTTTCATCAGTCTTAAGGATAACATCTCCTCACTGAAAATGCAGGTTCTAAAGCAGGTATTCTTTAAAGCAGGGTCTATGCACAAGATAGGAAAAAAATGGCAACCTTATTTTTGTTACGAAGCTGAACTCAAAGTTAACGTTTCTTGCCATTATAAACGGGGGGGGAACACGCTCCAGTGGTATCCACAGAGCCTGTGTCTACATCATCGACAGAAAACAGGTATTTTCATATGCTCTTAATGCAGTTGTATTACTGGAAATTCTGGTTACCTAACTGCTAAGATCTTATTTATTGGGTTCATAAAGAAGCACGTTACCACATCACAAAGGTTTTCATTTTTTTTGGCTAACTGTATCCCAGTGCAATTTATTTCCTTGGTGTCACTGTGTATTTTATTTTTATGCGTTTGAATCCATGCTGTGGAGGGAGACTATGGCACAAAAAAGGTTAAGCTCCCTGCCCCAGAAGGATCCAGCAGTTCCCAAGAGTGATTTACAACCTGAATACCAGCTTGCCCTCACTGTATACACAGACTCGCCTCTTCTGTAGCCTCGAAGCAATACCGCAATACCGGCAACATCCCACTCGAGTCTTAAAACAGCAGGAGCTCTGTTTGCTGGTGCAGTAAAAAGTACTTCTACATCCAGATCACCCCTGGCAAACACTGAAAGCGTATTTGCCAAAGAGTAAGAGGACTCTGTTATGAACAATTGCCCGGTAGGCTTAAGTTAACCCTTCCCCAAAGGAAAAAGCAAAGTTCAGAGGGATTACACAGCAACGAGATCGCCCATCCTTGCACCCCACCCCCACTCCGAATTTTAGGAATGTTATCTCTCAGCATCTAGTTATCCAATAAGTTGGAAGAATGCAGTAAACCCAGCAGGGGTCTTAGATTCAATCACTGCCAAATGGATAGAAAATACTCTTACTATTGTATAGGAAGAAAGGCTCCTGGGCTAGAGGCCAATCAAATTCTAGAGGCGGTGGAAATGCTTAAAAAACAAACCTGTGTATCTCGAGAAAAGCGTTATGCCTCAAGCTTATCTTTTTTTTTTTTCCATTCCTATATTAAAAGAACTACAATGAGTAGATTACCTAAAGGACACAGTATCTTCTACCCTACCCCCACCCCAGGATAATTGCCCACCAAAAAACAAAAGGAAATTGAGATGCCCTTCCATCCTGAACCAGTTCGAAGGTTTTAAATTTGCATTCAGCAACTTGTAGGTGGCAAATTTGAGCTGTTTTAAGTTTCTCCTTAATTAAGGTATCAAAAAAGTTATTCCAATTAGGCTTGGATCAAATTCAAGGAAAAGAACCCAAGTTTCTTTGCGCCAAGGTGTGTGAGCTCTGCTATTTACGCTCTAGAGATATGTCCCATTTTGCCTCAACTGGAGCTCATCTTATAAGCCATTTGTAAACTCCACGTAGGCGGCAGCTTTTGCGGCCTCCTTCACCAGAGCTCCCTAGAACAAAGACTGGCACAGACTCAAAATTTGGGAAAGAAATGGATGGGGGTGATTAGGGAAGATGCGGTTCTCGTCTGGACTTAGAGGCTTTTTAAAAGAGGTAGATGCTTTTTCAAGTAACTGAAAGCACAACAGGTTAAGAATGATGAAGAGGGAACTTCTTAAACCTCTTCCCATTATTTTTCCCAGGGCAGCAAAGCCCAAATCACCAAACACCAATTCTTTGCTTTTATTTCCTACTTATTCCCCGGGACCTCTTCATCTAAAGCTTGCAAAGGCACCTCTCAAAAATTAAAAGGAAGGAGAGATCAAACTCAAAACCAACCACACTCAGCACCCCTGGGTCCCTCATCAAAGCAACTGATAGAACATCCCATTCCATAACCAATTCCTCTAAAACCTTGATAAACACCACAGCGTCTTGGCTTTAGAGCCAGGCTCAAATCAAACCGGACAAGGCAACCCTAGGCAAGTCACCGCAACCAGGAGCTGAAGTTTACTCTAAAATGAGAATTATGGATTATGTACCCGAGGTCCCCAGCTCAGAGCAGGCGGCAGATAAAACTGCAGAATTACTTCACTTGGCAGTTCAGCACCATCTTGACACAATCAAAACCAAAACATTGTTATTTTGAGCAAAATTAATTACTGATCACATTTCCAACACAGTGAGCCTTCAAACGATCTAAACAGGACCCTTCATCTCCATAGTGTAGAAAGAGAACCCAAAAGCTCAAAAATAGAGCCGTTCTCAAGGTTACACAGCTGAAAGTCACACAATCAGACTGGAATGCACATCTCACTCTAAAACCTTACAAAAGACTTAACTTCATTTAAAAAGAGGAAGCAATAACTCTATCCCGGCCTCCCAAGATGGCTCCCCCACCCACCACCTTGAGGAAGGCAGCAGAGGCTTGAATAAGCAACTATCATTGACTTGTGCAATTTCTTTTTAATGGAACAAAAGGGGCTGTGGGCAAGTTGCAGCCCCTCTTTCAGGAACTCGGAAACAGAAAGTCAGCCTGCAACACTAACTAATGCTACTATCACGACTTTCCTCTCCCTCAATTAAAACAAGAGCTCCCAAGTGCCCTATTCTCAGAATCCTTACTGCCAGTGTAGGTCATTGCAGTTTAGAAACTGGGGCTAGGCAGTTTATTTGAAATTTGGGAATCTTAATCATTGATGGTTGTAATCCAGTTTGGCACAAAAGGCATTTGAACTCTTTTGAGAAAATGCTAATTTTCCTCTGCGAAGCATGAGTCTCCTGACCACCTGCAGATTTTTCTGATCTGCTAATTGATCGCTGGACTTCATTTTCCTCTCTCAAAACGTGCATTCTTTACAAGTGGGTCTCTAATTGGCTTTGCAAAAATTTTAAGACCAGGCTAAACTGGATTTTTAAAATCACACACACACACACACACACACACACACAGGCTGCTCAAATGCAAAATGCATTCACTGCTTGTTTGGGAAAACTACCTTCTGTCCCATGGTGGCAACTGGGGGTTCTGCAAACACATTCTAGGACCGGAAGAATTCTTTCCAAGAACTCCAAAGATATAGCAAAGAATACCTGGCAGAGTCAGGGATAGCTCAAGCAACAGATTAAAGTCCCCAGGCGCTCCCATCCCTAGCCAGGGCTCTCCGACCCCCTGCCCCAGCCCGTCCCATTCTCATCCATCAGGTGTGAGCCGGTACCTGCATGGGGACCCGCCTCTCAGCAAGGGCGAGGTTCCAGGCTGGGTCTCCAGGGGGCGCCCGCGCGCAACTCAGCCATCCACTCCAAGCCAAGCGATCAATAGCAACTCCCCCTCCCAAATCGCGGAGGGAGCGCACTGCCCCGCCGAGATCCCAACCAGCTCCGGCTAACTGCAAACTCCAGCCTGCGTTAACTTAAGAAGCAACCCCCGTAACAAGCTCCCCTTAAGTGCCAACCACAACCAAAAGCCCCACTTAAGTGCGCTCACCCAAAATGTAGGGGGTAGGGGGAAGGGGAGGTCAGAGCAGGACCAGGGGAGGGGTCAGAGCCAGGAGCTCGCCCCTCCTCTCGGGAGGAAGCAGGCGGGCGGAGGGTTAACCCTTTTGTTCCAGGTGGGCCAGGCAGCGAAGCCTCTCCATTCTCCCCCCACCCCCTCCCAAGGCACAAAGAGAGTCCACTCCTCCGACCTCGGGTGCGCGCTGCCCTGACCATCGGACGCCCCAAAACGCACAGCCGCCCCCTCGGTCAGGCCGATCTCTTTAATTTGCCGTGAAGAAAATGTTATTTGGAAGGAAATAAGGATGATACATTATCTTATTTAAAATTAAGGAAACTTGCTACATTCCCTCCGCGAAATAAAGGGTACGGTAGCAAAAAAGTAGCGACCGTCTCCCCAAAGGAGTTGTGGCTCGGATTGCCTGGGGTTGCCGCGCACACCTCATCACCGGTTGGGAAATTAGAAAGCAGGCGGCGAGGGAAGTCATCAACAAGGCCCAAGAGGAGGTTAAAACGCCCCCTCCCCCCACGCGTACGCTAAAAACTTATCAGGCGACAATTTGGCGGGCCGGGACGGAGGGGAGATAGTGGGAAATCGACTCGCTCCTAAAGCCCCTTGGGTGAAATGACTAGGAAGAGAGGAGTTTGCTCGGCTGCTCCCGACCAGTCTAGGGGTCCCGAACTCCTCCCGACCCCGGGGCGCGCGGCTCGGAAGCGTGGGCCGGGTCAGCCCCGGGAGCTCGCCCTGGCCGCGACCGCCCAGCCCTGGCCCGACCTCTCCCCTCTGGCCCCGCCGCGCGCTTTTGGAAAGCCGGGCGCCCTAGAAAAGCAACGCAAAACGCCAGACCCGTGCACCCCAGCGGGGCTGCCCGTGCGCCCGCGACCCCCGCCCCTGGGGCCCGCACCCCTCCCGCGGGCCGCGGTTATTTTTAGGAAGTCGGAAATCAAAGATGGCTGGAGGTCAGGCCCCGAAAGGTTAGGGCGAAGATCGGCAGGCGACGTAGCCCCGGGAGAAAAGAGGAAAACCAAAAAAAAAAAAAAAATTTTTTTTTTAAAGGGAAATACTGTGCCCTTCTCCTCTACCTCCTCGGGCCCTCCAATGCCCTCCGCAGCGCGGGTGGCCCGCACCCCAGCTCCAGCGGGTGGGGAGAGGTCGCGCCCCCTCCCCCCTCTTGTCCCGGGAGGGGCGCGTGCAACAGATCGCCCTCCCCCAGGAGTCTTCCAAGGGTGCGCCCCTTCCCCAGCTTCCTGGAAAAGCCCCCAATGGGTGAAGGAAAGAGTGGGGACCCCCGGGGTCTTTCTTTTAAAAGCGGCGCCAGGGAGGGAGGAGGGGAGCCTCGGTTACAAGTGGGGGGGGGGAGGTTACCAGTGAGGGGAGTGGAACCAATTAAGAGAGGGGCAGAGGACAAGGAGAAGCGAACCTTCCAGGAATGAGAGGGACGGAGGAGAGGCTGGGGGTCAGTTTTACAATAAGAATAGAGAGACCTGGGGGTGAAACTTACACAAGAGGGGAGAAGCGATAAAAGCGTAAAATTAACAAGGGCGGGGGTGGGGAATGGTGCTGCCGCTCCTCCCTGGAACTGAGTCCTCAGATCTTGGCTCCAGAATCTGCGCTAGGAGCCTCTGGCTCCCCCAAAGCCCGCGCCTTCGAGGGTCCCGCGAGCGTCGGGGAAACTGCCCGCGCCGGCGTGCGCCCCCAGCCCCACTCACCCGGCTCCCCGGCCACCGGAGCCGATGGGGCCGCATCTGCAAACTCCGCGGCGGGCTGCTGCGGCTGCTGCTCGCCCTGGTCCTCCTCCGAGTTGATGTGTTGGGGTTTCGCCTGCTTGCGCCTCGACATGGTGCGAGCATCGGGGAGCCTTGGAGAGCCGCGGTTATTTGCCCACTCCACCACAAATTCCTGGAGTTGGGAAATTTACCCCCCTTCGGCCAGAACGCGCATGTCCCAGTAATTATTATTATCAATAATGCATTGCGATTTATCATGAGCCCTGACAGCTGATTGGCCTGGGTCCAAGACCTCAGAGATCATTTAAATAAGCCCTCATTGATCAGGGAGGGGCGAGGCATTCTGGGCTTTGTAGTCCGGCCCTGCAAGCGACAAAGGCGTGTTCATCGGGGGAGCGCAACTAATTAGCATCCGGGCTCAGATTGGCTGGATCGTGGACGAAATCAGAGGGGGGACCCATCCTCGCTTCAGCTATTTGAGTCCTTGGAGAGAAAAAGAAAAATAATTGTGTACTTACTAAAAACTAGAAGCTTCCGTAAAAGTTTTAGAAGAGTATAATTGGTAGCGTGCTCCAAAAATTACTTTTGTAAGGTTGATATCCGCGGAAGCCGGGAAGGAAAGTCTTTTCAGTGGGATATTTTGGCTCAAATTTTACATTAAAAAAAAAACAAAAAAAAACCTGAAAAACAAAACAACAAAACCAACCCCCACACACACACACACACACAAAAAAAAAAAAAACGAAGAAAAAACCTGGGATTTGACCCATGTCCCCTCCCATCTCCTTTTTCATTGAAAGGTTTAAATTGAGTTTGAAGAATGGTGAATGCTGATATATTCAACCTTCCCACCTCATCTCAGCTCTTAAAGTGGCCTTCCAAATTTCCAAATTTCAGATTATCCCTTCACCACGGTATATTTCCTTTAAATGCTAAATGATAAACTCCAGGATTTGTACTAACGAGATTTGGTTTATTGTCACGGTGCAGACCTTGGTTTTTAGTTTTTGGTTTTTTAATTTTAAAATGACTGGATACTAAATATAGAAAAGGCAGATTAAAAGCGAGTCTAGTCAGAGATAATATCGAAACAACAAACGGTTGCATTTTCCCCCCCAAGCCATAAATGTCTGATAACATCATTTTATTACCGAGAGATGATTCTCTTAAATCTCCCATGGAATCAGCAGTGGGCACTGCTGGAGTAACTGGGTGTTGCTAAAATAATCGTCATTGGAATTTTTTTGCAATATGGACTTTAATATAGAAAAGATGTATAGTTCAAGGTGATTACATCACCCTGACACCGGACGCCTGCAATTTTCTAAAATTGTGTGTGTGTAACATTATATATATTATGTACACATATAATATGTATTATGTATATACACATATGTACTGTGTATATGTATATATTATATACATCTCTACAGTAAATCTCTGTGTATTTTATTCTATTAACTGCCTTGCATGATGTAAATACTCAATAAATGTAGAATAAATGGTGAAAACTTCATCCAAGTCTTTGATTGGTGTTTCCCTGGTGCCTCTGGGCATGAGTCTCTCTTTAGCATTACAATAAATTGTAAGGAACTGTGCAAGTATAAACTCTTCTCCACATTTGTACATTGCATTTTCTTGATTAGTTATTCATCAGGTTCCCAGTGCGTAAAAATTTTTTGTAAGCTCATTGGGAATGCAAGCAAAACAGAATGCTAAGCTCATAAATACATTCACCTGGGTGTTTGGACAACCCAAGGCAGAAAGTGAATCAGCTCGACCATCTTTTTGATATTCATGGTCATGAATAAAAACTTAGTGAAGAAAGGGAGGGTAACCTCCAATTTTTGAGTCTCTGAAAAAGCTGGGTGTTGTTTTATGTTAAGTTCCTTAAGCCAAAAAAAGATAGAATTACAGTCAACAGCCAAGTTGGAAAGGTAAGAATTTGGCTGAATAATACATGGAAGCCGTTTTGAATTCTCATACTGAGTAAAAAAGCCAATTAATGCCTGCCTTGCTCACTAATCTGCTTATATTCCCAACACCTTTCCCATGAAAGGAAGTGTGGCAGGAGATGTAATTTATCCATCTGAATGCATGTGCAGCAGGTTTACTGCTCAAGAAATGTTAGTGGTGTAAGGAAAACTTGAGGTAAAATATAGTTGTTTAAATGTATTTATTTTAGTTGGTAATAGTGAAAACATGGTAGCCATTTCTACTCATAACCAGGTAGTAAAACTGTGCCTCTTTAGCCTCCAAGTGATAATAATAATAATTGATTGAGCCCCTGGTAGGAGCCACAGATGGCATGAAATGCACAGTTTCTTGCTTCATCTACCAAGAGAGATCAGTACTGTTTTGTCCATTTTGGAAAAGAAGAAACTGAGGTTTCAGGACATGAAGGGACCTAATGAGGACGCGGATGAGTTCAACCCCTAAGTCTGACTCCAAAATTCTTCTATCACATCCGAATGCCTGTCATCCGGCTCTGGATGAATCTAGGCAAGACAGCTGAACAGGCGAAGATTGGGGCAAGAGAAAACTTATGTTAAGCCTGTCTTGAAAAATCTGGGGTCCGCGGAAATAACTCCTACAGATAAAGTCAAAGTCAAGTGTTCCTCAAAGAAAACCTTGCCACGAATATTATATCAAGAAAAGAAAGACACAGGAGTTCCCGTCATGGCACCGTGGTTAACAAATCCGACTAGGAACCATGAGGTTGCGGGTTCGATCCCTGGCCTTGCTCAGTGGGTTAAGGATCCAGTGTTGCTGTGAACCGTGGTGTAGGTTGCAGACGTGGCTCGGATCCCATGTTGCTGTGGCTCTGGCATAGGCCAATGGCTACAGGTCCAATTAGACCCCTAGCCAGGGAACCTCCATATGCTGCAAGAGCAGCCCAAGAAATTGCAAAAAGACCAAAAAAAAAAAAAAAAAAAAAAAAAAAAGAAAGACACAGTAAATGTTTTGACTCTTCGAATCTACCTCCCACTTATGAGCTGTAGCCAGGAGCTGGTACACCAGAGGTGAGGTCAGATGCTACAACAAAGGGGAGGGGTGAATGAAGCCCGAGGGGCACAAGGCCAGTCCCTAATCCAAGGTAAGTTTTGAATTATTCATATTCCATAAACAACTAAAACGCCTGGGTGGGATCAGCATTAGAAAAAAAAAAAAAAAGATTATTGTAAAGGATAGTATTAAACTTTTGAATGCCTTTTCTAAAATTTTTTTAATTTTTTTATTTTTAGGGAGAATTGCAATGATTTTTAATTTTTATTTATTTATTTTGCTTTTTAGGCCACACTCGCGGCATATGGAGGTTCCCAGGCTCAGGGTCGAATCAGAGCTGGGTTGCTGCCGGCCTATACCACAGCCACAGCAATGCCAGATCCGAGCCTTGTCTGTGACCTACACCACAGCTCGTGGCAATGCCGGATCCTTAACCCACTGAGCAAGGCCAGGGATCGAACTTGCAACCCCATGGTTCCTAGTTGGATTGTTTCCGATGCCCGAGACGGGAACTCCTTGAATGCCTTTGTTAGGAGACTGGGTTTATGAATAATCCGGTTCTTCTCACTGTTTGTCCCAGACAGAAATTGCCGGAAACTGACTTGGTTACATCTTCCCCTAAATCTATAAACACTGAGGCTTTACTGTGTCTAAGGGCCTTTGGGATACAAAATCCCAGTTTATCCTCGTTAAAATCCTTTTTGATTCCCATTTCATGGACTGGGAAACAAACTCGAAGCTTCCATTCAGCGCCTGTGGGTGCTCATGGTCGGTCGTAGGCTGATTGTATGAACTCGGAACCTTTCTGGCTTAAGGGTACAGGTCTCCAGGGTGCTCAGACCTTCCAACACCGCCCCCCAAATCCCACCTCTGCTCTCTTCTGCAAGGAATTTTCTTCCCTTCTACTCTTTGCCTCTCTTTACTTGCCGATTTATACTAAGCCTCCAGTCTCAAAGTTTTCTCCCTAAAACCGGCTTTTTCTCACCCCAATTAGAACAATCTCACCTATTAGTGTCTGTCTTCTAGAAGCCAGTTCTTTCCTTTTATAGCGTAGTTATAGCATTATAGATTGAATTGTATATGCATTTATCGCTTGTTTTTCACACCGCAGGCTCCACAAGGGCAGACACCTTCACCACAATGTCCCTAGCCCTTGGCCACGGGTAATTAGAACTCAAAAGTCACAATAAGTAATCCTGAAAAAATGAATCATGGATGAATGATTTTGGAGGCCTAATTATAAACAGAGTATTGAAAGGTAATTACAGGAGATCCCTGGTGGCTCAGTGGGTTAAAGATACGGCATTGTCACTGCTATGGCTCAGATCACTGCTGTGGCATGAGTTTGAACCCTAGCCTAGGAACTTCTGCATGCTGCGGGCGCAGCCCAACAATAAAAATAAAAAAATAAAATTAAAAGGCAATCACTCTTATTGGAAATGTACAATGGCGCAACCATTGTGGAAAGTTGTGTGTCGGTTTCTTTAAAAACTAAGCATGGAATTACCGTATGATCCAGCATTTCCACTTCTGGCTATATATCCCAAAGAATTGAAAGCAGGGGCATCAAGAAATACTTTTTCCCCCACATATTCACAACAGCATTACTCACAGTAGCTCAATGGTGGACACAACCCAAGAGTCCATCCACAAATGAATGGATAAACAAAATATGGTGTGTACATACAATGGAATATTATTTAGCCTTTAAAAAAAAGAGGAGCGCCCTTTGTGGCTCAGCAGTAACGAACCCAACTAGTATCTATGAGGAGGTGGTTCAATCCCTGGCTGTGGATTAAGGATCCAGCATTGCAGTGAGCTGTGGTGTAGGCTGGCAGCTGTAGCTCCTATACCACCCGGAAGGAAGGAAGGAATTCTGACTCACCTGGATGAGCCTTGAAGACATTTTGCTAAGAGAAATAAGCTAATCACAAAAAGACAAATACGGTATGATACCAGTCAAATTCGTAGACACAGAAAGTAGAAGGGTGACTGGCAGGGGCTGGGGGAGGGGGAAGTGGGGAGTTACTGTTTAATGGGTATGGAGATTCAGTTTTACAAGATGGAAAGAGTTCTGGAGATTACACAATAATGAGAATGTTCTTCATACCACTGAAGAGCACTCAAAGATGGTGAAGAGGGTAACATTTTACATTGTGTGTCTTTTACCACAACTGGGGAAAAGGCAATTACAGAGTGATGGTTGCCCAGCTATGCACATTTATTAAAAATCGCTGCGGGAGTTCCAATCGCGGCTCAGCAGAAATCAATCTGATTTGTATCCATGAGGACACAGGTTCAATCCCTGGCCTCGATCAGTGGGTTAAGGATCTGGCATTGCCATGAGCTGTGGTGTAGGTTGCAGATGCGGCTCGGATCCCGCCTTGCTGTGGCTGTGGCTGTGGTATAGGCCAGCAGCTACAGCTCCGATTAGACCCTGAGTCTGGGAACTTCCATGTACCTCGGGTGCAGCCCTAAAAAAAAAGACCAAAAAAAAAAAAAAAATCGATGAAGTGTACACTTACAAAGGGTGAATTTCTTTTTTCTTTTTTCTTTTTTTTTTTTTTTTTTTGGTCTTTTTAGGGCTGCACCCATGACATATGGAGGTTCCCAGGCTAGGGGTTGAATCAGAGCTACAGCTGCCGGCCGACACCACAGCCGCAGCAACACGGGAACCAAACCACATCTGCAACCTACACCACAGCTCACAGCAATGCCAGAGCTTATCCCACTGATCGAGGCCAGGGATTGAACCTGTGTCCTCATGAATATGAATCAGATTCATTTCTGCTGAGCTACGATGGGAACGCCACAAAGGCCTAATTTTATATGTAGAGCATATCTCAACGAAGCTGTTTTTAAGAAGGTGATTAGACATTTGGTTGTCCCTATGATTGAAACAGGCTATAATTACGTGCGTGTGTGGGTTGTTTGTTTTTTCCTATGTGGGATTCCCGGCATCTTAAGTTTGAAAAGACGGAACTGGCAAGGCTGGCATCCATAGATCACTGTCTGCAACTGCAAAAGTACTGGCCTTTCTGAGTCTCTAATTATTCATGCCAGGAAATGGCCAAGGGGACCAATGGATGTGGTAGCTGCTGCTGCTTTAATTTGGGAAATTAAGTTTGGATTCGGGAAATATAAAGAGTGGTTTTTTCTCAACATGGACCAACCTCTTGGAGGCTATGGACTTTCATCGATTTGATATCTGCCTGCCTCAAAGAGAAGGCTTTATATGTCTGGAAACAACTGTTCAAATCTAGAGATTTAGAAGTTGAGCTAAAATTGCTTCAGAAATCATGCTTGTAATTCACTAGGAGTGCTTTATTATGGGGCCAAATGTCCACTTTTCTGAGTGTCCTGGCCCAAAGCCCTTCCATTGGAATGATTTATAATTGCAAAGTCTGGCTAATTGCAATAATCACCACTTAACTGAGGATATGCCCCCCCCCTTTTGATATCTCTCTGCTTGTTGCCATTTTATCAATCCCAAATTGGTATTGAACAATTTCTAGCTCTAATTAGTCTTTCCCATTAATATATCTGCTAATATATTGACGCCCACACTGTGTTTTCCAAAAAAAAAAAAAAGAAAGAAAGAAAGAAAAGAAATAAAAAAACGTATAACTATTCCAACAAGTTCATTAAAACGGGACTGAAATGGAATTCCCGTCGTGACTCAGTGGTTAACGAACCTGTCTACTATCCATGAGGATGTGGGTTCGATCCCTGGCCTCACTCAGTGGGCTAAGGATCCAATGTTGCCATGAGCTGTGGTGGAGGTCGCAGATGTGGCTCAGATCTGGTGTGGCTGTGGCTGTGGCGTAGGCTGGCAGCTGTAGCTCTGATTCGACCCCTAGCCTAGGAACCTCCATGTGCCGTGGGTGCGGCCCTAAAAAGACAAAGGACAAAGCCAACAAACAAAACAAGCAAACAAACAAAAAAACCCAGGACTGTATTGTCAGAAATGAGAATTTCTCCTACAGTTTCTTCTGCAGAAGAGGAGAAGGACTAGGAATGAAAAAGTTGACGGGACTGGGTTTTTCTGTCCCTTGGTCTCTTGACCCACTCCCTAGCCATGCTGGTCTTTAGGTCAATCTGTGGCACTCACAGGCTCTAGGGAATGTTGATTCCCTGAGTCCAAGCCAGTGGTCCTCAGTGGGGGGCAATTTTACCTCCTCCCCCACCAGGGGACATCTGGTGAGAGTGCCACTGTTATATCGTGGGTAGAGGCCAGGGATCAGGCTAACATCCTACAGTGCCCAGGACCCAAAGTGTCAACAGGGCTGAAGCTGAGAAACGGGTCCTTACAGCTAAGGATTTCGAGGCCATATTAGCATCTACCTAATCCTTTTTTTTTTTTTTCAATAGTAAAATACTTTCTAATAAAACTAAGTACTAATCACAATCAAATCCTCTTATTTTCTATAGAGAACAAACTCGGGGTTACGAGTTGGGGAGGAGATGAAGGAGGGGGAATAGAAGAGGAGGGGGTTAAGAGGTACAAACTATTATGTATAAATAAACTACAAGGACATACTGTACAATGGGGGGGTACCTTTAAAAACTGTGAATCACTGCATTGTACACCTGTAACTTGTATAATATTGTCCATCAACTACACTTCAAAAAAAAAAAAAAACCCCAAACCCTGTAATCTTCTCCAGGGGTGCCTTGTTAACCCCCCCACCCCCCCCACCCCCGAGGTTGGGGGGGCGAGGGGCTAAATCAAATCCCCGCTTTCTGGCCTTTTCTCTCAAAGACTGTACAGTCTTATCTTCACTCGTGGGGCTGATGTGAGTAATTTCTCTGCTGCTTCTGCAGACGGAAGACAACATTCTAGCGAACTTTCCTCTGATGTCTCTTCCATGACTACCATAACTTGTATAGAGTCGAGATCAACTGGAAAATACCTTTGGGGGTTCTGTTCATTTCCCTTGGACGGGATACCCCAAGTCTCCTCTGCCTCACGCAACACAAGTCTTCGTCAATGTGTTTTGTCATTTTTCACTGTGGCTGAACCTTTCGTTTCGTTCACTCATCCCAATAGACATTTTTGCGTTGTTCTTAGGACAGGTGACATGTCAGTGAACTACCAGTTCACACAGCGGTGTGCGAATTTTGGATTTCTTTTCTTAAGACCTCACGTCCTGAATCTTGGATTCACAACCCTTCAGAAGCTTTTCCAAAAACACTCCCTTCTTCCTTTATGGGCTCTTGTGCAAGACATGAGCCTCGGTAATGTGAGGGATCGAGCTGAGAGGGTAAAACCATAAACATGCTTATCAGGACATTCGCATATTTCGTAACTGGACAGGAGAAATGTATAGATTTTCAAAAACAAGTTGAAGGTTCAATTGATTGAACAATTTTTCCGCTCCAAACGCGTTCCGTAGCCCTCCCATTGGTAGCGGTTCGGATTCATTCTTTCAACGTCTTTCCTAAAAATTTTCTTGTGCTCTGCCAGTTTTTAATTATCTACCAGACACACACCCTGCCGCCGCCTCCTCCTCAAAAAGTCCCTCTTCTGAACTTGTCTTTTAAAAAATATCACTGAGGAGGCACTTCTGTAAATTTACCTCGAGCGTTCTTTATTATAACAAACCTGGAAGCGCTAAAAGCCCAGCACATGGGAAAGCGGGCTGTCATAAATATCTATCTGTCATTGCAATATAAATTACAATTGAAAATAAACTTGTCAGAGAACTCTGCCCCCCACACAAAAAGTGAGATGGCTAGAGCCAGGCAATTAAGAATGTTAATTGGCACGGAGAGCAAAGCAAAGGAGAGGCATTGTTAGGATGACTGGTCTATAAACACCTACACGGATTTTGCAAAAGGATCATCTTTTGACCATGAAAGGGAATATAAAATGTCCCTGTCTTTGTCTGAGTGTGTGGAGAGATTTTAACTTCTTTTTCTCCGCTCCGACTGCCAGATCCACAAATGACCTGGCTCTGGTGTGGCTACAAAGACAGACGGCGATGAAGCCGTGACAGGGAGAGGAAGCGGGACAAGCAAAAAGAGCAGAAGGAAGCAGAGGCTGAAGAAGCAAAGTACGAGGGGGAGGGTGATAAAGGAAGAGGAAGAAATCAAGTCACCGACAGAGAAGGAACCCAGCTCCTGGGAAACAGAACTAGAGTTAATTAAGCCCAGGGAGGAACAAGAAAGCATTCATCTCGTTTTTGCCCCCCAGGTGATAGGAAAGTTCCTTTCTTTCGGTTGGTTGGTTGGTTTCCCATGTTGGGTATTTGTTTATAGACAGGCCATGCGTTTTGGGCCCCTTGTCACAGTGAACCCAGCTTCCCGTTGGGTGTGTTGTAAACAGAGGAGCCATTTCTTCAGCCCCCCACCCCCGGTCTGAGCACGCCCCTCAAAGTTCAGTTTCTTAAACGTGGCAACATGGACAAGTCCAGGTAGGGGGTCTTGCCTTGGTGATTTCCCTCCAAGCATCTCAATCTCTCCATACCTGCTTCCTTCCCCAGGAAAGGGGGAGACTCATCTCCACGTGGGGCATCACCTCGAAAATTAGAAATGATTTTCCTAAGGCCTCTGGCCTGTGATTGTTGGTGTTCAAGAACCATGGACCACCCTCCTCCTAGAGCAGGAATATTTATCTAAGGTTTCTCAGAATATTAAGTAGATCTGCAACATCCAGGATACTTTGAAGGGCAGGAGGTGTTTCCTGGACCATTCATTCATTCATTCATTCACTTTTCAGAGCCACACCCTTGGCATAAGGAGGTTCCCAGGCTAAGGGTCGAATCGGAGATACACCTGCCGCCTACACCACAGCCACAGCGACGCAGGATCTGAGCCGTGTCTGTGACCTACACCACAGCTCACGGCAATGCCAGATCCTTAACCCACTGAGCAAGGCCAGGGATCGAACCCAGAACCTCATGGTTCCTAGTTGGATTCGTTTCCGCTGCGCCACAAGAGGAACTCCTGGGTGCTGAGAATTTTAAGATGAAGAACTCAAGTGGTCACAGTCTAAAATGAACCCCCAAAGGAGGTACCTTGGGGCTCAGCAGGTTAAGGATCCAGCGTTGTTGCTGCTGTGGCTCTGGTTGCAGCTGTAACACAGGTTTGTCAGTCCTTGGCCTGGGAACTTCCTTGTGCCCTAGGGCCCAGCCAAAAAAACAACAAAAAAAGAACAAACGTCACCACTATTGGGTCAGGCAAAAACGGTGGTCTAGGGCACATGGACTCTGCCTAGTGTGGGGCTGGGGTGGGATGAAGTTGTGAGAGGCGTAGTGAAGGATGCAGCACCTTCTGGACCAGTCACTCCATGACGGAAGGGGCCCTGGTCACCTCACTGCATAAACAAATACCTTTAATATGTGTCACCTAGGAGTGAATGCTGTGGAGACAGTGAAAGCGGGGGCAGAGAGCGTCAGAGGATGCTTTTCTGTGGCGAGATGAGGAAAGACCTCACTGATAAGAAGACATGTGAGCGGCGACATGAAGGAGGCGAGCGAGAGAGCCACACCAGCGTCTGTGGGAAGAGCATTCCTGGCAGAGGCAATGGCCAGTGCAAAGGCCCTGCGGCACTAATGGGTTTGACATGTTTGGAGAACTTTCAAAAGGCCACTGGGGCTGGAGTGGGGTGAATGAGAAGGAAGGGAATGAACACACGACACGGACGGCCTTCGAGATTGCCACTGTAGGCGTCTTCTTTTCTTTTTTTTTGGCAGCACCTGCAGTGTATTGAAGTTCCCAGGACAGGGATTGAACCTGTGCCGCAGCTTCCGCAACGGTGGAGCCTTAACCCGCTACACCACAAGGGAACTTCCATGACTCTAGTTTTTTTCTTTTTTAAAAATATTTTTTCTTATAGTTGATTTACGATGTTCTGTCAATTTCTGCTGTCCAGCCAAGTGACCCAGTTGTTCATATATATGTATATATATCCTTTTCCTCATATTATTATTATTTAGGGGGTGGCGCCCCTGCAGCACATGGAAGTTCCCAGGGTAGGGGGTGAATCGGAGCTGCCACTGCCAGCCTACACCACAGCCACAGCAACACCAGATCTGAGCCGAGACTGTGACCGACATTACAGCCTGCAGCAACACCAGATCCTGAACCCACCGAGCAAGGCTAAGGATCAAATCCACATCCTCATGGACACTAGTCGTGTTCGTTACCACTGAGCCACAGTGGGAACTCCGTTTCTCGTATTATCTTTTATCATGTTCTATCACCAAGTGATTGGATATAGTTCCCTGTGCCATGACTCTAGTTTTTTTTTCCCCAATCAAAAAAAAAAAAGGAGTTCCTGTCATGGTGCAGTGGATAACGAATCTGACTAGGAACCATGAGGTCAAGGGTTCAATCCCTGGCCTCGCTCAGTAGATTAAGGATCTGGCATTGCCGTGAGCTGTGGTGTAGGTTGCAGACTCAGCTCAGATCCCGAGTTGCTATGGCTCTGGCGTAGGCTGGTGGCTACAGCTCCGGTTGGACCTCTGGCCTGGGAACCTCCACATGCCGCCGGAGTGGCCCTAGGAAAGTGAAAAAAAAGACAAAACCAAAAAACAAAACCAAAAAAAACCAGGAGTTCTCGTCACAGCTCAGTGGTTAAAGAATCCGACTAGGAACCATGAGGTTTGCCCAAGAAATGGCAAAAAGACAAACAAAACCTGTGGTAAAAAGTACATAACATGTAGCATCTTAATAACCGTAAATCCCACAGATCAGCAGTATTAACTGCACTTACACTGAAGTGCAACCATCCGTCATCTCCATCACTGTTTTCCTCTTGCAAAACTGAAACTCCACATCCATCAAATAACAACTCCATTTTTCTTTCAACCCAGGCCCTGGCAACCACCTTCTACTTTCTTTGTTTTTTGTCTTTTTAGGGCCGCACCCACGGCATATGGAGGTTCCCAGGCTAGGGGTTGAATCGGAGGTACAGCTGCCAGCCTACACCACAGCCACAGCAATGCCATGTCTGAGCTGCATCTGCGACCTACACCACAGCTCACGGCTACCACGCTGGATCCTTAACCCACTGAGTGAGACCAGGGATTGAACCCACACCCTCATAGATGCTAGTCAGGTTAGTTAACCACTGAGCCACGATGGGAACTCCATCTACTTTCTGTCTGTGCATTTGATTGCTCTGGGTGCTTCACTCAAGTGGGATCATACAGTTATTTGTCTTTTTGTGACTGGCTTATTTCAATTAGCATAATATCCCCAGGTTCATCCATAGGGTGGCAAGGATCCGAATTTCTTTCATTTTTAAGGGGATATTATTATTATTATTGTATCCGTATTATTATTATTATTGTATGCGTATTATTATTATTGTTTGCGTATAGATGCACCTATCAGTAAACATTTGGGTTTCTTCCACCTTTAGCCATTGTGAATAAGGCTCCTATGAATGTGGGTATATAAATATCTCTTCTGATCTGATCCCTGACCCGGGAACTCCATATGCCATGCGGTGGCCAAAACAAAAACAAAAAAAACCCAAGAAAACCTGGGCTTTCAAGTCTTAGCGGTATATACTCAGAAGTGGAATTGCTGGACCATACGGTAATTCTATTTTTATTTTTATTTTTTCATTTTAGGGCCACACGTGCAGCATATGGAGGTTCCCAAGCTAGGGGTTGAATTGGAGCTACAGCTGCCAGCCTACACCACAGCTACAGCAATGCCAGATCTGAGCTGCGTCTGTGACCTACACCATAGCTCATGGCAACGACGGATCCTTAACCCCCTGAGCGGGGCCAGGGATCAAAACTGCATCCTCATGGATACCGGTCAGGTTTGTTACTACTGAGCCACAACGGGAACTCCAATGACTCCTAGATTTTTTTAACCTGAACACCTGGGTGGAAACAAGTGCCGTGTACAGAAATAGGGAAATCTGGAGGACGTCAACATGGCGTGTGTGTGTGTGTGTGTGTGTTAGGGGGAGGGGCGTTCATTGCTCACTCAGCACTTGTTACAGTGGACACGCCAATTATAGATTCAGGTGGAAGGGTTAAACCAGGACTTGGATAGAGCTGTCTGGAGTTCAGGGGTGACACCCAGGCCACTGAGACATCAGCATGGGTAAGATTGTCTTTGACGCCTTGGGACTGGTTGTGATCCTGTAGGCAGTGACGGGAGAGGCAGGAACAAGGGTGAAGATGAAGCCTGTGGAACTTTGGGGTTTAAAAGGGGGAAGTTGAGGAGTTCCTGTCATGGCTCAGCGGTTAACAAACCTGACTAGCATCCATGAGCCCTGGCCTCGCTCAGTGGCTTAAGGATCCGATGTTGCCGTGAGCTGTGGTGTAGGTCGCAGATGCAGCTCGGATCCTGTGTTGCTGTGGCTGTGGTGTAGACCAGCAGCTACAGCTCTGAACCTCCATATGTCATGGGTGAGGCCGTAAAAAGCTGCTGGCTGGCCTGGGCAACACAGAGACGGCCAGTCATCAAGAGAGACTCCAAGAAGGCCCAGGGGCAAAAGCTGATGGGAAAGGGTTGGAAAGAAGTGGGGGGAGGTGGTGAGTAGAGTGAACCCTTTGGAAGATGTTTCCTGGTGAACGGGGGAGTGGGGGGTGGTGGGGGGTGTGTGCGGCAGAGCTTCAGAGCAAATGTGAGTTTAAGCGGGATGTTACAGCAGGTGTTGGATGACCAGGGGAAGAGGCGTCCTCGATAATGGGAACAGGAGAGAAAGGAAAAATTACAAAGCAGTGATCTTGGAAGGTGCTGGCTTAGGATATGGGACCATGGAGTTGGCCCATAACCGCAGAGAGGGAGAATATTTGGGTCAGGAGGAGTGGGCTGATTGAACTTGGGAATGAGAGGGCGTCCTCCATCGACAGACTCCATGTCACGGAGACGAGAAACAAGGGGCAGGAGGGAAGCGAGCGGTGCGTGGGAGGAGAGAAAAGAGGGGTAGAGCTTCCAGGAGAGACGGAGGTGCCTGGGAGAGGGAGCTGGGGCGGGTGGCCACTGGACGGTGGCGGGTGCCTGCGAAGCCCGTCCTTGGTTGTGAGATTTCCCAGCCTTCTTTAGCTGTTCCCACGCAGGTGCAGAATGGGCGAAGGGCTGGTTCCCCGAGAACGGGGTTTTAGCCAAGCAAGTCCACAAAGAGAGCAGGGGCATCCGGGGTGAAGGTGAAGGGTATCATGACGGTCCAGAGAACCCGAGCCTCATAGCAGGGGAAGCAGGTGTAGGGAAGGGAAATGAGAGGCAGTCAATGGGGAGGTTATGGACTCGGGGGTCCGAGGAGCTAGAAGAGTACCAAGTGATGGTTGGAGAGAGAGATGCTTGCTCTTGAGCTGCTGGAGGAGATGTGGTTAGTGGCAATGAGGAGAGTCTGAGCTCGGGGGTGTGGACCAGATCCCCACCAGAGGGGCGGGCCAGGAAGGGAGCAGCTGGGAATCAAAAGGTTCTCCATAGATATGGAAACTGTCAGGAAGCATTGCAGGTGAGTGAAATCCTGAGTCAGGTAACAAAATCTTCAAAAGCTGAGCAGCAGGGGCTCTGGGGTCTGCAGAGGATGCTGTGAGGCAGGGCTGTGGATAGGGGATCCTGAATGGTTTGAGGAGAGGAGAGGCAACGAGCTGCAGGGGGACAGGGTGTCAGAAGGAAAGAGCCACCCCCTGTGGGGGCTGGAGGGGAGGCTGTGTCCCCTGGGAGAACCCAGGGTCAGGCAGAGCAAAATGACACAGGGATATTTCAAGAAAAGGGTGAAGATAAAGGAGATTCTTGCCACGAAGGATCGGAAGGCCCT
Organism: Sus scrofa; assembly: GCF_054392235.1. NCBI lineage: Eukaryota > Metazoa > Chordata > Mammalia > Artiodactyla > Suidae > Sus > Sus scrofa. The sequence continues at coordinate 60,864,188 of NC_139399.1, forward strand.
GGGGGAGGATGGGGCTGGAGAGTGGGGCGAGAAGCACCTGGGTTTAGGGACTCAGTTATTAAGGGCCGGGCGCTGTCCGAACCACCGCTCTAACCACTGGGCATGTATTTCATCATTCACCCCATGGGCAGTTACGACTCCTATCATACCTATTTTCCAGGGGAGCAGATTGAGGTACAGGAAGGTAAATGACTTGCCCAAGGTCTCACAGGCATAGGCCAACTTTCGTTTTTAATTTTCTTCTTCTTTTTTTTTTTTTTTGGCCTTTTTAAGGCCAAACCCGTGGCATATGGAGGTTCCCAGCCTAGGGGTCCAACCAGAGCTGTAACTACTGGCCTACATCAGAGCCACAGCAACACCAGATCTGAGCCGAGTTTGAGACCTACACCACAGCTCACAGCAATGCCAGATCCTTAACCCACTGAGCAAGGCCAGGGATCGAACCTGCAACCTTATGGTTCCTAGTCAGGTTCGTTACCCACAGAGCCACGATGGGAACTTCAGGCCAAATTTCAGAACTAAGCAAACTCCTCAGGACCTTATAAGGCGTCAGCAAACCACAGACCGAAGCCCAAACCCAGACTGCCGTTTGGTTTTGTGTGACCTGTGGACTAACAACGGACTGTGCAGGGGGACATTCGCCATCGCCCTGAGGATACAAAATATTTATTTTTTTATTTTTTGGCTGTGCCCACGACATGCAGAAGTGCCCTGGCCAGGGACACTTCTGAACCCGAGCCACAGCAGTGACAACACCAGGTCCTTAACCCTCTGAGCCACTGGGGAACTCCCAGAAAATTTACTTTAAACTCCAAGCAAGCAAAATGCTAGCCTCCAAAGGAATTGCATTTTTCTTATTCATAGACCTATATTGAAAAAAACTACAATCAAGTATTGTTATTATATTTTGAAGTTTGTCAATAGAAAATTTATTTTCTCTTGTGTGTTTGCCTCAAACACTTATTATCCTCAGGTTTGCCTCTCGGTTCCCAAAACCTAAACATTTTTTGGGTTTCTTTGGCTGCACCCATGGCGCATGGAAGTTCCCGGGCCAGGGATTGAACCCTCGCCATAGCAGTGACCCGAGGTGCTCCGGTGACACCACCAGATCCTTTAACTGCTGGGCCACCAAGGAACTCTCTAAAGTATTTCTGATAATGGAAAAAAATTTTTTTTAATCATTTTAAAAGTTAATAAAACTATGACTATCCAAGAAAAAAAAAAAATTCTATCTGGTCCTTTATGAGACATTGTTTGCCAAGCTCTGGATTCTATTCACATCTTTCTCGTGGAGGAAATACTGAGCCACGTTAGTCCTTATTATTGATGCTCTTAGTCTCCTCATCAGCACCTCATTCACAGGACTTCAGACAAGCTGGCTGGAAGGCATCTCAGAAGTGGTGTCTCTAGATGTGAAATGAGTGAGTGAAGGCATGAATGAGGGGCTGGGAGCAGTGAAGGAGGCTAGCATGGGGGTGGGGGAGCCTTGATAGCATCTCTCAGCAGGACAGAGACACATCAAGATAGGGAGGGGCAGAAGCCAGTTTGGTTTCAGAAATGTCGGAGGTGAGAGTTGATTCGGTCAGCATAAACCCGGAGAAGCTAACTGAATCTAAGCCAATCCACCATTGTCTTCCGTATCTGACCCCTGACCGAAAATTCCATAGCTATGCAGAAAGCCCTGTGTACCTCTGGGATATTTTTATAGGGCGTAGAAATGAACCGGGTGTGATGGGAGTGGGGGTGGGGAAAAAGATTCTGGAAGGCTGTTCCTCTGAGAAGCGTTCATCAGGAAAGACCAGTATTTAACAGGTCCCAACTAAATTAGAGACGAGATGCTGAGGTCCTGACATATTTTGCTCACAATTCCGAGAAAGAGGTATTATTGTTCCCATTTTGCAGATGCAGAACCAAGGACGGGAATGGCTGTGGCCTGTCTCAGGGCACACCCGTCGGAAGCCACCGACCCAGGCTTTCTATCAGCTCGTCTGCCGGCTGGTCGTCTCTATGCATCTTCATGAAACCCATGTGCAGGCAAGGTGCAAGGCCCCATGATTCAGCAAAGAAGGGCCTGTCTTGGGGTGCTCCTGTCCCAGACAGGAGACAAGTCACCGATGCACAGACACACAAATCCGTGCGGGTTGTTATGTGAGTCGAGAAGGGTAAGATAATTAGAGTGACCGGAGACGGAGGCCCGGCGCTGAGTTGGGAAGTTCATGGGTGACCACTCTGGGTCCAGACCTGATGAGCTGCAGGAAGAATGTTCTAAAAACAGCAAAGGCCCTGAGGCAGGAATGAGCTTGCACAGGCTGAAGATCAGAAGGGAGGCCGCTGTCCTTGGACAACGCCCAGCAAGGGAATACGCAGTCCCACCTCGGCCAAGGAAGTGGCCCCAGGTGGAGTTATCTTTGTGTCAAGGTTCGAGAAAGGTTGCAGGCTGGCTGGGACCGGTCTCCTTGGGGACTGGTCTTTCTTGCATTATTTGTAATCATTTCTTCTATGCCAATTTTCCCCTTTTTCTTTTCCTTTTCTTTTTTGAAATAGTTTAGTTTAGTTTAGTTTATGGCCATACCTGCAGCATATGGAAATTCCCAGGCCACCCGGGTTGCAGCTGAGGCAACATCAGATCCTTCAACCCACTGTGCTGGGCCAGGGATCGAACCTGTACCTCCACAGGGACCCGAGCTGCTGCAGTCGGAGGCTTAACCCAGTGTGCCATGGCAGGAACTCCCTTTTCCTTTTGTTTTTTGGCCCCCAGCTCTCACTGGAATCATCCATGTTGAAATGAATCGGTCTGTTTTCAGGGAAACATGAACAGCAGCTTTTTTTTTTTTTTTTAATTGCCACATCATTGCCAAGAATACCACCATTGCTTGTGTAAATGAGACTCTCGGTGAAACCAGGGGCTCAGAATCTCAGCTTTGTGTTCCCACGTCGGTTCCCTGCGCGACTAAGCCTCCTGACCGTGACCGTGTTGCCCAAATTTGGTGCATTTTCCTGGGAAAAAGCTCTCCTTGGATTCTCAAAGGCTCTGGCCCAGCTCCCACTGTCCTGCATCCAGACTCCTAAGCAGGCTTTCCGATGCTTAGCACTATTGACAAATCAGGGCTGGATCACGATGTGGGGGGGCTGCCCGTGCCTCAGGGGGTGTTTAGCAGACTCTCTGGACTCTGTCCACTAGATGCCAGGAGCGCCCCCTCCCTTCAGCAGGACAAACAACAGTGTCTCCAGGTGTTGCTGTGTGTTTGCCGGAGAGGAAGGCAGAATTGCTCCTTGGTTGAGACCCCCTGCTCTATTTTTTTTTTTTTTTTTTTTTTTGTCTTTTAGGGCCGCACCCACGGCATATGGAGGTTCCCAGGCTAGGGGTCTAATCGGAGCTGTAGCTGCCAACCTACGCTGCAGCCAGAGCAATGCCAGATCCGAGCAGCATCTTCCACCTACACCACAACTCACGGCAATGCCGGATCCTTAACCCACTGAGCGAGTTTAGGGATTGAACCTGCGTCCTCATGGATGCGAGTCAGATTCCTTTCTGCTGAGCCACAATGGGAACTCCAAGACCCCCCTGCTCTAGATGGCCCATGGGGACGTGAAATATGACAACAGCTGCCAGTTCTGGGTTCTTCTGCACCTCAGCCCTGTTGCCCTACAGCACTGCTCCCCTCCCGCTTCAACGAGTCCTCCCCAAGCCCTGGTCCTTCCTAGAGGCCACTGACTCTGAGACTAGTAACGCTTACCTTGCCCAGACGGAAAGAACTCTTCACAGGAGCCAAGGAGCCCACGTACATGCCAGACATGCCACCACTCGGGGAGACGAAACTAAGCACTTGGAGCGACCATGATAAATCTCATCACCCCAAAGAGCAACTATTTTAATAAACATTTGTAAAATATTTATTACTATTATTATTATTTAGCTTTTTAGGGCCGTGCCTGCAGCATATGGAGGTTCCCAGGCTAGGGGTTGAATCAGAGCTACAGCTGCCAGCCTACACCACAGCCACAGCAAGTCAGGATCTGAGCCGCATCTGTGACCTACACCACAGCTCGTGGCATTGCTGGATCCTTCACCCACTGAGCGAGGCCAGGGATCGAACCTGCCTCCTCATGGATACTAGTCAGGTTCATTTCCATTGAGCCACGACGGGAACTCCCACTTCTGCAAAATATTTATCCAATCAGTCCATATTTTGATTGATCAGCCATCCCCCTCCTTAGTGTGGGCTTCACAGCTTTGATACTCTGCTCAACAGCTGCTTCCCGAACTCCAACGGGGTGCCGGGCCCAGACCCCCAGGGCAACCCAGCGGTGAGCGGCGGCCCCATCCCCTGCCCTTTACTGTTTCCGCAGCAGAGGACTTTCATGCCCACTGCAGCCTTTACATATTTATTTGTCTCGTCCACTAGAAAGCAGCTGGGATTTGAGACTGTTTCTTCTCTTCTGGATCCCAGCCTTTAGAACAGGGCTTGGCTCACAGCAGGGAATTCCATGGGATTTTGGGGAGAAGTCTGTGGAAGCTTAAAAGAGAAGTCTTGGGTGAGACACTGGCTAATAGATGGTTTCAGAACTGCGGGAGCAGATGACCAATGGGGGAGGAGGTGGTTAGTGAGAAGTCGCAAGGTGCTTTGGGGCGGTGGTCCCAGAAAGGAGGTGGAGCCTAGAGGGGTGGGTGCCGGCTAACTGGGGGCTCTTTCCTGCGAGGAGGCAGGGCTTTTCTACTCTCCTGAGCATCTTTTTCTTTTGTCTTTTTAGGGCCCCACCCGAGGCATATGGAGGGTCCCAGGCTAGACGTTGAATCAGAGCTGTAGCCTCTGGCCTACACCACAGCCACAGGAACACCAGATTTGAGCTGCCTCTGCAACCTACACCACAGCTCATGGTAACACCAGACCCTTAACTCACTGAGCGAGGCCAGGGATTGACCCTGCATCCTCATGGATGCTAGTCAGATTTGTTTCCACTGAGCCACAACGGGAACTCCTCTCGTGAGTATCTTGAAGCTGCTGAGAGGAGATGGGAAGGGCTGGAGAAAATGCCTATTGTATTTAGAGATAAGGGCTAGGAGGCCAGGGAGCACTTTTGGTGACAAGCGTGAGGACACTTTCCATGGAGAATGGAGGCCGACATCAGGGGAAATGAGGATATGGTGACAATGGCCTTTTGATAAATGAGGCTACTAAGGAGAGGAAAGGGATGGGACAGTAGCTGGGAGGGAATGGACAGCCAGGGAGAATTTTTTTTTAAAGATGAGAGAGATGTTGGGAGTTCCCATGGTAATGCCGGATCCTTAACCCACTGAGCGAGGCCAGGGATCGAACCCGCAACCTCATGGTTCCTAGTTGGGTTTGCTAACCTCTGAGCCATGAAGGGAACTCTCTGTTCTCTCCACTTTACAGATGAGAAAACAAAGGTACTGAAAGGTAAAGTGACCTTGCGAGGTTCCCACAGCTGAGACCCCGTCTGCATTGGAACCCAGATCTGCCACATTCCATAGCCAGACTCATCAACCTTGGCTTTAAGGCACGATCTCCAGCCAGTCCCTAAAATGATCCTGGTTTCTGAGGCAGAAAATCAAAGGGAAGCCCCTGCAGGTAGGATTTTAGGTGTGTTCCAAGGTGGGACAATTACAATCTCTGTGTAGGATTTCAGGTCTCTGAGATATCCTTTGTGAGGCTTACATTTCAATATCCTCCAGATTATGTCTCTCTCCTTCCCACTCTATTTTTTAAATTCCTTTAGTGTTTTGCTCGAGGTCTGTTGGGTGTGGCTGAAAAAAATTTAAACTGGAGGCATGGAAGCTTCTTGCTCAATTTATCAGGTGACCGAATATCACCAGTTATTATGATAATACTTTCTCGGTCAAAGCTTCTGAGCCCTTTACATGTATAAATGAAGTTCTTCTTAAGGTCGTGATTTTGAACCTGAAGTTCAAGGTCGGCAGATGGGATCAGGAAGCCTTTGCTATGGTTTAACCAAAAAATTTGTTCTCCCAGGGAAAAAAGTCACAACTCTCATCAAACGTTCATGACCTCCCCTCTTTCTGCCTCCAAGTCTCTACCAGTTTCTTTCAGAACTTCTCCCCACCACAGGGCCTTTGCACCTCCCTGCTGGGAATACTTTGTCTTCCCTGATCTTGTTGATGACTCAAACTTGAGCCCTAGTGTAGGCGTTTTGTCATTAGTCCTTTCTCTCCTTCCCCCCTAACTTCACCAGGCTCCTTCACCCATGGCCCTTGGAGAGCTGGACCCCTCTCTACTAACATTTATCATGGCTACAATTTTGCTTTATTTGTGAGTTAATTTGCTCTCCCAGCATTTATCACAGTTATAATTTCGCTTTATTTGCGACTTTCTTTGACCAAGATCTAGCTCTTCTAGACTAAAGGTGACACCTGAGAAGGGACCACATCTACTTCACCCAATCTTGGATGCCCAGTGCCTGGTATAGTGCTAGGCACCTAGCGGGTACCCCGAGCTGTGGCCATTGAGCATGGCCATGACCCAGCCTGAGTTCCAGATCTGAAGACCGAGGTCCAGAACATACCGCCAGTACCCATTGATCGTGTACCCAAACCCATGCTGTCCACACATGCTACTGCCCTATGTTTCCAAAAGTACCTTTCCTTTATCAAGACCACACTGCACAGAGGTTCAGAGTATCTTCTGGAATCAGACTGAATGAATTTGACTCCTGGCTCTGTCTGCCAGCTATGTGGCCACAGTTAAGTTGGTTCAGCTCCCTCTGGGACTCACTTACCCATCTGTAAAATGGAGATAATAATACATACATCATACATCTCTTAGGATGAATGCCATTGAGTACCTGGGGCGTGGACTCAGGTGAGCTACCCTTTCCATACACTAGACTCTTACTGATTTTTACCCTGAGCTCCTAGAGATGATCAGTCTGAGTTTCAGACACATGCATTTCTTGAATGTCTCAGCTTGAATTGGAGGTTGTAGGCACAATGCCTAAACACAGTGCAGGAATCTGTCTTCGCTGATGCATCTCCCAACCGGCTAAACTCCGTTTTCTAAGGAGCACTAATTACTTATAAGAGATGGGGCGGCAGGAAGTGAACGAAAGAATAGATACATTCTCAGGATCCAATGACAGCTTGGGCATCTTGGGGCTGAGCAGGTCAGGGGATGAATTTATTGGCTTCCATGTCAGATGCTCTGCGGGTCATGAGATATGCCTTTGGTCCTGACGTCAGCTAAGGGTAGATCTTCTGCAGGATTTGTCTGTCAAGCACATTTGCTGAAACATCTTGGTTTCATTACATTTATGAGTTTTAAAAGCATGTAAAATATTTTATGTGGTTCTTGCAAAAGGGTAGCAACATAAATAACCAGCCGGGATAGGAAGATTTTCAAGAGATGGGGTCTGTGGGCTCGCCAGTGTCAGCTCTGCGGGCATCCTGAGTGGGTGGAATATTTCCCTTTCTCTTTTCTTGTTCCCGCTCTGTCTTCAGGAGGCTGGCCTTTGGGGACTGTATTCTCTGGCTCCTGTGACATCTGGCGTTTTTTTAGCTTCAGCCCGTAGGGAGCAGGAGCTGGAGAGGGGAGGTTCGGCAGTGGCTGTGTCCCCCTACTGAAGGCACAGCTCCTGTGGGATGGTCCTCTCCTAGTTTTCCCAGCCCTACTGGTTTCTGTACACCTGCGTAAATACCCCCTTCCTCAAACTCTCCTCAGTTACCTGCTGGAGTGCGCCTTCCAGTGCTTGCTGGAACCCTGAAATGGATTCACCTATTAACATCGGATTCTTTTTTTTTTTTTTTTCCGCCTTTTTTATGGCCGCATCTGTGGCATATGGAAGTTCCCAGGCTAGGGGTTGAATCGGAGCTGTAGCCGCTGGCCTACACCACAGCCACAGCAACACCAGATCCGAGCCGTGTCTGCAACCTACACCAGAGCTCATGGCAACGCCGGCTCCTTAACCCACTGAGCGAGGCCAGGGATCGAACTTGGGTCCTCTTGGATACTAGTCAGATTTGTTTCTGCTGAGCCACGATGGGAACTCCTGCCGTGGCCATTTGGATGTCTTCAAGAATCTCAGATTTTCTTCGTTTCCAACCTCATGCACAGGGAAAAGGGCACCCTGACCACCCAGTTGCTCAAGCCCTCCCCGACTCCTCTTATCATCTGCATTTCACTCCATCAGCAAGCCTGGTGGCCATCCTTCCAAGGACACTTTTTTTTTTTTTTTTTTGTCTTTTTGTCTTTTTTGTTGTTGTTGTTGTTGTAGCTATTTCTTGGGCCGCTCCCGCGGCATATGGAGGTTCCCAGGCTAGGGGTTGAATCGGAGCTGTAGCCACCGGCCTACGCCAGAGCCACAGCAACGCGGGATCCGAGCCGCGTCTGCAACCTACACCACAGCCCACGGCAACGCCGGATCGTTAACCCACTGAGCAAGGGCAGGGACCGAACCCACAACCTCATGGTTCCTAGTCGGATTCGTTAACCACTGCGCCACGACGGGAACTCCCCAAGGACACTTCTTATTCCGAGTCCATCCCCTCCCTCCATCTCTCCCAGTTAGATCCCAAAACAAGGCGCTGTCATTCTCTCTTGGACAATATCTTAAACACTAAGCTTTGTCCTCTACAGCTCCTCCTCTGTATAGGAGCTGAATAAGTCTTTCTTTCTTTGTTGCTTTTTCTTTTTTCTTTTTTTCTTTTCTTTTTATGGCCGCACCTGCAGCATAAGGAAATTCCCAGGCTAGGGGTTGAATCGGAGCTACAGATGCCACAGCCACAGCCACGCCAGATCCGAGCCGCATGTGCAACCTACACCACAGCTCATGGCAATGCCAGATCCTTAACCCAATGAGTGAGGCCAGGGATCGAACCCACATCCTGATGGAGACTAGCTGGGTTCTTAAGCTGCTGAGTCACAGGGGGAACTTCCCAAAGAGGTCTTTTAAAAACATGGATCACATCATGTCTTTCCCTTCTTAAAACTCTTCATGATTTCCCACTAACATTACAACGAAATCTGTAATGCTTTGCTCTGGCTTCCCAGGCCCTGGTGAGCTGGTCTCAGCCTTCTTCTCCCACGTGACTTGCCACTCCAGCCACACAGGCCTTCTTCTTGGTCTTCCTCTAATGGAACAAATAGATTCAGCTGCAGGGCCTTTGCACTGCTGTTCCCTTCACCTGGAATGCCCTTCCTAGTGCTCTGGCTTTCTTTCCACTTTGTTTGGGTTTCTGCTCAAATATGACCCCTTCATAGGGGTTGGTCTTCCTTGGCCATCTTTTCCTGGTTATGCTGGCTCTCCTGCTCCCTCAATTTAATGGTATTGTTTTATAGTCTTGTCCTCATAGCACTTCCCACCCTCAGGAGTTACCATATTTATGTACTTGTTTATTTCTGGTCTGCCTCTGTCATCAGAATGCAATTGCTCTGTTGTCTAATCGCTAAGAACTCCTTTGCTCACGACTGCATCTCTAGGGTCCAGAATAGCACAAAATGACAGGCCCTGCCCTTCTGGCTTCTCTTTCCCCTACCTGAACAAAACCACCAGCAAAGGAAAGAACCAGCTGTCTGAAAGAGCTGCCAGGATTCTTGCTTTGGAAAGAAGGCTGGGGCTGGGAAGCCAGGAAGGATCTAGAACGGACAAGCCTTGGCTCCTTATAACTGCAGGATCCCACAATGTAATGCGTGGGTGGGCTGGAGTAACAGATCCACTTGGAGTGGGGGGCCGGGAGCATTGCGAGGTGTTTAAGCCTGTCAATAAAAAAAAGTGACCGCTGCTTTGTATCTGGAGCTACTCAAGGGAAATAAAGCCGTTTGCTTATAAAGAATTTCCATAAACATTTCTGAGGATGTGTATTAGGGGTAATCTTGGGATGTGCATTAAACTAAACAGGGTAGTATAAACACAGGAACAGGCTGAAAGAGAGAGAATAAATGGCCCAGCTTTGCCCTGGCCCCATGGCCTCAGGCAGAAAACCAGTCTTCAGTTCTTTATTTAAAGAAGGTGGAGACAAGAGCGGGAGCCAAGGGCAGCCCCGCCACCAGCAGATTCTTGAACAATCTCTGGAATTAAGCCTATTTTTTTCTTTCTCCTAATGCTCAGGGCTTTGGATTCCTGAAGTCATCTCTGGCGAAGCACAGAGAGGTGGCAAAAAACCATGAAGAGGTGGCGCCATTAGGAGGGTGCTCGATGCCAGGCCAGTTCTAAAAGCTCCGTGTGCACAGTCTCATTTCAGCCTCCTGATACCCCTACGGGGAAGGTTACGCTATGGTCTCCATCTCACAGATTTGGAAACTGGGGCACAAAAGCGTGATGACCTGCGGAAGGTCCCAAGCTACCTGGAGCAGAAGCTGGGGCTCCAGAGTCTGAGCTTTTCCAAGGATGCTCAGCTGAAGGAAAGAAAATGCACCCCGACTAGCATCATCTGCATGTTGTCCCTGAGCCTTTGGATTTATTCGGAGGAATCCAGGGCACACAGTGGCACGAATCACGTGCTTCCGCTCCGGCTTTCATCATTGGTCTGTGCAAGATGCTTCTCAAATTTATTGTTTATATAGTCAACGGATGAATGTGTTAGCAAATTTACAAGGCTTAAAAGGGTGTAACAGGGAAAGAAGGACTCCCTCTCTCTCTCTCTCCCTTTGCCTCTCTCCCAGCCACTCCATTCTCTCTGCCCCAGGCCCCTCTGGGATCAGTTTCTCTGTGTCTCTCTCTAAAGTGAGAGTTCACACACAGGCAATAACATGCATATGTGCACACAGATGCCATTCTGTTCATACATTGTCTTGCTTCTTTCTTTGTGGTTGTTGTTGTTTAACAATGTATTTTGGAGTTTATTCCATAGCCCCACCTAAAGATCTATGTCATTCTTTTTAATGGCTGTATAGTATTTCACCATATGGATGGACAGTGGTTAACCCTTTACCTACACCTAAGAATTTAGGCTGTTTCTAGTATTTTGTGATTAAAAGCAATGCTCTGGGTTGGTGGGTGTGGGACAATGTGGGTATAATTTTGTATATATGGATGTGTGTTTATAATTTCATGCATATGTAAGTATATCCACAGGATCAATATACAGGAGTAGAATATTGATGCCCTTTACAAGGCAATTTAAAGTTCCCTGGTGGCCTAGCAGGATAAAGATCTGGTGTTGTCACTGATGTGGCCTGGGTTCAATCCCTGGCCCATGAATTTCCACATGGCACATCCCCCCCATTTTTTTTTTTACAACTTTCCCTTTCATCTCCAATTCCATTTCCTCCTCTGTCATGTACAGCCACGTTTACGCATTGAAAATGAGTTATTCCAATCTACTATCTATGTCTTTATTTATTTGTTTATTTATTTAGGGCATGCTGGAGGCATGCGGGAGTTCTCAGGTCAGGGATCAAACCTGTGGCACATCAGTGACCTGAGTCACAGCAGTGATAATGCCAGATCCTTAACCTGCTTCGCTACAAGGGAACTCCTTATATCTCCTACGTATGTGGTATATCCTCAAATATACATAAATGTGTATATACAAATATGTGTGTGTGTGTGTGTGTGTGTATATATATATATGTATATATATTTATTTATTTATTTATGGCTGCACCATGGCATATGGAATTTCCCGGGCCAGGGATTGAATCCGAGCCACAGCTGTAATCTGTACTGGATCCTTTAATCCACTGGGCCAGGCTGGGAATGAACTTGTGCCTTCTTCACAGTGACCCAAGCTGCTTCTTTAGTCAGATTCTCTCTTTTTTTTTTTTTTTTTTTTTTTTGGTCTTTTTGCCTTTTCTAGGGCCACTCCCGCAACATATGGAGGTTCCCAGGCTAGGGGTCTAATCACAGCTGTAGCTACCAGCCTACGCCAGAGCCACAGCAACTCGGGATCCGAGCCGCGTCTGCGACCTACACCATAGCTCACGGCAATGCCAGATCCTTAACCCACTGAGCAAGGCCAGGGATCGAACCTACAACCTCATGGTTCCTAGTCGGATTCGTTAACCACTGAGCCACAACGGGAACTCCTATAGTCGGATTCTTAACCCACTGCTCTGCCACAGGAACACCTATACAGGATTGTTTTGAGTATGTTTAATTGATATAAATAATGTTTTACAAAGTATTACAAAGATTCCTTTATATCTTTCACCGCTTTTCTCTTCTGTTAATTTTCACGTCTTATGTAACCATCTTGTAATTATCAAAAGTAGGGAACTTGAGTTCTCTGATGGCTCAGCGGGTTAAGGATCCGGCCTTGTAACTACATCAGCTTGGGTCACTGTGGTGGCACAGGTTCAGTCTCTGGCTTTGGAGCATCCACATGCCAGTGGGCCTGGCCAAAAAAAAAACAAAAAAAACAAAAAACAAAAAACCCCAAACCCAAACCGAAGCAAATCATTAGAAAACACTATCAACTAAACTCTGGACTATTTAAAAATTTCAACTGTTTTCCCATCAGCGGTTTTGTCCTTTCTGTTTCAGGATCCCACCTTGCATCTCCAACAGTTCCTTCATCTTTCCCCGTTTTTTATAACTTTAACACTTTAAAAAAATTCTTGTCAGGAATTCCTGCTGTGGCTCAGTGGCTAATGAACCCGACTAGTATCCATGTGGCTCAGTGGTTAACGAACCCGACTAGTATCCATGAGGACTAGTATCCTTCATCCTCAGTGGGTTAAGGATCCGGCACTGCTGTGAGCTGTGGTGTAGGTCTCAGATGTGGCTCGGATCCCACATTGCTGTGGCTGTGGTGTAGGCTGGTGGCTACAGCTCCGATTGGACCTCAAGCCTGAGAACTTCCATATGCTGCGGGTGAGGCCCTGCAAAAACAGAAGAGAAAAGAAAGGAGGCTAAAAGCAAGCTGCAGGGGAAGAAAATGTACACAACACACTATCATGTGTAAGAGAAACAGGGGCAGTAAGATTCCATATCCAAACCTGCGCACAGATATTCCGCAACAATCTGTCAGAAGTGATGGGGCAGGACCTGGGTGGAGAAGCGACGAGGGTTGGGGGCGTCTTTTCCTTGTCCCTGTTCTTCCCAGCTTTGGGATCGGGTGACTGTACCACCTTTTCAACTATTTGATTTATTTAAAAATAATCTTCTATGGAGATAAATTTCAACGTTTTTATAAAACGTGACGCCAAAAATTTTTACAATAAAAGATAGGAAACACAGGAAGGCGTTTAGGAAGGCAAAGGCAACATGTCCCAATGGTTTATAACAGCATAACCTCGCTTTTGATGTAAAGGTCAACTGCAGAACTAAGTTAGCTGGCCAGCAGGTTGGAGCAGAATTAAAACATGGATGAAGTCAGCTCTCCTATCGCCTTATCTACACAGAAATTATCTTCAACAATGGCAGTCGAGCAGCTTTCTCTCTCTCTCCCCCCTCTCTCTTTCTCTCTCTTCTCCCACTTGCCTACATGACCTGCTTCACCGTCCTGGCACATTAAAGGCAAATGTACCTCCTTCGAATGTTCTGGAAAGAACTGCAGAGGACAGAGATGCAGGGCTCCAGGAAAGACGAATATCAATATTATCACTGATGGTTTGCTGATCATAAAGTCTGCTTCCTGGGAGGCAAGGCTCAGAGAAACTCACCCGGTTTGCCCGAGGCCGCTCAAATCTGAGGTCAGAACACCTGGGAGAGGAGGTTATAACTTAAAGATCTGGTTGTTTCCACACGCCTGGATCCACTCATTCAACAACAATTTACGGAGCACCCACCATGTGCCAGGCCAGGGTGGGGGCCAGGGCGAGGCAATGAGGGTGCCCGGGGCACACAAAGTAAGGGGCCTGCTTTGCTGCAGCCTCATCCTTACACATGCCAGGCACTGTTCTAGGCAGGGAACAAAGCATAATAAGCATAGTAAGTGGGAGAAAGGAAGGAAGAAGGAAAGAAGGAAGGGAGGGAGGGAGGAGGGGAGGAAGGGAAACTGGACAAATGATCAGGTCCTCCTATTTTATGGCTGGGTATCTGGTGCTCATTGGTTCTGTGAGAAACAGAAATTTTGCCCACCATTCATCTTCGAGTTACCTAAATGACCTCACGCAGTCTTGCTTTGGTTGGTTTTTCACTCGGCTTCCCTAGGCTGTCCTGCGTGGCTCGGGACTGGCTCGGACAAAGGGACATCCCATCCTGGGTGCTTACCAATGCCGGGTGCTATAGATGCATGGACCACGCTAATTTCTGGAGTGAGACCCTCGATCGTCACCATCTTCCCAGACTGAGGTCGCAGTCTGGGTGTAACCTGGGAGAGGTTGCCAAGTTAAAGAAGACTGGCCAAGACGAGATTTGAACCTGATGTAGCTCCAGTGGCCCCTGAGGGGGTGCTCTTCCCCCCTCCACATGGTTGCTTAAGATGGGTTGAGTCTGGTTGACCCTTAGTTCCTTGGGTGTGGGCAGGAGTCAAGATACAGCCTTGAAGTGCAGGCAGGGGCTGCTCTTTCTCCCTGTCAAGAGCTGCGCCGGGCAAAAATCTGTCACCCCAGGCAACCCCCGGGGTGCCATCATTCCCCGTCATCCTACCTGTTGGTCCGGGCTCAGAGAAAGGTTCTAGCTTAGCTTTCCACCATCCCTCTGAGATGAAATCTGTAGGATGAGGTAACTGGAGGAAGTGGGCAGGAAGAGCGTTCTGGGCAGAGGGAACAGCATGGTTTCGAGGTGAGTAAAAGGAACTGAAGTCCTTGGTGCTGAAGGGCGCAGAGCAAGGAGGAGGGACCAGGGAGGAAGAGGCTGGGGAGGAAGATGGAGCTCTGCTTGGGAAGAGCCAGTGTATGAGGCTCAGTGGGGCACATCTGTGGGTCTTGTGGGTCTTATGGGCTTTGTCCATGGGATTCAGTTCGGGTTGAGGCTCGTTCACCCTGGCTGCAGGTGGAGAACCCGCTGCAGGGAGTAAGAGTGGGTGGGAGGACCGGTGAGGAAGCTTCTGCTGATCTATGGTTGGGACGGAGGTGGTATCAGTGGAAGTGCACATGGACGGGTCCTGACGCAGTGTGGACATTTGGTGATGCCGTGCAGGACGGTGAGCAGGGGGCTGGGGATCTCTGGTCCCTGGCCAAGCACCTAGAGCAACCGTAGATCCCACAGCGACCTTCCAGTGACCCTCTCCAATTCAAATCATCCGCCCTTCCCTCGCACAGGTGAGAAATGGCATAGAAATCTGTTCAGTGAAATAAACTGGTTTTCTCTGTGCTAATTAAAATGCCCAATGGAAACTGGTTTTTGGCCAATGATGTGAATTATGTTGAGAAACTAGTATTTACTGGTGTTTCCGTCGAGGCCCATTGGCTAACGAATCTGACTAGGAACCATGAGGTTGTATTTACTCTCTTCTCTCTCCTTTTTTTTTTTTTTTTTGTCTTTTTGCCTTTTCTAGGGCCACTCCCGCAACATATGGAGGTTCCCAGGCTAGGGGTCTAATTGGAGCTGCAGCCCTGGCCTACGCCAGAGCCACAGCAACGCGGGATCCGAGCCGCGTCTGCAACCTACACCCGGCTCACAGCAACGCTGGATCCTTAACCCACTGAGCAAGGCCAGGGATCGAACCCGCAACCTCATGGTTCCTAGTCGGATTCGTTAACCACTGCGCCGAGAGAGGAACTCCTCTTTTCTCTTGCCTGTTGCATTTTCAAAAGACTTGCTATTGGTGCCAGGATATGATCATGAACAGATCAGTAACAATTCTGGTGTCATTTGAGGCACACTTTCCTTAGCAAATCAAAACTGCTTCTAATATCACCACTGATATTTTAAATCTAATGCAATCAGTTTGGGAAGGTCTCAGAGGCTTTCCAGATGGAAAAAGCAATGAAAGGGAATTTTCTTTCCTAAAAGTTAATGATAGATAGATAGATAGATAGATATACAGACAGATAGATGATAGATAGATACACGCACATACTGTTCATCGGGTTCGAGAGTCCTTATCCACATTATCTTCCCAAATGAGCCGGCAAGGGAGGAAGAGGCAAGTTTCAGAACATAAGTAGATATGAGTCCATTTACAAAAAACCAAAACAAATCTAAACCAAAAAGAAACCCAATCCCAGCTCCTCTGGGAGCTTGTCATACATGGGGAAGCTCAGATCTCACTGCAGACACACTGAATCACATGCCTCATTTTAACAAAATCCGTAGATGAGTCTTTAGTGCATAAAAATTTGACAAGCACTACCGTAAGCTTCTACATTTATAGACACACACGGAACACCTGTTTGCGTGTTGTATCTATGTACATATCGGTCTGTATCTATACATGCATCTATCAAGATGCTCCTAAGAATATGTGTCTGGATAGAAATGAGGGGACACAGACAGGTCTGGAACTACACATACAAACGCACAGTGGTTAATTTTGAGAAGGAGAATGGTGGTGAAGGGGAGGGGGTGGGGAGGTCCAGGGGGACAGTGGCGCTTTACCCTGTATCCTTCGGGATGGTTTATTTATAAGTTTAAGCTACAGGGAGAACTTGTTAACGTATGATTTGGGTAATCCGAATTTCAGTAGTAAGATAGTGTGAAACAGAAAGCATGAAAACCAGCCATGTGATGGACAGGAACAGCTCAAGTCTTCCCTCTCCACCTACGACGGGCTAATAAGAAACGCTTTGACCTACCGTTTCCCCTGGGAGGGACGCCCCTGTAGAACTCCTCACACGTGTGTGAGATGATGTCCAACCGAGATTAGCCAAGGGAGCACTGTTTGTAACAGCAGAAGATCAAAGGCAACCTAAACGCCCATCGGTTGGGAACGGTTACATAGGTTATGGAGCACTGACAGTGGAACAGTATGCAGCCGTGGAAAAGATGGATGAGTTCTCTGTGTATTGAGATGGAACAGCGGCCAAGATCAATGGGTCATCCATCCATGGGAAAATGTGCCCAAACTGTAAGGCATGGATGGATACCTTGTAGAAAACAGGGTGGCTGGGGCACATATATTAATATTTACTAATGATACATGCACATCTCTGGAAATCACACCACCCAGAATAAACTGGAAGGGGTGGACTCTGAGAAGGGACACAGGTGACTGCAGGACGGTAGTCAAGAGAGACTTTGCACTGTGCGCTCCACTCTGCTTTGTGAAGCACTTGGAAGCATTACTATTCAGAACTTTACTAAAACAAGAACAAAACAAAACAAACAGAAGCCTCTAGGGTTCTCTTTATTCCCCTGAGAACCTTTACTCATGGGCACTGCATCTGGGGAACTCATTGTGAATCTAATAACCCAGTGGCTTGGTTTCCCATGAAAAGAAGGCTGCTTTTCACGGAAGGAGAGGGACGGTTTCATCCTCACAGGACACACACACATCCCCATGTCCCTTTATTGCCATTCGCCCTTTACTGCTCTCATTTTATGTGGCTCAGTTTTTTTTCTTAAAGGTCCCACCAGTTTTCTTTAAAGAGAGGACCCTGCATGCAAATCTTTGTAATTTTGCCCTTAAACCATTCCCCTCACCATCTCATTTAAAAAATAATAAAGATCTTATTCTAGAATTAAAACGAATAGGAAACGGCTGGTTTCATCTCTCTTTCGCCTACCCCCCAACTACTGAAATAAAACTAAATTAAACCAGAAGTGAACAGAAACAACAGAGAAGAAAAACATGTCAAAATCAGGATGTTTCATGCCTTTTGTAGCCTACAGTCCCAGGACCTCGAGGGGGGCGGATTCTATTGAAAAATAACATTTTCCAAAAACTGGCACGTGCTTGTTACAAAAACACCTCGATCGTTTCCAAAGTAGAGAAGCAAAGCCAGAAATACCTTGTTGTTTAAATGGCCATTTCCTTATCTTCTTCATGTTTTCCTGAGATCTGAATCATGCTTGAGAAAAAGAAGGAAACAAGACAGAAAATAATGCTTGCTTAGGTAAATATAATCAGCTAAAGAAAGCTTCCTAGAAGGAGCATAATTCACTGAGTCCCAGTTTATAGAGGCAGTCCCCAGACAAAGGACTTTTGTGGAGGGATCAGTCTTGAGTTCACTGTAACTTACCATATACAATGGGACAGCTTCAGAAAAGAGGTTTCCAAGTTCCATCTTGGTTATCTAGGAGCACCCAAAGGAGGGGGGCAAAGAAAGAGAGAGGGCGAGAGAGGAATAAACATCTGGAATGTTCCCAATTATCTTCCTAGTTAGCATTCATGAATGCATGAAAGGTTTTTTATCAGCCCGAGTTCCATGCATTTTTCAAAATACGAAGCTTCTATTTTCCCCTGGACCTGTTTTTGGATCAAGAGAGGTCCAGGGCATTTGTAAATTCATGTAAATACTTTTCCAAAGAATGCTAGTGTTGCAATGAACATCTCATTGTCTAGGTTAAGTGCCCTTTACATTTTGATGTATATATAGCTACGTCTGCCCATCGATAACATACATATAATATATACACATGTAAATTTTGAAATGTTCAACAAGTAATTGTGCAATTATCAATTTTGTTAAAAAATATTTTGCTCTTGGGATCGAATGACTTCTAAAAACTAAGTTTAGGCAGTGTCTCCTGTCAATTAGTGTGATACATCCTAATATTACGTTAGCATAAATATAGAATTCATTTATGAATTAGCTTGTATAAAGTTCCGTAGGTCCTTCAATCTAGAGCCCCAGCAGCCAATAAAAATATCTCTGAAAATTTAGGCAAAACAACCCTATGCTTTCTAGCAGATCTGACCCCACCTGCTGTCCAGTTCCATTTGCTATGCATCTTAAAGCACATTTCAGATTTCTCATTGTCATTCTGTACTTGTAGCCTCAGGAGGTGAGGGTGAGGCTCAGAGGGGGTGGGGGTTTGTGTCCAGGTGTGGCAATTCATCTTCAAGTGTTTCTTGATCTTCCACTGTATGCAAATACTCTATGCGATAAAAAGAAATATAAAACAAAATCCCTTTAGCAAATTGCAAACAAATCCTGTGGATTAGGTTCGAAAGGCTGTATAAGACAAGATTCTTGACCTAGGCATTATAAGCAAAATGCAAATATAAATTATATGAGATATCTTGTTTTCAGTTATCAGATTCATAGATATGAAAGTCTGATAACACTGTCTTTGCAAAATGTGGGGCAGCAGGCTCTCAGACATGGCCTTGGTGGGTGGGTGAGAGGGGAGTTAAACTGGTTTAACCTCCTTGGGAGGTGTTGGGAAACTGTTACTAAAATAAAAGATGTACACATCCTTTGCCCTCCTAATTATTCTGCTGGAAATGTATCCTACAGACCCTTTACTGAACACATGACAAATGATCTGCGCTCCAGGAAATACATTGCAACATTGTATATAAAAGGTAAATAATGGAAGCAACCCACGTGTCCATTAGAGGAAACTGTCAAAATAAGGTATGGTCATCCATAATATGGCCTTATATTTCTGCAGCTGGAAGCAGCTGTGTTTGGACTGATATAGAATATTCTATAAGTGGTAGAGTGAAATGAAAAAAAAAAAAAAAAGCCCCCAAACTGCGTTTTGGAGGCTACCAATTTGGTTGAGTGGAAAAAAAATATTAGGCTGAGCCATGTGAAGGTGCCAATATTAGATCATTTTTGAAATACAGACACAACAATTTCAAATGATTCAATATGACTTGTATTTGTATTTATATATTTATATAAATATTTGTGTAAACATATATATATATATATAAATTTGTAAAATAAATTTTAGCTTTTTTTTTTTTTTTTTTTGTCTTTTTGCCACTTCTTGGGCCGCTCCTTTGGCATGTGGAGGTTCCCAGGCTAGGATCTAATCGGAGCTGTTGCTGCCGGCCTACACTAGAGCCACAGCAACACGGGTTCCAAGCAGCGTCTGTGACCTACACTGCAGCTCACAGCAACTGCAAATCCTTAACTCACTGAGCGAGGCCAGGGATCGAACCCAGAACCTCAGAGTTCCTAGTACGGACTTGTTAACCACTGAGCCAGGACGAGAACTCCATAACTTTTAGCTTTGAGCTATGTGTAGACTCTTGGGCAGTTGCAAGAAGTAATAGCTCAGGCACTATTTACCTAATTCCCCTAATGGTAACATTTTACAAAACTTTGGTATAACATCAGGGCCTGGGTGTTGACTCTGATACAGTCAAGAAACAGAATGTTTCCGTCACCAGGAGGCTCCCTCCTGCTGTCCTGTTATAGCCACACCCACGTTCCTCCCCCTCCTTAACCCCAGGCAACTGCTTGTCTGTCCCACCAGCTACAGTAAGAAGCTGTAAGTATGTTAAGTAAATGGAATTATTTAGCATGCGCCCTTCAGGACTTTTTTCATGCATATAATTCTCTGGAGGTTCATCCAGGTAGTTGATTGTATCAGGACCTTGGTCCTTTTCGGTGCTGAGTCCTGCTCCCCTAATGGATGTACCACCGTTTATTTGTTGAGTAACTTCTGTGTTATTTCCAATTTGGGCCGAGGGTGAATAAAGCGGCTATGAACAATCCACGCACGGGTTTCGGCATGAAAAGGAAATTTTATTTCTCTGGGATGAATGCCAAGAGTACAATTGCTGGGCCACACGCATGTTTCGTTGGCAAGACACTGCTAGCTTGTTCGCTGGAGTGGCTGGAATATTTGACACCGGGGGAGCTAGTTTCTCCATATGCTCACCCGCATGCGGTGTTGTTACTCCTTTCTTTTTTGGCCGTTCCCATGGACAGGTAGTGAGTGATCCTTCCTTGTGATCTTACTTGGCGTTTCCCTGAACGTTGAACACCGTTCCTGCGCACGTTCGCCCTCTGCATGTCCCCTTGGGTGATTTCTGAGTCTGTTGCCCATTTTCTAATTGGGATGCTTATGCTACTGTTGAGTTTTGAATCCTCATACATATAAGGATATCTATATATCCGCCATCACAAGGATACTTCACACTGCCTGCTGCTGTGGGGAGTGTGATTTGTGAACAGTTTTTCCGGGCTGTCGCTTGTCTTTTCATCCTCTTAATAGATATTTTTTTTACAAAGCAAAAGCCTTTACTTCTTTTTTTTCTTTTTCTTTTTGCCTTTTTAGGGCCGCACCTGCAGCATATGGAGGTTCCCAGGCTAGGGGTCGAATCAGAGATACAGCTGCCGGCCTGCACCACAGCCACAGCCATGCCAGATCTGAGCCACGTCTGTGACCTACACCACAGCTCATGGCAACACTGGATCCTTAACCTACTGAGGGAGGCCAGGGATCGAACCCGCATCCTCATGGATACTAGTCATGTTTGTTACCACTGAGCCATGACAGGAACTCGACTGCCCAATTTTATGGGTTGTGCTTTAGGTGTCAAATATATGAACTCTTGTTTCTCCCATCTTGTTTCTGACAGTTTGATGGTTTATATTATTTCCCAAACATGCTCTCCAGAACATCTGAAGATGATGGCAGAGCTGGCAGCAGGGGATATTGAGAGGACAATGTTTGGTCAAGTCTGGTCACTGGCAAAGATACATATTGTCTCCATCTGCATTTTGGAAGACACACAGGTGAAGCTGAGAAGGTTCCTCGACTTTTGCTCCTCTTTGTCTTTGTACTTCGCAATGCCTTTAGACGGTTCCAGAAAAGCCAGCGAATTTCCTTCAGGAAAATAATTCAGACTTCCTCTCCATATTATTAGCAAGCAACACAGTTTGTAACTGCAAAGGACAAGGTCCTTTCAACACATCCTCTTGATCCCAGTGGTAGGAATTAAATAATAACTATGGTGTAATTATTAATAATGAAATGATTAGTACTAAGAATGAATAAGAATTATCCCCCTTTGTCCAACATATCCCAGTTATCCATTCTTTACATCTGCTCTCTTTGTTTGTTTGTTTGTCTTGGCTGCCCTGAGGCATCTGGAGTTCCTGGCCAGGGATCAGACCCCTGTCACAGTTGTGACCTATACCACAGCTGCGGCAACACAGGCTCCTTAACCCACTGTGTAGAGGTGGGGGTGGGATTTGAACCTGTGTCCCAGTGCTCCAGAGATGCTACCAATCCTGTTGTGCCATGTGGGAGCTCCTTACATCCATTCTTATTGCATGCTCAGAGAAATTGCAGGAGGAATATGCTCTTTGTATAATTTCCCCTCTTTTATTCGGTCACAACCATGGCATGTGGAAGTTCCCAGGCCGGAGTCTGAATCTGAGCCACGGTCAAGACCTACACCACAGCTGTGGCAACACCAGGTCCTTTACCCACTGTGCCACAGTGGAAACTCCACATAATCCCCTTTTATAGCTAAGGCAATGGAGGCTCTGAGCCGTGAAGGGGCCAGCAAAGGTCATGGCTATAGGTGGGGGGGAACGGGATCTTGAGTCCTAGAGCACTAGAGGGGGTGTTCTTCAACCTTTTTAGGATTCAGAGATGCCTTTGAAAATTGCACTTCAATGGAGTTCCCGTCGTGGCGCAGTGGCTAACGAATCTGACTGGGAACCATGAGGTTGTGGGTTCGATCCCTGGCCTTGCTCAGTGGGTTAATGAGCCGGTGTTGCCGTGAGCTGTGGTGTAGGTTACAGACACAGTGCAGATCCTGTGTTGCTGTGACTCTGGCGTAGGCCGGTGGCTACAGCTCTGATTAGACCCTCTAGCCCTGGTGGCTCAGTGGGTTGGGGATCTGTCCTTGTCATGCTGTCCCTGCTGTGGCTCTGGTTCATTTCCTGGCCTGGAAACTTCTATATGCCACAGATGCAGCCAACACCCCCCTCCCCGCCAAAAACCCCAAACCCCAACAAAACACAGAAATGAAAATGGAAAATAATAAGTGTTGACAAGGATGTAAAAAAATTGAAACCCTCATACATCACTAGTGGGAGTGTAAAGTGGTTCAGCTGCTATGAAAAATAGTCTGGTTGTTCCCCAAAATGCTATATATAGAGTTATTCTATGATCTAGCAGTTCAGTTTCTAATATTCAAAAGAATTGAAAACATGCACTCAAATACACACACACCCATGTGCACAGCAGCACCACACACTATAGATAAAAGCTGCAAATAACCCAAATGCTCAGCAACTAATGAATGGATGAACAAAACAGGGCTATAAATACACTGGAATATTAGCCATTCACAAAAAGGAATGACATGCTGGTACTTGCTACAAAGAGGATGCATCTCAAAAACATAATGGTAAGTGAAAGAAGCCAGATCTAAAAAGCCGTATGTTACAGGATTCCCTTATGTGAAATAGCCAGAATAGGTAAAATCACAGAGTCAGAATGCAGGTTGGTGGTTGACAGGGGTTGGAGTGAGGGTGGAACACAGAACAATTGTTTAATGGACATGGGTTTTCTTTTCAAGTAATGAAAATGTTTTGTATTAGAGAGAGGTGTAGCTGCACAATACCGCAAAGACACTAAATGCCCCTGGATTGTTCCCTTTAAAATGTTAATTTTATGTTCTATGAACTTCAGATCAATTCTTTTTTTCTTTTCAGAGCCATACCTGTGGCATTCGTAAGTTCCTGGGCTAGGGGTTGAATTGGCACTTCAGCTGCCGGCCTACGCCACAGCCATAGCAACTCAGGATCCGAGCCACATCTGTAACCTCTGCTGCAGCTTGCAGCAATGCCAGACCCTTAAACCACTAAGGGAGGCCAGGGGTCAAACCCACATCCTCATAGATACTAGTCGGTTCTTAACCCACTGAGCCACGATGGGAACTCCTAGATCAATTTTTAAAATTAGAATTTGAGGGAGTTCCTGTTGTGGCTCAGTGGAAATGAACCGAACTAGGACCCATGAGGATGTGGGTTCGATCAGTGGATCCAGTGTTGCCATGAGCTGTGGTGTAGGTTGCAGATGTGGGCCGGATCTGGCATTGCTGCAGCTCCGATTCAGCCTCTAGCCTGGGAACCTCCATATGCCGAAAGTGCAGCCCTAAAAAGCAAAAAATAAATAAATAAAACAAAATTAGGTTTTTTTGTTTGTTTGTTTGTTTTCTTTTGTGTTTTTTTTGCGTTTTAGGGCCGCACTCGAAGCATATGGAGGTTCCCAGGCTAGGGGTTGAATCAGAGCTGTAGCTGCCAGCCTACACCACAGCCACAGCCATGCCAGATCCTAGCCAAATGTGGGGACCTACACCATAGCCCATGGCAATGCCGAATCCTTAATCCACTGATCAAGGCCAGGGATTGGACCTGTGTCCTCATGGATACCAGTAAGATTCATTAACTGCTGAGCCATGACGGAACTCCCAAAATTAGAATTTGAATCCAGGCATTTGGAGATCAGCTGCCCTTCATCATGGATTTTACTAGAGGCAGCACAGGGATAACAAAGGGAAGAGCAACACGGGCATATCTCCTTTGGGAAAGATGTGACGATTTATTTCATTTATTTATTTATTTCTGCTGTACAGCATGGGGACCAAGTTGCACTTACCTGTATACATTTTTTTTCCACCCTTTGTTCTGTTGTGATATAAGTATCTAGACATAGTTCTCAGTGCTACTCAGCAGGATCTCCTTGTAAATCCATTCCAAGTTGTATCTGATAAGCCCAAGCTCGGGCGGCCACAAGTCTATTCTCCAAGTCCATGATTTTCTTTTCTGTGGAAAGGTTCCTTTGTGCTGTATATTAGATTCCAGTTATAAGTGATATCATATGGTATTTGTCTTTGTCTTTCTGACTCATTTCACTCAGTACGAGAGTCTCTAGTTCCATCGATGTTGCTGTAAATGGCATTATGTGACGATTTATTTGATGCTCATGTCTCAAGTCACTTGGCTGCCGGCGTCCAAGAGCACTGGACTTAGAGCCTGAGAACCAATACTTCCCAACATTTGACCTTGACTGAGCCACTTAGACTGCCTGAGCTTTGAGCTCCTCTGTTTCACGGACGCACCCCGCTCCACTGGTAGCTGTGGGTTTGGGGAGCGGTATGGACGTGTGCACTGTTTCTCCCTTCTCTCCTATCAGGGTGCAGACGCTGCTGCAGACAGATGGGGCATCAGCCCAGGGTCTCAGAGGCACCAAAGAACCGGCTGGTTCTGTCCATCTCATCCAGGAACCGGTCAGTGGGATGAAACCATTGAATTGGCCATTGTCAACAAACGAGACAAGGGGCTGTCAGGTTTAGGGACTGTCCCTGGTTTTGCCGTGGGCAGATGCCACTCTGACGGTCAGGTTATAAAGGCCACCCCGGCCAGGCTGCCTCACAAAGGCCCTGCCAGTATGGATGGAACCCTGGCCCTTGATGACCACAAGACATCGGATAAGAAACTGTTTAGATGCGACAGGGAACACATTTTAACAGCCCAAAGAGGTGGAATTATCAGAGTGGTGTAAAAGGAGCAAAATTATTTTGGATAAACCATGAAAGAATTTTATTACCCAGTGATGTTATAAATCAACTTCTCTGTAAATGCAATAAAACAATTGTTTAGTCTGCATGATTCATACCACAAACCTTGGATTCTGGGTTTTGATCTTATTGCCGCAATAAACTGTCTAGACAGCAATTAACAAACTGTTTTTCCTTCAGATGTTCGGAGTGCCAGTGCAGCGGGGATCGGCACTTAGAAATTCAGGGGCTTCTTCCTGGCTCCTATTAATTACTGGGTTGGGGTAAATGGGAAAAGCCCCAAATCTTGTCGGAATTAGCCTCCTGCAAGTGTCCTCCTCTCCTGAGCATCAGGCACCGCCACATAAGGCTGATTTAGAATTGGCAGGAAATCTAAACATTTGGATGGGGGGGGGCTTGCTAGTTTAGCATCACTTTAGATGCTAAAATGAACTTTTAAATGTTCATTAAATGCTTTAAAATGTTCATGAAAATGAACTTTTAAATGTTGCCAGAATGAACTTTTAAATGTTCGAAACATGCAAAGTCTAAGCGGGACACCTCAGATCCTCTGGGATGAGCGAAAGAGACAGTGTTTTAGCGGCGACAATTTGTGTCTATTGAATTCTCTAAGGGGCAGGTGCCCCCCACACTATTTAAGTCAGTCTTCACAACAGTCCTAGGAGGAGGGCAACTCTAAAGGAAAAGTAACTTTGCACAGGTTTCAGAGCTGGTGGTAAGAGGTTAGGATGAAAATGAACTCGTTTTTAGGATGAAAACTTCTCTCTTCCCACCAGGTCACACTGTCTGAACTGATGGAGAAGAAATACACCGGATTCTAAAAGGTCCTACGTTTAAAGTCCCGTGAGCACGGGGCTGCCATTGGTTGGTGCCTCTGTATTATATGCATAGCTTTCAAATGACTGATGAATGAATGTCCCCTGTGCTTGTGGATGGGGATGTGGGCTGGAGAGAGAAAGTGGTGAGAGAGAAAAACAGGACACCACTTAAATGTCAATCAGTAGGAAACTAAACTGTTACACCATGGGATCCATCCAAACTATAGATGGAATAAGACATAGTCTGAAGGAATGAGAGAGACAGGTTTAGGTAGGCTTGGGAAGCTCTGCATATATCATTGAGTGACTTAGAGCAAGTCATGAGACAAAACACAGAAAACACAGAACATTCCCTGCAAAGGCATGATCGCACATGCATTGAGAAAGTCCTGGAAACCTACATTCCAAATCGCTGGCTGAGGTTTCTTTTTTTTTTTTGTCTTTTTGCTATTTCTTCGGCCGCTCCAGCGGCATATGGAAGTTCCCAGGCTAGGGGTTGAATCGGAGCTGCAGCCACCGGCCTATGCCAGAGCCACAGCAACGCAGGATCCAAGTTGCGTCTGCAACCTTCACCACAGCTCATGGCAACGCTGGATCCTTAACCCACTGAGCAAGGGCAGGGACCGAACCCGCAACCTCATGGTTCCTAGTCAGATTCGTGAACCACTGCGCCACGACGGGAACTCCATGAGGTTTCTAACTTATGAGTTGGAACCTCCTTCACCACCCACACGATTATTATTATCATTTTTTAATGTTCCAAACTTCTAGCATTTGGTTTTCAAGGCAATGGGAGGAAAATTTACCGGCTTGTTGCTGGAAAAGGTAACACGGAAAGCAGCAGTTCTGCTCTTGTTTGATGTTTGTATATCCTTGGGAAGAACCTGTGTGCAGACAAACCATCCATTCCTTTATTCTTCCCTATATTCGCATCGGGGTATAATGGTTCAGCATGCTTACTCCGGAGTCAGGCAGAATTTTATATTATTTTGGGTTTGTGACTTAGCTTTCCTGAAGCTTAGCTTTCCAGAAGCTTAGTTTCCCTACATTGAAAATGGTGGGAAAGATGAAATTAAATAATCTGTGTAAATTTCCTGGCACATAATAAGGGCTTAAAAACATTCACCATTATTTTTGACCATCCATCCATTCGTCTATTCACTTGTTCCCTCGCCATCCCGCCATCCGTTTACCTATCCCCCTCCCTTCCAGCCCTCTTCCTCTCTTCTGTCCGTGTGTCAGCATTCCAAACTCCCTCCTTTTCCTTTCTTCCTACCTTCCCACCTTTCATACACTTCTCTCTCCATCCATCCATCCTTCTGTCCATCAGTCCATCTGTCCATCATCCACTCATCCAGGCATCCCTGCCTGGTGCTCCACGCCAGATCGTTGAGATTACAAAAACAAATAACACACAACCCTTGACTCCATGGGGAGCCCAGCTTAGATGAAGAGACAGAAGTAGGCCTCTGGCTGTAGGGAGTATTTGATCCTGAAGGGACCAGAGAGAGAAAACCTGGGAAACTGTTTAACTTCCGTCCCAGCCCTGGAGGTTGTTTAAGAAGATATGTGAAACCCAACTACCTCCCAGGGCTCTTGATGGCTCAAAGCTCAGTGGATGAACACGGCTTGATCAACACAGTCAGTAGCAGTGCAACGCTGCCCCTTCTGTCACGCCCCCTGCGCCCCATCAAACAAACAAACGGCATAATTTGGGCTCCAGGGTGACCGTCTGTCATGCTCTTCAAAACCAAAAAGGCTCCTCTGGGCTTATGCGATGTCGTTTCCCTGCCTCTTTCCACCAACTGCCTCACCTCCATTTGGCATCAAATATGGTGCGTGCAGGGAGGGTCCTGCCCAGGCCACCCTGAGGATCGTTGCCGTATTTATAGAGAAAACAGGACTCCTCAGACTAACAGGATTTGCAAAGGAAGGCTCTCCTAGAAAGGAATTCCAGGTTTCTCTTCTGAAGGCTGAGCAGCAAGGCTGGAGGCGGCAGTAAATCTCCAGAGAAACTGACTCTGGGAGAAATTTCCCTCCTGGCAGCAATTCGAGGGCAGGGGAGCATTTCATGCACAATCTTTTGTCTCAGCCTCCAGCGAGCTGCCAGTTTTCATCCTGGCCCTTAAGCAGCCCTGAGCGTTGGTCACTATCCTTGTCCTTATGAGACTCAGTGTCTTTTGGGAGAGACCAAGAAAGAAGCTTGGAATGACCACTAGGCGTTATTAAATATTAGAATGAGGGGTAATGAGCCTGTTTTGTGTATTTTTTGGTTATAAGTGACAGAAATAGATGAAGCCAAGCAGGATTTTTGTGGATTTATTTTTTGGCCACACCTGTGGCATGCAGACATTCCCATCCAGGGACTGAACCAGTGCTACAGCAGTGACCCAAGCCACATTGGTGACAATGCTGAATCCTTAACCTACGGAGCCACGAGGGAACTCTCAAGCAGAGATTTGTAGTTTTATAAAACTGGTTGAGCGGGTACCCACCCATTTGATGTTCATGACAACCCTGCAGGTTTATCTGCCTTCTATACCCACTCCCCCCAGCCTCCCTGGCACCCCACAGTCTGTTCATGCAGCCAGAGGGATCCTGTTAAAACCCAAATGACAGTGCACATCCCTTCTGCTCAAAACCCTCCCCCAGCTCCCACCTCCCTCAGAGTAAAAGCCAAATCTTGACTACGAGGTACAAGATCCACCCCCCTCTGATGTAATTTCCTGGTTGTTGGAGACCATGGAAACTGCTGAACGATGCAGTGAACAAATTGGGCACACGTGCAAAAGCACAACCACAAGGAGATAGTCTTATCATTAACGGCACCTGATTGTGCTCATTAACCTACACCACTTTCTCTAATAAAAGGCATGTGGGCTGAAGCCCAGGCATCTTTGTGCTGCGAAACAGAGTGCCTCCTGGTCCCCCATCTTGCAAAGGTAAGCATCTCCTGTGATTTACTATGCTGAGCCGTCCCTCTTCCAAGATCTCCCGTTGCCCTGCAGCACTGGCCGTGGCAGAGTGGTGCCCAACGTGGGGCATGCACAGCATTTCACACAGTCCTTGATCTTGTTCTTGAAGTTGTTTCAGTTCTTGTTTTCTCTCCTTTTTCTGTTTTCGCATCAGTTCTGAGTGTGCAAATCCTTTTCTAGAGGCAAGATGGTCGTCTCTCCTTCTTCCTGAAACGGCTCAACATGTAACTCACTGCACAGAGTGCTCAGCTCTTTTTGACAGACGGCAATGCTTTTGCTGAGCCTTTCTTTCAGGCTCCCCCTTCGGCAATCATCATGTCCAGGGGGATCTTAACATGCTTCTTTACAACCTCTGTTCTTTGTAGCTGATGGTCCTCTAGAATCCCAATCAATTCCCATATTTCCCGAAGGTGATTCAGGGCTTTCTGGGGACATACCATGGACTCTTCTGCCAGCACCTCACTTCTCCTCATGGTGGACGGTCCAAGCAGGTGGGCGTCATGGCCCCTGAACTTCTCCGCACGGGCTCCAGGACAGCCACCAGCTGCAAGCATCCTCAAGCATCCTCAAGCATCCTCAGGCATCCTCAGGCATCCTCAGGCATCCTCAAGCTCACTCCCTATCAGCGCTACAGTGGCTGCACCTTTTTGGATTCCTGGCGGGTGTGTGGAGCGGTGGCGTGGAGGAGGGCCGGCTGACATGTGACTTCCCAGGAGTGGCGCTGGGAGCATGGGGTTGACGTGGTGCTGCATTGTGGTTCTGGCTTCATGGAGGGACAGGCCATTCTTGAAGTTCATCTTATGGGCCAGGCTTCCCCTGATGGACGAAGACCACAAGGATTGGAGTGGGCCCCATGGACTCCATTCCTGGTCTGTCTTGCCGTGGTCTCTGAAGTCTCAGGGAGGAGGCTTGTTTTACACAGATGTACTTTATTCATGGCTGGAACTTCAAAATGAGAAATAGGAGGTCTCTGTTTCACTGGTATGTGTCTTGTGTTATGCATGTGCGGCGTTGCCAAAATTCATGAGAGCTCTACTTGGCTTAAAGGAAATTAAGCGCTTACGTAAGTTTTCAACATACCTAAAGTAAATGAATTTTTGGTTCACGTGAACTGCAAAAAATTCAGTATCAGACATTTATTATTAGATGTTAATATCAAAGTTTGTTGCTCTAATATAGACATGTCTTTAGAGTCCTAGACATTAAGTATAATTCCTTATTGTACTGGGTTTAATGGAGGAATGTAACTGCATTTTATTAGGAGAAAAGAGTCTGTCTTATAGCTTGTTATTTTGAATGGAAAGATGGGGGACAGAGTCATAGGGATACAGAAAGTGATGGAAGATTCGTGGGACATGGACAATAAGAAGAATTTTGTGCATGGTTGGGGCTAAGTTTAAAATTTCAGTAAACTAATTTTAAAAGTAAGCTAGTACAAAACTTGAATTTGGGTTTGGTCTCTGTAAAAAGAAGGATTTTCTTAAGTCAGGGCTATGGAAAATCTAAGACGGCCTCTGGGTTCTTCACGGCTCCCTGGCAATTCCAATAATGAAAAAGAAATGGTTAGAAAACGTGTTTTCCACTTGGAAGACTTTCTATGTCCTAATTTGGCTATATTTGGTAAAAATGAGGGTAATTTTAAAGAAAGACCGTTGTGATTCATAGTCTAGTTTTGTCTATTGAGATTAGTGTTTGCTGTTTAAAACTCACCTCCCTAATAGTTCTCTGCTGCTGTTACATTATTATAAACTTAAATTATTTCTCTTAATAATTCAAGTTTGTTTCTGAAGCTGATTGTCATAATCAGCTGGGCGACTATCAGATGTTCCATGATAGCCAGGAGAATATATATACATTCTGGAAAAGTATCATTTAAAGGGTTGTCTCCAGGTTAGATAAAAGGTTTTGTTTTGTTTTTTTTTTTTTAAATCAGGAATTCTTAGGTGCCATGAAAAAGAGTGAAGAAAATTACCTCTTAAATTTATATTTCTCAGTTAAGAAGGGCCTCTGCATTGGACTGGTCTATGGAGAGAATTGGTGACTTCTCTTATTAGAGAATCAAGGCTCTAAGAAGAAAAACACCAATGCCTGGACAAAAAGGAAGACATCATCAGAAGCTGATCACTGTCCTAAGATTGCCACACCTGATTCGTATGGTTATTTTACTTCTGATTTACCCTGATGGGTGTCTCCCCTCCAAGGCTCTTATTATTGCTACAAGGTGGGATCCCCCACACCTGGCTGGTGAATAACCTGTTCTGACCCAGGCCATCAATTGTTTTGTTACTCAAGCTCAATTAGCAACAAGTGAGACTTTAGCCAATCGCTATAACTTTGACAGGCTATATTAATTTAAATCGAGACTCCTTAATTTTGGGAACAATGAAACTATCTAGGGATAACCAACCTAATAACACTAGGAAATTGGGCTGGATGGACAAAGCCAGTATATAATTTCCTTCAAAGATAAGAAATGACTAGCCAGCTGAACAAGGTGAAAGCTCTTGAATTTTTGTTCATGACTTTATTACTAATAATTTTATATTTTTATTAACAGCTTTCATAAAACTGCTATTTCTTGCTTTGCCAAATTTGTAACAGAGTCTGATAAAATGATAGTTGGCTTGGATCTGGCATTGCTATGGCTCTGGCATAGACTGGCAGCAACAGCTCTGATTAGACCCCTAGCCTGGGAACCTCCAAAGGCTGTGGGTGTGGCCCTAAAAGGACAAAAGACAAAAAAAAAAAAAAAAAAAAAGAGTAGATCTCACGTTATTTTTTTAGCTACAATATAAATAAGTTTGTAGACTGCAGGTATGGCTGGATCCAGGTGCTCAACCTGTATCCTCAGGTCCTACCTCTCTCAGCCTCTGGATTATTCAAGCCAACTACTGACAAGCCCATTAACAATCCCAGAAGAAACTAAGGAGCTTCTCTTTCACAAGTGTTTCAAGAGAAATCCTAGGATTTTTTTTCTTCCTTCCTTTTTCTTCTCTCTTTCCTTCCTTTTTTTTTCCTTTTTTGTTGTGTGGCATCTGGAGGTATACAGGCTAGGGGTTGAATCAGAGCTGTAGCTGCAGGCCTATGCCACAGCCACAGCAACGCCAGATCTGAGATGTCTGCCAACTACACCACACTCAAGGCATTGCTGGATCATTAACCCACTGAGCAAGGCCAGGGATTGAACCTGTGTGTTCATGGATGCTAGTCAGATTCATTTCTGCTGAGCCATGACAGGAAATACTTTTTTTTTTTTTTTTTTTTTTTTTTTTTTACCAGCTGCACCTACAGCATGTAGAAGTTTCCAGGTTCAGAGTCGAATTGGAGCTGCAGCTGTGACCTAAGCCACACTGCATCCAGACGAGTCACATCTGTGAGCTACACCAAAACTTGTGTCAATGCTGGATCCTTAACCCCTGAACAAGGTCAGGGATCAAACTTGCATCCTTACAGAGACTATGTCAGGTCCTTAACCTGCTGAACCACTATGGGAACTCCAAGATAAGCTTATGTTTTCTTTTTGCTTTTTTCTTTTTTTGGCAACCCTAAGGCATATGGAGTTCCTGGGCCAGGGATCAGATCCAAGCTGCAGTTGTGACCTTCCTAGCAGCTGCATCAATGCTGGATCCTTTAACCCACTTTGCTGGTTGGGGAGTGAACCTGCGTCCTATTGCTGCAGAGATGCCACCGATCCTACTGAGCCACAAAGGAAACTGAGAATCTTCATTTTGGGCCTAAATTGCAGACCTTTCCAGCAGGGAGGAGGTGTGTCCCTGGGCAGAACTGTCAGAAGAGCCAGGGCTATCTCTGAACTTTATTATTCTGGGTCTGAGGCCTTGTACCCATCTATGAAAAACCTCTGACTCTCAGTGAATGGGGTTAAAAAAAAAAAAAATCTCCAGAGTTGTTGGGAATACCAAGCTGCATCACCAAATAAAATTTGAGGGAGTTCCCATTGTGGCTCAGAGGTAATGAACCTGACTATTATCTGTGAGGACGGGGGTTTGATCCCTGACCTTGCTCAATGGGTGAAGGATCTGGTGTTGCCATGAGCTGTGGCATAGGTCATAGACGTGGCTCAAATCTGGTGTGGCTGTGGCTGTGGCAGAGGCCAGCAGCTGTAGCTCCAATTCAACCCCTAGCTGGGGAACTTCCATATGCCATGGGTGCCGCCCTAAAAAAGACAAAAAAAAAAAAAAATTGAAAGGAGGAAACCCCTCAGATTATTCTGTCTTCTATCATCATCACCATCTACAAATGTAGAATAGATATACATATAATTTTTTTGGCTAGCTTATATAGCTGGATTTGCACAAGTACATGATGAGAATGTACTTTATTTGCAAACATTTTATTAAAAAAATTTTTTTTTTGTCTTTTGTCTTTTTAGGGCTGCACCTGCAGCATGCGGAGGTTCCCAGACTAGGGGTCGAATTGAAGATACAGTTGCCAGCTTACACCACAGCCACAGCAACACCACATCTGAGCAGTGTCTGTGAGCTACACACAGCTCATGGCAACACTGTATCCTTAACCTACTGTGCGAGGCCAGGGATCAAACCTGCAATCTCATGGTTCCTAGTCGGATTCGTTTCCACTGCGCCATGGTAGGAACTCGCTTATTTGTAAATATTTTTTATAGAGAGAAAGGTACAGTCTTTCTCTAAGCTTTTCTAACATACTATTCTTTTAAATTAACATGCGCTCCCTCTGAACCTGCTGGCCTGGACTCGAGGCTTTTGAACAGGTCCTGGTTCGGTTTGGGGGAGGCTCACCAGCCAGGACCAGCATCTGATCCACAGGGAAAAAAAAAAAAATCAAAAGGATAGAAGAAACAGCTCCTTTTTCAGGAAAGGCCATGATGTCTCCAGGAGTGGCATAAAGATCCCTGGAAAAGCTCATATTCTAGGAAACGACAGTCAGGACAAGGCGAGGAGTGTTGCCTTGTCCCCAGACAGATGCCTTGTGGTCTCTGCACCCCAGGACTACCTGGAATGCTCTTCCCTGACTTACTCTTTTCCTCCCACTTTCATCTCAGCAGTAGTGACTCTCCCGCTGATGGGAGCATTCAACCAGAGGCTGAAAACTTCATGGTGGAGATGTCGCAGAGGTGACATGGTTTTTAACATTTTAAACTCTAAGATTCAATGGCCCAGGGATTCTACTGTCTTCAGAGTCAAATTCATGGATATTGATGAGTTCCACCTGAGACGGTTAGGAAGCCGAGCTAGAGTACTAAATGGGATCCGACTAAAATAGAGAGCAGGCTACAAAGTAGACTGTGGGCAAAGGCAGAGTGCCCAGGACGCCTCAAATTCTTCTCCTCTTTACCCTTATTTGCTCCCATCAGAGGTTCTCAGCCCTGGAGGACTGCACTTTAGAATCACCCAGGAAACCTCTAAAAACTGTAGAGGTTTGAGGTTGTAGCCTCAACCCCAGATCAATTAAATCAGCACCCCTGAGGGTAAGCCCAGGCACCAGAATTTTTTTGGTCTGTTTTTTAGGGCCCACCTCCAGCATATGGAGGTTCCCAGGCTGGGGGTTGAATCGAAGCTGCAGCTACTGGCCTACACCACAGCCACAGCAATGCCAGCTGCATCTTCGACCTACACCACAGTTCATGCAAACACCATATTCTTAAACCCACTATGTAAGGCCAGGTATTGAACCCACATCCTCATGGATACTAGTTGGATTCTAACCCACTGAGCCACAACGGGAACTCCCAGGCATCCATCAGTATTTTTAAAGTTCCACAGTTGATTGCAAAGTGCAGCCAAAGTTTTTTTTTGTTTGTTTTGGTTTTTTGTCTTTTTAGGGCTGCACCCACAGCATATGGATGTTCTCGGGCTAGGGTCCAATTGGAGCTGTAGCTGCCAGCCTACACCACAGCCACGCAGGATCCGAGCAGCATCTGAGACCTACACTACAGCTCACTGCAATGCCGGATCCTTTACCCACTGAACAAGTCCAGAGATCAAACCCGAGTCCTCATGGATGCTAGTTAGGTTTGTTTACTGCTGAGCCATGACGGGAACTCCAATGTGCAGCCAAAGTTGACACCCACTGTCAGGTGACCTTAGCCATCCCTTTGGCTTTAAATAGGCAGACAGCTTCAGCTGTGACCACTTCCTCGAGGTCTAGACCTGCTTGTCTTTCTCCTCAACATTACCATTGAAATGTCTATTGGACAGCTTATCTTGCAAGAGTCAAGTAGATTGTTTTCTTGAGACCTGCTCGTCCCAGTCCTCTCCATCTCAATGACTGACCAATCACTCGCTTGGTTCAGGTGAAAGATGAGATTAATTGACTGATTTATGCTGCATCTTGACATGGAAATTCCCAGATCAGGGATCTAATCTGAGCTGCAGCTTCAAGCTACACCACAACTGCAGCAATGCTGGATCCTTAATCCATTGCACTGGGCCAGGGATCAAACTCATGCCTCAGCAGCAAGCAGCAACCCAAGCTGCTGCAGAGACAAGGCTCTGCAAGAGCTCTGGTGAACATCTTTCTTGATTCTTGTTCTCACAATCCATATCAAATCTGTTAAGAACTCCTACTGGTTGAATCTCAAAATACATCCCTGTTCTAAACCCTCCTCACCATCTCCCCAGCTGAATCTTTCCAGTCTGGTCTCTTCCAGCAATCAGAGTGAAACCTATTAAAAAGGGAAATTCAGCATGAAAAGATGCTCAGCATCATTTAGTCATTGGAGGAATACACAATAAACCACAATGAGCTATCACTACAGACCCACTAGAATGGCTAAAATCAAAAAGACTGACAATGCCCTATATTGGGGAGTGAACAATGGGATAAATACTTCGGAGAACTGGAAGTTGGATGACCAGCAATTCCACTGCTGGGTAATGCAAACCTATGTCCACACAAACCTCATATGAGAATGTTCATAGTAGCTTATTCTCAATAGGCCCAAACAGGAAACAGCCTAAATGTCCATCTCCAGGAGACTGAGTAAACAAACTCTGGTGTATTCAGAAAAAAAAAAAAAATACTAATACATAACAGCTATGTAAAAAACCCTCAAAAATTATTACATTGAGTGAAAGCAGCCACATACAAAAACCATACTTGTATTTATTATTGCATTTATTTAAAGTTTTAGAATAGAAAAAGCTAACCTATTGTGATAGAAAATGAATTCGTACTTGCTTCAGAGGTGGGGTTGCATTAACTGAGAAAGGGCATGAGACCCAGAAACCTATGGTCAATTAATCTTTGACAAAGGAGGCAAGAATATAAATGGGAAAAAGACAGTCTCTTCAGCAAGTGGCACTGGGAAAATTGGACAGCTGCATGTAAATCAATGAAACTAGAACACATCCTGACACCACGCACAAAAATAAACTCAAAATGGCTTAAAGACTTAAACATCAAAACACCATAAAACTCCTAGAAGAGAACACAGGCAAAACACTCTCTGACATCAACCACACAAATGTTTTTTTAGGTCAGTCTCATAAAGCAATAGAAATAAAAACAAAAATAAACCAATGGGCCCTAATCAAACTTATAAGCTTTTGCACAGCAAAGGAAACCATTAAAAAAAAAAAAAAAGATGACCTATGGAATGGGTGAAAATATTTGCAAATGATGCAACCAACAAGGGCTTAAGCTCTGAAATATACAAAAAACTCATACAACTCAATGGCAAATAAACAACCCAACTGAAAAATGGGCAGAAAACCTAACTAGACATTTCTCCAAAGACATATGGATGGCCAACAGGCACATGAAAAAATGCTCAACATTACTAATTATTAGAGAAATGCAAATCAAAACTACAATGAGGTACCACCTCACACCTGTCAGAATGGCTATTATTTACAAGTCTACAAATAGCAAATGCTGGAGAGGGTGTGGAAAAAAGGGAACCTTCCTACACTGTTGGGAATGTAAATTGGTACAACCGCTATGGAAAACAGGATGGAGCTACCTCAGAAAATTAAATATAGAATTACCATATGATCCAGCAATCCCACTCCTGGGCTTATATCCAGACAAAACTTTCATTCAGAAAGATACATGCATTCCTATGTTCACTGCAGCACTATTCAGAATAGCCAAGACATAGAAACAACCTAAATGTCCATCGACTTATAAATGGATTAAGAAGATGTGGTATAGATACACAATGGAATACTAGTCAGTCATAAAAAATAATGAAATAATGCCATTTATAGCAATATGGATGGACCTAGATACTAGTCAGATTTGTCTCTGCTGAGCCACGACAGGAACTCATGGATGGACCTAGAAATTAATCATACTAAGTGAAGTAAGTCAGAAAGAGAAAGCAAATATCATATGATATCAATTACATGAGGAATCTAAAATATGGCACAAATGAACCAAACTACAAAAGCCTACACTGCTGTGTCTCCAGACACAGCTGGTCCTCAATAAGGATTTGCTGAATGAATAAACTGGATGAATGAGGAATTAATGGGTCGACAAATGGAGACACAGCTTTGGCATTCGGATAAGAAGTCTGAATGGGAAATTTCTTCGGAATCATAACCATATGGAGGGCATATGTTTCTACACTATCAAAATTGTTCAATAATTTTTTTTTTTTCTCTTTTTATGGCCAAACCTGCCATATGGAAATTCCTGGGCTAGAAGTTGAATAGGAGCTGCACCTGCAGGCCTACACCACAGCCATGGCAACATCAGATCCGAGCTGCATCTTCAACCTATGCTGCAGCTTGTGGCAACACCGGATCCTTAATCCACTGAGAGAGGCCAGGGATCGAACCTACATCCTCATGGAGACAAGGTTAGGTTCTTAACCTGCTGAGCCACAATGGGAACTCCTCATTCGATAAATATTTATGCCAAAAACACTACAGAGGGAACTTGGAGACACATAAAATATAAATGAGCTTTCAAAGAGCCCCCTGTTCCATTTTAATTCATGTCTTCACAACAAACCTAGGAAGTAGATGCTATTTGTGTCCCCACTTTGGCGGGAGGCACTTGAGATTTAGAGATACTGGTCGCTGTCACACAGCTGTAAGACAGGGCCCCGGTCTGTCTGAGGCTAAAACGCGTGATCTTTGCTGCTGCACTACCTTTTCTTCTTCGAACTACTTTAAATTTAAACAATTTTAAAGTGCATTTTAGGACGTAGTATCTAGGGATTTAAGAAATGAGATTTATAGTCACAAATTAGGGTTCACCTCTCTTTTTTCCAATTAAAATTTGAATATATGAAAAACAGATCTTTAGGAGAGAGGCTGTGTGAAGAATCACAGCTCTGCAAATAGTCATCCACTAACCACTTTGCGGAAGAAAGGAAACTTTCCAGTGGAATCTTTCCTATCGCATCCCTCAGAGTTTCTTTTCCAATACCATCTGTACATGGAATTTTATGTTTTTATTTATTTTATTTTATTTTTTTTGTCTTTTTGCCATTTCTTGGGCTGCTCCCGGGGCATATGGAGGTTCCCAGGCTAGGGGTCGAATCAGAGCTGTAGCTGCCGGCCTACACCAGAGCCACAGCAATGAGGGATCCGAGCCATGTCTGCAACCTACACTACAGCTCATGGCAACGCCGGATCCTTAACCCACTGAGCAAGGCCAGGGATCAAACCCGAAACCTCATGGTTCCTAGTCGGATTCGTTAACCACTGCGCCACGACGGGAACTCCTGTACATGGAATTTTAGACCGATAGCACCTTGCTTCTGTTTATAATATGGCTGAACATATATACATCACTAAACAATTATTCTTTCTTTTTTTTTTTTTTCTTTTTAGGGTCGAACCCGAGGCATATGGAATTTTCCCAGGCTAGGGGTCGAATTGGAGCTACAGCTGCTGGCCTATGCCACAGTCACGCCAGATCCAAACCCTGTCTGCCAACCTACACCACGGCTCACAGCAACGCTGGATCCTTTAACCCACTGAGCAAGGCCAGGGATCCAACCTGCATCCTCAGGGCTGCTGGTCAGGTTTATTACTGCTGAACCACAACGAGAACTCCTCTTTTAGTTCTTGCAGACTTTGGGGGAAACATACTACAAGCATTTTTTTACTTGCTGTTTTTGCTGAATATTATGTTCCTGAGATTCATCCAGAAATACTATTAATTTTTGTTGCTGTATATTATCCTCATGGGTAACTATCACATAATTTATATGCCCATTTTCTTGTGAAGGAACATTTGTACTGCTTCCAGATTTTTTGCTATTTCTCACACTGTTGCCAGGAGCCTTTCTGTCCCTCGATCCTGGTGCACATATGCAAGACATTTCGAGGGTACACTACCTAAGAGTAGGATTGCTTAGTCATAGGACACTTTCATCTCCAGCTTTACCTGCTAGTTCACCATTGTTTTTCAAAGTGATTATACCAATGACAATTTTCACCAATAGTGAAAAAGAGTTTTGGTTGCCCTATGTCTTCACCAACATTTGCTGCTCTTAAATTTAGTAGTTTTTGACAATCTGGTCCTTTTAATTTGCTTTTTCTTTTATTTGTGCTTTTTTTTTTTCTTCGTCTTTTTGTCTTTTTAGGGCTGCACCCGGGGCATATGGAAGTTCCCAGGCTAGGGGTCGAATCAGAGCTATAGCTGCCAGCCACAGCCCCAGCCCCAGCAACGCAGGATCTGAGCCGAGTCCGTGACCTGCACCACAGCTTACGGCAAAGTGAGATCCTTAACCCACTGAGCAAGGCCCAGGATCCAATCTGCGAACTCATGGATACTAGTTGGGTTCATTAACCACTGAGCCATGCTGGGAACTCCCAATTTGCATTTTCTTGATTATTAATGAGGTTGGTCATCACCTGTTACACTTGTTTGGCATCTATGTTTCGTCATCTGTGAAATGGCCATTCAAGTATTTTCTCCATTTTCACTTAAATCTTTGTCTTTTCTTACTCATTTGTAGCTCTTTACATATTCTGGATAATCTTCTAATAGCTGTAAATGCTATAATCTTCTCTTAGATATTAGCTCATCTTTTCAATTTGTTTGTGATGTCACCATATTTATCAATTTATTGTGTTTTAATCCAGCTGTTTTTATCAATTTTTTTCCTTTATGGATTGTGTCTTTTATGAGGAATCGTTTCATAACTTAAGCTTATAAGAATATTTTCCTAATGTAAATTGGTACAGCCACTACGGAAAATAGTCTGGAAATTCCTCAAAAAACTAAAAATACGGAGTTCTGGAGTTCCCGTCGTGGTGCAGCTGAAACAAATTCGACTAGTCACCATGAGGAGCTTGCACATGCTGTGGGTGTGGCCGGGCAAATAAACAAACAAAACCCTTAAAAATAGAGTTGCCACATGACCCAGCAATCCCACTCCTGGGCATATACCCAGACAAAACTATAATATGAAAAGATACATGAGGGAGTTCCCATCATGGCTCAGTGGAAACAAATCTGACTAGTATCCATGAGGACACAGGTTCCATCCCTGGTCTCCCTCAGTGGGTTAAGAATCTGGCATTGCCATGAGCTGCAGGATAGGTCACAGATGTGGCTCAGATCTGGTGCTGCTGTGGCTGTGGTGTTGGCTGGTGGATACAGCTCCAATTTGACCCCTTAGCCTGGGAATCTCCATATGCCACAGGTGCGGCCCTAAAAAGACAAAAAAAAAAAAAAAACCAGGAAGAAAGGAAGAAAAGATACATGAACCCCTGTGTGGATAATAGCACTAATTACAGTTGCCAAGACATGGGAACAATCTAAATGTCCATTGACAGAGGAATGGATAAAGAAGAATGGATATATATGTGATGGAGTATTATTCAGCCATCAAAAAGAATGAAACAACGTCATTTGCAGCAGCATGGTACAACTAGAGATTCTCATACTAAGCGAAGTAAGAAAGAGAAAGACAAATATCATATAATATCTCTCACACGTGGAATCTAAAATAAGACACGCATCAACATATCTATGAAATAAAAACAGATTCACAGATAGAACAGACTTGTGGTTGCCAAGGGGGAGAGGAGTGGGAAAGGGAATGATGGAGATTTGGGGATTAGCAGAGGCAAACTATTTATACAGGATGGATAAATAACAAAGTCCTGCTATATTACACAGGGAACTATATTCAATACCCTGTGACAAACCATAATGGAAAGGAACATGAAAAAGAATGTTTATATATGTATAATTGAATCACTTTGCTGTACAGCAGAAATTAACACAACATTGTAAATCAACTATGCTTCAATAACATTTAAAAAATAAAACAGGAGTTCCCGTTGTGTTGCAGTGGTTAACGAATCCGACTAGGAACCATGAGCTTGCGGGTTCGATCCCTGGCCTTGCTCAGTGGGTTAACGATCTGGTGTTGCCCTGAGCTGTGATGTAGGTCGCAGATGCGGCTCGGATCCCGCGTTGCTGTGGCTCTGGCATAGACTGGCAGCTACAGCCCAGATTAGACCCCTAGCCTGGGAACCTCCATATGCCGCGGGAGCGGCCCAAGAAATAGCAAAAAGACAAAAAAAAAAAAAATACAAAATAAATAAATAAATAAGTAAATAAAACAAAATATTTTCCTAAATTATCTCCTAGATATTTGCCTTTCATATTTAAATCTTTAATCACCTTGGAATATATTGTGATTTTGATATATGATTCACATACAAAATTCACCCTCTGAAACAGATTTATGTATGCTATGAGGACAAGATGTAATTTTTTTTGGCTGCACCTACAGCAGGTGGAAGCTCCAAGACCAGGGATCAAACCCGAGCCACAGCAGCGACCCCGGGCACTGCAGTGACGTCAGATACTTAACCTGCTGAACCACACGGGACCTCTTGACAAGATGTAATTTTATACAAATTTTATATTTTTTCCTATAGGTAACTAATTATCTTGTAGCATTTATTGAAAAAAAATCTCTCCTTCCCACAAACCTTTACTACCATCTTAATAAGTTAAATCTTATTATAGTTAAAATTTTCCATGGCTATGTTCCCGGGCTCTGTGTTCCACTGGCTTTGTTTTCTCTCCTTACACCAATACTACACTGTCCTAATAGCTACAGATTTATAAAATGATCTTTAATCCTTGGCAGGGTGCATTTCTCCCAACTTGTTTTCTGCGAGACTTTCCTTGACTGTTATTGGCCATTTGCTCTGTCATAAAAATTTTAGAGTCAGCCTGTTCAATTCTTTAAAAACCCTGATTCTCCTGGTTGAGCCCATTTTCACAAGTTATTTTTTCTAGGACATAATCCATTTTATCCGAGTTTTCAAGTTTATTGGCATAAAGTTATTTATCATGACCTTGTACTTTTAAACTTTGCTGCATGTATAGTTATCATCTTGTAATATAATTTATTTGTTCTGTTTTTTTTTTCTTGATGCCTTTAGCTGGATATCTGTTAATTTTATTAGACTTTCAAACTGCATTGATCCTTTCTTTTGCATCTCTGTTTTCCATTTTGTTAATTTCTGCCTTTATTTTTATTATTTCCTTTCTCTGTTTTTTTTTTTGTTTGTTTATTTTTGTTTAGCTTATTCTGTTATTTTTTGGACTTCTTACATTCTTAAGCTTTTAATTCCCTTGGTCCCTCTAGGCACTGCTTTAGTTGCAACCTCTAAGTTTTGGGTAGCATATTAATTACTGTGGAGTTATAATAATTCCCAAATTCAATAACCATGAATAACCATATGCTTTCTCCTTTTTCACCATGACTTTTTCCGAATGTGTTTTAAATGTTCCAAATGGGTGGGGTTTCTACAGTCATCTTTTTTTTTTTTTTTTTTTGTCTTTTGTCTTTTTGTTGTTGTTGTTGTTGCTATTTCTTGGGCCGCTCCCGCGGCATATGGAGGTTCCCAGGCTAGGGGTCGAATCGGAGCTGTAGCCTCTGGCCTACGCCAGAGCCACAGCAACGCGGGATCCGAGCTGCGTCTGCAACCTACACCACAGCTCACGGCAACGCCGGATCCTTAACCCACTGAGCAAGGGCAGGGACCGAACCTGCAACCTCATGGTTCCTAGTCAGATTCGTTAACCACTGCGCCACGACGGGAACTCCTACAGTCATCTTTTTGTTACTGATTTCTCACATGTCAGAGGACATGGTGTGAATGATAAATAGGACACTTGACGAAGGGTTCTTTATTTTTCTAGTGAAGAACACACAGTGATATTATTTCTTTTCATGAGTATATGTAAGTAAAATTATTAAAGCATCGAGGAAAAAGATAAATTCCAACTTCAGGCTGGGGTTTTCCCTAGAAGGGATAGAGAGAAATGAATTTGTGATGGTCTGGGATGTTACCTCTAACTGTTATGACTTTTTTCCTCTTAAAAATTGTATAAAAAGATATTTGAAACGAATCTCGAGATCCACAATATTTCCAGTGGAACCTGGGGCAGCCTCTGTAATCAAACATGTTGTTACACTTGCAATAAAATGTCTGTATTCCAGGGAGTTTCTGTCTTGGCTCAGCAGTAAGGAACCCAACTAGTATCCATGAGGACTCAGGTTCAATCCCTGGCCTCGATCAGTGGGTTAAGGATCCGGGGTTGCCATGAGCTATGGTATAGGTCAGATCTGGTGTTTCTGTGGCCGCGGCATAGACTGGTAGCTACAGCTCCGATTCGACCCTGGCCTGGGAACTTCCGTATGCTGCAGGTGTGGCCCTAACAAAGAAAAAAACAGTCTGCAGTCCAAATTAGGGAAACGTGAAACCTGAGGATTATAAATAGCCTC
Source organism: Sus scrofa (assembly GCF_054392235.1). Lineage (NCBI taxonomy): Eukaryota > Metazoa > Chordata > Mammalia > Artiodactyla > Suidae > Sus > Sus scrofa. The sequence continues at coordinate 60,907,946 of NC_139399.1, forward strand.
TCATCCAGTTATTGGTGTTCAGGGCTTTTTATATTCTGTGAGTGCTAATAAACAATCACGGATCTGTAGGTATTAACATTTATTAAATCTGGATGGTGTTGCATTATTTGTTTGCATTTCTTCCAAATGTACTATTATTAAAACTTGTGTTGGAGTTCCCGTCGTGGCTCAGTGGTTAACAAATCTGACTAGGAACCATGAGGTTGCGGGTTCGATCCCTGCCCTTGCTCAGTGGGCTAAGGATCCGGTGTTGCTGTGAGCTGTGGTGTAGGTCGCAGACATGGCTCGGATCCCAAGTTGCTGTGGCTGTGGTGTAGGCCAGAGGCTCCAGCTCCGATTCGACCCCTAGCCTGGGAACCTCCATATGCTGTGGGAGCGGCCCAAGAAATGGCAAAAAAAAAGACAAAAAAAAAAAAAAAGAGTCTATATGCAATGTGGATTGCTGGGTTGATTTTTTGAACAGAAAAATAATCATGGAAAAAATAGCATCATTCAAATAAAGTCTGTAGCTTAGTTAGCAGTATTTTTTTCCCTTTTGTTCCTTCTAGGGCTGCACCTATGGCATATGGAAGTTCCCGGGCTAGGCCTACACCACAGTTTGCATCAGTGCCAGATCCTTGACCCACTGAGCAAGGCCAGGGATTGAATCCGCATCCTCATGGATACTAGTTGTGTTCTTAACCTGCTGAACCACAATGGGAACTCCTTTAGCAGTATTTTTTTGGCCTCATCTGTGGCATGCGGAAGTCCAGCAGGCCAGGAATCTATGCCGCAACAGTAACAGTGCTGGATCCTTAACCCACCAAGCCACCAGCAAACTCCCTAGGTAGCAGTATTTTAGCAACGCTAATTTCTTAGTTTTGACAAATGCAAGATAACATGGTAATATGTGAACCTTAGGGGAAGCGTACAGAAACTCTGTACCATCATTTATACCACTTTTCTGTAAATTTAAATTGTTCCAAAACAAAGCGCTTATTAAAGAAAAAAAAAAGGGGGTTCCACTCAGTGTTGGTGAGGGTATCAGGAACCCTCACATGCTGGTTAGGTTGAAACTTTTTGTTTTTTCGTCTTTTGTCTTTGTAGGGCCGCACCCAGGCTCTGCCTTCATATGGTGTTTTCCTTGTGCCTCTGTCCCTTCTCTTCTTCTTACAAGGACACCAGTCCCTAGGATGAGGGCCCACTTTGCTCTAGCATGACCTCGGCTTAACTAGTCACTTATGCAATGACCTTATTTTCAGACAAGGTCACCTTTGAGGTTCTGGGAAGGGAAAGAATTTTAGGAGCACGGAATTCAGCCCAGGACAGTGGACAATTTAAATATGGATCCTGGGAGTTTCCATCATGGCTCAGCGGCAACATATCTGAATAGTATATGTGAGAATGTGGGTTCAATCCCTGGCCTTGCTCAGTGGGTTAAGCATCTGGTGTTGCCTTGATCTGTGGTGTAGTTCGAAGTTTCGGCTTGGATCCTGCATCGCAATGCCTGTGGCGTAGGCTAGCAGCCATAGCTCTGATTAGACTCAGCCTGGGAACGTCCATCCATACGCCACGGGTGTGGCCCTAAAAAACAAACAAACAAAAAAATGGATCCCATCCCCCCCGCCCCTCCCCCAACCTGGCAACACCCGTCCTGGGTCTGTATCCTCAAGGAATATTCCCACAGGTACCCGGCACGGGCATACAGGGTGTGTTGCACACTTTGTTTTAGCAACGATAAACCAGAAGCCAGCTCACTCTCCATTGCTGGTAGACACAGCCAAACTGTTTCAGTCACGTTCAGAAAAATCTTGAAGCAGTTTAAGAGGATAAAGGACTCCAAGTAGTAAGATGAGCGCTTTTTTCGAGTGAGAAAGGAAAGCTATGGAACAATAAATACTGTCTGATCCAAGTTATGCATTTTTTAAAAACCCGCATACAAACATAAAGCAATGTCTTTCTATGTAGGTCGTCCTGCACGGAAAAAGATCTGAAAAGTCTGAACAGCACAGCGACACTGATTCTAAAACTTTTTGCTTGTTCTGTATGGTTTTAACATTTTTGCAACTGAAATGTTTTAATCTACTTCTTTTTTTGTTTCTTGGCTGCGCCGGCAGCATGGAGAAGTTCCCGGGTCAGGGATTGAACCCACGCCACGGCAGTGACCTGAGCCATATCCTTAACCTGCCACAAGGGACATTCCTGGTACTTATTAAAATTAAAACAAATATTTAACCAAGATGCAGATCAGGACACATAACCGATCCCAGTTTTGTAAATATATATATATTCTATTCCATAAACACGCATACTTCTAAAAACGTATAGAGAAAAAGGCCTGAATGAATTTACCCAGAGCGTTAATAGTTGTTGTGAGGAGACGGGACTCCGAGCTGAGGGGTTGTGGTGGGAATCGGGGAGGTAGGAAAGGATACATATAATTGTCCACTTTTAATTTTATACACCTTTTCATTTTTATTATTTGGGCACGCCCGTAGCATGTGGAAATTCCTGGACCAGGGGTGGAACCCACACCACAGCAGTGACCCAAGCCACTCCAGTGGCAATGCTGGATCCTTAACCCTCTGTGCCACAGGAGAACGCCTTTATACACCTTCTTAATTGTTTGAATATTTTCTTCAACCTGGAATGCAAGATACATTCATTCTGTAATTTAATATTTCAGTAGTGTTTCAGAAAAAAATTTTTCGGACGTTTCATTCATTCTCAGGGTCCGAATCTCCCATTGACCATCACAGGCATGAAAAGCCAGGCGAAGCTCCGGGGAGCTGGATGGCTCCTAGCCCGAGCTGGTGTGTCAGTGAATGACCGGCACACACACACTGCGAGAGCAGAGGACAGTTCCCTCCACGGCTTTCCGTTCCGAAAAGGAAATGATGAGCATGGCCTTCACAATGCTACTTTTTTTTTTTTTTGTCTTTTTGCTATTTCTTGGGCCGCTCCCGCAGCATATGGAGGTTCCCAGGCTAGGGGTTGAAGCAATGATATTTTTTTAAATTGCAAATCTCGGACTTCCCGTCATGGCTCAGTGGAAACGAATCTGACTAGCATCCACGAGGATGCAGGTTTGATCCCTGGCCTTGCCCAGTGGGTTAAGGATCTAGCATTGCCGTGAGCTGGCGTATAGGTCACAGAGGTGGCTCAGATCCTGCCTTTTTGTGGCTGTGGTGTAGGCTGGCAACTATAGCTCTGATTCAACCCCTAGCCTGGGAACCTCTGTATGCTATGGGTGCGGCCCTAAAAAGACAAAAAAACAAAACAAAACAAACAAACAAACAAACAAAAACCCATTGTAAATCTCTATTTATTACTTTGAAACTGCACTGTCTGATATGGTAGCCAGCAGCCACATGTGGCTCTTTAAAATTAAATTAATTGAAATGAAATTCCACTAAGAATTTCATTTCTCAGTCACACTAGGACCATTTCAAGGGCCCAAGAGTCCCTTTGGTTAGTGGCCACCATGTTGGATGGTATAGATTACAGAACACATCCATCAATGGGGGAAGTATTGGTTTAAAGCGCAACAATATGTAAACATTCGTTTATCTCATTTGGTAGGATTTTTACCATGGGAAGGCCTGTTTGTGTTCTAAGTACTCAGTGCCATCCAGGGAAAGGTAGTTTAATGGATAACTTCTCTTTAAGCCCCCACTTTTGAGAGCAGGTCATGTGCGATTCTGGGCTTATTATCCCACAGACCTGCCACCCTAGTCCCCCTGTACCCATTAAAAACATCCCGGGGAATGAAAGTTGGTACAACCACTGTGGAAAACAGTATGGAGAGTCCTTAGAAAACTAAAAAATAGAATTACCATATGATCCAGCAATCTAACTCCTGGGTGTCTGTCCAAAAAAACTCCAATTCAAAAAGATAAGTGCATCCCTATGCTCACCACAGCACTATTCACAATAGCCAAGACAGGGGCACAACCTAAATGTCCATTGACAGATGAATGGAGTAAGAAGATGTGATACATATAGACACGATGGAATACGACTCAGTCATAAAAAGAATGAAATAACGCCATTTGCCCTAACGTGGATGGACATAGAAATTATCATACTAAGTGAAGTCATTCAAAGAAAGACAAATAGCATATGATGTCACTTCCATGCGGAATCTAAACTATGGCACGAACGCACCTATGCACCTGTCTACAAAACAGAAACAGCTTCAAAGACATAGAGAACAGACTTGAGGTTGCCAAGTGGGGAGGGGAAGGGAGTGGGATGGACAGGGAGTCCGGGGTTGGTAGATGCAAACTATTACATTTAGAATAGATAGACAACAGGTCCTACTGGAAAGCACGGGGAACTATATCCAATCTCCTGAGATAGACCGTGATGGAAAAGAATCTTAAAAAAGAATGTGTATATATATATCCATGTATAAATGTGCATATAGCTGAGTCCCTTTGCAAAATGTAGAAATTGGCACAGCATTGTAAATCAACTACACTTTAAATTAAAGAAAAAAAAAATCCCAGTAGATCCTATGAAGTATTCCTACATTCTGGTCAAACTGGTTTATGAAAGCATGATTGGAGAAGTCCAGTCTTGCAGGCGGCCGGACCCGCCTTTGTGTGGCCGTAATCAGCTTATTTATGGAGGACGGAGACGGCTCTCTGAGAAGATGAAAGATTTGATGGTAAAGGAAAGCAGAAGCTCAGAGAAGCAGGTTTCTCCTTATAGCAATGACTCTCCAGATAAGATAAATCACTAGGGACCATTAAACCTTCAAGAAGAGTGCTCGTAAACCTCCCCTCGAAACTCACAAAGCGCGTTCTCTCCCGGAGTGGCCCCGGTGGTAAGGGGCTCACAGCTTTTCCCAAAGCACCAGCCAGTCACAGTTTTACCCTCCTGGGCACCCTGCCCAGGACACTGAACCGGAAAATCACTTTCAAGGTCATTCCTTAGGGTGGCCAACCATCCCTAGTTTGCCCGGTACTGAAGAATTGCTTGGGTCTAAACCTTGGAAAGTCACAGGCAAACCCAGATGGCTTGGTCCCCCTACTTCCTCTGTACCTTGAGGACCAGCAATACCTGGGCAATAGGACTTCTTTTTCATTTTTAGCGACTATTTATTGGGTCCAGGAGAGATAGCTCTTGCTTTTCCTCCTTTCATCCTCTCAACCCAATGGGGTGGTGGTATTATTCCCATTTGACAGGTGAACAAACTGAGGCTTAGGAAGCCGAAGTGAGTAGCTCAAGGTCACACGGAAACAGTATCCGTGTCTCTGCAGCCCATGCTCTGACCTGCTCTATTTCTCCTCCTGTGCAATGGGCATCTCTGGGGTTTCCAGAAGCTACTCACCAAGAGAAACTTGGAAAAAGGCATATTTTCCTTGTTAACCAGAAGGATAGGAGAAGGGCCCCGGAGGGTCAGACTTGCAGCTGAACTGCGTTTGCATGTTCAAAAGTCAAGTCTACTTTTCTGTAACTGTCGGGACTTTTTCCTTGGCAAAGGCCAGGTTGGGAAGATGGTCAGTAAATCACTGGCCAAAGTACCCTGGCTGGGACTGCACAGACCCCATCTTTGGTCGCCTCACTGCCTTGGTGCTCTCAAGACAGGATGACGTGAGGTTTCTCTGCCAAAGGGTGCAAATCAGAGTTTGGGACGCCTGCGACCAAAGGGAAACCTTGACTTCACCAAGGACCTCTCCAGACGTGAGAGGTGGCAGCATCCCTTTTATTGAGGCTTACCATGTGCCAGGCAGGGCTTTCTCTCATTCCTTTCCCAAGTCTAGCTACCCGTGAAATAGATAAGATTGTTACTCCCACTCAGAGATGAGGACGCCCAAGGGATTGTTGTCCCCAGGGGACTCGTGGCAATGTCTGGAGGCACCTGCGGTTGTCACACTTCGAGAGGAGGTGCTCTTGGCATCTAGTGGGTAGAGGCCAGAGATGCTGCTAACGTCCTACTGCACAGGACAGCCCCCGTCCCCCACAACTAAGAATCATCCGCTATGAGGGGCAATGGTGCTGAAGGTTGAGCCCTGTCAACCAAGAAATAGCCCACGGTTCCCGTCAGACTGGGTCACCCTGGAGCTTGGGGATCTGCCTAGTGTTTCATACCTTGCAAGAGGTGATATTCCATCCTTACTGCCCTCACCTTCTTGAACCTTGGAGAACAATTACTCAAAAGGCAGCATAGGAGGATAGAGATTTTGTATCTGGCCGGTGCTAGAACAGTGCTAGGCACAGAATTGGTGCCCAGGAAATACAGGTTTGCATGAATGAATGAATGAATACTAAGAACCATTCATCCAGGGCTTTTCGTCTGCCAGGCTTCATGCCAAGCATATCGCCAGCATCACCTCACTCAATCCTCAGAACCTGTCTCAGAGGTAGTACTGCGGTTCCCAGTCTCAGGTTACAGAGCAGGGGGCAGGGCTCACAGAGAAGAGGACACCAGGGTCCCACAGCTGGACAGTGATGGAGGACAACTTTCAGGGCTCAGATGCAGTGACCTTTCGCATTGTTCTGGAATTTATGAATATACCCTTCTTTGTTGCACCAGCCTTTTTCTTTTTTCTTTTTAGAGCCACCCCTGCAGCATATGGAAGGTCCCAGGCTAGGGGTCAAATTGGAGCAGCAGCTGTTGGCCTACACCACAGCCACAGCAATGCCAGATCCAAGCCACATCTGCAACTTACACAGCAGCTGGTGGCAATGCCAGATCCTTAACTTACTGAGCGAGGCCAGGGATTGAACTCACATCCTCATGGATACTAGTTGGGTTCTGAACCAACTGAGCCCCAATGGGAACTTCTCCCCTACTTTTTGTTTGTTTAATGAGTTTTGATCCTAATAGATACCATAGACTATACAATAAATAAAAGAGTTTTGGAGACAGCTTAAGAAAAGGCCCCAGTAGTAAAGCCATGCTGTGATCAAGAAAAAGCTTGAGGGAGGCCCGTAATGGCACAGTGGAAACGAATCCGAATAGGAACCTCGAGGTTGCGGGTTCAATCCCTGGCCTTGCTCAGTGGGTTAAGGATCTGGGGTTGCCGTGAGCTGTGGCACATGACACAGATGTGGTTTGGGTCTGGTGTTGCTGTGGCTGTGGTGTAGGTCGGCGACTGCAGCTCCAATTAGACCCCTAGCCTAGGAACATCCATATGCTGTGGGTGTGGCCCTAAAAAGACAAAAGACAAAAAAAAAAAAAAAAAAGTTTGAAATAAGATTTCACAGTTGGAGTTTCTGCTGTGGGCAGCAAGGTCAACAGTGTCTCTGCAGTACCAGGACGCAGGTTTGATCCCCAGCCCAACACAGTGGGTTAAAGGATCTGGCCTCACTGCATTGTAGATCACAACTGCCTGGCCCAGAAACTCTATATGCCACAGGGTGGCCAAAAAAGGAAAAAAAAAAAAAAAAAAAAAAAAAGATTTTGCAGTTGGCCATGAAGCCATGTAGGAATTTTCTGGAGCGTGAAGTCACCTTGGCCAGAAGGGCAAGACAGTGTCCGATCCAGGGGCCCAGCCTTGACTTCCCAGGATCCCTGCCAGCAGGGACATTTTAAAGAGTCTATCCAAGATGTGGGCTCTCCATTGTATTTCCATTTTATGACATCTTTTTATATTCCAGAGGAGAAGGTTCTGAATAAAAATGAGCCAGGCTTTTAGGGTGCCTTTTTATTATTAGCATTTGGTAAAAAAACAACCTTAATGAGGTGTTAAGAGTCATCCTGCAGCCTATTGTGCGAGAGGCCAGGGAGCTCATAAACTCCTGAAAAGCCACAGGGCAATTTCTGATCCTTGATACCACCCCTTCCGGACAAAGCCTCCCAGGGCGCGCATCCTTCGTTCTGGGGCTTCCGGCAATTTCCACGCCCTAGCTGCTTTAGCCACAAGCTGAATTAAACCTTATTAAACGTCTCGACAAGCTGCTCACTTCGGAGAAACTCTGCTGGGTCCAGGCGGCATAAAGGCAATTTTCCATTGAGTTTGGACAGAAAAGTCCTAGGGCTGAAGGTTCACATTTTTCTCCTCACTAGTGAGGAACAGAACTGCAATAGTGCTAGAAAGAAAAAGAAGAAAAAAGCAACGACAACTTTTGCTTCTCAGCAGGGAGAAGAGTTCCTTGGCAAATAGATACAGAGGTATTTTACTAATAGTAAAGTTCTTCCTGAAATAAGCTTCATTTAAGGCTGAGGGTTTTTTTTTCTCTCCCCACAGACATGAAATCCATCAATGATGAAAAAAATCAGCCTCTGGGCTGGGATGGGAGAGACACCCCAGGTTTAATTTTGGAGGCTATAATGTGAAGAAAAAGGAAAATAATTTAATCCTTCAGAGCATCCTCATTTGGAAATTAAAAAAAAAATTAATTTCCTTCTTTCTTTCTTTAAAACATATTTTTAAGGATCCTGCGTTGCCTTGAGCTGTGGTGTAGGTCGCAGATGAGGCTCAAATCTGGTGTTGCTGTGGCTGTGGTGTAGGCCAGCAGCTGTAGCTCCAATTTGACCTCTAGCCTGAGAACCTCCATATGTCGTGGGTGTGGCCCTAAAAACCAAAAAAAAAAAAAAAAAAAAAAAAATTTATGTTCTTACCTGGGGCATATGGAGGTTCCCAGGCTAGGGGTCGAATCAGAGCTACAGCTGCCAGCCACAGCCACAGCCACAGCAATGCCACATCTGAGCCACATCTGTGACCTACACCACAGCTCACAGCAACGCCAGATCCTTAACCCACTGAGCAAGGCCAGGGATCAAACCGGCAACCTCATGGCTCCTAGTCAGGTTCTTAACCCACTGTGCCACAACTTCATCATTTAAAAAAAAAAAAAAAAATCTGCATGTCACAATATATATCGACCCTTCCTCGCTTTACTGAGTTAAATCTTATAATTGGTCAATAACGCTGTATTATATCCTTCTAACAGACAGGATCCTAAGTGTTCTTACCACACACACAAAAGAAAAGTATGGGCATGACAGACCTATTAGCCAAGGCGATGACGGTAGTCATGTTGCAACATGTAATTGTATCGAATAAGCATTTAGACACCTTCAACTTACACAATGTTACGTGTCAATTATATTTCAGGTTTTAAAAACATCTCATAATTGAATCTTAGATTGATATTTTTTCATCGCTGTTAGGTTGGAATGTCAGCATTTCACATCATCCCTGTTTGATTTTCATAGTTCCTTTTAACAGAATACAATTTATATTTAACGTGAAAACATATTTATATTTCCCTTGAGAGAAATATGAAGAAAAAGAAAAGTGTGTGACATTTTGTTATGCAAGATTTTACGGTGTTTTCAAAATCTGACTAAGTAATTCACACATGAAATTATGTTTGTTTCCTAGGTCCCCTGGAGAGTTTTTTTTTTTTTTTTTTGGTCTTTTTGCTTTTTCTAGGGCCGCTCCTGCAGCATATGGAGGTTCCCAGGCTAGGGGTCTAATCGGAGCTGTAGCTGCCAGCCTACACCAGAACCACAGCAACGTGGGATCTGAGTCGTGTCTGTGACCCACACCACAGCTCATGGCAATGCCGGATCCTTAACCCACTGAGCAAGGGCAGGGATCGAACCCGCAACCGCATGGTTCCTAGTCGGATTCGTTAACGCCACGACGGGAACTCCTGGAAAGGAATTATGGGAGAAAAACCCCACAAGGCTTGGTGGCAGGGAGACTAGAGTGAAAGTGTTGAAGTGACAGCAACAGTGTGGTCTTGGGTCCATCCTGTCACGCACTGTCACTGATCCCCCATTTTTTTTTTTTTTTTTTGGTCCTTTTAGGGCCATGCCTGTGGCACATGGAAGTTCCCAGGCTAGGGGTTGAATCAGAGCTGCAGCTGCTGGCCTACACCACAGCCATGGCAACGCCAGATCCAAGCCATGTCTGTGACCTACATGCAGCTTGCGACAACATTGGATCCTTTAACCCACTGAGCAAGGCCAGGGATCAAACCCACATCCTGATGGATACTAGTTGGGATCATAACTGGCTGAACAACAACAGGAACTCCAGACCCCAAATATTTTTATTAGTAAAATGCAACCAATAATACCTATATCACTGGTAGTTAAATTATTATTTTCATGATAGTTTACAATTACATAACTGGGTGTAAACTATGAGCAAGGTGCTGAGTGCATAATACCCCTTAGTTTCCTAAATCATCTAAAAAGAGAGGCAGTTATTAGCATAATCCTGTAACAGGTGAGGATCCTGGGCCTCAGAGAGGTTAAATGACCTGCCCACGGTCACACAGCCTTCAAGTGGCAGAGCTGTGATTTGAACCCAAGAAGGGGACTGTAGCCCAGATCCCTCAACACAAAACTGCCTCTCTGGGATGATGTAAATGAGACTGACAGAGGGCTGTAAAGCCATCTCGAAACGCCCGGTTAAGAGAGATGTGGCTAAGGCATCACAGACTTTTGAGGAAAAAAAGGCGCTGGGAAGAACCTAATTAAATGACCCAGTCTGAGAAGGATGAGGCTGAGAGCCTACCTTAGGTCATAAACTAGGAAAGATATTGCCGATGAGAAAATCCCCAGCTGCCCCTGAAAATCTCACGGCAGTGTGGTGATTAAATCAGACTTGGAACCCAGAAGCCTGTGTTCAGATCTGAGCTCTATCCCTTACCAGCTGTGTCACCCTGGGCAAGGTCCATAAATTCTCTCCATCTTAGTTTCTGCGTCTATAAAACAGGATGGATGAGAGTAATTGCAGAAGGACTAAATGAGTTTAAAACACGTAAAAAGCTTAAGACGGTGTCTAATGCATGGCGACATATACACATAAATGCACTATTATTCTAGCCACCACTAATATTCTTAAAAATCAAAACATTCCTACTTGATGAACTGAACCTACAAAGAAGTCCATCAACCCAATCGCCTGGTGAATAGCTAAGGATGAATGAACCTGAACAAGTCTTTTTTGCCTTTTCTAGAGCCGCTCCCTGGGGCATGTGGAGATTTTCAGGCCAGGGGTCCAATAGGAGCTGTAGCCACCGGCCTATGCCAGAGCCACAGCAACACGGGATCCAAGCCGCCTCTTCGGCCTACACCACAGCTCACAGCAACACTGGATCCATAACCCACTGAGCAAGGAGAGGGATCAAACCCGAAACCTCATGGTTCCTAGTGGGATTCCTTAACCACTGTGCCACGACGGGAACTCCTGCACAAGTCTTTCTAAACCACTAATCTCATCATTCACTGCCTGATTAACTCTTTGCCATAAAATATCTGCAAATTGTACATCTGATAAGAAATTAGTATCTGGAATATATAAAGAACCCTTGAAACCTAGTAATTTTATTATATTTAAGACAAATAACTCAATTAAAAATGGGCAAAAAAAAGTGAATAGACATTTCTCCAAAGAAGATGGGTAAATGGCCAAGATGCACATGAAGATACTCGACATCATTAACCATCTGGGAATGATGAGCCAGACACCATTTCACAGCCTCTAGGGTAGAGGTCATTTTAAAAATGGACAGTAGCAAGTGTTGACAAGGATATGGAGAAATTGTCATGCTCACACATCGTTGGTGGGAATGTCAAGTGATGGTCATTGTTGCATATTGTTTGGCAGTTGGTTCCTCAAACCATTAAACACAGAATTTCCATTGACCCAGAACATTTACTTTTAGGGTAAATTAGAAATTATAAAATTTACTTTTAGTCAAGAGAATTGAAAACATTTCTACAGAAAACTTGTATATGAATATTTATCACAGCATTATTTATAATAGCCCCAAAGTAGAAACAATCCAAATATCTACTTACTGATAAACAGATAAATAAAATGTGGTATATTTCATACACAGGAATACTATTCAGTCAGAAAAAGGAATAAGAATGGAAATAGACAATCCAGAAATAAACCCGTGCATATGGTCAAAGGATCGGCAAAAAGGGTGTTAAGGGAATTCCCTCATGGCTCAGAGGTAACGAACCTGACTAGGATGTGGATTCTACCCCTGGCCTTGCTCTGGTGTTGGTATGAGCTGCGGTGTAGGTTGAAGACTCAGCTAGGTGTAGGCCGGCAGCTGTAGTTCCAATTCGAGCCCTAGCATGGGAACTTCCATATGCGGAGAGTGCAGCCCTGAAAAAAAACAAAAACAAGAAAAAAAAATCACGTCAAGATAACACAATGGGGAAAGGATTGTCTTTTGTCTTTTCTCTTTTTGGGGGGCTGTGCCCGTGGCATGTGGACGTTCTGGAGCTGGGGATCAAACCCATAGCACAATAGCAACCAAGCTACTGTACTGACAACGCCAGATCTTTAACCCACTGTGCCACAAGAAAACTCCAGAATAGTTTGTTGAACAAATGGTGCTGGGAAAACTGGATATTCTCATACAAAAGAATGAAGATAAACCCTCATCTTAGACCATACACCAAAATTAACTCAAAACAATAAAAATCTAAACATAAGACCTGAAACTAAAAAACTCCCCAAAGAAAACATAGGGAAAAAGCTTCATGACATTGGAATGGTCAATGATTTATTGGATATGACACCAAAAGCATAGGTGACAAAAGCAAAACATAGACAAATGGGACTATTTTAAACCTTAAAACTTCTATAACAGCAAAGGGAACCATCTATGTGTGAAAAGTCAACCAATAAAATACTTACAAACCATATACTGGATAAAGGGTTAATAATCCAGACTGTATAAAGAACTACAGCTCAACAACTGCAGCAACAGCAACAACAACAAATAACCTGATTGAAAAGTGGGCAAAGGACTTGAACAGACACTTCTCCAAAAAGATATACAAATGGTCCCCAAGCATGCGAAAAGATGCTTCCCATCACTAATCATCAGGAAAATATAAATCCAAACCACAAGGAAATACAATTTGCACTCATTAGGAGGGCTCCTATAAAAAACTCAGAAAAGAATACGTGGTGGCAAGAATGTAGAGAAATTGAAACCCTCACGCACTGTTGGTTGATGGTAAAATAGTGCAGCCATTAGGGAAAACAGTGTGGAGTTTCCTTAACGAAGTAAAAACAGAAACTGCCAAATCATCCAGCAACCCACTTCTGAGTATTTATCCTAAAGAACAGAAAACAGGCTTTTTTCTTTTTTCCTTTTTTTTTTTTTAGGGCTGCACCTGTGGCATATGGAAGTTCTCAGGCTAGGGGTTGAATCAGAGCTATAGTGACACACACGACAGCTCACAGCAACGCTGGATCCTTAACCTACACTGAGCAGGTCAGGGATCAAACCCGCAACCTCTCACGGCTCCTAGTTGGATTCATTTCTGCTGCGCCACGATGGAAACTCCTTTTTTTTTTTCTTTTCTTTGTTTCTTTTCTTTTTTTCACAACGGGAACTCCTGAAAACAGGCTCTTGAAGAGACACTTGCACAGCCATGTTCATTGCCGCATTATTCACAGCAGCAGAGACAGGAAAGCAACCTAAATGTCCATCAACGAGCAAATGCATAAAGGAAATGCAGTTTATACATGCAATGGGATATTTATTCAATCTTATTACATGCCACAACACGGATGAACCTAGAGGACATTATGCTAAGTGAAATAAACCAATCTCAAAAGGCAATTACTGCATAATTCCATTTAGCAAATATCTACAGTAACCAAACCAACAAAAATAAAAAGCAGAATTGTGGTTGCTGGGGGCTGGGAGACGGGGCAAACAGGGACTTGCTCTTCAGAAGGTATAGTTTCAGTCAAATAAAACAAAAACTTGTAGTGATCTGCTGTACAGCGATGTGTCTATTAAGTTAACATGACTTGAATGTACACTCAAAAGTCATTAAGAGGATAAATTAAAAACAAAACAAACAGAAACAAAGGAGAAGCTGACAAAAGAATAAAGTACTCATTCATGTTACAACATGGATGGACCTTGAAAATACTATGCTAAGTGAAAGAAGCCAGACTCAAAGTCCCACATTCAGTATGATTCCATTTGCATGAAATGTCCAGAATAGGCAAATCCATAGAGACAGAATTCGATTAGCAGTTGCCAGGGGCGGAAGGGAGGAGAGGAAGGGGAGAGACTCCTAATGGGTATGGGTTTTGGGGGGAAGCTTATCTGATGTGTATCGTCCCCGCAAAGGCACACCACAGCCTCCAGAGTTTAGGAGTGGGAGCCAGCATCTCAGCCTGGGGCTCAGGAACAGTTTTAAACAACGAAATCAACCAAAGGTACAAAGATGCGAGCAACATAGCAGGAAATGGACGGAGAAAAGGACAGTGTTTATAGTTTAAGAGCTGAATGGAAACGGCAGAGCGTGTGTCCAGCCAGCTCTGCACATGTCTGCAGAAGACTGAGAAAGAACCGGGGTTTCAGTCTGGGGTTACAAATACATTTCAGCCTACGGGCTCAAACATGTACTCTGAAATGATGAGAACTGACTGACTTTGAGGTCCATCTTGGTGCAAATGCCACACAAGAGGCAGCCTCCTCATTCGGATGGTCAAGCATTCAGGACTATTATCAGAGAAACATGAGTTGAAAATTCTCACTCAGGTGCAGCTGGGCATCTCCTAGCTGACTCGGTGCCTCCTCTGTCACCAGAAAGTATGAAGCAGAGCAGTGGTTTTCACAGCACCTGGAAATAAGAGATTCCCCCACCCAAGACGAGTTACAGTTTATTACAGAAGACGTCTCAGTGGCTGGGAGATTTCAATCAAGTGATAAAGAATGCAGAGATCCTTGTTCCCCAGGATAGGAAAACACATATTATTTCTTTCTCTACATCTACTTTGTAAGGCCTGGCTCTTTCAAATCTGATGCCAGGGTAGTCTGGAAAATTCACATGAGTTGCTAAGGTTCATATAATAGCAGACAGATGCCCTTTGGCTGCCTGGGTGCTAACCCTCGTTCTATTACATCCTTATATGTGCAGTTGAACAAGTTAACATGACTCAGTTTTCCTCATCTGTAAAATGGGGATAAGAGATGTAACACTGTTGTGGGGATTGGAAGAGTTTCTGGCAAGGAGGAAAGGTCATAAAAAGTCAAGGGATGCTGGCTTTTAAGAGGAGTAGCTGACATTCATTAAGTCTTTGTTCTATTTCATTGTTACTATGTTAAGCAGTTCACAAGGCAATGCTAATTTAAATATCACTAGGAGAGCCATCTCCAGAATATCTGTTCTAAAAGAGAGCCTCTTCTGTCCTGCTTTTCTATTGCAGAGAGCCCTGATCTTGACTCTCGATTACTTTATTTAAATATATATTTTGCTCTCTCATCATCACGAGAATGAAGCCTCATAATGGACAAGAACTACATTCTTCTCGTTCATCCAGGATCCCTAGCATCATACCCAATACATAGCAGGTGCTCAATAAATACACGTGGTTGGACTAAATGAACAAATGTCAGAATCAGTGTCTGACTCTAGTCCTTGCTCTTCTTCTTTTTTTTTCCCCCCAATGGCTTGATATGAGATCTCAGTTCCCAGACCAAGAATTCAACCTGGACTGCAGCGGTGAAAGCGCCAAGTCCTAACCACTAGACCACCAGGGAACTCCGTAGTTCTTGCTCTTAACATAAAGCCAAGCTTCCTCCTTTGTCCCACACTGGGGTGAGTGGTGGTGGTGATTCAAAGCAGCCCATCTAATACAATAGCCACTAGCCACATGCAGCTACTTAAATTAAAGTAATTTAAAGTTAATTAAATTAAAATGCAACTCCTTTAGCTCACTAGCAAATTTCAGGTACTTGGTATCCATAAGTGGCTAATAGTAGAGCGTCCGGATATAGAATACTTGCATTTTCACCGAAAGCGCTATTGACAGAGCTGATTTAGATCAGTGATTCTCAGCTGGGGATGATTTTGGTCGTCCCCCCCCACCCCCGCCGCCCCCTGGGGGTAATCTGGCAATATCTGGGGACATTTTTGGTTGTTACCATGTAGGAGGTGCAACAGTGTTGGTGCGAGGAGAGGCCAGAGATGCTGCAAAACATGCTACAAGGCACAGAATGGCTCTCACAACAGAATTCTCTGGCTATAAATGTCAATAGTGCTAAGGCTGAGAAATGTGGTTTACAGGGAGACACTTGGGTGATAGTTTTCTGTTTGACCAGAATGCTAAGTTTCCTAGGATTTGGGTGGGTTAATTTGTAATTAAAAGCCTGACAGGGACTTTTCAGTGTATGTGGCATGAAGTCCAGTTTCCTGGCTTAAATTCCTGGAATTCCTCATTATATTTTGAATAGGATCTTAAAATCCAGAAATCATTGTCCAGCTGGGTTGTCAAGCATCCACACTTGTCTGTGATGGTAGCAAGATCCATCAAATATGATCCACATCCTTCAGAGCAAAAGGGGTTTCCGAGGCCAGATCATTTTAGATCAAGGGCCTGTAAACGACGCTCCTGGGATGGAATCTGCCCATGAGCTAAGAATGGTTTTTACAGTTTGAGATGGTTGAGAAACAATCAGAAGAATACTATTTTTATGGCACAGACGAGTCATAGAAATTCAAATTTCGGTGTCTACAAAGTTCTATTGGAACTCAGCCGTCACTATCATTTATTGAAGTGCTGTCACTGGCTGCTTTTCTTCCATCCACTGAGTGGGACAGTTTCATCACAGAAGCTGAGCCACAAAGCTAAAAATATCCACTCTCTTCCCCTTTAGGCAAAAATTTGCTCTTTCCCGCTCTGGATACTAAATCTTGTTGGAGTTTTCTTTATTATAATTTTTTTTTGTTCTTGCTTTCTTTTCTTTCTTTCTTTTTTTTTCCAGATCATAATTATCCTGATAATTTGCAGGTGGAGACTCAGACCAACTGACCAAATGGACTTTCTTTGGGAAGCCGAGAGCAGGAGGGGATTAGCAGGAATGCAGGGGCGTTCATGTGAAAGATTCCTCTTAGATGAATTTAGGGAACAAAGACCCCGTGGTCAATGATTTCTGTGTGTATAAAATAGAAGGGTGGCTGGGTTCTTTTGTCAGTTTTGCAGCACAAATCATACAGTTACTGAATACCCCCGTCCGCAGTAGTATTCTTTTAATGCTTAACTCCGTGACCTCACAAAAATAATTGCTGGGAAGCAAATTTACTTAGCTCTCTGCCTTTATTTGCTGACCAAGGGGCTCAGCCCGATAGTCATATTGTTTATGGAAATGCTGGAGGGGGTAGGGTGCGGGGAAGGGAAAGAATACAATTTGCCCGGAGAAGATGGAGATATTGAAAGGGTTCAAGGGATTTTGTCTTTGCTTTATAATTGGAGTCAGGATTTCCCTCCAAGTTACTTACGGCGGAATCACAATCTCCCTGGGCTTCTCTGCCCAAAAGTCCTGATAAGCTCTTTCTCACTGCGTTGGCATCTGGCTTTTTAAATCCTTGTCATTTTTACGATTATAATGACTATTACAATTTGTTCAGTAAAGAGGTTTTTTTCAAATGTGGAGAATATCTTTAATCAGAAAGAAAAAAAGATTGATTAAAAATGATTAGTAGGCTTTGGGGACAGTTGTGAATTTCTTTTCTTTTTTCTTTTTTCTCACGTCCGGAAGAATTTTCACTTGAGGACGCATTGCCAGTGGCTCTCAGTTCAGCCTGGGATTTTACTTTCAGACATGGGAGATTGCATCTTGGAAGAAAACCCTCAAATAACTTAATTTTGTCCCATACCCTCATTTTAGCAAACAGATGGCCCAGGATTACAGTGGAGATCATGTCCAGTGATTGGGAGATTGCCTTGGTAGGCAAAAAAATGGGGAGGCTTTCCAGCTCTTTTAATTTGTAAAATCGAAACCTGTGTTGGCTGCAATCGATCAGGAAAAAAAAAAAAAATCAGTATACCAAGAGCAAAAGTTAGCCACCATGACTTTAGGAGGCTAGACCCAGTTTGTTAAGCCCCTTGGAAGGCAATATGGAAAGTGGCTTCCTCAGGAAAATGCTTAACCACCCAATCAGTCAAACCATCTGATAACTGCTTATCTGCTCTAATGCGACTGGGACTTGTTTGAAGCCCCTTTGCATTCCAATCACAAAGCTCATCTTAGGTAAGCACCTTGAGGAGGAAAAAAAAAGAAAATTCATGAGTCTCAGGCTTCTGCATTCATGGAATTTTCTTTTCACAATAGAAGGAAGCATGTTAAGCTGGGTGGGGGCAGCAGGGTGGGAGGGGGGAGGTGGTGGAAAATCTTTGAAAGGGAGGGGCATGGTGTTAACTTAGGTGAAGCCTTTGATTCTGGCTAAATGGTTGAGAAACAGAAGATTATGTCATGACATGTCAAAACTATATGAAATTCACAGTTCAATGTCCATTAACAAAACTGTATGGGAGGGAAGCATCTAGCCTCGGAGCTAAAATAGCAAAGCAAAGCAAAGCAGTAAGCGGTGACTCCTCTCCATTTTTAGCTGCCTACTCACACAGGAAAAATTAAATATGTGTTTAGGCAAAGATTTCCAGGATTTGTGATAAGTATAACTTACAGTAGCGGCCCTCCCTGCAAACATCGTCCCTTTTATAATCCCCTCTCCCAGAAATCTTCAATAAAATGGGAGGGTAGCATAGCCTCCTTCATAA
This sequence comes from Sus scrofa, assembly GCF_054392235.1. Lineage (NCBI taxonomy): Eukaryota > Metazoa > Chordata > Mammalia > Artiodactyla > Suidae > Sus > Sus scrofa. Next base: position 60,926,449 of record NC_139399.1, read on the forward strand.
GAGTAAACAATTAAATGGGAATAGGCTGGCACATGGCTCAAAAAAAATCTTAGCTATTATTAGGTTATTGTTAACAGCCAATTGTTCCTTTACTCAACCATCTCCCATTGATAGCAATTTGGCAGTATCCATTCAATTTTAAATCAATATGTACTTTGACCCAGCAATTCAACTTAGCGAAATTTATCTCACAGATAAACTCTCAGTCTGTGTGTCAAACAATTCATGTTTTTGAGTTCCACACCCGGTGCCTGTATTATTCTTTCAGTTCTATGTTACTAAGGTTATACAGATTTAGGATTATGACACTTGGTGAATTGAACCCATTTTCATTTTGAAATTTTTCATTTAACTCCTAGTAATGCTTCTTGTACTGAAGTCTACTTTATTTGAAATTAACATAGCCATTCTGCTTTATTTTGCTTAGTATTTGCATATTGTATCTCTTTTAATTCTTTACTTCCTGTCTCTATATCTTTATATTTAAAATGGGTTTTTTGGAGACAGCATATGGTTGGGTCTTGCCTTTTTATGCAGCCTAATAATCTCTGACTTTTCTTTCTTTCTTTCTTTCTGGGCTGCACTGGAAGCATACGGAAGTTCCCAGGCTAGGGTTTGAATTGGAGCTACAGCTGCTGGCCTATGCCACAGTCACAGTAATGTGGGATCCGAGCCTCATCTGTGACCTACACCACAGCTCACAGCAACATAGGATTCCTGACCCACTGAGTAAGGCCAGGGATTGAATTCACATCCTCATGGATACTAGTTGGATTGTTTCTGCTGTACCACAACAGGAACTCCAATCTCTGACTTTTTAATTGGAATATTTATGTCATTTACATTTATAGTAATTTTGGGTATGACTGAAGTTAGGTCTACCATCTTGCTCTTTGTTTCCTTGAGAGTCTGTTTGGAGGTTCTAGCAGGGGAGCACAGCTACTCATATACTCTTGACCAAAGAATAGTGCTCCTCTATCTTGAAAGGCCAGTGTCTTCAATGGAGCACACAGCTTCCGAAGGGACACTCATGGCGTGGTGAGGAAGGGGACATCCGACTAGCCAACCAGATCAGCAGGATCAACCCTGGTGATCGATGGGGTGACACATGAATCAGCCAGATCATCCTCATATGTGCTCTTTGTTTTCTGTTGTCTTATCTGTTCTTCATTTCTTTTTTCTTGCCTTCTTTTGGGTTAACCGAGTTGTTTTTTTAGTATTCCCTTTTATCTCCACTGTTGGATTATTAGCAACATCTTTTTATTTTTTAGAGGTTGCACTAGGGCTTATCACATGTACTTTAGTTTTTTGCAGTCCACCATCAAATGACATTACAACACTTCTAGCGATATACTTTCATTGCCTCCAAACGTCTTTTGTGCTTTGTCATAAATTTTACTATGACTTGTGTTATAAACCCTGAAATACTTTGACATTTTTGCTATAAATAGTCAAAACAGGTCCCCCTATTATAAACATCTTATGCTAGCATGGCACATTTATTACAATTAATAACTCAATATTGATATATCATTGTCAACTAAAGTGCATACTTCATTGGAATTTCTTTAGTTTTTATCTAATGTTCTCTTTCTGTGCTAGGACTCCTGCAGGATATCACATGAGGTTTAGTTACGTTTCCTTAGGCTCCTCTTGGCTGCCATAGTTTTTAGCCTCTCCATGTTTTTTACTTTGACAATGTTGAGAAGTACCGGTCAGGTGTTTTGTAGACTGTCCTCAGTTGGAATTTGTCTAATGTTACATGTTTGTGGAAGAAGACCCTGGAGGTAAAGCCATTCTTACCACATCTTATCCAGATATGTACCATCAACACGCTGCTGTTAAGTGTGGGGGCCTGTCTGAGGAAGCATTTGTTAGGTTTCTGTGCTGTAACATTCTACCTCCCTCCCTTTCCATGCTATACTTCACTGATTTTTTTTTTTTAAGAGATGAAAGAGGGAAAAAAAGAAGTAAATTTTATATTTATCCACATAGTCACCACCTTGGGCACTTTTTTAATTCTTTTGTGTACATCCAATTTTCTATCAGGTAACATTTTCCTTCCACTTGAGAAATGATCATTTCTTCCAGTGCATTTTGCTAGTGACAGATTCTCTCATTATTACTTGTTTGAAAAGACATTTACTTGGCATTCATTTTTGAAAGATATTTTCACCGGGTATTGAATTCTAGGTTGACAGTTTCAGCACCTTAAAGATATTCCACTGTGTACTATCTGACAAGAAATAGATCTTTCTTCCTGTATATCCAATGACTTTCTTTTTCCCCCTGCTAGCTTGTAAGATTTTTCTTTTAGCCATTGGTTTTCAGAATTTTTTTTTTCCCAACAAAAGCTGTCACATATTTATTTCTGAGACACTCTACTAGTGCAGAAACATTGAAACAAAAAGAAAAAAAATGACATGCAACTTCACAAACTGTATTGCTATAACTTGTGGATATTAAAATTACCCAAAGCCACAAACCATTTTCCTTTCTTCTAGCCTGTATTGACATATAATCGGACAGATGATTAACCAATAGGAACATCTACTTTTAGTCTCAGCTCCCAGAGAACAAAGGTTTTATTTTAAAAACTGAAAATCTGCATAGAGTTTTATAACTTTTGACGGAGCATTTTCACTTCTGGGTTTTCATTCTGCAGAGTCAGGGCATGAGTGAGGCATGTTTTATGTTTGAGGATGACCTTGTGGCATCGTTTGCAACTGTGGAAAATCAGAAATAAACTCAATGTCCATCAGGAGCAATGATTAAATATATTGATGTATACTCATAGAAAGAAAAATGAAAGAATGAAGTAGAAAGTTTATAGAAGGCTATCTAGAGCAGAGCTGTCTAACAGAAGTTTCTGTCTTGATGGAAATGTTTCATGTCTGCCCAATATGGTAGCCACTCACGACATGCAACACTTGAAACTGGCAAGTGCAACTGAGGAGCTGAACGTTTAATTTTATTTAACTTTTTTATTTAAATATTCACAGGAGGCTCCTAGTGCTGCACTGAACAATACACATCTAGAATGTATTGTTTAGAGAAAAAAGCTAGTCGAAAAATAGTATGATGAGGATAAGTCCCTATAAAGATAAATAATATATATTAGTTTATACCTTAAAAATAGTCGAATGGAAAATACTCCAAACAAGTAATTGTGGCTTTCTCTGGGGACATGTTGTAGACTTCCACCTTTCTTTTTTTTTTTTTTTTTTTTTTTTTTTTTGTATTTTTAGGGCTGTACTCGTGGCATGTGGAGGATCCCAGGCTAGGGGTCTAATTGGAGCTGTTGCTGCCGGCCTACACCACAGCTCACAGCAACGCCAGATCCGAGCAGCAGCTGCAAACTACACCACAGCTCACAGCAACGCCAGATCCGAGCAGCAGCTGCAAACTACACCACAGCTCACAGCAACGCCAGATCTGAGCAGCAGCTGCAAACTACACCACAGCTCACAGCAATGCCAGATCCTTCACCCACTGAGCGAGGCCAGGGATCAAACCTGCAACCTCATGGTTCCTAGTCGGATTCATTTCCAATGCGTCATGACGGGAACTCTGACTTTTACTTGTATACCACATAGTCATACAATATTTGAATTTTCAAATAATGAGCACAATTCGTTTTTGTTGTTGTTGTTGTTGCTGTTGTTGTTGTTGCTATTTCTTGGGCCGCTCCCGCGGCATATGGAGGTTCCCAGGCTAGGGGTCGAATCGGAGCTGTAGCCACCGGCCTACGCCAGAGCCACAGCAACTTGGGATCCGAGCCGCGTCTGCAAACTACACCACAGCTCACGGCAACGCCGGATCGTTAACGCACTGAGCAAGGGCAGGGACCGAACCCGCAACCTCATGGTTCCTGGTCGGATTCGTTAACCACTGCACCACGACGGGAACTCCCAGCACAATTCGTTTTGAATTAAAAAAAATAAATCCCACAAAATAAAATCAATTCTGAAATTTAAAGTCACACTGAGCTGAATGAACAGTCACATGGTTGGGGGACAAATCTGTGAGTATCTTCTGGAGGAATTATCAGACTTTCAAGCATCCTGAGGAAGAGGATAGGGCTGCCAGATTTGAAGCCACTCAGTGGGGGCTAACAGGCTACCATGTGGGCTCTTGGTAGATGAGTCTGGAAAACAATTTTTATAGCTAATGACAAAGGGGATCTGAACTTCAACGTTCTGCTGGTGTGGTGGGTTGAAAGCCCTGGGACAGTGTGTCTTCTTACTGTGGTGCCTCTAGGGCTTATCACAATGACTAGCATAGAATCACTGCACCACAGACACACATGAAAGAAGGGGAGAATGATTCAAACCCTTCAATTACCAGCATCTAAATTTACACATGGTCTTTGTTGATACCAATATGCAACCAGGTTTATTGTTCGTTTGTTTTTGTTTTTGTTTTTAAAAAGAACACTCTAAATATAAAGGAAGGAGGCCAATACATTCTTTTCCCTTATAATTGCCAGCTCCTTTCCCTCCCAAAGTCTAATATCCGGTATATGTGAATCAGCATTATGCGGATGGGCATTAAGGAAAAACAGAAGCCTGTTTTGCCTTTAGGATGATACAATTAAGTAAACTGATTCTCTCTGGGCAGCTGTCAGCCTATGCCACAACCACAGCAACACCGGGACCCCAGCTGTGTCTGTGACGTCCACCACAGCTCACCGCAAAACACAGGATCCTTGACCCACTGAGCAGGGCCAGGGATCGAACCTGCATCCTCATGGATACTAGTCAATTTTGATACTGCTGTGCCACAAGGAAACTCTGAGGGATTATCACAATGATAACTGCCTTCACTTTAAAAGTAAATCTGCCTTCACTTTAAAAGTAAATTTAATCTCCAGACTAACTCTGGCAGAGGAGTTCCAGGGAGAGCTCTGATTGGCTCAGTGTGAGCCCTTATTCATCTCTGAACCAATCAGGGAGGCAATGTTCATAGCAGGGAAGTGGAATAGAGATCTCTGATTGGCTGATCTACGGGTGAGGGTGCAAGGGTGGGAGGGTGATCTAAAATAAGGCACCTTGATTGGCAGCTTCCCCATGATCCCAATGGAATGGAGAGGAAGCAGGGTGGCCCTAGAAGGAAAATCTTGCTGGGAAGACAAAAGCAATCTAGGGCACAACTCCAGGGGCCGCCATTCTCACAGAATCACATAGAAATACACATCTTCCTTGCTTGCAAAAAACTTCCACAGCGTTATCTAAGCTACTCAGAGGTAATATAGTAAAACAGACTTACCCAACCTTGACATCCAAGGGGCTCCATCTGTCTCCATTTCAGCATCTCTAGGTGATGTGCCTTCCTCTGCTTTACTCTGGATGTGGCTTCTCAGGAGCTGGAAGCCTAGGGTCAAATGATAAAATTTTTTAGCTTCAAAATACCTACTCCAATTATATGTCTCCACACACTATATAGTGTATACAGTGTTGAGGCATCACCAGGCAACAGGAATGGAATTATTCTACAGCTATTTACTGGGTCATCTCCATGTGCCTGACCCTTCTTTTTTATCTCTCCAGGTCTCAGTGTCCCCATCATAAAATGGACACGATACTTTTTGAGGATTAAGAAGCAATGCGCATCAACATTCAACACAGTACCGGGCACCCAGCACACACTCAATAAACAATTGCTGTTCTTATTATTCCACCGTGCCTGGTGTCTCTCAGTTAGGTAGCCAGTGAATTTTAAGTACACTGCATTCCGTGTACTTAACACCAAGACTCTAAGACATAGCCCTTCCTTTTCGGGAACAAGCAGCTCATTTGAGAAGGCAAGGGTCTCTCACTTGAACAAAAGATCAGGAATAAGTCTAGGAGGTGGAAGCTAAGACACCTCAATTAGCCATTCCCCATTCTCCCAGACAGCTGATTTGTTATAACCCTAAACTCCCTGGAAAAACAATCTACTGGACGCTCTCAGCAACTGAGTACATGCCACCACAAAGAAATGTTTTCTGCTTTTTTGCTGTGCTCCCAGCATGCTGAAGTTCCTGAGCCAGGGACTGAACCCACACCTCACCAGTGATAATGCCAGGTCTTTAACCTGCTGCACCACCAGGGAGCTCTTTGAGAATCATTTTCTTAAACCTCTCTGGTCGCCTTCATCAGCATACTTTTTTTTTTTTTTTTTTTGTCTTTTTAGGGATGCACCCATGGCACATGGAAATTTCCAGGCTAGGGGTTGAATCTGAACTGTAGCTGCCGGCCTATGCCACAGTCACAGCCACACGGGATCTGAGCAGAGTCTTCGACCTATACCACAGCTCACAGCAACCCTGGATCCTTTAATCCACTGAGCGAGGCCAGGGATGGAACCCATGTTCTCATTGATACTAGTCAGTTTCATTACTGCTGAGCCACAGCGGGAACTCCTATCAGCAGATATTTTTTCCTCCTTGGATTTCCAGCAAACAGTCTGATTTTTTTTCCCAAGTCAGACAGGTATTACCACATGGTGATTGATTTACTCAAAAAATACATCTTGAGCATCTACTATCCATCAGGCATAGTTATAAGCAAAGGGATAGGGTAGCGATCCAGATAGGTGAGGAGCTGACATTTGGACAGAAAAGGACAAGAAACACACAGAGAAATAGACACCGAATATGTCAGCGAGTGATCCAACTCCAAGGGAAAATAAAACAAGGTGAAAGGAAGTGTAAGGCTTTTAAAATATGTCTGCAAATTCCTTGACCCTCCTCCCTTCAGAGGATGACGTCTAATTCCTTCCCCTGAAGGTGGACCGGACTGAGTGCCCACATCTAATACACAGAACGTGGCAGGGTGATGTGACGTGGTTTCCAAGGAAACGGTTTCTGCCTGGCTCTCATTTTGCCTCTTGGGATCCCTGCCTGGGCGACCCAGCCGCCACGCTGGAGGAAGCCTGGGGCCCATGGACAGGCCATGCTGAGGGTTCCAAAGACAGGCCCAGCTGTGCTCCCAGGGCAAAAGCAGCATGTGAATAAAGGGCATCCAGATGATCTCAGTCTTCAGCTGAGGTTCCAATCATTGTGGATACAGACAAGCCATCCTCGCCATGCCCCTTATGAATTATTGGCCCACAGAAACCAAGGGAGAAGGTAAATGACTGTTGTTGGTTTAAGCTATTAAGTTTTGGGATAATCTGTTACTGAAAAAGAGAAGACAAACACAGGGGGATTGAAGACCTGTGGGCTAAGAACCCTAGCGGGTCGTGATAGAGACGTTATTTCAGCCTCAACCCAATACTGAATTAGTTGAGCGAAAACATTTCATCTGGTGTGCTACACAAGTGCCTTGGGTTGAGAAGGGCTCTGAGGCACACCAGGGATCAGTTGAAGAGTGCAACAATCGATTAGTGATGTCTCTCATGGACACGGGCTAGTGGAGAAGGGGCACGTGTGCTGGGAAGTATTGTTAATCTAAGGGTGGATTGCACACCACGAGAGCACGAGGAAGGACTGAGGGAAGGGAAGAGAGAATCCCCAAGCCCACATCAGGCACTTGGGTGTGTTATGTATTAGATCCAAGACGCTCCATCTTTGAAATGTTGATACTCTTTTTCTTTGTTTAATTGTGCTCAAAAACAACGCAAACCATGACTTCCTTATAAATGCAGAAAATCTTGTTGGGGAGGGGGGGATACAGAAAATTAAAGTAGAAGGAAAAAACAGATAAGTCACGTCTCTCTGGGTATTTACATAAGAGCTTAGAAACCCCAGATTGATTACACTTTGAAACTATCCCAGAGGGCTTCGAACACGACAGCACTGAAAGGGAGTGAGTTAATCACCAAAGAGAAAACTAAGAAACAACTTGACGACCCAACAGTGGGAGACCATGGGCCCAGAGAAGAGAAGTGCAAAGAGGCAGCCGGTGAGAACAGTCCTGTGTCCTGGTGGTGGTAACAGTCACATGACTCTCAATATGCATTGAAACCCATAGCGAGTATACACATATACCAAGTCGATAGTTTAAAAAACCTAAACTTGGAGTTCCCATCATGGCGCAGCGGAAACGAATCTGACTGGGAACCATGAGGTTGAGGATTCGATCCCTGGCCTCGCTCAGTGGGTTAAGGATCTGGTGTTGCCGTGAGCTGTGGTGTAGGTCGCAGACAAGGCTTGGATCTGGTGTTGCTGTGGCTCTGGCGTAGGCTGGCAGCTACAGCTCCGATTCGACCCCTAGCCTGGGAACCTCCATATGCCGCGGGTGTGGCCCTAAAAAGCAAAAAACAAATAAAAACAGCCTTTAAATATGATGCTACAGAACTTTGTCAAAAAATGTGTACACGCTGCTGGCTGTACACTAGATGATTTAGAACCATAAACATTTGAATTGTATCTGTTATATATTTATATTAATTCATGTTAGAAGAATGTAAAACTAGTTTATTAAGCCTCTAATTTTGAGAAGACACTTGCCTAAGGTTAGGCTAAGGAAGAAATACTAGTGGCTTTAAAGGAAAATATTAATAATGGAATAAATGTAGTGCATCTCTGACAAAATTTGAGTTTGGAGTGTGTAAATAAAGTTGGAAAAATAATGTTCAAAGCCCTACCCTCGTGGCGTTTACAGCCTAGCAGGTGCAGAGAAAATTTAGGTGCGAGACATGAAAAGAATTTCATGCAGTAATATAAAATTTGAAAACGGTTATATTCTGGGCATATATTCAGAATGATATCATTTTTGTAACAGAAGTACAGTCATAAATGGAAAATGAGTTAAAGAAATGCAGTGTTGGAGTTCCCTTCGTGGCTCAGTGGTTAACGAACCCAACTAGGAATCATGAGGTTGCGGGTTCCATCCCTGGCCTCGCTCAGTGGGTTAAGGATCCAGCATTGCCGTGAGCTGTGGTGTAGGTCACAGACACGACTTGGATCCTGAGTTGCAGTGGCTGTTGGTGTAGGCCAGGAGCAACAGCTCCGATTTGACGCATAGCCTGGGAACCTCCATATGTCTCAAGTGTGGTCCTGGAAAAAAGACCAAAAAAAAAAGAAAAAAAGAGAAATGTAGTGTTGTAGTTCTTGCTGTAGTCACAGTGGGTTAATGATCTGGTGTTGCTGCAGCTATGGCATAGGTCACAACTGCAGCTCAGATTTGATCCCTGGCCCGGAAATTTCCATATGCCGTGGGTATAGTTGAAAAAGAAAAAAAAAAAAGTAATGAGATGTTAATAATATTGGTTATCTCTGAATAATAAGAGGATGGGTGATTTTTTTATTAGGGTTACTTGCCTTCTTTTTTTTTTTTTTTTTGGTCTTTTCTAGGGCTGCACCTGCGGCAATATGGAGGTTCCCAGGCTAGGGGTCTAATCGGAGCTGTAGCCTCTGGCCTACACCACAGCCACAGCAACGCCAGATACGAGCCGAGTCTGCGACCTACACCACAGCTCATGGCAATGCGGGTCCTTAACCCACTGAGTGAGGCCAGGGATTGAACCCGCAACCTCATGGTTCCTAGTCGGATTCGTTAATCACTGAGCCACACAGGAACTCCTACTTGCCTTCTTTAATATTTTGTAGCATACATATTAATTGGCAATAACACTTTATTTAAAAGGCTTTCTAAGATAATCATTTGACCTAGGAGACAAATATTTACTTTATTATCCCACAATATATACATAACCATCTAAGAATAAAAATGCTAGCTCAACCACTAACATAATAATATGGAAAAAAACAGTTTTTAAGATTTGTTTTTGCAGGTTTTTTTGTCCTTAGGGCATATTCACCCTGCCAAGGATATACAGTCAACTTATTAGATCTGAGTTATTCCATCTCAGGAATTTGTGTCGTACACCCCTTGAAATTTTTTCTTTCTGTGTAGTTATGAGACAAAGTAAATACACAGTTAAGTTTGTTTGTTTGTTTTTCTCAAATTTTAAGGAATGCCTTTTTTTTTTTTTTTTTTTTTGGCCATGGTATGCAGCAGTTTAATGTGGGATTTCAGTAACCAGACCAAGGACTGAACATGGGCTACGGTAGTGAAAGCACCAAATCCTAACCACTAGACCACCAGGGAACTCCGGGAATGCTTTTTTAAAAACTGCATTTAAGTTTCAATTATGTAAGATACTTTGATGGGACCAAAGTGAAATTACCAAAATAGTTTTTAGAGAATGTTCTGGTCTGATTCTTCTTCTTTTTCCTATCTTTCCTTATTGGTAGCCAGCTTTTTAAAAAAATTTTTGGTTCATCTTTCCACTATTTGTTTTTTAATATACGCAAGCATGTGTACATATTTGTACTTCCTCTCTTTCTTAGATGGTTAATGATATAGTGTATACAGCTGACCCTTGAACAACGCCGGGGTGAATCTGCGTATAACCCACACTCAGTCCTCCTTGATCCCCAGATCCTCCTCCTCTCCGGGTGCAACCACACACGGACTCTGCAGTACTGTAGTATTTATTATAGAAAAAACTTCTGGAGTTCCCTTCGTGGCTCAGCAGTTAACGAATCCGACTAGGATTCATGAAGATGCAGGTTCGATCCCTGGCCTTGCTCAGCGGGTTAAGGATCTGCTGTTGCCGTGAGCTGTGGCGCAGGTTGCAGACGTGGCTGGGATCCTGCGTTGCTGTGGCTGTGGTGTAGGCTGGCAGCTGCAGCTCCAATTCAGTCCCTAGCCTGGGAACTTCCATATGCCAGGGGTGTGGCCCTAAAAACCAAAACTAAACAACAAAAAAACCTTCATGAATAAATGGACCCATGGAGTTTAAAGCTGTATTATTCAAGGGTCAGCTGTACACTTTTCCTAGCTTCCCCCGCAACAACATGTCTTAGCAATGCCTCCACAGTGGGAATAGAAAGAGATCTTCTTTATTTTTGGCCATGCCTGTGGCATATGGAAGGCCAGAGATTGGACCTGCACCACCACAGCAACTGAAGCCACTGCAGTGACAACGCCAGATCCTTAACTCACTGTGCCACAAGGAAACTCCACACATGGAGATTCTTTGCCCCTTTTTATGCCTGCATAGAGCTCCTCTATGTGGACATAACAGGACTTGTGGATCCTGGCCACTACTGATGTCTGCATTCCTTTTTAAAGCTGAAAGAAAACTTTCCTAACTTAGACTAGATTTACAAGGAGATCCTGCTGAATAGCATTGAGAACTATGTCTAGATACTCATGTTGCAACAGAAGAAAGGGTGGGGGAAAAACTGTAATTGCAATGTATACATGTAAGGATAACCTGACCCCCTTGCTGTACAGTGGGAAAATAAAAAAAAAAAAATTGAGGAAGAGTTTAAAAGCATAAAGGTTGATAAATAGTAAGTGATTATATAAAAAGAAATACGTCTGAAAAAAAAAAAAAAACTTTCCTAAAGCCCCTGGCGGGTTTGCTCTCATGGCTCATGGGCCAGAATGATCTCCAGCCTGTAACTGTACACGTCACCTGGCAGGACACAGACCAGCCAGGAACTGTGCGTGGCTTTGCAGTGAGGCTGAGTCCCTGGGGATGGGGCCACCAGGGAAGAGAGGCCCTGCCAGTGGAGGCAAAAGCCACTGCCCTGCTGAGCTTCAGTTTCCTCATGTACACGAAGAAGTATCTGAAAAAGACCAAGTTCCCAAATTTCAGCCCTTTCAGCACTCCCCTCAACTTGTCTGTGAATCACTTGTACAATTAATTTTACCTTTAAGGAGTTCCCGTCATTGCGCAGCAGAAACAAACCCAACTAGGAACTATGAGGATGTGGGTTCGATCCCTGGCCTCGCTCAGTGAGTTAAGGATCTGGCGTTGCCGTGAGCTGTGGTATAGGTTGCAGATGCGGTGATCCTGAGTTGTTGTGGCTGTGGTGTAGACTGGCAGCTGTAGCTCCCATTAGACCCCTAGCCTGAGAACCTCCATATGCCGCGAGTGTGGCCCTAAAAAGACAAAAAGACAAAAATAAAAAATAAAAATAAAAATTTACCTTTAAGCTACCTTGATAGTCACTCACTTTTTTACATTTAGCCTCATCTTGGGAAATAATGTCTCGTTATATAAAGAATAGCCTCGTTATATATTTTTCTAAAAACTATTAAATTATATGTTATATATTTTTCTATGTGCTATATATTTTTCTAAAAGCCATTAAAATGTCATATATTTTTATATGTTACATATATTACATATTTTTCTAAAAGACATTAAAGATTAACTAAGTAACTAAGCCATTAAAAATTAACTAAGTAAAAAATTAACTAAGTAAAAAAATATTCATGGGTATACGACCTGCAACTATCCCACACTGCCACCAGTGGGGTGCATACCACCAGTTAGGAAATAGACTCTAGGGTTCCTTTCAGAAGATTTTACTCTCCTATGACTTTTTTTTATTAATGGCAAAAATAGGAAAAAAAAAACAAAAAACAGAAAACAAAAAGCAATGTTGTGGGGAAGTGAATGTGATGAAAAAAAGTAAGATTAAAAACAAAAAAAATCACTAGAAATGCAGAGTAAGATCCTCGATTAGATCTGGGAACAGAAACAGGAAAAACTGATTAAGTTACAGTAAAGTCTAGAGTTTAGTTAATAATATTTTATTAATGTTAATTTCTCCATTTCGACAAGTGTACCATGATATGTAAGATGTTAAAATCAGGGGAAACAGGGTAAAGATGGTGTATAGGTGGGAACCCCTCAATAGCATCTTTGCAATTTTTCTGTAACATTAAAATTATTCCAAGATGAGAAATTGATTTAAAAAGCATACGTCTGGAAGTTGTGATGATCTTTTTTTTTTTTTTTTTTGGTCTTTTTAGGGCCACACCTGTGGCACATGGAGGTTCCCGAGCTAGGGGTCCAAACCGAGCTCTAGCCACCGGCCTACGCCACAGCCACAGCAACTCAGGATCCGAGCCGCGTCTGCAGCCTACACCACAGTTCACGGCAACACTAGATCCTTAACCCACAGGGTGAGGCCAGGGATGGAACCCGTGTCCGCATGGATGCTAGTTGGATTTGTTAACCTCCGAGCCATGACAGGAACTCCAGCATGATCTTTTCTTTACGCCTTTAAGTTTCTATGGCTGCCATTAACCACTGAAGTGGCTACATTTAAAAATTCCATAAAGAACAGGAGTACAGCAATGGACTGGGAAATTTTTTTTGTCTTTTTGCCTTTTCTAGGGCCGCTTCCTCGGCATATGGAGGCTCCCAGGCTAGGGGTCTAATCGGAGCTGTAACCACCGGCCTACGCCAGAGCCACAGCAACTCAGGATCCGAGCCATGTCTGCAACCCACACCACAGCTCACGGCAACGCCGGATCCTTAACCCACTGAGCAAGGCCAGGGATCGAACCTGCAACCTCATGGTTCCTAGTCGGATTCGTTAACCACTGAGCCACGACAGAAACTCCTGGACTGGTAAATTGAGACAGTCTGCAAACCAAAGATAAAGAGTCCCAAATTCAGAAGAGGTGATTTTGATTCCCATCCCCCACTTCGATTTTCATCAAAGCTGAACAGTGAGAAATTCTCCTCTGGGTACCCTCAGCTTCCGGGCAGCATCACATCCCGGGATGCTCCCATGAACCCATCCATGCATATGGATCAGGGGTCAGATAAGTCTCCTTGAGTTTCCAGAAATATGAGGGGGAGTACTTCCCGATGAGAGGATGTTGTCTCTTTGAAATTTGACCCTTTAAAAGTTGGGCTGCTGGACAGTATTAAGGACGCATAGAAAGTGCAGATCAATAAGACTTGCTGAAAATAAAACACACATCTCATAACCAAGATTAATGCCTTTTTAAACCAAACCAGAGCACAAAGGTAGGTCTTTGAGGCTAATTGCCACTAGCAGGTTGCAGAGAGAAAGGACAGCAGGTTGGGGAGCAGGGGAGGGTGGACAAAACCCAACCGCAGAACTCCAAGGAGCTGGAGTGAAATGAAATAACCCCTCGAGTTATGCAGAGAATGTAACCCACACTAGGGTTGGGTTTATTACATTAGGCATGCATTTGAAATTTAAATATGTTTGGGGGACAAAGCTCTTTCACAGCATGGCCCAGAGCTCACCCAATAGGAGCCCTGCTAGTTTATTAACAGGAAGATACGATCAAACATAAAATAGCAGGCGAAGGACTCCCTTTTCTTGGACAGCCACGCTAAGAGGACCTCTGTGGAATTCCAGTCCTTCACCCGACACACCCTGTGTCTAGGACTGTATTTACCCAAACAGCCACCTTCCCCTCCTTCTAAGTTTTATTTGTAATTAGCAGTTACTCATTGAAAAGCCACTTTGGGGAGTTCCCATCGTGGCGCAGTGGTTAACAAATACGACTAGGAACCATGAGGTTGCAGGTTCGATCCCTGGCCTTGCTCAGTGGGTTAAGGATCCGGCATGGCTGTGAGCTGTGGCGTAAGTTGCAGACGCGGCTCGGATCCCGTGTTGCTGTGGCTCTGGTGTAGGCCGGGAGCTACAGCTCCGATTGGACCCCTAGCCTGGGAATTCCATATGCCTCGAGAGTGGCCCAAGAAAATGGCAAAAAACAAAAAACAAAAAAACCAAAAAAAAGAAAAGCCACTTTGGGAGATTTTTAATATCCTTGTGTATGGTGCTCTTTCTAAGAACTGTAATATTGACAGTTTTGTTGGTGAATATTTTAGTATTAAAAAAATAGGAAGTCAGAAGAATTGGTGGCTTGAGATATTCCCAGATGCATACATGTTTTGCATCAAATATGCACTTATTTAAAAAACTTTCGGAGTTCCCGTTGTGGCTCAATGGTTAACAAACCCGACTAGGAACCATGAGGTTGCGGGTTCAATCCCTGGCCTTGCTCAGTGGGTTAAGGATCTGGCGTTGCCGTGAGCTGTGGTGTAGGTCGCAGACGTGGCTCGGATCCTGAGTTGCTGTGGCTCTGGCGTAGGCCAGCAGCTACAGCTCCGATTAGACCCCTAGCCTGGGAACCTCCATATGCTTCAGGTGCCGCCCTAGAAAAGGCAAAAAGACAAAAAAACAGAAAACAAAAAACAAAAAAACCTTTCGAATGATGCCCCCTCACGTTTGTGACCCTTTCTACAAACTGCATGGTGGTTAAGCAGGTGGAATTGGGAACAAGATTATCTGGATCCAAACCCAGGGCTTCTCCACCTTGGCCTTGGCCAAGTTCGTAACCTCTCTCTACTTCAGTTCTTCATTTATACAGTGTGGCAAATAGCAGTGCCTACCTCAGTGGTTGTTGTAACAACCATAACGTATGTGTGCATATATATATATATATATACACATGTATATATGAGCATGTACATGCCGAATATATATACACACTGCATGTGCAACAGTTCACACAGACCTTGGAGACATTGCAGGTTCAGCGCCAGACCACGGCCGTAAAGTGAGTATCGTGATAAAGCAAGTCACACGAATTTTTTGGTTTCCCAGTGAGTATAAAAGTTATGCATACACTATACTGTAGTCTATGAAGTGTGCAATCCCATTATGTCTCAAAAAACAATATATAGGTCTTAATTACAAAATAATACTGTTAGAAAAATGGCGCCAATAGACTTGCTCCCTGCAGGGTGGCCACAAACCTTTAGTTTGTAAGGAACACAGTGTCTGCGGTACAACGAAGTCTGCCTGTATTTATAGCACATGGAGAAAAAATCTCAATAAATGGGGGCTATGGTTGATTTAGCTTTTTCTTGTATTATGACTGGAGGCTCAGCTGTGCCCCTGTTTCCCCTGGAGCTGGTTTGGCTGTGGAATAAAGGGGGTGGAGGTGATGTGGGGAGACCAAGGGAGACACGAGGAAAGTGGTGGAGAGAGACGGAAATGAGGGCAAGGGCTGGACTCAACTCCTGGAGCCTGGAAACGTGCTGCCCCAGGGCTAGTCTCAGCTCTGCCTCTTCCCCTCCAGGCTGCTTGGTCCAGACATCTGACTTCCTTTCCTAAGATAGTTTTTTTGTAACCATGACCTTCTCTATTGAGCTTAAGAAAATATGACATGGAAAACAAACTCATGATTACTCAAGGTAATGGGGTAGGTGGGGAGAAAATAAATTAGGAGCTTGGGTTCAACATACACACACTACTATATATAAAAGAGATAACCAGCAAAGACCTATTGTGTAGCATATGGGGACTCTACTCGATATTCTATAATAACCTATACGGGAAAATAATCTGAAAAAGAATAGATGGAAGTTCCCACCGCAGCTCAGCAGAAATGGATCTGACTAGCATCCATGATGATCCCTGGCCTTGCTCACTGGCTTAAGGATCTGGTGTTGCTCTGAGCTGTGGTATAGGTCGTAGAACACGGTTCAGGTCCTGTGTTGCTGTGGCTGTGGTGTAGGCCATCAGCTACAGCTCCTATTCGACCCCTAGCCTGGGAGCTTCCATATGCCGCGCAGGTGCTGCCCTAAAAAGACAAAAAAAAAAAAAAAAAAAAAAAAAAGTATGTATACGTACATATAACTGAATCACTTTTCTGTACACCTGAAACCAACACAACGTTGTAAATCAAATGTATGCCAATACAGAATAAAAATTGAATAAAAAATTTACATGGGAGAGAGAAACATTGAAAAAAAAGGAGTTTGGGATTTGCCTATACTATATATGAAATAGATAACAAGGACCCACTGTATAGCACAGGGAACTATATTCAATGTCTTACAATAACCTATATGGAAGGGAGTATGAAAAAGATATATGTGTATTTATACACAAAACTGAATCACTTTGCTGTACACCTGAACTAACACAACATCGTAAATTAACTATACCTCAAATTTCGAAAAATAGTGAAAAGAAAAGAATATATGGTTGTTAATTAAGCTAGACATGTTGTGGGGGAGACAAATTTTTTCCTCCACCTTTTAGGGTCTCAGGCTGGGCCTGAGAATTAAATCGACACAAGTCAGATGAACAGAAAAGCATACACGATGGACCCTTGAACGACGCAGGTTTGAACCGCATGTATCCACTTACATGTAGATTTTTTCATGAAATGTGTACTCTGGTACCCCCCCCCCCCAGCTGGTCGGATCCACAGAAATGGAACCACGGAACAGGGAGGGCCGACTGCCACATTATATTTGGATTTTGAACTGCCCGGGGGGTCTGTGGCTCAAACGTCTGCGATGTTGAAGGGTCAACTGACCGCCCATTGTATGTAATAAGTTAATACTCTTTTTCACATGAGCATGGCAGCTGTCCGGGACACGAAGACCCCCACAGCAGGTAGGCCTACGTGCTTATATACTCAGAGAAACAAAATGTATGAAAAAGCAACTGGGATAAACAGGCATGCTGAAGGAAGACAAGGGTTATGTCAACAAAGTCGGTGCAGATTCTCCTCGGGCTCAAAGCACCCGGGCTGGGGCTCTGGTGATAAGAACTGCTCTTCCCTTCAGGTTGGGGGTGGGGCTGGGGGGGCTGGAGGGTGCGAGGGCCCCTTACAGGGGCGTTCATCCCCCGCTGGTGGCGAGAAAGGGGAGGTCGCAGAGGCTCTGTGCATCGCCTGTCTTTCAAGTGCCTTAGCTCAAAATGGGTGATCTGCCTAATTGGCATATTTGGGGGTGCCATGTTCTGAGCCCCCTCAATGTCAAGATGTGGGTGTTACTGCTCAGCTCAGGCAAGGAAGCCCTGCGGGCCAGCACAGGGAGAAAACCGTCTCCCCCCGAACTCCTGCAAGGAGAGCTGGACCTTCGGAGAAAGAGCCATGACGGCTGCGGGTAGAAGGTGAAATGCTACTTTCGCTTCACCCTGCTCCTCCACCTGCCCAGAGTTCAGGGTTGGCCAGAAATGGGGCTCTGGCAGGTGAGGGGGCTGTTCTGTATTATTTGGGGAGAAGACTCTCGAGTTCCCTGGAGGAAATCCAGACAAGGACAGATAAGGAGCTGTCCTCATGGGTAAGGCTGTCTGGGCGCTCAGACACCCTGGGACAATCCCCTCTGTCTTTCTGAGTGTGCTCTGGTGTCTCTCTCCCTGTCGGCTCCACCCTCTCAGACCCATGTCCCCATAACCCCCGTGAGGCTGGAACACTGGCCATAGAATGCCAGGGTCTCTCCTGCCTCCAGACAGGAAAAAAAGACTTATTAGAAAACTCCAGAGAGGGGCTGTAATTAGTTCGATAACCTCCAGGAAGAAGAGCGTGCCTCTGAGCACAGCACCTTGAAGATCCTTCACCGGGTGTCAGGAGGTCCAATAGTGTCAGGTTCTCATAGGCTTAACACGGGGACCGTGTTTCTGAGAAACTTTATCAGAGAAATGCTTCCCAGTAAAAGGGGGTGTTATTGTCAAATAGCCTAAGGTACAACTTATAGAAAGATTCATATATCTATTGATATCCTGAAGGCCCTGAGAAGTCCTGCAGCAATAAAACCTGCTTGACATTGTTAACTCAGACATAGACTTTTTTTTTTTTTTTTTTGCTTTTTAGTGCTGTACCTGCCACACTGTAGCATATGGAGGTTCCCAGGCTAGGGGTCAAATCAGAGCCTACGCCACAGCCACAGCAACTCTGGGATCCAAGTCGAGTCTGTGACCTACACCACAAGCTCATGGCAATGCCAGATCCTTAACTCACTGAGCAAGGCCAGAGATCGAACCTGCATCCTCATGGATCCTAGCTGGGTTTGTTAACTGCTGAGCCACGAAGGGAACGCCACTCTTTCCATTTTTAACATGCATGATGACTAACACTCCATAACACTAGTGTTCTTAGGAACATACTTTGACTATAACTGCACTAGAGGTTTCCTGAGATTCTTCTCAGCTTTTATTTTCCCATATGGATCACTCAGGAATGTGTTCCTCTATAGGCAAAGGAAAACTCTGTGGTTCCTCAGGATAAAGTTATATGTGTTGCATGCCACCATACTTCTGGGAGAAGAAATCCGGGGTCAGTTCTATTGCTCAAAGATGCCTTTAGGGAACAGGTTCCGACATTTCTGCTCTGCCATCTTCAGCATATGACATTTGTCCTCATAGCCACAAGATGGCTGCAGCTGCTCCAGGCTGGCAGAACGAGGCAAAGACAAAAGCCTTTTCTCTGGGAATTTAAAAAAAAAAAAATTCGTAAAGGGATGTCTTTCTTAGGAACCTCTTTCTATATCTCAATGGCCGAAGCAGAGCCGCATGGCAACACTCAGCTGCATGAGAGGCTCAGAAGATAAGTTTTGTTTTGTTTTGTTTTTTCCCTTTTGGCCATGCCTGCAGCATGTGGAAGTTCCCAGGTGAGGGAATGGACCCGAGCCACAGTGACTATGCCAAATCCTTAACCACTAGACCACCAAGGAACTCCCAGGAAACAGTCTTTTAAGGTTTGAAGATTTTTCCTTTGTGTAGCCATTATATCACCATCATCCTTATCCCACCACTGCCTTCAAGTGTGTTTTTCTATCAAATTAGCCTTCTTCGCCACGAGGTTATACTGCATCACCTTGTGTATTTTGTTTGCGGGATGAAAATTGCTGTACTTGTTAGCAAATCCAGGTCCCAACCAGATACTGATCCTCTCGTGTACTAGGAATTGGCCTGATGTGTTCCTGGCTCCTTGTACAAGCTTGATATACAGTAGGTGCACAATAAGTACTTTTTGATAGATAGATAGATAGATAGATAGATAGATAGATAGATAGATAGATAGATAATGCATTATAAGAGTGTCTCCAGTAAGCTTCCACTGAGAAGGTGACATCTGAGTTGGGACTTGAAGGAAAAGATGAGCAGAAATAAGACTTTTTTTTCTTTGCTGTTAAACACTTTTTAAATATATGAAATCTCTCCCACTCCCCTGTTGCTTATTTTTTTATAACTCAATGAATTTATCACATCTGTAGTTGTATAATGATCATCACAATCCAATTTCACAGGATTTCCATCCCACAGCCCAAGCACATCCCCCCACCCCCCAAACTGTCTCCTTTGGAGACCATAAGTTTTTCAAAGTCTATGAGTCAGTATCTCTTCTGCAAAGAAGTTCATTCTGTCCTTTTTTCAGATTCCACATGTCAGTGAAAGCATTGGATGCTGGTGTCTCATTGTCTGACCGACTTCACTTAGCACGATAATTTCTAGGTCCATCCATGTTGCTAAAAATGCTGGTAGTTTGTTCCTTTTAATGGCTGAGTAATATTCCATTGTGTATATGTACCACATCTGCTTGATCCACTCCTCTGTCAATGGACATTGATGTTGTTTCCATGTCTTGGCTATTGCAAATAGTGCTGCAATGAACATCGGAGTACATGTGTCTTTGCAAGTTGTGGTTTTCTCTGGATAGATGCCCAGGAGTGGGATTGTTGGATCGAATGGTAGTTCTATTTTTAGTTTTCTTTCTTTTTTTTTTTTTTTTATTTTTAGTTTTCTGAGGCATCTCCATACTGTTTTCCACAGTGGTTGTACCAATTTACAATCTCGCCAACAGTGTCATAGGGTTCCTTTTTCTCCACACCCTCTCCAGCACTTATTGTTTGTAGACTTTTGGATGATGGCCCTTCTGGCTGGTGTAAGGTGGTACCTCATAGTGGTTTTGATTTGCATTTCTCTAATCATGAGTGATGTTGAACATATTTTCATGTATTTTTTTTTTGTCTTCTGTATGTCTTCTTTGGAGAATTGTCTGTTTAGATCCTCTGCCCATTTTTTGATGGGGTTGTTTGTTTTTTTGGTATGGAGCTGCAGAAAGTGTTTATAAATTTTGGAGATTAACCCCTTGTCAGTTAAGTCATTTGCAAAGATTTTCTCCCATTCTGTGAGTTGTCTTTTTGTTTTGTTTAGGGTTTCCTTGGCTGTGCAGAAAGTTTGAAGTTTAATTAGGTCCCATTTGTTTATTTTTGTTTTTGTTGTCATTACTCTTAAGAGGTGGATCTGAGAAGATGTTGCTGTCGTTTCTGTCGGAGAGTGTTTGGCTTATGTTTTCCTTCAAGAGTTTTATAGTGTCTGGTCTTATACCTAGGTCTTTAATCCATTTCGAGGTAATTTGTGTGTATGGTGTTAGGGAGTATTCTAATTTCATTCTTTTCCATGTGGCTGTCCAGTTTTCCCAGCACCACTTATTGAACAAGCTGTCCTTTCTCCATTGTATATTCTTGCCTCCTTTGTCATAGATGAGTTGACTGTAGGTGCATGGGTTCCCTGTTGCTTCTTATTTCTAAGATCTCTCTCAAAGTTTTAGGAGTTCTTTTCTGGCCTAGTGGTTAAGCATCCGGCATGGTCACTGCTGTGGCTTGGGAGGCTGCTACGGTGTGGTTTGATCCCTAGCCTGGGAACTTCCGCATGGCACAAGTGCAACCAAAAAATAAAATAGGAAAAAAAAAAGAAGCAGCTTTGGGGTTATGCTTCCTCAACTTCAAACAGAGTGAAAAGCCCCCTTCTCTGGGACTGCAGAGCCCTGGATTTGGGCAGCTGTCACAGCCCTTGTCTCTCTGTGTCATGAAAAACAACGTCAAACCTCAGTTTTCTCACCTAGGACGGGGGGACACGGTGACGTAAAATACACCGTGATGAGGGCTGTGCTGGAGACAATCCTGTCTGAGGGGCAATGCTTATGCCTTTCCCATCTCTCTGCTGCTGGTCCCCGAAGCAGTGTCGATGCTTGTATTGTTTATTGCCAGGTAACAAACCAGCCAAAACTTGCTGTTTTAAAACAACAAACACTTAGTACCTGTGACTCAGAAATTTGGGAGTTGCTTAGTCGGAGGGCCCTGGCCTGCAGTCTCTTATAAGGTGGCAGTCAAGATCTGGGCCAGGGATGTTGTCATCCAAAGCCATTACTGGGCTGGAGGGTCCTCTCCCAGGGGGTGCATTTATCTGGCTGTAGGCATGAGGCCTCAGTTGCTGGCCACACAGACCTCTCCTCGGCGCTGCTCAAGCATCCTCACAAAGTGGCACTAGATTTTCCCCAAGCCAGAGATCCGAGAGAGAGGGCAGGCTGGTAGGTGTCTTTTTTCTTTTTTTTCTTAATAGAATAATTCATTTAATTCACATTTATTGGGAAAATTGACATGATTGATCTGATTCACACCATCTTATTAATTTTTCATGTATATATTCTTTTATTGAGATAAACTCACTTATCATAAAACTCACCCTATTAAAGTATACCATTCGGGAGTTCCCTTTGTGGCTCAGTGGTTAACGAATCCGACTAGGAACCATGAGGTTGCGGGTTCGATCCCTGGCCTTGCTCAGTGGGTTAAGCATCTGGCGTTGCCATGAGCTATGGTGTAGGTTGCAGATTCGGCTTGGATCCTGCATAGCTGTGGCTCTGGCGTAGGACGGCGGCTACAGCTCTGATTCGACCCTTAGTGTCGGAACCTCCATATGCCGAGGGAGCGGCCCTGGCAAAGGCAAAAAGACAAATAAATAAATAAATAAAAATAAAAAAAAAATAAAGTATACCATTTGGTGCTTTTTTAGTATATTCACCAGGTTGTGCCATCATCACCACTATTTAATTCCAGACACATGACTTTTATGACCCAGTCTCAGAAGTCACACACCATCATTTCTTTTTTCTTTTTTTTTTTTGTCTTTTTGCCGTTTCTTGAGCCACTCCCATGGCATATGGAGGTTTCCAGGCTAGGAGTCTAATTGGAGCTGTAGCCATAGGCCTATGCCAGAGCCACAACAACGCGGGGTCCGAGCTGCATATGCGACCCACACCACAGCTCACGGCAATACTGGATCCTTAACCCACTGAGCAAGGCCAAGGATTGAACCCGCAACCTCATGGTTCCTAGTCGGATTCGTTAACCACTGAGCCACAATGGGAACTTCCACACCAACATTTCTGCCGCCTCCTGTTGGTCAGCAGCTCTGCCCTACTTAGTGTGGGAGCAAAGAAGCACCAAGGACCATCTTGGACACTGGTTTCCACGGCGCCTGATATATTTTGAATGAAGGAAGGAAGGAGTTTGTTAACTGAAGCCGGAAGAGACTGATCAATCAATCACCTTGTTCAATGCTCAGAGATCATATTTCTTATCAACATAATTCATCCTCCTTGAAACACATTCTGGGCTTCCAGACATCACCTTTGTCTGGTTTGCCTCCTGGTTCACCGTTCACTCCTTATCTGCTGCACTGGTTCTCCGTCATCTTCCCACCCTCCCCGTGCTGCAGAGCTCAGCACGCATGCTGTTTACAGTCTCATTCAGCCTCTGTGGCTTTAAACACCAACATCCATAAGGATGAACCAGCTTACACCTGCCACTCGACTCCAGGGTCAAACAGCCACTGCCTTCTGGACCTTTCCACTTAGGTTCAGAGAGGCTCCCAAACACCACATGTTCCAACTGAGCTCCTGGGCTCCCTCAAACCTGCTCTTATAGGAATCTCTAGTTTGGCTCAAGGCCCCTCGATCCTGCCACTTGGCGAAAAGACAGGGGACTCGTGGAGCCTTTCCTTCTCCACCGGCTGCATGCCAGCTGCCCATCTGTTTCCACCTCTGAAATGTATTCAGAATCTGACTGTTCTCTCCCTCCCCGCGGCTCCCATCCTCCTCCAAGTCTGGGGATGGGATGGCTTCTCAGCTGCCCTCGTGATGCTTCCTTCTGCCCCGCTGTGTTCTACACAGAGCAGGCAGAGGGAGCCTGTGAACATGCAGATCAGATGACACCGCCTGTCGGCTCAAGTCAGAAGATGCCTGGGCCCCCACAAACCCCCAGCGTGGTTTTCCAGACTCTCCCCTCTGCTAGCTCCTCCCTGTGATCCGGAAGGAACCTAAGCGTGATCCTGCCTCTGGGCCTTTGCACTGGCGGTTCCCTAGCCTGGCACACTCCCCCCGACCCCAAATATTTCTGTGCCTCCCTCTCTCCCTTGCTCTGTTTTTCCTTTAAGTCACCTTCTGTGACCTTTGCTGAACTTTGCATATAAAATGGCAACTCCTACCCATCCATCCTGGCTCGCCTCTCTCCTATTTTTATCCATAGCTCTTACCTCTAACTAACTGATCATATGTTTTGCTTAGATTATTTTGTTTATTGTCTGTCTCCCTTCCCTCACCCCCAGTGTGAGTGCCACGAGATTAGGGACTTTGCTTCATTCACTGCTCTGTCCCCTGCTGGAACAGTGGCTAGCGCGTGGTAGGGCTCCATCACGTGCCGTTGAATGATTAATGTCGGTCCCCTTGAGCTCCGCCTAGTTCATCTTCCACATTATGCAAAGGAAGCCACGGGGTCTGTTTTTGCTCCTGCCTTGTGTGGTGCAGAGCGGTGGTTCAATACATTTTGCTGGGTGACTCTCTCTCTCTGGTTCCCAGGGGCCTCTGCATCCCCGTCTGCAATATGAGAGGTGGGCGTGGCCACGAGACCGCTTAGTCCCGCCCACAGGGCAGCCCGTCCTTGGACCCAGCCAAGTACCTGCGGCCTCTTGGGAAAGCAGGCCCGGTATACACAGACCTTCCCATTTGTCAAAAGAACATGATTTGAATTCTTATGTGAGCGCCCCTAAATTTGAAATGTTAGCAGTTGATTTAACGTTTTCCAAAATCAGCCTTTTCCGTCCTAACACACCACCCAGCATTTTGCGGCTTCACACAACCACCCCGCATGCAGCTCACATCCTCCCCTCTTCCGCAGCTCGACTGACCTCTCCAAATCAAATAATCCTTCCAGGCGACGCAGATTAGAATCGACACCGCTGGCAAGCAGAGAGCTTTTGTACTGAAGGAGGAAAACGCCCCCATCCCAGAAGGGTTGGTATGAAATTAAGGTGACAAGGGAAAAAAGGAGTCGTGAGCTGCTGGTCACATAATTTAGCTTAATCTCCAGGAAGTGATTGTCAAAGCATTAGAAAGTGTCTGTGCAGACATGGGGAAGCCTGGCTGAAATAGCTTGGCCGTGTTGGAAACAAATTCATATTATAGGTCACAAGCTCCAGGGCAGCCAGCTCTGGACACAACAATGACTATATTATATGATGGTTAATAAATAATTGATTTAAGAGTGGGGGACATCTGAGGATGCATCGAGGGAACAAGAATCCCAGATTAGGATAAGCCGAATAATTTATGGTTACCAAAGGGGAAAGTGGGGGGAGGGATAAATTGGGAATTGCAGATTAACAGATGCTTACTGCGGTATATAAAATAGACAGCAAGGACCTACTGTATAGCATCGGGAACTACAGGCAATATCTTACAATCACCTATAACAGAAATCACCTGAAAAAGCATATATATATATATATATATATATATATATATATATGATACACTTTGCTGTATCCCTGAAACATTGTAAATATATATCTGGTTCACTTTGCTATATGCCTGAAACATTGTAAATCAAATATACTTCAATGTTTAAAAAAAGAAAAACCCCCAAATTAGGATGAGCCCAGTTACAGAGTATATGATCAGTGGCAACCAGAACCATAAGTCACTTGCATTTTTATGAGATTCTCTCTCTTTACATATACACACACTCTCTCTCTCTACATGTATATATGTATGTATATATACATGAACACACACAATAATAGATGTGTATTCTGTATAAATATACAATACAGTCTCTCTATATATTATACACACTATATATATATTTTGCACATATGATACAGAATATTGTGTATAGAATTATAACCATAATGATATATATAGCTATATATAATATGTATTCTGTATATATACAGAAAAATTAAAGGTAGGATATTTTAACTCAACTCTGTGATATATTAGCAAATCTGTGTGCTATGTTAAATGTATGCAGTTGTAAATTGTAATTTTTAACATCCCAAAAAAAAAAAAAGTGGGGGGGAAGGGAAGAAACCTAAAAAGCAGTGCTGTATAACTGTGCTAGTCAGAAGATAATTTAGGAGTTCTTGTTGTGAAACAGTGGTCAATGAATCCGACGAGGAACCATGAAGTTTCGGGTTTGATCCTTGGCTTCGCTCAGTGGGTTAAGTATCTGGTGTTGCCATGAGCTGTGGTGTGGGTCGCAGATGGGGCTCGGATCCCGCATTGCTGTGGCTCTGGCGTAGGCCGGCGGCTACAGCTCCGATTCAACCCCTATCCTGGGAACCTCCATATGCCGCGGGAGGGGCCCTAGAAAAGGCAAAAAGACAAAAAAAAAAAAAAAAAAAAAGAGATAATTTAAAAAATGTTAACTCAGCTGCACTGTATCCTGTGGTCCAGTGATGAGACACCAGTTTAAAGCTACACAGAGTCTTCCTGAAGGTGAACCAAAGAAGACAACTGACTGGCCTGGGAGCTTCAGAAAATTCATGTCATAGGAAAACAAAACGTTTTTTGGAGGGAGGGCTGTTCTGGGCTTTCAAATGAACACATGCCATCTAACAACCACATGGACTGCATTAGATCTTTCTATGAATAAACCAGCTGTGAAGGACAATTTGGGGAAATTGTGATTGTATTAAACAAATTTCTCTGTGGATTTAGAGACACAATCTGAAAGATTTAGGGACAAAAATTCACCTATAATTTGGAATACTTGAGGAAAAAAGCAATCCATGAGATAAACATGGCAAAATGTCAGCAATGGTTATATCTAGACAATGGGTGTCCATGTGTCAATATAAACTACTTTTCTGCATGTTCAAAAATTTTCATAAGAAGTAAAAACAGAAGAAAGCTGAGGAGTATCAGTAATATATTTGTACTTAATATATTCATGTGTATTATCAATGAGGGTGAATAAAAGAGCACAGGAATATTTTGAGGGAAATAAGTGAAGGAGGAACATAATCTTGCGTTAGCCTTATCAGTGCTTCTGGGTGACTCTGCATATGACCTCATTTGAAGGTAATGTTGAAAGACCACTTGGTGGAGCCTTTGTGAAGACGGGGCCTGATGCCTTCCTTGATCTCCTTGTGGAAACACCTGGTCGCTTTGTTTTTTCCCTCCTTCATTTTACTCGAACAATGATTCTGCCAGAACGCAGATATTAGAATGCCCCCAGGGACCCACCCAGCTTCTCATAAGTCCTCTGTTTATTTTTCAAAATAGGAGAGCGAAGGTGAGTTTGGAGATAAGGGATGAGGCTGATTAACCAGTTAAACCATTTCTATTAGTTCAAGAGATCGAATTTCACTGTATTATCTGTAATGTGAATAGTTAACTTCCCAGGTGGAGTCTTCCATAAAGGAGATAAATTAAGAGAGTAAAAGTATAACAATAGTAGGTTTTTTTTTTTTATCCTTGCCTTTCTTCTAGGTTTCCTAACTGCCCTGTGAAACTTAATATTGCTAAAATTCATATGAAATGAACCTCCTTTTTGATGAAGGAATTTGTGAAGAACCAGAGTCCATAACTGCAACATTTTCCAGGCTTCTGTACAACGAAATACCTTAGCATAAAATCAAACATTCCAGCTCACTCAGATCTGGGATTTGCGGCGGTTATCTGAGACAGATTGAAATGTCAAAATACAAACAGTATCCTGAAACTTTAAAAAAATTCCAAAAAGCTTCCAGGATTGGCTCTATTCTCATACCAAGCAAAACTCACCCACAGGGAAAAAGAACCCAAGGTTATAGGTCTTGACAAAGAAACAGTGCTGACAATTTTAATTTTCAAGGAACTTTGAATGCTGATCTAAATGAGTGGAATTAAACATTATGAGAGGTTATATCGACTAAAAATATAAATATCTGAGCTATCTCTGTTTATCTGGTTTCAGCAGGCTGGTGGTTTAGCCCTATCAATCGAGATAGCATTGCCTAACTTATAGCAATTCTCTTTTTAAACACATGCTTTAATGGCAATCCATAGAATGGGAGTTCTCTTGTGGTGCAGTAGGTAAGGATCTGGTGTTGTCATTGTGGTGGTTGGGGTCGCTATTGTGGCGTGGGTTTGATCCCTAGCCTGGGAACTTCCACGTGCTGCTAGTGTGGCCAAAAAAAAAAAGAAGAAAAAGAAAAGAAAATCCATAGAATGCATATCTACATAGGATCAAAGGCAAACTGTGTTTTCCAAGGGAGACAAGTGATGTTAATAGCTGCCAGCTGATATTGCTTTCCCTAAGTATTGGTGAAATCTTCATCCTGCTAATGTAAAATGCAAATACGTCAGAAGCAGAAAGAAATTTGTGCCAGAGAAATGATTCTTCTCAGTGCAGCTAAAGCCTGGAAGTCAATTAACACGGTAGGCTCCTGTGTTTGAGGTTAAGACCAGGGGTTGGCAAACTAAGGCCCATGGATCAAATCCAGCCTCCACCTGCTTTAGCGAATAAAGCCACCAAGTCCCTCCCTTTATGTCCAGTTTCTGGCTACTTTCACGTTACAAGGCAGGGGTGGGTAGTTGTGTCAAACAGTCTGCTCTGTGAACCCTGAAATATGTACTCTCTGTTAGTAGAAAAAAGTGGGCTCTTCCTTGGTTAATGTTGTGACTGCTGGCGTATGGCAGGCTCAGACTGAGCATCCAGCCCTGCAGAGTTGTGTGACCTGGGGTGCATTATTTAAGATCTCAGTCTTTCCATCTCTTCAATGGGGATATTAAGAACAATAACAGCAAACACACACACACACACACACATAAAAACCAAAAAAAAAAAAAAAAAGAAAAGAAAAGGACATTAAGAAGAAAGAATGGTAGAAGCTCAGTTTATTGAATATTTATAATGTGTCCAGCACTCTTCTAGGTGCTTTGAATGTATTAGTTCATTTACGCCCACAACAACCCTAGGAAGAACATACTATGATTGTCCTGATTTTTTTTTTTTTTTTGGTCTTTTTTTGCTATTTCTTGGGCCGCTCCTGCGGCATATGGAGGTTCCCAGGCTAGGGGTCTAATCGGAGCTGTAGCCACTAGCCTACGCCAGAGCCACAGCAATGCAGGATCTGAGCCGCGTCTGCAACCTACACCACAGCTCACGGCAACGCCAGATCGTTAACCCACTGAGCAAGGGCAGGGACCGAACCTGCAACCTCATGGTTCCAAGTCAGATTCGTTAACCACTGCACCATGACGGGAACTCCTGATTCTCCTGATTTTATAGGTGAGGAGCCAGAGCCACAGAGAAGTGAAGTCACCTGCCTAAGCTAAGCCCTCACAACCAGGATGTGGTAGAGCTCCCGCCTGGCACACCAGTTAGGAATCTGAATGAGGTTGGCAGGCAGGTAGGGCTCTTGTCCTGGTGCTGGGGATGTAGCAAGACCCCTCAAAGAATCAGAATGTTGTGGTGATTACTTTTGAACAGAAGCCACCAAAAATGAACACATTCATTTGTACCTGAGCGGAGCTGTCACACTTTGACTTTGTGGAGCGCTTTGGTTTTACTTTTATATTTTAGTTTTACTAGAGGATAGCTGAGTTTCAGGGCTGTATCAGTCTCTGCTCTACAGCATCATCACCCAGTCACGTATGCATTCTTTTTTCCCCACCATCTTCCATCATGGACTATTCTCAAGAGGCTGGATGCAGTTCTCTGTGCCGAGTGGTAGGACCTCACTGCTTATCCATCCTAAATGTAACAGTTTGCCTCTACCAACCCCAGACTCCCCATCCATCCCACTTTCTCCCCCTCCTCCTCAGCAACTCCAAGACTGTTGCGGAGCGTTTGTTTAACTGATATCTTCAGGAAGACTTGCTGCCATGTCACAGTGGTGTTTTTTGTTCTGGGGAAGGTGATAGATGATGCAGGGTTTGCTTGCCTCGGTCTCTGGATTGTCAGTTTTTCAAACAAAATTTTAATGTGCTAAGAGATCCCAGAAGGTATGGCAACTAATAATACCATTAAAAAGTAGAGGAGGGGGAGTTCCTGTGGTGGCGCAGTGGAAACGAATCTGACTAGGAACCATGAGGTTGCGGGTTTAATCCCTGGCCTTGCTCAGTGGGTTAAGGATCTGGCATTGCCGTGAGCTGTGGTGTAGGTCGCAGACATGGCTTGGATCCTGCTTTGCTGTGGCTGCGGCATAGGCTGGCAGCTGCAGCTCTGATTAGACTCCTAGCCTGGGAACCTCCACATACTGCCGGTGTGGCTCTAAAAAAAAAAAAAAAGGAGGGACGGAGGAGGGGGGAGAGAGGGAGGGAGTGGAAGGAGGTGAGACAAAGAGAAAGAAGACAGAGAAGAATACATCTCATGAGACCCTGAAGCTCAGGGTAAAGGGTTCAAAACGGCATTGTGCTGGCCAGTGAGGGTCTTTGGTTGGCTCACACACACACCACAACAGACACATGCATAAAATGAATTGAACTGGCTTTTGGAACCTATTCCCTGCCTCCCTCCCTCCCTTTCTTTTTCGTTTTGGTCATGCCTGCAGCATGAGGAAGTTCCCAGGCCAGGGATCAAACCGAGTCACAGCAGCAACCCAAGCCACAGCAGTGACAACACCAGCTCCTTAAACTGCTGAGCCACCAGGGAGCTCCATAACCCACTTTCTTTATAACTTAAGAAAACTACAGGAGTCACAGATTTGTTGCAGAAAATCCAGATAAACAATAAAAAATAGAAAATCAATCACCCATGATCTTGTTGTCTTGAAATAAGCACCTTTACGTGCTGACACAGTAGTCCCTCCTTACCTACAGGGGATACCTTCCAATATGTGGCGTGGCGGATGGAACTGAATCCTGTATAGACAATGTGAGGCTCATCTGAGCTAATGGGAGGGCGTTGTATACAGTGTAAATACACTGGACAAAGAGATGACTTGATTCCTGCGCGGGACAGAGCAGATGGCGAGTGCGAGGTTTCACTACCACACTCAGAACGGCACACGATTTAGAACATATAAATTTGGGGTTAGTAGAAGTTCCTGTAGTGGCTCAGTGGTTAACGAATCCGACTAGGAACCATGAGGTTGAGAGTTCGATCCCTGGCCTTGCTGTGAGCTGTGTTGTAGGTCCTAGATGAGGCTGGGAGCCCACGTTGCCGTGGCTATGGTGTGGGCCAGTGGCTCCAGCTCCAATTGGACCCCTAGCCTGGGAACCTCCATATGCCGTGAGTGCGGCCCTATAAAGAAAAAAAAAAATTGGGGGTTAGTAGATGCAAATTTCATTTGGAGGGGGTAAGCAATGAGATCCTGCTGTATAGCACAGGGAGCTAGTCAGTAGTCACTTTTGATGAAACGATGGAGGATGATGTGAAAAAAAGTGTATATATATATATATATATATATATATATGTGAGACTGGATCACGTTGCTGTATAGTAGAAATTGACAGAACAATGTAAATCAATTATAATAGAAAAAATAAAAACCTAACAAAAATTAAAAAAAATAGAACATAAATTATTTATATCTGGAATTTTCCATTTAATATTTTTGGATCACCGTTTACCTTGGGTAACTGAAACCTTGGACATGACACCAGAATAAGCGGGGGGGGGGGGGGGGGGGACCTACTGTTTTCCGCTCCCACAGCACATGGAGGTTCCCAGGCTAGGGGTCCAATCAGAGCTGTAGACGCCGGCCTACACCACAGCCACAGCAACACAGGATCCGAGGCACATCTGCAACCTACACCACAGCTCAAGGCAATGCTGGATCCTTAACCCACTGAGTGAGGCCTGGAATCAAACTCACAACCTTGTGGTTCCTAGTCAGATTCGTTTCCGATGCGCCACGACAGGAATTCCAGTTTAGTTTTAATGTAGGGTTTTTTTCCCCCCTCTGCTGTAGAAATAGTTTCAGTAGGCCACAATGTAAAACATTTAAATAAGTAATGGTAACAGTGGTTATGTGGGGGGGGTGGGCTGAGGGAAGCTCTCCACTCTACATTGTCTGTCTCTGGACTCTTTCATCTTTTTTGCCACCAAGCCTGAATCTCTTTTTTTTCAGGTGAGGAAAAAACGCAGTAAGGACCAGTTTTTAAGTTAAAAAACTGTAATAGTTATAGTGAATTCAGAACAGGCATTTAAACACCCTCATCAGTTCCAAATAGCTCTCTAGAAGACAGAATAGCTAGCAGAGACATTATCTGTCTGCCTATCTGTCTGTCTATCTATCATCTATATTTATCTATCTGTATATCTTATATGTCTGGAAAGATCCATCATTAACTGAATTTTCCCCATGATATGGAGCAACTGCGTCAGTAGTGTCCACACAATTTCAAAACAATTTGTCAATTTTGTTGGTAGGGACAAAAAAAAAAAAAAAAAAAAAAATCCCTGTCCTAACTATCTGGTCAATTCAGGGTCAAATTACCAGTCAACCATTTGTCATGTAATCCAAACAAATGGTTGACTATGTCAGTCTACTTTTTAATTAGTTACACTTATATTACATAGACATTGTGTCAGGCAAGACTTTCCGTAGTAAAACAAAAGCCTTTTCAAACTGAAGCGTTCTGGCTCTAGAGCCTATGCTCTTCTCAGCATTTTAAAGGAGTTTTTTGTTGTTGTTGTTGTCTTTTTGCCATTTCTTGGGTCGCTCCCGCGGCATATGGAGGTTCCCAGGCTAGGGGGTCGAATCAGAGCCATTGGAGCCATAGCCCCGGGGCTTCGCCAGAGCCACAGCAACGCGGGATCTGAGCCGCGTCTACGACCTACCCCACAGCTCACGGCAACGCCGGATCGTTAACCCACTGAGCAAGGGCAGGGATCGAACCCGCAACCTCATGGTTCCTAGTCGGATTCGTTAACCACTGAGCCACGACGGGAACTCCCATAAAGGAGTTTTTAAGGAGATATTTTCATTTAATCCTGTTTGGAACCCACTCAGGTGTGAAAAAACACTGCTGTGTATCTATCTCAGTCCATGCTTATTGGGGAAAAAAAAAAAAGAAATTAAGTAGCTCTAGGTGTAAGGAATCTCTCTTGGGGAAAAAAAAAAAAAGAAAGCTGAAGACTTTCCAACAAAGTATTCAGGTACAACCAAACCAGCTTCCTTTAACAATTGTAAATATATTGCACTTAAGAGAAGAAAAGGGAGTTCCCGTTGAGGCTCAGTGGAAACGAATCTGACTAGTATCCATGAGAATGTGGGTTTGATCCCTGGCCTTGCTCGGTAGGTCAGGGATCTGGCGTTGGTGTGGCTGTGGAGGAGGCCAGTGGCTACAGCTCCAATTCGACCCCTAGCCTGGGAATTTCCATATGCCGAAGGTGCAGCCCTAGAAAGACAAAAAAAAAAAAAAAAGGGAAAGAAGAAACTAAGCTGAAAGGAAAACATACTACAGTGCTAGCAGGGGCCGCTCCTTGCTGGTGGGATTATGCGCAACCTTTGTTTTCTTTTTGCTTCTGGGTCAGTACTGACTTTCCTACAATGATCAAGTAGGTTATAACTACGTGTGTAAGAAAACAAAAGCAGGTATTCCTATTGTGTGTGGCTCAGTGGGTTAAGAACCCCACTAGTGTCCATGAGGATGTGGGTTTGGTCCTTGGCCTTGCTCAGTGGGTCAGGAATCCAATGTTGCCCTGAGCTGTGGTGTAGGTCACGCGTGGCTTAGATCCCACGTGGCTGTGGCTGTGGCTGTGGCTGTGGCTGTGGCCGGCACCTGTAGCTCAGATTCCACTTCTAGCCTGGGAACTTCCATATGCCACAGGGGCAGCCCTAAAAAGCAAATAAAAGGCTCAAGATCAGAGGCTGTCCTGATCTTAGAGTGAATGTCATGGAGCTCATCAATCATCCAGGTCGCTGGTGTCTGGAATTCTGGCCCCTTGTGTACGGACATGACTCCCACTTGCTATGACAAATATCAATGCAGAGAACCAAGACTCTCCTCTCTATGTACCCATTCACCCGCCCGACCATCCATTAGAGACACGGCATAACGCGGAAGAGACCAGCGTAGACTCTAGAGCCAGAAGGCTTCGGTTTGAAACCTAATCCTACCATTATTAGCTGTGATCTGTGACTTAATCTCTTGGAATCACTCTCTGGATTCATGGATCTGTTCTCCGAATCATTTTACTTTTCCCAAGAAATATAGGTCCTGTGTGCAGCTGAGTAGTTTCGCAGGCTGCTTTCTGCCTGCAGAAGTTTGAGAGTCCGAAGGCCTCTTTTCCTTGTGCAATGCCTCTGCTCAGTTCAGTCCAAAGCTGGTTGTGTTTATGCCAATACATTTAATTAATTAATTAATTTATTAATTTATTTATTTATTGCTTTTTTAGGGCTGCACTTACGGCATATGGAGGTTCCCAGGCTAGGGGCTGAATTGGAGCTATAGCCGCCGGCGTACGACAAAGCCACAGCAACGCAGGATCTGAGCCTTGTCTGCGACCTACACCACAGCTCACGGCAATGCCAGATCCTTAACCCACTGAGCGAGGTCAGGGATCAAACCCGCAACCTTATGGTTCCTAGTCGGATTCTTTTCTGCTGCGCCAGCATGGGAACTCCCAATACATTTCTTTTAAAAATGTTGTGGGTCTCCCACGAATTTAGGAGTGGCTTAGCTAGCTGAATTGAAGACGAGTTGTTGGTCAGGGTTGCAGTCCAATGAAGGCTTCACGGAGGCCGGCAGACCTATTTTGCAAGATGGCACACTCACATGACTGGCAAATTGGTCCTGGGTGTTGACAGGAGGCCTCATTTGCTTGTCATGTGGGCATCTCCATAGAATTCTCATGTATCTTCATGGCACAGCAGCTGGTTTCCTCCAGAGCAGGTCATCCAAGAGAGAGCAATGCAGCAGCTCCAGTGTCTCCTATGACCTTATCTGGGGATGTGCACAGTGTCGTTTCATCAGTCTCCTACTGGTGACACAAGAGCGTGGATGGGGAGGTGAGGACCATCGGAGGCCATCTGGAGGCTGGTTAACTACGGGACTTTTTACAGCAAGTCTGAGACAAGTTTTTTTTTTTTTTTTCCCCCCTCCTTTCAATGCATTTTATTTTATTATTTTATTTTTTATATAATGATTTTTTTTTCATTATAGCCGGTTTACAGTGTTCTGTCAATTTTCTACTGTACAGCATGGGGACCCAGTTATACATGCATGTATAGATTCTTTTTTTTCACATTACATGCTCCATCGTGAGTTCCCAGCGCTACACAGCAGGATCTCATTGCAGGATGGATTGGGAACTTGGGGTTAATAGATGCAGACTATTGCTTTTTTTTTTTTTTTTTTTTGCTTTTTAGGGCCGAACTCACAGCATATGGAGGTTCCCAGGCTAGGGGTCCAATCGGAGCTACAGTTGCCGGCTTACACCACAGCCACAGCAATGCCAGCTCTGAGCCATGCCTATAATCTACACCACAGCTCATGACAACACTGGATCCTTAACCAGGGATTGAACCCACATCCTCATGGATCCTATCCGGGTTCGTTAACCACTGAGCCACGAAGGGAACTCCTGAGACAAGTTTTTTAAATGCCATTTGAGGCCTTGGGGTTTTCTTTACATTTGATCTCTGACTAACCTAACAAGCATTTATTTGATACTGATCATGGGCCAGGAAATGTGTGAGAAGCTGAAGATATAAATACAAGTGAAAATCTACTGTACACGTTTCAAGTAGGTGAGGTCAGTGTGGATCCATGCGTATATAAGACAATACTTTTTTTCCTTTTATGGCCACTCCCACGGCATATGGAGGTTCCCAGGCTAGGGGTTGAATTGGAGCTGTAGCTTCTGGCCTACACCACAGCCACAGCAACGTGGGATCTGAGCCTCAGCGACCTACGCTGCAGCTCACGCAACGCCAGATCCTTAACCCACTGAGTGAGGCCAGGGATTGAACCAGCGTCCTCACGGATACTAGTTGGGTTCGTTACCACTGTGCCACAACGGGGACTTTAACACTCAACACTTTTTTTTTTTTTGTCTTTTTGTCTTTTTGCCAGCATGTGGAGGTTCCCAGGCTAGGGGTCCAATCAGAGCTGTAGCCGCCGTCCTACGCCAGAGCCACAGCAACGCGGGATCCGAGCCGCGTCTGCGACCTACACCACAGCTCACGGCAACGCCGGATCCTTAACCCACTGAGCAAGGCCAGGGATCAAACCCACAACCTCATGGTTCCTGGTCGGATTCGTTAGCCACTGCGCCACGACGGGAACTCCAGCACTCAACACTTTTTAGTTGAATCACTGGCTACTCATTTTACAGACAAGAAAACAAAGGCTTAGAGAGAAGTGACTTCCCCAAGATTACAGGACCAGGAAGTGGCTGAGGCAGAATTTGAATCTGTATCCATGGGAACAAAATCTCGTCCCCCATACAGCCTGCACCCTCAAAGAGTGGACAGCTTGGTGGGGAAGCCAGACAGAGGGGTACTAAGGCAGGGACCTGAGCTGCAGTGTGAATGTCGTAAATACGTGTTTTCAAGGGGTCACAGGGGTAAGAGGATGGGTTTGGAATCCAGTGGGCAGGTTGGGGTCACCTTACCAGGTAACCATACCTTACTAGGTAAGGAAATGTGGGCAGCAGACATGGGCTGTGGGTTTTGGTCATGATTTTTCCACCGGTAATGCGAAGCCTGTAAACCCCACCGCGATGCTTCGCTTTTATTCTTTGAGAACCAGGGAGTCCCAGTGGGTAGGATTCAGAAATTCCAAGTTCAAGTGCTCCTTGGAGCGGAGGGGGGTGGATCCCCAACATGGGCAGGGGCCTGGCTAGTCCCCCCCTCCCCCGGCCCCCCAGCTTCCCTGCTCCTCCAGCGCTCTCTTCCTTCCCCA
Source organism: Sus scrofa (assembly GCF_054392235.1). NCBI lineage: Eukaryota > Metazoa > Chordata > Mammalia > Artiodactyla > Suidae > Sus > Sus scrofa. Next base: position 60,962,937 of record NC_139399.1, read on the forward strand.
CAGTGTTCTGGGCACCCACCACCTGGGCAGGTGACTCCCTGTTCTCCCTGGCCCTCAGCCTCCTGTTTGATGCAGCCATGACCACAATAACTGCCGGCACAGAAGTGAGCAACGGTCGAGACCCACGAGCGTGAGAGGAAGGTCTAAGGCGCTGGGGACCCTGCACCCACCCTGCTAATGCACAGGACTGCGGCGAGAGGAAGATGTTATCTTTAGCAATCTTTGCTTCAGCAATAGTTGCTTTTGCGAAATGGTAGAGTCGTCAGGGCAAAAATAGGGCCCTCTATCGTGATGTGGGCACATCCCAGAACACCCAATCACTGGCCATCTGGGAGGCAAACAAAGCTTTTGTTTTTCCCAAGTTAAACTTTGAGAAATGTGATCAACCCGCTTTCATTAAAGCGCTTAAAGTCTGATTCAGTAACGGCTTTAATTTAGGGTTTATCAGGGTCTGAGCAGTATCCCATCTCTGCGGGGAAACCCTGGGAGCCTGAAGAAGATGCCCTGCTTCTTTCAATAGCTCAGTTCCCTCCTGAATGGTGAAGTCATGTGATTTCGGAAACAAAGATGTGCATAGCGGAAGTCAGCCTTTAATTCTATCACCCAGAAATGACGGATAACTCGGTCGGTCCCTCCTTCCTTTCTCTTTTTCAAGGCACGAGCACATGAAACCTGAAAGCTGTGGTGTGGTTAAAGCATAGCCCGAGGTCAGGCTTCCTCAACCTTTTCTGAGTCCTGGACCCCTTTGAAATTCTGGTGAAACCCATGGACCCCTTCCCAGAGTTACTTTTTTTAAAGGCATAAATAACAAACAGGGGAAATCAATTACATTGAAATACAATTATTGAAATATTTTAAAAAGTTTTGGCCTAGTAACATATGTGCTTCTTTAATAATTCACTTACTGACACCATCTAATGGTGACTCTAAGAATGCCTGTAACTTCACAGTAGTGATGAGCATAAGTGCCATCTTGAGACATCTGCCGCCCCTGTGATGGGCACTATTTGTGGTCCCATTGCCAACACTCATTGGTATTTATTGTTCACGCTGCCGTGGCTTGTTGCCTACATTCATAATTGAAGGAATGCTAAATTTTAGCTAGAAGGCTGTGAAAATAAATATACCCCCCTCCCCAATGCAGGCTCACGAACCTCATAAAATCTATCCTGAAGGCACAGGTGAAAAACTGCACTGGTCTAGGCTCCCTGCATTTGGATACCAGTTCTGGCATTTGCCAGCTCTGTGGCCCTAAGCAAGTTGCTCGTCTTCTCTGGGCTTCAGTTTCCCTATCTGTAAAATGGGTGCAATAAACAGTATGTCTCTCACAAGCTGATGCCTCTTAACTTCGAAGAGGGTTGTGTAAAGGCAAAAAGCTCAGAACATCAAACTTACAAAAATTTATTTGGGAGCCAAATCTCACCCGATATGAACTCATTTGGTGGCAGAACCTGACCTGAATTGATTCAAGACAATTTGTGGGAATATTCATATTTTTCTGCTACAGAGAAATCAGTGTGTTTGATGATAGCATGCTATTCCAGACTCCCTGCAAATAGCTCCCACATGCACTAGCTTACCTTTCTATTTTTTTTTTTTTTTTTTTTTTTTGGCTGCGCCTGTGGCATGTGGAAGTTCCCAGGCCAGGGATCAAATCTGTATCATAGCAGCAACCTGGGCCGCTGCTGTAACAAAGCCAGATACTTAACCCACTGTGCCACAGGGGAACTCCTATATTACCTTTCTAATGGAAACATTTACATTACAAGGTCTTGTCTGGTGCTAACAGATCTGTACTTCCTGTGCTAGAAATATGACTTTTTTTCCCCTTTAGTTGAGTTTCAAACTAATTATCTTACTTTATCCTGATGAGGTGAAGAGGGAGGCATGATTGTCTCCCATTTCCTAAATGGGAGACCAAGGCACAGAGCCCCAACTTGTTAGGCATCTTGTCCAGATTCCCACAGGTGCTGGACTAGTACTCGGTGTACAGGTAAACCCAGGACGTGACGGATTTCTAAGCATTAGTGGCGACAGTGTTGTTGGTTCTTTTCTTTCTTTCTTTTGTCTTTTTTGGCCACCCTGTAGCATATGGAGTACCTGGGCCAGGGATTGAATCCAAGGCAGAGCTGTGACCGATGCCACAGCTGCAGCAACAGTAGATCCTTAACCCACAGTATTGGGCCAGGGATTGAACCCGTATCCCTGCCACTTCAGAGACACCACTGATCCTGTTGCATTACAGCAGGAACTCCTTTTATTTAATTTTTAATTTACTTTTTTCCCACGCCCACAGTGTGCAAAATTCCTGGGCCAGGGATGGAACCTGAGCTGCAGCAGGGACAACCCTGAATTCTTAACCGTTAGACCACCAGGGAACTCTGCCTTTTTTTTTTTTTTTTTTTTTTCCAATTTAAGTGTTAGGAGTTTTTGTTGTGGCTGAGTGGGTTACCAACCCGACTAGTATCCATGAGGATGCCAGTTCAATCACTAGCACTGCTCATTGCATTAAGGATCCAGCATTGCCCTGAGCTGTGGTATAAGTCGCAGGTGGGGCTCAGATCTGGCATTGCTTCGGCTGTGGTATAGGCCAGTGGCTACAGATCCAATTCAGCCCCTAGCCTGGAAACTTCCATATGCTGCTGATGCAGCCGTAAAAAGACAAAATAAATAAATAAATAAATAAATAGTAAGAATTTAAATCTTTTAAAGAGACAAAAAAAAAAAAAAAGGTAAGAATTTAAATTTAGATTCAAATTGTTAAAGATGACTTGCAGTTGGGGAATAATAAGGCTCAAAAGCATGATTTATTGAGCAGCTACTGTTGGCCAGGTGTGTGTGTGTGTGTGTGTGTGTGTGATTTTTTTTTTTTGTCTTTTTTTTTTTTTTTGTCTTTTTGCTATTTCTTTGGGCCGCTCCCTCGGCATATGGAGGTTCCCAGGCTAGGGGTCGAATCGGAGCTGCAGCCACTGGCCTACGCCACAGCCACAGCAACGCGGGATCCGAGCCGCGTCTGCAACCTACACCACAGCTCACGGCAAAGCCGGATCCTTAACCCACTGAGCAAGGCCAGGGACCGAACCCGCAACCTCATGGTTCCTAGTCGGATTCGTTAACCACTGAGCCACGATGGGAACTCCTGTGTGATCTTATTTAGTCAGGAAGATGGGTTCTATTTTTTACCCCTATTTTACAGATGAGGAAAACTGTGGCTCAGAGAGGTTAAGTAGCAGGTACCAGGTCACACTGTTCGTAGGCCAGGCTTTGGACCCTCTGTTTAGGTCCAGCGGATTCAGCTAGCATCATCTCTCCAGCCCAGGCTCAGCTGAGTAGGAATCTTAACTCCATCTGCTACCTTAATTCCCCTTTGCCAGGGGTGTCGCTGTCACAGATTATGGGGTTTAGGACATGCACATCTTTGGGAAGCCTGGTGGCCTAGAGAGAGAGTTCTGTCTTCACACACAGATTTGTTGTTTTTTTTTTTCTCCTCTCTTTTCTTTTTTTTAAAATTATGGTTGATTTACAATATTATGCCAATGTCTGCTGTACAGCAAAGTTGACTCAGTCATACATACATACACATTTTAAAAAATATTATTTTCAAGGTTTATCCCAGGAGACTGGATATAGTTTCCTGTGCTGTACAGTAGGACCGCATTCTCCTTCCATTCTTTTTTTTTTTTTAGGGCCGCACCCGTGGCATGTGGAGGTTCCCAGGTTAGGGGTCGAGTCACAGCTACAGCTGCCAGCCTACACCACAGCCATAGGAACGCCGGATTGTTAACCCACCGAGCGAGGCCGGGGATCAAACCTGCTTCCTAGTCAGATTCGTTTCTGCTGAGCCACAATGGGAACCCCTGCCCTTCCATTCTAAATGTGATAGTTTGCATCTATTAACCCCAAACTCCCAGTCCATCCTACTCCCTCTGCCTCCCCCTGGGCAACCACAAATCTGTTCTCTATGTCTGTGAATCTGTTTCTGTTTTATAGGCAGGTTCATTTGGGCCATATTTTAGATTCCCCATATAAGTGATAGCTCTTTCTGACTTACTTCACTTAGTATGAGAATCTCTAGTTGCATCCATGTTGCTACAAATGGCATTATTTCATTCTTTTTTATAACTGAGTAGTAGTCTACTGTATCTATGTGCTACATCTTCTCAATCCATTCATCTGTTGATGGACATTTAGGTTGTTTCCATGTCTTGGGTATTGTGAACAGTGTTGCAATGAACATAGGGGTGCATGTATCTTTTTGAATTATAGTTCTGTCAAAATAGAGGCCCAGGCGTGGGACTGCCGGAGCATATGGAGACTTTATTTTCAGTTTTCTGAGGGACCTCTGTACTGTTTTCCATAGTGGTTGTACCAATTAATGTAGACTTCTATAGGTCTTATTTTATTTAATCCTCCAAGGATCCCAAAATGTGCATACTGTTTGTCTCCATTTGCATATGAGATACCTGAGGATCAGAGAGGTAAACGATTTTCCCAGAATCACACAGCTACAGTGTCAGTGCTAGGGAATGAGCCCAAGATACGGGGCTCCAAAGTCTATGGGTTTCAGAATTCCTGTTGTGACTCAGCAGGTTATGAGCCCGACCAGTATCCATGAGGTTGTGGGTTCGATCTCTGGCCTCGCTCAGTGGATTAAGGATCTGGCATTGCCATGGGCTGTGGTATAAGTCTTAGACGTGGGTCAGATCCTGCGTTGCTGTGGCTGTGGCATAGGCTGGCAGCTACAGCTCCAATTTGATCCCTGGCCTGGGAACTTCCATATGCTGCAGGTGTGGGCCTAAAAAGAAAAGAGAAAAAAAAAACAAAAAAGTCTATGGGTTTCCATAGGTTAAACTTGGCTTTGGCTTTCACTGACATGCACAGAACTATCTCTTTTCTTCTGGTGCTGGCTGCAACAGAAAGGGTACAGAAACCTGAGCTAATTCAGTTGCTCAGCCATGCAGGTTTCAGAGTAGAGAAAAATAAAGGTAGGGCTTCTAAAGACCCGGGTTCGAATCTCACCTCAGGTAAAGGATGTCAGCTCCCTGAGCCTCAGCTGACTTTCTCATGGGGGGTAACGAACCAGCTCCCTTTCATTTAGCAAGTGTCTGTTGAGCTCCTCTCTATGTCAGACTCCAATCTAGAAATTCCTAAAGTACTTCGTTAAAGTGGGATGAGATCCCTTTATTGGAACCTTTATAATTTTGCCAACACGTGAATAATAAAACTAGCGGCCAAAATTACCAAGCGATTTTGCTGAGTGCCAGGCGCTGAGCCCTGGGCTTTGCACATCTGAATGGTTGTGAATCACAGTTCGTTCTAACAACTGGACTTCAAAAGAAAGGGCAGCCTTCCACCCCCTGCATTCAAGTGTGGCTCTGCCCTTAATGAAACCCCAAATTAAGAGCCAAATAGCTATGATCCTAAGAAGAACCGCCAGGCCTACCGTGGGGGCCAGAGGCTCCTAGTGGGCCACTAATTCTCCCCATTTCCCGTCCTGCGAGCCTTTGATCTTCCGGCTCACAGATGACAGGGCTGCCCACAAGTCACGGGGAATTGCCGGCGTCCGTTTCTGTCTCCCTGAGGAAGGAGGTGTGCAGATGCTCCGAGCCGGCTCACTCACCAGCAGATTTTATGAGCGCCGGACTGTGAATTTTGAAGGCCTCGTTTCATTTCAGATCGATCCGCGTTTTTGAAGTGAAAGCAGTTTGCCTCTGTTCGGAGGTCACTGCAGACGGAAGACCGGGGGCAGGAAGGCGGATGACCAAGAGTTTTTGCGGGGACGACTCCTGCTTAAAATCTGGGGAGTGGCTCCCTGTTTCCAGTGTGAGCCACTGCTGGGACTTGCCACTTGGCATGTGTGTTGCCTCTCAGAATGAATTTATGGCAGCAACTGGAAAGTTCTAGGTTCTGGAACTTGCTAACAAAGTGGAGATGAAGTGAGAAAGAGACGTGTGCCCATAATTCTGGGAAAAATATCCCAATCCCTTAGGCCACCCTAAGTCAGGGGAGAACCAGCATAAAATGTTAATTCAAAACTCTTAGAAAATGGGTTCTATCTATCTGGCCATCATCCATCCATCTGTACCTCCACCCATCCGTCCATCATTTTTAACTAAAAACAGCCTGCCCCAAACAGGAAGAATAAATCCTAAGCCCAGATAATTCAGCAGTAACACTTTTCACTATGAAGAAGACGCCTGGCCTTAGATGCAGTAATTCCACACCTAGGATTTAAGTCTAAAAAATAAAGGCAGGGGTGTGTCCAAGTAGAAGTACAGGCGCCCTCACCACTGCACTGTAATAGAAAAAACTGGCAGCAACCTTTCCATGAATAGGGCCATTGTTAGTTATTTCTCAGCCACTCGACTGCTTAGTTCCTCAATTTCCCCATGCATAGAACAAGGATAGTTAGAATACTTGTTGGGAGTTCCTGTCGTGGCGCAGTGGTTAACGAATTCGACTAGGAACCATGAGGTTGTGAGTTCGGTCCCTGTCCTTGCTCGGTGGGTTGACGATCCGGCGTTGCCGTGACCTGTGGTGTAGGTTGCAGACGCGGCTCGGATCCCGCGTTGCTGTGGCTCTGGCGTAGGCCGGTGGCTGCAGCTCCGATTCAACCCCTAGCCTGGGAACCTCCATATGCCGCGGGAGCGGCCCAAGAAATAGCAACAACAACAACAACAACAGAAGACAAAAAAAGACAAAAAAAAAAAAAAAAAAAAATAGAATACTTGTTGGGGGTTCCTTCCGTGGCTCAGCGGTTAACGAACCTGACTAGGAACCATGAGGGTGTGGGTTCAATCCCTGGCCTTGCTCAGTGGGTTAAGGATCCGGCATTGCCGTGAGCTGTGGTGTAGGCTGGTGACTGTAACTCTGATTCAACCCGGTGTGATGAGGACCAAATGAGTAAATGCTCCGGAAAGGCTTAGAAGTAGGCTGAGCACACAGTACTTGCTCTACAGTTTTAGCCATTATCATTATTATTATTCTAAATAATGGAAACCAACATATTTTTTAAAAAGGCTGAAATTGATCCAGATTACTAAAATATCTATGTTTAAGAAAGAAAACCACAGGAGTTCCCACTTGGTGCAGTGGGTTAAGGATCAGTGTTGTCACTGCAGTGGCTCAGGTCGTTGCTGTGGCACAGGTTTGATCCTTGGCCTGGGAACTTCCTTCCACACGCCATGGGCATGGCCAAGAAAAAAAAAAAAGAAAACCAAAAATGACACTTGTGCTTTTTAGCCAAGGCCATGTCTCATACAGGTTCCATTTGTAGATGGAACACTTCAAGAAAGATTTGTAAGTGTGGGTGATGGAGAAAAGGATTTGCCTAGCCTCTAGAGGGTGAATATTAAAACACAGCAGACGGCCCCAGAAAAGGCCAAAAAAAAAAAAATAATAATAATAAAATAAAATAAAATAAAACACAGCAGAGAAAGCTGTCCATGTTCTTTAAAAGACATCTGTGATCTACCAACAAATCTCATGCATAGTTTATAACATATACAGGATAGAACAATTTGAGTCACAACTGTCTCCTATGGCCTCGTTTGAAATTAGTGGATTTAATTAATTTATGGTTTGAATCGGTGCCTAAAAAGCCCTAATAAGAATACGTTTTCAGAAAAGAAGCTGTATCTAGCTCTGCTGGCTAAATCACTTTTAGTTTGAAAATGACTGCTATCCATGAAAATTTGTAACGTGAATCCTTGAGATAAAAAAATACGAAAGCTTTGACCTGCCTTTTCAATGATCGTCTGTGCCAAATCCCAGGTACAAATCCACAATAGAAAAGTAAAGGTTTTGTGAAAGATACTAGAAGATGGACTACAGGTTGATAGTACTGAGGCAACTATTGCTTATTTGTTATTTCATTCAAATAACACAACCGCAAAAATAAGCAGAGTCTTCCGTTGAAGCGGAGCTCCTCGTTCTTTCGTGTTTTGTAGTTTGGCATTCACTTATGCTAGTTGGATGGTCTTTAGCTGTGTAAAATCTGGTCCTTTCACAAACATAACTATTTCGGGGTGTCTTTGAGCGCTAGCCTGTCCCTGGAGAGCTTCCTTGCCGGGACCACATTTTGCTACGTTCTTTTGAATGTGGCTCGTGTAAAGTTATCATCTTTAATGAAAAAATGCCTGCTGATTCCAAGCCATTTGGTGCCCTCCTGTCAGGGGAGGCAAAGAATAACACTGAGGAAGGCTAAAGGTTTTTATTATCACATCGTAAAGGGGCAAATGGCATCTGTCAATACAAAGAGACTCACAGGGTCTTGGAAAAGGAAGTCGCTCTGGGGGAGGCTGTCGAGTGACAAAATGGATTTTTATTAACCTCCTGGTCCGACATCTCTTTTCCTATTTTATTTTGCCTCATTCACTCAGCAACATAATAATGCTATAAAAAACACCCCAACAGGAAGCTGATAACCATTAGAAACCACACAGCCGCCCGGTTACTGAACAGCAGTAAAGAGTTGGGATCAGAGACCGTCTGTAGGATTTTAAGCCTCGCTGTGTCACCAACACATGGATTTTCACACCCAGGCTCTGCCTGCCTTTGGGTCTTCTTGAGAACAGATTTTTTTTTTTTTTCCCCCAAGAATAACACAGCCCTTTTGCCAAAGTGTTAATTCTCACCCAGTTTTCATATTTGGGTCATAAACATCTTTCCTGACACTGGTAAAATGGCCAAGGTGTTTATGAGCTGCAAGAAATGTTTATGCCGCATGCATAAAAGCAGAAATGGAACCTGGAAGGAGCTGCCCTGGGGTGGGGGAAGGGAAGCAGGGTGGGGGCAGGGATGGGGGGGTGGAATGATTTCCCTGGAAGTTGTTAAGGGGGAAGACTCATAAAAATGTGTAGTAAATGTTCAGAACAGACTCACAGATCTCAAAATCAAACTCATGGTTAGGAAGGGGAAACGTGTGGGGGCGGGGGGATAAATTAGGCTTTGGGGATTAACATATACACACGACTGTATATAAAATAGACAACAAGGACCTAATGAAGAGCACAGGGAAATCTACGCAATATTCGGTAATAACCTATATGGGAAAAGAATCTGAAAGAGAAGGTATGTATGCATACGTCTAACTCAGTCACTTTGCTGTACACCTGAAACTAACACAACACTGTATAGCAACTATACTCCCATCAGATTATTTAAGAACATTTTTAGTAAATGTTAATATTAACTCAGGAAGGCCTCAGCAGGTGGGGGAGCTACACACAGCTCCAGCACAATCAGAAGATGCCCCTGGGGGCCTGCTGGCTCTAAGAGGACATAATTCCTCACCTTCCTGCCAGGGAGGTCGTGGACCCAGCTCGGCAAACGCCAAGGCTCAGGTGCTGAAATTCTGACAGGTGGGACCCAACATGTTTTCCAAAGAGATTTAGAGCCTGGGCATAGTCGGGGTTACTCCTTCCATGGGAAGTCAACAGCCACTGTGCAGATGTTTTGCCCTAAAAACATTCACACTGCAGCAGATCTAAATTTGTGCCGACACAGGAAGATGTGATTTTTTAAAAAGGCAAATTAACAACACATAGCTCAGAAGATCCTTTTTGTTATTATTTAAAAAACAAAACAAAACAAAGCATATACACTGAGAGAAGAATTTGGGGAAAATATCCAAACATCAACGTAGGTTTGAAGATCCTGCACTTCATTTTTTTTTTTTTTTTTTTGGTCTTTTTATAGCCATACCAAGCTAGGGGTCAAATGGGAGCTATAGCTGCCAGCCTACACCACAGCCACAGCAACACGGGATCTGAGCCATGTCTGCAACCTACACCACAGCTCAGGGCAATGCCAGATCCTTAACCCACTGAGCGAGGCCAGGGATCAAACCTGCATTCTCATGAATACTAGTCGGGTTCATTAACCGCTGAGCCGTGATGGGAACTCCTTTTTTTTTTTTTAAATTGTATGGCTGTAACTATGTCCTATGGAGGTTCCTGGGCCAAGGACTGAATTGGAGCCACATTTGCGACCTATGCCACAACTATGGCAACACCAGAGCCATTAACGCACTGTGCCAGGCTGGGGATCAAACCTGCAACTCTGCAGCAACTGGAGCTGCCACAGCTGGATTCTTAACCCCTTGTGCCACAGCAGGAACCCCCATGCTCTTCATTTTTCTGTATTGTATTTTTTCAAAGGGCAAGTAGAGATAAGATGTCATAGATCTACACATAGAGACATTATTTAAAAAACCCAAACGAGGCTTGTAAAAAGTGGGGGCCTCTGAGCAAGGTCTGCAGTCTTCTTGGTCGTGCCAATGCAGATTTCCAGATTTCAGTAAGGCGCTCTTCTTGTGATCTATAATGACTTCAAAATAAAAAGCTGAAAAAGGACAGCTCTGAGTTTGTGAATGAAAAAAATAAAGAAAAAACAAAACGTTGTGTAAAAACTGCTCCTGGCACACTGTTGAAATTGACAGAGGCAGACGGCAGAGCAGAATGTATACCCGAACTATATCCAGCAAAATGGCACACATATGCACAGAGAAATGTCTGCTTGGAGGCTGCCAACATGCTAACAGTGGCTATTGCTAGACGGAAGTTCTTCATTTTGGGGGGTGCTTTTTGGTATTTAATTTTTTAATTTTTTTATTTTTTTTTTTTGAAAATTGTGACTACAGGAGTTCCTGTCATGGTGCAGTGGAAACGAATCTGACTAGGAACCAGGAGGTTGTGGGTTTGATCCCTGGCCTTGCTCAGTGGGTTGAGGATCCAGCGTTGCTGTGAGCTGTGGTGTAGGTTGCAGACATGGCTCAATCTGGTGTTGGTGTGGCTCTGGCGTAGGCCAGAGGCTATAGCTCCGATTAGATCCCTAGCCTGGGAACCTCCATATGCTGTGGATGCTGCCCTAAAAAGACAAAAAGATAAAAAAAGAAAATTGTGACTATACATCACTTTTAACATTTTTTTTTACATGTGTTTTTCTGAGGTTTATTTTCCCCAATCTTAAACATACACATACACAGATACGTGTGTATGCATGCATTAAATTTTTGTCCTAAAATCTGCCCTCTTAGTGCAAAAGGCAGTGCATCGGTCTCATAAATTTTTGCCCCAGGCAAGTTCTCTACTCACTTGGGAAAATCATCATGAGTTTTTCATCTGTGAAAATGGAAAAAAAGACTATTGTCTCATAGTTAGGAACCAGCTGCCAGGACTCTAGGGGGAAAGCTTGGCTGGGGAGCAGATGGCAAGTCTGATCTCTAAAGAGAAGAGAATTAAAATATACAGGGGACCTACTATGTGCCAGGCACATTACATCCTCGCTCTTATTTTTTCCTCGGCACAAAACACGGATGGGATAGATATTTTTTGGATTGTCTTTTAGCCGCTGAGGAAATTGAGAGGCTAAAGGAGGTCACATGGCTGGTAAGTGGGGGAGCTGGGGTTTGAACCCAGAGAGTGTAGCTCTGGTATCTACACTCTCAACCACTGCTTTCTACTGCCTCAGGATGGAAACTCAAGACACCATCATCATTGTCATCAGCACAATGACTGATGATATAGAGACTTCGGCTCTTGGATTCTTTTTCTCTTTTTCTCTATGGAGGTTCCCAGGCTAGGGGTCCCGCTGAAGCTGCAGCCGCCGGCCTACACCACAGCCACAGCAACGGCAGATCCAAGCGGCTTCTGTGCGACCTACACCACTGCTCACAGAAATGCTGGATTCTTAACCCAGTGAGTAAGGCCAGGGATGGAACCTGCGTCCTCATGGTTCCTAGTCAGATTCGTTTCTGCTGAGCCACAGCAGGGACTCCTGCTTATGGATTCTTACCCAATAACAACCCGTACATAGTAAAAAGCTCGGCATCACATATGGAGAATGCAAAGAAGGACTCAGCACCAGGCAGCTGAGTTACTATTGCCACCTGAATTTTCTACAGGAAAAGCAGCTGGATCAAGAAGACGACTGTGCCCCACAGTGGACTGTGTGCACGACGGGAAAGGAGGATTTGGGCGGAAGGACGGACCTAGGCTGCCAGGTCCTCGGCTGGAAACAGCTCTGGGCAAGAGCAGCAGATCTTTGGGGAGGAAAGAAGAGCAGAGTGTGGGGAAGATGTTTACAGGGCTTGGCAGAGCAGGAGGCTCCAAAGACATTTCAGGGACTGTGGTGGGCTGCCTAATATGACCTGCCCAAAGATGTCCACATCCCAAGCCCCGCCTGACACCTGTGGGCGTATTACCTTACATGGCGAAAGGGACTTAGCAGATATACTTAAATTAAGTTTTTAGAAAATTGGAGATGATCCTGGATTATCTGGGGGACCCAGCATCACCACAAGTGTCCTCGTAAGGGGAGGCGGAGAGTCCAAGGAGGAGGGAGGAGCTTAACACCAGACACAGAGGTTGAGGGATGTGAGGAAGGTTCCAGGAGACGTGGGAGGCAGGTGCTCTCCAGAAACTTGATAAGGCAAAGAAGTGTTTTCTGCTAGAGCCTCCAGGAGGAACCAGCCCTGCTGCACTTTGAGACTGATTTTGGACTTTTGGTCTCCAGAACCATAAGAGAAATGACCTCTGTTGTTTCAATTCATTAAGCCTGAGATGACTTGTTACAGCAGCAAGAGGAAGCTAATATGAGTACTGCTGGCTTTAAGTGGACCCCTCTTTGTTTTTAGATAGGAAAAGAAGATAAGAATTTTGTAAATTATTTGTGGTGCCCTCCCCCACCACCACCACCCCAAGGCCACTCCCATGGCATATGGACGTTCCCAGGTCAGGGATTCTGAGCTGCAGTTGAGGAAGTGCCCGATCCTCTAACCCACTGCACCAGGCCGGAATCGAACCTGCATAGTCAGATTCATGACCCACTGGACCACTGTGGGAACTCCTTTATTGTGCTTCTTTACATGTGTCTGTGCATGGACTGAGGCTGCATGGAGCTTGGGTTTTATTTCCATTATTCTGTTGTTAATTGTTAGCTGTAACAACCCACGAGCCAAATCTACTTCACAGGGTAGAAAACTAAGGCACAGGCAGATCCACGCTTCCCTGAAGAATCGGCCCTGAAGCCGTGTTCACATCACATTTCACTCTCTGTGTTAATGGATGCAGGGTCCAATCTGTAAGGTCTCTAACGATGTCAGGACAAAAATCAGGAATTTTTGTAGGTAGGGGAGAGCAAAAGCAAAATATAAATGGAGAGTTCTTTTCTTTAAAAAATAACTTCATGTAAAAAACGTGCCTGTAGACACATTTTAAAAGAGATAAACTAGAAGAAGAAAAGGAAATTCACTTGTTAGACTATAGAACAGATAACTTCTTTATGGAGTTCCCATCGTGGTGCAGTGGTTAACGAATCTGACCAGGAACCATGAGGTTGCAGGTTCGATCCCTGGCCTTGCTCAGTGGGTTAAGGATCTGGCGTTGCCGTGAGCTGTGGTGTAGGCTGCGGACGCGGCTCGGATCCCGTGTTGCTGTGGCTCTGGCGTAGGCCGGTGGCTACAGCTCCGATAGGACCCCTAGCCTGGGAACCTCCATATGCCGCGGGAGCGGCCCTAGAAAAAGGCAAAAAGACAAAAACAAAACAAAACAAAACAAGAGATAACTTCTGTTGGTATAAGTGATGTCAATATATTTTCCATGATATACAGGTTCACCAAAACGTAATTATACGGTATAAACCATTTTGTGACTGTTTTGTGTATGGAATCATTAAGAACCATCTTCCATGCTAATAAATAAATTTCCTTAAAAGTATTCCCAAAGTGGTTTCCCAAGAATGTTAATAGGTACTGAAAGAAGTAGTAAAATGAGATTATTTTGCAAACCTGGAAGACGTCAGAGGAAGTTGGAGGGGTTCCTTGGCAGGATTTCTCAGATTCTTTGATATGACAGACACAACATACGGACGGGTCTGAGAGGGCTACACAGTGGGGTGTTTCTCCAACCAGAGATTGTCTCTTACCATGGGACCGTCACACACCCCCCCTTTTTATTGGGGAGAAATATACATAAGATACAATTAACCATTTTAAAGTGAGCCATCCGGTGGGATTTAGGGTGTTTACAAGGCTGTGCAACCCTCCCCTTTTCTCTAGTTCCAAAACCTTTTCCTTGCTCCAAAATAACCCCCTGCACTCAGTAAACAGATGAATCCTTCTTATCCTGGGATGGTGAGCTCCTGGCCCTTCTGGTGTTTGTTGAATGAATAAATAAAGATAGGGTTTCAGACCAGAATAACAACTTTAACACTTTGATCTGTAGGGCTACCTATTTACAAGAACACAAAAGCCCACGATACAACTCCATATTCACTGATCATACACGAGGGCCACCGCTCAAGTTTTCTGAAAGAGAGAATCTGCTAAGATTTGGTTTGTTACCCCCATACCTCCAAACAAACAAAGTATTTATCCAAATTATTTAAGCATTAAGAAGACCATTCCCAAAGCATTCTTGCATATTAATTATGACGACGTCATTATGAACATTTGAAAGAGGGCTCTGAATATACTAATCCTCCTTAGCTCTTAAATGGCCAGAAAAGTGTTATCTTGCATCTTTCTTTAAAAAAGCTTACTTTAGGGAAAAACACCCCAAAAAGCCATATACCTTTATCTCTACAGGGGGAAGTGAGAAAGAGGAGGTGAGACTCCAGGGCGTGAAGCCCTCATCTTCTCTAGCAGGAAGTCAAGAGATTAAATTTTCCAGGGGGCATCCCACGAGCAGTGGTGTAAATCTAAGATTTAGAATTTAGGAGTGAGAATGAGAGAAACTCCAACCAGAAAGAGTTAAAAGTGGCTTCCTTAGAGGAATGCCCCCCCCAGGGGGGTGGGGTGGGGGTGGGGCAGGGCTGGGCGGGCTTGCCTTTCACTAGCCCTTCTGCAGTTGATTAATTTTTAACCACCAGCAAGGCATTCTTCCTTTAAAAAAAAATTTTTTTTTTTTTTAAAGAAAGAGGTTTGTCTGGATGATAACAATAATAATAGGCAGTTTTGCACTAGAAAATCACAGGAGAACTGGCCAAATTTCGCTCCAAAGAGAAGTTGAGAGAACATAAAATATCCTCAGAATGACACGCCAGAGAGGAGGCTGGTTTCTTCCGGGGGGGGGGGGGGGGAAAGAGAAACAGAAAAGCTAGGAGGCCTTTCCGGGCACATGGTTTGACACTTGCACAGTTTTGAAAGATGCCAATATATTGCTTGTTAAAAATACATGTTGGAGGGAGCAGAAAAGACCATAAGAGTTTTAATTTATTTGCCGTGATTCATTTTCGATTGTTATAAATGTATGAAAATGGATAAAAGTTACTACAGTGAATCTCCTTTTTTTTTTTTGGCTGCCCCTCACCCTCTGGAGTTCCAGGCCAGGGGTCAGATCCGTTGCAGCTTATGTCATAGCTGCGGCAATGCCGGATCCTTTAACCCACTGTGCTGGGCTGGGGATCAAACCTGCTCCCTGGCAGCTGCAGAGACACCACCGATCCCATTATGCCGTGGCAGGAAGTCCACTATAATGGATCCTCTAAGTGAATTATTCAAAGCGAATATGGCCAAATGTCAATTGAGAGTGAATCTAGGAGGATATGCAGCTCATTTTACTACTCATGCAATTTAAATTTTTAAAAAATAAAAATTGGAGGAACAATATTACAAAATTAAAATAACGTGATAAATATTCAAGAGGCTTAAAACAAAATCCCAGTACTCAGGTAACATCTGGCAACAATAAAATCAGACTCTCTGCGGGTGGGACCCAGCTATTAGTATTAAAAAAAAAATTTCTCAGGAGTTCCAGGGTGGCATAGAGGGCTAAGGATCCAGCATTGTCACTATAATGGCTTGGGTTGCTGCTGTGGCTCAGGTTTGATCCCTGGCCCAGGAACTTCCACATGCCATGGACAAGGCCAAAAAAATTTTCCCAGATGATTTCAAAGGGGAAAACCACTGCTCTAGAGAATCTGAAAGAATCCTTTTTGCTTTAAGATTTCATAATCTTTAGAGTAATTTTTCATGTCTGAAAAATAGCTCTAAGACACTTGGAGTGATTTCTAACCTATTTTCTAAATATATCATCTTTAAAGTAATGGAAAAAAAGGAATTCCTTTCATGGCTCAGGGGAAACTAATCTGACTAATATCTATGAGGATGCAGGTTTGATCCCTGACCTCACTCAGTGGGTTAGGATCCTGCGTTGCCGTGAGCTGTGGTGCAGGTTGCAGATTCGGCTTGGATCTGTGGTTGCTGTGGCTGTGGTGTAGGCTGGTGGCTATAGCTCTGACTCGATCCCTAGCCTGGGAACATCCATATACCGTGGGTGTGGCCCTAAAAAGGCCAAAAAAAAAAAAAAAGTAATGAGAAAAAAATAATAAAAAAATATATTTGGAGCAGGAAAGTGTTTGTTATAAGGAAACAAATAGCTTTGTCTCTGAGAAGCCACACGATGCTGACATGCAGTTGGGTTGCAGAATACCAATTTTTATAATTTTATTGGAACTACTGAGTTTATTTTATTATTATTATTTTTTTTTTTTTAGGGCTGCACCTGCAGCATATGGAGGTTCCCAGGGTAGGGGTCTAATCTGAGCCACAGCTGTTGGCCTACACCACAGCCACAGCAACACGGGATCTGATCCGCATCTGCAACCTACACCACAGCTCACAGCAACACCGGATCCTTAACCTGCTGAGCGAGGCCAGGGATTGAACCCGAAAGGTCATGGTTCCTAGTTGGATTTGTTTCCACTGCGCCACGACGGGAACTCCCATGAACTACTGAGTTTAAAATAGAAGTTTCCCCTCTTACTTGGCTCCATACTCTGATTTCAAAGAGAGGGTAGGGTCCATTCAGCTGGAGGAAAGTTTTCAATTTTTCAGTATCTTGGGGAAGCTGGAATGTTAGGGCAGTTTTAGCTGCAAATAACAGAAAACCCAACTCAGCAGGGCTTGGACAATAAGGTCATTGATTAACCATCAATCAAGGGGTTTGGTATTATGATGTCTCCAGGGGTGGTGATTTAGTTAATTTGGGAGCCAGGGTTTTTTTGTTTTGTTTTGTTTTTTTTCCCTCTTTCCACGCTCCCATCCTCGGCTTGTTTTCTTGGGCTGCCTCCCATCACGACCCCACGATAGGGGCAGAGTTCTAGCAGTCATAGGGGAGAGGCGATGTCCAGAGGCAAAAAGAAAAGCCCGTGCCTTTCATCCTTCTTTAAGGGTAAGGAAAACCCTCCTGAAGCCCTCTCTGCAGATTTCCTTTCGTATCTTGTTGGTCAAAGTTGTGCATGTACTTAGTTGTAAACCTATGAGTTCAGGAGACAGATGAGACAGCCCTGTGGTTTCATATCCACAGGGACACCAGCTGGGGGCACACACCACTCAAATAAATGGAAAAGACCTTTCATTCTACTGTACTCTGATCGGGCGAGTAGGCGTTATTTCTCTTGGCGATTTTTATTTTATTTATTTTGTTTTATTTTTTTATATTTTCCTTTTACAGCTGCACCTGTGGCATACGGAAGTTCCCAGGCTAGAGGTCGAATCGGAGCTGCAGCTGCAGGCCTACACCACAGCCACAGCAACACAGGATTGGAGCCACATCTTTGACCTATGCCGCAGCTTGCAGCATCGCCAGATGTTCAACCCAATGAGCAAGGCCAGGGATTGAACCCACATTCTCATGGACACTATTCATCTGCTGAGTCACAACTGGAACACCCAATCTTATTTTATTCGTTTATTTTTCAAATGAAGTCTCCGTCCTCTTTGTTTTGGTTTTAAATTTTATTGGAGAGAATGGATACGCAAGGAGATTCTCCTGTACAGCACAGGGAATGATATCCAATCTCTTGGGATAGAATGAGATGGAAGCTAATAGGAGAAAAAGAATGTGTATATGTGTATGACTAGGTCACTATGCTGTGCTGCAGAAGTTGGCCCAACACTGTAAATCAACTATACTTTAATAAAAAAAAACTAACTTAAAAAAACTTCAAGGAGTTCCCGTTGTGGCGCAGTGGTTAGCGAATCCGACTAGGAACCATGAGGTCGAGGGTTCGGTCCCTGCCCTTGCTCAGTGGGTTGAGGATCCAGCATTGCCGTGAGCTATGGTGTGGGTTGCGGACGCGGCTCGGATCCCGCGTTGCTGTGGCTCTGGCGTAGGCCGGTGGCTACAGCTCCGATTCAACCCCTAGCCTGGGAACCTCCATATGCCGCGGGAGCGGCCCAAGAAATAGCAACAACAACAACAACAACAACAAAAAGACAAAAAGACAGAAAAAAAAAAAAACTTCAAAAAAATTTATTGGAGTACAGTTGACTTACAATGTGGTCTGAGTTTCAGGTGCACAGCAAAGTAAGTCATTTATACATATATATATTCCCTTTGCAATTTTAAATTAGGTAAAGTACAAGCATACATATGCTCCTGCTTGGCCATATTAAGTTATAAGATAATAATCTCAAAAATCCTATATAATAAATCCAGGTACACGTGGGAATTTAGTATTTGATACAGACTGCCTTTCAAATGAGGAGAGGGGCGATGAATTATGGAATAAATGTAACTTAGTGGCTATCTAGAAAAAAATGTGAAGTTGGAGCTGTCCTTCAGATCATACCAAGGATAAATTCGAAATGAATCAAAATATAAATATATAGGCGTTCCCGTCGTGGCTCAGTGGTTGATGAATCCGACTGGGAACCATGAGGTTGCGGGTTCGATCCCTGGCCTTGCTCAGTGGGTTAAGGATCCGGCGTTGCCGTGAGCTGTAGTGTAGGTTGCAGATGTGGCTTGGATCCCGAGTTGCTGTGGCTCTGGCGTAGGCCGGTGGCTATAGCTCCAATTAGGTACCTAGCCTGGAAACCTCCATATGTCGCAGGTGCAGCCCTAGAAAAGACAGAAAGACCAAAAATAAATAAATAAATAAATACATATATATATATATATATATAAACAAAATCATAAAAGCACTAGAAGAAACTTATCAGGGAATTTTAAAATAATCTTGGAGTAAGGAGGTCTTTTTTATTAAGACACATGATTCAGAAACTCTAAAAACAAAAATATTGGCTTAGCAAAAACTACCATAAGCAAAGCCAAAAAGCAAGAAAACGAAGGAAAGAAACTGCAAGTCCTAAAACAAAGTACTTATTTCCCTAAAATACAAAGAGTCCCTGCAGTTCCCTGGGGGTTCAGCAGGTTAAGAATCCGGTCTTGTCACTGCTGAGGCTCAAGTCACTACTATAGCATGGGTTCGATCCCTGGGCGGGAAGGGCCAGATGCCAAAAAAAAAAAAAAAAAAAAAAAGGCCAAGAGTTCAAAAGAAAAACTGACGAAGGATATACAGATACTAATCCACAGAAAAGGAAATACCAATGGTTTGACGGCTGTTTTTTTTTTTTTTTTTTTGCCATGCCTGCAGCATGTGGAAGTTCCCAGACCAGGGATCAAACCTATGCCACAGCAGTGACCAGAACCACTGCAATGACAACACCGGATCCTTCACTGCTGTGCCACAAAGGAAATTCCCCAATGGCTTTTTGTTTTTTGTTTTTGTCTCTTTTAGGGCCGCTCCTGTGACATATAGAGGTTCCCAGGCCAGGAGTCGAATCGGAGCTATAGCTGCTGGTCTATGCCACAGCCACAGCCACAGCCATGCCAGATCTGAACCTCATCTGAGATCTACAGCACAGCTCACAGCAATGCTGGATCCTTAACCCTCTGAGCGAGGTAAGGGATTGATCCTGCATCCTCATGGATTCGTATTTGCTGAGCTATGATGGGAACTCCCCCACAATGGTTTTTTTAACATAAAGAGAAGTGGTCAATCTTTCTCATAACAGGAGACATGCAAAATATACTGAGATTATCAGGTGACAGATGATCAGAGAATTTAATGACATACTATGTGGGCAAGAATATAGTGAAACAGCCATTTTCATATCTATCCATCAATTTTACAAACCTGTATGCCCCCTGAACCAGAAACTCTACTGGCAGGCATTTAACAGCTAGACCTACTCACATATGTGTAAACACCTAACTCCTTACATGAAAAATGTTCCTTAATGCGGCATTATTTGTAATAGCAAAAGGTTGCAAACGACTTAAATATTCTTCAATAGGGGACTGGCTACTCACATTGAAGTCCTTTGTATAAGAATGAATAGACTCTAAGTGCTGATATTAAGTGAGCTTCAAAGGACACAGTTCATAGGTACAGAAAGTCTAGTATATGCTACTATTTGTATATTAAAGAGAGGAAACAATGCACATATCTATCAGATCGTATAGGCATCAAAGATCTCTGGAGGCACAAATAAGAGATTGGTAGAACTGGTGTTCCCGGGTTACGGATCGGGAGGGAGTCTCCACTTACGCCTGTATCTTGTGTACCTCTTTTATTTTTATTTATTTATTTTTATTTATTTATTTATTTCGTTTCTTTGTTTGTTTGTTTTGTCTTTTTGCCATTTCTTGGGCCGCTCCCGCAGCATACAGGAGGTTCCCAGGCTAGGGGTCAAATCGGAGCTGTAACCACCAGCCTACGCCAGAACCACAGCAACTTGGGATCCGAGCCGCGTCTGCGACCTACACCACAGCTCACGGCAACGCTGGATTGTTAACCCACTGAGCAAGGGCAGGGATCGAACCCGCAACCTCATGGTTCCTAGTCGGATTCGTTAACCACTGCACCACGACGGGAACTCCCCTATTTTTATTTTTTCTTTTTACAGCTGAAGCACATGGAAGCTCCCAGGCTAGGGGTTGAATCGGAAGTGCAGCTGAGGCCTATACCACAGCCACGGCAATGCCAGATCCTTAACCCAGTGAGTGAGACCAGGGATCGAACCTGCATCCTCAGGGATACTAAGTTCGGTTCTCAATCTGATGAGCCACAAAAGGAACTCCTTGTGTATCTCTTGATTTTGCAACATGTGAATTTTTAACCTATTCAAGACACTTCATTTATACACCCCCCCCCCCAAATTTGTACTTGGCATTCTTTTTTTTTTTTCCTCTCTTTCTAAAGCTGAGGCATATGGAAGTTCCCAGGCTAGGGGTTGAACCGGAGCTGCAGCTGCCGGCCTACACCACAGCCACAGCAACTCTGGATCCTTAACCCAATGAGCGAGGCCAGGGATCGAACTTGCATCCTTGTGGATACTAGTCCTGTTCTTTAACCGCTGAGACACAGCAGGAATTCCCACACTTGGCATTCTTAGTTTGCATATATAGCAATGAAGAATTTACCACCATATAGCAATCAATAATGACAGCTACCCATTATCACCATGTGCCAGTGGGTTTGCACACATCGTCTCATTTAAAAGGTCACCAAATCGATAATGGCGTCAGGGTGGCTTAGCGGGGCTTCACAACATGCTCCCCCATTTCATTTGGCTTTTCCCACTTGACCTTCCCATAATACACCTACAATGTAAGTATACAGAGAGAGTTTACTGGGGAAACATAGTCTCAAAACAAACCCACTAGTACCTGCTCATTCTCCCTGCAGCCAGACTGCAGCCCTGAGCCCCTCATGTAAAAATCAGGAGTGGCTACTGGAACTCTGGCCATTCTCCCTCCTGTACGGATGAAGAACTTGTGGCACAGATAGGCCATGGGGTGTGGCCAGTGTCACATAGCTTGTGGCAGCGGGGGTCTAACTTGGACTGCAAAGGCCAGGATTTCTCAAAGATTTCATGGAACCCTGTCACTGAAAATCATCTGGTTTTCTTTAAGGAAACAGATCCCTGGTTTTACTTTTGTTGTTGTTGTTCTTTTTCTTTTTTGGCTGCCCCGCAGCCATATGGCCTTCGCAGGCCAGGGATCACATCTGAGCCGTGGTTGCGACCTATGCTGCAGCTGTGGCAATGCTAGATCCTTAACCCTCTGGGCCGGGCCAGGGATCGAATCTTTGTCCCAGCACTGCAGAGACGCTGCCAATCCAGTTGTGCCAAGTGGGATCTCCCTGATTTTATAAAGAGAATCAAAGGAGAGCTGGAGTCAAGTAGGGAAGACCATTCTTGGCCCAGCCTTTTGGGAACTCAACCATTCTCTTTGTAGAAGGCATGCCTTGTTTCCCAAAGAGTCCTTTGGGAAAGCTAATTAAGCCTCTGAACAGTGTGTGTGTGTTTGTTTTTTAAAACGGACTGACTTTATGATTCAGCACCAAGTTGAATGTAAAAAGAATATCTTACTATACATGAACCTTCAATTTTGTCAGGAAAATTAACAACCTTCTAAATAAAAGAACAAGCACTTCACCTGTTCTTAAGGATGTGTCAGATTTAATGCTAAGCTGTCATTAGGACCTATATTTGGTTGAAAAAACATAAAATCAACTTGTTATTATAGATTTAACATTAACTTTTAAGAAAAAGCATCCGTCAACATTTTCCCCTTATATATAACTGGAATAGTTACTCTCCAGAAGAAAGTCCAGGCATCTATCTGGCAGCTTCCCCTCCCCCCATTTTGTTTCGTTTTAAATAGAAATGTATAATCTAAGTATAAAACCACAACTGGAGTTCCCATCATGGCTCAGAGGAAAGGAACCTGACTAGTATCCATGAGGACACAGGTTCGATCCCTGACCTCATTCTGGGTTAAGGATCCGGTGTTGACATGAGCTGTGGTGTAGGTCACAGACGAGGCTCAGATCTGGTGTTGCTCTGGCTGTGGTGTAGGCCAGTGGCTACAGCTCCGATTCCACCCCGAGCCTGGGAACCTCCATATACCACAGATGCAGCCCTAAAAATTTTAGACAAAAAAATAAATAAAATAAAACCATAACTTTTGGGAGTTCCCTGGTGTCACAGCGGGTTAAGTAGCTGACGTTGTCACTGCAGCCATTCTGGTCACTGTGGCGGCTCAGATTCGATCCCGGGCCTGGGAACTTTCATATGTCGCAGGTGTGGCAAATAAACAAACAAAAAACCCCCCAAACTTTTGATGTCCTGTTCTTTTTGATATAGAGGCTGATAAAACTAAAAGCCATATATTATAGAATGCCGCTTTTACAGCTGGGCTTTCTAGATTTAACGCCCAAGGGCTTTTGTTTTGTTGTGTATGTTTTACTTTGAAGGGACAGAAGTAATAGCCAACATTTCAGCAAGGGCAGCCCCTAGGACTGTCTCTCAATTCTGCCTTCCTGTGACCCAATAAACATAAGCAAACACAACACAGTGATGGGGAAAAGCCATTGCAAATGGAGAATGGACAGCTTAGCAGCGTTTCTTATTTGCATAGATTTATCTTTGTCAGACTGTGATATTAAATTCCATTTATTCCCATCAAATATTGACATCCAGCAGTAGACACAAAAAAATCTTTTTTTTTTGTCTCCCCTGCTGGTGTACTCCCTACCTAACTTTGCCTTAAGAAAGCAATTGACAAGCTAATGTATGGAAAGCAAATCTTTTGTGTCCCCATAATGACCAATTTTTCCTTTGGGCTCGACAAAGCTGTTCAAACAAAAGCTCCATTGTCCCTTTAAGAGGAGACTAATAGAAAACTTAAAGGAAATCTGGAGGTCACTGGATGCTTAGGAAACAGAGAGGTAGAGGTTGCAGCTCAAAAACCCAGAGCTTGTTAATTTGTGGCCTCTCAGACACACTCATATTTCCAAAGGAAGATTTCAGGTGTCCAAGTTGTTGGAATAGTGACTTCCTCATTCCAGGCTTCTGACTCTGTGCCATACCAGGCAATCCAACCAATAATCCTTTATCCACAACAAAGATTAAAGTAAGTAAGGCATTCCTGTCGTGGCTCAGCGGAAACAAATCTGACTAGCATCCGTGAGGACAAAGGTTCCATCCCTGGCCTCCCTCAGTAAGTTCGATTATCTGGGGTTGCTGTGAGCTGTGGTGTAGGTCGCAGATGCGGCTCGGATCTGGTGTGGCTGTGGCGGTGGTGTAGGCTGGAGGCTACAGCTCCTGGTTCAACCCCTAGCCTGGGAACCTCCATATACCATGGGTATGGACGTAAAAAGTTAAAAAAAAGAAAAAAAAAAAGGTTAAAGTGAGGAATAATGATCATTATCATAAACTGAGCATGATGTCAGCGATCATTTACTGAAAGCTTAATATTTAACTCCATCCCTGTAAAGTAGGGATGACTATTATGCCCATTCTAAAGATGAAAAAACTGAGGCTCAGGGAAAACACCTTCCGCAGGGAGAGTGAAAGCTGATTTTCCAATCTTGATTATGTTGGAAACTACATTCTTTTTTTTTTTTTTTTTTTTTTTTTTTTGTATTTTTGCAACTTCTTGGGCCGCTTCTGCGGCATATGGAGGATCCCAGGATAGGGGTCGAATCGGAGCTGTAGCCGCCGGCCTACGCCAGAACCACAACAATTCGGGATTCAAGCCATGTCTGCAACCCACACCACAGCTCAGGGCAACGCCGGATCCTCAACCCACTGAGCAAGGCCAGGGATCGAACCTGAAACCTCATGGTTCCTAGGTGGATTCGTTAACCACTGCGCCACGACGGGAACTCCGGAAACTACATTCTTAAACAGACTATTCTTTTGCTTCTTGACTTTCACAAATTCTTTTCCTTTGAAATGTTAAAAAAATTTACCGTGTTTTAATTACATAATAAATATTACTGCAGGAATTCCCGTTGTGGTGCACTGAAACGAATCCAACTAGGAGCCACGAGGTTGCGGGTTCAAACCCTGGCCTCGCTCGGTGCATTAAGGATCTGGCATAGCTGTGAGCTGTGGTGTAGGTCCCAGACGCGGCTCAAATCCTGCATT
Organism: Sus scrofa; assembly: GCF_054392235.1. Lineage (NCBI taxonomy): Eukaryota > Metazoa > Chordata > Mammalia > Artiodactyla > Suidae > Sus > Sus scrofa. The sequence continues at coordinate 60,987,664 of NC_139399.1, forward strand.
GCTGTGGCTGTGGTGTAGGTCAGCAGCCGGAGCTCCGATTCAACCCTAGCCTTAGAACCTCCACATGCTGTGGATGCGACCCTAAAATGCAAAAAAAAAAAAAAACAAAATAAAACAAAATAAATATTACTGCAGATGAGAGGCTAGTACACACAGAATTGATCACAAAAATGAGACTACCTACTTGGATGAATTTATAGAAATGGAATAGCTAGATCAAAGGTCAAAGACACGTGATTAATTTTGGAAAAACTGCCAAACTGCCTGTTCATCAATAGAAGAATGGCCAAGGAAAGGATGGTATATTCATCAAAAAGAAAGAGGAGCATTTCATAAACTAGATAGATGACCTCTGTCATATGCAGGTGAAAAATAAGTAGCCTACAAACTGGTGTCATTTATTTATCATTTCTTAAGCTGTGGTATTTTTTCATTTTCTACAGCATGGAAGGAACGACTCTGGATGTACAAATGATATAATGAACCAGGTAGCCTAAGGTAGGAGAGGTGGTAATGGGCAGGGGAGAAGGATGAAATTGGAAGAGAAAAAATTTCTTATTTCCTAACAATACCTACACTTGAATATGTAGAATATGAACGTAAGAATTTTACTAAAAAAAACTCGCTACAAGGGGACAAAGAATAAGAACAATGGTCGTGCAACCAGCCCAATAATTTTGCAGATGAGAAAAATGAGAACAGCAGAGCCAGGTGAGGAAGGGAACCTGAAATGCCATGCCAGATGGCCTCAATCCTGAGACCTCTTCCCGAGGCTGCAACACACCACCGGTGAGGGACTAAGGGGCAGACGTTGTGAGACCAAGCACTGGGAAGAAATGCACCCCGAGTCCGTGGGCATCCTTTCTGGAGGGCTGGCTAGAGAGGCGGGGACGGTTCCGCTCCTACGAGGCGTCAGGAGGTGGGTCGGGGAGCATGAGCCAGAAACCAGCGGCCACGGCCGTTCTGTCGAGTGCCACCCAGGAGGCCCGAGGACCCACCAGGATCCGCGTTCAAGCCCCTGGATTCAACCACGACGGCCACCCCTAGACTTGCCCCCCATGGACTTGACCTCGAGCAACGGCAACGGTCGACACAGCCCTCCCCCGGCTCCCACGCCTGACTCCCCCTCCTCCCTGCCCTCTGTTTAAACCCGCCACGGCGGCGCCGTCCTGGGGGCTGGGCCACGAGGCTCTGAGCCTGACCGCGGAGAGACACGAGGGGAGGCAGACGGGGCTCGAAGAAGGCAAAGGCGGGGAGACGCCCTTCAGGACCCGCTCCCCCTCTGCAGAGGCACGGGCCGCGCCCGCCTCGCCGGCCTGGACGGCGTCTCCGGGGCCAGCCTGGAGGCCGTCACCTGGAGATCGCAGGGCCACCTTGCAGAGGAAGCCGGGTCCCCGCGGCCACCCCATCCAGGAACCCCGGGATGGAATGCAGGCCAACGGGCTTCCCGGAAAGACCACGCGCTCGCAGGACTCTGCCAGGTTGGACTGACTGATCTCTCACGACTGAACTCCTGTCTCTCGGTCCATCGGGGGACCCCCTGCCGGGCTCGGTCCCTGCTCAAACATTGACCGGACACCCGAAAGAGACAGGGTCTCTTCGACGAGGGAGATCCCGGGACCTGGGCCGGGAGGACCAGGCTTCCCTTGGGCCGCAGGACCCTTGAGATCGGGACAGGGCGTCGGACCCAGGGTGCGGGGGCACAGCCCAGGCCTCTGCTCCGACGCGCTCGTGTGCACACAAGGGGGTAGGGCAGGGCGCTGCCTGGCCTTCGAGGCAAGCGGCCCTTGGCTCTCCCCAGAGGCACGGCTCGGGGGAGCTCCGTGGGCAGGGAGCAGGGCCCTCAGGGGGGCAGGGCTTTCTAGAACCTGGCGGGCCGCCCCCTCCCCCGGCCCTAACGGCCCTCTGCCCTGGTAGCCGGGCACCTGGGGGTGGGGGTGGGGTGGGGGGCGGCAGAGTTCCGTGGGGTCCGTTGGGGCCCACGGGCAGAGGCAGCGCTGTGGTGCCTGTGGGGCCCGGGAGGGCCTGCTGCCTGCCACCACAATGCCTTGGCTGCCGGCCCTGGAGCTCCTGTGGGACGCTCTGCTGCTGGTGTCCGACGCCCTGACGGCTGGTCTGGGGCTGCTGGCGCTTCCCTGGGAGACCCCGCTCTGGGCCGCTCTGCTGGTGGTGACCCTCAAGAGCCGGCGGCCTTCCGGGAGAGGAACAGAGCCGGCCGACAGGGCTTCTGCCCGGGCCGAGGTCGACAGAAAGGTCAGGGGCCAGACGGGACGGATGGCCCAGGAGGACGAAGTCCCGCGGACACCCGCTCTGGAGGCCAGCGCTCCCACACGGCAGAGCCTGTGCTTGGCGGCGCTTGACCAGATCCCCAGCGGGGCCTCTCCCGACGTGGAAGGCCTCTTTGCAAAAGCACCCAAGAGCCGGCCCTCTCCGCTCTGCTGCCCCGGGCGCCTGTGGGCTCGCCTCCAGCGACAGATCCGGTCCCTTGGCGTCGCGTCCGAGGCCTGCCAACGCCGAGGCGCCGAGGCCCGAAAGACCCTGACGACAGCCCACGAGAAGGTCCACCGCCTCCAGGAGAAACTCAGGGCTGGGCTGAAGGAAAACGCTCATCTCCAGCACCATCTGGAAGGGCTCTGCCACGAAACGGAGGGATGGCGGCTGCGCACGCGGGTCCTGAGGGCGCAAAAGGAGGGGCTGGACCGTGCACACGCACGGAGGCGGCGGGTCCTGGAGGAGAGAGGCCGCCAGCCGACGGCTCTGGTCGCAGCCACGCTGAAGACCTTCCCTGGGCCCGCTCCCGGGGAAGCAGAGGGAACCCGAGGGGCCGACGACGCGGAGCATCCCCCCGCGCGGCTGTCGGACGCCGGCCCGAAGCGGCCCCTGGACGCTGGTCGCGGAAGCGTGTCCTTGCAAAGGCACCAAGAGGACAGCAGGGAGCTCTCCAGACAACTGTCCGCGGCCCATCACGTGAACGGAGAGCTCGCGGGACAAGTGCAAAGGCTCCAGACCCAGCGAGCGTCCTTGCAGGCGGAGACCACGCGGCTGGAGAGGGAGGTGCGGGAGCTGCGCCTCCGACTCGGGATGCTGCCTCAGCTCCACGAAGCGCACGTCCGGCTGCTCCTGCGAACGGCAAGGGAGGAGGAGGCCCGCCACCTCGACACCCAGAAGAAGTACCCCCGGGCGCTTCGACGCCTGGACTCTCTGGGTCGGCAGGGCCGCGTCTACAAGAAGATGGCGGAAGACATGGGCAGAGAGCTGGCGAGCACCGTGGTCTCCTCCCAGAACGCCATCCTCTTCTACGAGGCAAGAGCCCGAGAGAGAGGGATGGCCGCTCGCTGCGCCGAGAGACAGCTCCTGGAGCTCCGAAGGGGCAACGCGGCCGTGAGACAAAGGCTGGCCCGCCTCCCGTTCCAGCTCCAGCCCTTCCCGGGCAGGCCTTTGGCGCCTGCTGGTCCCCACGGGGCCGAGCCGGGCCCGCACGGCCCAGGGGATGCCCTGGCCCATCGGGCTCCCCAGGAAGCAGGAAGGTCGGGCTGGGAGGGCCCTGGCTTCCAGAGCCCCACACGGGTTTGAGTCCGTGGTCCGACCCGCGGGGCCTAAACGCCCACAGCCACGCCGAGACCCACACCTGGGACGTCTCTCCCTCTCTCCCTCTCTCCCTCCCTCTCCCGACAAGGAACGGGGACTTCTCCCTTGCCAGTCCAACTGCTCCATTTAGGTGATGCGCTCACCTCTAGTTCGTCTGGCTGGCACTCAAATGCCTCGGTAGTAGTTGCTCACACGGGGAGCCCTTTAGTAGAGTTCCGAGGCATCCCTTCTTTCCCTGTTTCTTCTGAGCCCTCGCTTTCAAATAGCATAAGGAGTGTATTTTGAGGTCAATAAAAGGTCCATTTTGCCTTCGACCATCGTTGCCGTCTCCCACTGATCCTTTCACACCATAAAGCTTCGTTCCACAGGAGAGGGATTTGAGATCCTGGGAAACGTGACTTCACAGGCACCGCATGCATTTCCGTTTTGGGGGGGGGGGTTCGTTTTTCGGCTTGACACATGCCAAAGAAGGCCAACGCCCTGCCCAAACCCCAAATCTTCCAATGCCTTCCCCTGCCTTTCTCTGGGCACCAGGGAGGCCTTCTCCGAGCTGGCTCTGACCACCCGGGGGCTTCTGCGGAGAACCTCGACCCCGGCTTATGCCCTCCTCGGGGCATCTGCACTGGCCGTTCTGGCTCCTGGCCTTGCCCAAGATGTTCCCATGGCTGGTCCCGTGTCGCCCAGTCTCCGCTCAAAGGCCACCTCCTCCAGGAAGCCTTCTCTGGCCACCAGGGTGAAAGGGGGGGGGGGCCCTCCCGGGAGTCCCTCCCGATCACGGTTCCTTCGGGGCACGACTGCTGGCCACCAGCCCCCACCCCCGGGGCTCTCTGCTACAGGGATCTAGGGGCTCTTCCTACAGGGCACCTCCAAGTGGACGGCAGCCGGCCGCTCTGTGGGGCTGGGACCTGGTCGGGCTTGGGGCACCCTTGAGCCCCGCACGCAGGGCAGAGGGCAGGGGGGCAAGAGGCGGGGTCGGCATGGACACATGAATGCGGTTTGGAAAGACGCTGGGAACGAGGTACTTCCCTCTCTACCCCAGGGCCTGGAGGCGGACACCAGGGCCCACTGGGCTCAAGGTGGATCGGGCCCAACCGGGCCCACCCCAGAGGCCCCCCTCAAGTGGGGACCCGCCAGGAGAGACGGGCTCTCCCACCTGTGGTCCCCTGAGTCTGTCAGGCTGTCCCATTCCTTCCCTCCCTTCCCTTCAACCAGAATCCGCCTTCCTCTCACAGCTCTGTCGTCTGAGGAGAAAGCTCAGGAACGGGCTTAGAGCGGAGTCCCTGGAGAAAAAGTTAGAGGGGTCCCTGTGACCCCCCAAGGATAAGATGTGCCTTTTTCTGGTGAGATGACGTGAGCCTGGGGCAGATGGGTGATCGTCCCTGTGTGTGTGTGGGGGGGGGTGTGGGTGTGTGTGTGTGTGTGTGGGTGTGTGGATGTGTGTGTGTGGGTGTGTGTTTCGTTGATTTATTTTGACTTTCGAGGGCCTCGAGCAAAGCATAAGGAAGTTCCCAGGCGAGGGATCCCATCGGAGCTACACCTGCCGGCCTACACCATGAGCACAGCAACGCGGGAGCACAGCAACGCGGGAGCCCAGCCCCGTCCGCAATCGCAACCACAGCTCACGGATCCCTACCCCCTGAGCAAGGCCGGGGATCACACCGCGTCCTCACGGATACTAGTTGGGTCCATGACCGCTGAGCCACAACAGGAGCTCCGTCTTGACTACCATCCCTTTGGTACTTTTTGAAATGGGAGGGCCCGAGGACCCTCCGGGATCCGCGTTCAAGCCCCTGGATTCAACCACGACGGCCACCCCCTTAGACTTGCCCCCCATGGACTTGACCTCGAGCAACGGCAACGGTCGACACAGCCCTCCCCCGGCTCCCACGCCTGACTCCCCCTCCTCCCTGCCCTCTGCTTAAACCCGCCACGGCGGCGCCGTCCTGGGGGCTGGGCCACGAGGCTCTGAGCCTGACCGCGGAGAGACACGAGGGGAGGCAGACGGGGCTCGAAGAAGGCAAAGGCGGGGAGACGCCCTTCAGGACCCGCTCCCCCTCTGCAGAGGCACGGGCCGCGCCCGCCTCGCCGGCCTGGACAGCGTCTCCGGGGCCAGCCTGGAGGCCGTCACCTGGAGATCGCAGGGCCACCTTGCAGAGGAAGCCGGGTCCCCGCGGCCACCCCATCCAGGAACCCCGGGATGGAATGCAGGCCAACGGGCTTCCCGGAAAGACCACGCGCTCGCAGGACTCTGCCAGGTTGGACTGACTGATCTCTCACGACTGAACTCCTGTCTCTCGGTCCATCTGGGGACCCCCTGCCGGGCTCGGTCCCTGCTCAAACATTGACCGGACACCCGAAAGAGACAGGGTCTCTTCGACGAGGGAGATCCCGGGACCTGGGCCGGGAGGACCAGGCTTCCCTTGGGCCGCAGGACCCTTGAGATCGGGGCAGGGCGTCGGACCCAGGGTGCGGGGGCACAGCCCAGGCCTCTGCTCCGACGCGCTCGTGTGCACACAAGGGGGTAGGGCAGGGCGCTGCCTGGCCTTCGAGGCAAGCGGCCCTTGGCTCTCCCCAGAGGCACGGCTCGGGGGAGCTCCGTGGGCAGGGAGCAGGGCCCTCAGGGGGGCAGGGCTTTCTAGAACCTGGCGGGCCGCCCCCTCCCCCGGCCCTAACGGCCCTCTGCCCTGGTAGCCGGGCACCTGGGGGTGGGGGTGGGGTGGGGGGCGGCAGAGTTCCGTGGGGTCCGTTGGGGCCCACGGGCAGAGGCAGCGCTGTGGTGCCTGTGGGGCCCGAGAGGGCCTGCTGCCTGCCACCACAATGCCTTGGCTGCCGGCCCTGGAGCTCCTGTGGGACGCTCTGCTGCTGGTGTCCGACGCCCTGACGGCTGGTCTGGGGCTGCTGGCGCTTCCCTGGGAGACCCCGCTCTGGGCCGCTCTGCTGGTGGTGACCCTCAAGAGCCGGCGGCCTTCCGGGAGAGGAACAGAGCCGGCCGACAGGGCTTCTGCCCGGGCCGAGGTCGACAGAAAGGTCAGGGGCCAGACGGGACGGATGGCCCAGGAGGACGAAGTCCCGCGGACACCCGCTCTGGAGGCCAGCGCTCCCACACGGCAGAGCCTGTGCTTGGCGGCGCTTGACCAGATCCCCAGCGGGGCCTCTCCCGACGTGGAAGGCCTCTTTGCAAAAGCACCCAAGAGCCGGCCCTCTCCGCTCTGCTGCCCCGGGCGCCTGTGGGCTCGCCTCCAGCGACAGATCCGGTCCCTTGGCGTCGCGTCCGAGGCCTGCCAACGCCGAGGCGCCGAGGCCCGAAAGACCCTGACGACAGCCCACGAGAAGGTCCACCGCCTCCAGGAGAAACTCAGGGCTGGGCTGAAGGAAAACGCTCATCTCCAGCACCATCTGGAAGGGCTCTGCCACGAAACGGAGGGATGGCGGCTGCGCACGCGGGTCCTGAGGGCGCAAAAGGAGGGGCTGGACCGTGCACACGCACGGAGGCGGCGGGTCCTGGAGGAGAGAGGCCGCCAGCCGACGGCTCTGGTCGCAGCCACGCTGAAGACCTTCCCTGGGCCCGCTCCCGGGGAAGCAGAGGGAACCCGAGGGGCCGACGACGCGGAGCATCCCCCCGCGCGGCTGTCGGACGCCGGCCCGAAGCGGCCCCTGGACGCTGGTCGCGGAAGCGTGTCCTTGCAAAGGCACCAAGAGGACAGCAGGGAGCTCTCCAGACAACTGTCCGCGGCCCATCACGTGAACGGAGAGCTCGCGGGACAAGTGCAAAGGCTCCAGACCCAGCGAGCGTCCTTGCAGGCGGAGACCACGCGGCTGGAGAGGGAGGTGCGGGAGCTGCGCCTCCGACTCGGGATGCTGCCTCAGCTCCACGAAGCGCACGTCCGGCTGCTCCTGCGAACGGCAAGGGAGGAGGAGGCCCGCCACCTCGACACCCAGAAGAAGTACCCCCGGGCGCTTCGACGCCTGGACTCTCTGGGTCGGCAGGGCCGCGTCTACAAGAAGATGGCGGAAGACATGGGCAGAGAGCTGGCGAGCACCGTGGTCTCCTCCCAGAACGCCATCCTCTTCTACGAGGCAAGAGCCCGAGAGAGAGGGATGGCCGCTCGCTGCGCCGAGAGACAGCTCCTGGAGCTCCGAAGGGGCAACGCGGCCGTGAGACAAAGGCTGGCCCGCCTCCCGTTCCAGCTCCAGCCCTTCCCGGGCAGGCCTTTGGCGCCTGCTGCTCCCCACGGGGCCGAGCCGGGCCCGCACGGCCCAGGGGATGCCCTGGCCCATCGGGCTCCCCAGGAAGCAGGAAGGTCGGGCTGGGAGGGCCCTGGCTTCCAGAGCCCCACACGGGTTTGAGTCCGTGGTCCGACCCGCGGGGCCTAAACGCCCACAGCCACGCCGAGACCCACACCTGGGACGTCTCTCCCTCTCTCCCTCTCTCCCTCCCTCTCCCGACAAGGAACGGGGACTTCTCCCTTGCCAGTCCAACTGCTCCATTTAGGTGATGCGCTCACCTCTAGTTCGTCTGGCTGGCACTCAAATGCCTCGGTAGTAGTTGCTCACACGGGGAGCCCTTTAGTAGAGTTCCGAGGCATCCCTTCTTTCCCTGTTTCTTCTGAGCCCTCGCTTTCAAATAGCATAAGGAGTGTATTTTGAGGTCAATAAAAGGTCCATTTTGCCTTCGACCATCGTTGCCGTCTCCCACTGATCCTTTCACACCATAAAGCTTCGTTCCACAGGAGAGGGATTTGAGATCCTGGGAAACGTGACTTCACAGGCACCGCATGCATTTCCGTTTTGGGGGGGGGGGTTCGTTTTTCGGCTTGACACATGCCAAAGAAGGCCAACGCCCTGCCCAAACCCCAAATCTTCCAATGCCTTCCCCTGCCTTTCTCTGGGCACCAGGGAGGCCTTCTCCGAGCTGGCTCTGACCACCCGGGGGCTTCTGCGGAGAACCTCGACCCCGGCTTATGCCCTCCTCGGGGCATCTGCACTGGCCGTTCTGGCTCCTGGCCTTGCCCAAGATGTTCCCATGGCTGGTCCCGTGTCGCCCAGTCTCCGCTCAAAGGCCACCTCCTCCAGGAAGCCTTCTCTGGCCACCAGGGTGAAAGGGGGGGGGGGCCCTCCCGGGAGTCCCTCCCGATCACGGTTCCTTCGGGGCACGACTGCTGGCCACCAGCCCCCACCCCCGGGGCTCTCTGCTACAGGGATCTAGGGGCTCTTCCTACAGGGCACCTCCAAGTGGACGGCAGCCGGCCGCTCTGTGGGGCTGGGACCTGGTCGGGCTTGGGGCACCCTTGAGCCCCGCACGCAGGGCAGAGGGCAGGGGGGCAAGAGGCGGGGTCGGCATGGACACATGAATGCGGTTTGGAAAGACGCTGGGAACGAGGTACTTCCCTCTCTACCCCAGGGCCTGGAGGCGGACACCAGGGCCCACTGGGCTCAAGGTGGATCGGGCCCAACCGGGCCCACCCCAGAGGCCCCCCTCAAGTGGGGACCCGCCAGGAGAGACGGGCTCTCCCACCTGTGGTCCCCTGAGTCTGTCAGGCTGTCCCATTCCTTCCCTCCCTTCCCTTCAACCAGAATCCGCCTTCCTCTCACAGCTCTGTCGTCTGAGGAGAAAGCTCAGGAACGGGCTTAGAGCGGAGTCCCTGGAGAAAAAGTTAGAGGGGTCCCTGTGACCCCCCAAGGATAAGATGTGCCTTTTTCTGGTGAGATGACGTGAGCCTGGGGCAGATGGGTGATCGTCCCTGTGTGTGTGTGTGGGGGGGTGTGGGTGTGTGTGTGTGTGTGTGGGTGTGTGGATGTGTGTGTGTGGGTGTGTGTTTCGTTGATTTATTTTGACTTTCGAGGGCCTCGAGCAAAGCATAAGGAAGTTCCCAGGCGAGGGATCCCATCGGAGCTACACCTGCCGGCCTACACCATGAGCACAGCAACGCGGGAGCCCAGCCCCGTCCGCAATCGCAACCACAGCTCACGGATCCCTACCCCCTGAGCAAGGCCGGGGATCACACCGCGTCCTCACGGATACTAGTTGGGTCCATGACCGCTGAGCCACAACAGGAGCTCCGTCTTGACTACCATCCCTTTGGTACTTTTTGAAATGGGAGGGCCCGAGGACCCTCCGGGATCCGCGTTCAAGCCCCTGGATTCAACCACGACGGCCACCCCCTTAGACTTGCCCCCCATGGACTTGACCTCGAGCAACGGCAACGGTCGACACAGCCCTCCCCCGGCTCCCACGCCTGACTCCCCCTCCTCCCTGCCCTCTGCTTAAACCCGCCACGGCGGCGCCGTCCTGGGGGCTGGGCCACGAGGCTCTGAGCCTGACCGCGGAGAGACACGAGGGGAGGCAGACGGGGCTCGAAGAAGGCAAAGGCGGGGAGACGCCCTTCAGGACCCGCTCCCCCTCTGCAGAGGCACGGGCCGCGCCCGCCTCGCCGGCCTGGACGGCGTCTCCGGGGCCAGCCTGGAGGCCGTCACCTGGAGATCGCAGGGCCACCTTGCAGAGGAAGCCGGGTCCCCGCGGCCACCCCATCCAGGAACCCCGGGATGGAATGCAGGCCAACGGGCTTCCCGGAAAGACCACGCGCTCGCAGGACTCTGCCAGGTTGGACTGACTGATCTCTCACGACTGAACTCCTGTCTCTCGGTCCATCTGGGGACCCCCTGCCGGGCTCGGTCCCTGCTCAAACATTGACCGGACACCCGAAAGAGACAGGGTCTCTTCGACGAGGGAGATCCCGGGACCTGGGCCGGGAGGACCAGGCTTCCCTTGGGCCGCAGGACCCTTGAGATCGGGGCAGGGCGTCGGACCCAGGGTGCGGGGGCACAGCCCAGGCCTCTGCTCCGACGCGCTCGTGTGCACACAAGGGGGTAGGGCAGGGCGCTGCCTGGCCTTCGAGGCAAGCGGCCCTTGGCTCTCCCCAGAGGCACGGCTCGGGGGAGCTCCGTGGGCAGGGAGCAGGGCCCTCAGGGGGGCAGGGCTTTCTAGAACCTGGCGGGCCGCCCCCTCCCCCGGCCCTAACGGCCCTCTGCCCTGGTAGCCGGGCACCTGGGGGTGGGGGTGGGGTGGGGGGCGGCAGAGTTCCGTGGGGTCCGTTGGGGCCCACGGGCAGAGGCAGCGCTGTGGTGCCTGTGGGGCCCGGGAGGGCCTGCTGCCTGCCACCACAATGCCTTGGCTGCCGGCCCTGGAGCTCCTGTGGGACGCTCTGCTGCTGGTGTCCGACGCCCTGACGGCTGGTCTGGGGCTGCTGGCGCTTCCCTGGGAGACCCCGCTCTGGGCCGCTCTGCTGGTGGTGACCCTCAAGAGCCGGCGGCCTTCCGGGAGAGGAACAGAGCCGGCCGACAGGGCTTCTGCCCGGGCCGAGGTCGACAGAAAGGTCAGGGGCCAGACGGGACGGATGGCCCAGGAGGACGAAGCCCCGCGGACACCCGCTCTGGAGGCCAGCGCTCCCACACGGCAGAGCCTGTGCTTGGCGGCGCTTGACCAGATCCCCAGCGGGGCCTCTCCCGACGTGGAAGGCCTCTTTGCAAAAGCACCCAAGAGCCGGCCCTCTCCGCTCTGCTGCCCCGGGCGCCTGTGGGCTCGCCTCCAGCGACAGATCCGGTCCCTTGGCGTCGCGTCCGAGGCCTGCCAACGCCGAGGCGCCGAGGCCCGAAAGACCCTGACGACAGCCCACGAGAAGGTCCACCGCCTCCAGGAGAAACTCAGGGCTGGGCTGAAGGAAAACGCTCATCTCCAGCACCATCTGGAAGGGCTCTGCCACGAAACGGAGGGATGGCGGCTGCGCACGCGGGTCCTGAGGGCGCAAAAGGAGGGGCTGGACCGTGCACACGCACGGAGGCGGCGGGTCCTGGAGGAGAGAGGCCGCCAGCCGACGGCTCTGGTCGCAGCCACGCTGAAGACCTTCCCTGGGCCCGCTCCCGGGGAAGCAGAGGGAACCCGAGGGGCCGACGACGCGGAGCATCCCCCCGCGCGGCTGTCGGACGCCGGCCCGAAGCGGCCCCTGGACGCTGGTCGCGGAAGCGTGTCCTTGCAAAGGCACCAAGAGGACAGCAGGGAGCTCTCCAGACAACTGTCCGCGGCCCATCACGTGAACGGAGAGCTCGCGGGACAAGTGCAAAGGCTCCAGACCCAGCGAGCGTCCTTGCAGGTGGAGACCACGCGGCTGGAGAGGGAGGTGCGGGAGCTGCGGCTCCGACTCGGGATGCTGCCTCAGCTCCACGAAGCGCACGTCCGGCTGCTCCTGCGAACGGCAAGGGAGGAGGAGGCCCGCCACCTCGACACCCAGAAGAAGTACCCCCGGGCGCTTCGACGCCTGGACTCTCTGGGTCGGCAGGGCCGCGTCTACAAGAAGATGGCGGAAGACATGGGCAGAGAGCTGGCGAGCACCGTGGTCTCCTCCCAGAACGCCATCCTCTTCTACGAGGCAAGAGCCCGAGAGAGAGGGATGGCCGCTCGCTGCGCCGAGAGACAGCTCCTGGAGCTCCGAAGGGGCAACGCGGCCGTGAGACAAAGGCTGGCCCGCCTCCCGTTCCAGCTCCAGCCCTTCCCGGGCAGGCCTTTGGCGCCTGCTGGTCCCCACGGGGCCGAGCCGGGCCCGCACGGCCCAGGGGATGCCCTGGCCCATCGGGCTCCCCAGGAAGCAGGAAGGTCGGGCTGGGAGGGCCCTGGCTTCCAGAGCCCCACACGGGTTTGAGTCCGTGGTCCGACCCGCGGGGCCTAAACGCCCACAGCCACGCCGAGACCCACACCTGGGACGTCTCTCCCTCTCTCCCTCTCTCCCTCCCTCTCCCGACAAGGAACGGGGACTTCTCCCTTGCCAGTCCAACTGCTCCATTTAGGTGATGCGCTCACCTCTAGTCCGTCTGGCTGGCACTCAAATGCCCCGGTAGTAGTTGTTCACACGGGGAGCCCTTTAGTAGAGTTCCGAGGCATCCCTTCTTTCCCTGTTTCTTCTGAGCCCTCGCTTTCAAATAGCATAAGGAGTGTATTTTGAGGTCAATAAAAGGTCCATTTTGCCTTCGACCATCGTTGCCGTCTCCCACTGATCCTTTCACACCATAAAGCTTCGTTCCACAGGAGAGGGATTTGAGATCCTGGGAAACGTGACTTCACAGGCACCGCATGCACTTCCGTTTTGGGGGGTTCGTTTTTCGGCTTGACACATGCCAAAGAAGGCCAACGCCCTGCCCAAACCCCAAATCTTCCAATGCCTTCCCCTGCCTTTCTCTTGGCACCAGGGAGGCCTTCTCCGAGCTGGCTCTGACCACCCGGGGGCTTCTGCGGAGAACTCCGACCCCGGCTCATGCCCTCCTCGGGCATCTGCACTGGCCGTTCTGGCTCCTGGCCTTGCCCAAGATGTTCCCATGGCTGGTCCCGTGTCGCCCAGTCTCCGCTCAAAGGCCACCTCCTCCAGGAAGCCTTCTCTGGCCACCAGGGTGAAAGGGGGGGGGGGCCCTCCCCGGAGTCCCTCCCGATCACGGTTCCTTCGGGGCACGACTGCTGGCCACCAGCCCCCACCCCCGGGGCTCTCTGCTACAGGGATCTAGGGACTCTTCCTACAGGGCACCTCCAAGTGGACGGCAGCCGGCCGCTCTGTGGGGCTGGGACCTGGTCGGGCTTGGGGCACCCTTGAGCCCCGCACGCAGGGCAGAGGGCAGGGGGGCAAGAGGCGGGGTCGGCATGGACGCATGAATGCGGTTTGGAAAGACGCTGGGAACGAGGTACTTCCCTCTCTACCCCAGGGCCTGGAGGCGGACACCAGGGCCCACTGGGCTCAAGGTGGATCGGGCCCAACCGGGCCCACCCCAGAGGCCCCCCTCAAGTGGGGACCCGCCAGGAGAGACGGGCTCTCCCACCTGTGGTCCCCTGAGTCTGTCAGGCTGTCCCATTCCTTCCCTCCCTTCCCTTCAACCAGAATCCGCCTTCCTCTCACAGCTCTGTCGTCTGAGGAGAAAGCTCAGGAACGGGCTTAGAGCGGAGTCCCTGGAGAAAAAGTTAGAGGGGTCCCTGTGACCCCCCAAGGATAAGATGTGCCTTTTTCTGGTGAGATGACGTGAGCCTGGGGCAGATGGGTGATCGTCCCTGTGTGTGTGTGGGGGGGGGTGGGGGTGTGTGGGGGTGTGTGTGTGTGTGGGTGTGTGGATGTGTGTGTGTGGGTGTGTGTTTCGTTGATTTATTTTGACTTTCGAGGGCCTCGAGCAAAGCATAAGGAAGTTCCCAGGCGAGGGATCCCATCGGAGCTACACCTGCCGGCCTACACCATGAGCACAGCAACGCGGGAGCACAGCAACGCGGGAGCCCAGCCCCGTCCGCAATCGCAACCACAGCTCACGGATCCCTACCCCCTGAGCAAGGCCGGGGATCACACCGCGTCCTCACGGATACTAGTTGGGTCCATGACCGCTGAGCCACAACAGGAGCTCCGTCTTGACTACCATCCCTTTGGTACTTTTTGAAATGGGAGGGCCCGAGGACCCTCCGGGATCCGCGTTCAAGCCCCTGGATTCAACCACGACGGCCACCCCCTTAGACTTGCCCCCCATGGACTTGACCTCGAGCAACGGCAACGGTCGACACAGCCCTCCCCCGGCTCCCACGCCTGACTCCCCCTCCTCCCTGCCCTCTGCTTAAACCCGCCACGGCGGCGCCGTCCTGGGGGCTGGGCCACGAGGCTCTGAGCCTGACCGCGGAGAGACACGAGGGGAGGCAGACGGGGCTCGAAGAAGGCAAAGGCGGGGAGACGCCCTTCAGGACCCGCTCCCCCTCTGCAGAGGCACGGGCCGCGCCCGCCTCGCCGGCCTGGACGGCGTCTCCGGGGCCAGCCTGGAGGCCGTCACCTGGAGATCGCAGGGCCACCTTGCAGAGGAAGCCGGGTCCCCGCGGCCACCCCATCCAGGAACCCCGGGATGGAATGCAGGCCAACGGGCTTCCCGGAAAGACCACGTGCTCGCTGGACTCTGCCAGGTTGGACTGACTGATCTCTCACGACTGAACTCCTGTCTCTCGGTCCATCTGGGGACCCCCTGCCGGGCTCGGTCCCTGCTCAAACATTGACCGGACACCCGAAAGAGACAGGGTCTCTTCGACGAGGGAGATCCCGGGACCTGGGCCGGGAGGACCAGGCTTCCCTTGGGCCGCAGGACCCTTGAGATCGGGGCAGGGCGTCGGACCCAGGGTGCGGGGGCACAGCCCAGGCCTCTGCTCCGACACGCTCGTGTGCACACAAGGGGGTAGGGCAGGGCGCTGCCTGGCCTTCGAGGCAAGCGGCCCTTGGCTCTCCCCAGAGGCACGGCTCGGGGGAGCTCCGTGGGCAGGGAGCAGGGCCCTCAGGGGGGCAGGGCTTTCTAGAACCTGGCGGGCCGCCCCCTCCCCCGGCCCTAACGGCCCTCTGCCCTGGTAGCCGGGCACCTGGGGGTGGGGGTGGGGTGGGGGGCGGCAGAGTTCCGTGGGGTCCGTTGGGGCCCACGGGCAGAGGCAGCGCTGTGGTGCCTGTGGGGCCCGGGAGGGCCTGCTGCCTGCCACCACAATGCCTTGGCTGCCGGCCCTGGAGCTCCTGTGGGACGCTCTGCTGCTGGTGTCCGACGCCCTGACGGCTGGTCTGGGGCTGCTGGCGCTTCCCTGGGAGACCCCGCTCTGGGCCGCTCTGCTGGTGGTGACCCTCAAGAGCCGGCGGCCTTCCGGGAGAGGAACAGAGCCGGCCGACAGGGCTTCTGCCCGGGCCGAGGTCGACAGAAAGGTCAGGGGCCAGACGGGACGGATGGCCCAGGAGGACAAAGCCCCGCGGACACCCGCTCTGGAGGCCAGCGCTCCCACACGGCAGAGCCTGTGCTTGGCGGCGCTTGACCAGATCCCCAGCGGGGCCTCTCCCGACGTGGAAGGCCTCTTTGCAAAAGCACCCAAGAGCCGGCCCTCTCCGCTCTGCTGCCCCGGGCGCCTGTGGGCTCGCCTCCAGCGACAGATCCGGTCCCTTGGCGTCGCGTCCGAGGCCTGCCAACGCCGAGGCGCTGAGGCCCGAAAGACCCTGACGACAGCCCACGAGAAGGTCCACCGCCTCCAGGAGAAACTCAGGGCTGGGCTGAAGGAAAACGCTCATCTCCAGCACCATCTGGAAGGGCTCTGCCACGAAACGGAGGGATGGCGGCTGCGCACGCGGGTCCTGAGGGCGCAAAAGGAGGGGCTGGACCGTGCACACGCACGGAGGCGGCGGGTCCTGGAGGAGAGAGGCCGCCAGCCGACGGCTCTGGTCGCAGCCACGCTGAAGACCTTCCCTGGGCCCGCTCCCGGGGAAGCAGAGGGAACCCGAGGGGCCGACGACGCGGAGCATCCCCCCGCGCGGCTGTCGGACGCCGGCCCGAAGCGGCCCCTGGACGCTGGTCGCGGAAGCGTGTCCTTGCAAAGGCACCAAGAGGACAGCAGGGAGCTCTCCAGACAACTGTCCGCGGCCCATCACGTGAACGGAGAGCTCGCGGGACAAGTGCAAAGGCTCCAGACCCAGCGAGCGTCCTTGCAGGCGGAGACCACGCGGCTGGAGAGGGAGGTGCGGGAGCTGCGGCTCCGACTCGGGATGCTGCCTCAGCTCCACGAAGCGCACGTCCGGCTGCTCCTGCGAACGGCAAGGGAGGAGGAGGCCCGCCACCTCGACACCCAGAAGAAGTACCCCCGGGCGCTTCGACGCCTGGACTCTCTGGGTCGGCAGGGCCGCGTCTACAGGAAGATGGCGGAAGACATGGGCAGAGAGCTGGCGAGCACCGTGGTCTCCTCCCAGAACGCCATCCTCTTCTACGAGGCAAGAGCCCGAGAGAGAGGGATGGCCGCTCGCTGCGCCGAGAGACAGCTCCTGGAGCTCCGAAGGGGCAACGCGGCCGTGAGACAAAGGCTGGCCCGCCTCCCGTTCCAGCTCCAGCCCTTCCCGGGCAGGCCTTTGGCGCCTGCTGGTCCCCACGGGGCCGAGCCGGGCCCGCACGGCCCAGGGGATGCCCTGGCCCATCGGGCTCCCCAGGAAGCAGGAAGGTCGGGCTGGGAGGGCCCTGGCTTCCAGAGCCCCACACGGGTTTGAGTCCGTGGTCCGACCCGCGGGGCCTAAACGCCCACAGCCACGCCGAGACCCACACCTGGGACGTCTCTCCCTCTCTCTCCCTCTCCCTCTCCCTCTCTCCCTCTCTCCCTCTCTCCCTCTCGCCCTCTCTCCCTCTCTCCCTCTCTCCCTCCCTCTCCCGACAAGGAACGGGGACTTCTCCCTTGCCAGTCCAACTGCTCCATTTAGGTGATGCGCTCACCTCTAGTTCGTCTGGCTGGCACTCAAATGCCTCGGTAGTAGTTGCTCACACGGGGAGCCCTTTAGTAGAGTTCCGAGGCATCCCTTCTTTCCCTGTTTCTTCTGAGCCCTCGCTTTCAAATAGCATAAGGAGTGTATTTTGAGGTCAATAAAAGGTCCATTTTGCCTTCGACCATCGTTGCCGTCTCCCACTGATCCTTTCACACCATAAAGCTTCGTTCCACAGGAGAGGGATTTGAGATCCTGGGAAACGTGACTTCACAGGCACCGCATGCATTTCCGTTTTGGGGGGGGGGTTCGTTTTTCGGCTTGACACATGCCAAAGAAGGCCAACGCCCTGCCCAAACCCCAAATCTTCCAATGCCTTCCCCTGCCTTTCTCTTGGCACCAGGGAGGCCTTCTCCGAGCTGGCTCTGACCACCCGGGGGCTTCTGCGGAGAACTCCGACCCTGGCTCATGCCCTCCTCGGGGCATCTGCACTGGCCGTTCTGGCTCCTGGCCTTGCCCAAGATGTTCCCATGGCTGGTCCCGTGTCGCCCAGTCTCCGCTCAAAGGCCACCTCCTCCAGGAAGCCTTCTCTGGCCACCAGGGTGAAGGGGGGGGGGCCCTCCCCGGAGTCCCTCCCGATCACGGTTCCTTCGGGGCACGACTGCTGGCCACCAGCCCCCACCCCCGGGGCTCTCTGCTACAGGGATCTAGGGGCTCTTCCTACAGGGCACCTCCAAGTGGACGGCAGCCGGCCGCTCTGTGGGGCTGGGACCTGGTCGGGCTTGGGGCACCCTTGAGCCCCGCACGCAGGGCAGAGGGCAGGGGGGCAAGAGGCGGGGTCGGCATGGACGCATGAATGCGGTTTGGAAAGACGCTGGGAACGAGGTACTTCCCTCTCTACCCCAGGGCCTGGAGGCGGACACCAGGGCCCACTGGGCTCAAGGTGGATCGGGCCCAACCGGGCCCACCCCAGAGGCCCCCCTCAAGTGGGGACCCGCCAGGAGAGACGGGCTCTCCCACCTGTGGTCCCCTGAGTCTGTCAGGCTGTCCCATTCCTTCCCTCCCTTCCCTTCAACCAGAATCCGCCTTCCTCTCACAGCTCTGTCGTCTGAGGAGAAAGCTCAGGAACGGGCTTAGAGCGGAGTCCCTGGAGAAAAAGTTAGAGGGGTCCCTGTGACCCCCCAAGGATAAGATGTGCCTTTTTCTGGTGAGATGACGTGAGCCTGGGGCAGATGGGTGATCGTCCCTGTGTGTGCATGTGTATGTGTGTGTGTGTGTGTGTGTCTCTGTGTGTGTGTTTGTTTTATTATATCATGTATTAGCATGGATACACACATCTATGTATAGACACATAAGTTAATAAATGTCATACATGATTTGTGCATTATGAATGGAATATATATATATATTCCTTTTCTGCCGGAGAAGTTTAGTGTCCTTTCAAAGCTAACCCTTTTCTACTTTATATCACGAGACTGATTGGCCTATTTCTGTTTTCCTTTTCTTCTGCACCTGTGGCATATGGCAGTTTGCGGGCCAGGGTATTATCTGAGCCACATTTGCAGCCTCAGACACAGGTATGCCAATGCTGGGTCCAAACCCTCCTCCTTCTGGCCCAGGGATAGAACCAGCAATACCACCCAGACAAGCAGATCGTGAACCCCCTGTGCCACAGCGGGAACCCCTCCTGACCTAGTTGGAGAGGAAGCCTATTTTGCCCACCAAGGAAGGGCTCTATGACATCCTGTCTGTGACCATTCTTCAAAGCACGGTCAAGAAGGCATGAGAGCATCCAGCCCAGCTTGTGTCCCGGTCACTACCAGGGATGCACCCGAGGCTCCAGGTCCTGTGGGCAGATGCTGACATGCCCACAAACCCACCCACCTTGCAGAGCAGCCCTCTGTGTGTGACCATTGTTCCCAGTGGACAGATGGGGATCCTGGAATCACAGAACCAGTGGGTGACAAGGCCAGAGTGAGACATCTGAGGGCCTGTCTCTGGACCCCATACTCCAAACCAAGGTTCTCAAAGCGAGGTCCCCGAGAAGCAGGATCCTCCCTGCCTCGTAGCTTGGCGTTGTCGTTTTTCTTGGCTGACCCATGTCACCTGGAGGATGCCAGTCCAGAGCGCAAACCTGCGCCACAGCAGTTCCCGTCATGGCTCAGCAGAAAGGCATCTGACTAGGAGGCCCGAGGGCGTGGGTTCCATCCTTGGCCTCACTCAGTAGGGTGAGGATCCGGTGTTGCCGTGACCTGGGGTTTGGGTTGCGGACACGGCTTGGATCCGGCGTTGCTGTGGCTGTCGCTTCGGCCAGTGCCCGCAGCACCTAATCCACCCCTAGGCTGGGATCTTCCGTGTGCCACAGATGTGGCCCTAAATGGGCCAAAATAAAAACACCCCAAAACCAAAACCAAAACCAAAACTCTGCACCACACCAGTAACCAGAGCCAGAGCAGCGACACCACCAGATCCTGCTCCTGCTCAGCCATCGGGGACCTGCTTGGTCCCTGTTAGAAGGGCAGCGTTTTGGGCACTATTCCAGATCCACCAAAGCAGAAACCCTGGAGGCAGGGTCCAGCCCTCTGGGGGTGAGAAGAGCCTCTGCGGGTTTCTGACAGATGCTCAAACTTGAGAAGCATCACTGGAGTCCTTCCTGAAGGACGCAGATTTCTGATTGTATCACATCTTACAGCTTCAGAGCCACGTACATGCTCCGATATTAACCGGCTCCACACAATTCATGCAGGACCAGCAACCAGCTCCCCAACAGGGGACTCAAGCGTGGGCTGAGGGGTCAGTACGAGAAGCAAGGGTGAGAACTCTGGGCCGCTATGAACTGGCCCTCCCTCCATAGAACCCTCTGCCTCCAGGAAGAATGAAGCTAGTTTCAAATAGTTGGTCTAGGACTCTTTTCCCAGGAAAAAGCAAACTGCTTTCCTCTCAATATTTTTTGATTTATTGTTCTTTTTCCAGACATACCTGTGGCCTTTAGAAGTCCCAAGGCCACACCTGGGGCCTAGCGACCAGCCACGCCAAGCCATATTTGCGACCTACACTGCAGCTTATGGCCATGCTGGATCCTCAACCCACTGAACAGGCCAGGGATTGAACCTGCGTCCTCAGAGACAATGTCAGCTCCTTAACCCCCTGAACCACAAGGGGAACTCTACTGATTTCCTCTTTCCATTTCCCTCTGTTTTCTGGTAGGCAGCGCAGTGAGCGAAGAGTCATTCAGTGGGTGCGTCACATGGGAGAGGCAGCATGTTCTCATGCATCACCCTGGGAGGTCGTGACCATTGCTATGCCCATTTTGCAGTCAGGGATACTGAGGCTCAGCAAGGTGAATATGCTTGATGGCAGACAACGAGTAAGCAGGTGTTACAGCTTGGATGGGAACCCAGAACTGACAGGTTAAAAAGTCTGGATCTTGCCATAGCAATGCAAGGTCCTTTTAGCTGAGAGGTACCCCCAACCACAGCCCTTCGTCCCCTGGGAGTCCCCTGACCACGGTCATGTTGAATCCAAACTCACTCTGAATATACGTACAAGTCAGTGCGCCAAATGTTAGCCAAGCTGCCTAAATCCCAAGAAGGGTTTAGTCTTTGTGCTTAGTCATTCATTTAGTTATATGAAAAGCATTTTCTTTATACGTCAATACCCCCAAAACAAAAACCAGGCCACTTTGAAGAGCAGGCTACCATTTGCAGAAAAATAAACAAAGAATATTTTTATGCTTCTTATACTTCCATAAACATATTATATACGTACTTCCTTAAATAAGCTTCACGTATATCTAGGAAGATGCAAGTAAAAATGGTACCAGTGAGACTCAGTTCTAGCAGGTAGGGGTTTTTTTTTCCCAAACCATTTTCCATTTTTGGACCTTTGAACTACTTGGTATATGCCCATGAAAAGAAAAAAAAAGGACGAGGATGTAAACTCAGTGGATACTCTGTAATGAGCCTTCTGTTAAAAATCAACCCATTGAAAGGTACAACCAGCCTCTCCTCCAGTCTTTCCGACAACGGGCAATAGGGATTTTTTTTTTAATGGGAAAACATTGACATGCCCACTGTCAATAATTTCATATGAAAACATGTCAATACCTAACTTCTCTCCTCCTTTCCCTCACCCCTGCCACACCTCGGTGATAATTCTTATGCATGACTCCATCCATCCATCCGTCTACCTCCTTCACTGTCCGCACAGAGGTCACAGAGCACCCGTGTAGATTTACAATTTGCCTTTCCAGGAGCAATTGCGCTTTCTTCTCCTGCTGGAGGAGTTTCTCATTCTTTATATCATTATCTTTTGCATGTGCCATCACTTTTTAAAGAAATAACGGATAGTGTGTATTTCTCTTCTTTCTACTGTTAGAAATTAATGCCACAGTGTAGATTCCCTACGTCTAAGGTGATAGGATTTAGACTAATATCATTTTTCTAATAAAAATCAATTTAGCTGACTTATGCCCTGGGCAAAGTTTCTTTACTTCACTGCTTATTTACCAAACAGGAGGGCTAGTTTATATCTTTTTTTTTTTTTTTTTTTGGTCTTTTTTTGGGCCTCACCTGCATATAAGGAAATTCCTAGGCTAGGGGTCCAGTTGGAGCTAGAGCCACAGGCCTACTGCACAGTCACAACAACGTAGGATCCGAGCCATGTCTGCAACCTACACCACAGGTCACAGATCCTTAACCCACTGAACAAGACCAGGGATCAACCCCGCATCCTCATAGATATTGGTTGGGTTCGTTACCACTGAGCCAGAACAGGAACTCCCTAGCTGTATCTTTTTAAAACTCTAATGATAGTCTCATGGACAAAGTTAAGTCTCAGCTAAATTTTAAAAAGATCCATATACAAAAGTGGAGGTCATTTTTTATTTAACTGTAGACCTGGGCTCAGGAACCGAAGGACACCAGTGAAATCACACGTCCTCAGAATTGATTGACATATTACAGTTCTCTGAAGTCTTAAATCTCAAGTGAAGGTAAGAGACTAACTTATGTCTAAGTTACTTTAGACTTCAGCATATGGATGCGTATAACTTTTCCCATTGACTCCAAGAAAATAGTGTAGGCAACAGAGAAAGAAAAGTAATGCACAGAAAGAAGAGAGGATGAGACCACAAAAGTAATACGTATAATATTTTTTGCACCTTTTTTTTTTTTTTTTGCAATTGGGAACCACCAGAAGAAACTTAAATGGCTGCCAAATAGGAAGTGGTTTTATGGATAGGGTACAGCCAACTCAGGCCACCAACGTAAACATGAAAAGAATGAGGCCTTTGCTGCATGCCACGTTGGGAAGATGGGCAAATCTAACCACTGAGATAAAGGAAGCACTCCCATGGTACGCCAGCATTAATTTTAAAAAACACCACCACTAAATATAGGTATGTAGACCTGTGCTTTTTTGCATATATGTATGTAGCTATGTGCATCTACGCATATAAATTCCCACGAGGGACAGAGAGACACACACTAGAGGGAGGAGGGCGAGACCCAACATTAGGAGCAGAGCAAGAGTGGAAGGGCTTTTTAGATTTACTTTACCAGCTATCACAGCGCTGGGCTCTTTCACATGAATGCACGCCTTGTGTGTTACTAAGGATATTCCCAAGTGCAGGAGAAGCACACGCCGTCTCTGGCCTTGGAGTCAGATGCTTTCAGCATAAATGCATTTTACTCTTCTAAAATGTGGTGACTTAAAATTCATCCTTAGTCATAACAGCCAGGCAGCCCATTTGTGGCTCATTCATTTCCCCTAGAAAACAGTGAATAAACACAGCAGGATATAAATGCACATGTCCGGAGAAGATGAACTTTTACTAGTTCTGTCTTTTCAGAATTCTAAAGTGCGGACCTTACCAATTTCTTTGCCCTGTGTTTTTTTTCCCCCCATTCCAATGCATGGCGGTGACAAGGCATTGAATTACCAGTTTGTCACTAACGCCATAGGCTTTATTATGCCTTTGAACAGAAGCAGGGCTTAAAAAGAAAAGTTTTCTTAATAAGTAGCTGTTCATCCTTTGATATGCACATCTGGATCCCTGGTCTTATCTTGGGCATGCTAATGCTGCTTCCTGCAGATAATGATAAAAGAACAACTCAAAATAACAAAAAAGGAATAAAATGTGCCAGATGCCTAAAAAATGAGGCGGACAATGCATATAAAAGCAACCGGTTTTTCAATTCCGGAGAATAAACTCTCAACAATTGAAGTCATCATTTTAGTGGTCAATTGATGCAAGAATTTTCTTTTTTTTAAGGGATTAGGAAGCCAAAAAAAAAAAAAAAAAAAGCAAACATCAGCTGACAATCACCACCACATTCTGTTAGAAATTAAGAGGGAAATAAACCTGAGTGCGCTATAAATCACTTTGGGGTTTGATTTTGTGTCTGCTCTGCTGCCTTGTTTCTTCTTTTTTTCCTTTTTTCCTCACTTGGCTGTGACTTAACCAATATTAATTAAACGCCAAACAGAAAGATTTCGATTCATCAAATTTTCAGGAATTACAAAATACTTCAAACACACAGAAAAGCACCAAGAATAACATAAGGAATGTCTCTGTTTAACTACTTTTCCATTTTTCCTTTCTGTCCATTTTTTAAGAATACATCGTTTTCCTTCTAAGAAGAAGGCCTTCCAAACGTGATTTTCATAATTTCTACATCACCTCTGTTTGTTGAAAGAAGGTACTCTTATAAAAATATTATGATTTTCTCAGCTTTACTAAGTCTCAAAGGAACTTTCTTCCTCCACTCAGGGTGTAAATGGGTCTGGTGTTTTGAAAGTGAGATTAGCACTCAGGAAGAAAGAGTAGAATTGGTATAGAGATAGTTCATATACATATTTGACTTGTGGATATGACATTTGGTTACTTTCTGGACGACCTTTGTCCTTTGCGACTTTCCACAAAAAGCAGCGGTTAACCTGCTTGTCAATCTGTGAGCAGAGCACCAGGAGTCCGGTGGCTGATTGTGACATATATTAATAGGCAGGCAAATCTGAACTTCTGCTTTACAGAAACTGCCCCATTGAGTGGGAGCTGAGGATTGTGGGGAGGGCGAAAACGCAGCGGTCGTGTCCCCCTGTGGTTTGGACCCTTCTTCCGTCAACCAGATAACACTCACGAACTGACTCTGCATTAGCATACAGCAGGCATGGGAAAATGATAAACTCCTGTTACCACTGTCATGGCAACTGAAAAAATGGCTGCTTTGGGGAGCAAGGTCCACAGGAGAAGAAAAGCAAAGACCCCGTCTCTTTCTTCTGTTTGACATCTGTTGTTTAACATACAAAATTGTATTATCATGATGCTTGCTGGTCGGCCAGGACTAAAGCCAGCCTAGGAGCTGTGAAAACCGTACTCCCCCCTTGGCCCACTCCCTAACCTTTACCGTAAGAGTGTATAAGCTGACCCTGAACATTTTCACCGAGGGCTGCAAATTCCCTCCCTTTGCAGCCCAGGTACAAAGTGTGAATGGCTCCCCCCAACACCCCGGGGCGGGGGGTGCAGTGCGGGGGAGGGGCTTGTGGCGGTGGGGGTGGGGTGCAGGCGAAGGATGATACAGCACAAACCAGGCTCTTCATTTTGTACTTGCTTTTCTAAATGATCCATTCCTCTCTCTCTGCCCTCCACATCCCTTTCCCTCAAAAACATTTTGGATTCTTCTAAGAGCAATTTGGGCAGAGCTCGTGAACATGAGTAAATAAGGAAGCAGACTGGCTGCTAGAGCCCTGACCCGGGAGTGGCTGGACAAGCGACAGTATTTCCTTCTCTACACTGCCCTTTCCCCAATTTTTTAAATCAGCTACCTGTATCCCTCTCATACCCAGCAAAAATATTCAATAAGTGTTTTAAATGGGGCTATAGAAATTGGTCTCTGGAAGAACGTCAATGCCAACACTCAGGTTAAAAATTCCATCTTATCCAATCATGCCACTTGAAGCATGTGCTTGGTTCATATATATGTACGTATATGTATTTAGTTGCATATGCATTTCAATACATAATACATACATATTTTAATACATATGTGTTATGTACACATTTACAGGTTTGTACATATTTGCATATTACACAAATACATAAATGTTTATGCATGTATAAATACACATTTAATAACATGTATCTGTATTAAAGCAATTCATATTTTAACATATTTTTTAAGGAGAAAATTCCAGTGAAACAACTTTCCAACATTTTTGTTCTCTGTCTCTTCACAGTTGTGTAAACAGAACAAACCAGGCCCAATTTGGGGTTGTTTTCACAACATCGCCTTGAAACGGCTGTTAAAGTTTCCTTTGGGGCCTCTCTTAAAATGGACTACATTGAAATTTTCAGAACAGCGAGATTAAGCCCAAAGACAGGAGAAAATCAGCGCCAGGCTCACAAAAGAGAGTCCGCCTCCATCCTTCATCAGCATAGTTGGGAAAGGAAGGCAGTAAAACAAAAAGAATCTGTTGACTGGAGCCCTGGCTCCTTTGCACATGTGCGTTTTGGAGCATCTTCCCCGTTTTAAGACAGATCATAACCAATATGCAGGCTTGCGGGGGGCGGGGGGGGGATACAGAAGCAAAAAAATCAAAAGGGTCAGAATGGCTGTTTGCTTTTCCAAACTGATGGAGTAAATACACAATGTGCCACCTGGGGAAGCCCACTAGCTAAGTCCTAATACTGTCCACCGTAACCACAGGGATTTCTCGGACACACTGGCATCACTGGAGGAAGGCAGCTGCCAGGAACCAGCCCAGGGTGGGTCAAGCCCTTACGAAGCTCTCAGGGCCTCTCAATGCTTGACACGATGAAGGTCTTAAGTTTAATCCTGCTGACATCCCTGTGAGGAGGGTGTTATTATTATTCCCAGAAAAACAATGGGGTTGCTTGATGATATCAAGACTTGCCCCCTGGCCTTCTACTTCTCAGATATTCCAGTCTCAGGTCATTTCTGCTTCTGTTTTTGGCTTTCAGTCCCATCAGCATAATCTTTGTCAGAGGGTGAGAGCTTTACATTTGCAATTCTAGAATTTTCTTTCTGCTGGGTTTCCGGCAGCCCACTGCTGGTTATTATTATTATTTTCTTAGCATCTCTAATTGCACATCAAACGAGTCAAGCCCTAGAAGCAGTCCTAGGATGTTTCCTGGGGAAGGGGGTGGAGGTCCCTTTGGGATTTCTTTCTCTCTTTGCAGTTTAAGATTTTGAAAGGCAAAACTTTCTGGAGCAGGGAGAGTAAATTCTCTGAGCCAGTGCTTTCAATTCAAATCTCCACTTTCCTTCCTCCCTAGTCTTCTCACTGGATGTTTGGGGCTCAAACCTGCTTTCTGACAATTCTCTAACGACGTCATTCCCAAATCTGACAGTGTATTCAATCACCTGCTGAATGTTCCAAAAATGAGTTCTCAGGCTTTGCTTCTGACCTACAAGACAAGACTCTGAAGGTCTAGAAACTAGACTAATTGTAAGAGTGCCCTCACTTGAACCTCAAGGATCCGAAAGAGCTGTGGGCACAGCAGGATACACGTGGATTTAATGTCACGAGAATCATTTGGATTACTGACCACGTCACATCTCTGGAAATACCACCGGCTCAGAGAAACCACCTCCATGTTCCTGAAACCCCCAGTCCTCTTCAATGCATAGAGTTGGTGGCATTTACTTCCATGTTTATCATCTGTTTTTCCTGCCATCTGCAGGATGGCAGCTCTGCCCTCTTCCTGGTCAAGTCACAGTGCCCAGGTTGGTGCATGCACGTCTTGGGGACTCGATTTGTTTGTGCTGCGTGACTACTGCACGATTTGACTATAAATACTATCAGCAAGGAGGGACCCACCCTGGTCCTCTTCTAATTTGACCTCCCTATTGTACAGATGCTGGAAGGCAGACCAGAGACGGACCCTCACAGTTGAGCCTCTCAGCTCAGGTCTGCTGAAGCCACCTTCTATTCCTAGGATGCGTGGGATTTTTGGTTTTGCTTTTGTCTTTTTAAATCACAGTTGATTTACAATGTTGTGCCAATTTCTGCTATACAGCAAAGGGACCTCGTCATACATATATACCCATTTCTTTTATTATCTTCCATCATGGTCTATCCCAAGAGACTGGATATATTTCCCTGTGCTGTGTGGTAGGACTTCATCGCTCAGCCATGATTTTTTTTTTTTTTTTTTTAAATACTGAAAGATGTGCTTTGTAGCTTTGTTTGTGGTAGCAAAAAACTGGAAACAAAAGGAATAAATACTGGCACGTTCATATTGTGGACTATTATACCATCGGCTCTTTGGATCTGTGGAGATGGAACCTGCAGTGACAGAGGGCTGCCTGTACTCTGTTATCTGCCGGAAGGGACGTGGATTTGGGCATGGCGGGTGGGAGACCTGGAACCAATGCCCCAGGGGTTACTGAGTGACGACTGTGCAGATAATACAGTAAAACAGTAAGTAAAAAGGAATACATCTATTAAGAATTGTGTCAGATGAATTTCCATGAAGTATTGTTGAGTGACAAGAATAAGATGAAGTAAAGTGCCAAATATTACTCCGTTTCAGTAAAACAAATGATGATAAACTATCGCTGCCCAGAATTAATTGATCCTGGATTAAAATCTGAAACTACAGGAACGTCACTGCAAAGACTGGTTCTGTGCGGGGGCTGAGTGGGATGCAGGAGCCTTAGGGAAAAGGGGCGGAAGGTTGGGAGAAATCAGGAAATAAAGTGAAGAAAATTAGATAACTGTAATAGTAAACATCATATATTTATGAAACATAATTATGCACATGCACATATATAAACAAGATCGCCTTTTTTAAAAATGGGAGATGCACCTAACGTGACGGGAGAAAAATACAGAGCTTTGAATGTATTTTTTTAGAAAAGAAAGGTTCAGAATAAATAAGGTAATGTTTAAATTAGGAATTTAGTAGAAAGAGAAACAAGGTACGTGCAAAGAAAGATGGAATAAAAGGAAATCACTCACTTGCCATTTTTAACAATAGAAATGTCTTAAAGCTAAAACGCAATGTTAACGGTAGTTTCTTGTGGGTGAAGGATAAGGGGATGATCATTGTATTATTTTTTCTATTTTTCTATATTTTTATTTTTTCACTTTTTACATTTCTGGCCACCCCGACTGGATGCAGAAGTTCCCAGGCCATGGATCGAACCCGAGCCACAGCAGGGACAACACTGGATCCTTAGCCTGCTGCACCACCATGGACCTCCCTTCTGTACTTGTAAACTGTCTTGTTAGAAAAAAAACGTATGAAAAGACA
Source organism: Sus scrofa (assembly GCF_054392235.1). Lineage (NCBI taxonomy): Eukaryota > Metazoa > Chordata > Mammalia > Artiodactyla > Suidae > Sus > Sus scrofa. Next base: position 61,015,792 of record NC_139399.1, read on the forward strand.
AGCTCTGTAATGTCCTCATGAGGGTCCCTCACGTTCAGCGGCAGGAGGCCCACTCTGTCCTGTGGGCTGCTGCCCGCCCAACAGGGCTTCCTCATCAGAGAATAAAAATTAACCAGGGGGCCCCTGAGGGTGATTTTCCTCCTCCTGCCTCGACTTCTCTTCCTACTGCCCCCCCAGGGTCAGAGTTTTGTCTGCTTTTGTTGTTTCGATGGTGGAGCACATCCTGGAGACAGCTGGGGTTCCAACCCTGGAGCTGCCAAGGATGAGCGGTGGGATTTTCTTCAAAGATCCAAGGCGAGAAGGTGGGTAAGGTGCTCCAGCAGAGAGAGGCGTGGAGAAAAGGCGCCTCCTTTTTTCCCATCTCTATGGATTCTGCTTCCATGTCTTAGTAGCTCATTCTGAAACCTCCCTTCTCCCAGGTTTTTCTGCAGGTGTTGGTTCTGGATAGTTCTCCTATCTTCCTACTCTCACCTCCAGCCTACATACGTCTTCATGAGCCAGGCAGTGGGCACCCAGTGTAATAACCGAGAACTCACACCTGTCTTCCCAGGGGGTCCAGTGGGGAGGGTAGACACCCAAGGGGAGTCCAGGGGCTACAGTGCAGGGCTAGGGCAGCCTCCTGGCAAATGCCAATTTCGCTGGGGCTCAGTTTCCTCTTGGGTACAACCAGCCTCCCAGACTGGGTATATACATTGAGGATGCGGCGAGAATGGGGGCTTTATATTCGTTTCTGGTGTGTCTTCCCTCTACTGTCCATGAGGCCACAGTCTTTGATGGTTTCCTGCACCACGTGGTTTTCTTAGAGCCTTGACTAGTACCTGGCACATACAGGTAAGTCTATAAATGTTTGTTGCGTTAATTCCTTTTGCCTTAGAGAATGACTTCAGAATTTATTTATTTATTTAGTCTTTTTTGCCATTTCTTGGGCCACTCTCATGGCATATGGAGGTTCCCAGGCTAGGGGTCAAATCAGAACCATAGCCACCGGCCTACGCCAGAGCCACAGCAACTCGGGATCCAAGCCGTGTCTGCAACCTACACCACAGCTCATGGCAACGCAGGATCCTTAACCCACCAAGCAAGGCCAGGGATCGAACCCGCAACCTCATGGTTCCTAGTCGGATTCCTTAACCACTGAGCCACAACGGGAACTCCCTGATTTCAGAATTTAAAAGAAACTTCTCTTGTTTCTCTAAAAGGAAAGATTTTTAAGGGTTTAATCTAAAGAACATAACTAGTCATTGAATTAGGTTGTAGGGAATTCATACCTTCAGCTTTAACTAGATGTCATCAATTGTTTTCATTTGTAGCAATTTTCACTCCCAAATAGCAGTTTATAAGGGGTCCCCTTTGTCTGCATTGTTTCTAGAATAGGTATGACCAGTCTTTTATTTCTACTATTTATTTATTTTTAAATCTCAAGGCAGTATGTATCTATGGTCCCAGATCTACTGTTGGTTTTGTTCTCGCATATGGCATATGCAGAAGTTCCTGGGCCAGGGATTGCACCCAGGCCACACCTGTAACCAGAGCCACAGCAGTAACAGTGCCGGACCCTTAATCCACTGAGTCATCAGGGGACTCCTATTTATTTATTTATTTATTTATTTATTTGTCTTTTTGCCTTTTCTAGGGCCGCTCTCGTGGCATATGGAGGTTCCCAGGCTAGGGGTCCAATCGGAGCTGTAGCTGCTGGCCTGTGCCACAGCCACAGCAATGCCAGATCTGAGCCGCATCTGCGACCTACACCACAGCTCATGGCAACACCAGATCCTTAACCCACTGAGCAAAGCCAGGGGTCGAACCCACAACCTCACGGTTCCTAGTCGGATTCGTTAACCACTGAGCCATGATGAGAACTCCTATTTAGTCTTTTTTTTTTTCCTATTTATTTTTGATAGGCAAGAAGTAGATTTATTGAAAGAGATACACATTCCATAGGCAGAATGCAGTTCATCCCAAAAGGCTTGAGAGCCCTATCTGTCTTTAAATGCTTTGCCATGATTCCTCTATATTTTAAAAGTTTATATAATTTTATTTTTTTGTCTTTTTAGGGCCATGCCCACGGCATATGGAAGTTCCCAGGCTAGGGGTCGAATTGGAGCTGTAGCTGCTGGCCTACACCCATGGCAACACCAGATTCGAGCCTCATCCACGACCCACACTGCAGCTCCCAGCAATGCCAGATCCTGAACCCGCTGAGCGAGGCGAGGGATTAAATTCGCATCCTCATGGATGTGGCCGAGTTCTTAACCGGCTGAATCGTACAGGAACTCCACGATTTCTCCTTAAAGAGGAGCGTGCGGACGAAGTTTTCACTTTAGACTATACCACACCTTCAAACATTTTTCTTAAAACACTGTTTCTAGATTTCAACACTGTTATCACTCTGGATCTCAGCTCACATCCCCCCACCCCGCCTGGGAAGCCTTCCCTGAATCCCTGTAGAGGTCGGTTTCCTTTCGGTCCCTTTCCATCCCATCACTCTGTTATTTCCGGCATGAAGGACTGAATCTGAAACAATCTCTCGGATGGTCCTTGTTCATGGCTTTTCCCCAAGGGTCTATAAGGGCTCTTATCTGTCATCACCAGACCTCCGGGCCTGGCTCAGAGCCTGGCACAGAGTAGGAATGCAAGACGAACTTAGAGAATAAAGGGAAGAGTAGATTGCTTTTTTGAACGCCAAAGCCGGTTTAGGCATATATTAAATATTGGACTTATTTTTTTAAAAATCCTGATGATGTTAGGCAAGAGCTATTATCAGATTGTCTTCCTCCTTTATTTTGCCTTTATTACTTTTTTTTTCTTTTTAGGCACATGGAAGTTCACCTGCAGCATATGGAGGTTCCCAGGTTAGGGCTTGAATTGGAGCTACAGCTGCTGGCCTACACCACAACCAAAGCAGCACCAGATCCAAGCTGCATCCACAACCTATAATGCAGCTGGCAGCAATGCCAGGTCTCTGACACAGGGAACGGGGCCAGGGATTGAACCCACATCCTCAAGGACCCTATGTCAGGCTCTTAACCAGCTGAGTTCCTGGGAACTCCCCTTATCATTTTTGAACCACAGACTCTGTAATTCATTCAGCAAGTGTTTATCAATCACTTATTTGCCAGTGACTGTGCCATGAATCCACTCACGGGATGAAGACCGTATTATTTGTCTGTTATTTTGCTGGCAGTGGGCTTGCATGACTAAGATAGAATGAAATATAAAATCTGGATTCAAGAAATGAAATGTAAAATCTGGCTTGTGTATAAGTGTGTGTCTTGTCCTTCAAAAGAAGGACAATTTGGAGTTCCTTTGGAGACAGCAGGTTAAGGATCTGACATTATCACTGCAGTGGCATGGGTTCGATTCCTGGCCCAGGAACTTGACACGTGCTGTAAGAGTGCCCCCCCCCAAAAAGGATACTTTTTTTAGTAGAGCAGTAATAGTGGGAATAACGATGAGAGCTAAAATTTGCTTAATGTTTATCATGTGCCAGGCCCTGAACTAGTTGCTTTACATGAATTATATTGTTTGTTTTTTGCTTTTAGGGCCACTCCAGCAGCACATGGCTGTTCCTAGGCCTGGGGTTGAATTGGAGCTGTAGCTGCCGGCCTATGCCACAGCCACAGCAATGCAGGATCCAAGCCGTGTCTGTGGCCTACACCACCGCTCACGACAACACCGGATCCTTAACCGACAGAGTGAGGCCAGAGGTGGAACCAGCAGCCTCATGGAAACTAGTCAGGTTCATTATCGCTGTGCCACAACAGGAACTCGTTGCATGAATTATATTTTTAATCATCAGAAAAACCAAACAGGGTAGTTACTATTACAGTGCAGTCACTACCATTTAACCTTCCTGAATTCGACTATGTATGTGGGGTGGGGGCGGAGGGGGGGAGGAGGGAGTGAGAGAAAGATTAAATCGTGTGCACCGTTTCAGCAAAGACATGAAGTGGGCATCCTTTCCCTGGTGCCGAGCTCTCTCTGGCCCCTGTCTGCACCACCAGGGTAACAGAAGCGTGTTCTAGGGTAATTTTTGATCATACTTGATTTTTTCCCCCTCTACACACTCGCTTTGAGAACCAACTCCTTTGAAACTGAAGGTTCAGAGGAGCTGACTGTCCCCTCTAGCAAAGTTACATGTCTGCCCAACAGGATTCAACCACCCCTGGGACCAGACTCTTGGATGCTAACACGTCTCCTGAATTCAACAAGGAGCCAGGAGTTATCCTCCTGACCCAGGCCCGCTTTCCCGCAGCCTTTGTTATCGGTTATAAAGACCTTCTCCTTCAAAGAACAGAGCCGAGCAGGTGCTAGCGAAGAGGGTGCTAAAGTCTTTCACCGGAAGTCTTGTAACCTACAACAGATTCTAGACTCATGTGGATGCACTGGATGCGCTGTATGGAGACAGAGGAAAAGACAGGTTACTCTAAGCCCAGGATTCTGTGACCATCTCAGTGTTTCCCAAATTTCCGTGATCGCAGAAATCACTTGCTAAGAAACAAAAACAAAAAAATGCACATTCAAGCAAACAAAACAAAACAAGGTGCCTGGTGCCTGGTAAGCGGTCAATAAATACTTGTTGGAAAAGTGATGGAAGTAAAAGAATCATAGATTAAAAAACAAAATATAGGATCTGATTTTTACTAACAACTTTTCCCAAACCGTGTTTCCGCCTTACGTTGATACACAAACACACACACACACCCCTACACTTGTTTTATAAGTTTGTTTTGTTTTTGCTTTTGTTTTGTTTTTTGTCTTTTTAGGGCCGCACTTGTGACATATGGAGGTTGCAGTTGGAGCTATAGCCACCAGCCTACACCCCAGCCACAGCAGCTCAGGATCCGAGCCGCCTCTGTGATCTACACCATAGCTCACGGCAACACCAGATCCTTAACCCACTGAGCAAGGCCAGGGATTGAACCGTGTCCTCACGGGTGCTAGTTGGGTTTGCTAACCGCTGAGCCACAACGGAACTCTTAAGTTTGTATCATTGTGGATGAAATCTTTAAAAGTGTTTTACAAACTTTTTTTTTTTTTTTTGTCTTTTTGTCTTTTCTAGGGCTGCACCCACGGCACATGGAGGTTCCCAGGCTATGGGCTCGAATTGGAGCTGTTGCCGCTGGCCTACGCCAAAGCCACAGCAATGCCAGATCCAAGCCACGTCTGCAGCCTACACCACAGCCCACAGCAACACCGGATCCTTAACCCTCTGAGAAAGGCCAGGGATTGAACCCACAACCTCATGGTTCCTAGTTGGATTAGTTAACCACTGAGCCATGAAGGGAATTCCCTTCTTTTTTTTTTTGCTTTTTAGGGCTGTGCGCATGGCATATGGAGGTTCCCAAGGCTTGGGGCTGAATCAGAGCTACAGCTGCTGGCCCACACCACAGCCACAACAACAATGGATCCAAGCCGCATCTGTGCCCTCACCACAGCTCACGGCAACGCTGGATCCTTAACCCACTGAGCAAGGCCAAGGATTGAACTGCCATCCTCATGGATTCTAGTCGGATTCGTTTCTGCTGTGCCACATGGGAACGCCACAAGCCATTTACTCTTTGGGAGTTCTCTTGCGGCACAGACGGCTAAGGATCTGGCAGTGTCACTGCAGTGGCTTGGGAATGGGATCCATCCCTGGCCTGGGAACTTCTGCACGCTGTGTGTGTGGCCAAAAAAAACCCAAAAAAAGGCAGTCCTTTTTGGGGAGAGAGAAACTGTCTTTGCTCTTAAGGTGCTTGAATTTTTGATAATTTAATAATAAGAACCCAATAGTTTTAATAATTAATTTTAGTCATTTTAAAATAATAAGAGCTAATCGTTTTGTAATTTTAATGATGGACTAAAATGAACAATTCAAAAACTCAAGATGTTGGGAGCATGATGTTCTTTTTTCTATAACTACCTGCCACTGATTTTCACTTACAAAATTAAATTGAGAAGTATTCATCAAAAGTCTGCCTTCCTCGAGGCCCAGAGCCCGGCATTCTCGGGATAAAGAAGCCCACGCCCTGCCCTGGAGCTATTTTACGATTTGACCAAGGACATATGTTATTCCGTGTGCAAACGGAACGAGATGAGACTGAAAGTGTAGCTTAAGATGACATCAGAAAGGAAATGCAGATAGATTACTGCCAGGAAGGGTGTGGGGAAAAAGGCGTCCAGGTGGTGTGCAGAGACAGAGTCCAAAGAGGCCGAGTCCAATAACCTGAGAGGAACACGAGCAAAGGTTCCTTGAAAAGCCCTTAGACGTATGAAAAGACGCCCAGCCTGGCCACGAGAGGAGGGCAAACGGCACCCTCAAGGCCGCGGCGGCTCCCGCTATCGCGCCGGCAGAGGACAAACAAAGGTGATGATTGCCGTCGGGCGAAGGCACCGCTCCCACACCGCAGGTGCAACTGTCGACGGTGGGCTCTCCCGGGAAGATATTCGGCCGTGAAACCCACCCTAAACGTGCCCCTACCCCCAGACCAGAAATTCCAGTTCTGGGAAGGGCCCTCCAGTGCATCCGCACATAAACAAAATGACAGACATGCAAGATTACTCACTGAGGCCTTCCTTGTGGGAGAAAGAGATTGAGGAGAAAAGCAACTAAAAAGTCCATGAACAGGGCCAGCTTCTGTCACTTAGAGGAGAGCCATGCAACGGACGTCTCTGTGGCTACTAAAAAAGGGCTAATATTTATTGAATGTGCCAGGAATTACTCTAAGTCTTTCCTTTTTCCTTTCTTTCTTTCTTTCTTTCTTTCTTTCTTTTTTTTTTTTTTTAAGGCTGCACCTGCAGCATATGGAAGCTCCCAGGCTGGGGATCAAATTGGAGCTGCAGCTGTGGTCTATACCACAGCTACAGCAACAGCAGATCCAAGCCACATCTTTGACCTACACCACAGCTCAGGGAAATGCCAGATCCTAAACCCACTGAGTGAGGCCAGGGGTCGAACCCACATCCTCACAGACACCGTGTCACGTTCTTAACCCACTGAGCCACAATAGGAACTTCCATTCTAAGTCATAAGTGCTTCTTTACTTACTTAATGCTCTCAATACCCTTCTGGAGTGTTTAAGTATCGTCCCCTCCACCTCACAGAGGAGGAAACTGAGGCATAGAGAAATTTAGTAACTTGCCCAGTGTTACGCAACTAGCAAGCAGCCTGGTTAGTGTTAAGCGAAAAAGATCAAGGTACGGACAGTGTGTATATAGGGCTCATGTTTGTGTAGAGAAGAGAGTAAAAAACAATATATGCGTATATCTAGGTATTTACGTAGACACACGTGAGCAGGATACATATGTTCACATATGCTTTTGGAGTTTAGAACATCTCTGGAAGGAGGCAGGGGAATCTGAGAATCTATTAACTGTGGCTGCCTCTGGGGCTGGAAACTTAGTTTCTGAAAGACAAGGAGGAGGTAACATTTACTTTTCACTGTATAGAATTTTTTTTTTTTTTTGGTCTATTTTAGGGCTGTACCTGTGGCATGTGGAGGTTCCCAGGCTAGGGGTCAAATCAGAACTGTAGCCACTGGCCCACGTTCCAGCCACAGCAACACCGGATCCCAGCCACATCTGCGACCTACACCACAGCTCACAGCAACGCCGGGTCCTTAACCCACTGAACGTGGCCAGGGATCAAACCTGCATCCTCAAGGATACTAGTCAGATTCATTTCCCCTGAGCCACGACGGGAACTCCTACACTGTATAGAATTTCGCACCCACTAAACTTTCGTATCACATATGTGCAATACCTATTCAACAACTTTACAAGTTCAATTAAAAAGACTTTTTTTGAATAGATAGAAGGGGAAGGAACTGGAGGTCATTCTTTCAAGCTCTGTCTTTCTTCACAGAGTACAGGAGTTCCTAGGCCAGGGATGGAACCTGAGCCACATCAGTGGCAATGCTGAATCCTTAACGGCTAGGCCACCAGGGAACTCGCTGACAAGCTCTCTCTGGATGTGTATAGTCCAATACAGTAGCCACTGGCACAGGTGGCTCCTGGGCACTTGAGATGCAGCTGGTCTGGGCTGAGATGTCCCCTAAGTGTAAAAGACACACCTGATTTCAAAGACTTAGTATGAAAAGAAAGTCTAATATTGAATAAGTTTTTGTATCAATGATGTGTTGAAATGTTAGATATATTTGGTTAAATAAGATATATTGTAAAAAAAATTAATTTCACCTTTTAGCTTTTTGTTTCTTTTTGCTTTTTAAAGAAAGCTAATAGAAAATTTAAAATTACAGATTTAAATTTCTGTCATGCCTCCGTGGTAACAAACCTGACTAGTATCTACAAGGATGCAGTGTTGATCCCTGGCCTTGCACAGTGGGTTAAGGATCCGGTGTTGCCATGAGCTGTGGTGTAGGTCACAGATGCAGCTTGAATCTGGTGTTGCTGTGGCTGTGGTGTATGCTGGCAGCTGCAGCTCTGATTCAACCTGGGAACTTCCATAGGCCACAGGTGTGACCCTAAAAAGAAAAAATAAAATAAGGGTGGGGCCCTAATGAAATAAGACTGATGTCTTTATAAGAGACAGAGACACCAGAGATCTCTTTCTTCCCTCAAATGCACAGAGAAAAGGCCATTTGAGGACACAGCACGAAGGCATGATCTACATGCCGAAGGCAAAGGTCTCACCAGAAACCAACCTTGACCTTGGACTTCCAGCCTCCATTGTGAGAGAATACATTTCTGTTGTTACACCATCCAGTCTGTGGTTTTCTATGATGGAAACCCAAGGTGACTGATACGAAAGGAAGAAACGAAGGAAGGAAGGAAGGAAGGAAGAGAAGGCAAAGCACCACGTGAGGGAGGAGACGCCTTTCTGTACAGAAAGCAATGTGACTGTCCCCGTCTGTCTCACAGGTAGGGTCACAGGTGCGAGGCTGAGTGGGGCTTTGAGCCCAGCACAGGTGACTTTCAAAGCCTGTGTCCTTAACCATCAGGGTGGAGGTGAATCCCATAAACTTTCGGAGTACTCTATGATACCCCTTATTTCAAGTGTGAGGCAGTTCCATTTCTCACGTGTCAAGGGAGATGGGAGAGGGAAACGCTGTGAACATCCCCTCATCAGGATGTCTTCAGCCGCAAGTGACATTAGAGGGATGAAACCTGGGTGACCATTAGGGCCATCTTTTACTTCACTTTACAGGACCCCAGAGGTTGGCTGTTCCAGGACCTTTTCAGGAGATCACCAGCACCACTAAGAAACCAGCCCTCCTCTTTCGTTGTGGCTGCTGACGTGCCATCCACACTAAGGAAGACGCGGAAACTCAGGGGCCACGTGAGCCACGGCCATGGCTGCATCGGCAAACACCAGAAGCCCCCAGGAGGCCAGGATAATGCTGGTGGCATGCATTGTTACAGGATCAACCTCGACAAATATCACCCGGGATACTCTGGGAAAGTTGGTATGAGGCGGTACCACTTAAAGAGGAACCAGGGCTTCTGCCCACTGTCAACCTTGACAAATTGTGGACCTTGATCAGTGAGCAGACATGGGTAAATGCTACAAAGAACAAGACTGGAGCTGCCCCATCACTGATGTGGTACGATCGGCTACTACACAATTCTAGGGAAGAGAAAGCTCCCAAAGCAGCCTGTCATCGTGAAGATCAAATTCTTCAGCAGACGAGCTAAAGAGAAGATTGAGGGTGTGTGGGGGGGTCCTGTGTCCTGGTAGCTTGAAACCACATGGTGGGAAATTCATTAAATGTTAACATGTGGGGAAAAGGAGGAGGAGGAGGAGAAGAAACCAGCCCTCTCCATCCTTCCACTGCATCATACTTGTCATTTTCACTTTGGCCCTGAGCAAGTGTCCTCATAGTCACAAAATGGCTGCTGCGGCCCCAGCACTTCCTCCCACGACAATATCAAATGCAGGAAAAGGGGATCTATCCTTGAGCATCCATCTGTATAGAGAAGGAGAACCTTCCTGCAAAAGTCCTCCAGCAGGTTTTCCCTTTCATCTGTGGCCAAAACTGGGTCACATGTGTACTTCTGGAACATTCTCTGGCAAGAGGGCTCAATGGATGGGTGGAGAGGTGGTGGGAGCTCACTTTTCTTGAGTACCCACCTCCAGATACTGGAATAGAATTTGAGATCTGATCTCAAGGGAGAAAGGGAAGGTGGTGGTTGGGTACCTGATCACCACCTTTACTTGCAATCTTGTTTCAAGAAAAGTTCACTTGTGAAGCTGGGTCACTGCAGTTCACCCCAGAAGTCCCTAGATCCCCTATTGCGTTGAACTGTGTCTTCACGTTTCAGGCTTTCAAATAACCTTGCTGCTGCCAAGGAGATAAATTGAGATGCTAAACTGCAAGGCAGGATCCTTCCACTATGAAAATACTGCTGGTAATTAAAACCTCCAATTACAGGCAGTCAGATTAGTGAGACTAGCAGGGTATATTTTACCTAGTAATTCAATTGAGGTTACCAAAGATGGAAAGAGATAAATTTAAAGAGCCTTAAGCTTGACAAAGAAAATGGTATGAAATCAATTTGTATGAAAGTTTCCCCCAGTCAGAACTTCCTGGAAGAAGGCAGTTGCACAGAACGTAGGTTCTTCTGGGTTAAAATCCTTCCCAAGACTGTCCTGTATGTTTAAAAGTAACCGGACACTGATGTCAGGAGTTTAGCATCTAATTGTGAAAAAACAAACAAACAAACAAAAGGAATGTTGGAGTTCCCATCGTGGCTCAGTGGTAACGAGCCAGACTGGTATCCACGAGGATTTGAGTTCAATCCCTGGCCTTGCTCAGTGGGTTAAGGATCTGGTGTTGCCATGAGCTGTGGTGTAGGTCGCAGACACAGCTCAGATCCCACGTTGCTGTGGCTGTGGTGCAGGCCAGAAGCTATCGCTCCTATTTGACCCCTAGCCTGAGAACTTCCATATGCTGCATGTGTGGCCCTAAAAAGAAAAGAAGAGGAAAAAAAAAAAAAAAAAAGGGTAATGAATAGTCCATAGTGTGCTTTCCTCACATTACTTATTACTTTTCTTTCCGAGGAGGATCCCTGGTTCCATATCCTGCACCAATTTACATGGGGGGAAATAATGAGATGAAAAAAAGAATTGAATTGTTGACGGTACCCATCTAGTCGGTGGTTTGAGGCCATCTTTCCCTAAGGATGGTCTGTTAATTCAAGTGAAGGGAAGCGCTTATGCTCATAAAAGGGGTGGTAATGCTTCTGATCGCAACAGCTAACCTTTCCACATCACCAGCCATAAACCCGACACGGTGCAATGTACTTTCGCGTATAAGACTAGGATCACAAACTGGGCTGCCACGAACCCAACTACCCAATGAAGGGGATCGCTCAGTGACTCCCACTTCACAACTAAGGAAGTTGCAATAGCAAGAGGGTAAGTGACCGTCCTGAGTCAGGATGCTTAAGACTTAGTTCCCGCCCTCGCCGACAAGCCATGTAACTGCAGCAGGTTGAAGTGAGCTCCCTCTAAAGTAGAGGCCCGCATCCTCCTCCCCGTGCCTGTGAACGTGATGTCAATTGGGAAAAGGGTCTTTGCAAATAATTAAAGGTAAGGATCTCGAGCTAAGATAATTCTGGATTATCTAGGTGGACCCTAAATCCAATGACATAGGTTCTTATTAAAAAAGGAGAAGCCAGAGACACAGAGGGAGGGTCGTGTGAAGACGAAGCAGAGGCTGCAGTGATGTGGCCGCAAGGCAAGAAATGCCAGGAGCCGCCAGGAGGTCAGGAAGGATTCTCCCCCAGAACCTTTGGAGAGCCTGGCCCTGCTGACACCTTGATTTGGGACTTGTGTGCTCCACAACTCTGAGAAAATACATTTCTGTTGGGTCAAGCCATCCAGTTAGTGGTAATTTGTTTTGAAAACTCATGCAATAGGGGATTAATGCAATACCAACAAGCAAATCACACTGGGCTTTGGTTTCCTCCTCTGTAACAGGCGTCTTAGTACTGCCAAGAACATACTTTGTTACCTCAAATTCTCACTGCTGACAGATGGAAAGGTACATTTTCAAGATTTCCATGTTACAAATGAGAACACTGAGTTTTGGTTTTGTTTGTTTTGTTTTTTGTTTGGGCTGCACCTGCTGCATGTGGAAATTCCTGGGCCCAAGACTGAAACTGCGCTGCAGTAGTGAGCCAAGCCACACCAGTGACAATGCCAGGTTCTTAACCTCCTGAGCCACCCTGGAACTCTGAGAAGACTGAGGTTTGGGGAGGTCACGTGATTGCTTCTGACCACCCAGCTCTGAAGAGGCATGAGAGCTTTGCCATCAGCAAGCTGGGTTTAAATCCTGGCCCTGTCACTTCCTGGCTCTGTAACTTTGGGCAAGTTAACAAAACTTTTTGAGTCTCAGTTTCCTTATTCACAAGTGATGCCAAGTAACTTCTATCCTTAGGTTTGTTGAGAAAGTTAGGCTGGAACAGGGCTGCACAAATTATAACCCATGGGCTACCTACGTTCTACCCTCTGTTTTGGCACAGCTATGAGCTAAGAATGGCTTTCGCATTTTTATTTATTTATTTTATTTAGTTTAATTAATTAATTTCTTTTTGTCTTTTTGTCTTTTAGGGCTGTAGCCATGGCATATGGACGTTCCCAGGCCAGGGGTCAAATCAAAGCTGTAGCCACTGGCCTATGCCAGAGCCACAGCAACGCGGGATCTGAGCCGCATCTGTGACCTGCACCACAGCCTCAGGGCAACGCCAGATCCTTGACCCACTGAGCGAGGCCAGGGATTGAACCTGAGACCTCATGGATGCTAGTCGGGTTCGTTAACCACTGATCCACGACGGGAACTCCTGGTTTTTATATTTTTAAATGGCTGGAAAAAAATCAAAAGAAGAATAACATGAAAATTCTATGAAATTCAAATTTCAGTGTCCATTAAAAAAGTCTTATTGGCACATAGCCACGCCCATTCCTTTACACACAGGCTTGGCTGTTTTCACATTCAAAGGCAGGCTGAGGAGTTGCCACAGAGACTGCATGGCTTGCAAAACCTAAATATTTACTCTGTCCTTTTACAGACAAAGTTGGCTGACCCTTAGATTAGACGACAAATAGAAAGTCCACGCCAGGTACTCAGTAACTATTATTATAAATAACAACAACTGTAAATCAACTGTACTGCAGAAAAACTTTAAAAAATAAAAAAAAAATAAATAAAAATGAAAAAATGATGTATCATGTGAAACGTTCTGTAGATCGGAAGTCAGTGTTTAAAATTACAGTGAATTTTGTCATTATTTGAAGGGAAAAGACCTTTTACCCACTGAGGGACTCAAAAAATCCAAAGATCTAGAGAATTAACATTTGTTTATTAAATAGAAATCTAACAGGAACATAGCTATGTCTCCAAAGCCTAGGACCTCTATTTTCTCTCAGCTGCCAGCTCTTATCCCCTGCTGATATGTACATTTTTCCTCCTGTCATAAGCATTTCTACAGATTTTACATGTTTAAAAGCCTGTACTTATTTATTTTGGGCTGTGCCCATGGCATGAAGAAGTTGCCAGGCTAGGAAGTTGACCAGAGCCACTGCAGTGACAAATGCTGGATCCTTAACCCACTAGGCCAGCAGGGAACTCCCATAAAGACTCTTTTTTTTTTTTTTTTTTTTTAAATGGTCTACCCCAAATCAAAGGAAACCTTACAATATCCAACAACGGAACGATAATGAAATGAGCTTGGGTACCTTTACTGTCCAATAAAATCACACCCAGTGTCTACAAGTGAGAATTAAGACTTTGCAGCAACATGGAAAAGTGATTATAATATAATAATAACTGACATGATATGATCTTCATTTTGTAGAAACACAGAAAAACATATTTGTGTGTATATATAAAGCACATATATATATAATATATATAAAACATCTACATATAACATTAGAAAGAAATATCCTGGGAGTTCTGTGTGGCGTAGCAGAAACAAACCTGACTAGGAACCATGAGGTTGCAGTTCGATCCCTGGCCTCGATCAATGGGTTAAGGATCCGGCGTTGCCGTGACCTGTGGTGCAGGTCGCAGACGAGGTTCGGATCTGGCATTGCTGCGGTTGTGAGTAGGCCAGCAGCTGTAGCTCCAATTTGACCCCTAGCCTGTGTGGCCCTAAAAAAAGCAAAAAAAAAAAAAAAAAAGAAAAGAAAAAAGCAAAAAGCAGAAAAGCAAAAAAGAAAGAAATATCCCCAAAAATGTTAATAGAAATTATCTCCGAGTCATGTGAGTAATTTTAATTTTCTTCATTATAAGTTTAAATGTTCTGTATTTTTTAGTTTTTCTATAATGAGTATAAGATGTTTTTATATCAGGGAAAATATTACAAGAAAAAGTCAGAAACGTAACTGCAAGATTCACGGATTCTAATTGAGAAAAACATACACTTAAAAAAAAAAAGACTATACATGATTATAAAAAACCAGAATTGTTTCATAGACAGTGAAATTCAATAGGCCATGTTTTTCATTTTCTAAGTAAAAAAAAATAGAAAACTATATTATTATTGGTCCCACGTCTTGTCATTTAATACTTTAGGAAGACAATCCTATATATTTTACTCATAGTTTGTTGAAGGTAATACAGCTTTAAATAGAAATTTAAAATTATGCCCACATTTCACCATCTCTACATTATTTTACGATACCTCTCCCCGCCCCCGTACCCCATCACAATCAAACTTACTGATGGCAGATTTTTAAGAAAAATCTAACTCGTGCTACTAGTCTGACAAGTATTGCCCCATACTGGAAGCAAGAAGAATGCTTTCCAAGTGGTCAGTCGTCAGTCTTCTGAACTACATCAAACCTGTTTTTCCAGCTTATAAGTAACCTTTCAATTATGCAACTAAAAGTACAACCTAAAAAAAATAGGTCAGGAGAGGAAAGTCTGACAAATTCATCCAGGTGAACATAATGTTATCTTTCCATGTGAGTGTATATTTCACCAACCAGGTGATACTCAAGTTAAAACCAGGTAGGTTTATCTGACACCATGATTAAAGACCTTCACATCTAGATAACTCAACCATAAAAGAATTTGTCCTTTTATAGTTCTCAAAAGGCATCTTGAGTTGAGCTTCCATACTCTAGAAGCTCAAGGTAAAAAGATTCATGGTCATCGGCGTTCACAGAGGACTCTGATTTTCCGAGGACTCCGTTTTTTTTAATCATCCCCAATTACTGCTTAAATAAACTCCTACCTGGATGTGCACTAAGGTGTTGCTATTGTTGAGTGGGAGGATTTCAGGTGATTTTTCCATTTTACTTTTCTGTGTGTTTCTCATTTTCTTCAACAACCATGGACAACATTTATAATAAGTTAAATAAGTAACATAAAAAATAAAACACTTAATTAACATGCCATTTAATTCACTTAAGTAGCAACTCAGGGTGGATTATGCTGGGCACTCCCTTACCGCATTCCTCTCTGAAAGAAAAGGGCTGAAAGTCAGGGAGTAAAACCAACAGGATCCATCCCAAGCTTCTTAGAGAGCAATGGATAAATGAGCTCACGAATAGGAAAAGCATTTTGCAGAGTAAGAACCTTAAAAAAATAAGATGCTAATAGCCCTTTTTTTTTTTTTTTTGCTATACCTGCAGTTCCTGGGCCAGGGATTGAACCCGAGCCACAGCAGTGACAACACTGGATCCTTAACTCACTAGGCCACCAGGGAACTCTCAAGATGCTAATAGCCTTGTGGGCCACTTCCTTTTCCTTGGGCAAATCCCCACAGGTGTACAAACCCCAGCTTTGCAAAGAGTTGGATTCTTTTTTTTTTTTTTTTTTTTTGCTATGATCACAGCATGTGGAAGTTCCCAGGCCAGGCCAGGGACTGAACCTGCAGCAACCCAAGCCTCTGCAGTGACAACGCTGGATCCTTCACCTGCCATGCCACAAGAGAACTCCAATAGTTGGAGATCTCATTTTCACTCTTTGGGTCCCAACTCTGCCCTTACGGTGAGGAAACAAACATGACGGGTAGAGTGTGGCTGTGTGCCCATAACAATTTATTTATGGATATCATGAAAATTACATCCCTTATGATGTTCATGGTCACAAAATATTCTTTTTTTTTTTTTTTTTCAACCACTTAAAAATGGAAAAGCCACTCTTCACTCATTGGTCATTCAAGAGAGATGGCAGGATGTGGTGTGTGGACCACAACTGTAGTTCTCCCCTAAAGGATAAAAAAAGGATGGCAGAAGACAAAGGGAGAGAAAGGTTCTCTCATCCAGAGTTTCCCAGAATTCATCATTCCTGCAGCACCATCACAATTCTTGGCATGTCTGGGTATCCAATGGTTTACCTACCACACATACAACAGTTTAACCCATGTTCTTTTACTTAATACACATTTACGTTAAAAGGGAATTTTAGTTATCACTATTCAGAGTGGAGAACTCAGTTATCTGAAACAGAAGGAAATGGTGCAAATGAGTGCGAAAAAGTTAAATGCTCGTCAGGCCCGCTCGTCTCCCAAGGGCTCAGCACCTGAGGCCTTCTTCTCTTTGTTAAATAGGAGGAATCAGTGAGTCTGGACCGGCGTTAAGAATGAACAGAGACTTTTTTCCTTAATATAATCAGGCAGAGTGAAGGTGAACCCTGTTAGGGCTACTGAATGCCATGGCCATGGCCATGGCCATGTCCCACCTGAATCACCAAGCACAGGAACTCAAATCATCCCAGGCCACCTTCAAGGCATATTTTATGGTGTTGGGCATTAAACTGGTCCCCAAATCCAAGACTTTCTTCGATTATTATATCTGGAACGAAGGGCCATGTTCACTTTTTTTTTTTTTTTGTCTTTTTGCTATTTCTTTGGGCCGCTCCCATGGCATATGGAGGTTCCCAGGCTAGGGGTCTTATCGGTCTTATCGGCGCTGTAGCCACTGGCCTACGCCAGAGCCACAGCAACGCAGGATCCGAGACGAGTCTGCAACCTACACCACAGCTCACGGCAACGCTGAATCGTCAACCCACTGAGCAAGGGCAGGGACCGAACCCGCAACCTCATGGTTCCTAGTCAGATTCGTTAACCACTGCGCCACGATGGGAACTCCTAGGTTCACTTTTTTTAGGACCAAAATTTGCTTCCTATGAACTTACCTAAACTTAAAACGTGGTGGGTGAGCATTAGAGCACATGGGAAGGTCATAAAACCTCACTGAGTATGTCCAAGAGAACAAGAGCAGAATTATCTTTTTTTTTTTTTTTTTTTTTTTTTCCTTTATTTTCCGGCTGCACCCATGGCAGGTGGAAGGTCCCAGGCCAGGGATTGAACCCAAGCCACAGCTGCGACCTATGTCACGGCTGCAGCAATGCCAGATCCTTAACCCACTGCCAAAAGTAGGATTGTCTTTAAGGACAAGAGGAGAATTCCTAATTCGCTTTTCTGTTTGTTTCTAGGAGGCCCATAACTATCATTAGGCTTAGACAGTTAATTTGCCACCTCAGTCTTGTGAGTTTTGGGGTCACTTCCACATCTATTCTCCTGCTTTGGGGCTTTTAGAATTGAATTTATGGCCTGTGAGAGTTCACCTCTATTTTAATTTTAGGTCCAAAGAATGCCTGTGTTTTTCAGTTCCCCCCGCCCTGTAAGCAATGAGATTAAATCAGTATTTAAATTTTGTGTGAAGTTTACCAACATTTCCCACTCTTCATTTTTGTTATTGGTTTAAGAATAAAATTTTGTCTTATTCTTTAACATTATAATTGCTACTTAGGATTCTAGGTTGTAATTTTGCTGTTATGTAAATTATATCACTTCAGTAGCAAAACCCAGCAAGTAGTATTTATTTCCTTCCTCTGCCTTGAAAATGGACTCCTTCTGAAAAATGAAATGCAGGAGTTCCCCTCGTGCCACAGTGGTTAACGAATCCGACTAGGAACCATGAGGTTGCAGGTTCGGTCCCCGGCCTTGCTCAGTGGGTTAACGATCCGGTGTTGCCGTGAGCTGGGGTGTAGGTCACAGACGCGGCTCGGATCCCGAGTTGCTGTGGCTCTGGCGTAGGCCGGTGGCTACAGCTCCGATTCGACCCCTAGCCTGGGAACCTCCATATGCCGCGGGAGCGGCCCAAGAAATAGCTAAAAAAGACCAAAAATAAATAAATAAATAAATAAATAAATAAGAAAAATGAAATGCAGAAACTCATGAAAAC
This sequence comes from Sus scrofa, assembly GCF_054392235.1. Classification (NCBI taxonomy): domain Eukaryota; kingdom Metazoa; phylum Chordata; class Mammalia; order Artiodactyla; family Suidae; genus Sus; species Sus scrofa. Next base: position 61,033,937 of record NC_139399.1, read on the forward strand.
AAGACCCAGGATCTTCCCAGATCTCACTGATCTGATTTTAAACCAGTCTGCATAAAAAAGAACCGACAAAAATGATGCAATCCTAGCTAGCATTCTTGGCCGTTTTTTGCCAATCCAGAAGCAACACGACTAATACGTCAAGTGAAAAAACTGTTTCCTGGATTAGAGTCATAATGACATATTATGTGTAGTAACACCAGGAGTATATGTGTCTCAGATTCCAGACATGTTAGGAATTGGAAACTCGGCAACAGAACCCGACTCACCGGGGCCGTTCTGCTGGATGGGGTGTTTGGGAAAAGCTTGCCAATTGCACGTGGAGGTTAAACAGAAGCCTAACTTACTTTTTATTCCAAGTTAAAAGTAGTGTATGATGTACTTGCAGCTGAGAGAGGATATTGAAAGCCCTAAAAAATACAGTGTCTTTAACAAGATAGAAGTTTATTTTCTTTCCACTGAGATCTGGGTAGGTGGTCTAGGGCTGTGATGAGCTTCTTAGACCCAGGCTGCTGCTCTCTCTCCTCTGCTTTGCATACTCGACGGATCTCATGGCCCCAGATGGCACAGCCAAGTGCCAGGCAGCAAGATGGAGGAAGGGACAAAGAAGACAATGGAGCTACTCACCTGCCACCTGCCACTTCTTTATATATCCTATTGGGCAGAATGTAGTCACGTGACCTCACTAAAAACTAGAAAGGAGGCTTGGAAATGGAGACTTTTTTGCCTGGGTGGAAATTTTCAGCCCAGCTGAAAAATCTATTAAGTAGGAGAAAGAGAGATGGGATCTTGAGGGATAAATGAAAAGTTTCTCCCAAAACAAAATCATCTTTCTGGATTTAGCCTCAGGATTCACATGCGGAAAGACAAACATTCATTCATGCATTCATTTATCTCAACAATATTTATTTCCTATGTGCCAGGCACTGTTTGGTGGGCTAAGCTACACTGGTAAATAAAACACAATTCCTTGCCCTCAGGGAGCTCACATCCAAGTATAACCAAGCGAGAGGGGGACCCTGTGGGGCCTTCCTGGGACAGACCCCTCCCCCATGCCCTCTGCAGTAGCTTCTCTTTGAAGTTCCCAGATAATAGTATCACATGCATATTTCCTGAGTTTTTCAGATGCTAAAAGCCACTGCCAAACGGAAGAAATTAACTGCTTGCTGATCAAACCTACTATCAATCCTACCTACCTGGGACTGATAATGCTAACCACACTTTTAGCTCAACATCAACCAATCAGAGAACTGTGCATGAGCTGATCACAGACTCTTGGATGCCCTTCCTTCATCTGGCCTTTAAAAACACTTTGCTGAAACCCTTCAGGGAGTTCCGGGTCCTTTTTTTGAGCATGAGCCACCCGTGCTCCTTGCACCACCCTGCAATAAACCCTTCTCTGTTTCAAACGCTGACATTTTGGTTTGTTTGGCCTCACTGTGCATGAGGGTGTGTGAACTTTTCTTCCCCAACACTAGCCAGGAGGGAAAGATAACAAATAATAAGTACAAGTAATAAATTACACACTATATTAGAAGGTACGGGAGTTTCTGGCTCAGTGGGTAAAGAATCTGATTGCAGCAGTTCGGGTTGCTGTGGAGGTGCAGGTTCAATCCCTGGCTCGGGAATGTCCATATGCCGTGGGCGTGGCCATAAAAAAAAGAAGGTACAAATTATTATAGCAGAAAAGAATAACAGGACGGGGTGTGGACATCAGCGGGGGTGGTTGCAATTTTATTTATACAGGTGGTGAGGGGTCGGGCTCATTGAGAAGGTGACCTTTGTGCAAAGACTTGAAGAAGGTGAGGGAGTGAGTTTTGCAGAAATCTGGGGAAAGAGGCTTCCAGGCAAAGGGAACAACCAACTCAAAGGCCCAAAGGTGGGAGCATGTGTGGCAAAGAAGCAGGAGACCAGAGGCAGCTAGACCAGGATGGATTTTTGAGATGAAATCAGAGAATAGGAAGCTGGTTCATTTCAGATGGGCTCTTAAGCCATTCTAAGTACGTTGGCTTTGACTGAGTGAAATGAAAGCTCCTACAGGGTTTGAAGTGGTAGATTTCTAAGTACATTGAGTTTATAAATAAACACAGCAATATTGGGGGAGAAGACTAACAATGTCAAAACGACCGAGGTGCAAGATTTCCACTTTGGAGACCACTGGCTGGACCTGTTTTCTGCAACTGTGTAAGGAAAGCTGAGACATAAGGGCATTCTACCAGAGTCAATTTGATTCTGTTACGGCAGATACCCAGCAGCCCTGCGCTGCAGCGTATCAGCTCTGGCGACAGCCCCATGGCTGTAGGGCACCAGCTCCGGCAGCTTTGCGGCTGCAGTGGATCAGCTCTTTTACCCGGTGAGAAACCAAGCGAGCACTCGAAGAGTTGGAGAACTCGGGTTTATTACGCCGGCGGGCTCAGAGGAGCTCGCTCTCCAGAGTCTGAGTCCGGAAGAAGGGTTTCACAAGGCTTTTATGGGCTATGTCTTCCGGGTCCAAGCTTGACTAGTTGGACGGGAGTGACGTCAGGCAAGGTAGTAGATGTGGAAGCAGATGCATGGGGGAGGACTGGTTGGGGCAGTTGGCTAGACTTTGCTTAGTCATCATGGCTGGGGTCTCTCCTTTCTACATTTTATTGGGACATTTTCTCCTACAATTCCTGTTCAGAAACTTCTATTTATGAGCAATATTGGGCCACCATGGCTGGCACTCATCGAAGTCCTTTGTCCGGGTTAACCTGTTGTATCCTCACGACCACTCTATTGTGGTCCTCTGTTTTACAGATGAAGACACAGAGAAGCGACTTGCCCAAGGTCACACAGCTAGCACGTAGTGAGGCTGAGATTCAACCCCGGGCATGCGCAGAGCCCATACTCCTCCCTCTCTGCCAGACTGCCTGGGAGATGGTTCACAGACTCGCCGTGTCCTGTGGGGTAAAGTACTGCTCTGAACAGCAGAGTGGGGACCCCCTGCCTTTTCAGGTCTGTTGATCTTTATTTTTTTTTGTTTTTTTGTTTTTTTGCCATTTCTTGGGCCGCTCCCGTGGCATATGGAGGTTCCCCGGGCTAGGAGTCCAATCGGAGCTGTAGCCACCGGCCTACGCCAGAGCCACAGCAACGCAGGATACGAGCTGTGTCTGCGAACTACACCACAGCTCACGGCAACGCCGGATCCTTAACCCACTGAACAAGGCCAGGGATCAAACCCGCAACCTCATGGTTCCTAGTCAGATTCGTTAACCACTGAGCTACGACAGGAACTCCTGCCAATCTTGATGTTAATGTGGTCTGCTGATCTAACACCTGAGGGTTTGTGTGCAGGACTGGACACGTCCTAGAGGGTCAGGATGATGGTCTCACATCGGCTGGCATTCCTGGCAGGACTGCTGGCACATGCCCTGGCACACGGTCCATTACATTCAAGCCAAGCCTCCGGGAGCTACATCGTCCTTTGTCCTTTGTGACATGCCTCCTAGAGATTGTTATGGAATCTTTGTATCATGTCCAACTCAGATGTAATACAGAATTAATGAGCGAGGCATGATCTTGGGTCAGGGAAGACCTGGCTTGGAATTTCAGCTCAGGCACTTCACAAGCTGTGTGACTTTGGGCAAACTGCTTAACCTCTCTGTGCCTCAGGTTCCTCCATGAGGTCCCCACCTCAAGGGTTTGGAGGAGGATTGAATAAGATCATGTACATAAAAAGGGCTTGGTAGGTGCCCCATAGATGTGTGTTATTGCTGCTTTTAAAGTTATATAACTCATCTACGATTTTCCTGTCAAGCCTGAGTGATAACGGGTAGAAAAGTATAAAAGTCAAGCTATAATCTGGAAATATTTGTACTTCAATGACTTGAAATGCTTTCCCTTCTCACACAGTCATTTTTTGCTCTAAGGCTTGTTTTAGTACCTGTTGTATCGGGACTTATATACTGGGAGGCAAATTGAGCATAACACGAATTTTGCATTTACTTTACGTATTTAGTTTGTAAGAAACACAAGGTGAACGTGGAAAGCTGCACCCAGGCCATCAGAGACAGGGACACACACATCTGGGTATCTACCAGCTGCCCCAGTTCCCTGTGTATTATGAGCCCGACCCATCCACACCTGATGTGAAACTTTCTGTTCAAAGTCAGCCAACCCTCCTCCCTCTATGTCCCAACAATGCACAGGTGCAACCTTCCAATGCCCACTTTTACAGCAAACCTGAGGGCTTTTTCAAGGTAAAGTGTTATTTATTGCAGCATTTATATACTTAACAACTTCACATGTACAAAATGGTGATGCCACTTTTACTAGGTTGCTTTTTTAAAAATGTGCCACTGAAGGGTTTTTCAATGCTGTGCCCACTCTCAGTTTTTAAAAAGCTTTGTGTTTTATTAGGCAATTCTCTGTAGCACGGTGAGTTTTAGGAACACAAGCGGCATATTACAAAATGAAGGGCATGCTCATTGTAGAAAATCTAGAAAAAGGTTAATAAGAAAAAAGAGAAAGGAGAGGAAACATCACCCACAGTTTCACCCCCCAGAAGAAGTCACATCCCCTAATTTCTCTCTGCATCTATACACATAACCATGCACACATTAGCCACATACACAGCCACACGAAATTCACACACACACCCATACACACACCACTTGTCTAGTCCTCTCCTACTTCAAATGCAACAATATACACTCCAAGCAATAAATCTTTACCTACATCCTTATTTCTATAGGCTGTGCCATATCCCATTGTATGGATGGACCACAGTTTTTTTTTGTTTGTTTGTTTTTGTTTTTTTTGTTTTGTCTTTTTGCTTTTTCTAGGGCCCCTCCCACGGCATATGGAGGTTCCCAGGCTAGGGGTCTAATCAGAGCTGTAGCCGCTGGCCTACGCCGGAGCCACAGCCACCCAGGATCCAAGCCGCGTCTGTGACCTACCACCTCAGCTCACAGCAACACTGGATCCTTAACCCACTGAGCAAGGCCAGGGGATGGAACTTGCAATCTCATGGTTCCTAGTTGGATTCATTAACCACTGAGCACAAGGGGGAACTCCCACAATTTGTTTTTAAAAGCATACACAATACTTTTTTTTTCTGATCTCAAAAAGAATACACTAGAAGTAAATAACGTCACACATGACAGGGGTCTATCCTGCGGGAAGGAACAGCTCCCTGTAATCCCACCCCAGCCATCGATCTGGCAAATATATATTGAGAGCTCTTTCGGTGCTGGGCTCTGAGTTGAGGATTGAATAGAGGGGAACACCAGGGCCTGAAGATGCTCTCAAGAAGGCAACTCTGTAGTGAGGGGGAAAGATGTCAAATACCTTCGCAAGGCAAGAGAAAATGAGAGGATGTAGTCAGTGCTGTGTAGCAAATGTGCAATTTGCAACTAGAGGCGACCCCAGGAAACCATGGGTGTGCGTGTGCATGGGTCTGCATGCGTGCGTGTGTCTGAGAGCACCGCCCCAAAGCCAGCACTGCCCAGAAGCACCACCAGCCAAAGCATGATGCATGCTCTTCCTGTTTGATCTTTCCATAATGCACATATTAATTCTTTTCTTTTCTAGAAAAGGAGGCATACTTATTAATTTGCCTCTTTTTGCCTAACAATGCAGCCAAGGCAGCTTTTCAAGGCCAGGCAGCAGTAGGTAAGACCCAGGCCTGGATTCAAATCCCAGCTCTTTGCCTTTTACTAGCTGTGTGATCTTGGGCAAGATCCACAACTTTATCTGCCTCAGCATCTTCATTTGCAAAACGGCAGTGATAGAAGGGTTGCAAACAGGATTTTAAGAAGAGATGATGCACGTGAAACGCCCAGCATGCAGCATGCGGCAGTCTGACACGGCTGCAGAGTATTCATTTGTTTACATCCAGATCTCTCCGTCTTGGGAGGACCCTGACGTTGGGGTCAGATGAGTTTGTGGTGGGAGCTGTGCTGAGCAGTGTACCATGTTCAGCAACATCCCGGGGTTCTTTCCACCAGAGTCTAGTAGCTGGGCCCTACTCGTGACCATGAGAAATGTCCCCAGAGGAGTTCCCATCATGGCTCAGCAGAAATGAATCCGACTGGTATCCATGAGGACGCAGGCTCCATCCACCCCGGCCTCACTCAGCGGGTTTGGCATCCTGCGTTGCCGTGAGCTGTGGTGTAGGTTGCAGACGTGAATTGGATCTGGCGTTGCTGTGGTTGTGGCACAGGCAGTCCAGTAGCTACAGCTGATCCAATTCGGCCCCCAGCCAGGAACCTCCATATGCTGTGGGTGTGGCCCTTAAAAAGACCAAAAAAAAAAAGAAAAAAAGGTAATGTCCCCAGATGTTGATGAATGTCCCTGGGAGGGAGGAGGGGACCAAAACTGCCCAGGTTGAGAACCACTGCTTTAAACATACACATAACTAAAGGAACATATATCCACGCGCATATAGTATAGAATATGTAATATATGCTTACATAATATTATGAAATAATTATTTAATAACCTGTCAACACAAATTATTAAATATAAATAAATGTTTATGAATAACATACACATAAAGTATGCATATGTAATATGTAACATATAAACACAAATGAAATTTTAAATATATATATAAACATATGTAAATGTCTATTTATTTTTAACTAAGGAAAGCACTGATGAGGACAGTTAAAAAGTTAAAAAAACAAACAAAAAACCATGGATCCAGAAAAGAAAAAGCTAAAGACACAAAGGGCAGTCCAAAATTTGAGCAAAAGGGGTATGGTTTCTAATTTCCACCAAAGCAAAATGTGGACCAGATGGGGGCTGGGGATGAGTCGGCCCCATAGAGGAATGCAGTTTGCTTTGGGGAAAATAAGCTTGTGTGTGTGAGACCCCAACAGGGGTGGGGGAGGGGGAGGTGGCCAACATGATTTCTTGGTCAATGACCTCTTGATTAAGACACACGGGCAGGTTTGGAAGCATTTACGGGAAGAAAACTATACTTGCAGCTACACAACCCACTTTCAGTTAAAATAAATCTCACTTTCCCCTTTAAAACAAAAGATGCAGGAAGCATTTGACAAGGGCGTCTCCCTAAACCGAACAATGAGTTTGAGCCACTCTTTTCCTGTCCTTGTTCCTTGTCTGAGTTTTCCATTCGCAGGGACAGAGCCTGGCTGAGGCCGAAGCTGCTCGGCTGCTTGGCAGGGAGATTGGGGGCGGGGGGGGCAGGGGGCGCAGGGTGGGGAGTGAACATGAAGAATGTGAACAGCGTGTGTCTTGGTGGAGCCGCGAGCAGGAGCGGGACACGGAGGGACATCAGTGATAACATTTACCTCGTGTTTTCCGGTTTCGCGCCCTGTCCTGAGCACATGCCAGGAACTGGCTCCTGTCTTGATCACAGGAAGCCCAGGAAAACAGTGTGATTATACCCATTTTACAGAAGAGGACACTGAGGCACAGAGGGGCACCATCACAGGTTCTGAAACTTGCCATCGACAGAGCTGGGGTTGGAAGCTTGGCAGGCTGCCTCCAGAACCCAATGTCACGCTAGATCAGTGGGTCTCCAAGGTGGTGGGGAGTTGGAGGGGTGCGGATTTTTACCCCCAGAGGACATCTGGCAATGTTTGCAGGCATTTTCAGTTGTCTGCAAACTTGGGGAGTGCTACAGGATTCTAGAAGGTAGAAGCCAAGGATGGCGATAACCTCCTACAATGCACCAGGCAGGTCCCCAAACCTGAATTATTCAGACCCAAATGTGTCTAGGAAACCCCATTCTAATTTTTTTTGGCCTCGTCCCGTAGCACGTGAAAGTCTGCGGGCCAGGGATTGAACCCGTGCCGCAGCTGTGACAACACCAGATCCTTCACCACTAGGCCACCAGGGAACTCCAAGAAACACTATTCTGGATTCTTTCAAGAAAAGATAAGACCATGATTCTTCTAGAACTCTTGAAATTTATTTTGTGTGTCTTCACCATTACAAATAATACATGCTCACTGGAAAAACAAAAACAAGAGAGATGTTTATAAAGGAAAAGATGTTTATAAAGGAAACATTTGAAAGGAAAGATTTCCGCTTCAGTCCCATGCTCTGGGGTAAACATTAGTAACAGTTTGGTATATTCTCATCTTTTTCTAGTTACGGACATTTGTTAGCCTATCTCATCCATTGATCTTTTTCCCCCCTTGTCAGAAAGAGAAGCCACATGTAGGCATGTGTATGTATATATATATATATATCTTTTCCCATCTTTCACTCAGAACTCCAAACCATAAGCTTTTGCATCTGCTGTTTTCCCTTGCTGGAATGTTCTTCCTCCAGGTAGGTATCCACTGGCCTGCATCCGTTCAGATATTAACATCGGAGCACATCTCCTTAGGATGTGCTCCTGGGCTTCCCCACATAAACTAGTTCCCTGTTCCACCTCCATGCCTCGGCCCTGGTCTCTGACATCTGGGTGGACCCCTACTTAACTGGTTCACTGGTGGTGTCTTCCCCAGAGTATTGGCACCGGTGTGGCAACAACTGTGTGTCATTGCACTGTGTCCCAGAATAGAGCCCGGCACACAATAGGCACTCAGTAAATATTTATTATAATCAATAAATGGATAAAAAGATGAAAGCGCATGAAAGAGCAATGCGCTGGCCATGTATATCCTTCAAAGTCCATCCACTCAAAGACATCTGCATCTCCCTCTCTCTCATGCTGCAGAAGAGTCACTGTTCCCAAGGAGATGGAAACAAATTGTCTACACGTTTTCATTTGGGGGCCGAGACAGGTGGGGATGCTTTTATGAATCATGCCATAGTGAGCGTCTTACACTTTGCAATTTTTCTGTAAATCTAACATTATCCCCAATAAAAAGTTTTTAAATGAGTATTTCATGCTTTTTTTTTTTTTTTTTTTTTTTTTTTTTAGTCTGTAAACACTCTCCTGATGTGGGTTGTCCGACATGGGAAACACCTGGCTATGGCTACATTTTGGTCAAAAGGAAAAAAAAAAAAAAAAGACAGAGACTCCTGTTATCCTTCTGCTGGACAAAAGGGTATATTTAGCCTCAGATTTTCTTGTGGTGACTGACCTCTGTGTTCTGAAATGAATTAGAGGTTGATGTGTAAGAATGTAAAGTGCAGGAAGTCAGGAAGTTGACGGGGACCCCTTTCCTGTCATATTTCATGAGTTTTCATGGCGCAGTGTCATCAGGAGGGGAGACGTGGTTAGACTGCCTAGGCACGACGCGCCTCTGAGTTCTCACGGCCGGCCAGCGTGCGTGGGTACCCACCGCCACCTCGGCCAGCTCCCCTGAACTGCCTGCGCGCAATCGCAGCTTCCTGGGTTAGCAGAATAGTGATAATGATGAATGATGGTGATGATTTTAGTGGATTATTATTTTAATGTGCTCTTGGTCTCTGGCTCTTCTGATCGAGAATAAAGCACCTATCTTTTATTTCGTAGACAGAACAATCTGTCTCAAATACAATCTGAGAGAAATTCTGGAACGTCAGCGATGTCCCCCAACCCATAATTTCCTCGTCACCTCTCTCCATGGTACATGCTGGAAACGTGACCATCTGTTGGTTTCGAATTTGTTCTCTAACAAATGAGAAGCCGAAAGGCCAATTTTCAGAGAATTCTGGCTATCTTTCTCACTCATGGGCCCTGAGACCTAACATAGTGTCTGGCTCATCACTGATAACCCAGATGTATATAGTGGATGAAGGAAGAGAGAGAGAGAAAAAAAAAACCCCAATATTTTTGCATGTGAGATCTTCAGCAAGGATAAAAGCATATTCATGCTTTTATGCAGAATTGTTAAAATAGCATATTAGACAAGCATTGAAGGAGAATATTTGCTGCCCTTTGATATTTTCAAGGAGTAGGCTATTTTAAGCAATTTCCAAGTTAATAATGAGGGTAAGAGGGGTTCTTTTCCCCTTACTTCTCCAATTTGGCAATGCTCGACTTCTCAGAAATATTTAAATGCCTGTGTTTTGCTTTCATTCATGAAACGAATGTAGGCATTTGGTTGGGCTTTTCTTTAAGTGACACTGTAAAACGGGAGCATATGTTTCCAGAAGTAATTAGTGATTGTTTAATATAACGACCCCGCGGGCTGGGAAGGCTGTAGGTCAGAATTGTTAACAGGCAAAGCAATGAAAAATAGTAAAGCATTAGCAGATAGCATAAATAGTCAAATCTGACCTCCAGAGGTCAAGAGAGAACTAAATAATTCGGTCACAGCACTGGCTGATTTAAATCAATGCAATCCCAATTTCCTTTTCTGCGGCTTGGCCTTCGGTATTCCACGGTCTAGTACTCGCCAGAAGTCAGAAGAGGGAGAGAGAGCAGGGTAGGAGTCCGCTTAGGATATAATTTTACTGAATGTGGGTGGTTTCAAGGGAAACAAATAGCCAGAAGTATTTCAGGAACCAAATGAAATTATTTAAACAGAACGCCACTGTCGTTTTCCTCTTGGTTTTGTTTCTCTAAGAATGATTTATGGTGGTAACACCAGTATAAATACATAATTAACTATGGAAGCATTTTGCATCTCAGGTGTCCCACATTTTTCTCATTTGTAGGCATCTGAGATTTAAAATGATATCCTTATCCTGGAAAACTGAAAATCAGCAAAATCTGCACGTTGCTGGACCAAGTGATAAGTTTTTCTCTTTAAAAAAGAAAGAAAAGAAAAAATTGGTTTCCTGAATTCTTTCAGACGCTTATCTCCCCACCAAAAAAAAAAAAAAAAAAAATCGAATTATTCCCTAGCTCCTCACTACTTCTGCCTTCTATTTTTCCATATGGGATCACTCTTCTTTGTACATCGCCTACGTCAATACTATGCAGCTGCTCAAATGTAGTTTTTAAGGTAATACATTGATATCCAGTTTTGATTAGGAAAAGGACATCTAAAGAAAAAAAAAAAATCCTTTTGGTGATTTCAAAACCACTTTAAGACCCGGGGGAACTATGCCTCAGTGACAAAACAAATTTGCCACAAATCATCGTACAAAAGAACAGCAGGACCTGAGCCTAAACTCAGACCGTTCCTATTCATCGTTCATTTGTTTGGGAAACTCCACCCTCCTCCTGCCATGTTCAATATCTAATTGGCATTCTGACCCTTCAGATAACATCTGCTCCTCGGATGCATCTTGGAAACCCTTTGTTCCCTTCAGGCGGAGTTCAAGGGGCTCTCTTTGCGGACTGATACCCGAGATTCGCGCAAGCCATTGTGGGTGCAACTCCTGGTGGAGCGGAGACAGAACTTCTGCAGGCTGATCCGAAAAGCGGAGCCACCCCCATATTCTCACCAGATCCCCTTCAACAGATTTACAATGACGAAGGGCTGGAGAAGGGGGCAGTGGATTAACCAAACACTTCGGCTTGACTTCTTTCATAAGCCATCGGAGGCTACAATCCACACATCTATTTTCGACGCCGATTAGTTTACATATATTTTGGCTCCATAACCTCTGTTCTTCCATGGTTATGAGCCAATGTCTGTACTCAAGTTTTGGCTTCTGTGGCTATAAACTGGGAATTTTAAGGAGAGGAATGATTCTCCAACACATGATTTCATCCAACCCAAGACACCATAGTCTGTAGACTGTGTAATTAGTTTATGTAATACAGGAAAGAAAAACTGAGGCTAATTAGCTTTTTTTTTTTTTTTTTTTAGGGCTGCACCCACAACATACAGAGGTTCCCAGGTTAGGGGTCCAATCGGAACTGTAGCTGCCAGCCTATACCACAGCCACAGCAACGCCACATCTGAGCTGCGTCTGCAACCTACACAGCAGCTCACAGCAACACCGGATCCTTAACCTACTGAGTGAAGCCAGGGATTGAACCTGTGTCCTCATGGATACTAGTCAGATTTGTTTCCACTAAGCCACAGTGGGAACTCCCTAATTAGCATGTGTCATGCCTTCGATTCTAAGATACAGGCCTAACATCGGAGATGTAAAAATATGAAAAAAAGGTGCATCTGGGAATGCTAAAATTTGGTAATACATGCATAACCTAGTATAGTTTAGTGGGAGAGAAAAAGGAATTTCTGTGTTTATAATTTACTGGGGGAAGAAATCATCGTTTTCAGCTGTTCCTGTTTTTTTTCCTACCTTGGGGACTGTGTTAGGGGATGTCCAGGGGTTGTCCCTTACCCTTCAGTTTTGACACTGATTAAAGGAAGGTCTTCTCAGAAACTAAGCCGCCGCCCCCCACCAACCCCCGCAATGTTCCCCAGGGCCATTAGCTGGGATGGGTTCTGTGGGCCACAAGTCAGAACCACCTGACCAGGTAACTAAGTTCCTTTTATTATTTTACTTGACAGTTTAGTTTAGGGTCAGCAGGATAATGCTGGATTATCTTCTGGGAAGAATTAACCCACAGTGACCTGAGAAAGCTTTAGGTCCTTTTGAATACTGAACGTTATCTTAAGTTTTGGATCAGGCTGGAAGATCCTACAGTTCATAGTTTAAGGTTCAGAAGAAGCCAACAGAAAGGCATGAGCTCCAATAAAGCAATCTGGAATTTGGGAAAAAATTTTTTTTTTTTTTGAGAACCACACCTGTGGCATATGGAAGTTCCCAGGCTAGGGGTCAAATCTGAGCGGCAGCAGCAGCCTATGTCACAGTCACAGTAACTCCAGATCCAAGCCACTTCTGTGACCGACACCACAGCTTGTGGCTATTCTGGATCCTTAAGCCACTGAGCAAGGCCAGGGATTGAACTCGCATCATCACAGAGACTATGTTGGATTCTTAACACGCTGACTTATGATGGGAACTCCGAATTTGGGACACTTTAAAAAAAAAATTAAATAACTGATTTGTTTTTCTTTTCCTGGTTTAGATGGTTGGGTGGGGCACTGTGGTGTTTTGGTTCAAATCTCTGCTCTGCCTGATTCTAACTAGATTCTTTTGGGCAAATATTTGCATTTACAAAATGAGGGTAATACCCCACAAGATTAAACGAGTCAATGCATATAAAGTGTTTAGTTCCATGTCTTGTACATGTTATTAATTGTATAATAAATTATGACTATAATCATGCTTACTGTTGTTAGATGGAGTCCTTTGACCCCAAGTTGAAAGAAATTTCACACCAGTTCTCAGAAAGATCTAGTGTTCTCTTGTCGTAGCCTGGAATTGCTTTGAGTTCTAAACGGACAAACTCGCTCTTGCAAGAATTATCATTAATGATATGCTTTCCTAGTTTCTGCTGGTTCTTCAAAGCTTTCAAGTCAGCATTTTCCTACATTCAGCTACCACGGCTGACAATTCCTAGGCCAAATGTCTACTACATAGGCTTAATTTCCTATTTCTTTTTTTTCTTTTTTTGTCTTTTTGCCATTTCTTTGGGCCGCTCCTGTGGCATATGGAGGTTCCCAGGCTAGGGGTCGAATTGGAGCTGTGGCCGCCGGCCTACGCCAGAGCCACAGCAACGCGGGATCCGAGCCGCGTCTGCAACCTACACCACAGCTCACGGCAACACCGGCTCATTAACCCACTGAGCAAGGGCAGGGATCGAACCCACAACCTCATGGTTCCTAGTCGGATTCGTTAACCACTGCGCCACAACGGGAACTCCTTAATTTCCTATTTCTAAGACCTGTTTAGGAATATTATTCTCTAGAGCTGAGAGTGCTTAAATGCTAGTTGTTCTTTCCTAATTAGTTGAAGCAGCTACATAATCAAGGACTTTTTTTTTTTTTTGCTTGTTTGTTCTTCTGTTTTCAATCATCATTAATCTTTAGACTATTATTTTTTTGCCAGAATATCTGAACAGGAGAAAACATTCTGGTAATCGGAGATTTTGCCTTGACACTTGCATTAGGCATTTCCATGTGCTAACAGCTGGGGTCATGAAATGAATGAGACATGGACTCTGCTCAGGAGAAATGCACAGTAGGCAGGTCTGAGGTTAAGGTGAGGCAGAAAATTCAAGGGGACACCAAAAAAAATTCAGTCATCAAGAGAAATAATATTTTACAAGTTCCCCAGTAGATCTGTGGGTTAAGGATCCAGTGTTGTCACTGCTATGGCTCAGGTTTGATCCCTGGCCTGGCAACTTCCACATGTCACGGGGTGTGGCCAAAAAAAAGATAAATAATATTCTAATGTAATGCTTTTTAAAAAAATATGCAGTTTTTGGAGTTTCTGTCGTGGCTCAGTGGTTAACGAATCTGACTAGGAACCATGAGGTTATGGGTTCGCTCCCTGGCCTTGCTCAGTGGGTTAAGGATCCAGCGTTGCCGTGAGCTGTGACGCAGGTCGGAGACATGGCTTGGATCCCACATTGCTATGGCTGTGGTATAGACTGGCAGCTACAGCTCCAATTAGAGCCCTAGCCTGGGAACCTCCATATGCTGCAGGTGCGGCCCTAGAAAAGACAAAAAACAAAAACAAAAAAACCCGCAGTGTTTTTTTTTTTGTTTTTCTTTTTGACAGTGCACAAGGCAACAAGGCATGTGTAAGTTCCTGGGCCAGGGAGCAAACCTGTGCCATAGCCAGTGACAACACCAAGTCCCTAACTCACTGAGCCACCTGGGAACTCCTAAAATGTAATGTTTTGATCTACCTTTTTCTAGCTATGAGGCTTTGGGCAAATACTCATCTTTCATGTCTCTGTTTTTTCATTTGTGAAATGAGAGTAATATTTACCTCTCAGGGTTATGGAGGATTAAATGAGATTATACAGATGAAGCTTGGTGCCTTAAAAAAATCCACAATGAACAAAATTTTGAAATTTTGTTTAAAGACTGGATCTGTGACCAGTATTGCACTAAGTTTTGAAAAAGATCCAAATGGGTCATTTGAAACCAAATAACTACATTTTAACGATAACTATGATTCCAAAGAAGGACAGGGCAGCAAAGCTTGTGAATTTCCTCTTTCCTTTCTCTTCTCCCTTGTCAGAAAGTAAGTATCTGACATGGCACAGAATCTAAAACTTGATTGCCCTGAATCTGAACCCTGGATCTGCCATTTATTAGCTGGGTGACCTTGGGAAAGTTACTTAACCTCTCTGAGCCACGTGAAGATGAAATCAGATCATGCAGGTAGAGCAGGCTCCCGACCAGAGGAGGTGGTATATTGCTAATGAAGCAGGGCAACTCAAGAAATAAAACCATCTCAGTTTACTCCATTTCTGCTTGTCACCAACGGTACCCTCATCATTTTCAGGTTTTCTTGACTTTACCAGTGCAGATGAGAACATGCCCATGATTCAGAGGGCTTAACAAACTCAACTGACACAGCACTTGGCAAAATTTTCCACCACCCCTGCCATTCTTTAGAACACTTTAAAAAGATGATCATTCTTATTATTTGGCTAAAAATGTTCAAACTCCACTCAGTAGTTGAATGGGCAGTACAGTGAATGCTATAGGCTACAGGCTATAGGTAATGACTCTAGCTTTACTAACTATTACGATTTTGCTGTTATATCCTTGCTCCAGCTACGCGCCCTTCTTCCTCTCCTCCCCATCCCCATCCTTAGGATCTTAAAGCATGCCCTAGAATTCATGTCATTTCTCTCCTATGCACGTTAGCATTCAGATATAAACACCCAGTTTGTTCAGGAAAAAAAAAAAAAAAAGAAAAAAGACAGGCTGCATTCTAATAAAAGGGGCACTGACTCCTGGGTATCACCCAGACCCTCTCCCGGGGTCTGCATCATCTCAAAAGTCTCTGCTTTACTCTTGACTTGCTGGAATCAGGATCCCAACGAGGTCCTCCCACGGCCCGGTCCTAGGAAACCCTTTCTGTTCAGATCTCCCAGCAGGCGACCGTTCAATCTCTGACATCCGCGGCTTCCCTGGCCCCAAGCACAGAGCAAAAACAAAAAGCAAAAACAAAATCCCGACCTATTTTTCAAACCTGTTTACCCAAGAGAAAGGACGGCAAGCCCGGGCCGGGAGGCGAGGAGGGGCGGGCGGCGCGGCGCGGGCTGCGTTGCTCGCAGCGTGGGGCAGCCTCCGGCGCTGCAGCCAACCTCGCATCCAGGTGTTCGGCCTCAGACCCACTTCAGCCATTGTTTACGGCCCTCCCGTGGATTAATCCCCTGTCAGTCAGGCCAGAGATGCTCTCGGGGAGACAGGCCTGCGTAGCATCCCATGTGTCAAGGCCCCTTTGATACACTTTATCTCCCCTTATCCTTTGCGACGCACCATGACTCCTCCGCCGGTCACGGCCCCAGAGCTTTAGAATCTGCGCCCAGGGACTGACACCCCTCATTTGGAAAGGAGGCGGGGGATCTTTCTTTCTTTCTTTCTTTTTTTTTTTTTTTTTTTTGACAGAAATCCTTGTTGATCTGATGAGGCGCTTTTTAGGGGAATCATGCGACCAACCAGGAGTGCGGTGAGTCAGGGACTCAGTAGCAGTTACAAGCGGCTGGCGGATTTGCCTGCTCGTTTTGACAGCAAAGATGCCTGCTGGTCTCCTCAAAACGAAGAACTTCCTTTTTTGGGCGGGGGGCGGGGAGGAGGAAGGGAGGTTCGGGCGGGGTGATGTATGAACAGGGTTTTAAATGCATGTGAGAGCTGAAATGATCATATGCTGAAATTTCGTTTCTAAAATACCATCATTCTCCACCCAAGCAGAGGCATGAAGGCTGGGGATGCTGCTGTTCAGCACAAATAAATGTAGTAACATTAATATTAAACCAAGGCACTTGGGTGGATTGTTTTCTTTTAGTGGCTATTACTGCCTTTATTACTTTTTATACTCCTAGCATGGTGGTTGTATAAGCTAAAAATCAAATTTTAATTACACAGACAATGCACGAATCTAATCCATACTGTGGGAGCCTTCACCTTTCAGAGAGAAAGCTGAACGTTCCTGACTGCGGTTCCTAAAGTGTCACTGTCTCTGTGAAAAGCAGCTGTGCCTGTCAGCTTGTTTTCTACAATCACAGGCCTTTACTGCTGTGAGTGGACATCTGCATATACATCCTAGACTTAATTGCTAGATTTTGGAGTCAGCATATGGGTGCTTAATAATTGTGGCCTGATGGAGGTGATGTAATGCGTTTCTAGAAGCTACTACCACAAAGTATTACTATACCAACCTGTGGAGACTTATTATACAGAATCTAGGCAACCGCACACTTTCTTTTTTTTTTAATAGAGAATCACTTCTGTCTCCTTTGCCAGACACAATTCCAAAGGGACAGGGCATAGCAACACGTTAACAGACCAGTGTTGAAAAGGATCGTTATCTCCAGCCTCCAATCTGGAGATTTCTAAAAGTGTCTATCCAAGTGGGATGAAAATCAGTTTTCCAAAAGCAGAGAGCCACATTCACCTCTTTTCCTGTCTCCCATTAATAACAGTTTGCCTTATTTTCCCGCTCTTTTCCCTCCTATTTTTTAAACACAATGGAGAGAAGATGGAACTGGAATAGTCCTCAGCCAGTATGTTATGAGTTTCCTAGCAAAAAATAAAGGTCTCATTTATTTTTTTTTTTGTCAGTTTGTTTGTTTGTTTGTTTTAGGGCCTCCCCGTGGCATATGGAGGTTCCCAGGCTAGGGGTACCCACTGAGCGAGGCCAGGGATTGAACCTGCAACCCCACGGTTCCTAGTCAGATTTATTTCCACTGCGCCACCATGGGAACTCCCTAAAGCATCTCATCGAACACATAATTTTCATCTGGCACATTCTTTGAAATTTCCCGAAGCTCATTTTTTTTTTTTTTTTTCTGACTGTATAGAGATTCTAATAATTTGAAGCACTGGTGGCCACTTGTTAAACATCTGACACCATATATCCTAGCCATTAAAATGGAAGCAAGGACTCAAAAAACAGTCAAACACAGATCTTTTTAATTCCCTCCGAATTTCAGTTAAAGCATCCAAAATCAAAATGTGCCAGACAGGGGGTATGTCTCAGTGGTAGAGCATCTGACCGCAAAATGGGCCGAACATCATTCAAAGCACTTGATGTGTACTGTCTATTTCTCTTTTCAAAACAACCCTATCAGGGAGGTACCACTACGATAGAAATGCTAAAGAAATGGTCTTCCAAGCACTGGGTTGAGTGGACAGACTCAAACCTTTTCCTTGTAGAAGCTTACGAGTATACACTAATTAATAAGAGAAATGAATAAACCCAATTCTTTCAAAGAGTGATCAGTGGAACCTTCTTTCATCTTAAGAGAAACGTGTCACATGGTCAGGGCGCCCAACACCAGATGGTGTCTTTTTTAAACTCCAATTTTACTGTTTAATTCTCCTTCCAATCCTGTCAACTACGTGTTCTGATCCCCACTTTCTGCAGACGAAAACATTCAGGCTCTGAGGGAATGCTTGAGGTCAGACAGGTGACAAGAGGCAGACCCGAAAACTGTGTCTAGGAGTCTATGACTTTTCCGTGCAGTTTTATGTGGAATCATTTAAAAATAATTTTTTGGAGTTCCCGCTGTGGCTCACTGGAAATGAATCTGACTAGCATCCATGAGGATGAGGGTTTGATCCCTGGCCTCGATCAGTGGGTTGGGGATCTGGCGTTGCTGTGGCGTACACCAACAGCTATAGGTCCGACTCAATCCCTGGCCTGGGAACCTCCATATGCCACAGGTGCAGCCCGAAAAAGACAAGGATAAATAAATAATAAATAAAAACATTTTAAATTAAAGCATAGATGATTTACGATGTCTCTCAATTTCTGCTGTACAGCAGAGTGACCCAGTTATACCTGTATATACATTCTTTTTTTCATATTATCTTCTACCATGTTCTATCACAAGCGACTGGATATAGTTCCCTGTGCTATACAGCAAGACCCCACTGCTCATTCCTTCTAAATGTAATAGTTTGCATCTACCAACCCCAAACTCCCAGTCCATCCCACTCCCTCCACCCCTCTCCTCGGCAACCACAAGGATAGTTTTTGTATGTTTGACAAAGAGGAAGGGTTGTCAATATGTTTCAATTACTCATAGTATTTGTTGAGTGACTTCTAGGTGGTCAGTTGCTGGGATTTTACTCGGAATGAGACAGACACACCTGGAGCTGACGGCCTATAGTGGGAAATGTGGATCATAAACCTGAGAATGAATAAATCACAAAATCAATGACAGGATGGTACCAGCCAATGAGGATACCAGGCCTCAATGTTTGTGGTCACGTGAAGCTAGTCCTTGGGTGGAAAATGATTGAGTGGGTGGATGACTAAAGTGGACTGTTAGCAAGGGTAGCCCGGGGAGGGCTCTCGGGGATGCACATTCTGAGTTGAAACCTGTGAGATTATGCAAATGCAGGGGAAGTGCGTTCTGGGAGGGGGATTAGCACACACCGGGCCCCTGCTGTGGGAAGCTGCTTGGCGTGTTCACAGGTGGCAAGGAGGGTGGTACTTGCAGAGCCCACTGATCGTGGCCACTCTGTGTCCTACAGAACTTAGCCCGGGCCCTTGGGGAAGCCGTGGGAGGGATATAAGCCAAGGAACAAAACTGATGCAACGACAACACGTTATGGAATGGCAGGACTCAGTGGAAGAACCCAGAGAACAAGGAATCGGGCACAAGGGCTGGCTGGCTCCCAGAGTCAAATGCATCATCTCCCGGAAACCTCCTTCAGCAGGGTCCCTGGTCCACATTCCTAGAGCATCATAGCAGATTCTATTAGTTTTGAACTTGTCATGCAAATTTAAATCTTGGAGGCAGGGCAGAAGCAAAGCTAATGCATTTATTACTTTATGCAGAATTGAGCTTTCAGCTTTTCTTGGCCAAAGGATACTACTTTAGGTTGAATAGGTCCTGCTGAAATTACCATCTCAAACATGAGAAGAAACCCAGAAGCGGAAAACCTGAATTACATGACTAAGAGCCTTTGGGGAACACTAAAAAATGGTGTTGTACATTGGAGTTCCCATCGTGGGTCAGTGGTTAACGAATCCGACTAGGAACCATGAGATTGCGGGTTTGATCCCTGGCCTTGCTCAGTGGGTTAAGGATCTGGTGTTGCTGTGAGCTGTGGTGTAGGTCGCAGACAGCGGCTCGGATCTGGTGTTACTGTGGCTCTGGCGTAGGCCGGCAGCTGTAGCTCCGATTGGACCCCTAGCCTGTGACTCTCCATATGCCACAGGTGCGGCCCTAGAAAAGACAAAAAAAAAAAAAAAACTAAAACAAAAACAAAAACCTGGTGTTGTACATAGGATGGCCTGCTCAGTGATTGAACCCCCTGCATTATAGGGGCTCACCTGGAAACTGGCTCCTTTGGTGACTTCTTAGGAAGAGACCCTGGGAAGCAGGGGACTGAAAAAGGACTTTTCTCTGTACATCCTTTTGGGCCTTTTCAATCTTGTAACATGAGATTATACTACTCCGTTTAAAAAATCCAGAAATTAATAAATTTTCCACTCATTTTTGTCCATCAAATACACTGAACTTTTAATCATCACACTGTCTTCAATGTATCTTAGGCTGGTTAAAGCTGGTTTGTTTTTTTTTTAAGTTTTGAGAATGCTTTTCATTATTGTAACACCACTGGAGGACTATTAAATACAGATCCTTTGCTAAATTCTTTTGTAAAATAAAAGCTTTCTTAACCAAAAGCAGGATGACGAATGGCAAATAATACAAAAATTAAACCTTTAGTTGATGGTACATTATGTTTGATCTATTCATTTCCTTAATTCGAGTTTTTGTTGTTATTTAGAGAGAATTATATGAAATCATCACTAAGGCCTCATTGACCTGGAGTGATTTATTTTGGGGGGAAACCAGATGTTTGGGACGGCTGATAACACATGAAAAGCTGCTTTCTTTGCTGTTTATTTTCTCAGGGTGTGTCAGGCAATGATGACAAATATTAAGGTACCACCTTACCCCATCCGAATGACAGGCCTGTGACTGATCTTTTTTATCAGTTAGTTGAAAACACACACAAAGAAAGAAAATGAAATAATAAGGCCTAGAATGCACATAGTTCAAGAAGTTAAATTTAGATTGCTGACTTACTCTTTGTGCTTCTAAAACAATTTTTTTAACAAAAACCCCACATGCCTCCCCCAACACTAATACAATTTGTTGGAAATGATGGCTCAGAAAAAAAAAAAAAAAAAAAAAAAAAAAAAAAGCATGCTTTGGACGTTTGGTTTGAATTTGAATAAGTGGTAAAATTACTCTTTGTATATTTAAAAAATTCCAAATCTTATTGAACTAGATAAGTGGGCTCCAAAGAAGGTGCGGGAAACAACTGAACCACTTGTGTGGCTGATTTCAGAAATGTAAAGAAAACACAAACATGGGGGTGTCACATTACATGCTTCTAAAGCACAAAGCAGAAGGGGAATGGCCTTGGCCATTGGCTTGATTTCTCTCCTCGCCTAGGAAGATCTTGCTGGATTCCATTTCACGGTGCCCATTCCTTAGGAGCTGAGCTAGAAGCTCCCCGAATCCCAGCACGGGACGGGGGTTCTTAGCCAGTGAACGCAGCCCCCCAGTCACTTGCAGATGGGGCAGGCGGGCACAATTCTGCCACGACCCCCTTGTCAGTTTCAGGCTTACTTCCGCCCGGTGCCCGCACCCCGCCCCCATACCTCTGAGTTTTCAGATCAGCTGCTGCTCGCTTTCCAGCCCCCAGCACCGTGTGGATGCGAAGCGCAAGGGGCTCTTGGCTCTCCACTGATAACAAAGTCTGGGGGATTATTTCACAGCGAACTAAAAACGAGACAATCTTTCAGCATTCGGCAATGGAAGCTTCTAAGCCTGAGTGGCACTTTATTTTGGATTTCTCTCATCAGAAATAGAAAATGGGGAGTTCCCCTGTAGCTCAGCCAAAAGGCATCTGACTAGCATCCATGAGGATGCAGATTCGATCCCTGGCCTCGCTCAGTGGATTAAGGAGCTGGCACTGCCGTGAGCTGTGGTGTAGGCCACAGACGCTGCTCAGTTATGGCCTTCTGTGGCCGTGGCAAAGGCCAGTGGCTATAGCTCTGATTCGACCCCTATCCTGGGGACTTCCAGATGCCTTGGGTGTGGCCCTAAAAAGACAAAAAAAGAAAGAAAAGAATTAGAAAACGGTTGGCAGATCATCTGACTCAATGTAAGGTCAGCTCTCTAGCATCACATCTTTAGATGAAAGATTAATAAGAGAAAAAGGAGACACTGATATGCCTCGTGTGGCACCTCAGGTGGCATTATCGGTGAGAGGACTTTATCTGGCAGAAGTCATCACTGTTTGGAATACCGGCAGCCCCCGCAGCCCCCGCACAGGCTGAGGACCGTCCCTGGGGATGGAAAGGTTTTTCCTCTTTGCATCTTTAATGTGAACGCAGGGCTTTGATGGGTCCAGCCACATGGCTTGTGAGGTGAGGCCCCACTGAGCTCAAATGCAGTCACTGGGGCTGTGTCAACATGACTAAAAATAGTGGAAAGTTGAAAGATTCAGTTAGTCAACACACAGGGTTTTTGGAGGGAGGGGGATGCCATCAATGACCCTGCTTGAATAGGTTTCTCCCGCTAATTCATTTATTATTATTATTTAAACATCAACAATAAGGCAAATAGCTCCTATGCTGTGCCTGTATGGTTCTAAATTGCTTTGTAAAAAATAACTGGTTTGGTTCTCTAGTAACTTTTTTCTTTTCTTTCTTTCTTCCTTTCTTTCTTTTTTTTGGGGGGAGGGGGCCTGCACCTGAGGCATTCAGAAGTTCTGGGACCCCAGGTCAAACCTAAGCCACAGCAGTGACAATACCAGATCCTTAACCCACCGAGCCACTAGGGAACTCCATAGTGACTTCTCTTTCCCCCGTTCTAACAATGAGAGAATGAGAGGATTGCAAACTGGTGGTTTTCTGAGTGACGAGAGAGATGGAATGAGAAGGTATTCCTCAGGAGAAGGTACAGGAAACACCTTAATGTGGCGGTCTGCTGTGGGGGCTCTGGCATTGGGCTGCCTGGGTTCAGACTCCTTCTTAATAAGCATTGTGGTCTCTAGGCTTCAGTAGCCCCATCTGCAAAATGGGGCTAAGCAAACAAGCTGCCCCACCAGGGAGCTGTATGGATGTAACATGATGTAAAGTATTTGATACAATGTCTTGCACATCATAGGTATTCAACAAAGGTTAGCTATAAAGAACTTTAAAATGCTCCTTTTACATATATCTGGACAAAACTGTAAATCAAAAAGATACATGCACCCCCCCCCCCCCATGTTCACGGCAGCACTATTCACAACAGCCAAGACAAGGAAACAACCTAAGTGTCCATCAACAGGTGAGTGGATTAAGAAGAGGTACATATATACAGCAGAATACTACTCAGCCATAAAGAAGAAGGAAATAATGCCATTCACAGCAACATAGATGCAACCAGAGATTATCATACTAAGGGAAGTAAGTCAGCAACAGAAGGACAAATACCATATGCTGTCACTTATATGTGGAATGTAAAATACGGCACAAATGCATCTATCTACAAAACAGAAACAGACTCACAGACATAGAGAACAGACTTGTGGTTGCCAAGGGGGAGGGGAGGGAGTTTGAGGCTCACAGATGCAAACTGCTACATCTAGAATGGAGAGACAATAAGGTCCTACTGCATAGCATGGGGAATTATATCCAATATCCTGAGATAGACCATGATGGGAAATAATATATTAAAAAAATGTATACACATTTATGTCTGAGTCACATTGTTGTACAGCAGAAATTAGCACACCATGGTAAATCAACTATACTTTGAAAAAAATAAATAAAATGCTCCTTTTGTGAATCGCAAGTAAAAGTCTGGAGTTTGCTTAGTAGTCATGTACCAATGTTGGTTTCTCTGCGGTAACCATGAGGTTTTTGTATAGTAGTCTATAAATATAAGGATTGTTTTCGGTTGCTGATCTCTTAATATCAAACGCATTTTCAAAACCCTGCATTGGTACTCTGCTCGTCTCACAATTACTGGTTTTTGTTTGTTTTTTGTTTTCGATTTTTTTTTTTTAAATCTTTTGTCTTTTCTTCTTTTAGGGCCCCACTCGCAGCACGTGGAGGCTCCCAGGCTAGTTGTCTAATTGGAGCTACAGCCCCGGCCTACACCAGAGCCACAGCAACACCAGATCCGAGCCACCTCTGCGACCTATACCAGAGCTCATGGCAACGCCAGATCCTTAACCCACTGAGCAAGGCCAGGGATCGAACCCACACCCTCATGGTTCCTAGTTGGATTTGTGTCCGCTGTGCCAGGATGGGAACTCCCTGTTTTTGATTTTTTTAAAACACAACAGTGTAAGTCAACTGTACTCCAACACAATTTAATTAAAAAAGAAAAAAACTTAAATCCGAAGGCATGATTTAACAGGGGCTGAGATGGATGTGTTAGGCTTGTGAAGCTCGAGTTTCAAGGCCCCTTTCCTGACCCAAGAAGAAGCCCCAGCAACTATTCACGTGGTCGTGTGTGTCTGTAAAATTTGCAAACATAAGCTGTTTTCATAGTTTTTTGTTTTAAAGAGCCCCCCAACTCCTCTATTATGAAAGGTTCAAGTCCCCCAAAATCTAGATCCGCCCTTGCATGGAGGACAGGCAGCACCACCACAAGCTCCAGAGAAGCAGATACTCCCTCTCTGTGCTGGAATTCAGTGGAACCCAGTACTGCCACGCTGGGGTCCACTGGGGCTCGATCCTCTGCCTCCAGCCTCCTCCCCTCACCTCCTGAATCCTGTCTCCTCTCCTGTAGCTCGGGAATTAATCAAGGTAACATACAGCTGACCCTGCACATTTGTTTTTTTATTTTTATTTTTATTTTTTCGGTGTTTCTAGGGCCCTACCTGAGGCATATGGAAATTCCCAGGCTAGGGGTCGCCTCGGAGCTGCAGCTGCTGTCGGCCACAGCCACAGCAATGTGGGATCCAAGTCACGGCTTCGACCTACATCACAGTTCACGGATCCTTAACCCACTGAAGGCCAGGAATCAAACCCACGTCCTCATGGATGCTAGTCGGGTTCATTACTGCTGAACCACTACAGGAACTCCAATTTTAAAAAGTCCTAAGTAGCTTGCATAATGGGATTTCCCATAATGGGAAAGCATAATGCTGGTGTAATTTTTATGCAGCTTTCTTCTTGACATTAATCATGGGACGGAAATACTCATCCAGTCCTACCTCCAAGCTAGATTATTACCTTCAGATTCCAAAGGGCAATGCCCGCTGATGACAACAGCTGCCATCTCTTAAGAAGATGAAAAAACAAAACCAGTGGACTGTGAGCCAGGTGGGGGCAGGGGACTCGATGGGGCCTTTGGTGACTATCGCAGGGACTGAAGCGGACAGTCGAACCCAAGACCACAAAGGTCTTACTCGTCACCCTCTTGGACTCAGACCACAAGGCCTTCCTTGCCCAGTTCCAGGTGAGAGCTGAACACAGAGGCAATGGATGCTGTCTGGGAAGTTGACAAGGGACCCTGATTCAGTGCCAGTTCTCTGTACCACTTGCCATCTGCCCGACTCTGGGCAAGCTCCTGAATGCATCCAGGCCTCAGTTTCCTCATCTGTAAAAGGAGGAAGCCAGTACCTACCTTATATGACATTACACATAAATCTTCTAGCATCGTGCCTGGTATACAGTAAGTGCTCAATAAATGTTAGCTATGGGTATCAGGCATTGGTAAACAGCCTCTACTTTCCAGTCTCTTGAATGGTTGGTAGAATTAGCCCCCAAACATGCTCTTGCCTGGTGTGTGTGGATGTGTGGGTGTGTGTGTGTGTGTGTACGTGTGCATACATGTTAGCTACTGATTCAATTTCCTCAATAGCGTTTGGCCTGTGTAAGGCTCTGGATTTTCTTGGTTCTGTTTCTCTAGGAAGTTAATTTTGCCAAGTGTTCATTCACTTTTTTTTGGCAAGAAATTTTTATGGTATTAATCTCAATTATCATTCTCTTCTGTATCTATAGCTAAGCCCTCTTTTTTATCCTTAATTTTTTTTTACCCTTAATATTTTAATTTATGTTTTAATTTGCTTTAATTGGTCTAGTTAGATGTTTTCATTAGATCATTTTTCTTTTCAGAAAAAAAATTTTTTTGGCTTGGCTCTTCTTTTCTCTCACAAAACCTTTGTTTTCTATTTTGTTATTTAAAAAATTGTCTTTATTACCACCTTTCTTCTGCTTTCTTTGGATTCATCTATATTTTTTCTTACTTAATAGTTTAATTTTGTAAGAAGAACAAAGATGTGGCCAAACCAATAATTGTCACCTCACAGGATTGTTGTCAAAAGTAGAGGAGATTGATTATGCATATGAAGAGCTTATCGAGATGACTGATCTACAGCAAGTGCTTGATAAATGCAAACTATCATTACGCTCTTCACGCCTCAGTTTTACCATCTCTAAAATGGGTCCATGGTAGGCTCAAACAAGATAGCCTTTTGTAAATTCTTGGTTCATGCATGTCACGTGTGATGAGTAGTACTCCCTGGGTATACACTATACTTGTCATCAACAAGTATGACCATCCTGATCGTACCTGGGTGAGCCAAAGTCCCAGCTTCCTCTCCCAGGACCAGCTACAGAACTGGCAGGACCCAGTGAGAAATGACAGTCTGGGGCCTCTTGTTAAAACTATTCAGAACTTCAAGATGGGAGTTCCCGTCGTGGCGCAGTGGTTAATGAATCCGACTAGGAACCATGAGGTTTGGGTTCGATCCCTGCCCCTGCTCAGTGGGTTAACGATCCGGCGTTGCCGTGAGCTGTGGTGTAGGTTGCAGACGCGGCTCGGATCCCGCGTTGCTGTGGCTCTGGCGTAGGCCAGTGGCTACAGCTCCGATTAGACCCCTAGCCTGGGAACCTCCATATGCCACGGGAGTGGCCCCCAAAAATAGCAAAAAGACAAAAAAAAAAAAAAAAAAAGAACTTCAAGATGGCCACAGCAGAGCCGTAAAGCATAGGGCCCTTCTGAGCACGGGAACAGGTTGGATGTCCCTGAAGCTGGCCCTGTCCTCCCCCAAGGTCACGTGGGCAGAGAGCTGCTGTTCAGGTCTTGGAGGATTTCTATAAAGGCCTCTTCTCCTGTCTCTTCACACGTGGTCATGCTCCATCCTTCCAACTGATTCCAGGACCTTGGAATCCCATCTGACCCCTAAGCCTGCTCCTAATGCAATCAGGGGACACTAGATCCCACGTCAGCCCCCAAATCAAAGGCCAGGACAAAATCTTGGACAAATTACAGCTGCTCTCAAGAAGCCACCTTTCACCTTGTTCTCATATTTCTTATGTTTATAGTCATAACTCAGTGAAGCCTGCAATATTTGCCACAGATAAACCTGGTTGAGCAAGCAAGCCTGATGACTTCACAATGACACCCAGAGCGGAGTTCCCGTCATGGCTCAGTGGTTGATGAACCGATGAGGATCCATGAGGATGTGGCTTCGAACCCTGACCTCACTCAGTGGGTTAAGGGTCTGGCGTTGCCATGGGCTGTGGTGTAGGTGGCAGATGCGGCTTGGATCCTGTGTGCTGTGGTTGTGGTATAGGCTGGCAGCGACAGCTCTGATTTGACCCCTAGCCTGAGAACCTCCATGTGCTGTGAGTGTAGCCCTGAAATAGCAAAAAAAAAAACCCCAAAACCCAAAAAAACAAACACAATGATAACTAGAACAACTTAAGAAAGCAACAAATGGGAGGCCAAATTGTCCTTTTATTGCTATTACTATTACTACGGCCACGCCTGTGGCAGGCAGAAGTTCCCAGGCTACAGGATGAACCCACACCGCAGCAGTGACTCAAGCCACAGACGTGACAATATTGGATCCTAAACCCCCTGAGCCATCAGGGAAGTCCCAAATCATACTTGGAAATATGCAAGGCTGTCTTTTAAAAGAAGGTGTGGTGGTTATTGAGATTCAGCTCATTGTAACATTTGTCTATAAGAAATTACTTCATGACACAGGGAACTATACTCAGTATCTTGTCATAACCTAAAATGGAAAAGAATCTGAAAAAGAATAAATATGTATATAACCGAAAAGAATATAAATGTATGGCTGAATCACTCTAAATGAATACAACATTGTAAATTACACTTCGATTAAAAAAAATTTTTTTTTAATGAATTTGCAAGACTGTCAGCTTCTGTGCTGTTTGTGGGCAGGCGAGCCTCCCTGAAATGCCAGTACTTTCTCTGCTGCAAACACCACTCCTGGCTTACATGAGTAAAAGCCATGCCCTTCCCCATATCAGCACCTCCACCTGCAATGCACATTCTGGAAGCACTAACCTTCTTTGGTTCTCTGGGCTACTAAGTGACCCAAGTTCACTTAAAAGTGGGTGAGTAGATTTCCAACCTGCCTATTTGACAAACCTGTGTTTTTAGACACCATCCAATATAGTCATCACTCACATAAGTGGGAGTGACAAAAAGAGAGAGATGCAGGAATAACTCATGTATGTGTATTTAACACAAAGCATGCCAAGGCCTTTACGCATATTGCATTGGTGCCTCGTATTGGTTTTGAGAGGGAGAATACGATTATTAGTCTTATCCCCATGAGCTAGATAAGGCAACTAAGGCTTGGGGAAGCCGAGTGCTGAGGGCCACATGGCTGGTGACAGATGTGTTGAAAGGCTGGATCAGTGGCTGCCTTAGCTGGAGATGCCGTCACAAGGTATCACAGGCTGCATAGTGTAAGTGACAGACATTTATTTCCCATAGTTCTGGAGGCTGAAAATGTCCAAGGTTAAAGTGCCAGCAGACCTGGTGTCTGGTTTGCCGATGGTGGAGAGCAGAGAGGACGCAAGCTCTGGGTGTTTCTTGTCATCAGGGCACTAACTCTATCCTGGGGGCTCCACCCTCGTGACCTCATGACTTCCCGAAGGCCCTTCCTCCAAATACCATCTTACCACATGCATCTGGGGCGGGTACACACACGGGGGCTGTAACAGAAGTGACAGCTTCAGAAATCAAAAAAGAGGAATATCTTCACTTTCTTTGTGGCGTCGGAGAACTGTGCTGTCGACTTCTGAATTTCCACTTACTTATCTTTCTGCTCAACACGGAACATGTTTGGCGCTCAGTGCTCCAAACAGTGAGAGGGATAAGGACATGCAAGAGCACAAAATCCTGAAGCCACTGGGGGAATAAATAGGTGGCTTGATGCCAGTGGTGAAAGAGTTAATTAAAAATCCTCTTGGCAGTCAGCCTCAGACATTGCAGAACCAGGCCAGCAACTTTTTTCTAGAAAGGTTATAAGTAAACACAGTATGTAATAGATCTGTATGTCCTGAGTCTAAGCCACGGTCAGCCCTGAAAGGTTACAGAAAATGTAGGGACAGATAACATATGAGGACAGAGGGTGACAATGGGTTCCCTTTCTCTTATTATGTATATAATTTTTTTTTAAATTTGGAGAATAATGAAATCTACTGCAAAGTTCAGAATATAGTGTAACCATCACTTATATTCCCACTGCCCAAATCACCAAATATAATTGTGTTGCAATCTCTGAGATTCTTAAAATTAAAAAAAAAAAATACTGATTAAGTCAATCCCATCGCACCTTCTCTCAAGGCCTCCCCTGAAAGCGACTGTTTTCACAAAATTGATGTTTCCTTGTAGCCGATATTACAATAATTTCAATATTCTAGATGTACACCCATATCTATATCTCTGTATCTTTAAATGTTGTAAGTTAATCTACATAGTTTCTTGTTTTACTTTGTTTCTGAGACGGATCATGTTGACACATAGGATTCTTTTCAACTGTGGGGCCATATTCCCTCTCAGAGACAGATCACATTCTATGTATCCTTTCTCTGGCGGGTGGATATTCAGGCTGTGTGCCGTATTCTGTCCTTCCAGCAGTGCTGTGAGCCTCCCTATGACCCGGTGACATTTGCTGTTCCTAGCTTGTGTGGTGTGGACCTAATGCGGGGGGTGGGGGTATCTCAGAGGTTGATAGGCTGGGGTCCAAAGTATCAGAGAGAAAACATATTCCTACTCTGCGTCCTCGCCTTAAGTTTGGGGACTAACAATCGCACTCACAACACATCTGAGCATTCTGCCCAGGCTTCAAGACCCAGAGGGACCTGGCTGGACCCCATCCCTGTCTCTGTTCCCGGCTGAGCCAGCCTCTCTGCTCCTGGACTATGACGAGCCCTTCCTAGCTCCCAGACCTGGCACTAACTGGTCCTCCCGCCCCCAGCTGCCCTTCTGAGGCGGAGGCGCCAGGGTTCTCCCAGACACCTGAGCCGGGTGACCCCATCACCCAGGGTCCCTCCGCTTGGTGTGTGAGGAACTGGATTTCTAACTTTGCTTCATTTTCATTTAAATTAAAACTTCACTACTGAGCACTTTAAGGTATCTTTAGCGTGATTCGATTCGGGTTTGTGAATCTACCTTTTCAACTGTAAATGTGAT
Source organism: Sus scrofa (assembly GCF_054392235.1). Lineage (NCBI taxonomy): Eukaryota > Metazoa > Chordata > Mammalia > Artiodactyla > Suidae > Sus > Sus scrofa. The sequence continues at coordinate 61,064,235 of NC_139399.1, forward strand.
TTAAATCTAAACTCAGATCAAATCTTTCTCATGAAAAACTTCAGAGTCCATACTGAGGTGTGCTGTTGGCATAAAATCTATAGCAGACTGCAAAGACTTAGCATGGGAAACAACCAAAAAATAAATAAATAAATAAACCCCACCAAAAAAAAAACCTGTTACTTTTTTCCAAAACATTTTTGAAAAGAAGTTTTAGATACATTAAGTAAAAATAAAATACATTATTAAAATTGGTCTTTGTTTTTTTACCCTTTCTAATCTGGCTACTAGACAATGTAAGGCTGAGTATAATACAATATATTATTAAATAAATGTAAAAAGAACAAGTAATAAACATCAATTTAAGATTGTTTTTAAAATGAAAACTAAATAAAATTAGGATAATGCAAATAAAATGAAATCTATCATTCAAATAAACCTAAAAATATGTAAATATTAATTTGTATATTCAAACCATTCATTAAAATAAAATAACTTTAAATTATTTCCACCTATTTTCTTTCTACCTCTTTAAACCTGGCCACTAGAAAATTCAGCACGACACAGATTTGGAATGGCGAGCTCTGCTTCCATCTTTGCTTTCATATCACCTTCTCAATGAGGCGCTTCCTGACCACACCACCTTGAGGGTCACCCCTGTCCTGCACAGTGGCCCCCACCACAGAGCTTTGTCTTGTTCTCATCACAGCACTTATTATCGCCTGCCCTTTGGGGGGGTTTATTTCTCTGCTGCTTGTCTCAGCACAGAACACATGGGAGCATCTTCTCAGTAAGCACCTCCCAGCCCCGGCTCCAGCCATCCGCTTGGGGCTGGAACTGGGTTCACCACTTGGGTGATGCCCGTAAACATTTGTGGAGTCCACGCAGCCCTATTATTTCGGAGGAACATTCCTAAGAATTTACAAAACAAACCACACGTTTACACACACCACCCGCCCTAGGTCTTCGGACTATGTCACTTTAACGGCGAGAGGCGACTCTCTGTTTTGGATTCCAGGGGCAGGGGCAGTTGGACCTCATGACTTTTTGTCACCCAGCCTTCCTGAAAGGTGGAGACATGGGATGGAGAAAAAGAAACCTACAGTTTGGATTTATGCATTTATGCAGGAAGCATGCGTGCCGGCAGCTTGATAAAAGATCATGGCTGGAACCAAAAAAAAAAAAAAAAAAAAAAAAAAAAAATCAATCAATCATTCCTTTCTTGATGGCTATTTTAAATATTTAGCTGAAATTGTCCTCATCTGGGTGTCAGCTGTTCTCTCTGCAAACACCCGCAGCCCTTGTGCTCACACACAATGCTGGGAGGCCGGGGGCCCAGCTGCACGACACCTTTTGTGTTCTCAATTTAAAGCTTCTGGGTTGATAGTTCACATTAACATGGAGAGAAATATACAACTTGCGAGTTGAGAAAGCAGTTTTTCCTCATAAAATCCTTTGATAGTTTAGCCATCTGGTCAGAGTGAAGCCCCGCATAAAAGAGGCCCAAAGAAGGTCAAAGGGCACCCTCTCTCAGGGTCAAGGGGGCCCGCCAGAGTTTGCTCTAGCGGACTCCACTAAAAGGACGCCTGACAAATTATTGCGCATTCCTTGGCTTTTGCGTAAGTATTTGATTACAGTGGCCAGGAATGTTGTTGATATTTTCCACCGTGAGGCGGGGAGACGGGAGGGGGGAGTCCGGTTCCTTAAGTTCTCGGAGCCCCCACTTCCCTGCTCCTGGGCGTTTCAGCCCAGGGCTCTAAGCGTTTTATTGAATGGCTCTGCGCAGCAGCAGCAGCAGCATCGCATTCAGGAGCCTTTGGGCTTTGGCAGTGGTGCGGAGATGCGTTCCTCCCTCTCCGGGAGAAAAAAGAAACGCACGGCCTTTCCCGGAATTGCCAGGAAGGCCTCTCTGCTATTTTTCTCTTGCTGTTTGGTAATAAAATACCAAAGGAACCACAATACGTGGGACTCGGCTCTTTCCGGTGTGAATGTCAACAGAACTGAACATATTTACGGCTTTATTTCTCAGAGGGGAGCACAGGCAGAAGGGCACGTGGGGTGATTAAGTGTCATTTTCTCCAGAGTCCCGGACAAAAGCAGAGGAAATCACTTGACTTGACGGGGTCTTTGATAACACAAGTACAGTAAGTAAAACGCAAGGCTTTGAACAGTTGGAGAACACATCTTGGCGTTTCTAAAAAGTGACTCGGCCTTCCCTGCACTTGAAATGACAAAGGATGAGAGCACTGTCTGGAGGGCACGCCTCCGTGTGGCTTCAGAGGGTGACAGTCGTTTGGCATGAGCAAGCCCGATAGCTTCATTCTGGCAAGAGACACCGCTTTCCAGATCTTGTTGCATAAGACATTTGGGGGGGGGGGGAGATGTCATTGTAATTCTTCCAGCTTCCAGGCCAAGAGGAAACCAAGAGGTGGGGTGGGCAGACGGACTGGTCAGTCCAGGAGGAGGCGCGTCTGGGAGGAGGACCCCGAGGCTCCAGCAGAAGGAGAATTCACTGCGGAGGAAGAGTTTGGGGAACTCCAGTCCTCTCCAGGTCTCCCTAAAAGGGACCAGAGAGCCCCACTGCGCCTCTTTATGTATTTTTTTCAGTGGTATAATACACACAGCAGTTATCACTTTTAACTATTTTAAAGTGTAAAAGTCAGTGGCATTTAGTCCACTTGCAATGGTGTACAACCAGTAAGAAGATTCAGTTCCAGAGCATCGTTATCTACTGAAAGGGAAACTCCCATGCTCATCAAACAGCCCCTCAGGCCTTTTTAATTTTTTTGTTTATTTTTTGTGTGTGTGTCTTTTGTCTTTTTAGGGCCGCACCCACGGCATATGGAGGTTCCCAGGCTAGGGGTCGAATCGGAGCTGTAGCCGCCGGCCCACTCCAGAGCCACAGCAACGCAGGATCCGAGCCGCGTCTGCAACATACACCACAGCTCAAGACAACGCTGGATCGTTAACCCACTGAACAAGGCCAGGGATCGAACCAACAACCTCATGGTTCCTAGTCGGATTCGTTAACCACTGCGCCACAATGGGAACTCCAAGGCCTTTTTTAAAATAGCAATTTTACTCCTGGTGGGGACAGGGCAATAGCCCATCCAAGATGGTGGGAAATTGCTTCCTGGATCTATTTATTTATGGTTTTATTTCCTTTATGATAGGATATAAAGTCAGGCATGAAATAAATAAATACAGATGCCCACATGCATATTTAGGTAGCAATTTTTATGCTGGGGGAGAGAGAAAAAGGGGGGGGGAATGAACCAGGTACTGGAGCAGGGCAGAACCATCTGACCATTGCCTGTCACGTGTAATGGTGTAATTTTATGTCCTACTGAGAGGGAGGGACCCCCGCCCAATCACCACCCCTGCCCCATATCATTCAATTCTGGCTATTTCACCACGTCACACTAAAACATCACTTTGGCGGGCCTCAGTTTCTCAAGGTGCTAAAAGTTTATGAGAATGATTGTAACTCGGAACATTAATAAAATTAAAAAGAGAGAGGAGAGAATTAACGGCAAGCACTAACCCTGTATCCAGAACGTTCCAGGTGCTCATGTTGTCTGTCCATCTCTGTCACCCACCAGAAGGCTGAATTTGCAAAAATGACAAGAGCGGTCCATCATCCCATTTTACAGATTAGGATATTGAGGTTCCAAGAGGTGGAGGTACTGTTGAAGGTTATATAACTAATTAGTGCCAGAGCCACTGGGTCTAAACTCTTAAAGATGAAACTCAACACCACAAAGTATAAATTTAATATAAATCATATACTCAATTGACAAAAAAAAGATACAAATATTTAACAATATACATAAGATGTATGTATAATCTGAGCTCTTGGAAAGTGTGGCAGCTGTCCTTGCTTGCCTGCTGGACAACCACTTCCTCTCATTCCTTATTACAAGACCTTGGTTTTGTGCAGAGCGAACGGGGCTTATCTGCTGGATTCATCTAAATTAGCAGTTCTCAAATGTTTTGATCTCACGATGCCAACTTAGAAATGAAAACTGAGAAACTTTTTTTTTTGGTCTTTTTTTGCCTTTTCTAGGGCTGTTCCCTCGGCGTACGAAGGTTCCCAGGCTAGGGGTTTAATCGGAGCTGTAGCCGCCGGCCTACACCACAGCCACAGCATTGTGGGATCCGAGCTTCGTCTGCAATCAACACCACAGCTCACGGCAATGCCGGATCCTTTTTTTTTTTTTTTTTTTTTTGTCTTTTTGTCTTTTTGTCCTTTGTTGTTGTTGTTGTTGCTATTTCTTGGGCCGCTCCCGCGGCATATGGAGGTTCCCAGGCTAGGGGTCGAATCGGAGCTGTAGCCACTGGCCTACGCCAGAGCCACAGCAACGCGGGATCCGAGCCGCGTCTGCAACCTACACCACAGCTCACGGCAACGCCGGATCATTAACCCACTGAGCAAGGGCAGGGACCGAACCCGCAACCTCATGGTTCCTAGTCGGATTCGTTAACCACTGCGCCACGACGGGAACTCTTTTTTTTTTTCTTTTTTTTTCGGATCCTTTAACCCACTGAGCAAGGCCAGGGACCGAACCACTGCACCACAACGGGAACTCTGAGAAACTTTTAAATATCTGTTTATTACAATTGGCCCTCTGCTGGGGTGAGTCCTGCCTCCGTGGATACTGAGGGCTGACCCTACTACGTGCCATTTTACATAAGGGACTGGAGCATCCTCTGCAGGGGGTCCCGGAACCAAGCCTTTGCACATGCTGAGGGGCAAATGTAATTCATCGAAAGCAATAATAATCCCATTACTTATTAGTCAACATTTTTTTGGAAATATGAACAATATTTTCCAAAATTAAAAAAAAAATTTAGTGAGAAGAATGGCAGTCAGTTTTCTATAATTTATGCAAATCTCTTCAATGCCTGGCTTTAATAGAAGATAGCAGGACTCTTATTCCGGCTTTTGCACCATATATGCAAATGTCCACACCATGAAAATAGGTAAATAACTTTTTAGTGTTATTATGAAAATTGTTTCAACTTCACAGCCCCCTGACTGAGAGAGTCTCAGATACCACAGGATTCTATGGACTCTGAGGACCAGCTGGTCTGCATCAATCTGAGCAATTCCCTTGCCTTTCCCCAGGGACGCTGTGGAGGAGGTCATGTGACCCAGTCTAGCCAATGAAGCAGGCACCAGTTGGAAGCCTCTGGAAAAGATTTCCCTTCCTCACAATAAGAGGAAGCCACAGGAGAAACAGGCGCTGAGTCCCGACTCCTGGTTCCCTTCGCTGTGTGAGAAAATGATATTGGCTGTGGTGGCAGCCACCTCAGGACCAGGACATGAGACATCAGTAAAATGCTGAGAAAGGGGAAATAGAGGTTAGGAAAAAAAAAATCTGATGACATTATTGAATCATTATGTCAAATTGGAGATGCAAGATTTCTGTTTTCTGAGACAATTAAATGTCTTTGTCTAAAGCAAACTGAGTGACCTTTGTATACAAATGCCTCCTACAGGATACATCACATTATAGAAATACCAGAGACTAGCAGGAGATTCCCGAAAGTACAAGTACAAACTTAATTCAGGACCTTTACCAAATCAAGCAAGTCCCTGCTTGAGAAAATGCTTTGCCAAATGCAAACCTAGGAAAATATGTACACATTCTCCACTCACTCAGTCAAGAAATAGTTACTGAGTCCTGAATGAGTTAGGATTAGGTCTGGCTGTGCAGGATAGAAACCACAAAGTCACAGTGGTTTAAACAAACAGATGCTTACTTCTCTGAAGGCAACAGAGTGCTGGTAGGGTGATTCCCTGATCATCAGGAACTGAGACTCATTCCATCGAGCCATTCTACTCCTTTCAAATTGTGGTTCCCACTGTCCAATATGGAAGCATGAGCTTCAGGTGCCACATCAACATTTACCTACAGCAAGAGGAAGGATAGAGACCAGGCTCCTTCCCTAAGGCCATTACTGGGAAATTCCCACCCACACTTTCTCACGCCTCATTGGCCAGGGCATAGTCATGTGACCACAACTAGCTGCAAAGGAGGCTGGGAAATGTAGTCTTTACTCTGGACACCAACCTGTCCTGCCATTAATCAGGGTTTCTGTTTTTACAGAAGAGAACAATGGCTACTTGGGGACAAGAGCAATCCCTGCCACTGGTACCTACCATGTGCCATTTATGAAATACTAATTTGCAGTTGATGAATGTGTTGGAAAAGGATAATTTTCATTCACTTAAATATTCACTTATTCAACAATTGCCTGAGGAATATTTGTACAACCTGTGAAATATAAGACACTGGTGATAGAAAAACAAAGCAGAAGAAATTGTTATCCAACAAGAAATAGCCTAGTTGGGAAGAGAAGTTATATTTAAAAGTAAATTAAAAGCCATCACGAACATTATCCCTTAAAGGAATAATTAAGGGCACATGCAAAGTTCTAACTATACGGAAGCTCACTGTATTTTTCTATAAACCCATGAGAAACGGAAAGCAACTATCCAGCTATTGTTAAAACCAATCACTGGCACATAATCAACAGCAATGCTCCATAAAACAATAATGATAATTAGCATGTTTGTTTACCATTTGCTTTATGCCAGACACTGCACTAGTTCCTTACATAGGTTTACTGAAGTAATCCTTAATTAAGGCAACTAAGTTGTATGAGGCAGATAATTATTATTCCTTCATTTTCCAATGAGGAAACTGAGGCACAGGAAAGAAACTTGCTCCAGGTCACGTAGCTGAGTGGCGGAGCTGGGATTTGAACACAGGACACAAGCGCTTGATCACTTTTAATGTGAGCCTCAATGGTTGTTTTATTGAATGCCTGGTATGCATAGCAGTGGGCTCTAGGAGGCTGGGATACCTCCTTACGACACTTCTGTCCTAACTGGGGGGGCAGGTGTTCAGATAATGAAGAATAGATAAAACAATCAACTCTACGCCTAAGCAGCAGCCAGTGCAAGGGATCTGGGCAGGAGCACATCTGAGATGTTGGACAGAGCAAGCAGGCCAGCATGGCTGATGCAGAGTAAGTCAGGGGAGGGTAAAAGGGAGCAGATTTGAAGGAGGGTCGGGGGTGGGAGCCGGATGCTGTCATCAAGGCCTCCCAGTTTGCTGTAAAAGTGCCGACTTTGAATGAGCTGAGATCCCCTTGGGAGTTCCCAGCAAAGGAGGGCTGCCCTCCCCTTAGGTTTTAACCAAATTTCTCTGGCTGCCGTGTGAGAACTGGACCCCAGCGGGCAAGCATGGCACCCAGGAGAGGAGAGAGATTAAACGCGCAGAAAGATGTTCACATTGGAGCACGAGTTGTCTTTTTGCCTTTTTCTAGGGCCGCGTCTCTGGCACATGGAGTTCCCAGGCTAGGGGTCCAATCGGAGCTGTAGCCTCCAGCCTACGCCAGAGCCACAGCAACTCGGGATCTGAGCTGCGTCTGCAACCTACACCACAGCTCACGGCAACGCTGGATCCTTAACCCACTGAGCAAGGCCAGGGATCGAACCCAAAACCACATGGTTCCTAGTCGGATTTGTTAACCACTGAGCCACAACGGGAACTCCTGGAGTAAGAGTTTTCTTAAAAAGCTACACAACTGTATGTACCGACTCTGTACCACAGACATGTGAGCTGTGACCACTGGGAGAAGCTGCAGGAAGGGTACACGGGGCCTCTCTGTGCCCTTCACGAGGTCCTGGGAGCCTATCATTATTTCCCAAAGGAAAAAGCATGTACAGAAAAATCCCACTTAGTTTGAAAAAATGCCTATGTAAAGAAATGACACTTGAAATCTTAATCTTAAGGTCGTTTTTTCTTTTAGGTGTATTTTAAGCTTTTTTACAGTGTTCACTTCCTACTTCTGTAATTCAAAGCTTTTATGAAACCATCCAGACTCATCCAAACTTGAGGGATGACAGACAGTGAGGAAATGAAGGATGAGGGGGGTTCGGGAAAACAATTCTTTCTACAAAGGCTGACCTGGGGCCAAGGGTAAGTAGTTCGACAGATCTGGAGACTGCCCTGACCCAGCGATGGCACATTTGAACATCGTCCGATTTATGGCCACGGCTTTAACACCCTGCATCCAGCTCCCCGTCATCACATGTCATGCTGGCTTTGGAGGAGGCTGTCACCCCCCTGGGGGTTCCATTTGTCACTGGAAACTGACATGTTTGGATAACACACCAGCCCTCACCACGTTGTCCAGCGCTCCCAGGCGTTCTGCCCAGTCCCTCCCACCCCCAGCATCTTTGTAATGACCTGTCCCTGAATCGACATGGCTCCACAATGACCCGTCTTTGAGTCTGAGTCTCCCTCTGGTGTGTGAGCCACTTGAAGGCAGGAATGGGGAGCTTGCCGGGCTCAGAGTAATGTGATGTGATCCGCCAAGAAAAACTTCAACCCTTGCTTGTACAGAAAGTAGCAACTCACTTTTGTCGATTCTGCTTGGTTTCTCTCTCTTTTTTCTTTTTTTTTGGCATGCTTGAAGCTTGTGGAACTTCCCTAGCCAGGGATGGAACCGGTGCCATAGCAGTGACCTGAGCCATGGCAGTGACAACGCTGGATCCTTAATCTGCTAAGTCACCAGGGAATGCCTTGCTTGGTGTCCTCAAGAAGGATTTGAGGGAGTTCCAGCTGTGGTGCAGTGGGTTAATGATCCACCTTGTCTCTGCGGAGGTGCCGGTTCGATCCCCTGTTTTGTGGCAGTGGGTTAAGGATCCAGCGTTGCTGCAGCTGTGGCATAGGTCATAGCTCTGGTTTGGATTGGATCCCTGGCCTGGGACCTTGCATATGCCGCGGGTGCAGCCCAAAAAGAAAACAAAAGAAAAAGAAGGAAGCAACTTTCAAAAATTCCACGCAAAGGAATAAATAATAAACACACAAGCTAGCAAAACATGAGAGTTAGTGCTTTACCGTGAACCTAGCAGGTAACACTCCAAACTCCAAATGATGCTTCAGTGGATTATTATTTATTATTTTTTCAAAACGTAAAGCTCTGGAAATAATGTTTTCTTCCCTCCCTCCTCTCCTCCTCTCTCTTCCTTTTTGTCTAGCAAATATATATGGATCACCTCCTGTGTTCTGGAAGACAGAGCAAACAAACAGGGAAGAATAAGGAAGACCAGTCCTTGCTCTCAGGAAGCCTGCAAGGTATAGGAGGCAGGCAGGTGTTAAGCAAAGGCGCAGACCAACAATCTAAGGACCTAGGCGACGAGTGCTAGGCGAGGGGCGTGCTCAGCACAGTCAGAGGGTTGAGGAGCATGCATGGGCAGTGAAGGCTTCCTGGAAGAAGTGACTTGAGTTTTCTAGTGAAAAATTGATTTCCATACACAAGGGCTTAGCATTCTAGGCTAGAAGATATTTGAGGGAGTTCCCACTGTGGCTCAGAGGAAACGAATCTGAATAGTGTCCATGATGACACAGGTTCGATCTCTGGCCTTGCTCAGTGGGTTAAGGGTCTGACATTGCCATGAGCTGTGGTGTAAGTAGCAGACGCGGCTGGGATTTGGCATTGCTGTGACAATTCGTAGACCAGCGGCTACAGCTCTGAATTGACCCCTAGCCTAGGAATCTTCATATGCTGTGGGTGCAGGCTGAAAAAAAAAAAGACCAAAGGAAAAAAAAAAAGGCATTTGAAAGAACTCTGACAATTACTCCAACCAGTAACAGCCAAGTTTGGATTTAGGAGCCAATCAGGATAGGAAAAGAAAGGGCCAAGGGCAGGCGTGGACATAATTACAACAAGAATGAACGGGTCAGAGTTAAATGTCTCAGACAAGAGAGAACGGACGTGGGTCTTAATGAGTGTCACGATAACCAGCCGAGACAAATTGCAGGCCCACAAAATGGACAAAGTGAGCCAGAGTGATGTTTCTACAGGTGGGTGTCTCACAGATGCTCTGATAGGTCCTATACTTATGCCCCATAAGACACAGAAAGATGGAGAGGGTGGTACCTCTTAATGGCGTGGGGCTGTCCCACATACTGAGGACATGTGTCATCCCTAGCCCCGTCCACAAAATGCCAGGGGACACTTCCCTGTTAGTGTGACGGTCACAAACACCTCACCAATTTCCAGTGCATCCCTGCTTCCTGCCTAAAGGGCTCAGATTAGCTTACCTGTCACTTCCTTGCCTCCTAAAGGGCTCCTTCTATAGACCAGGGCTGTGAAGCAGCCAAAGATGGGGTCATGGGGGAGGGGCCCGGGGGTGAGGAATGGATGAAAGGGGGTGCAAAGACTTGCTAAGGCGTGGGGCGTTCTGAGTGGGTGACGGTAAGCACATTTCAAACTGGGGAGGGTTTGCACTGATCCCCCAGGACCGGCTCCTCTTACATGTGCCACACCTGCCACCCTCCCCGGGACCCTGGACTGTGATCCCCAAGCAGTGGACACAGGGTCTGCAGAGGGATACCCTGAAGGGGTCAGGCCACAATGGGGGAGCAGCACACAGTCTAAAAGATTGTCATCAGGAGGCCGGTTCAATAAGGGAGGAGGTCCCCACCCAAAAGGGGGCAGCATCACCCAGTCTCGGCACTATTGACATTTGGGGCTGGATCATTCTCTGTGGTGGGGGTAGGGGGTCGCAAAATTGCCCCTGGTTGTGAGCCACAGTCCTGGACCAAATGATTCTTAGGCTGAAAGACGAATAAGAGTTTGCCTTCCCAACGGCCAATAGAGTTGCTTACGGACAACAGACTCCACGCAGTGATGCAATCACACCCTCGCCCTTCGGCCACCAGATGTCCATTTCGGACCCCAGCCGCCCAATCCCCCTTTCACAGATCTCCGGGATTAAAAGGATGCTGGTGTGAAGGGTGGGCTGGGGGTGTCAGAAAATGGATGTGCAGAGATGAGCTGGGGCCAGGTCATTGGACTTTTATTCAAGGAATGTGGTTATGGTTTTATTCTGTTTTGTGTGTGTGTGTTAAATTCTGTTGTGAGAGACTCCTCAGAGGCTTATATTCAGCAGAAGAACACACTCTGATTTTATTTTAAAAGCTTGCTCTGGCTGTTAGATGGAGAGCAGAGCGTGGGAGTCAGGAACAGAAGCACACACCAGTGAGGGCTACTGATGGCCAGGTAGGAGGTGACCGTGACCGGAGCTGGGATTCGGCTGCGGTGGCAGTGATAGAGAGGCAGGTGGGTTTAAAGCCCAGGATGATGGGTGTGAGGGTGGACTGGGTGAGGAGAAGGGAAAAACCATTGCTGGCAATTTGGTTTTGGCCTCGATCGTGATACCCAGACCCAAGATGGGGAAAATGGAGAGGAACAGGTAGGGCTGGGCTCAAGCAGGCAATGTGGAAACCAATGGGACCATTTTCTTTTGTTTATTCCTTCTTTCTTTCTTTGTTCTCAGCCAGAACCCTAGTCTCTCTGAGCATCAGCTTCCTCAACCATGAAACGGAAAGAAGAGCATTTGGAGTGGATGAGCAATGAGATCTTGTGTATAGCACTGGGAACTATATCTAGTCACTTGTGATGGAGCATGATGGAGGACAATGTGACAAAAAGAATGCATATATGTGTGTGACTGGGTCACTCTGCTGAACATCGACAGAACCCTATAAACCAACTATAATGGAAAAAATAAAACCCATTTTAAAAAATAAAATATGAATTAAAAAAAAAAAAGAAATGGAAAGAAGAAAGCCTCTCTCTCAAGGATGCTGTGCTCGCTAGGATCTTTACAACTACAAGTAACCATGGCTTAAATACTACGGATATTTAATGATCTCACATAACAAGATGTCTTGGAGGTAAAGTGGTTCCCTGGGTCTGGTGGCTCAGCAAAGCCACCAGGATTCAGGGTCTCTCCATTCTTTTGCTTTCTCTCCTCTTGTGTTGGTTTTCTATCTTCAGACTTGTCACCACATGCTTGCCAACCATCATATCCTCACTCAGTCCCAAGCAAAGATTGGAACAAACAGAGTATACAGAGAGGCTTTCTTACAGTTTTGAATTTCACTGGCCTTAGTGTTTTTTCTTTTCTTTTCCTTTTTTTTTTTTTTTAGTGATGTGTAGTTGATTTGCAAGGTGGTGATAATTTCTCCCTGGCCATAATGATTGGAGCAAAGGTGGACCCATGACCTATCCCAGGCCATTCAGAAAGAGCAAAATGGAATTCCTATTCAGAATTCCTGATCTAACCCTTAGGAATGATATACTCTCTTGATGCTGGATTGGAAGTTGGGAGGATATAAGCCTGGAGATCCTGAGGATCCCGCATGTAGAAGCTGCCTAAGAGGAAAGCAGGAATAGTGGGATAGTATCTGAACACCTGGATACAGCCATGCCTGAAGCCATACCAGACACCAACAGCCTTTTCAGTTGTGTAATCCAGTATATCTCCTTTTTTCTTCAAGCCTATGTAAGCTGGGTTTTTCTCACAGTTGAAGGAGTTTTGACAGATGCAGCCTGCAATAAAAATTTTTTCTTCAATTCTAGGGTCTCTAGAGATAAACGTGCAAAATTCTTAGTCAACTCGGGCTACTACAACAAAAATACTGTAGACTGAATGGCTTAAAAAGCAAACATTTACTTCTCACAGTTCTAGAGGCTGGAAGTCTAAGATCCAGGTGCTGGCAGATGTGGTGTCTGATGAGGGCCTGCTTCCTGCTTTGTAGATGGTTGTCTGTCTTCTGTGTCACATGCTCTCTCTGGACCAGAGAAAAAGGAAGCAGCTCCCTGGTGTCCCTTCCCATTAATCTCACCGTGAGGGCTTCACTCCTATGACCGAATTATCTCCCAAAGGTCCCCTCTCCTAATATTATCACATTGGGGGTTAGGATTTCAACATACGAATTTGGGGGATGGGGGACAAACCTTTAGTCTCTAACAATAAGCTATCTTAGTAAATCCGAAGCCTTCTACAAAAATTAGCTTAAAATAATTTTTAAAAAATTGTAGGGCAGCTTTTTAATCTGGTGGGCAATGCAGAGAGTCTCTTAATTCAGGTGGTGTGAGTAGTACTCAGGCAGTTGCTGCATTAAGCTTTTGTATTTGCAAATACTCACTGTGACATTGTTGTTACAGAAAAGAGTAGAACTGTGTAAATGGCAGTAAGTAGACCAAGGGTTAAAAACATTAAGTACAGCCGTGTATTGAAATACTGCGCAGCTCGTTTTAAAAAATGTGGAAGGTAGCTTTCTCTAAGACTGAGGATGTGGGTCAGTCTCCAAGATGCAAATGCAGGTGGAAAAGGCAAATAGAGAACAAAGTGCTTAATATGCTTCCTTTGTAGGAACAAATAAAAAAGACAGTGTAAACATCTTTGTGAATGTATAAAAATCTCCAAAAAAGATAAACAGGAAACGTACAGCAGTGGCTGCACTGGGGATGGGAACTAATGGTTACGGAATAAGAGAAGCTGGAGTTCCCATCGTGGTGCAGTGGAAATGGATCTGACTAGGAACCATGGGGTTGCGGGTTCAATCCCTGACCTCGCTCAGTGGGTTAAGGATCCGGCGTTGCTGTGGGCTGTGGTATAGTTTGCAGACATGGCTCGGATCTGGCGTGGCTGTGCCATAAGCTGGCAGCTGTAGCTTCAATTAGACCCCTAGCCTGGGAACCTCCGTATGCCTCGGGTGTGGCCCTAAAAAGCCAAAAAAAAAAAAAAAAAGCAAATGTTTTTACTGCACAGCCCTTTGCACCTTTTGAATACTGAATCCCATGAAGAGAGGACCTCTTTTAAATAATAAATCACACATATGCAAATGACAAGAAAAAAAAAAGACAAGCAAAAATTGCATACACCAAAATAACAGGATTATCCAAGGTATTCTGATTCAACAAAATTAAGAAAGATTGGCTTAGAATCTTGCTCAGGCTCTACGTCTTGTTAGGGAATGAGGCCTTCCTAATGGAATCTACTTAAGGAATATCATGTCTTTCATGGGTTTGGTGTTGGCCCTGATATTCTAAGATCAATTCTAAGTTCGGCTCTGAGTTTGCACCAGCATAATGGTGTGCAAAATACATCTCTGTGCTGGCATGCACAATTATTTGTTTTGTTCCTTTGTGCCTTAGAAAAAAAAAAAAAAATTTTTTTTTTTTTTTTTTTTGGTGCTGCATATTCGGTCATTAAGAGTGGAAAAAGCGAACAAGAATTAATATAATGACAAATAAATCCCCACAGGCAAACACAAAGGGAGTCTTTAAACTCAATGAAAAGAATAAATAAATAAAAAGAGACTTCTGTCTGGCTGTTGAGACCGTAAGGAGTCTTGTCTCTTGGAAATATTAAGCTCCCAACAAGTAGATTAAAAACTTCACCCTCCATTAAATCCTAAAACAGTGAAAGTGAATGATCCACCTCCCCCGTGTCATATTTCCGGAGGGGACAACGATTATGAATGTCCCTTGGATCTGTACGCTCCATTAAGTCCTGTTAAGAAGAATACTTTCAAGCTCCAAGAGACAATTAATACTTTACTGGTGATGGTTCTTGAACAGATGACTGGGATTTTAATTACACTCGAGCAGAAAATACTACTCTCTAGGGCGGGGTCAAAACACTCTTGGGAAGTAAAGCTGGGAGTCATAAAGAGTGGGATGACTTTAGCTAGTCACTCGTAACCGGTAAACAGTCGTGTTTTGACTTCCTGAGGTTAGGGGGGAGAGGATATTTTGGGAGGAGGAGAGTCCAGTTGAGGGAGGGAAGGTCTTTATGAACCTTCCCCAGCTGGGATTTCATAAACAGCAACAGGACCTATTATAAGAAGGGCAGAACTGCAGGATTAACATTTCTGGGCACTTGTAAGTAATCCGTTTGTGTTGTTTACCCAATGCATTAATTGGTACTATAGGAAATGCAAACATCCCAGCACAAGTTGGAAAGAAAAACTGGAAAACCGTCATGGAATCTTCAGATGACCTTCATAGTCCAGCCCCGCGGTACTCAGGCAGGGGGTGATTTTATCCCCTAGGGGACACTTGGCACTGTCTGGTGACATTTCTGGTTGTCACCCTTGGGGGGGGGGTATCGCTGGCATCTACTGGGTCAGGAATGCTGTTAAACAGCCTACAACGCACAGCCCCGCCACAACGAAGTACCAGCTCAAAAGGCAAATGGTGCTGAGTTAGAGAAGCCACGTCAGAGCTTTGTTCCTCTTGTCTTGCAATCCAACGTGACAGATGTTTCCAGTAAGTCCGTTTTAGGATGGAGCCTCGCTCAGGACACAGCATCTTGCTGGGGGGGGGTTTGGGGGGGCAAAGAATTATTCAGATCCCGGGAGGCCTTGCCAATAACCACAAAAGCAGTGAAGATTAGTTGGGGCGCAAATAAGATGTCATTTGTCCCTACACCAGACCATGTGTACCTCATCACTTAAGAAACAGCTAAAAGGGAGTGGAAAATAGAAGACATTTCGTTTTCTCTGCTGGTAGGAGGATGTAGGGAAGATCAGAACACTCGTTGAAAGAGGAAGTTTGGCCTCTTGGTCATCTCTCTAATTGGAGTAGTATTCTTTAAAAGTCTTGAATGGAGGTCAAGGGGGTCTGTGGGGCCCCTGGAAATTAAATGCAGAATGTCGTTTATATGTGCAGAGGGGCTGCAGCTTTCATCACGTTCTCTGTGGGATCTTTAACCCCCACAAGATTAAGAACCACGACTGCAAAGGGTTCCAAAGACTGCTTGTGGCTAACTGTAATTTCCCCCCCGAGTTTTGAATAAGCCATACTTGCATGTGGTACAAATAAAATCAAACAGTATGAAAGGGTAGGCAGAACCGAGGCCAGGGAGACGAGGCCCCTCACTCACTGTGGGCACGAAACTTAGAGAGGGTGCCCCCAAACTAGTCATCAAGCTAAATACTGTTTTAAGGCAACATTAAAAACAATTAATAGAAATGAAAAAAAAATTAATGGAAAAAAAATCCATGGTGAACAAAAATACCAAAATTTTAAATGAAAAACAAGGTCAGTACTCCTGACTTCTCCTTTTGCCTCAAGCTCCAATATCGCTCAGAAAGGCGCTGTTACCAATCACAGCTTTTATACGTTGCGGGTGTATTCTTCCAGAGGGGTTCCGTGCAATTGCAAGCAAACAAGTATAGATGCGTTGCTTACCTGAATGTTTTTTTGTTACACACCATGTCCACAATTCCATAACCTGATTTCTTCATTTACTGTATTTTCAAGATTGTTCCATACCAGAAGGCACCACAATATATATTTATGTCACAAATATGTATTTCATATGTTACAATTTTGCAAGAAAAACCACTCCTGTCTTTTTTTTTTTTAAGCATCGATCTCACTAGTTGCTTGGTGTGGTTAAACGTCTTCCTGCAAAGCACCATCTTTTCTTTTAAAATTCAGTTTTCCAGTAACGGGTGCTACATTTGTTTGCCAGGTCACAGCATTTAAAAAAAAAAATCTCCAGAGGACTAGACTTAATTAGCTCTCTATTTTTAAAGCGGGCCCCGCCTCCTTTTTTCCCTCCCGGAGGTTGGTAGCGTAGCCAGAAATGGCTCTATGGCCTCGGCGAGACTCCCGGGTAAACGGAGTGTCCTGGAGGGCACGCTGGCCTCCTCAAGTTACTGGTCACCGCTAATTAGTTTAGAGAGTATAAACCCTTCATATTCTCAAATTCCGTTTTCAAAGAAACAGGAGGCTTAAGTCGCCACAGATGTGAGTGATGTCACTAAGAGGAGCTTCGGGAGGTCCGGTCCACGACCAGCTGAAGCTGGGAAGCCCACGCCAGGGCACAGCACGGCCCTCTGCTAATGTAACTGAGCCAGCATGAGGCCCATCCACCTTGTTCCTGCAGGAGCTCAGCAGCTCTAACGGATTTGGAAAGAAGCGTGCCTCGTGTTTCCGTTTGGGCTTGAGGGTCAATAAAGTAAAAAACAGAGTTGGAAATACACCATCTGTTGGGACTCTGACCAGCATCTTACCGAAGGGTACTTTCCTCATTCTAATAAGGGCAGTGATTTAGTCAAACTTAGGTTATGTCAATTCCCTTTTATTGCTTTTCTGGTCATACATTTACTAAATGCAGCGATTGCACACACCAGCACACAGTTTCTGGAGGATCTACTTTGTGCCTGGCATGCTTCCAGGACAGCCCTGGGGGATGAAGGAGGCAAACCCCAAATCAAGAGTTACGAAATAGGGGCCACGGAAAGGAAAGACTCTGAGCCTATCCCCTCCAGGGACCCTGTGTCTCCAACCTTCTTCCTTCCCTGCCTATGCTAACATAATATTTTATGAGGAGGAGGATTTCTTGTGTGGCTGTACATATACAGATACAGAGATATTCACAATAACCTCTGTGAAGGAATAACAGTCCCCCAAGTGATTTTTAAGATAGTCCCGCTTATCTTTAGCAATCGCCACGCAGATTAAAATTGTTGACACTTTGAACCACATTCTACATTTAAACAAATTCTCTGCTTTTGATCGTGGGTCAAGGTTGTCACATTTATAGAAATAAAAATGACAGCAGTAACGTCAATAATCAAAGAAATGAAAATGCTCTGTTGCCGGGTCTGGCTGCATGCCAGTTATAAAGCATGTTCAGGGCTCTTGAAATCATACCAGTCCTGGGAGGTTGGGTGGGACTCCCCATCCAACCAGGCACACGTCGGGGAGGAGAGCCAGAACAAGTACTTAGCAGCTCCCATCACAGAGCTGCTTGGCTCCCAAGCACAGCATTTCCCACTATAATACCATTTAAGCAAACAAAAAACATCCATGAAACCTGTAAGTCGACACAGAGAAAACTGAGCTGTCATCTGTCAACTGCCATATTTGATGGAACAAGCACAACAGAGAAAAGCAGGATTTCTAAGTCTCCAACTCTGTATTGTCACTGGGTGACAGCAGATCAACTGGGTCCCCTAGCCTCAGTAGGACATGAGATGAATATTCAAAATATGGACCCCAAGGAGTCCTATCCTATGAGGATTAAGCCAGATAATGCACGTTAAAAAAAGGGGGGAAAATCTGTAAACTGTAAAGTTGCTTTCTTTCCTTTCCTTTGTCTTTTTGTCCCTTTAGGGCCACACCCATGGCATACGGAGGTTCCCAGGCTAGGGGTCAAATTGGAGCCATAGCCGCCAGCCTATGCCAGAGCCACAGCAGAGTGGGATTCGAGCCATGTCTGCAACCTACACCATAGTTCACAGCAACACCAGATCCTTAATCCACTGGGCGAGGCCATGGATCAAACCCGCATCCTCATGGATGCTAGTCGGGTTCATTAACTGCTGAGCCACGACAGGAACCCCTGTAAAGTACTTTCCAAATCTTGATTACTGTATTATCTTGGTTTTGTTTTGGTAAAATTATTTTATATTGCTGTGTAATTCACATAACATGAAAAGAACCATTTTAAGGTGTATAATTACGAGGCATTTCGGTCATTTGCGATGTTACATAACCACTGAAATATACCATCTTCATGAACACACATCTATGTCGTACATGATACCACTGGCACCACACAGGCTGCATGGTTCTTTGATCCTTTAGTAATTCAGTGCCCTTCAAGGACACCAGGCTCCTGCCAGAGTCTCCCGACCCCTAGGCCTCTAGCTCACGCAGGGTTTCCTGCCTCTTCTCAGTCCTGTCATTGAATTTCAAAGCCTTACGATTGCACCCAGCAAATTGCTATGGGTACTTATTATTCCCAGGTTTTTTGTGATATGTAGCTGCTTTACCAAGCAAGTAAACCTGTGGATCTCTGATTGGCTACGAAGGCCCAAAGAATTCCAGGTAACAAGAAGAATTTTAATTATAACCATACTTGGTTTTAAAGACACCCAATTGTATAAATAATTGTACACAAACTAAAAACAACACCCCTCCCCCCTGCCCCTGCATCTTATCGGGTGTTTGGTGGAGGACAGACTCAATGCTTCCTGTTGGAAAGTTCTAGAAATAAAAGTAGGGCCCAACAACGTTTAAGACCTTTGCACAGAAATATGGAAGCTAGGTTAAAGCCTTTTCCACATCCATAACTGGAGCTATCCCTTTTAAAAAAATGCAGCTAAGCGATTTGGGGTCTTGTTAGAAGAAGTTCGACTAGACGGTTTGCGGCATGGTGCAGGAGGATTCCTTTTAGCAGCGATGCATGTTTCCACAGAGACTAGCCCTGTTTTAATTTCTAGACTAGGAGTTCTACAGATTCGCAAATAAAGAGAGGCCCTGGCAGTTTCTCAGAAGCCACAAACAAGTCCCGTGTTTCTCTCCCCCCTGATGAACTGCTCTGGGCCTGACACAGCGGTCCCGATCACGCCAGAGTAGCAGCATCCAGCTCAAAGTCGAGGAAAAACCATGTTAACAATGCAAGCATTTCCAAAAGTCCCAACTTCCCAGGCCGCTCCACTCCCACAAATGGAAACGGTGTCAGATCTGCATCATAATTGATCCTCCAGATTTCCATCCACAAAAGAAGGATGTGGTCACACAGAACAAACACCGCCAGGGACAACAGAGGCGCCTTTTTGCAAGCCGTTCCCTTCCCCTCCGCCCACCAAAGTTTAGCAACCGACCTCAGTTTCAGCGTAATCACTCAAGATACAATCACGGTGCAGGTTTACGCCACGTTACGAAGAGCAGCGGACACGCACATCTGCACTATTTCCCTCCTCGAGATGCGAGCTGTTGATAAATATTCATGGTAGAGGTTTTTCCACAATTCTTTGATTCTTCAGAAGCAAAGTCATTTTGGGAGTACAACTTGTGGGGCTCCTGCCCACCCCCCCTTCCTCCACAAGAATAAGGGGGAGGGGAAAAGGCGAAAATGAAAGAAAGAAAAAAAAATGATACAGATAAAAGATATTACGCGAGCCATAAAGTCTGGGCTTTATTTTAACTGGGTTGTAAGGTCCTGCTGTGCTGCCCATAATCCAGCTGGGAGAGGGGCCCCTGCTGGGTGGCTAATTAAAACAATTATAAATACAAAGAAGGTATCAATGGCATTCCGAGACTCAAACAAAGAGATAAAGCACTGGAGACTTAAACCGTCAATGGTCAATCTCTCTTCAGGCGGCTGGGAAGAGGAGTCCGCCAGTCCCCCAAGACCCTGAGACTCCTTTCTCTACGGACTTGTTTGGTTACTTGCAACCCTTCCTTCTGTTGGGTTTATAGACATCAAAATATGTCAGTGATGGAATTAAGGGAAATTATAAGCATGAAAAGACTCCAATGTCTCAGCATGTCGGGACAGTGGATCTGAGTTTAAAGATAAAATCCTATATGGGAAAAAAGACCCCGACCTTCCTTTGGAATCAATATTTTCAAAAGCAAAGAAACAGAAAAAAGATCCTGAGACATTTTGCTTCAATTAAAAGCGACAAAATGAAAGTCAATGTGAAATGTGATTAGAGAGGTTTTTTTTTTTTTTTTTTTTTTTTAAAGCACTGTGGGCCATTTTAGGAAAGTTGAAGATCTAGCAAGTGTGTTAGAATAGCATTTCAATATATTTTTTAAAAGTGATTTGCACAATTAAACATACTCCCCCCAAAAGGTGAAAATCTTTCATTTCTCAAACCAAACTCCCCACCCCCCGGCTTCTATAGATTGAACCCTAAAAGGAACACTCAGAAGCAGAATAACCTAGAGTTGCACACATTAGTTCTCTGATTAGGATAAAGATCCTCAAAGGTGTGAAACTCAAAGCCACTGGCAAGAACCAGCGTATGCAGCTCTGGCAAATGTCGGCAAGTCTGAGTAGTTCCAGCGCAGGACAAAGTGAGTGTCAGATACAGATTAAAAGGTGGCACGAGCAGTGTTCCTATTCCTTTAAGGGACGGGATCCAGATACTGTTCTGCGCGCACCTCCCACCTCCTCAGCCTGTACAGGAAAGACAGTAGCTCACTGCACCGTTCAGACCCTCTTGGGACTCAATCCCAGAGCAGAAAGGACTGCAGCGAACCTTCCAAGGGTGGCCCTCGGGGAGGGTGGTCCATTAGCCCTCAGGAGCTGGGTGTGACACTGAGAGCTTGCGCCATGGGGCGGGGGCAGGGGTGGGGGGTCAGTTAAGCTTCAGGAGAAAAGACCCAAGCTCAGATTCACCAAGGTTCACCCTTAAAAGGAGCAACACTTCTTTTCACCTTGAAAGAAAGTAGCCGGCGAGGCTGGGGAAAGCCAGTTAAGGAGGAAGGCAGTTAAGGTAGAGGAGGCTGCTAAGGGCTCGGTGGGGGTCCCAGCCCTAAGGCTCCTTTCTCTGTACCTCTTCTTATTCTGCCTTCAGTGGTGAAAGGACGGAGACTTTCTTTGGGACTATCAATGCCCTCTCACTCTTCCATTGCAGTTACTTCTTCCACCAAGTATCCAGAAGATAGGGCTCCTTGCTTGTTTTGAAACAGTATCAATAAAAAGGTCTGAGAGACTGAAAGGAAGCATTGGCTCAGAGCGTTTGTAACATGTGATGATGATTAGAAAATGAAAGATGGGATTTGACCTATTTTTTTTTTTAACTTTTTTTTTTCTGGGATAAAAATGTTGCCTAAAAAAAAAAGGTGCCTCATAAAGCACCTTCGCTGCTTTAAGCATTTTTAAGTTATTGTGCAACCAGACAACTGATATGAAGCACAGAAACTCCTCTAGTTAAAGTGGTCACTGCAGAGCTTTCCTCGATGTGAACGAAACTCTACTGGGAAGCAAAGGTGTGACGACTCTGCCCAACGCCAACAGAGGGCGGTAGATACAGGGATCTGTCACCTGAGTCCAGTCAAATATTTTCAGGCACAGGCAAGAAACTCTGATGCACTCAGGGGGCACATCTCCCAACAACATTTGTGGGCCATGGCCCAACATCCGTATGACAGGATGTATGTAAGTATCAGACACATTCTAGAACGTTTAATCTTTCCACTTTGACACGTATATATTCATAATGACCAAGGCAAAATGTACGTGTCACGCTATCATTTATATATGATCCAAAGTCAGAAAACGATCACAGAGGAGAGAATTTACTTGTTATTACACACGTCTGGGTGTTCTGTTGATGGCTCTGGGATCGTCATATGAGTAAATAATTCATAAATTATTACTTATCCTATAACATTTTTTTGTGGCTTCCATTTCAGTAAAATCACAAAATATATCATTGCAGTCAGATCTTTTGCATAATTTATATTCCATCGACCAAAGACTAAAATCTTTTTTATAAAAAGCCAGATAAGGAGTTCCGTGTGGCAAAGCAGGTTAAGGACCTGGTCCTGGCATTGCAGTGGCCCTGGTCACTGCTGTGGAACAGGTTCGATCCCTGGCTAGGAACTTCTACATGCTGCAAGTGCAGCAAAAAAAAAAAAAAAAAAAAAAAAGAAAAAAAAGAGCCAGATAATAAATGTTTTAGGCTGTGTGATCTACATATGATCTCTCTCATATGTTCTTCTTGGTTTGTTTTATAAACCTTTAAAAATATAAACACAATTCGTGGAGTTCCTACTGTGGTAAAACGGGATCAGTAGTGTCTCTATAGTGTTAGGATTCAGGTTCAATCCCCGCCAGGCACAGTGGGTTAAAGGATCTGGCATTGCCACAGCTGTGGCATAGGTCACAACTGTAGCTCAGATCTGATCCCTGGCCCAGGAACTCCATATGTGGCAGGGCAGTCAATTAAAAAAAAAACAAAAAAACTTATTTGATGGGGTAAATATAGCCCTTAGTTTGTTTGAAATAAACTTCTGTCATTTGTTGACCACTGATATTGACAATAATCATCTAAAATATGAAAAAAAGTCAAACACAATGTATAAAAAATTTGAACATAGTCATTAAATAATTAAATGTTGTTAAAAAATAAATGTTTCACAAATGTTTTAAAATATTTTTCTACCCCAACATTCAAAAGTACTTAAGACGGAAAGGTAAAATGCAAAGGATAATTGAGATCAAGCTTTATATAAAAATTATTTTTAAAAAAGCTGAAATATATACATATATTCAAAAGTATTCATTAAAGCCCGCTATCATTTCCCAGGTTAGGGGTCAAATCGGAGATGCAGCTGGGGGCCTACGTCACAGCCACAGCAAACTGGGATCCGAGTTGCATCTGCAACCTACACTGCAGCTTGAGGTGTATGAGAAAATGTCCCAATAAAATGTAGAGAGACCCCAGCCATGATGACTAAGCAAAGTCTAGCCAACTGCCCCAACCAGTCCTCCCCCATGCACCTGCTTCCGCATCGACTACCTTGCCTGACGTCACTCCAGTCCAACCAGCCAAGCTTGGACCCGGAAGACGTAGCCCATAAAAGCCTTGTGAAACCCTTCTTCCGGACTCAGACTCTGGAGAGCGAGCTCCTCTGAGCTCGCCGGCGTAATAAACCCGAGTTCTCCAACTCTCCGAGTGCTCGCTTGGTTTCTCACCGGGTAAAAGAGCTGATCCACTGCAGCCACAGAGCTGCTGGAGCTGGTACGCTACAGCCACGGGGCTGTCGCCAGAGCTGATACGCTGCAGCGCAGGGCTGCTGGGTATCTGCCGTAACAGAGGCAAAGCGAGATACTTAACACACAGCACAAGGCCAGGGATTGAACCCACATCCTCATATATACTAGTCGGGTTCTTAACCTGCTGAGCCACAATGGGAACTCCAAAATAAACCTATTTTCAATTCCCGAATTCAGTGTTCATCTAGCTGCCAAGGTCAAAAGTCTCATCATGTTACATCAAAACCAATACACGAGCAAGTTGAAGAGTCACAGGACTTGTTTAGGGTTACAGAATGGTCCTCTGCCACCAGGTGCACCTGTACAACAGTGTGCTCTTTGGAAGCCCCTCTAGAATAAATAATTGGGACAATGAGAAACTAGAAAGGGGACACTCTAGGGATTGCTGTTGAGACACACTGCGCAAGTATCTGATGCAGTTATGGAGTGGGGGGGAGCTTCGTCACTTAATTCACTTACGTCTTCTCTTTCCTAAGTGCTCCCTCTGCCCACATTCTCCCTGAGCTATGGAACAGTATTGCTTGATGTTGGCAGCAGGGCGACAGCAAACCTTGGAGGCATTTAGAAGCAAGTGCCTTCTGCTTTGCAGACAGGACCAGAGATGTGAAGTGGGGCCTGAATGGTGTCAGTCACAGTGTGTTTAATGCCATGAGTTGCACAATGCCACAGCTGAATACCCGATGTTGAGGGGCCGACTTGCCCATGATTTTTAATAAATTCTGCCCTTACCAATTACTGACATGTAGGAAAGTGGACCTGGTGTGGCTTCTGTCTGATTTCTTAAAAGAAATGCTAACTTCTGTGTCTTGATGTGGAAAAATTTGAGATTACACATAATCCTAATTAAAAACTAAAAAGCATACTTGGAGGGCTCACATCTTTAGGCTAGACTGATTCCCAAAGCCACCACGATCAGCCTTCTGGTCTACCACATTTTCCTGTTGATGTTTATTTTTGAAGCATTTATGATCATTCTTCATTCTGGATAAATACTCAAACAGTGAGAGTCAAAAGCACGGAAGGAGAGATGTGTGATTAGGTTGGAAAAGAAAGTGAAGGCCATGCTTACACTGATGTATACAAAGGGGTTACCTGTGTTCTTTCACATAAACTTAGCAGAACATGGACTCAGCAACGTCCCATTTACAAGTGGAGAAGCCTCCAAACCTGGACGTGTTGGTCTGTTTCTGGCTCTGCCACTGAGTTCAGATAACTTTTTAGACATCGTCATTGTACTTCAGCTCATTTTTGGTGAAAGGAGAGTACGTGGCAAAAAAAAATTAGATGAGAGAGTAAAACGCTCAAGTTATAGATCTGAAGGGAGCATGTCCAGGAGATGTGAAGACTCAGGACGTGGGGTTACCTCCAGTGGTTCTGGAAGAACAAACACACAAGATATCTGACCTGAGAGATGGGGAAGGAGAAAGAAAAGGGGAAGGCATGGAGTTCTGTTTCAGGCATTTTGGAGCACAGGTGAGATACCTATAGAGAGGTTAAGGGTTAGACTGTCCCAAGTTTGAAACCCAACTTCAGTTCTTACAAGCTGGAAAAAGCTGCTTCTCCCTCTGAGCTTCTGTTGCATCATTTGCAAGAGCGTGATAATGATGACCTATCTCAAAGGGCCGCTTTGGGCAATAAGTGAGCTAATCAAAGTCAAGGACTAGTGCACATTCCTCGGTAAGTACTCAATAAAGCTGGCTATTGTTACAAGAATCATTGGGATTAGTGATGGGAACTTGGGAATCATCAGCAGGAAGGCAATAGCTGAGGAGGGGGGCATATGTATTGGGGAGCATATGGATTTGGGGGATTAGAGGAAGGAAGTGAAAACTTTAAAGGGATCAGAAGAGGAACAGTCAAGTAGGAGAAAGGCCAAGAGAGAGTTACAGAAAGACACCCGCCCCCCGGGTGAGACAATAACATAGAGATTGTATTTTCAGAACAGTGTGAAGAGTGAGAGTGAGCTAGAATGGCATTTTATAAACCTTAGGGTACTGGGAAGAGGGGAGATGTTTAAAGTGCAGAGTCTTAGAAAGCTTGACTCAGTAGTTCTTGGCTGTGGCTCAGGAATCCACAGGGATTTCAACTGCAGGTGGGCAACAAGCCACACTTGGAAGAACTCTGTGCTAAGACTGAACATGCAGCCAGGGAGAGGTGACTCAGACAGTGGCCCCCATCCTTTCAAGGTGGTCGGTTAGAGTGCATGTGTTTCACCCTCGACTATCCCCTGCATTGAAGAAAGTAACGTATTCTCAAGAGAAAGCAGGTTGCTTTCAATAGGTTGTGTGGTGAGTAAAGGAAGAGCTGGTGGCTGGTGGTGTTTATTTCCATACACTTATAATGGCCAAGAGAACTTAAATATCTGTAATCCTAGATTTGGATGGGTGAATGAAACTGGTTGATCCTCAAGTATTAAACCAACCTTGCATTCCTGAAATCATCCAACTTGGCCACAGACATATCGATCAGACCTCAGTCTCGGGGTTCAGGCAGACAACATCCAAACAACACAACAGCACTCTGAGATTTGGAAGTAAACACCAGGCCTTCTAGATCAGTGATCTTCAAACTATTTTTCTCTCATACTCCATAATTTTTTTTAAAGTATGTACTCCCTTACAGGTTTTAAAGTTGACATCAAGAAGATTTTCATATGTTTACGTAGCTTAAAAGGATTCTGGTACATTATAATTATTTGTTACATTTCTTTAAATATATTGAAAGTAACCTAAATATCATGTATCCTTGATTTCCACTGTCATCTAATTAAATCACACGAGGGTGTTCCCATCATGGCTCAGTGGTGATGAATCCAACTACTATCTATGAGGACATGGGTTCGCTCCCTGGCCTCGTTCAGTGGGTTAAGGATCCAGAGTTGCTGGGAGCTGTGGTGTAGGGTCACAGATGTGGCTCGAATCTGGCATGGCTGGGGCTATGGCGTAGGCCAGCAGCCACAGCTCCAATTCGATCCCTAGCCTGGGACCTTCCATATGCCACTAGCGCAGCCCTAAAAAGCAAAATCACACCTGAGTAAGCTGTTCTTTAGTAGTTGAAATTTTACATCCTTATTTAAGGAGTTTTTCTCCTTAGGTTTGCACTTCAATTCCATATCCCCATGGAATTTTATATTAGTGTAATATTGATCATCTTATCAAACGGCTCAGCAAGGAAATTTACATATATGTTAACAAAGTTAACTTCCTTTAGTCGGAACTGTTACAATGATTAATTTTTGTATAATTGATGAAAACTGGGTGAATGTCCTACAAAGTCAGAATGTTGTTGAAGCTGGGTCACAGGTGCAGAGATTATCACTATGATTCTCACTCCTCTGTATATTTGAAATTTTCCACAATAAAAAGTTAAAAAATATAAAATGTTGTTGGCAGTAGCATTTTAATAAGATGGATGGTCCCTTTCTTTGGTATAGATCAAGTAACAATCACTGGCTTTGGAGTTCCCAGGCCAGGAATGGAACCCTCCCTAGAGCAGTGATAATCCCAGAGAGGTACCAGGGAACTCCTCTGCACCCTATTTTCATGCCTGTGTATCTTCGAGTGTGACTACGTCAATATAAATACATAGGTATATACACATGCAGAGAGACACATGCTTTTTATTTTTTAAAATGTCCATAATCTACTCATCTGTTGATGGACATTTAGGTTGTTTCCATGTCTCGGCTACTGTGAGTAGCTCTGCAATGAACATACGGGTACATGTGTCTTTTTCAAGGAAAGTTTTGTCTGGATATATGCCCAAGAGTGAGATTTTAGTACCTCAGAATTTAGTTTTCTGAGGTACTGCCATACCGTCTTCCATAGTGGTTGCACCAATTTACATTCCCACCAGCAGTGAAGGAGGGTTTGACAGATGAATGGATTAATATACACAATGGAATATTACTCAGCCATAAAAAAGAACAAAATAATGCCACTTGCAGCAACATGGATGGAACTGGAGACTCTCATGCTAAGTGAAGTAAGTCAGAAAGACAATTACCATATGATAGCACTTTTATCTAGAATCTAATATAAGGCACAAAGGAACCACAGAAAAGAAAATCATGGACTTGGAGAACAGACTTGTGGTTGCCAAGGGGGAAGGGGAGGGAAGGGAATGGACTGGGAATTTGGGGTTAATAGATGCAAACTATTGCCTTTGGAATGGATTAGCAATGAGATCCTGCTGTGTAGCACTGGGAACTATATCTAGTCACTTATGACGGAGCAGGATCATGTGAGAAAAAGGAATGTGTATGTGTACGTGTGACTGGGTCACCTTGCCGTACAGTAGAAAATTGACAGAACACTGTAAACCAACTATAATGGGAAAAAAAATCATGAAAAAAATAAAATGTCTTCAGAGTATTCCATGAAATTAATGAATGGTAAGTTATCTAGCCAAACTCTTCCCTCCTTGGGGTCATTTAAATCATTTCCAGGAGTTCCCATCATGGCTCAATGGACGCAAATCTGACTAGCATCCACAAGGATGCAGGTTCGATCCCTGGCCCTGCTCCGTGGGTTAAGGATCCTGCACTACTGTGAGCTGTGGTGTAAGTCACAGACACAGCATGGATCTGGCATTGCTGTGGCTGTGGTGTAGGCTGGCAGCTACAGCTCCGATTCAACCTCTAGCCTGGGAACCTCCGCATGCTGAGGGTGAAGCCCTAAAAAACAAACAAACAGAAAAGATAAATGGTTTCCAATCTCCTGGGCCTTTATAATCAGCTTTGCAGTGAATAACATTCACAAATATTGTTTTACTCATTTCTGATTTTATCTTAGAAAACCCCCATGAGTTAAGAGGAGTTTTATTTTTAAAAACATGCCTCCTTTTAATAGCTTAAGAAATGCCTTTCATAAATTTTAAAACTGACCAAAAGAGATTCTCTTGGCTCATTTTCAGGTGGGGCTCTTGTTGCCTTTCTGCTTTTCTTTTGTTCTTTTTTCTTTTTTATGGCAACATCTGCCTGTGGCATATGGGCATTGCTGGGCTAGGGGCTGAAATGGAGCTGCAGCTGCCAGCCTACACCATAGCAGCCACAGCCATGGTAACACCAGATCCAAGCCGCATCTGTGACCTACATCGCAACTTGCAGCAACATCGGATCCCTAACCCACTGAAGTGATGCCAGGGATCGAACCCACATCCTCACACACTCCATGTCAGGGTCTTAACTCGCTAAGCTACAGTGAGAATTCCCCCTTCTTGCTTTTCTTTTTTTTTCTTTCTTTTTTTTTTTTTTCCCCTTTGGTCTTTTTTTTTTTGTTGTTGTTGTTGTTGTTGCTATTTCTTGGGCCGCTCCCGCAGCATATGGAGGTTCCCAGGCTAGGGGTGGAATCGGAGCTGTAGCCACCAGCCTACGCCAGAGCCACAGCAACGCGGGATCCGAGCCGCGTCTGCAACCTACACCACAGCTCAGGGCAACGCCGGATCATTAACCCACTGAGCAAGGGCAGGGAGCGAACCCGCAACCTCATGGTTCCTAGTCGGATTCGTTAACCACTGCGCCACGACGGGAACTCCCTTTCTTGCTTTTCTAAGATAAACTAGCCAACCTTGATGACCTAACACAAATCTCACCTCTTGTTACTTATTTTCCAAATATTTAAGCTCAGCTGATTGCGCCCTTTTCTGAAATGGCACAGAGGGGAGCGCTAACATTTGTTGAGAATTTAGGATGTGCAGGTACCATCCTGGGAGATGTTCTCTCATGGAGCCCTCACAACAACCCAACGACATGGACATTGTTTAAAAATAATAAAACTAAGGCTCTGAGAGGTTAAGTCACTTGCTTAAGGTCACACAGCTGGTAAGCAGTAAGGATAGAGTGTCCAGGTCTGATTTCGGGAATTCATTCACTGTTCAGGAACATAAGGTAAATGTCCACGCTATCCAAGCCAGCACCACCTTGTATACTTTAAAAACTTTTAGATTTATGGAAATATTGCAAAGATAGTACAGAAAGTTCCCAATAGGCTTCACCTAGCCTCTCCTAATTAACTAAGAAATTAACATACTAACATAACGCTATTCACGAGACATTTTATTTGTATCTCACTGATTTTTCCCACTCACGTCTTTTTCTTCTGTCTTGGGGGATCCAATCCAGAATACCATATTGCCTACAGGATTTTCTTACTACTTTTAGATCTTTCTTTCCTGTGCTCCTCAGCTCCCCTGCCCTTTGCCGAGAGCAGAAGTCTCACTGAACATTTGAGTTCTCCATCTTCCTGCCCTAGGGACCGGGCAGGACCCACAACCACGGACTCAGTCATGACGGGACAGGATTTATCGGGCTTGGCCTGATTTATTAAGGTTCTGGCTGTAGAAGCAAACAGAAGTTTCCAGGGCTCCGGAGCATCAGGTGTGCTAATGAACGTCCCATAAAGCCAGGGGACCCATCAGCACCTCGTCACCTTGTCTGCCAGGCGCTGCAGGAAGTGGGAGATTTGCTCCTGACACCAGGTCATTTCCTCCCTTCGTGGCCTGACCTCCCAGCTCTTTGAGCAGCGGCCCGCGGAAGCCGTGGCCAAGTCACTTAGTGACATCTTAAGGTGAGGCAAAGAACTGACAGGGCGGGCTGGTCCCACACCCGGAGGGGACCTTCCAGATCCAGAGTTCCCTTCCCTCTTGGGTGGGACCATGAGAAATCTAGCCGCTGAATAGACATTGCAACATACTTAATAGAAGGAAAAGTTCTCTGTGTAATTTTACCTGACCCCCGTGATTAGCTAGTGCTTGCTTTCCACAGTAAAAATTTTTTAAACACATGAGGTTCATTCATTGATTTCTTCAACAAATGTTTACTGAATACCAACTATGTTGGTACTATTTTAAG
Source organism: Sus scrofa (assembly GCF_054392235.1). Lineage (NCBI taxonomy): Eukaryota > Metazoa > Chordata > Mammalia > Artiodactyla > Suidae > Sus > Sus scrofa. The sequence goes on from NC_139399.1 coordinate 61,094,477, forward strand.
AGCTAGGTGTAAGCAATACCTGCCAGAGTCCTAACCTCTGCCCTGAAAGTGCTTGTATGGATAAAGCAGATCAACAATCAATCCATCAATCAATACAGCATATAAAACAAGTGAAATGTTAGCCAGTTGTGGTGTTACATTCAGTTAGGTGGTTTTTTTTTTGGCTATGCCTCTGGCTTGTGGAAGTTCCCAGCCCAAGGATCGCACCTGCACTACAGCGGTGACCTGAGCCACAGCAGTGATAATGCTGGATCTTTAACCTGATGCACCACCAGGAAACTCCCTCATTTAGTATTTGAACATCAGTGTGTGCCAGGCACTGTCCTAAAACCTGGACATGTGACAAGGAACAAAATAGTCCTTTAGTGTTGAGATAAGATAGATGCTAATAAAAGGTGAGGTGACTATAAATAGAGGGGTCAGAGCGGCCTCTGCAAGAAAGCATCCTTTAATTTAGAATCTAAAGGATAAAAAAGAGCGGCCTTGGCAAGAGGGCGGAAAGAGCATTCCGAGCCCATGGGGCTGCATGTGCAAAGGTCCTGAGACTGGCAGGTGTGACGAACTGGGAGAGAAGACCATGGGAGAGGGTGTGCAGTGAGCAAGGGGAGAAAACAGCTGCGGCAAGGAGGGGATTTCTGTTTCTGGGAACGGGACACCCACGGGGCTAATTTGTCTGTTGTCATTTTGACATTTCCCAGAATCCCCTTCCCTGTGGGTTCCATGTTCTGCCAGCAGGAGGCACCTTTAAGAAACGTGGCAGGCAAAAGAAGAGAGACTAGCTGGAGGCCGCCTTCTGGAGAATTTTGTATGGATTAATTGTGCTGCTGCCCACTGAGAGCTTCCTAAAGGTTCCCAGCCGCGTCTGGCCAGCTTTTGAAAACTCCCCAGTAGGGCAGAGGTTGACAATCTATGGCTCTCAGGTCACAACCACTGCATGTTTTTGCAAATAAAGTTTTATTGGCGCACAGCCACGCCCACGTCTATGTACACGGTCTCTGCCTGCTTTTGCGCTAGGGCAGCAGAGGTGAGTGGCCTGCAAAACCCAAACCATTTTCCTTGGGGTCCTTTACAAAAGAAGATTGCCAACCCTGCAATGAGACGTGACAAGACTTCAGTTCCCCATGCTTGAAGACAGATGATTTCAGTGATTGTGACCTAAACTTGACACCCAGCAGTAGTTCTAGGCGAGGAAATGATACTGGTCCAGCCATTGCTTTTTTATGGCTGCACCTGGAGCATATGGAAGTTCCTGGGTCAGGGGTTGAATCAGAGCTGCAGCTGGAGCCTATGCCACGGCCATGACAACACCAGATCCCAGCTGCATCTGTGACCTATGCCGCAGCTTGCAGCAACACTGGATCCTTAACCCACTGAAGCCAGAGATTGAACCCACATCCTCATGAAGACAAGTATCCATGAGGATGCGGGTTCGATTCCTGACCTCGCTCAGTGGGTTAAGGATCCGGCGTTGCTGTGAGCTGTGATATAGGTCACAGATGTGGCTGGATCCTGCATTGCTCTTGCTTACTGAAAATCCAGCAAAGCTGTTCCTTTTTTGTGTGCGTGGTGTCCACCCCAAATCCCTTTCCTTGACCACGGCTGTGTTCAGCCTTCAAGAGCTATATTTAAATGTAGGAGTAGAGACAGTCTGTGAGGCTCTTAGCTGTGAAAGATAATCAATTGGAAACGGTCTCCTGCCCGGCAGGTTTCCAGCCGTCATCGCCAAAAACCAGCGATGCCGGCGGATATTGGCCCTCATGAGCGTCACCATTCAACTGGAAGTTACAGCATTTGCTGAGTCCTGTGATTTCTATACAAGTGGCGTCTAATAGTGATTAAACAAATCAAGGCACCTCCTATAAATTCCCAGCGTTCCTGGGCAAAGAGTCCAAACTTTCCCCTTTTGCTGGTTACTACAGCAATTACGTGCTAAATATAGTGCTGATAGTTCAAGTGCTTTTAGGTCTACACGGCGCCTACTCTGCTGTTGGATTAAGGTGTTGGTGAATTTTCCATTTGCAAACTAATACCTGGTTATCTGGACACTTTTTTTTTTTTTTTTTGGCCATTTAAAAAACTGCATACACATCATTTAGCTAAGCAAAAATATAATCATGGATTTTTTTCTCTATTTCAAAATAATCACGGATTTTTTAAAAGTCCTTCACTAATGCCATTGAAAGTTACTGCTGCAATGCTGATAATCAGCTTATCTAAATTAGCACAGTACTTAACAAAATAATACCCAGTTTTGGAGAAGGTTGGACTTGGCCTGGCATTGCTGACGAGGGAAAACCTTCCTTTGTGGAAAGCAATTTGCCAACGTTCCCAAGAGGACTGAAAAATGTTCATAACCCTTGACCTATTAATTCAATTTCTGGGAATCTATCAGAGGACAATAATCTTGCATATGGAAAGAGATTTATGCATTACGTTAAATGGAGCATTATTTTTAATTATAAAAAAATGAAAAGAAACCCAAATGTCCCCTAAAGGAGTACTGGTAGGTAGCATTTATACGTAGTTTTGACAACATGGAGAAATGCCATGTTAGGTCACAGAGGAGAAAATAAAAATTTCAAACTGTACGTACATTAGCATACATTGCACAATGATGTAAAAACATACTAAGCAAGTAAAACACTAAGCAAATAGAGCAAAACGTTAGCAATTGTTGCCTATGGGTTTGGAACTAGAGAATGGGTAATTTTACTTTTCTGTATTATTTTGTATTTTCCAAGTTTTCTACCAGCATAAATTTAATTTATATAACATAAATGATTGACTACTGCAATAGTTTTAAATCAAAAAAATTAAGATCAAGGGAGTTCCTGTCGTGGTTCAGCAGTTAGTGAACCTGACTAGCATCCATGAGGATGCGGGTTCCATCCCTGGCCTCGATCAGTGGGTTGAGGATCTGGCGTTGCCATGAGCTGTGGTGTAGGTTGCAGACTCGGCTTGGATTTTGCATTGCTGTGGCTCTGGCAAAGGCCAGCAGCTGCAGCTCTGATTTGATCCCTCACCTGGAAACCTCCATATGCCATGGGTGCAGCCCTAAAAGACAAAAAAAAAAAAAAAAAAAAAAAAAAAAATTAAGATCAGTATTTCCCTTTGGTGTGAAACATCAGTAACACGTTGTATTGTCCCCAGCACAATAGTACCTGTTCTTAAGAGGTGCGGTCACATTCTGTGGCACTATTTTATTAAAGCACAAAAGTAGAAGGCAGCTTACAGATGGAATCAGGGTCTAGATCTACTCTGATTGATTTTTTTCTTTTTCTTTTTTTTTTTGACAGAAACAAGGTCAGGTGCTGAAACGACTACTGCTCTAATTGGATAAATTCGTATTTTATCCGAAGTTAGAATGCCAGAGAATAACAAAGAAACCCACGAGGGGGGATCCACTCTTCCACGTGGAGAGAAGAGGTTCTGGGCAACTCACAAATCGTATTATCAAGAACTCTTTGCAGTATTTTCCAGAAAATGAGGTTAGTTTCCAAAGGTGTAGAAGGATGAGGGAGACAGGCGCGGAGGCAGAGAGCAGAAGTCAAAGAGTTGAGATGCTCATAGAATCTAAACCTTCCAAAGGGTTTTACACATTCAATGTACCATTTATATTTAGAACATGGACATCAAAGGGAACAAACTGGCCAAGCGAATGAGGACCTGGCAGATAAATGTAGAGGCTTTCTTCCCCATTAATCTAAGACTTGCCTGTAAAAAGCCAAACAGCAAGGTGTTAAGGTCATAAAATCTCTTTCCCACCTCTCCTTCACTTACCAGAAACAACCACCATTAAAGTTGCTTCCTATCCTTCAAGACAATATCCTCTAACCCTTCTTATTTTTGTCTTTTTAGGGCTGAACTGGTGGCATATGGAAGTTTCCAGGCGAGGGGTCACATTGGAGCTATAGCCGCTGGCCTGTGCCACGGCCTCAGCAATGCCAGATCCGAGCTGCGTCTGCGACCTACAACCTACACCACAGCTCACAGCAACACTGGATCCTCAACCCACTGGGCGAGGCCAGGGATCGAACTCACATCCTCATGGATGCTAGTCAGATTTGTTTCCGCTGAGCCATGATAGGTACTCCATTATCTCTTTTTTAAAAACACCAACGGGGATTAAACTGTGCAGCACACTCTGCAATTTTTATTTTTCCACTTAATAGTTGACCTTCAATCATCTGCATGTCAATACACATGGGGCAACCCCCCCACCCCTTTTAAGTGATGTGTGGTCATGTGTGTAGGGTTTATCATCCTTTGACCAGCCCTGTGCTCATGGACGTTGGGTTGCATCCTGCTAACTGGGCCCCTGGGCCCTTGCTATATGCCAAGTTCATCTTCAGGAAAGAAGGATGCTCGCCACAGTTCTCCACACAGTTTTTCATTACGGCATTGACAATGGGAAACTGCCTTACCTGCTTTTGGGCTGGAGGTGCCCCTACCAGCAAGGTGTTGCCATGGCTGACACAGAGGTTAATTTTTATTTTGCTTTTCTCTATTTCCTCCAGGGACCACATAGAGCTTTTGTAATAAGAAAACAAAGCCACTTTGCAATAGGGACAGTTCTTAAGAACAGAACACTTTCTTTTTTTTTTTTTTTTTTTGTCTTTTGTTGTTGTTGTTGTTGCTATTTCTTGGGCCGCTCCCACGGCATATGGAGGTTCCCAGGCTAGGGGTTGAATCGGAGCTGTAGCCACCGGCCTATGCCAGAGCCACAGCAATGCGGGATCTGAGCCGCGTCTGCAACCTACACCACAGCTCACGGCAACGCCAGATCGTTAACCCACTGAGCAAGGGCAGGGAGCGAACCCGCAACCTCATGGTTCCTAGTCGGATTCGTTAACCACTGCGCCACGACGGGAACTCCAGAACACTTTCGATACCAGAAAGTAGCTCACCTTGGAGATGTCTCACCCAACCTTCAGACCAGCACTAGGAGGATTTCACTCCATCCAACCACAAAACCACTTGGACAACACCACCTACTTGTACCTGTTGACGCTGCCCTTCGAGAGTTCTGTCTGTAAAGTGGGGCGGGCATCACCCACCTACATGTTTTCTATTAGGCCAACGTTCCTTAATTAACACGTGAGGATTGAGCCATTCGAAGCACAGCTTGTCAGAAAAGGGCTGGACATAGGTATTACAAAGAGCCCTGTTTAGTCAATACCTCCTGATCAAAGGTGGGTTTTTTGGGGGAGGGGTTGGCATTGGGGGTATAAATATTTAAGCTCTGATGCTACTAGATCTACTTATGATGGAAGTAACTGAAAGTTCCAATTTTATTAAGAAAACCAGACCCCAGGAGTTCCTGTCATGGCTCAGTGGTTAATGAATGTGAATAGCATCCATGAGGATGCAGGTTCAAGCCCTGGCCTCGATCAGTGGGTTCAGGATCTGGTATTGCCTTGAGCTGCAGTGCAGGTTGCAGATGTGGCTCAGATCTGGCGTTGCTGTGGCTGTGGTGTAGGCTGGTAGTTGCAGCTCTGATTCGACCCCTAGCCTGGGAACCTCCATATGCCACAGGTATGGCCCTAAAAAAAAAAAAAAAAAACACCCAGACCCCAGAAATTCAATTCGCATCAGAGGTCTTATTAACGTAGGGGTAAAGGGACCATAGACAGAATTGAGAGGATCTGGGGATTTGGATGGGAAAGAAGATGAATCTTATCTTACTAGCCTCTAACTGAAATTGAGCATTTCCCTCCATTTTGGATGTAGGGACCCAACCACTGAAGCATTAACAGGACCAGGGACTTGGTTAACCAAAGAAATGAGGTGTTTCCACATGACGTGTGTGCTACCGCGAGCTTGATATTCCACGTATGTGCATCTCTACTTCGAAGAGCATGGCGGACCCTGGAAAACAGGTTTGAACGGCACCGGTCCACGTACATGAGGGTGTTCTTTCAACAGTACATCCCAGAGTGCTACACTGTTGTGGCTGGTTGAATCTGCAGACCCAAGGGAACCACAGGCGTGGAGAGCCAAAGCCCGAATATAAATTATACTTAGATTTAACCCTTGTGTTGTTCTAGGGTCAACTATGGTTACTACCTCTACTGCTACTGCCTTTCCTTAATATGCTTATAAAAATGTACTTTAGTTCAAAAACATTTGATAACTTGCAATGTAATTGTTTTCCTGGGCAAACCTATGCATTGTGTTGTAGTCTTTTATACATCACTTAGAGGACTCAGACTCCACTGGAAAGGGGTCCATGACTTGACAACAAGTGCTCTGGCCTTAAGGCAGGTTTCCCTCCCAAGCAGGTGGTGTCAGGTATGAGAAGGCAGACCTGAGTTCTCACCCTGACCAGTGCTGGGCTTGGCTTCTTTACCTTCATTTTCTTCTAAAACAGAAGCATCTCGAGGTGGGATGTAAACAAGATCTCGTGGCTGAACCCTGGCTTAAGTATCTGCTCATGCTGGTGGGAGTTCAAGAGTGGTTATCACCAACCATCAGTACTGAAGCAAAACTTACTGTGCAGTTTTGTAACTTGCCTATGTTGGGGGAACGTAACCTCGGTCATTCTTGCAATACTTACCCTCATGCGGGCAGAGAGCCTAGGGACATTTTCTGATGATCCGGTGACACCCACATAAGAAATTTTCTTTCCAATCCAACTATCGACCTTGTCATTCTTGCTAAAGATCTCGTCTGTCTCAACCCTTAGAACTCAAATGGTTTCACCTGATACCTGATTCCCTGACTCCTGCCAGTGGAAGACACCCTAGACGCAGTGAGAGCCGACTGCAAGTAAGACAAAGGCACCAGAGTCCGGTGCCCGTGGGTTTAACAATCCTGTATACCTGCTGCACTGAGCAAGTTCACTTTTCTGAAGGTCAGTGTTACTTTTTAGGGGCAAATACAAATGCCATTCATTGTAAGGTTTGAATGGAATCCTACGGGGAAATGCTTGAATGTCATGGTTCATGGTGCCTGTGCGTCCCATCTGGGGCCCTGGCTGGTCCTAGTTTCACGGATTGAGACCTTTTCTGTGCCAGGGGTGCACACAACCTTCTGTCTTAGGTACGCTTTCTTTCCCTCCCAGGACTGGCTACGTAATTTGTAGGGCTTGATGCAAAATGCAAACGCAGGACCCCTTGTTCAAGAAATAATGAATTTCAAGATGGCAACTGAATTTCAGAGTGTGCAGCTGAGCGCAGGGCCCTTCGTGACAGCACAGGTGGCCTGCTCAGGAAGACAGCCTTGTTCCCTCGCTGGAGCAACTGTTTCCACCTGGTTGCACATTGGAATCATGCCCACAACTTTAGAAAGTAGGCATGCCCAGGCCCCTCCCCTGAGAGACAAGCCTCCAAATATGTAAGGGCTTCCCAGGTGACTACAGCAGACAGCCACAGCTGAGACCCACTGGACCAGAGCGACAGAAAACCCTGGAAGAATGCCATGGACCAATATCCAGACAGAGCAGAGGGAGCCTCAAACAAAGCCCTGATACAATAGAAATGCTCGTGTATAGTGTGCTGGGTGTTCAGGACCCGTGCCAGTGTTTCACAGTCAAGTCATCTCCAGCCTTCGAGAGCCTATGTTACTGCTTATGGGCAAAAAACACTCACAACCCAGCATCTCCTTCCAGGTGTTAACTCAGCACAAGCTACTCTGGAGCCATGATTTCCTGGCACCCTTTGCAACAGCAGTGGTGGACGATCAGCCAGGTAGCTTGAGGGAGCTGAACAGAAGTTTTATGTGCAAATTTCCAGCCATGGTGAAGGGACAGAGGGTGGCCTCCTCCTACCCTGGCTGGAGTTTAAACTGCTAGCACCTTGGACTGCGTGTTGAAATGTGGGGGTGGGGGTGAGAAGAGCGAAACCAAAATGCCCCATGTCATAAAAATCACAGTCGTAGTTCTTGGTTCTTCCCCACTGCCACCTGCAGCCCAGCAAAATGAGGAAAGGACACATAAGCGAGTCAATTTTTGTCATCTTAAACCAGTTGATTTTATCATTCAGCCCAATGCCTAAAATGGCCCATTTTACAGATGAGCAAATAGAATCTGAGGTACGATCTCTAGCCGGATGTCAATCAGATAGTAGTGCCAGAGGCAGGGCTATTCTTACCCGCTTCCTCCTCAACCCTGTTACTTTTTAACAAAACAAGGCTCTTTTGGGATTGTTCTGTCTTCACCCTACTCAGATCAACTCTAACAAAGTGGGTTGTTTTTGTTTTGTTTTGTTTCTCTTGACTGGAGACCCAGCCTAGTACTTTGGTTAAAAATGTGGACTCTGGAGCTACACTTCTGGCCTGAAACTTAACTCTGGGTTAGAAGTTTCTTCACCTTCCTGCTTCAGTTTCTGTATTTGAACAAGAGCCAGAGACGAGGGTAAGGAGGTTGAAGCAATCCTCTCTGCTGCCCATACAAAGTGGTGCCTAAATCACAGATGTCCCTAAGTATTTTAACACGATTTTTCTAAAAATCAAACATAATGCAGAAAAATCCACAATGAACACAATCAGAATCTGACAGATTGGACCAAGGCTGCCCAGGCCAACTTTTTTTTTTCCCCTTTTCTAGGGCCACTTCCCGTGGCATATGGAGGCTCTCAGGCTAGGGGTCCAATTGGAGCTACAGCTGCTGGCCTACGCCAGAGCCACAGCAACTCGGGATCCAAGCCTCGTCTGTGATCTATACCACAGCTCATGGCAACACCGGATCCTTAGCCCACTGAGCAAGGGCAGGGATCAAACCTGCAACCTCATGTTCCTAGTCGGATTCGCTAACCACTGTGCCACGACGGGAACTCCTGCCCAGGCCAACTTCTAATAAAACTTTGTTTACAAAAACAAAGTAACTGACCTGCAGGCCACAGTTTGCTGAGTGAAAAAGCACTGCTTTAAAATAGTCGATGACTGAGTTTTCAGTGCCCTTGTCTCACTCAGGTTCCAGTCGTGGACGGCACCAGGAGGAGTGAGGAGTTAACGCAGGTCAAGTTCTTGGCCCAGGGCCCGGCTCAGAGTCAGGACCCACATCAACAGAGCAACGGGATCGGAGGCGCATCTTTTTCTTTTGGAAATTAAATTCAGGGACAAAGGTAGGCACGTTCTACAGCGTTTAGAAGGCAGCTCAGAACCTTCAGTAGAGGACAGCAAGAGAGTGTCACTTGATTTCTGGACTCTCTGCTGGAGATTCTACAGCTGCACCGAAAAAGAATGGAAAGGAGACAGCGTTTCTCAATGCCTCGCCTGGAACCCATCTGCCTCTTGCATGAGGCTGCCCCTTCCTAGAAGGGACCCCAGGAAACCTGGAATTCTCAGTATTTCTCCCATCCTACCTTGTTGCTTGCCTTCAATAGCCCAGCTCAGGGGGTCAGCAAAAGATGGTCTTCCAACTCACAGCCTGTTTTTTTGTAAATACAGTTTTACTGGCACACGGCCACACCCACTCACTTACCTACTCTCTTCGGCCGCTTCAGTGACAGTGGCAGAGCTGAGGGATGGTGCTACAGAGCCGAACAGAGTGGAAGAGTTTCGACTGAGACCGAGCCCAGCAAAGCCCCAAATATTTACTATCTGGCACTTAACTAAAAAAAAGTTCCCTGGCCTCTAGTCCAGGTGACGTCAAACTGCAAACATACTCATTCATCAATTTCCCCTTTCAGATCCACAGCGACCTTGGCAGAATGGAAGAGGGCAGAGAAACGCTGCCTTTCTGGTCCTGTGCCATGTCAGCGGCCTCTTAGCTATTACGGCTTTTTCCCAGTTTTATTTGGTGATTAGCTGTGTATTTATTTACTTATTTTTATTTATTTTTGCTCTTTAGGGCCACACTCACGGCATACGGAAGTTCCCAGGTGAGGGGAACTACAGCTGCCGGTCTACGCCACAGCGACGCGGGATCCGAGCCGCGTCTGCGACCTCCACCACAGCGCACGGCAACGCCGGAACCCACGGAGCAAGGCCAGGGATCGAACCCGAAACCTCCTGGATACCATTCGGATTCCTTTCCACTGCGCCACAATGGGAACTCCTAGCTGTGTCTTTTCAGTCTCCTCCGAGCACTGTTAGCCCGTTCACGCTCCCATTTCCTGAATGATTTTTTTGCTGTGTTGGAGCACATTCTTTTTCTGTCTGCTTGCCTTGGCGCACAGAGTTTCGTCAGAAAAGAGAACTTAGGGCTCCATAATGCCCCACGTATTTAGCAATCGGTCCTAAACATTGTGCAGACCTCTCTGGGCGTTCACGTCTGCTAGGTCAAACCTCTAGGTGACACCAGTGTGGACCCAAGACCCTTGAAGTCTATACAGCGGTGAAAAAAGTGCCTTCTAAAAGGGCTGCTATTGTTCCTGTTTATCTGAAGAGCCATAACACCCGAAGTACAAGGAACGTTTTTATGATTTCGATCTATGGGTTCCCACTTGAAAGGTCAACAGCCCTCTGTTACTAGAACAGAAACACAGATAAGACTCATGACAAACGGCAGAAAGGGGACAACAGAATGCGTACGACGCACCAGAATTCAGTAACCAGACACTTGCGAACAACCGAAAATAGTTCCAAAACCAAGAAGCGGTAACTTCGACCGAGGGTCTCTGCCGTCATCTCTGCCTTTTCTTCTTACATGAAGATTCAACAGTGTGTTATCACGCGGCCAAGGTCAAACATAAATGGAATCAGATTTGTTCAAACAGTTTCTAAAATAAGCTCTGGACCTCTTACTATTCCCTAAGTAAAATAGTCCCCCGTATACAATTTATAAAAAAAATTTTGTTTTTACATCTTTTCCTCATGTATCAAAAACAACGGGATCTATTCAGTGTTTTAAAAGCACAGACATTTAGCTTGCTGAGGACACATAAGAACTTGTATTAAACAAAGACTGTATTTGAAGAAAAGAACAAAGCAACTTTGGATAAATTATATACCCACTGGCTGGCATTCCACAGCCACCTCTAAGTTCTCATCAAGTAAAGTGTCCATTTTACAAGAGGTCTGGGGTTTCATTTGTTTGTTGGTTCAGCAAACACCGAATGCTTACTGTGACCAAAGACACCAGTTCCGGGCTTTCCTACACATCACATGTCCCAGAACCAAGCCCAGGACCCACTGGGCCCTTGGTCTCTTCTTTACGAACACAAGTACACAAATGTGGAATTTTCACAACACACAATTACAGGCTGCGCTAGTGTTAGCTTGATCTTTGGCGCCACCTACAGATCAAACGGCATTTCGCTTCTCTGCGGCACCAAGACACGAAGAAATCTTCCGTGCATTTCTAAGGAAATTACTAAGGGGCGGGGCGGCACTGGCGACCCCCACTGCCACCTTAACCTGTCTATGGGAGAACATAAAAGTGGGCTGTCCCTCTTTCATCCTTCTACAAACGAGTCTGCCTTTTTATTTTAAGACAACAGATAAAAGGAACCACACAAAAATGCGTAAGGCATAAACCACCACGTAGGTCAGGAAACCGAACTTTTCTGGCCACCCCAGACCCCACCATCACCCAGACCTTTCTGGCTCTACACATCAGAGTAGTGTTAGTTTTTTCCATGTCATCTAGTTTCATAATTTCATGGAAGACGGATCAGATTTAGACCTGGCATCCACCAAGAAGAAACTATCCTTACTGGATAGAGCAGTGCTTGATGGACCCCCCACCTTGGAACCAAGGCAACTTGCTTGGACAGTTCGGAAGAAGAGAGTGGCATAGAGTGGGTTCTCCATCGTGGGGCCTCCATCGTGGGGCGTCAGTGACTGCAGCCATTACCTCTGCAGGCCTATGAACTTGGAGGGGTCCCCAGGCTTGGTGACTCAAGCCTGGCTCGATGGCCTGACGGCAGAGGGCCCGGCTGGGGCATGTGTCTGGAAATCTGGACAGTTGACCACCCTCTCTGGTGGAACTAGAGGCACTGGCTGGGTTCCAGGGACGTCTCAAGCTGCCCCACGGAGACCAGGGCGCCCAGCTGCCCCGAGACACTGCTTTCGGGCGGGAAGGTGACCAGGCCTGAGTTCTTGTTCTCACTGTGGTCACTGTGCTGCTTCTTATGGCACCGCAGAGAGTCGTCCCTGACGAAGGAGGCCCCGCAGGTCTCACAGCGGAAGGCCCTCTGGGTCACGATCTTGGCCACGTGGTGGGCGCTGCCCGCATGGGGCCCTTCCCTGCCCTGCGGGGCCCGGTTCTCTGTTTTGGCCTCGTCCCTGTGCACCTTGTCGATGTGCTTGGCCAGGCTGCTGGGCCGCTTGGTGTCGAAGCTGCAGAAGTCGCACTTGAAGGGACGGTCTTTGCAGTGGACCCGGCTGTGCACGCGCAGGGCGGCCGCACTGGAGCAGGAGTAGCTACACTCGGGACACTTCTCGGAGTGGTCGGCCTGGTGCAGCCGGCTGTGCTCCAGGAGGTCGGCCCGGTCCCGGCCCTGGAAGGCGCAGTGCAGGCACTTGAAGGTGTGCTTGATGCGGATGTGCGACTTGAGGTTGGCCTTCATGGTGCAGCGCACGTCACAGTACTCGCACTTGAAAGGCTTCTCCCCGGAGTGCACGATCATGTGCCTTTTCAAGTCCGAGCTGATTTTGAACTTGGCGCTACAGAGCCAGCACTGGAAGGGGGTGTCCCCTAGCAACGGAAGGTGTGTTTCCATTAGAGCAGGCAGGCAACACAGCAGTCCCCCCAAACACGAGGCAGAACACCTGGCCACAAAGAAATGGCTGGGTCTTTGAACACCAATCACCTGTCACTTCCTACAGCCACCACTTACCATGTATATTAGCTCACTTCATCCTCATAGCAATCCAATGAGGGGGTACTATCACCCCAATTTTATGGATAGAGGCTCAGAGAGGTCAAGTTATCTGACCATGGCCAAACAGCAAGGATTTGAATTCAGGCATCATGGCATCCAAGTGCACACTCTTCATGAGTTTTGAATCTAAATCACTCAACTTGACATCCCAAAACGGGACATGGAAGGAAGAGATGTGGTTTATGGTGTATAAAACTGTTCCAAATCTAGCTGGATTTATAAACGTGCTCCCTTTAGTGTTTAAACTGTATTATTAAAGCTGTATTATTAAATCGGTTAATTGGCTTGTCTTAATTAAGATTTTGTAGTTTTGCAATGACAGACTGAATTTTATTTATAAAATTAACCCATGAATGTGGCAGTAGGAGCAGAAGACAGACAATGAAATGCCGTAGCCTCCTCTGTACTCCCTGGAGGCACTGCTAAGGGTTTAGTTCTTTTGAAATTACTTTAAACATCACTGTCAGTTGACTATGAGGAAAGATGAGATTCTTTCTCATCCTACACCTCCATCCTTGTCCCCCACCTTCTCCTGTATCCTGTGGGTTGTGATTTCTATTCTTCTAGCATCACTTTCTTTTTTTTTTCCTTTTGCTTTTTTTTTAGGTCCGCACCTGCAGCATATGGAGGTTCCCAGGTTAGGGGTCGAATCAGAGCTATAGCTGCCAGCCTACATCACAGCCATAGCAACAAAGGATCCGAGCTGCATCTTTGACCTACACCACAGCTCACAGCAATGCCAGATCCTTAACCCACTGAGTGAGGCCAGGGATTGAACCCGCGTCCTCATGGATACTAGTCAGGTTCGTTTCCGCTGCGCCACGACGGCAACTCCTAGCATCACTTTCTAAATTGAGGAACAGCCTCAACAGTCCATCAGCTTGAAAAGTCTGAAGATTCCTTCCTCTTTGTCATACTACTTCTCCATGCTTTTCCGAAATTGCTTTACTGCATTGACTTGTGAATCCCCAGGCTTGAACTGGTTCTTTTCAACTGTGGAATCAAACTATAGGTAATTTATATTATGATTGAGTGTGTGATATTCACCACAGCCAAATTCTGCTCTGGGATTACATCCACCTCCTTATAAGGGCCACTGTCACACCTGGGCCAGTTGATTGTTTTGCTAGTAGCAAGGTCACATTGATTTTTATTTTTAATTGAAGTATAGCTGATTTACGGTTTTAGTTTCAGGTATACAACGTAAGTGGTCCTTTTTTTTTTTTTTTTTTTTTTAACAGAGTATACTCCATTTAAAGGTATTACAAAATAATGGCTATATTTCCTTAGGCTGAACTGTATATCCTTGTTGCTTGTTTTTTAGTCATTTGTATCTCTTAATCCCATAGCCCTATCTTGCCCCTCCCTTGATTCTGTTATATGTTCACTTGGGGCTACATTTTATGCTGCTTCTTGACTTGTGCGTTGAGGAAAAGGCATCTCACCATAATCTCGGAAGTCATCCCAGACTTTTAATTACATAACACTTTACATGGAATTTCTTATAGACTGAGTTTGAGTTATTGAATTTGCTCTTAATAGTTCATATAAGTATCATCGTTTTATTTCCCTTTACTGCCGCCCCAGTCAGCTATGTTCAGATATTCATTTATCAAATATCTCATGGCAGATTTTGTTTCCTCATTTTGCTCGAGTTTATCTTCCATTAACCCCCACTAGCTTGTTGGCTGCAAGTAAAATCCCAAATCCTTGCACACTGTTGTCTAGTCTAATGGCACACTTGAGATAGTTTGGCTGGGTATAGAAGTCTACATCCCAAATCATTTCTCAACTTTTGAGGGCACTGTTCCACCATCTCCTACAAGCCACTATTACTGAGAAGTCTTTCTAGGTATGGAACTCTCCGGCATGCCCTTTGTCCTGTGTGGCATCTTGTAACTCCTTTCATTGCTCATGGCCCTGAGAATTGCAACATTTTTCTTCTTTCATTTTCTCACTTTTCTTTTCCTCCTAGACCTAGTCAGAAACCAGACTTCTATCTTTTTATTGTCAGTTCTCCACCTTTTTTTCTCTTCTCTGGCAAGTTTTTTTTTTTTTTTTTTTTTTAAACTTTTCATCCTATTTCAGTTCATAGCTCTTGGCTCTCACTACCTTTTTTCAAAGAACTCTTCTTGGATGCAACACTTCTGCCAGGGGGCGGATACCGATTAAAACTGAAAAATCCTTGTAAGTTACCCAAGCACTCTGTTCTCTCCAGGATGTTAGACTTGGCACATTTTAGATTACCCATTTCCTACAGATGACTTATAATCCAGAGTCGACACTTTAAGTTAAGGAAGAATAGACTGGTTTAAGGATTAGGTGCCATGGGTGTTACCTGTTAGTGGAAAGTTTGGGCCATTTTGCCAATAGGCTCCATTCAGCTGCTTCTCTGACCTCTCTGACCACTGCAGCCAACCTAATACCAGTTTCAAGTCTAGAAATCTAAAGGCAGTCAGACACTGGCTGAAAAGTCACTGGCTCAACTCTGTGGCTACCTCCCATTTGTCTGCTGGGACATAGTTTCTTTACTCAATTAAAAAAATTTTTTTTTTTTTTTTTGGCTGTGGCGTACAGCAGCTCACTGTGGGATCTCAGTTCCCAGACCAGAGACTGAACCTGGGCCACAGCAGGGAGAGCACCAAGTCCTAACCACTAGACACTAGGGAATTCCCTCTTTACTCAATTTCAGACATTAGTATCTTACTGTCTGCTTGACATTTTCCATAAATTCATTGGAAATTCTTATTTTATGAACCTCCTTATGAGCCCCCCCAACCCTTATTTTCTGTGCCATGATGTGTTGGTTCTAGCTTGTTATTTCAACAGGGTCGCACAGAGGGGGAAGAAGAAGCTTTCTACAAAGTTGAATTTCTAGAACTAGAAGCCTGTGATTTGCAACTGTATCCAAAGTGATTTCGCTACAGGTTTCTGAATTAAGCCACACAATCAAAGTTTAAGTGAAATGATGGAAACCCCTAATCTACCCAGACTTTTACTTCAATACATCCTTGGCTCCCTGGCTGCTGAATTGGGTAATCACCCCCTGGTGAGTCTGTGTCCCAGGTTAGAAACCCAGCTATCAGACTTTCACGTTTTCCTGGCGAAAGAAACTACGAGCTTCACAATCCCCACCGGAGATCCAAATTTCCTTATTTACACCCTGATGTCATTTAAGTTGCTTGCGCTTTAACTAAATGATCCTAAGGAGCTGGGCAACCAGGGGGGCCCAGAGGCCTCGAGGCCCGAGACTTACCTGTATGGGAGCGGAGGTGGACGGTGAGCTGGCTGGAGTTGCGGCTGGCGTACGGGCAGAGCTGGCATTTGTATGGCCGCTCGTCGGAATGTATCCGCAGGTGCTTCTTGAGGCTGCTGCTGTCCACGGCGGCATAGTCACACAGGTGACACTTGTGGGGCTTCACGCTGGTGTGGCACCGCATATGCATGGTCAGGTTGTCCTTGCGGCTGAAGCACTTGTCACAGAACTCACACTTGTGTGGTTTGTCTCCTTTAAACACATAAGGAAGGTGCAAGGTTTTATGGGATTTTCTCTACAAGAGGGCTGCAAACAAAGAGATTTGACCAGGATGGTCACCGGAGCTCAGGGCTCTGCTTCTCCCTGCTGACCCGGTACTCCGAGACAGGAAGACACTGAGGTCAAGAGTCACATGCTGGGAAACAAAAAGGTGTGCTATTCATTGATGGCTCAGAACTCTTGAAGAATCCCAAGGAAGAGACATAAAATCAGACTGAAGGAGAAAATTACAGACCCAAGCTTGTTTGGGAAAACCAGAGTGGTTACAGCAGTCAAGATCAGAGCGGGCAGGTGGAGGGGTCTTGGAACAGCTTTCTGGCTCACTTGCTGATGAACCGTATCGAGAGGAGTCCGGTAGATCCTTGCCCTATTGTACTAAACCACAACCGGCAACGGTCTCTACTTCCCAGGCTGTTAGGAACGTGAGGACACTTATGCCAGAGAAACAACACAAAGGCCCCAGGTAGCCGAGATACCCTGGAGAACAGAGAACCCCACGCCCAGAGCATCTCCAGCTATGCTTCACCCTTCCTCTACAACCACTCCAGACTGACCACACCCCAATAAAAACTACCCAATATCCAAAAAGTTGAGGAAAGCCAGAACCAGGAAGCCATGCCCAACCTAAGGACCTGACGTTAGAGAAAAATAATTATTTCTCAGCATCAAAGACAGACATGGGTCTTAAGATGGCTTAAGAGGCAGGGTGGTACAATTTCAGAAGCCCAAGAATGACGAGAGCATAAAGCTTTCAGAAAAAAAAATGTCCTGATCAGCACATAACTCCTCAGACAACACTGGATGGTAGCAAGATGGGAACAGTATCTACAAAGTTCTACAGAACTTATTGAAATAGAATCCTGTAGTTGAAGTAGCACTCAGTGGGGACAGAAAATAAAGCCAGGGGACACATGACTCGGTATCAAACCTCAACTGTGTACATAAGAACAACAACAACCAAAAAAACCCCAGGGAAGTGAATAAGATGTGGGAGATAAGTAATGAAATGGAAAGTACTGCTTCCAAACCACAAGAGAGAACCAATCATCAAAAAAAGGAGTAAAACAGAACATAAGGTAAAAATCAAACTAAATGTCATTAAGTACAATGAATATAAATAGAATACATTTCCTTATTAAAAATGTCAACTATGTTTTTCAAAAGAGAATCTCTCTTAGGTATCTAAATCCTCTTAAAACATCTAAAAATAAAAAAGTGGGAAAACGATAGAAAAATATTCTAGGAAAATGCTAAAAGAAATCAAATATCAATATTAGGCAAAACACATCATAGTGAAAGCCACCAAAAATTTCTTATTGAACTGAGAACTCGCCAAGTAGATGTGAATCGAACGTATGGATCTAACAGGGTTGTACAAAAGGTTTTTCAAAGAAAAGCTTGAAAATTATAGACCATATTTTAAAATAAATTTTGTTCAAGAATCACAATCACTGAGGGTGCGGCCCTAGAAAAGGCAAAAAAAGACCAAAAAAAAAAAAAAAAAAGAATCAAAATCAGATTAGACACTCCCAAGAGAAAAAGAGTGAGAGCTCCATGTCGCAAAACCCACAGCCTAATCAAATCGCTTTTCAGAATGTTTGTGAACGAAGTTCATTTTAAACAAATGGCTGAAAGCAAAACAAACATACAAAAAGGCTGAAAGTAAAAAAAACAAAAAAACATGGCCATTAAAAAGGGAGGTCTGCTCAAAGAGAAGATACCAATAGGCCAGGGTTTTCAGTCTTGGCACTCCAACTACTTGGGCCCAGGTAATTCTTGGCTGTGCAGGCCTGTGCACTTTCAGATGTTTAGCCACATCCTTGACCTCTTCCCACTAGATGCCAGTAGCACCTTCCTCCCCAGCTCTGAGAACCAAAAATGTCCTTAGTAATTACCAAGTGTCCTGGGAAGGGGGCAAGGGACAAAGCTGCACTGGGTTGAGAACCATTTTAATAGACACTGGAAAAGAGAAAGGGGACAAGAGACAAAGGCAATTGTGACTATTCAGTAGAACTTTACCCAATCAATTTAGAAGACTCAATAAAACAGGAGGGGTCCAGGAAGAGAAAACATTATAGTCAGAATCAAGAAAAAGGAACAATAACCATTTAGAAAAACTGCCATGTCAGAGATGAGCCCTGAGGCCAATGGTTGGTTGTTCAAATATTTGCCATTCTTCCCAGGAGAATCGTACTTGATGGCCCTATGGGCCCTATCGCCTGTAGGCTTGGACATGTGACCAGCTCAGACCAACTGATCCGAGCAAAACTGATGAGTCACTATTAGGCAAATTCTTTTAAGGGGCCGGTGCCTGGTTGGCCACACTTCTCTTGCCAGGATGACCTGTGACAATCTGAGCCTAAAGAAAATTTTTTTGAGTTATAGTTGATGTATAATATTATCTAAGTTTCAGGTGTACAAAACAGCGGTTCAGAATTTTTAAAGGTTATTTCGCTTATAAAATATTGGCTTTATGTGAAGACCAGGAGTTCTCAATTTGGGCCTCATGGGTACAATTTAGGGGATCCAAGACCTTTTATGGGAAAGGATGACATTTTTTTGTATTACCTCTAACTGGAATTTAACGTGTCCTCCGATCATGGATGCAATCAATAAACCACACAAAGAATGGTACCTGAGACCCTCATCAACAGACACGAGCCATGTTCAGACGACCTTGTACGTGGTGCAGTTCTCAGAGCATCACTGCTGCGCATCACTACTTCCCAATGAAGGCCGTGAGTAGACCAGCCACTGGATTCTAACCTTAAACGCAGGGCTTCCGCGCCACTGCGCAAACTGACCGTCTGGGGGTCAGGAGAACTCACTAAAGTGCAGATCACCGCCCCCCACCCAGCTTTGAGAAGTCATTGACATGTAAGTTTAAAGCTTATAATGTGATGGTTTAATACCTGTGTATCTGGAGAAATGATGACCGCAGTAAGATTTGTTAATTTTAAGTTTAAAGCTTATAATCATTTCCATCATCTCAGACAGTGACCATTTTGTGGTAAGAATGCTTAAGATCTGGTCTTAGCAACTTCTGAGTATATCATACGGTCTGTTAGCTCCAGCAGCCACACTGTACATTCGATTCTTAGAACCTCCTCCTCAAACAACTGCAAGTTGGTACCGCTAGACCAGCATCTCGGCATCTCTCAAGCCCAGGTCACAGAAACAACGAGTAAAAGGCAGTGGCCGATTCTGGGGTCGGGATGGGGACTGAGATTCTGCACTTCTAACAAGCTCCCAGGCGCTGCTGACATTTCTGCTCTTTAGAGTCTATTAAAATACTACACATTCAACACTTTGATGACAGCAAGTATCCTTTAATACAGTTAAATATAATTTTATATTTAAAACCATTGTGCTGGGAAAGGTGTGTTGGCTTCACAAAATTGCCAGGCGTCCACAGCAGGAAAAAAGGTCAAGAATGCCCTCAATCTGCTATGGTCTAGACAGGCTGCTCCACCAGCTGGCTCGCAGAGAGAAGGCCCCAGGAGTGGAGCGGCAGCTCTGTGGGGACATGGGGGCTGTGCAGGGCAGTCCCCAGTGGCCAAAGAGATGGACATGCATCACAGCCTAATCTACGCCCCCCTCTCCAGCCTCTGGAAACAAAAAATCAGAAGGAATATCATGGGCACATTCTACCCGGTTTTCCAGGCAAAGTGTTTCCACATTCAATTCATTGTTTACTAGAATAAGGAATGAAAAAACAAGCCTCAACTCGCTTCGGAGTAGTTTAACCCTGTTATCGATGCCAAGTGAAGAAATACAAAACACAAACACTGGACGCCCAAACATTTGAAATTCAATGATTTTTTTTTTTTTTTCCCCAGTCATGCCTATGCCATGTCGAAGTTCCTGGGCCAGGGACTGAACCCATACCACAGCAGTGACACCATCAGATCCTTAACCCACTGTGCCACAAGGGAACTCAACCATCATTCTTGGTGAAAAAAAAGCTCCAACAAAGCAAAACATACACCCCCAAACCAACCTCAGAAGGCATGGAATAAGAAAAATTGTGTTAACAGGATAAACAATCTCTACAAGAATCCTAAGGACTTGAACAACAAATGGTGGTTTAAAAAAAAAAAAATCCAAGTATTCCATTAGAGTACAGATGACAGTCTGGATGGTTTACTTCACTGCTATCCTTTACCTCTGATCTGGAGCATCAAGACCAAGGCACTCCAATCAAGTTAAAAAAAAAAAAAAAAAAAAAAAAAAAAGGAAATCTCATCATTTGCATGCAGTAGTCACCCAGACAACCCAAAAGAGTTGGCTTGAACTATCAGAATAAATAAGACAGCAAGGGGCCTGACGAGAACACAAAATTCATTTGAAAATAGTATTGCTCCTGTCAGCACTACCTGTTCCAGAGTTCCCACTGTGATTTAGAAGGTTAAGAACCTGATGAGTATCCATGAGGACACAGGTTCGATCCCTGGTCTTACTCAGTGGGTTAAGGATCTGGCATTGGAGTTCCCACCGTGGCACAGTGGTTAACGAATCTGACTAGGAACCATGAGGTTTGGGTTCAATCCCTGGCCTTGCTCAGTGGGTAAAGGATCCGGCGTTGCCATGAGCTATGGTGTAGGTTTGCAGACGCGGCTCGGATCCTGTGTTGCTGTGGCTCTGGTGTAGGCCGGTGGCTGCAGCTCCGATTAGACCCCTAGCCTGGGAACCTCCATATGCCACGGGAGCGGCCCAAGAAATGACAAAAAGACATTATTAAAAAAAAAAAAAAAATCTGGCATTGCCATGAGCTGTGGTGGTGGTCGCAGATGCAGCTCAGATCGGGCATGGCTGTGGCGAAGGCTGTCAGCTACAGCTCCAATTTGACCCCTAGCCTGGGAACTTCCATACCCTGTGGGTGCAGCCCTAAAAAAGACAAAAATAAACTAATTAATGTTGTGACTCCCCTGTTTCCTAGGCAATTAAAATATTAACTTGTTAACGTATTCAGAATTTGAACTGTAAGGTGAGGCATTAGGTAACCTGCACAAATGAGCCACTGACTGTCCTGGTACATGGGTCACTTTAACTGCTCCGCCTTCCACCTGGAATGCCACCTTTATCAGGTGCTGAATTTGCAGATCACAGGTCAGTTTCTGAATTCCCTTCTACTCCATATTTATTCTAGCTCTATCCATTTGAACCACAGCTCTTTGGTATTCTAATTTACATTTTTATTGAAGTATAATTGACCTGTATTACTGTTAGTTCCAGGTGCACAATATAGTGACTGGATATTTCTATACATTAAAGACGAAAACGGCTCTCATCTAGCGATCACCTTGTCCAAGTTATTACAATATTATTGACTCTATTCCCCACGCTGTACATTTCATCCTCGTGATTCATTTGTTTTGTAACAAAGGAGTTTGTACCTCTTAATCTCCCTCACCCCTTTCACTCACCTCACTCCCTTCCTGGCTGGCAACCACTTGTTCTCTGTATCTGAGTCCACTGTTATGTTTGTGTAGATTCTAAATAAGTCATATGGCATTTGTCTTTGTGACTTCTTTCACTTAGTATAACATTCTCCATCTATGTTGTCACAAATGGCTGAGTAATGTTATATAATTGTAATTTTATGGCTAACATTCCATTGTACACATATACCACATCTTTATCCATCCATCTATCCACGGACACTTAGGCTGCTTCCTTATCTTGGGTATTGCAAATAATGCTGCAATGTAACATAGGGGTGCGATTTTAATTTTTTGTCTTTTTAGGGCCACACCTGCAGCACATGGAGGTTCCCAGGCTAGGGGTTGAATCGGAGCTGTAGCCACTGGCCTATACCACAGCCACAGCAACTCTGGATCTGAGCTGCATCTGTGACCTACACCACAGCTCACAGCAATGCTGGATCCTTAGTCCACTAAAGCGAGGCCAGGGATTGAACCTGAGACCTCATGGATGCCAGTCAGATTCATTTCTGCTGAGCCACCACGGGAACTCCTTAATTCAATTTCTGATAAAGTGAAACGTCTAAGATTTTTGGGCTACTTTTGTGCTTCCTCCTCCTACTTTTGTGATTTACCCCAGGCAGAAAGCCGGTGGGAAGGGGTTATGGAAGCAGAGGTGGTGAAAAGAACCCATCCCGTCCTTGGGAATTTTCAAACAATGTGATTTTGTCACCTTTTACCTGGATGACTAAAAACTTGAAAGTAAGAGCAATATATACTCAACATATTAAGGAGAAAATAGATGCTGTTGTTAAATCTTCTAACCAGAATTACCAATAGTATTTTTTTCTTAAGATTTTACATGGGCCGACAGAGGAGTGGATCAAGAAGATGTGGTACATATACACAATGGAAGATTACTCAGCCATTAAAAGAAATATCAGCATTTTTAGCAACATGGATGGACCTAGAAATTATCATGCTAAGTGAAGTCAGCCATACAATGAGACACCAACATCAAATGCTTTCACTGACATGTGGAATCTGAAAAAAGGACAGACTGAACTTTTTTGCAGAACAGATGCTGACTCACGGACATTGAAAAACTTATGGTCTCCGGAGGAGACAGTTTGGGGGGTGGGGGGATGCGCTTGGGTTATGGGATGGAAATCCTGTGAAATTGGATTGTTATGATCATTATGTAACTACAGATATGATAAATTCATTTGATTAATTAAAAAAAAAGATTTTACATGGGAAAATAGGAATAAAGCGTTTTCTATCCTGCCCTTCCTCCCCATTCCTTACTATTTCCATAGTGCATTTAAAAATTTAGTTTTTGTTTCCATTCAGGACAAAGTGGCATGTAAGGTATATAAAGAAAACAAACCAACGTAACTCTAGAATAAAGTTAATACGAAGATCCAAGTTCAAAAGTTGATTTTCCAAGACTTCTCCCATGTGATCATA
Organism: Sus scrofa; assembly: GCF_054392235.1. Classification (NCBI taxonomy): domain Eukaryota; kingdom Metazoa; phylum Chordata; class Mammalia; order Artiodactyla; family Suidae; genus Sus; species Sus scrofa. The sequence goes on from NC_139399.1 coordinate 61,117,672, forward strand.
ACCGAGCTTTCTCATTTACTCTCCCCCAACATGCCCTTAGCAAAACTGCCTTCTAGGTGCACCGACGCCCTATTCTTAACCACTCCTGTATCCACCTGTCAAACTACCTCCACGAGGCTCAAAGCGTAGCCTGCAAGTACCTGGGGGTCCCTCTTACTCTTCTGGTTGAGTCTGCAGTCTCTCTGTTGAGTTACAGTGATGCAGAAGCAATGGTGAGGGCAGGGCTGCTGGTGCCTCCACGTCACGGCCAGCCCTACCAGAAGCCCTGAGATTCCTCACCGCCACGCCCGCCCAAGAGAAGACAGGACCAGTTTCCTTGAGGATTATCCCCGCGAGCAGTCAAGACCATCACCGTTGACCCTTGAACAAGATGGGTTCGAACTTCGTGGATGCATTTGTGCAACGTTCTCTCTCTCCCTCCTTCCCCTCAGTGAAGGGACACGGTTGGGCAGGCAACTATAAGTTAAATGGGAGTCTACGACTGCAAGGAAGGTCAGCACCCCTAGTCCCCCACATATTATTCAGGGCTCAGCTGTACTTAAGTCTCTCCCCCTGAGTAAGCCTTTATTACGCCTGTTTAATATTCTGTGCAATGAAATGGGAGGCGTGCATTAGGTGCTTCCACTGTAAAACCAAAATACACTGGTTGTCTTGAGAACAAGTACCTGTGGGACCGCTGCACTGCACACTAGGAGCTTTTTCTGTGCAGCACCATTCGATATGAACGAACTGACCAACTACGGTTACTTTCAGGTTTGGTATCTGGCAGACATTTTCTTATATATGAACTAAGGGAATTCGTCATTTCAAGGAAAATTACCCACACCACTGCAATGATAAGATTTGGTGCTAAAATGAACCTTAGGATCTTGGAACTTATTCACTAACCACAGGCTTGTATCTCCCTAGTTTGATTTTTCTGATGCGATTGGTAACATTAACAAAGTGATTATTTTCCTGTGGGACAATGAAATGGCTCAACATTTGGAACTGTGTACATTAGCTAGGAATGGCGTTTTCCAAATGACCAATGCATGACTCTCAAAAACTCAAGCCTGAGTAAGCCATGCAAAGTGGAAAAGAGACCAATGCACTTAAATTTGACAATGTGAAAAGTTTATGGACATGACTGCAGATTCTTTAGAGCAACTCATCTTTATCATTTGTTGTGTTTCAGTATGGCATGAAAGGAATACAGTTATCTGGAAAAAACTGTCAAATGACTCCATTTCCATTTACATATATAAGGCCAGATTTTCTTCGTCTACTTCGGCCAAAACATGGCAATGGACCTAGACAGCAGAGAGGCAGGAGAAGCCACCTGACTATTCAACAAGACAGGGTTGCAAATGTGTACACAGTGCTACTTGCTGCATTTTGTTTTGAAAAATACTTTATTTAAAAAAAAAAACAAAAAAACAAACAGTAAGCCAGTTACATATTACATTTTGGTTTTAACTTCTAATGCTGTAACCGAAGATAAAAACAAAAACTCCTTGAGGTTCTAGATTTGAAGAACCCAGGCAGCTGCCTCAGGGTCCAGAGAAGTAGCCTGGGTGTACATCTACCAGAGCAGTTACAGGTCTGCCCCACATTTGCCTCCCTGACTCCAAAAATCCCACCAAGCACAGGGCCTCGCTTTACTTTCTATAGCCCCCTCCTGCTCTGTATCACTCCAATAAAACATTATTCCAGCCCCAGAGCAGCTCTCTAGGTCCTGGCACTGCTGACCTGAGAGGCCTGACAATTCTTTGCAGGGTTTTGGCAGCACTGTTGGCCTCCATCCACTAGATGGCAGTAGCCCTGCCCCAACTGAGAAGAACTCCTTTCTTCTCAGGACAGATTCACCCCCTGCAAAGCTGCCTATCAGTGCCACCTTGCAGGGGGATCTTAGTTTGGGGCCAACTGTCTTTGCTCAAATGGCTCTGAAGTCTGCATGCTATTACTGATGTCATCCTGGCAACCTTGTCTTTCAAGGCTTCACTGAGGCCTTTCATGATCCACACTTCCCAGCCAGCAGAGCTGGCCCTTGGTTCTCTCATTTCCATAGCATAATGCCCATCTCCAGCAGAGACTAATCCAGAAAGCTGTCCTCTTGATAGCATTTCAGATGGGCATGTGGCTGCCCTTCCTGACACCATTTTCTAGCCCCACTTCGTGCCTGATGCAGCCACAGGTACCTTCTGTTTATATCCCACTGGTCAGTGATGCTGCTTCTAGAGCATGACCCGAGGCAGGGATGCTGTGAGCCCTTCCTCCTGCTTCTGTTTCCCACTGGCTGAGAGCTTTGGAGGGCTAGAGCGGTTACCTTGGACCAGAAGGTGAAGCTGTATGTTAAGGATGATGGCTGTTCTTTTTTTTTTCCTTTTTCAGCCCCACCCACGGCATATGGAAATTCCTAGCCCAGGCACTGAATCTGAGCTGCAGCGTCGACTTACTACTGCACCGGGCTGGGGATCGAACCAGTGGCAACCCAAGCTGCTACAGCAGCTGGATTCTTAACCCAATGTGCCACAGTGGGAACCCCAAGGATGGTGGCTCTTCTACCAGCTGTGGACAATTTTCTTTTTAAATTGTGCTTGAAAACGATAAACCCGCTTATGTTTTAAGCCATTTAGTTTGGTCTCTGTGAGAGCAAAGAGATCAATTTCCTAACTCACAAACGCTAGTGTAGGGTCTACATTAGAGACCAAAGTAGCTACTTTTTAAAAAACTGTTAATATATATTGTGAGCTTCCTGTCATATATTTCTAACCAAGTAGCCACAGATAATGGTTAGGCCAGTGGGCATGGCAACAGGCTGGATTTGGCCCGTGGGCCACGGGGTACAGCCCCTGGTTCTAGATCATGCATCCCTTTGCTCCAGCACATCTGCTTCTCTGTAGTCTCAGCAGCTGGTTGCTCTGAAGGCACCTTTAGGAAGCAGCCTTTTTGCTCTTATCCAAGATGACTAGGGCCACAAGGCTTCTGTACAGCCCTCCAGCTGCCAACCTCTCAGTTCTATCCCACCCCCATCTGTATTGCTCCTTCCAAGCCTCTGCAGCCCTGCTGTTCCCTCCACCTGGAACCTGCCCTTCTCCTTGTCTGGTTATGTCACCATCTTTCATACCAGAAGAGGCTCCTCTTCCCAAAAGCCTGTCACAACCAGCCCAGATCAAGGGTCCCTGCTCCAGCACTTTCCCCCTAGCCTGCCAGTTACCTACCCCCCCCCCCCCGTTAGGTCACAGCTCCTCTCAGGAGACCATCTCTGTCCTGCTCATCACTCTATGCCCAGCACTTCATTCATATCCACTTCCTTGGGTCTTTTTTTTTTTAGCACTGAAGTTTTGAACAAATGAATGGGTACCTACCCGTGTGGATTCTTAGGTGGCGGTCCAAATCCTTCATGCCATGGACAGTTTTGAAGTGGCAACCTAGAAACGAGAAATGGGAACCTACTGAATCTGAAATTCTGGCAAGACACATGCTGAGCACTGATGCGACAGGACACTTCGGCTCCCTCCCCCAACCCCCCTCCCCCGTGCTCCTGCGCTGTGACCACGACCACAGCAACGCCAGGAGTCAGCAAGCGAGTCAACAGAGCTCACGTGACCACGGCCGGTACAGAGAGGGGGCTTCTTTACCTGGATAGCAGCAGTTGAATGTCTTCTCCCCAAGGGTCACTGTTTGTTCCTTTGACTCTGAGGGAAGAGCCACGACATGGGCTCTCTGGGCATCGCTGCTGTCAGTGGAGGGACAGGTTGGTTTTGGACTATCATTACCTAGGTCTGAGCCTGAAATTGACACAAAAAGAAGCATGACTTCCTTTGTCAAACAGGAGCACCATGGTGAGTCTGGTCATACACGGCAGGTCTGGGCTTATTTCACTCATACCCCGCCCCCACCCCACCCCCACCCCCAGTAAGAAATTCAAAGCCATGTACATTTTGGTCATAACCAAGTCCTTCCTCTGTGCCAGTTTACAGCAAGTACAGGGGACAAAGGGGCATGGTAACATGATAGGAACACCATGGGCAAGATCCAGACTGCAAAACTGGGCCATGGCACGTCTCAAACGGTGCGGGCAAGACCTGGCTCATGAAGTCCCTTCCAATCCATCGCAGTATTTTCTATTTCATTTTATTTCTAGGGCTGCGCCTACCTCACATGCAAGTTCCCAGGCCAGGGGTTGAATCAGAGCTGTTATCTGCCAGCCTACGTCACAGCCACGGCAACAGTAGATCCCAGCTGCGTCTGCGACCTACACCACAGCTCACGGCCGTGCCAGATTACTTAACCCACTGAGCAGGGCCAGGATCGAACCCACATCCTCATGGGTACTAGTCGGGTTCATTAGTGCTGCGCCCAAACGGGAACCCCACAGACCAGTATTTGTACAAAACAACTGGGAAGAATAAAGGAAGACAGTCCAGTCCCAACGTTGCTACGAGAGATGACAGAAAGCTGGATCGAGCTCTTTTCAAGGGCTCACTGTTTGTGAACTTAACTGTCTCCATCCAGCAACAGGTCCCAGGCCACATTTCAAGTGCCACCGGTCCCCAGGACAAAAATGCCATTGTTTCACATTGACCGATGGATGGAAAAGCCAGAGACTCAAGACTTGACATGACGGTCTGCACCATCAGGGCCTTTTTGGATCCTGATTCCAGTATATTGTCAAAGTTGTCTAAGACCTTGGGAAGCACAAAGTTTGACATGGAATTTTTTTTTTTTCAAGGCATGATGAAATTAACGTTTTTAATAGCATTCTAGTAGTTTAGGAGTGGCTACTTATGAGCTGCCAATGCCTGAAGTGCTTCAAAATAACCCAGAGCAGGGGAATGGCTGTCAAGAAATAAGACTGGCCACATGGAACTCGTTGTTGAAACTGAGCATCTGGAATGGGAAGTTCACTGTCTCCTGTTAGCAAGGCCGAAGCCCATGAAAGTGCTGTTTTTGTGGGTCAACATGGTCAGATAATTTTCTGTCACCAAGACTAGACTCTCCTAAAAGACTGCACAGATTTCCTTCCAAGTGGATTTCAGACCAGGGTAAAAAGAAGTACTGTCAATATCTTGGGTCCTAAAAGAAAAATATATTAACTAGTTTATGAATTACAGCCCAAGGTCAGGGACTTTTGGCCTCAGGCTTAGAAGGTGTGTTTTCCCTGAGAGGTTTGTCAAGGTCAACCTTCTTACCACGAGAAGCTATCAAACACTTATCTGTAAAAAGAACTCACTGTCCTGCCTCAGTTAAAAGGCACGAGCAATTGTAAATTCTGGACACCGTGCCCAGTCACAGCTATTATGGGGTTCCAGTTAAAGGCCGTGTGGCTGGGGTGCTTAAATCCCTTTCACAGGGTCTGGACAAGTGACCTCGTCCTATGGCTCTCAACTGGGGGTCATTTTGCAATGCCTGAAGGTATTTTCTCTTGGGGGGCTGTGCCCACGGCACATGGAAGTTCCTGGGTCAGGGATCCAACCTGCGCCACAGCAGTGACCCGAGCTGCTGCAGTGACAAGGCAGGACCCTTAACCCGCTGTGCCACAACAGAACACCAGCCTGAGGATTTTTTTTTTTTCTTTTTTTTAGGTCCAAACCTGTGGCATATGGACGCCTGCAGCCTATGGAAGTTCCCAGGCTAGGGGTTGAATCAGAGCTGCAGCTGTGGTCTTTGCCACGGCCACGTGGGATCTGAGCTGTGTCTGCAACCTACACCACAGCTCACAGCCACGCCGGATCCCTAACCCACTGCGTGAGGCCAGAGACTGAACCCACATCCTCATGGATACTAGTCAGATTCGTTTCTGCTGCGCCGCAACAGGGGCTCCTAGAGGCTAATTCTGATCGTCTTGATCACATGCACACGTTTGTGATCGTGGCCTCCAGTGGGTAGAGGCCGGGGATGTCACTGAACATCCTACAGCGCACGGGCCAGCCCTCCTCCTCCACCAGAAGCCCCCGAATTGCAGGTTAAGGGTAGTTTCCAAAGCCTCATCCCAGACTGAAGTGGGGGTAGGCATGGTTAAGGGTAGCCCCCAGGAACTTGCCCTTTTTTTTGTCTTTTTGCCATTTCTAGGGCTGCTCCTGCGGCATATGGAGGTTCCCAGGCTAGGGGTCTAATCAGAGCTGTAGCTGCTGGCCTACAACAAAGCCATAGCAACGCAGGATCCGAGCTGCACCTGCAACCTACACCACAACTCATGGCCACGGTGGATCCTTAACCCACTGAGCAAGGCCAGGGATCGAACCTGCAACCTCATGGTTCCTAGTCGGATTCGTTAACTGCTGAGCCGTGACGGGAACTCCGGAACTTGCATTTTTAAAGCACAACAAGTGATACCCTTATGCCACTCTAAGCCCCTACTCACAGGGTAGTCCCCAGAATCCTAACATCGGCATAGCCTGAAAGCTGGTGAGAAGCGCAGGCCCTCAGGTCCCAGACCTACAGAATCCATCTGTACTTTAACGAGATCCCCAGGTGATTCCTGTGGGCATTCAAATGGGAGAAGTACAACTTCCAGCCCTGGCTGCTCCAACACCTGTGCATCACAGTCGCCTGGAGGGCTTGTTAAGGTACAAGTGGCTTGGGCTCCACCTCTGGAGTTCCCGATTCAGTAGGTCTGGAGCAGAGCGGGCAATTTTTCATTTCTGACAAGTTCCCAGCTGAGGCTGCTGGTCTGGGGACCACACTTTGAAAATGTCTGTTCTGTGAGAAGAGAAACCAGCTCAGAGGAGCTGCAGCTGAAGGCTAGACGTTTCCAGCTGATTAGAAGCCCCACTTGCCAGATCTGAGGTCCATCACTAGGCCCCTCTGAGGAAGACACACACAAAACCTTGCATTGCTTAGCAATTCACCTGTTCAAAAAAGAAAGCCCTTGAACTCCTGAGGGTGTTTAATCCCACACAGACTTAGACTTCAGCTTTTCGGCATTCCTTGGCGAGAGGCCATAAAGCACAGTGTTTAAGAAAACTAACTGGGATGCCAGCTGCAAAGTTTCAAATTCCAACCCTATCCTTCATTAGCTGTGTGACCCTGGGTAAGTTACTTGACTTCTCTGTTCCTCAATTTCCTCATCTGTAAAATAGAGATTATGGCCCCTATCTCACAGGTTTCGGCGAAGATTAAATTCTTTTATATATGTGTAAGAACCTTATACAGAAGTCGGCACAGTACAAGTGTTACTGGTTTTATTCACTCATGTATACACACGTAAGCCACCAGATTCTCAGGGAGACGGCAACACTGGGCAATGCAAATTTGAAGACAGGCAGAAGGCAGACTGATGGGTCAACTATCAGAAAATTGCCCCAGGCTACACAGGGTCACCCAGGCAGAATATGGCAGAGGCACGTGGGGCCTCAAAGGTGACTCCCTCCCCCTTAAAGCATGCAGGAAAGCAAAGATCAGAAGCCCAGTTTCCAGAGAAAGGTACAGCTGGAGCGGAGAGACCCTTCCAGTTGGAAAGGGGATGGGGGGAGTGGCCACATTTGATAAAACACAGTTTAACACAGTGGCCATTTTGACCCTTTGAGAAACTGCTGGTGTTTCTTTGATAAGGTTGTTTTCCTGCGCCTCTTAGTTTTTTCACTGGTGATCAAAGTCTACCAACTGACCCGCTCCACTGTATTTCCTCCAAAAGCTATGCAAGTTGCAAAGACATCTGCAAATGAAGAGTGGCCCAGTCTCAAACTCAAGAGGGCAGGGCTCTAACTCATCACAGCCGACCTAAAACGTGTGGAGGGGGAGTATCAGTTGCTAGGCTGCTTTTCTCCTTGGTGGCTGATGTTGAGGTGCCCTGGCACCCCCGGGGCTGCACAACACCAACACCTCCCCAAACCCGCCCCCCCACCCCAAGGTTCCCGGAGGTGCCCTCCAAGGGCTGTTTGCAGGAATAAAAAGTAGGCCATGGCACTTGCTCTACTAAACAGTCTGTGCTTATTCAGGAAGTTGTCTTTTTAAATCACTTCCCCCCCCCCAAATTCAACATCCTGCTAGCTCCCCACTTTTTTTAGAGAGGATCTGGCAGGAGCCCAGCCCCCACCCCATAAAGACCCTCTGATTAAACCTGCCTGTCCCCATTCTAGGTGTTGAGCAGAAAGGCACTTATAATATTTCGGTTATAGGAGTTCCACCCAGCCAAACTTTAAATACAGACCATTAGTTTGTGAGTGATGTGGTTAAGCTTCTTCTCTCCTCTCCACCACCACCTTGGGAGCCTGTGGTCATCAAAGTCCCCTAGACAGACCTGTGCTGCTGGAGATTGGATCCTTCCCCAAAAAGAGATCCTTGCTCTCTTCCTGACCCAGGAAAATTCAGGCAGGAGAAGAAAAAGTTCTGCTGAACTTCTCCCCCACCCCACCCTCCCCCTCCCCCCGCCCCCCACTAGCTAAGCAAAAGGCAGCAGAAGCCAAGGCGGGAGGGAAGGTGGAGGAGACAGACCGTCCAGTAGGAACCTACTTGGTCTTATCAGAGGGCAAGATAATCAGAAGGGGAAGCGCCTTGGAAATGCAGATTCCCAGACTCCACCCTACCTAGGAGATTCCAACTGGGGAGGGGGTGGTGGTGGGGGGAGTGGGAGCCCGAGGGTAAGACTGAGAAATTTATCGAGTTCCCAAAGCTCCTACCAGGTGAGAAATAGTGCCCTAGGGGCTTAGGGTAGTCTCTCTCCTGCAGCTCAGACCCCCTCGAGCCACACGCAGCCTGGGACGGAGGCAATGCTCTGCTCACTCCCTGCCCCCCACTGTGGCTCCTCGTAGGAGCCCGGACCGCCACCCCGCCCCAGGCTCCAGCCTCGCCGACGCCCTAGGCCCCAACACGGGCTGTTCCCTCTACCTAGAATGCTTTTCCTTCCACCGCCCCTGGACAACTCCCTCCCCTCTTTCCCCCACCCCCTTTTCCGGCCATTAGTTTTCCCCAGCGCTCACCCCTAACACACTTTACGCTCCACTGCTTTATCTCCTGTGCCATCGTTCTCGTCCCCACTGGGCCAGAAGCTCCAGGAGAGGCGGAATTTTGTTCTCCTTGTTCGTTGCTGTGTCCCTCTCCAGCACCTAGCCCCGGGTCTCGGCAGAAGCTCAGACATGTTTTCTACAGCCTCCCTCCAATCCCCCAAAAAGATGCCTACGGCGCGGGTCTCAGGAAGCCCACCTTCCAGGCGCACAGCCCCAGCCCAGGGCCAAGGAGGTTGGGGACCTGGGCGCCAGCGCACCCGGAAGACAGCCTCCGACGGGGTCTGAGAGCATCCTTCCAACGTGTTCGGGAGATGAACCGTCATTTAAAAGCGTTGGGGGGGAGCGGTTACAGGAATCCATGCGGAGAGCCACGTAATTTACCCGAAGAGGGTGAATTTACAAGGGGGGCGCGGGGGCAGCGAGGTCCAAGCCCCGAAACCCGAGCTGGAAGCTTCACCCATCCTTCCACGGCCGTTGGCCGGGGTCTCGCACCCGCGCGGGTCGGAGGAACGTCCGAGAAACTTCCTCCCGACCCCGGGCCGGGCGTCCGCGGCGCTACTCACCCAGCTCCCCCACCACCTCCCGGGCCGCCTCGGCGAACTCCTGGCTCCCAGGCTGAGGCTCCTCGGAGCTGAGATGCTGAGGCTTGGCCTGCTTGCGCCGCGACATGGCGTGAGGATCGGGGCTCGGACGAGTCCCGACGAGTGGCCAGCCTCACACAGCCAGTTCCCGGAGTTCGGAAATTACCCCCCCTCGGCCGGAGCGCGCATGTCTCGGCAATTCTGCTCATCAGCCGAGCGGGGCGATTTATCAAGAGCCCTGACGGCTGATTGGCCCGGAGCCAAGACCTCGGGACTCCGGGGGAAGCGCCGTCCGCACCCGGGCAGCCCGCACCACCTGGAGGCTCGTTAGAAATGCAGACTCTCGGGCTCCACCCCAGACCCGCTGAATCAGAATCTGCATTTTAACAAGCTCCCCAGGTGATTCGCATGCACATTAAAGTTTGAGAAACCGTGTCTGCATTTTAACGAGATCCCCAGGTGATTCGCTTGCCCATTAAAATTTTAGAAGCACAGCTCTCCTCCAACTTTAATGTGCGCACGAATCACTGGGGATCTCGTTAAAATGCAGATTCTGACTCAGTGGGTCTGGAGCGGGGCCTGAGCTTCTGTATTTCTAACGAGCTCCCAGGTGATGCCGAGGCGGTGCTGCTGCACAGGCCGCGCTTTTAGATTCTGATTTAATTGGTCTGCACTGAAACCTGGGCATTGGTATATATTTTTTAAAAAGCTCCCCAGGTTATTCTGATGTGCAGCCAAGGTTGAGAAGCGCGACCTCCCCTCGCGGCTGCATATTTGAATTGAGAATTTAAATGAGGCTAGAGTGTCTCCAACTGCAGGGTGAACCACTGGTCTTGGAAGAGCTGGTTAAAAATGCAGGTTCCGAAAGTTTTGGCTTCAGGCGGCGGGGCCCATGAATCAGTATTTCCATGCATCCCTCCCCTCCCCCACGCCTGGAGACTGTTGGCGCCCGGGGCCTGAGACCACACAGAGGAAGCCTGGGGCCAAGAGGGGCGCGGGCCCTGCCCAGCAGGTGACTGAGGCGTGGTCCTCTGGGGGTTGAGCTAATTGGCGTTCGTGCTCAGACTGGCTGGGCCCTTGATGAGACCCGAGGGGGACCCCTCCCTGCACCAGGTAAACGACATCCAACTGGGAGCATGAAAGCCACCAACATGCTCCAGGTGTTTACTTTCTTCAAATTGGGGAGTTACTTAAGGCGGGGCAGTGCCCCGAGCTTGCCTGAACCTGAGAATCACGTGGGGGCCTTGCTTCAAAAAGACCCAGGCTCCGCGCTCAATCCATGGGGGCGGGGCCTGGGAATCCGTATTTGCAACCGCGCCGAGAGTGAGTTTTTCTGCTGTGGCTTGCTCCGGCCTTGTGGGGTTTCCGCAGCGGTCTGAATTTCGCCTTCTGAGAGGTTACCGCTGACAAACCCTAGGGGACTGCCTGCGAGAAGAGTATTTTTATAGTTCTCAAAAACTGAGCTGTTTTCCTTAAACTTCCCGTTGATTTCCAAGTTGTGAATTGATTGCACGGATGTTTGTGTAATACCAGGTGAAGTTGGTCAAAGTTAGATTTTCGAGACAGTTTTTTTTTTGTTTTTAAAGGGCCGCACCCAGGCCATGTGGAAGTCCCCAAACTAGGGGTCGAATGGGAGCTGCAGCTGCCAGGCTACACCAGCGCCACAGCAACGGACGATGGCGCCTATGATCTACACCGCCATAGCTGATGGCAAAGCCAGATTCTTAACCCAACCAGAGAGGCCAGGTATCGAACCTGCACCCTCAGGGATTCTAGTTGGGGTCGTAACTGCTGAGCCACAACGGGAACTCCTGGGACAAATTTTTTAGAATGTGTGTATAGTTACACATATACATAAAGCTGTTTTAAAACATACATGTGTGCTTGTGTTTACTGGGTGTCATTTTGGAATGTCTCAGAAGGATACTGGATCATTCCGGGACAGTGGGTGTCTCTGGGGAAGTTGAAAGAGGAAAACGCACCTACCAAGGAAGCTGGGAGACATCTGAGACCCCTTTTCACTACAATGTTTGCACTTCCTGGGGATAGAGTGGATTTCTTCAGCGCAGGTGCACACAATTGGATTAATCAGTCTTTGACAGATGACCCATTGTCATCACTGATCCATCATTGACCTGTATTGGTTCGGTTCCTTGGCTTATTACGATATAATTAATACCAGGGAACTCAGTGCCCCAAGCTAGGACCTTAACCATACCCTGCATTACTCATACGTCCCCCTTCATGCCCTTCCTCCAGTTTCACAGCCATCGACCCAAACTCTTCATTCTTCATTCCTTTGCTTTTTCTTTTTAGCAAGATTTTTTTTTTAAAAAAACCCTATTTTTTCTGACTTGTGAAAGTTCATTTATTCCTCATGCCCAGTTTATTTTTTTACTTTTTTATTTTTTTGTCTTTTTTTGCTATTTCTTTGGGCCACTCTCGCGGCATATGGAGGTTCCCAGGCTAGGGGTTGAATCGGAGCTGTAGCCACCGGCCTACGCCAGAGCCACAGCAACGAGGGATCCGAGCCACGTCTGCAACCTACACCACAGCTCACGGCAACGCCGGATCGTTAACGCACTGAGCAAGGGCAGGGACCGAACCCACAACCTCATGGTTCCTAGTCGGATTCGTTAACCACTGCGCCACGACGGGAACTCCCTAGCAAGATATTTTTTTTTTTGCACCTACATGTAGTCCTTAAATATTTTTTAATTTTTAAAGAACTTCATAAAAGGATATGTAATCTTGTAGGAATGGCTCCTACCCCCATTTATTATATGGCTAAGATCAACCGAATTGTCACTGTTGTTCAACCGTTTTGACTGTAATTTTCCATGGTGTGAGAATACCACAGTTTGTTCATCTGTCCTCCTGTTGATGGGCACTTGGGTTCTTGCCCAGGCTTTGCCACATGAATAGTGCAGCTATGTTCTTTCCAAAAAGTGTCAGTTTTGAAAATGAATGTATACATTTGTTGGATTGTAAGTGACTAAGAAATAATGCCACAGTGGACACCATCAACTACCCTTCCTCCAGCAAAGGAAGAGAGGTACCAGGGAGCTATATCCTTTCCCACACAGTATTATCAGATGTCTTAATGTTTGCCAATCAAATTGATACATAATATTTCACCATAGTTTTGATTTGCATTTTCCCTGCATGTATTATTTCAACAAAAAACGACATGGGAACTAGCCTGGTTTCTACAACTATAACAACAGCAACTGATTAGAATTTGTTTCCTTTTTTGAAAGCATTGTTTTACTATCTTATAATAACATCCATTCAAAGTTACCGCCCTAAATTATGTTTATTGCCATGTTTGGTTTGAATGGCTTGATTTCAAGGGTCATCATTGAAAAACTGAAGAGAGAAAAACCTTCAGAGGATACATAGATCTAAAGGAAAAAGTATCACTGGCTATGCTTCATAAGTCATGGTTTTCCCTTTTTTATCCCATTCACCAGTTATACAAATTGTTCCTTTTTTTTTTTTTTGAAATCCAGCTCATAAATTTTCATCTTCCCTGATAATCAATCTAGGGCTTCTACAACTTAAACTGAAGGGGAGGCATCGTTTGAAATCCGTAACAAGCGGATTTCAAACCCAATGAATCTCTTTATTTGGAAGATGTTTACACAAATTAGGAAATTCTGTTTCTAAGTTTAAACGTGAAAATAGAGGTTTTTGCAGGTGACAACTTTTCATTATTTTCAGCAACAACATCACTTAACAAGGGAATCGTGGCCAAACGCATTTCAAAATACTCCACTAGATGTTTCTCTGGGAGTTATTTTCTCATTTTTTATATATATCACATTTATCCTGATTTTTTTTTTAATGGTTGTTAGGGAGTTCTCTATCTTCACAGAGAATGTCAATAAATTTTCAACCCTGTCACTTTGTAAAAGAAGAACAGAGTATATTTGTAATTTTGATAACAAATATTTTTGCCAAGAGATAAAGTTTATCTCTGAATTATACAGAAGATTCTCCTGGTCACTCTGCATCTCCTTACAAAGCATTACAGAGATTCCAGAGCCAGTAAAATGTAATTACTAAGCACGTGGACTGGGGCCAACCTGGGTGAGAGTCCTGGCTCTGTCACCATGTGACCTTGGGAAAGCTACCCTGTGCCCCAGTTTTCTCATCAATAAGATCGGGATGCTGATACAGGCAGGTGGTCATGAGGATAAACGAATCCAGATATGTAAAGGTCATTGGAACAAGGTCAACTAGAGAGGCAGCGCTCTCTAAATGTGAAGTTATTTATAATAATAGGGTAAGAGTTGTAGTCATCTGTAATAACAGCTAACACTCATCAAGAATTGCTGGTTCCAATGAACTTGGCACAGATATTGTTTTATGTGGAAATAAACTGGAAGCAAACAAGCTTCTGCTGCCAGCGCTTCGGAGTTGCAGATTTCTCATGCCTCCATACCAGTTTCTCTCTCTCTCTCTCTCTCTCTATATATATATATATATTTAATTTTTAATTAACTTTTTCTTGCTGCACCACCAGCACGCGGAATTTTCTGGGCCAGGAATCAAACTGATATCACCTCCATATCAGGTTCTCTCTCTCTCTTTCTATATATATATATATATTTAATTTTTAATTAACTTTTTTTTTTTTTTTTTTGGTGCACCAACAGCACGTGTAAGTTCTGGGACCATGAAACGAACTGGTGCCACAGCAGTGACCCGAGCCACAGCCTTGACAATGCTGGATCCATAACCCACTGAGCCACCAGGGAACTCCTCTCTATATATATTAAATGAGTAATAATATTCATTATATATTAATATGGGTAAGTAATTACTTTCTTTTTTAAGAGAAATAGTTAAAAATATAATCATCTGATTGTCCTGGGCCGCCTCTGGGTGTGAGCATTTTGCTGGGGTCATGTTCTCCTAAGCCACCTCACTTGACTTCTGGCACGGCCGCTAGTATTTTCCATTGTGGATATAGGAGTGAATGAAGAAATGTTTATCCAGGTAAAAATGATGCCCAGATGGTGTGTAGAGCTAGACAAGAGCAAATCTCATGTCTTCATCTGCCAAGAATTCATTTATTTGTTCATCTGGTGATAATTTGAGCCTAGACTCTTGCCTGGCTCTGGTCCAGATGCTAGGTATAGAGGGACAGGCAAGACAAACAAAGATCCAGCAAGGCAATCAGGAAGTAACCAGGGAACGTGTGTGCAGGTCATTTCAGCGTGGGACGGGTGCGGCGATCAGGATGAAATGGAATGGTGTGGTCGGAGTTCCCGTCGTGGCGCAGCAGAAACGAATCTGACTAGGAACCACGAGGTTGCGGGTTCGATCCCTCACCTCACTCAATGGGTTAAGGATCCAGCGTTGCCGGAGCTGTGGTGTAGACCATCAGCTGTAGCTCCGATTGGACCCCTAGTCTGGGAACCTCCATAGGCCGCAGGTTTGGCCCTAAAAGGCAAAAAAAAAAAAAAAAAAAGATGGAGTGGTGTGGTGAAGAGTGGGCGTGGAGGTGGACCTGAGTTTGGCTAGAAGTGCCCCTTGAGCTAAAACCTGAATGTAATAGGCAGCCCGGGGCAGGAGGAAGGCGAAGGATTCCAGGGAAAGGAAACTGTAAGAGCAAAGGCTATCCGATCAACTTTGGTGTGTTTGAGGCAAAGTAAGGAGATTCAGTGACTGGCTGGCTGGTTCCCAGAGAAGAAAAATATGGCTTGTAAGAACTTGAAAAAAAAAAAAAAAAAGTCCCAGCTCACTTATGATGAAAGAAATGCAAGTTAAAAATACACAGAAATACAGTTTTACATCCTGCCTGAAGAGAAAAGTTAAATACATGCCCACACACCTTAGGAAAGGAGAGCATAAGCTGTGACCCAGCTCCTCCTCCCCACTGCACTTCTCAGAGCACCTGGGTGTCACTGGGGACCCTGTTAATGTGCAGATTCTGACTCCAGTGCTTCTCAAGTTTAATGTGCAGAAGAGTGACCTAGGGACTGTGTTCAATGCAGATTCTGGGCAACAAACGTATAAGCCTTCAGCCTCCCTAATTATAAAGGAATGGATATTAACCATAAATCCCCTTTGTTTTCATCTATCAGACCAATAAAAATAGAGAACGCTGAAAACATCTACTGTTGGTGAGAGTGCAGGGAGATTAGTCTTCTAAAGCATCGCTGATGGGCGTGTGAACGTTTACAGCCGCTTTGGAGGGTAATTTGGCAATCAGTCTTTAGCTGGGCCTTGCCAATCATCTATCACTCCTGCTGTTCATCTCCTCCTCTCCAGAGAAATGCTTGTACATATGCATGCACACGGGGGCAGGTCCAAGAATACTTGTTGCAATACTGTCATCATAGCAAAAAACTTGCCAAAAAACCTAAATGCCCAACAATAGGGAATGGTTAGATTGAAGGGCGGTTTAGCCACACCATGAATACCAGGCAGCAAATAAAAGTAATCGGTCAGATTTATGGTTATAGGCGTGGCTTGAGCTCCAGATACACCACATGGAAGAGGAAAAGCAAGTTCTACAATCATATAGGCACACAGTCAATTCCAAAGTGAAAAATGAGAATCCAGAGGAAAAAAGTCCTGGCTGGATGCACACTGGCTATGATGTAAGCCAGGTGGGGGTGGGGCAGTAGATTGGGAGAGGAGGGATTGGAGAACCTACATTTTAGTGAATTTTGGGGGGTTGCACCTGTGGCATATGGAGGTTCCTGGGCCAAGGATCACCCCCACGTCACAGCAATGACATCACCAAACCCCCATCTGCTAGGCCACCATCGAACCCCAATCCTTAGTAATATTTTTTAAAAATAGGGAGTGTATTCAGTTTCTACTTTACAGTTAAAAAGTAGCAATTAGGGAGCTCCCGTCGTGGCACAGTGGTTAACGAATCTGACTAGGAACCATGAGTTTGCGGGCTCAGCGGGTTAAGGATCCGGCGTTGCCTGAGCTGTGATGTAGGTCGCAGATGCAGCTTGGATCCCGTGTTGCTGTGGCTCTGGTGTAGGTCAGCGGCTATAGCTCCGATTAGCCCCCTAGCCTGGGAACCTCCATATGCCGAAGGAGCAGCCCTGGAAAAGGCAAAAAGACAAAAAAAAAAAAAAGAGGCCCTTCACACCTTCCCAACCATCAACGTCTCCTTCCTCCTTCCACCTTCTTCCAGGATCTCTAATTTTGTGTAATAATTGTTTTAAGAGAGTTTTATCACCTAAATATGTTGCTTAGCGTTGCCATTTGTATGACACTTGCTCCTCTAAGCCCGTGGGATTCATCACGTTGCTGCAGGCAGCTGTAGTTCATTTATTGTCACCTTGTGAATCTATCACACCTCACCTACACCTTCACTGCCAATGGGTGGTCTCCAACCTGTAATTATGAGCAATGCAGCTCTGAACATTCTCGCACAGTTTTCCTGATTCACACGTTGTTTTTCTATGCCCAGAATCTGCATTTTAACAAGATCTCCTGGTGATTCTCATCACAGCAAGTTCGAGAAATGCAGTGTAGGAGCAAATGCTGTATCAGATCATATGCTTATGTGCAGATTTCCTAGGAAATGCCAGGCTGTATTCCAACATATTCCCGTCAGCATATATGACTTTTTATTTATTTATTATTATTACTTTGTCTTTTTAGGGCTGCACCCACAGCATATGGAGGTTCCCAGGCTGGGGTCCAATCAGAGCTGTTGCTGCCAGCCAACACCACAGCCACAGCAATGCCAGATCTGAGCCTCATCTGTGACCTACACCACAGCTCACAGCAACACTGGATCCTTAGCCCACTGAGCGAGGCCAGGAATCGAACCTGTAACTTCATGGTTCCTAGTTGGATTCATTTCCTTTGAGCCACGACAGGAACTCGCTGACTTTTTAAATTAAATTGAAAAAAGAAATTAGTTTAAAAGTTACTAGGGTACAGTCTTAGTTGAAAACAGAAATAACCATGATTCAAATCCTCAGTTCTTTGTCTTTTTCCCTTTCTGCTTACCCGTTCCAGACCCTCTCCTTCATGGATTAGAATTTGAAATGATGGACTACTGGACGATCCTGTATAAGCAACAATATGGATCAGGACCTTCAAAGTGAAAACAGACTCCAGTTCACCTGCTGGTCCCTACAGGTTTGGAAGTTCCTAAACTATAAAGGAATGTAATCCAAGAATAGGAATTCTAAGCTTCTAGTCCCAGGGCAGGGTATGTGGCTGGCCAGGGCTGGTCAGTCATTTTACCTACTCTTGAGAAAAGTAAGTTTCCAATCCTTTTCAGGTGACAATGAAATCACTCAGACCAACTGTCCTTTTCAGGTTCTTTTTGGGTTTCCATATCTTATGAGAGTCTTCTTAACTCCGACATTTTCCACTAGGGCTTATTCTAGAACCAGTCATTAGTTTACCAAACATTAATTGGGTTCCAGCTGGGTGCATTGCTATGCCAACCTCTAGGAATGCAACAGTAAGCCTTGAAGGAAGTCACGGAATAATCAAGAGAAAAAATAATGAACAGGCAGTTACAATACAGTGTGATAAAGATTCATACAGTGGTCAGGCCAAACTTCCTGCAAGAGGCAAATTCATAACCTAGATGTGTAGGAAGAGCAGGCCTTGGGCAGACAGAGACGTGAGACAGAGAGGGTTCCAGGCAGAGGGAATAGCTTGTGCAAAGAGGAGCTACAGCAGTCTTGAGGAACCTCAGTCTGGCTAGAGGTGGGCAGAACACTGGAGACAGGAGATGGGTAGGGAGGAGATGCAATGGCTTTGTATGGCAAGCAGGGTATACCTAAACCATGCCCTATTTTTCCTTTAGCCCCTCTCCCTATTA
Source organism: Sus scrofa (assembly GCF_054392235.1). Lineage (NCBI taxonomy): Eukaryota > Metazoa > Chordata > Mammalia > Artiodactyla > Suidae > Sus > Sus scrofa. The sequence continues at coordinate 61,136,010 of NC_139399.1, forward strand.
AACCTTGAACACACCCAAAGGCATATCCTAGGTTACTTAGCTTCTCCTCATCTTCGAAGCAACACTGGTGGTGATGATGACTATGACAGTGACAAAAATGAGTATTCACGGAGACTCACCATGTGCTAGGTACCTTTTTTTTCTTTTTTCTTTTTTAGGGCCACACCTGCAGCATATGGAAGTTCTTGGGCTAGGGGTCAAATTGGAGCTACACCTGCCAGCCTATGCCACAGCCACAGCAATACAGGATCCAGGCTGCATCTGCAACCTGTGCTGCAGCTTGTGGCAATGCTGCATCCTTAACCCCCTGAGCAAGGCCAAGAACTGAACCCATATTCTCATGGATACTAGTCAGGTTCTTAACCTGCCGAGCCACAATGGGAACTCCCAGATAGCATTTTAGAAAACAATTTACGGGTATTGTCTCACCAGAGACCAGCTCTTCACAAGTAAGTGATTTTGAACACGTCTCTCAACCTCCTTGAGCCTCCTCTGTGTCCTCGTCTGCAAAATAAGGACCATAATTCTATCTACCTTGAATGGTTTTCTGAGCATTAAAAGAGAAATATACATAAAGGGACTGACAAACAGTAAAGAATCAAGCATTTTAGTTTTATTATTGTTGCGGGCTGTCATCTACCTATTATCCTTATACTCTAACTTTTAACACTATTTTACAATATAATAACCATTATTCTCTATTTTATTTTATTGAATACCTACCTTGTGCCTGACTGGCTTGCCTTGAGTCAGATGCCCATCCTTTAGACCAGGAGTTGGCAAACTATGGCCTGTAGACCAAATCTGGTCCACTGCCTGCTTCTGCAAATAAGGTTTTATTGGAACATGACCTCATTCATTTACACATTGTCTATGCTGCTTTTGTGCTAGAACTGCAGAACTGTGTGGCTACAACAGAGATGATAAATATTTACAATCAATGATTTCTGTTGAAACTAGCAACTATTTCTGCTGCTTTACAGAATAAGCTTGCTAACCCTTGTTTTGAACTAATAACTTTGACCAAGGTCACAGGGTCCTATGATTGGCCACACATGAGACACACGCCCTCCTCTCATCAAGGGGGTATGTCAGCCCCATTTGGAGCATATAGGCTGAAAGAGGGGGTGGAGTGGATCCCCAAAGAAAAACCTAGAAAATGCTCAGAGAAGGAGGCTGTTAGCTGTGGGATCTAAGCCTTGGGGCCTCCGCAATGAACGTTCCTGGTTTTGTCCAGCCACACTCCCCTCCATCCTTTGAGGAATTAGTTCTGGGGGTGGTGCCAGTGATGCAAAGCCACTGATGGCCAGAGGAGCATACCACTGGCTAGGACAGGCTCAGCCTAAACCACTGTCCCTCCATGATCACAGAGGTGCTCTGGCACTGGGCATGCATCTCGGTGGAGAACCATTCCTGGGCTCTTTATACACCAAAGCAGAAAGAGAAGGACTGCCCTCTGCCCACTCCTGGGCATCTATCCAGAGAAAACCACGACTTGCAAAGGCACATGTACTCCGATGTTCATTGCAGCACTATTTACAATAGCCAAGACATGGAAACAACCTAAATGTCCATCGACAGAGGAGTGGATCAAGAAGATGTGGTACATATACACAATGGAATATTACTCAGCCATGAAAATTAATGAAATACCAGCATTTTTAGCAACATGGATGGACCTAGAAATTATCATTCTAAATGAAGTCAGCCATACAATGAGACACCAACATCCAATGCTTTCACTGACACGTGGAATTTGAAAAAAGGACAGACTGAACTTCTTTGCAGAACAGATGCTGACTCACAGACATTGAAAAACTTATGGTCTCTGGAGGAGACAGTTTGGGGGGTGGGGGGATGTGCTTGGGTTATGGGATGAAAATCCTGTGAAATTAGATTGTTGTGATCATTATATAACTACAGATGTGATAAATTCATTTGAGTAATAATAAAAAAAAAAAAAAAAAGAAGGACTGCCTTCTGGATGTGCTGAATTGGGAGGAAGTAAAGCTGGGGTGGCCTGTGACCATCTCTTTCTACCATGTTCAGAAAACCCTGCGGGGGGTGGGGGGGGGGAGAAGAATGCCAAGCAAAGGCCAGCAGCCAAGACCATGGTCATGAAAAAAAAAGAGGCTACACAGGACTATCTCCCTGGTTTAGGTGTCAGGGTCCCTGGAGCAGACCTGGCCCCTGTGCTTCTTTCTTTGATTCTGGAAACTACCTCATATCTATCCAGGAACTCTTTCTACTTCTGCTAGATGCAGTGTGTTTTCTGTTACTTGTAACCAAGAGAGAGCTGAAAGCATGTGGTCAAGCCGTGGAGGAGGCCAGAAAGGAACTCCCCTTGCTGAAAGTAATGAGGAAGCCAAAACCCTAAGGAAGCAGAAACCATGAGGTGTGTGGGAGACCCAGAAGAGAGGGTGACGTGCAGAATGAAACAAAGAAACCAAACCAAACAAATGCCAGAATAGCTGAGTCTCATCTATGGCAGAAGGAGTTCCCCTCGTGGCTCAGTGGAAACGAATCTGACTAGTATCATTCCGACTAGAATCTACTCTGACTAAGGGATACGGGTTCCATCCCTGGCCTCACCCAGGGGCTGGGGATGGGGCACTGCTGTGAGCTGTGGTGTAGGTGGCAGACGCAGCTTGGACCTGGTGTTGCTGTGGCTGTGGCGTAGGCCGGCAGCTGTAGCTCCGATTTCACCCCAGCCAGGGAACTTCCATATGCCGTGGGTGTGGCCCTAAAAAAGAGAGAGAGAAAGGACTTTCATTTATGGCAGAGAAAATACCCTACCCAAGAGTTCCCAGAACTAATACACTTTACTTCCAACTTCTGATCTCTTGCCTATCAGGTGGTCAAACGTTCTTTTGAAAAAAAATTTTATGGCTACACCTGCGGCACAGGGAAGTTCCCAGGCCAGGGAATGAATTCAAGCCACAACTGCAGCAATGCTGAATCCTTTAATCCACTGTGCTGGGCCAGGGATTGAAGTTGTACCTCTGCAATGACCTGAGCCACTGCAGTTGGATTCTTAACGCAATGTACCACAATGGGAACTCCCAAACGTTGTTCTACTTCTTCTTTTTTTAAATGGCAGACACTGTCACCCATTTCTGTTATCACCTGACATTTAAGCCCTGGTTTAAAATTCCCTTTAAGAATGAAATAATTTCAGACTTCCCTAGTAGCTCAGTGGGTTAAAGATCTGGCATTGTCACTGCTGTGGCTCGGGTCCATGCTGTGGGGTGGTTTGATCCCTGGCCTGGAATGTCCACGTGCTGCAGGTGCAGCCAAAACCAAAGAGAATGAGAGAGTTTCACCTGAACATGTATGAGATGATTTCTGAATTTTCAGCCCTGAGAGGGGAAAGCAAAACTAATGCACTCATTCAGGGAAAAAGTGCCTGATACATACAGGGGCTTAATAAACTTTTATGAATGAATCCTGAATCAAGTGATATTGTTATGTGAAAGTAAAAAGAAAGGCAAACTACCAGACAACTTATCAATAGGCACCAATTAAAAAGAAATAAGGAGAAAGAAGAAACAAAACCCAGACATGTAAGCACATGTAAGCAAGGGCTTTAGGGGAGGGGAGCTGGGAATCCAGTTGGAAAAGGGAATAACTTTTCATCATCTACCACGTTGGAATGTTTGAATTTTTCCACTCTGTGCATGTATCAGTTCTTCAATTAAAAATGCTGAAGTAAAATACCGGATAAAGTGAAAGGAGTAACATGTTAATGACATATTAGAATCTTTATGGAAAGAATGTGGGTGATCACCAAACTTTTCTTTTTTCAACTTTGCTGTACGTTTGAAATGTTTTATGGCGAAAAAATTGTTGGAACATTTTTACTTTAAAAAGTTCCCCTTCAGAGTTCCCACTGTGGCTCAGTAGTAAGGAACCCAACTAGTATCCATGAGGACGAGGGTTTGATCCCTGGCTTCGTTCAGTGGGTTAAGGATCTGGCTTTGCCATGAGCTGTGGCGTAGGTCGCAGACGTAGCTTGGATCCCACATTGCTGCGACTGTGGTGCAGGCCAGCTGCTACAGCTCCCATTGGACCCCTAGCCTGGGAACCTCCATGTGCTTCAGGTGCGGCCCTAAAAAGACAAAAAACAAACAAACAAACAAACAAAAAAACCACCCAAAAAATTCCCCTTCTACAATGAAATCAAAGGCCAGCCCTGAAGCACTGGTACCCATCCAGCTCTCAGAAGGAAGGAGGGTTCCATGGCAGTGGTGGGGGCATCTTTCTGCTTAAAGGTGCCAGTGCTCTGTTCAACTGAAAACACTCGAGCGGGCTTTTTAGCTAAGTGCAAGGGCTGAGTCTAAAGCAATGCTGTCCGCATTGATACGGCCCCAAATTATGCCCAACTGGAGCCTTCAGTATTGGTCGGTGACACCAGGTCCCATCAGAGCTTCTCTCTTTGGGAATGTATCCATTAGAGTTCAATGATTACAAGCAACAGAATCTGCTGGCCAATTGAACCAGAACAGGAATTGACTAGCAGGATGTGAGTGAGAGAGGCCAGAACCCGGCCCAGGCAATGGGCAGAAAGTGAGGCAGGCCAGATATTATGAACAAGCACGTCTGTTTGGGATGCTGCAGGGGGATGTCTCTGGTACTGATGCTGGATACCCCTAAGCTGGGCACCCTGGCTCCCAGACACTGCTGCTGCTGCCCTTATGCAATAACTCTCTGCTAAATGCTGCTACTGTGAAGGAGCAGTAATACCTCCCTATGGTTCGTGCTGCTTGCTTGGCCTTAGGTGAGCACACCTGACGGGCCAAGCCCAGGGCTCGTGCTGTCCTCCAGCTGCAAGGAAGTGGTGGAAGGAGCTGATGTTCCCTGGCTTGTGCAACAGTGGGTAGGACACTGCCTTCCACCTGGGTGAACACAATGACAGATGCCCTCTGCACAGGAAGGGGCTGGATCCCAAGCAGCCCTAATAATGCCAAAGGTGAGCTATTGGCGCCTTACCCGAGGATACATGTGCACTGAGAAAGCAGATCCTTAGAGCTGCCACGTATATGGCTCCACTAATTGATTGCCTACTATGTGCCAGGTACTTAACAGGTATTACTATTATTGTTTTTCTTTTTAAACTGAAGTATAGTTGATTTACAATATTGTGTTAGTTTCAGGTGTACAGTATGGCGACTCAGTATTTTTGCAGATTATACTCCATTACGACAAAGTAAAGGGTATAGTTCCCAGTGCTACAGAGTATATCCTTGTTGCTTATCTACTTTTATATAGTAGTTTCTATCTGTTAATCCCATACCCTTAATTTGTCCCTCCTCTGTTTCTTCTCCCCTTTGGTAAACACAAGTTTGTTTTCTATGTCTGAGTCTTAACATGTATTATTTTACTTACTCCTTCTTTATAACACAATAAGGTAGGCACTGTTATTATCCCCATTATACAGAAGAAGAAACTGAGGTTCAGAGAGTTTAGGTCACTTGTCTGGGTCATATCTCTGGGGTTTGTACCCACCTTCTTCTGACCCCAGAGCCCTTGTTCTTAACCCCTACTGTCTACTGTTCTACTTCTTTTTTTCCTTTTTTTTTTTTTGTCTTTTTAGGGATGCACCCTGAAGCACATGGAGGTTCCCAGGCTAGCGGTCAAATCGGAGCTGCAGCTGCTGGCTTACACCACAGCCACAGCAGTACCAGATCCGAGCCTCGTCTGTGACCTATACCACAGCTCATGGCAGTGCCAGATCCTTAACCCACTGAGCAAGCCCAGGGATTGAACCTGCATCCTCATGGATGCTAGTCAGATTTATTTCCGCTGAACCATGCTGGGAACTCCTCCACCACCCCACCACCCCTTTTTTTTTCTTTTTTTTTTAGGACTGCACCTACAGCATATGGAAGTTCCCAGTCCAGGGGTCAAATTGGAGCTGCAGCTGCCAGCCTATGCCACAGCCACAGCAATGCCAGATCCAAGCTGCATCTGTGACCTACACTGCAGCTTGTGGCAATGCCAGATACTTAACCCACTGAGGGAGGCCAGGGATCAAACTCACATCCTCCACAGACACTATGGCAGGTCCTTAACCCACCAAGTCACACTGGGAACTCCCTGTTCCACTTCTCCATGGGCCTGATGTTCAACCCAAGCTTGCAAAGTCTTTGAATGGCGGTCCTTTCCTGCTTGTAGGTAACCTGGGTGTATCTCTACTGTCTACCCTGGATCAGGATGAAAGATGCTCTGTAAAGATGACTGGACTGGCTAGCTTGCAAGAATTTTAATACTGAAGAAATTTTACATTCTCACTAAACCTTCAACATATCAGTCTTTCAAATTAATCTGAACTCTTCTGATCTTTCTGAAGACACATGGTAACAGAGTTAGCTCAAAATGAATGGAATCCTGTTTAAGAAAAGGTGTCACATTTTAAAAGCGGGAGCATCTCAAGCACTTTATTCCTTTTATATATTTTTTCCTGGGAGGTGCTGAGTCTCAGAGCCAGAGGGGAAAATGTTGCCTCTAATCAAAGATGCCCATGAAAGGGAACAGACCAGAAATTAAAAAAAAAAAAAAAAAAATGAGGCAGGATAAGACGGGAAGAAGAGACCTGCTGGATTCACACCCACATTTGATAACAACAAATAACTTTTTTCATCCTACTTGTGTAGAAAGTGATTTTAAAGTGGCATGGTGACGAAACATTATTTCATGCATTCAACTCAGTGGTAAACACCGGATACAGCAGTTCAGTAGGCAATTGTAAATTGACAATTTCACCAATAATTTCTTGTATTAGTTTTGCTGAGTAACAAACAATTTCAAAATCTCAGTGTCTTTCAACAAACATTTATGTTCTTTTTTTACGAGGCTACGGGTCACTGCGGCTCTGCTAGGTTGAAGTGAGGTCCACGCCATGTGTTTGCTCATTTCTCCTTGGGTCTTTAGCTACACAGGACATGTTCTTCTCATGACAGGTCAGGTGAGAACAAGAGTCTGAGCCATACTGTACAGGCACATTAAACATCCCTCTTCCCATCGGGTCTCCTATATTCTATTGGCCAAAGCAAATCACCTGGCTTTGCCCAAAGTCAGTGGGGCCAGGAAGCCCCTCTACCCACCATGATACTCATGGGCAAGGGTGCATAAGCAGGATTTTGTACCAGGGAGGGAGTGCTGAAGAGGTAACAAAAATCTAATCTACCACCACCTAACACTAAAAATAGGAATACGGTCATGCCGCAGTGAATAAACAGATGGAGAAGGACTTCGTACATTGATGGTACTGATAAACTTATCTCCAAAGCGTTGGATCAAAACCCACACTCTGATTAGCTCTGTGGCACGTGACTTGTTATTCTTCTTGAAACACTGACTCCCGGGCGATACGCAACTCTGACCTTGGCCTTGTTGTGTTGTGTTGCTGTCCTCCACCATTTGGGCGAGGCATTCGGCATTATTTTATAGCTCTGGGCTCAGCTTTCCATCCGTAAGGGTGGTGAGGGCATCCTGGAAGCTGTTTATACCTGCTGTCCCAGCAGAGTTATCAACAGTGCCAGCTCACCCTCAGAGGTATGCCCGTCTGATGGATTTTATGATCATCTTTCATACATGGTAGAAATGTGGTACTGCTTCTCTAGAAACAGACAACCTTCCCAGGAGCTAACATTCCCTAAGAAGCACGATTCTTTTTTTTTCCTTTTCCTTTCCAGAAAAATGCTCCGATTACAAAGGACCTCTCTCTTCCAGACCTTCATGTGTTCCTGTCCCCTTTAGGGAGCTCACCCCCCATTTCCTTGTTCCCGATTCCAGGGATCTTTTTGACCTTCCATGTGCAGCCCCCAGCCCAGGCCCTCCAAATGGGTTATATGGGTTCCTCACTGTCCTTCTGTCCCCTGTTAGAGCATTTATGTGCTGTGACAAATGTTTATTTGTCCATCAGCCTCACTGGTCTGTGAGTGGCCAGAAAGCAAGGATCCTGCCTGCCTCGTGTTGCCACCATGATATGCCCCCTTGGCAATTAGTATTTGCTGAACGAATGCAACTGCTATTTTAGATATTAAGAAATACGGCAGAGTACAAAAACCACGCAGCATAAAACTGCCCCTCCCCCACTTTCTACTGCTCCTCTCTCTTCTTGGCTCATTTTTCTCTGGCCACATTAACCTCAAACATACCAGGCATGTTTCTGTCTTAGGGCTTTTTTTTTTTCCTGTCTTTTTAGGACTGCTCCGGCAGCATATGGAAGTTCCCAGGCTAGGGGTTGGATCAGAGCTGCTGCTGCTAGCCTACGCCACAGCCACAGCAGCATGGGATCCAAGCTGTGTCTGCAACCTACACCACAGCTCACAGCAAAACTGGATCCTTAACCCACCAAGCAAGACCAGGGATCGAACCCACATCCTCATGGACACTAGTCTGGTTGGTTACCGCGGAGCCGCAACGGGAAGGCCTGTCTTAGGGCGTCTTCATTGGCTGTTCCCTCCGTCTGGACTCTCCCCCTCCTGATACCCGCGTGGCTCCCCCTGCCTCCCTCATTCCAGTCTTTGTTCCGATCTTCATTTTTTAGGGGGGCCTTCCCTGACCCCACCAATGCAACTGCAATCCCTCTCCCCATAGCAAACCCCGCCTCTCACCCACAGCACTTACCCTTCTAAGACTATATAATGTCCCGAGGTGTTCTGTTGTCAGTTTCCCCCCACAAGGAGGGAACCTCCACAAGGACAACGAGCACTCTCTTTGCTCTTGAGAGCTCTCAAGCTTCCAGAACCAGACCTGGCCCTTCGTAGGTGCTCAAGAAACACTGAATGAATGAATGAATGAATGAAAGAGTTTAATGACAGTTTGCTGAGCACTTCCGTCCAGGGGTTAGAGGGGTTAGAGGTAGTCCTAGCCTCAAGATCCACAATTTTAGTAGAAGAAATGACAAGACAAGAAGCAATGGCATTTAGGACTTCCCACCATGGCACAGTGGGTTAAGAATCCAACTGCAGCAGCTGGGGTCACTGCAGCAGTGAGAGTTCAATCCCAGGCCTAGCAACATGGGTTAAAAAAATCCAGCGTTGCCGCAGCTGTGGCTTGGGTTCAATCCCTGGCCAGGGAACGTCCATATGCCGTGGGTGTGGCCGTTAAAAAAAAGGGGGTGGGAGCTCAGCAGATTAAGAACCTGACTAGTATCCATGAAGATGTGGGTTCAATCCCTGACCTGGCTCAGTGGGTTAAAGATTTGGAATTGCCACAAGCTGCCATGTAGGTCACAGTACAGCTCAGATCTAGCATTGCTGTGGCTGCGGCATTTAAAGAATAAGGTGCTTCAAGCCAATGGTTCAATCATAGAATCTGGTGTCCTCGGAGCTCCTCGGGCCCTCTTATGAGTGTTGTACATGTACCTGGAATGAATCTATCAATCAACCCGCAAAACTGCAACAGCTGATAGCATTCAGAACATTTGCCCTATAATCTCCGTTTTCCTACCAACTCAATATCAGCCAGTTCCACCCTCAAAATGCAGTGACGTTATACTTAGGGAAAGATAACACCAAAAAATATAACCCAAGATAAATGCCTCATTGCTTAAGAACCACAAAATTGGTATTAAATATGGGACAACTAACAATTCTTTTAAAATTTTATAGCTTGCGTTTTGAAGAAAAACAGAGATTGGTTTAAGGATGAATATTCAGAAGTGCTATTTTGCTTAGAGTTTGCAAAAAATCTCGACTATCCTAAGAAACCATGTTTTAAAAATACCAATAAATAGCTTTGTGTGTTAGAAAAAAAAAAAGACAAATGTGATACGTGTATGCATGGATGTGTTCCCTGAGGACAAAGGGATGCCAATATTGGGTCTGAAGAACTCTCAGAATTTTCCTCTGGCCCACTCTTGGTTCCTTGAGGTTGGTTGTGGGAGGCAGCAGTTAAATGGTTGCCAAATACCCGGGATACAGTAAGTGCTCAATAAATGTTAGCTTGCTCAGAGAACAGAATGGCTCCTCGGCCAGGCTCCACCTTAGCTGCTTAGTGAGAGAGGAATGTGTCATTTCCTTGCTGGGCCTGACCATTTTCATGTTCACCACTGGACTAGAATCAACTGCATTATACGTGTTCATGCACAGATGGGCGAATGTGTCCTGCTCTTTACTAGATCCCAGCACAGGATTCTGGCTCCAGAACAGGATCTATTTTTTTTTTTCTTTCCACTTTTTTTTTTTTAATTAAAGTACAGTTGATTTACAATGTTCTGTTGATTTCTGCTGTACAGCAAAGTGACCCAGTCATACATATATACATTCTTTTTCTCATATTATCTTCCATCACGCTCTATCACAAGTGATTGGATAAAGTTCCCTGTGTTATACAGCAGGACCCAGAACAGGATCTTATATCACGGTCTGATTCAAAGCAAATCAACTAAACTAGCTGTGCAACCCAGCGCCAGCTGCTTACCCCATTCTGCTCAATAGGTAGTGGGTATTACCATAAAAATTCACAAGTAATTCCCCAAACCTGAATATACGAGTATCTTTAAAACCAGGACAAACACTGGAAATATCCCAAATGTTCAGCAACCACTGAATAGATGAATGAAATGTGGTCTGTCCATACAATGGATTATTTATTTGGCCATAAGGAAGGAATAAAGCTCTGATGCATGCAACAACCTGGACAAACTTTGAAAACATTGTGCCATGCAAAAGAAGCGAGATGCAAAAGATGCCATATGGTTTTGGGTCCAATTACGTAAAATGCCCAGAATAGGCAAATGCGCAGAGATGGAAAGTGGATTAATGGCTGCCAGAGGTTGGGAAGAGGTGGGGAATGGAGAGTGATGGCTATTGGGTGTGGGTTCTTTCTGGGGTGATAAAATGATCTGCAACTAGGTGCGGGTAATAGTTGCACGGCTTGGTAAATACACTAAAAATTGTTGAATTGTGTTCTTTGAAAGGTGACTATTGTGTCATTTGAATTATTATTATTATTATTATTTGCTTTTTAGGGCTACACCCTCAGCATATGGAAGTTCCCAGGCTAGAAGTCAAATTGCAGCTACAGCTGCTGGCCTACACCACAGCCACCACAACACCACATCTGAGCCATATCTGCAACCTATACCACAGCTCACAGCAATGCTTTGCCACAATGGGAACTCCTCATTCCAATTATATTTCAATAAAGCTGATATAACGAATAAACTAGGGTAAAACAAAGATAAATAGTTAACTTTCTGCTCAACCTGTTTCTTCTCTCTGTAGAATGAAAACTTCTCTTACATTTTTCACGCTTGCTTATAATCTCCTAGCCCCCAGAGACTGATGTCTCCATCAGCAGCCCATGAAAGGGCTTTAATTTCTCTTAAAATTAGAAGAAAAAAAAAATTTTTTTTTTTGTCTTTTGTCTTTTTTAGGGCCACACCCGCGGCATATGGAGGTTCCCAGGCTAGGGGTCTAATCAGAGCTGTAGCGGTTGGCCTATGCCAGAACCTGCATCCTCATGGTTCCTAGTCAAATTTGTTTCTACTGCTCCACGATGGGAACTCCAAAAAAATTTTAAATATAATCCAGCTTGGGAGTTCCCATCATGGCTCAGCGGAAATGAATCTGACTAGCATCCATGAGAATGCAGGTTTGATCCCTGGCCTGTCTCAGTGGGTGAGGATCCAGCATTGCTGTGAGCTGTGGTATAGGTCACAGACGTGGCTCAGATCTGGCATTGCTGTGGCTGTGGGGTAGGCCAGAGGCTACAGCTCTGATCTGACCCTAGCCTGGGAACTTCCATATGCCATGGGTGCAGCCCTAAAAAGACACACACACAAAAATATATATAATCCAGTTTGGATTATATTACTCTTTGTATCCACATAGTTGTCTAAGTGTAATTGTTAATATATATATTAATTTCTGCGTATGTAGAAGAAGGGGCAGAAGTTCTACCAGCCTAGGGCAGTGGCAGTGTGACCTTGCTGGCTCCCAATAATTCAATACTAAACCACAACCTCCCTTGGAGTTGTGTTCTCTGGTGTGGGGTCCCGTGGTGGTTGGTGGTGTGGCTTCTTTTGCTCTCATGATGCCAGGATGAACTCGGAAGCACCAGGCTAAATTAGAAAACTCCAGCAGAGAAAACAGAAAGGGTAATCTTGCTTCTGTTCCTTACCCACTGGGCAGACTCGGCATCGGGGGAAGGAGGTGGGGACCTGGGCTCAAGAGCAGTTAGGCCACTGACCAGCCGAGTGACCGCAGACAAGTCATGTGACCTCTGGTTCTCGCTCAGTCTCCCCATCTCACTGAAAGTGCAGAAATAAGTCGTTGAAAGAGCATTTTCAAGAATGAAGGGTTGATTTAAGCAAGGGTTCCCCGTCTCTGCAGGCTGTGTCCCCTGAACTGGCAGTTCAAGCCTGAGGTTAGAAGTCTTGCCGTGGAAGGTCCCCTGCAGTTGGATCCAGTTCATCAGACAACGGCATTAAGATAGGACAGTATCACAGCAGCGAGGAAAGTAGAAGGCCAGGGGAGACGTGCCATCAGAGATTTTATTCCAGAACTCCCCCTGAAATTTTTTTAGAAGATCCAATTGTGGCTAATGAACCAAAGGTAAATTTCAGTGCTAAGTATTCAGGTGTTCTTGCTCAGAGAATTATTCTGAAGCCAAAATAAAGGTCAAATCAAAAATAAACAGGGACTTCCTGTTGTGGCTCAGCAGTAACAAACCCAACTAGTATCCATTAGGATGTGGGTTTGATCCCTGGCCTCGCTGAGTGCGTCGGGGATCTGGTGTTGCTGTGAGCTGTGGTGTAGTTCACAGACGCGGCTTGGATCTGATGTTGCTGAGGTTGTGGTGTAGGCCGGCAGTTACAGCTACAATTTGACCCCAAGCCTGGGAACTTCCATATGCTGCAGGTGTAGCCCTAAAAACACAACAAAACCAAAAAACCAAACAACAACCCCCCCCAAAAAAAAAGAAGCAGAAGTAGCTAGCATCTACATAGTGACCCTGTTCCAAAACATAACCCTTGAATTCTTGGTTTCCCCAAGAACTCGTAAAACTAGATGCCACAGGCTTATATTCTGATCCTTTGGATCAAGCACAGCAGAAAAATGAGGAGCACAACACTGAAATATTTTGGTGCATATAAGAAGCTCACAGCAAAGACAGTAACTTTGAATTCAGCAAATTAGAATTGTAAACCAACCTGCAACAAAATAAACCTGTCACTTACGTCTGGGGCTGGGCAAGGCCTGCCCACTCCCACTTAATATTCCAGAGAGATCTTGGGGTGGGTGGGAGCAGAGGGGAAGTGAATTCCTGCAAAGAAGCCTGAATTTAGCAAGTTAGATGAAGCTCTTAACTACAGAAAACATGTTGATTAGAGCAAGGAAGGTGGTTGAGTGTTGGCTCTAGGTTTAAATGCTCTGTGACCTTGGTTGGATCTCTTACCTTCTCTGAGCCTCTGGTTCTTGACTGTAGTATTTGCCACATTGCTTGGATTAGAAAAATATCCAGAGGCACTAGGTTTAAAATACAGATTCTCAAGCCCCTACTCAGATGCACTGTATCAGGATTTCTGATGTTCGGCTGTGGCTGTGGCCAGTCTTAACAGGTGATTCTTATACAAGGTAAGTTGGGACACATCATTTTCTGCACAATATGGGTAATAATGGTACTGCCCTCATGGGGTGTTGGGAGGATTACATGAAATTATTAGGTAGGGCATTTAGTACTGTGCTCGCATATCCCAAGTCAATAAATGTTAGCTTTTTATCACAGACAATCACTACTGCCATTTATTTAATAAATATTTGTTATGCATCCACCATGTGCCAGGATCTACAGCAAAGGTTAGCAAACTATGGTCCAAAAAAAAATTGAGAAGCATTGCTGTAACAGCACAGTTTCTACTCCCATATCCTCATTTATGCGAATAAGACTTCTCAGCATTTACATCAATAACAAAGAAAACTGAAGAGTTCCCTGGCACTTCAAAGGGTTGAGGATCCAGCACTGTCACTGCTGTAGCTTAGGTCACTGCAGTGGTGCAGGTTTAAAGAAATAAAGAAAGAAAACTGGGAATATAACTGGAAATGATCTGTATCTCATTCTAGCAGCTGGTAAAACATTTTTTTAAAGAATATTCTTCACAGATATATACGCTGATTAAAAACTAGGTCTAGTTCATTAGGACATACATTACCAGTAAATTTTCACTCATTTAAATTATTTATCAAGGAGTTCCCGTCATGCCTCAGTGGTTAACGAATCCAACTAGGAACCATGAGGTTGCGGGTTCGATCCTTGGCCTTGCTCAGTGGGTTAAGGATCCAGCGTTGCCGTGAGCTGTGGTGTAGGTCGCAGACTCGGCTCGGATCCCGCGTTGCTGTGGCTCTGGCGTAGGCCAGTGGCTACAGCTCCAATTTGACCCCTAGCCTGGGAACCTCCATATGCCGTGGGAGTGGTCCAAGAAATGGCAAAAAGACAAAAAAAAAAAAAAATTATCAAAATGTATAATCTATTTATGTTGATTACAACATAACAACAACAAAAATTGTTTCTATCTAGTCACTTGCAATGGAACATGATGGAGGATAATGTGAGAAAAAGAATGTATATGTGTGTGTGTTTGTGTGTGTCTAACTGGGTCACTTTGCTGTACAGCAGAAATTGACAGGACATTGTAAATCAACTATAATAGAAAAAATAAAAATCTTAAAAAAAATCAGCAGCAAAAAAAAAATTGTTTCTAATGATAATTTGATGTAAAAGATAGGTATAAAGCTTGAAGCCCTATAGTCATAGGGAATAAAAAAAATGTTAAGGCATTCCCACTGTGGCAGAGCAGAAATGAATCTGACTAGTATCCATGCGGATGCAGGTTTGATCCCTGGCCTCGCTCAGTGGGTGGGGGATCCAGCATTGCTGTGCGCTGTGGTGTATGTAGGTCGCAGATGCGGCTCAGATCCTGCCCCTTGGATCCTACATTGCTGTGGCTGTGGTGTAGGCCGGCAGTTGCAAATCTGATTGGACCCCTAGCCCGGGAACTTCCATATGCTGCGGGTGTGGCCCTAAAAAGGGGAAAAAAAAAAAAAGTTTCAATTTATAGAACCATGATTTTGTTGCTGAGTAATAGGATGAAATGAATAGCAAACAATTTTCAAGACCAGTAAAGTTTCCCATTTTTAAGCCCCTCCCTCTATGGTGGAAGCTTCAGAGATTGGTTCTCTCAACCTGACTGGCTAAGGTGGGAAACCTCCCAACTTTTTTCCCTTCTCAGCCTGGCGGATCACTGGATCTAGGGCATGCATGCATGTATGTATGTATCTTGCTTTTTCGGGCCGCACACGTGGCATATGGAGGTTACCAGGCTAGGGGTTGAATTAGAGCTACAGCTGCCAGCCTACATCACAGCTACTGCAACACCAAATCTGAGTCACATCTGCGACCTACACCACAGCCACAGCAACACCAGATCTAAGCCATGTCTGTGACTTCCACTACAGATTACAGCAACGCCGGATCTTTAACCTGCTCAGTGAGGCCAGGGGTCGAACCTGGGCAACCTCATGGTTCCTAGTCGGGGTCTTTTCCGCTGCGCCACAACAGGAACTGCGAGGATCTAGGGCATTAGAGACTGGGTAAGATCAGTATCCAACTTTTCATCTCCACGAGCACAAAATTTAAAGATCACTGAAGAGAAAAGAATCCTCTGTCCAAAGGAATCCTTCATCCGCCAGGATAAAAGACATACCAATCTATGTCCCCTTCCTGAGGCATATACTCAAGAAATGACTCTGTTAGAATAAGGATAAAATTAAAGATATGACATAGAGGAAGAGCATAAGAAATTATGGTGCATGAGGAATGTTGTAATCTTTGGTGAAAACTACATGGATGGTGGTAATTTGGGAATTAAAAGAGACGTACGGCTGGGCAAAACTTGACAAAAGCCTAAAAATAAATGCATCAGCGACCTCGGCAAAACTCAGGATCTGGAGAGGAGGGGCCGTAGCCAGACATGTGGCCCCAGTTTATGAGGAGACTTGTCTTGGAAGGATGGGGCCTGGTTGATATTTACATTTGATATAGCAACAGAGGAATTCACTTAAAAATAATTGCTGAAGTTTAGAAAGTAACTATTAGCAGAATGGTGACATATATAAAGGTTTTCAAGAGAAAGGGAAAAGTTAGGGACAAGGCGAAAATCACAACGTTTAATAAATAATAAATAGTAGATAAGACATAAATGAATAATGCTAAATATACATGATAAGACATAAATGAATAATGCTAAATATACATTACTTGATAAATGCAAATGGTTTGAATTCTCCTACCGAAGACAAACTGGTAAAGAAACACATTCAATAATATATACATATATTTCTCTTTTTAGGGCTGCACCGGTGGCATACGGAAGTTCCCAGGCTAGGGGTGGGATCAGAGCTGCGGCTGCCAGCCTACCTCACAGCCACAGCAACCTGGGATCTGAGTCACATCTGTGACCTATGTCAAAGCTTGTGGCAATACCGGCTCCTTAACCCACCGAGCGAGGCCAGGGATTGAACCCGCATCCTCACCAACACTGTATCAGGTTCCTAACCCACTGAGCCACAATGGGAACGCCAAAAGATAGTAAAAAATAGAGTGGCAAATATAAACCAAGCAAATGCAATAGAATATAAGATAAGACTTAGAATATTGTCGTGAAAGAAAATGTAATTTAAGGCCAAAAGCTATTTAATAGGAAGTTTGGGCATATGCTAAAGGATAAAAGGGTAAAACTGAAAAAGAACATATAGTAGCCACAAACTTATGTGCATCCAACAACACACGGCAAAATATAATAAAATGAAAAATCCTAGTAATACAAGAAAAGCTTGATTAAAAAAACAAAAAATAGTGAGAGGTTTAAAAATACTTGTTCCAAAGTTTATCAAATAGACATAAACTCAGAGGGGTTTAAAAACTCTGAATGACAAAGGCAACATGCTTCATTCACAGATCGACACCAAACACTTACGAAACTTGGTCACCTATGTGGCCATAAGGAATACTAATAAATTACAAAAAAGGAGATATTTTACAGGTCATAGTCTCAGATCGAAATGCATTATTATCAGAAACCAAAACCAAACTGAAAAAATACAAAATATTTTATCTCAGATTTTATCTTCCTGACTCACCAAACCAATTAACCAACTCTAAAATGGAAACAACAACGTAGCTAGAAATTTATGAAAGAACACTTCCTATAAAAAAATCTATAAAGATATGGATGTCATGACCATTTCTGAACGATTCTGAAATAGGTGAAAAAGATTACTGGATGTCCTGTCAGATCCCAGCTCTGGGTTATCATATTCTACAGGGGTTAGTATCTTTCAGTGTTTTGGAGGTATTTTAGAACTTTGTGTGTTACAGAAATATAATAATGCAAAAAACATACAAGAATACAGACAGACTTTGTGGGTGGAGTGCAACTGATGGTTGCCCTACAGACACTGGCCGGTTGTGCATCTGTCTGTAAATTCACGTCCGCATTTCTGATTGCCTGTGTAAGTGTTCGTTCATCGACTTCCCCCCCAACTCGTAATATCTTACTGACTCCCTTGTTAATTAATGAACTAAATAAAATTGCTAACACATGTTCATTTTATATTTGTACGACAGTAATGATTTTAACTTTGAAAAAAATAATCTTTTAAAGTCACACTGGAAAATATGCAGCTTTAAAGGCTTTCGTTATTAAAAACAGAAAAGAAATGAATTTCGCATAGGAAATTAGACTAACAAACTGAGAGAAAAGCAGGGGAAAGAATTAATAGAGATTAAATGTAAATGATGAAATGAATAAAATGGAGGATGAGTAGAGAAAGTATAAATAAAATCAAAAGCTTTACTTTTATATAAATGACAAAATAGATAAACTCTTGGCAAGCTAATTAAGGAGAAGACAGAAAATACAAAAACAAAACAAGAAACACCCCCCCACAGGGGACTAAGAAAGCTATTAGACCAAAAAAATGACAATGACTCTAAAATAATTTTAGGAGAATGTTAAGTGGAAATACAGGGTTACATATTTGAAAATTTAGAGCAAAAGGAATGATTTTTTTTCTTTTGCAAAATATAAATTGCCAAAACTTATCAGGTTGAGACATGAATAGATTGTTAGTTATAAACTGGAATGTTTGTTAAGACTTGACAATAAAAAGGGTATCAGCCCAGAAAATAAACAGTCCTGAAACAAAAAATGACTGCCAGTCACTTAAAAAGAAAGAGCCTCAATTAATTTTTGGAGTAACAGAACCTAAAACAAACAGGCCAAGACAGAGCACAAAGAAAAAAACCAGCATTCAACTGAACTTACACATATGGTTATAAAAATTTCAAGGAAGATATTGGTAAATGAAATCCAGGCATGTATTAGAATAATCCAGCATGACCAAGAGGGTTTGTTTCAGGACTGCACAGGGCATCAATACCAGGCTAGTCTCACGCCAATGCACAGTCAACATATGGAAGTACCGAACTCAAATATTTATGCCGAAAGATACTGAAGACATATTTGACAACAGTCAGCAAACCACCTTGATAAAAATGCTGAAAATTGAAGAAGAAAATGACCTAAGCAGTATAAAAACTGTCACCCAAGGAAGAGCATATAGTATATTAAACTGGATGTTCTAAAGCTCTTCAAGTTAAAATCAGAGCTGCAACAGGGAAGCCAGCGGCATCAACCTGGTTCAGAGGTTCTGACTAATGCAATAGGACAGGAAAACAAAATAAGTAGTATAAACATTGCAAGGGAAGAGATAAAACAATCTGGGAATGAGGTGACTGTATCATAACCACCATAAGTCATATTTACTAGGGAGCAGGAGTTTCTAATAAATACTGTCAATTAATAAGAATTTTTTCCTAAGGTAGCACACGATAGACAAATACAGCTATTCTTTATGCTTACAGCAAGTAATCATTCTAACATGAAAAAAATCCTGTTTACAGGAGTTCTAATCATGGCTCAGTGGAAACAAATCTGACTAGTATCCACGAGGACACAGGTTCGATCCCTGGCCTCGCTCAGTGGGTTAAGGATCCGGCGTTGCTGTGAGCTGTGGTGTAGGTCGCAGACGAGACTCAGATCTGGTGTTGCTGTGGCTGTGGTGTAGGCCAGCAGCCGTAGCTCTGATTTGACCCCTAGCCTGGGAACCTCCATATGCTGCAGGTGTGGCCTTAAAAAGACACACACACACACACACACACACACACACAAATCCTGTTTACAATTACAGTAGAATTCAAAACAAAAAATACAGGCCCTATTTAATAAGAATAGACTGTGTGGGAAGAAAGCTATATTTATGTTTACAAGAAGACTTAAGAGATTTAACATTTTTTAAAAAGTCATTCTTTTCATGAATTTTCATGTAACCATACTGATATAATTCTAATATAAGTCCTCAAAGGTTTTCTTTTTTGTGGAGGAGGGGTCATGGACAAAATGAAGTTCATTTACAAATACGAATATCTAAGAATTGCTATGAAAATTTTGGAAAATATAGCTACAGAGAGGCTTTGCAAGTCTGAAAGATACAACGCGTAATTCTAACATAGTCAAAGACCTGATGTTGGTAAATCAGAAAAGACATAAAGATCAGTGGGACAAAACAGAGATTCCAGAAATAGATCCAAGTATATTTAGGAACTTCATCTAAAGGTGACAGTACGATGTCACTTCCAAGGAAAATGATATTTTGTTTAACAAGTGGTCCTGGTTTACGTGGGCAGCCAAACTCCTATGCCATAAGCAAATATGAATATGTAAATATGAATTCTGGAAGCAGAAACAGAAAACAAACAATGAAACTATTAAAGAAACAACCTCAAGAGAAGGGAGGACTTTCTCAGAAACTCCACGAGCCACAAATAAAGCACGAGAAGAATCTGATTGCATAAAAACATGGCTATTGTTCCCAGGAAACAGCACCATAAGGAAAGCCAAAACACAAAGGCTAGGAGGGGCAACAGCTCGGCACCATGTGACCAACCTGGGGTTCTGTCACAAGCAACCCAAGGAGGAAAACGAAAGAGGAGGCGTTTAAAGTGCATAGAAAAAAAAATGCAAATAATCAACAAGTCTATGCAGAGCTGTCACGGAGATGCAGGTCAGAACACTGGCTGGGGAGACGCGAAAGGACCCACTCACCATTTCCACACATCAGACTTACACAACTTCAAAAGACTGCTAACACCCAGGGTTGGTGATACTTGGAGCCCACACCAGAGAGCAGATTATCATTTTGAAAAAGTCATCTGAATCTATGCAAGTACAAACGATGGAAACTTCCTGAAACTCACGTTGGAGAAGCTAACCTATAGGAAAAAAAAGAAAGCACAGCTGAATATGAGGGATTAGGTAGGATGTTTACTGTGGCAGTTTGTAATGGCAAACAAAACCAAAGAAAACCAAAATTTCCATGAATAGGGAGATGGTTGACTAAAGCATGGTATTTATACCGGGATAAGTCATAGTTTACTTTTCTTTTCTTTTATCTTTGTAGGGCCGCACCTGTGGCATATGGAAGTTCCCAGGCTCGGGGCTGAATGGGACCTGTAGCTGCTGGCCTACGCCACACCCACAGCCATGGCAAAGCAGGATCTGAGCCGCGACTGCGACCTACACCACAGCTCATGGCAACGCCGGATCCTTAACCCACTGAGCGAGGCCAGGGATCGAACCTGCAACCTCATAGATGCTAGTCAGGTTTGTAACCGCTGAGCTACAATGGGAACTCCTCATATTCTACCTTTCACTTTAAAAAAAGGTAGGCTAGACACACAGTACTGTTAATAAGTAGAATAATAAGAGCAAGGTAGAGAGAAATGTACACAGTGCAATATAATGATTCTAAAGAGAGGAAATCTTTACCTCGAGTGGGGTAGAGGTCTTCTCCTAGGCGAGCACATCTGGTCTGATCCTCTCCCCTGATGCTGGGCAGTGGCAGCGCATCAGCCAAGGATCACAGTGGTGCCCGACTGATACACTTACAACCATTCTGTACCCCTACAATCTATGTCTTTCACTTTCAGTACGTATTCAACAAATGACACGAGATACTCTCTATTCTATAATAAAACAGGCTTTGTGTTAGATGATTCCACCCAACCGTAGGCTAATGTAAAAATTCTGACCATGCTTAAGATAGGCAAGGCTAAGCTATGATGTTTGGTAGGTTAGATGTATTAAATGCATGTTCTTTTTTTTTTAATTATTACTATTATATTTTGGCGGCATCTGTGGCATGTGGAAGTTCCCGGGCCAGGAACTGAACCCATGCCATGGCAGCAACCCAAGCTGCTGCAGTGACAATACTGGATCCCTAACCTGCTATGCCACAAGAGAACACCTAAGTGCATTTTCAATTTAATGATATTTTTAGTTTACAATGGATTTATCAGGATGTAACCCATTTGTACCCTGAGGAAGATACTTAATGTGTTTCCTATATTTTCTATCCTGAATATACATTACATTTATGATCAGGAGAAAAATCATTTAAAAGTTGCAACAAGGGGCACACTGGGAAAAAAGAAAAATGTAGAACATAGGGTCATGACAAGAGAAGTTTCTCAGGGAGTTCCCATCGTGGCACAGTGGTTAAAGAATCCGACTAGGAACCATGAGGTTGCGGGTTTGATCCCTGGCCTTGCTCAGTGGGTTAAGGATCTGGCGTTGCCGTGAACTGTGGTGTAGGTTGCAGATGCGGCTCAGATCCCGAGTTGCTGTGGCTCTGGTGTAGGCTGGCAGCTACAGCTCCGATTTGACCCCTAGCCTGGGAACCTCCATATGCCGAGAGAGCGGCCCAAGAAATGGCAAAAAGACAAAAAAAAAAAAAAAAAAAGACAGAAGTTTCTCAGTTAAAATTCAATATCTGCAGTTTCCCTAAGAGTCACAAGCAATAATTCTAAAGTGATAAAATCACTAACATACTGAAAATACACTGCAAGCTGTTTTGATTTCTTTCCAAACTATAGTTAATAATGACACATTTTTACTATTGTTATGAAAATAAATTCTGGCAAAAGAAGACATGGCAAGTTATCAGAATCATGTTCAAATATGAAGGATAAGAGACAGAAAGCAGACAAAACCCAGCTCACTATGTGTTATCTTAAAGGGATGCTGACTTTCTGTCCAACAGGCAACCCTCAAGGCTTTCAGCATTGCCATTTTTCTTATTTCCTTAGTTTGTTTTTACCCAAAAAAGGGAAGGGGGAATAATATCTTTATGTAAAATGGAGCTGATATGCATGAGAATTTTTATACGTTTGTGTGTTAGGGAAATAAAAGTATTGATGATTCTGGTAAAAAATGTATCTAAAGTATTCTCACAACATTTTAAACATGCTAATCTCACCAGAGTACCCTCCCTTCCTCACCAGTCCTTGCTGATGCTCTCTGAGAGCATGTTTGATTGATTCAGTACTTAAGAGCCCACACTAGAAGCTGGAAATCAGATATCTTGGGTCAAAACACAGGTAGTTTGAGATCGCTCTCTGGCGCCACCTACTGACCAAATAGCATTTCAATTCAAAACAATAAAATCTCAATTGCCTTCTCAATATAGCCTGCGCTTTTAAAAAACCTAGATGCTTTTCCAATCCCACTCATCTGGTCCCTAGAACTGTACATATATTGATATTTAAAACAATGGTATCCTAATAAGCTGTCCTAAGGGTTAATAGACACTTGCATTATATTAGCTTCTAAACAGAAATGTCAGGTTTGTCACTGAAGTTTCAAAATAAAAATAGCAGTTGGGTCACTTTAGGCACCATGCATATTTGACTTGACTGTGAAGAAGGTAAGACGTTTATTTGCTATTCATGAGAGAGGACTAAGAACCTTTGCTTCTTCAAGTTCTCTTTAATTATATAATTCACACCCCAATACCCAAATCATATTGTGACTCTAAAGAATCATTAACATTCGGTATATTTTAATAATGTATCAATTTATTAAAAAATCATTCCTTTTTTTTCCCCTCACTTGCACTTAACTTTTTTTTTGGGGGGGGCATCAAATACCCATGTAGCATTATGTAGAAAATGTCCCTTGATACCAAAAGATTTGTGTCCATGTATTAACCCAAACACTGGGGGGTATTTCAGAAAGAGGACTTAAGAGAGGCTGAGGAGAACCATCTACTATGCAAATTTAATGAGAGGGGAAAAAAACCTTTATTAGAGTTGGGAAATCAAGTTGGAAGCAAATTAATGTATTCACTACTCCATTCATTTAATTCCAACCCCTACTCGGGATCATCCTGACAGCCTTTAAGACACTACAACAGGTACAACGCGGCGATTCCCACGTGGGCTCAAAATTATCAGAGCGTTAAAAAATTGGAGTAAGCTGTATAAAATTACGATTTATTATGGGGCGGGGTGTTTTCACAACAATCCTTGAAAACACGAAAGGCAAACCTCTTACAGAATTCTAGTTCTGACTTTTTTTTTTTGTCCCTCCTTGCCCTCCCTTTCTTTTGTTTTGTACACCCTAGTCTGGTATAGAATCCGCCGGACAGAGCAAAGCTGGGTGGGCGCCTCCCTGGATGATGGAGTAGGTCTGCTTGGGTAACTCCTGCTGGGAGGTGGAGAATATGGGCGGGGCCGTGGTGGCCACGGCAATGTTCTGGCCTCCGTCGCTGACCACGGTCACCTCAGTGGTCCCCTCCTGAATCAGAGCGTTCAGGCCTTCGAAGTCAGTGCAAGTGATGCCTGAACTGGTGATGAAAGCCTGGTTGCCAGAGCCTTCCTGGGGGCCGCCCGGGGCCGTGGGGATGAGAGTCTGGTGCAGAGTGGCTCCATCCGGCTGGTCGTGGGTGGTCAGCAGGACGGCCGGCTGGGGCATCGCGGCCGCCTCGCTGGGACACCCCGAGGTCTGTGGCGGGGCGATCAGGTTGACCTGGCGCAAGATCTGCAGCCGGCTGTTCCCCGGCAGTTCCTCTGGGTTCTGGGCCACCAGGGTGGGCTGCACAATGTTCACTGCGGCGGCCGCAGCCTGGACGATGGTGTTTGCCTGGGGCACTTGGTGCCCCACGATGATTTTGACTCTGCCCTCGCTGAACTGGGGCACTTGGCTGGGCTGGAGGGGCACCTGAAGATGCCCCACCGCGAGGGGCGCGGCGGGCTGTTTGCTGGGGTCGATCTGAAACTGCAGGACGGTCACATCCGAGCTCTTATTCTCGCTGTACTCACTGTGCTGCCGCTTGTGGCTGCGGAGCGAGTCCTCGCGCATGAACGAGGCATCGCACCGATCGCAGTGGAAAGTCTTCTTGGCGTCCAGCTTGGCCACCTGGCGGCTACTCTGCCGGCCCGCGTCCTTCCTCTCCAAGGCCTCGGTCTTGACCATGTCCCCGTGGAACTTCTTCATGTGCTTGCTCAGGTTGCTGGGCTGCTTGGTGTCGAAGCTGCAGTAATTGCACTTGAAGGGGCGGTCGGTGCAGTGGATGCGCTCGTGGATGCGCAGGGCGGCCTTGCTGGAGCAGGAGTAGCTGCACTCGGAGCACTTCTCGGGGTGCTCGGACTGGTGCACCCGGCTGTGCTTGCGCAGCGTGGCCTTGCTGTCCCCCAGGAAGTCGCAATGCGGACACTTGAAGTTGTTCCCACTGTGCTTGATACGGATGTGCGACTTGAGGTTCCCCTTCATGGTGCAGCGGACATTGCAGAACTCGCACTTGAAAGGCTTCTCCCCCGAGTGCACGCGCATGTGCCTTTTCAAGTCCGAGCTGATTTTGAACTTGGCGCTACAGAGCCAGCACTGGAAGGGGGCGTCCCCTGTCAACACAAGGTGAGTTTCGATAAGAACAGGCAGGAAACAACCATAGCGGATCCCCCCGCAGCACACACCAGAAAATCGCTTATACCAAGGCAGGCGGGTGGAGAGCTTCTAACTGCAGCTCCTAGCAGCCCCTGGGAGAAAAAAAAAAGAGGGGTTGGGGGCTCCTCTCCTTTTCCCAAACTTAAACCACCACCACAGGCTTTAGGTGCTCGACCACCACGACAACACCCAGAAGACAAATGGAGATTGAAAACAAGCTACTTAATTGTCCCCAATAAATAAGAATTGCGAATACACTTGGCAGATTGTTTAAAACAGTCAAGCTATGGTTCCTATGTGCTCACTCTGCTAGTGAACTGTTCACAGTTGTATAATTTTGCATAATCCGTTGATTTTGATTGAGTTACATGTTGTAACAGATTCAAGAGCACATTTTCAAATCAGTCAGCTCCAGTGCTCACTCATCAGAATAGTCTTTTTTTTTTTAAGTGATGGAAACACCCAGCTTATATTCCATGCAGATTTTTATTAATAAAGACGTGTTTATTGCACACTATTTATCCCACATTGCCAGCTGCGTTCTTTACTTGTGAAGTTACAAAATCCAGCTGCTTGATTTTTTTTTTTTTTTAATTCATGTTCGGTGAAAGATGAACAGGAAAAGCGAAATTGCAAACATCTGAAAGGACATGATATTCCGAATTTATTTCCTCAGTGAAGGCCAAGTCCAAATCATCTAAGGCACTGATAATTCAAGCAAATTGGTGCCCCCGCCCATTGCAATATTGTTTAAGCAAGCCAAACAACAGCAGCTAAGAGTCTTCATTCGCTTCCAGGACGGCAGGCTCTCTGCTGAGCACTCCACAAGAACGGTCCCGTCGGCTGATTCTGACAGTCCCATGAGGTGGGTACTAGTACTGTGATCAACACTACTGGACAGTGAGGAGACTGAGCCCTAGAGGGACTACATAACTTGTTCATGGTCAGCCAGTCGTACACGGCAGAGCCTGGGTTCCAAGCCAGGCTGATTCCAAAGCTGGTACTCTTAGATGCTAGGTGATTTCCGTACACATGACCCATGTTCACTTTCTTACCATAAGTTCAAAAGAGTGGGATGTGTTCCAGCTTTTTGGTGTTAAGACCTATAAGATCACAATGAGCTGTTTAATAAATGCAATTCAAGATGGCAGGGAGCAAATTAAACAAGCTAGATGCTAGAAAATGGAGAAGCCCCAAACTAAACAGTGCTTTGCATGACTGCATGCCCATATGAGATCATTCACACAAACCTCTAGAACAAGGAACGTAAACTGTACAGACTGAGGGCCAAATGCAGCCCTCAGCCTGTTTCTGTAAATGAAGTTTTACTGTAGCACAGTCACGCCCGTTTGTCTATGGTTGCTTTCATGCGACAATGGCGGAGGTGAGTAATTGTGACAGACACTGCATGGCCCGCAAAGCCTACAAAAGTATGTACTCTCTGGTTCTTGATGGAAAATGTTTGCTGATTTCTGCCTTAGCAGGTTGCTCATAACCTTTTTTTTAAATGCCACATTCCCCTTCTGGTGGTTTAGTGAAATTTATGGACCCCTTCTGAGGATACTGTTTAAAAGCGCAAAGTAGACTAAAATAAAAATCAACAGGAATCCAAAAGAAACTAATTATATTGAAAGCTAGTAAAAAAATCAAAAGAAAAAAAATCTGTGATATGGCAATGTGAATGCTTTATTAATACATTACGTAATGTGCGCTAACGGCGGATCTAGGGACTACAGTAATTTCTAAACAGAGAAGAATGTAAACAATATTTTAATCCCTCAAAAAATGCTGGTTATAGAAAGAGCTGTGCTCTCTATGGGTGACAAGTTTCACACACACTCTCATCAGATTGATGCGTATTTTCATCATTGAAGGACGCATCACATTTCAGTAAGGTTACTGACGAAGATGTCATTTTTTTCCCACAGGTTCACAGACCTCCTATATTTTACTCATGGACCCCTGAATGGAGGTGTTTGTGGGCACAGAGGAAGAATCCCTGCTCCAGAATGTTCTACTAAGTCTTCCGGTCACATCGCTGCCCAAACTAGTGAAGATCTGTTTGCCCTTTTTTTTTTTTTTTTTTTAAGCAATCAGCAGAGGTGAAACCCAGAAAAACCAGATAACAAAAGCTCACAGCTGAGTTGCAGAGCTTAAAAACACTCTTTAGGAGTTCCCGTCATGGCGCAGTGGTTAACAAATCCGACTAGGAACCATGAGGTTGCGGGTTCGGTCCCTGCCCTTGCTCAGTGGGTTAAGGATCCGGCATTGCCGTGAGCTGTGGTGTAGGTTGCAGGTGCGGCTCGGATCCCGTGTTGCTGTGGCTCTGGCGTAGGCCGGTGGCTACAGCTCCAATTAGACCCTTAGCCTGGGAAACTCCACATGCCACTGGAGTGGCCCAAGAAAAGGCAAAAAGACCAAAAACAAAAACAAAAACAACAACAACAAAAAAACACTCTTTAACAAGAAAGCAAAGGGTTACATCTCTTTCTCACTGCCATCGTCTTTCTCCTTTTCACCACAGACTAGTCCCCGTACAGGCTACACTCTCTAAAGTTAATAACGATTACCTTGGTTCCTGCCCACGACCTGAACCCTCCCGTGTCTGCTACCTGGTGGGGACTTACTGTCTGTTGCTCAGTGAATAAGCAACTGATACATTTAAGCTGACAGACCTTTCTTTCACTCTTTTTTCAGGGGCCGCAACCACAGGCAGGTGGACGTTCCTAGGCCAGGGATTGAATCCGCGCCACAGCTGCGGCAACGCCAGATCCTCAACCTGTTGCGCCACGTGGGAACTTCCTGATCTTTCTCGGGTTTATCGTGCTACTAAGACAATGCAGTCAGTCAAAGCGATGGAAGCGTAACAACAAAATCCTATTAATTCTACAATTTGTAAATTTTAATAAGTGCCGCATATTTATAAAAAGGAAGTGAAGAGTCCATGGAGACATTTCATAAATGACATACATATAAATTTTTAGAAACTACCCCTCTTCTAGACCCACTTAAAGATGCTACTTATAAAGGTAAATAAAACGCTTCCCTAAACGAATCCTTCAGCACCTCTAACATGGGCTGGGGAGATTTCCAAAGGAAATCAGATGGGCAGCAGTTCTGCCAATGTCTTAACTTGCTGCGGTAGATTAATGTCCCTGAGCCCACCCCCCAACTTCCGGTCACTCCCTGTAGCCATGGCTTCCGTGTCATTATGCATGCTCTCCCGACAGGGGCAGGATGACCTGCCACAACCCCTGAAAATAGGCTCAATCGTCACTGGACTTGGCTGATGGTATGTTAACTGGATTTGATACAAATAATGGCTTGAAAAATGGGCTTGTGAATTGGGGTTTGCTCGCTTGTGTGTCTGTCATCCATCACCGCGAGAAGGTCAAGCCTGTCCTAGCCTATTGGTCCCAGGAGGAGGATGACAGGTGTGGAGCAGAGCTGGAATACTTCAGCCAAGGCCAGCGGACAACCGGCCCACAGCCAGCAGCCTCTCAGATGTGTAGGTGAGCCCAGCGAAGATCGGCAGGGCTGCCCAGACGACACCCAGCTGACCCCCGAACATGAACAGAGAAGGCATGTTTTTGGATCCACCGAGGTTTTGTTGGGGGGTGAGCGTTGTTACACTACATTATTTTGACAGTAGATAACTGACAGAGATATTGGCATCTAGAAACAGACGGCTGCCATAACAGAAAACTAAAATATGTAGCACTGGCTTTGGGATTGGGTGGCATAGAGGCTGGTCAATGTGCACGACTGAATGGCAAACATTTGGCAAAACTGTCACCAGTAGTAACTTAGAAGATAGAAGGTGTACCCCATGAATTTGGGACTTGAGCAAGTGCACTATTCAAGCTGCACATGATTATGTACCACAAGAAAGAAAAACTCCATTTTCAAAATGGAATTTGGAGAAAGGCAGAGAAAATCCGAAGTGCTGGGCTAGAGGAAGTTGCTCATCTCCAACCAGCAAACGATTTTCAAAGGAAAAACAAAAGCTGGAGCAAAGACCATATCCAGGGAACTGATCTCCGGGGGAGGAGTGAGAAATGAGGGGTGTCAGCATAAGGTTCTTGGTTAAAATCTCCAAAAGAATACAGGTGGTGCCAAGTCAGTTCTCTCAGCTGGACAAGGATTCCTGAAAGTCTTACAGGGTTTGGCCTACAAAATGCTATGGAAGCCCAAAGTGCCTCTAATGGGGTTCAGAGGAAAGGCAAGCCTCCAAGAGAATTGTGGGTGTGGCTTTTAACACAAAGATACACAGGAAACTCCCAGAGTTGTTAAGATAGCTCTACCAGCAAAGCTGTCCCCAGGCTAGACCAAAATAAAATCTAGGAAGATCTCAACTTCTCGTAGGCAGGCAGGAAGCAGGCAGAGAAAGTTTCTCAAAGGTACACCTTCCACTCCTTTTCAGAAGCGGTTAAGGAAGGTGGTGAAAGGATGCGCCGAGGGACCGAGTGAAAAACCAGGCAGCCGAGCCAAGGCCTGATCAACAAGCATTCTCTGTCCCCAGAGTGGGGGACCTGGAAACATTTGCCCAGAGGGATTTCAGAGATCTGTGGACCGGGGACGGCCAAGTGCCTCCTGTTCTCCTTTGCAACAGTGGGATTATTATCAGTATCCTGGCTGTTGGCAATGTGGGGACAGACGATTTGTCTTTTTATTTCAAAAGGCTCGAGGTCCGGAAAAGCCGTATCTCTGCCTGATAGAGACGATGATGAGAGCCTGGTCTTTAAGTCTGATCCTAAGACTGGATGTGACTTGTGGGGGTCCTGGGAGGGCATGAACGCATGAGTGCGGTGAACTGGGGTTGGTACAGACATGGCCTCTGCCGTGTAACCTTGTGATGACCTTCCACTGTGGAGAGCTCGGCCCCTCCCCTTGTCACCAGGCCCAACTACCTAACTTGCTTCAGCCAATGGGATGCAAGCAGAGGCTTGAAATGAGCTTACACACTGGGACGTGCTTGTTTGTCTGCCATGCAGAGGTCAGCCACGGTCATGAGAAGGACAAGCCTGGAGTAGCCCACTGGTCCCAGAGGGAGGCTATGAGATATGTGGGGCAGAGCCAGACTGTCCCCACCGAGGCAAGGGGACAGCCAGCTAACCCCCAGTTAGCAGATCCCCAGCCAAGGTCAGTGCACACCCAACCTTTCCCACACATGTATTAGCCCCGCCAGTCTAACAGCCCTCTGTGGACCTGAAGTATGTGAGCAATAAATGCTTTTATAATATGCCGCTGCGATTTTTGTGGTGGTTGTTACACAGCATCATTGCATCAAAAGCTAACAGATACACTTGCTAAAAGAAAAGCGTACATGGTTTAAGTTACCTACTTTGCTGAGTTTTTCCATCAAGCTGTCCTATGCTGAGCTGATGAGAGTACACTTTAAAAAATGACCGATATGCCTAAACATACATTATGCAGACATTCTTTTCGTTTGGCCGCCATCAGCACATGGAGTTCCTGGGCCAGAGATCAGATCCCAGCTGCAGATGTGACCTTCGACCTTCACACAGCTGCAGCAATACCAGATCCTTTAACCCACTATGCCGGCGGGGGATCAAACCCGCATCCTGGTGCTGCAGAGACACTGCTGTTCCCATTGCACCACAGCGGGACCTCCAAGGCAGACATTTATTAAAGATGCATTGTTCATATCTCTACTTAACGTAGTGCACCTCCTTGATAAAGACTAGTGAATATGTTATAAAGCTACATGAAGATATGTAGAATTATAACGATGTTTTCCCCTATTTTACAGACAAAGGCACTTCTGAGCAGATGAAAAGCAAAATTGCAAATTATGGGACAACCAAACATTCCCAGGTCTTTTACTGAGGTTGTGATTCAAGGCCTGAAGGTGCCAGTGATTTAAGCAACAGGAAGCTGGGCCGTCAAGCGAGGACCACACGGAGGACTTACCTGTGTGGGAGCGGAGGTGGACGGTGAGCTGGCTGGAGTTGCGGCTGGCATAGGGGCAGATCTGGCATTTGAAGGGCCGCTCATCGGAATGTATCCGCAGGTGCTTGTTGAGGCTGCTGCTGTCGGCAGCAGCATAGTCACATGTCTTACACTTGTAGGGCTTCACGCCCGTGTGGCATCGCGTGTGTGTCTTCAGCTTATCCTTCCGGCTGAAGCACTTGCCGCAGACCTCGCACTTGTGGGGCTTGTCACCTTCAAAGACACATAGGTGGCATCAGGAAACAAGATGAAAAAGGAAAAAGGCTAATTTCCTACTGCTTTAGGAAGAGTAAGACACAGTCGCCTAAGAATATTGAGAAAAGCTCCCCAAAACTAGATGCATGATTGGCAAAGAGCTAACATCCTGAGAGGGGGGAACTGCTCCTGCTCTTTTGCCGATGGGTATTCTCTAATTTTTCCTACATGGAGTATGGATTCCTCGTTAATTAAAAATAGAAGTCAACTCCAAATTTTAAAGTACAGCTCAGTAAAATAAGAGATATTGTCTTAAATCCATTCATTCTTTTCTTTGTCCTAAGAGACACACCCTAAAACTAAGCACCTCCAAGTTTTAGACCTCATAGGTGACAAGCCAAATACTATATTTTTTAGCCTCACTTGCAGCGAGATGGGACTATGTGAAGAAGTCCCTGTCAATCAAAATGGCAAAGAACGTAAACGTGTCCCTTTCATAAAATGAAATTGCTTGCCTCTTACTTTTCTTCTTTCCACCTGTCTTGCCAGCTGTTACCAAGACACGGGGGAGAACAAGCAGGTGAGCGCAGCAGACCTGCAGGTGGTCGGTATGTAATCTAATGCACTGTAATGACGCAGAAGGGACTTAAGACCCGGGATGATCTCCCAGGTCAGAGCTGCCTATGTGCCTAAACCACCTGCTTGCTTCTGACAGTTATGTGAGACAGACATAAACCCCAGCCTTGTGTGAGCTGCCATTTGGGCTTCCTTGTTACAGCAGCTTAATCTGTACTCAACAACACACGTCAATTTGCCACCCATGAACAACTGCTAATTTTTTGATATATATGTATATATATATATATATATATATATTTTTTTTTGTCTTTTGTCTTTTTAGGGCCACACCCACAGTACATGGAAGCTCCCAGGCTAGGGGTCAGAATCAGAGTTGTAGCTACTGGCCTATACCACAGCCACAGCAACGTGGGATCCGAGCCGTGTCTGTGACCTACACCACAGCTCACGGCAAGGCCTGATCCCTAAACCGCTGAGCAAGGCCAGAGATCGAACCTGCATCCTCATGGATCCTAGTCGGGTTTGTTAACCACTGAGCCACAACGGGAACTCCTTGATGTATATCATCCAATTATTTTTGTATGTGTATGTGTATGTGTACAAAAACCTCCTTGACAAACATCAAAACACTTATTTTTTGAAAGGTACTCCGCCTCTGAATGATTGTGTTTAATCTTCGTAACAATTGGGATTAGAACCCAGGACTGTCTTACTTTCTTAGCCAAACGCTGCACTGCCTCCCTGTTGACTACTTTCTTGAGCTTAAAATAATTTCAATCATTTTCACATCATTACATTTTAACAGCATAATTTTTAAGGCTGAAGTATTCCACTGAATGCATGTACTGTAAATTACCGAACCAGTTTCCTACTTGGTCACTGCAAAGAATGAAGGAGATACACACATATGAAAGTGTAAAGACATCCAGTATTAAATGAAAAATAGCAAGTTGCAGTGCTAGTGTATATAATAGTAACTTTATAAGAGATGGAAAAAGTAAATTGCACATGTGTTTAGGCCTAGTATAGGCATGCCAAAAGTTAAGAACGAGACACACTGGACTATTAAGACTAGTGATTTGGGGGCATGTGTCAGATGGAGGTGGGCCCTAAGCCACAATTTTCACGTTTTACTTTATACATCAAACATGTATTTTGGCCAAATCCTAAATAGCCAAGCACTAAAATCCATTGTCAGCCAAAATTTCGTTTTTTTTTTTTTTTTTTGTCTTTTTAGGGCCACACCTGTGGCATATGGAGGTTCCCAGGCTAGGGGGTGAATTGGAGCTATAGCTGCTAGCCTACACTGCAGCCACAGCAATGCCAGATCCAAGCCACTTCTGCGACTCATACCACAGCTCACAACAACACCGGATCCTTAACCCGGATCTTTAACCCACTGAGCAAGGCCAGGAATCGAACCTGCACCTTTATGGATGCTAGTTGGATTTATTTCCACTGAGCCACAATGGGAACGCCATTGTCAGCCAAAACTGATCCCTATCCTCATAGAATAAACATCTGGGATTCAGAAATACATCTAAAAGTGTATTAAAGATCATCAACTTATGATTAAAAATGTTCATAGTCAAGCTAAGAAATCAGCAACAATTGTTTCTCATTGTTGTCAGCTACTCAGCAGCTTCTGTGGTTGCCATCCTGTGTATCTGCAATGCTGAGCAGATGCTGGATGCTGGGGGAGATAGATGGTTTTTGGCCAGCTCTCCTGGTAAAGGAGCCTGCTCTTGCTGCGGCTGGCAACACCCTCTTCTCTGAAAGTAACTAAGTTGAGGACACTGTGTCACCTCTCCAACTTGAAGATGCTGCAGGCAGGCAGAAACTAGTCTACACAGCAAAGCTTGGGTAACTGTCAGTAGAAAACGCTCCTGGAGATGTGCAGCAATGGACTTCAACTGTCCTCATTTATATTTTTATAATGCTTCCCCAATTATCATGACTAATTACATCCCTTTACTCTTGCCCTGATGAATATGGTATGTGCGATCCTCAACGCAGGAAACAGACCAGGAGCGGTTCATTGCTTGTTACATTGAGAAAGTTTACCGACACCTGAAACATAGTAACTCCAGGTTCTGATCATTACAAGAAATCCAAATGACATGAGGCTGTGAAGTTGATTAGATATGATGGTCACCCCAGTGCAACAAGGAAATCATTGGCCAGAGATAACTGTCAGATAGTTCATCTTCCAAAGGCGGAGGCTACCTAGCAGAATATGGGCAATGAGTGATGCCCACGCCAAATTTCGGGGCACATTTTCCCCCTTATGCACACTGATACTATGAATCTATACATGTCTGTATCATCTGAATTATGAACATCTAATACTTTGTTTAAAATAGTCTAAAAGAAATTCCTTCTCCATGCAGAAAGTCTGGGAGACATAAAAATAATATACCAAAAAAAATCCACATCACCAGAAATAATCATGGTTTTCTTCTTCCATGCATCCATCTTCTTCTCTCCTTTAACAAAAGTACTTATTAAATTCCCTCTTCAAAATTCCAAAAATAGGAGTTCCCACTGTGGTGCAACGGGATCAGCAGTGTCTCTGGAGTGTCAGGATGCAGGTTCAATTCCCAGCCTGGCACAATGGGTTAAAGGATCCCGTGTTGCACACAGCTGGGGCATAGGCTGCAACTGATCCGAGCTGGGCTCGGATCTCATCCCTGGTCCAGGAACTCCACATGCCTGGGGGCAGCCAAAAGGAAAAAAAAATTCCCCAAATAACATACGCTCACTGTATCCAACGATGTAATGTAAAGCTTCTCCGCCTTCTTCCGATTTACCAGTCATTACACTCCACCCCCACACGCATTTTGGGATCATCTCCTCCAAACGAGTAGAATATTGGCATTTAAATTTTAATTAATTCTGGCAGATTAATGTTCAAAAATAGATGTGCCAGTTCACATTTCCACTCCTAAATTCACTCATATCTGTTCTAGCACTGGATTTTATTGCTCTAAACATTTTCTGCCAAAATTACGTGTAGAAACAGCATCTCTTTTATTTAATACGTATTTCTGTTCCCATGATAACCAGAAAGGTTCTGGGTCACATCACATGTCTGACTTGTCTGGATCCTCAGCTCCTGGTGCAGAGAACAGATCTATGTGATGCAACTTACCCGTGTGGATTTTTAAATGACGCTCCATGTCCTTCATGCCATAGGCAGTCTTGAACTGACAACCTTAAAAAGACAAGGAAAGATTCTTTTTTTAATGATTTTTATTTTTTTCCATTCTAGCTGGTTTACAGTGTTCTGCCCATTTTCCACTGTACAGCAAGGTGACTCAGTCACACATACACACACACATTCCTTTTTCTCACATGATCCTGCTCCATCATAAGTGACTAGATATGGTTCCCAGTGCTACACAGCAGGACCTCATTGCTTATCCATTCCAATGGCAATAGTTTGCATCAATTAACCCTAAATTCCCAGTCCATCCCGCCCTCTCCCCCTCCCCCTCGGCAACCACAAGTCTCTTCTCCAAGTCCATGATAGACAAGGAAAGATTAAGATTAAGGACAGAGGGAGACGGTCACTTCAGGTGGAGAAACCTGGCAGAAACTTCCTTAACCAAGTGATGAAAGATAACCCCACAGTAACGGGCCCACCAGGTATCAGTGTGCCTCCTGATACCACGGACCAAAGAGGACATAACCTCACTTCTATGCTTCCTGCTCAACCTGCTTCACTTAAATCCAAAGTGATGAATGTTTGATAACATAACTGGCCTGTACTTTACAAAAATGTCCTGGTCAGGAAAGACGAAAGTTTAGGATTAAAGGAAATTGAAGACTCATGAAGACTACATGCAATATGTGTTCATGAACTGGATCCTGGACGGGGGAAAAACGTTTTTGATACAAAGGACACCACTGAGACAACTGGTAAAACCATAGTGAAATCAGAGTAGTTTGATAATAGCATGCATAGATGTTAATTTCCTGATAGTGATGATTGTACTGTGGGTAAATAAAAGAATTTCCCTGTCGGTAGGAAGTATGCATTGAGGTACTTGGGGGTAAAGGCACCGCATGTCTGCAGCTTTGGGGGAAACACACGTTTATATAGAAAGAAAAACAAAGCAAATGCAATATGTTAACATTTGGGGAAATCCAGGTGAAGAGCATAAAGAAATTTTTTGTACTTTTTGGAATTTTTCCCTAAGTCTGAAATTATTTCCAAGTACAGTTTTGTTGTTGTTGTTGTTGTTGTTGTTGTTTGGGTTAGGAAGGAAGACGTTTTCTGGATGTCTTCCTAGCTCTAGCACAGAAAGAAAAATTCGCAGAATCTGAAATGTTCACTAGACCCAGGCAAAGGCCCATGGCTATACAAGTCTCAGAGCCCACACTCCTGGTGACCAAAGACGGTGAGAGATGGGTCGTATGTGATGATGCGAATGCCGTGGGGTTGAGTTTTAAGCCAGGCAGTTGGGAGCATGTTTAGGAACAGTTGTCAGGAATTCAGAAGTTCCATCCCTGGACCTGTTACATGTCACAGTCTCTACACAAGGAGCACAGGATGCTGCCTTTACCTGGATAGCAACAGTTCAGCCGTTTCTGAGCAGGTGGGGCCGTGGGCTTTTTGGCACGGGACTTGGCAGGGAGAGAGATGACGGTGGCTGTCTGGTTCTCATTGCTTTCCGTGGGCAGATACGTTTGATAGCCATGTTCAAAGACAAATTCGGGAGCTGAAACTGAAAGATATGATGATTATGACTTTTCATACTATGAATACCAATAGCTATTCCCGTTGCCTACCTTCTATTGTAGAGAATGAACATGTCTGATTGCTTTCCCAGTCGCCCTTCCTGTTAGCAGTGATCATGTGACCCCATTCCAGACAAGGAGACACTAGAGAACATCGGCTGGGGGGCTTCTGGGAAAGATTTTTCCCCTTGATTTTAAAAAAAGATAGGGGCAGAAAGAGAGGCAGTTGAGGAAAGCTCATTCTTGCCACCCTGGTTGCCCCACTTTCTGTCTTTGGACATGCTGGAGTTAAGGTGTGATGTCTGGATCTGTGGCAGCCATTCTGTAACCATAAAGGGAGAGCAAGAAAATCAGATACTGAGCCAGAGCCCTGAAAACCATTCCAATCTAGACTTATCAAATAAATAAATAAAAAAAAAAGTCCCTATCATTTGCACCAGGTAGTTAACAGTTTTCTATTAACTTCAGGCAAATGCATTTGGGTACTTCATAAGCTTTAATCACAAAATCCTAACCCACAACTGGAAAGGAAGTGATTGAAAGAATTCTGGGCAAAACCACAAAACACTCTCCAGACACAAATACTCTTTAACACAAATACTCCAAAAGAAAAAAATCCTTGTACTCTTACTGAAGTTTTGAGGGAAAAAAAAGAGTAAAAAGGAGACCAAACATCTTTATCACCTTGACTTTAATTCTGTCATCATCACAGGTAAAATAGGCAGGGTCAAATTTCTTTTTTAAATTTTTTTCACTTAAAATTTTTTCTGAGTACTTTGTTAATTAAATTTATGGTGTGGGGTTTGGGAATATGTATTTTCTTTCTTCCTTTATTACATGGAATTATAATAATTTGAATGGAGATCTGGATTCAAATAGGAGAAAATATGACCGGGGGCTTTTTCACTGGGCAAACTCGTCAGGAGGAGAGGCCCTAGTGATGAACTTGAGAGCCACTGTCACGTTCTGCTTCCCAACTTTCAGTCACGGAGGCACTACCTTTGACATTTCTGCCATTGTCTTTACAGAGTACATTTATTTAAATCGACATGGGCCTGGCAGCCCTCCCTAGTTGGGCTTTGCCTGAAGCAGTAATACTCACCCCACAAGTCTGAGGTGCTACTTATGTTTTCTCTTGAAATATCATATTTCTTTGAATCTAAGATGCTATAGATCATAAGATGCAGCATTATTTTATATACATGTTTAAAAGCTGCCAATTCAACACACTACCATGGTTCCATACTCCTTGGGTAGTTTGTATATATACTGACATTCCTTAGAAATAAATTTTACAAGTGTTGAATGAGTTCTTGCAGCCATCATTGAACAGTTGACAGGAAACCCGAGTCCTTGACCTGTAGCTCATGGGCACCTTTAGCGCCGATGACTTCATTCCAGTGCGCGCCAAAGA
The DNA here is from genome assembly GCF_054392235.1 of Sus scrofa. Taxonomy (NCBI): domain Eukaryota; kingdom Metazoa; phylum Chordata; class Mammalia; order Artiodactyla; family Suidae; genus Sus; species Sus scrofa. The sequence goes on from NC_139399.1 coordinate 61,173,767, forward strand.
ACGCCCGGTTCGATCCGCATTTGGCATTTGAGCGGACTCGTGGTCTCCATTTTTCTGGATTGAAACATGCAGGAAGAAGGTAAGTGGCTTTTGCTTAAAGCTGGCTGAAAGACTCTGACAAACTGATATGCGTCTTCGGGCCCAGCCTCTCGGATGCACTGATCTACCACCGCTGCCTGCTGTGAAGATGCCGCATCTGCTCTGCGTGGTTTAGCGGCTGCTCCTGCTGCTTCTGCTCCGCCGGTCCTCAGAGTCTGCTCCGCAGCCAGCAGTGCTGGACGTACCTAGGAACTTGTTACAGAGGCAGATTCTCAGGCCCCATCCCACCTATTGAAACAGAAACTCTCGGGTGGACCCAGCAACTTGTAATAACAAGCTGTCCACGTGATTCTGACACTCACTCAAGCCTGACAACCGATGGTGTAGACAATCCTTTCTGCCCAACTCAATCATAAATCTTTTTTTTATTTGTTTTGTTTTGTTTGGGGGGGTTGTTTTGTTTTTTAAAAATTTTTATTAAAGTATAGTTGGTTTACAACATTTCAATTTCTGTTGTACAGTCAACCGTAAATCTTAATCCATCTTTCTTTCGCGGTAATCTCTTTGCGAGAACAGCAGCTGTTCCTCCAACAACAAAATTTGCTTCATTGATATCAAACTGACCCCCTGCTTCCGTTTCCAGGTATTTTGGGGCACAGCTACTTTCGCCTTCAACCTGAATCATCCTGCGGTATCTCAGAAGATATTTCAGACAGCAATTAAACGCAGCACTTACAGCTCCAAAAATGCACACAACTCTGCCAAAGTGACAAGAAGGTGATCAACGGTGGTCGGGTTTGTTCAAAGGCGATCTCATGGATCCCAGGGTGCACGCCCACTCTGGGTTTGTTCTTTGAGCTGATAGAGTCCAGATTCAGTCACTACGCGTGGCACCTCAGCCCACTTACGGGGCTTCTTTGAGGCTCAGTTTCATCGCCTGTAAATGGAGATAATCTCCGTGCCCACTTGGTGGTTGTTGCCAAGCTTCACACCTGTGCCACAGGTACGGCCACAGCTGAGTCCTAATAAATGCCAGTCACTAGAACTGAACAGAACTGGGCACCAGACTCCCAGCAGGAATGATGAAAACTAAGGGGGACCAACAGCCTCCCTCTGCCTGGGACTGAGGCTTCCCCGGGACATGGGACCTCTGGTGATGAAACTAGGATGGTCATGCTGTCACCACCTCCCAGCTTGTTGCTCTGCCACTTTTTGACCAAAAAGAAGGCTGGACGGCGCTGGGGTGGGAAGGGGTTGTGAGGGGCCAGGCCCTCCCTGCAGCTCAGCTGTGAGTTGTCACAGCCTCCTGGGAGGTCAGGGCTGGGCCCTGGATGCTCCTGAACCTGTGGTCCCACCCTCCTGGGAGAGTGGCAGGGCTCTGTCTCTTAACGGTCCACCTGCCCCTCCATCACAAGCCTCAGCATCGCTTTCACGGTGAGTCACGGTAAAGGAGAAACATGAACATTCTGGGGTTTTTGTTTTGTTTTTAGGGGTGCACCTGTGGCATATGGAGGTTCCCAGGCTAAGGGTCGAATTGGAGCTGTAGTTGCCGGCCTACACCACAACCTCAGCAACTCGGGAGCCGAGCCATGTCTGCTACCTACACCACAGTTCACGGCAACGCCGGATCCTTAACCCACTGATTGAGGCCAGGGGTCGAACCTGGGTCCTCATGGATACCAGTCAGATTCATTTCCGCTGAGCCAAGATGGGAACTCCAAATATTCTGGGTTTTGTTTTGTTTTGTTTTCAGGGCTGCACCTGCAGCATATGGAAGTTCCTAGGCTAGGGGTTGAATTGGAGCTGCAGCTGAGGCCCACGCCACAGCCACAGTAACACTGGATCTGAGCCACAACTGTGACCTACATCAAAGCTTGTTGTAAGGCTGGATCCTTAACCTCTGAAGGAGGCCAGGGATTGAACCCGAATCCTCACGGACTCTGCTGGATTCTTAACCTGCTGAGCCACAACAGGAACGCCAAATATTCCTGGATATGGATGCCTTCTCAGATACATGGTTTGCAAATATTTCCTCCCATTCCACGGGCCCCCTTTCCATTCTACTGGTCACTTCCTTAGATGCACAGACGTTGGACGGCTTCTCATTTGTCTGTTTTTGCCTTTGTTGCCTGGCCTTGGGTGTCCTGGGGAGGCAGCAGGAAGCACAGGGAGTCAGGCACCCAACTGCAAGGATCGTTTGTGGGGCAGGCGCTAATCCCCCTTGAGTCACCCCACGGTCGACAGCTCCTGGACCAGAGGGGGTTTTTGCTCAAGAGTCTGGACTCTTAAGTTTTCTCCCAGCCTGTTTCCCCACCTGGGGAATGAGAACAATTTCTCTTCCCGTCTCCTAGGGCTGTGGTGAGGGCTGGAGATGGCCATGTGAAACTGTTACTGCTGTTGTCATTGTTCATTGATTTACTCAGCACCTGCTGTGGGCCAGGCACTAGTCTAAGTACGAGAAACACACCAGAGAGCCAAAGGGACAAAAATCCCTGCCTGCCTGGAGCGGACGCTCTAGCTGGGAGGGGTGCAGGCAATAAATAATTTAAATCTGCACTGTGTAGCTACACGCTATGGAGAAAAAGAAAGCAGGGAAGGGTCCAGGGGATGGTGGGGGGAATGCAGTTTTAAGCAGGTGCTCTGGGAAGGATTCAGGGAGGATGTGACATTTCCATACAGAACATGGAAGCCCGGAACTATTAATAGCATTCGGCTGCAGGTGTCTGGAATGGCACAGTTAACAAAGGGGCACCGGGGCACCCAGTTACCCCAGGGTGGAGCCTCCCTGCTGGCTTTATCAAGGCCACTTCCTCCCATTCCCCCCTTACATACACATACACTTGGCTTCTTTACAGTGGGTCTGGAAGGAACCCGCAGGCCCAGGGAAAGCCTTCAGGTGGCCTTGATCTCTAAGGGGCTGCCTCAGTCCCTTTGGGCATCTGTGTGTGGTCTGACGTCAGAGTGGCCCTTCATTTCAAGGTTTTGTGGGGGGGGTGGTGGGGGGGTGTAGTCACACCAGCCTGGGACCAACTTGTGTCTCCACTGCTCATTAGCCGTGGGGTCTCGACCAAGTCCCTTTTCTGCTCTTCGGTGACCTTACAGCCTAGACCTTATTGCTCCAGTCAAGCCATAAGGAGGTTAAGACACAGCCAGCTGGGCACACCCTGAGTGCTGCAAAGTTATCTATCAGCTGATAGCGCTATAATGTTACACAATAAGAGTTAGTCCCTTGTCTGTCTTCAGACTTGGCATAAATAGTGGCAGTGGCCCTGGGGAACCTCCAGAGTGCCCAGGAGACATGCAGACAGCAGGGACCACCCCAAGCACCCAGGTCTGCAGAGTGGAGAAGAGCAGAGGTTGTGACCCACCCCCAGGGAAGAATGTTCTTAAGCCCCTCTTTTCACAGAAGCTGCAGACAGCCAGGGCCATTCTCCCCCGTAGAGAAGGAGGTCTCATTTCTAACTTTTTGCAAGAGCTCAAGGCCTTGTCTCCCCCTCAGGCATGGCTCTTAACAATCCAGTTCAGTGTTTAGCCAGAGCAGCACCCACCCCTCCCCCAACATCCCCAGCCGCTCACGGCCTCACACCTGCTTCTGGGTTTGTGGTTGCCGCCGGGCTCCCCCTGGCTGGCCCGTGTGCCCAGGAGTGCAGGACGTGTGTTTTTTTATACGCCGACCCTGTTTGCAGCAGGAGCACCCTGGGTGTTCAGTTGTTCACTCATGATGCTGTTTAAAAAGTAAGACTGTCACATGAACTTCAAGGCAATCCAAATCTCTCCCGGCGGTTGGGACCCACGGGTGTCTTGGACCCTCTGGGTTCACCAGGGCCAATTATAGCTCCTGGCTCACAAAATCACTTTTCAAATGTCTGAAGACGTTCTTGGGTCCCAAGCTACTGGGCCTCTACCTTCTCCAGCTTAAAAGCTCACAAATTTAAAAATCCCTTTCTCTTTTTGAAAATGAAAAATGTGTTATTTTTTTTCCAAAAAGGGTAAATGCGAATTGCAGAGAATCTGGGGAATACAGAAATGTGTGGAGAAGAAAAACGGCCCCGTGCTGAGCCCCTACACACGGCACTTGTCCGACAGAGCTCTCGTCTCTATTGCAGTTAAGCAGTCATTTGGGAAAGTATTTCACGCATCTCCTCCAGTCGGTTGGATGAGCCAGGGAAGGACAACTGTTTGTCTCCACCACCGTCTCCCAGCACCTCACACAGAACCTGGCACAGTGCAATGGCTCAGAGAACACCGGCTGAATTCACGATGGACCAAATGGCTAATGCATTCTTTTTACATAGATTTTAAAAGTATAAATCCGTGCTCGTGGCTTAAAGTGTTTCTTACTCTTTTTTATTAAACAACTTAACAGTTTATTAAACAATTTTACTAGGTGCAAGCATTTTACCATGTTATCATTCATCCAAAACACAGGTTCGTATGGCTACGTGATATGTCACCATTTTGGTTGTCACAGTTAAATTAACCATTCTCCTTTTTTGGACACTGAGTTGGTTTCTAGGTGTTTACCTTTATAAGCAACACCTACCCGCAAGTTCTAACTTCTCTCTAGTTTCTGGATATCTTCCTCAAAGCTGAAGAACTAGGTCAAAACAGAATGATCATTTTATTGTTTAGTGATTCATAATTATAAGCCCCTTCCAGGGAGTTCCCGTTGTGGCACAGTGGAAATGAATCTGACTAGTATCCCGGAGGACTCAGGTTTGATCCCTGGCCTTGCTCAGCAGGTTATGGATCAAGAGTTGCCGTGAGCTGGGGCGTTGGTCACATACGCGGCTTGGATCCTGAGTGGCTGTGGCTGCGGCTGTGGCTGTGGCCGGCAGCTGTAGCTCTGATTCGACCCCTTGCCTGGGAACTTCCATATGCCGAGGGTGAGGCCCCCAAAAGCAAAAAGCAAAAAAAAAAAAAAAAGGACCCTTCCAGAAAATCTAAATCCATGTACATTCTCCCCCTCACCTTGGCTGCCACACAGAGTATCTGACAGGACAAAACAAGATCGGTTTAGTTTAATTTGCATTTCTTTCATCATGGGTGAAGAGTAATCCCTTTGCACCATATTTTATCCATTCACACACCTTCTTCATGAACTGTCTACTCAGGGTTGCAGCTCTTTTTTTTTTTTTCCCTATTGGTTTCTGACTCACTGACTTATAAATGACCTTCACACATTAAGGATATTCCTTCGATGTCATACAGTCCAAGCTATTGCTTGTTTCTCCCCATACTGTCCTTGCTTGGGATTCCCATTTAGGGGACTTGATTCAAATGCAGAATTGACCTTCTGAGAGAAAATCCACCTCACGCTGCCAGGAAGAGTTGTCTCATGCTACTCTAAAGGGTTTTCTCCCACCTGGCACATCCCGCCTGGGCACATCAGCCCAACCACCCCCTGTTCCATGCAGGGTGAGCCTCGTCCCACCCCCCTCTCTCTGCCGCAGCTGATTGGCCTAGGGGAGGCACCTGCACAGAAGCTGGACCAATCAGACCCGCGTTGTCCTGGAATTAGAAACCCGGGCTAAAATAGTGTGGTTTGGTCGTTTCTGGCCTTTCTCCTGGTCCAGTGGTTCTCAAAATGGATCATGTACCAGAGATTCTGATGCCGTGATCTGGGTATTGTCTGGTATATTTATAGTTGTATTTTTAAGCAGGTTTTCCAGGTAATTCTTCTGCATGCCGGCTGTGAGTACTCCTGCTCTAGTCTATTCTAATCCAGTAGTGGCAGGTGTGTGGCTCTGCAGGGGGACTTGGGATTGGATTCCACTAAGCCCCTCCTCCTTGTCGCTTCCTCGCCTGGCTACCTCCGAGGCAGTGGGACGGGGCATGGGAAGTGGGCATGTTACCTATCCTAGCCAATGGGCTGGGAGTTTCTGGAGAAGTGCTTCCCGTCTGATAAAGAGAAGCTTCCCCTTTCCCCGTTCGTGGGCAGGGCTGAGTGAAGACTTGAGGCTGAGGGCTGTAGCAGCCACCTTGTGGCCATGAGGAGGACTCTGGCTGAGGACAGCCAGAAGATGCAAAAAACTCTAGGTCTGCCATGCTGGTTCTTGTCCTGAGAAAAGCAATGTCTTTCAGTCCAGCCCTCTTGTAGCTGAGTGTTACTAAGAGCAACTGAAAGCATGGAAACTAACCCAAGCCCTCACTGGCTGGTTCCCATTCCCAGGACTCTGCTCAGATGGTCCCAGATGATATCCTTAAGGTGCGGGCTGGGCACCTGCATTTTTCACCGAAGCTGTAGGTGGTTCTTTTAGAAATATGGCAGTGAGGACTTTCCCAAGGGGTGATGTGGTATGGTCAAGTGCAAAGAGTCTGCAGCCAGGCAGCCTGGCTTTGAGGCCCTTTTCTGCCATGTTCTGGCTCTGTCACCTTGGTCAAGTATTTAATTCCTTTGTGCTTTAGTATATCATGGGTAAAATGGAGCTAATAATTCTTAGCACCTAACTTACGCTGTGAAAATTTAATCTTTTAAATTAAAGGTTAAATTTAAATTCCTAACAGTTTAAGGCATGAAAAACTATTTCGAGTACTGAGAAAAGTGCCTGGCATACAATCAGCACTACAGGAAAATAGCTGCTGGTGTCATGATTATTATTGCCAGATAATTATTTGCCAGGTCCTCCTGGCAAATCATTATACAGTTTGTCTTACGAAATGACTCACACGCTCAACAACCTTCAATGGCTCCCCAGCTCCTTCAGAATAAAGGCCAGAGTCAAAGCAGAGCTTCTACCATGTACTCCCTGTGGCATCTCCAGCTGCTGTCACCGGATCACGCCCTGAGCTGCTCCACCTCCAGACCTCCAGGAAGAAAAGCCCCCTTCCCACCATCTTCCTCCCAAAAGCCGGTGAGCTTCTCAAAGCCTGTTCTCCATTTAATCTCACTCATCATGTTCCCCACTGGGACCAATCTACTACGCCTCTGCACGAGGCTGTACCTGTCACAGATGGCTGGGCTTGTATGTCTTACAACGAAATTCTCCTCCCCTCCCTGATGAGCTTGGAATTCTTCAGGGCCAAGCATCTCCTTTATCTCGGTTCCAGCATCTGGCCCACCCCAGTCCCCCAGCTGCCCTCCCTGGGCCCTCACGATGGGGCAGCCGCCACGCCATGAACGGCTTGCACTCTTAACAAATTTAATCCTTACAGCTGCCCCTTCCTGCCCTCACTTGCTAACTGTTTTATTGAGCACCTAGCATGCGCCAGGCCCGGTGCTGGGTGGGAGGAAAACGAGACAGACTTAGTCTCTGCTTGCTTGAGACTTATAGTCTGGTAAACTAGAAATCAGACCACGACTTTGAGGCCCACAGGCCACATTGAGCCTTCATATTTTTCTTTATTTTTTTTTTTTTAAGGCTTTCAAAATCAATTAGATGGGAGTTCCCTGGTGGCCTAGTGGGTTAAGGAACCAGTTGTGCCTGCTGTGGCTGGAGTCACTGCTGTGGCATAGCAGTGGGGTTCAATACCCGGCCCGGGAACTTCTACATGTCATGGGTGCGACCAAAAAACCAAAATCAATTAAGTGGGCTGAGTCTCCTCAGGTCAATGACTTCTGGCCAGGAACACACCTGGAGTTGAATAAGTTGATGACTCGTTACAACGAGGGAAACCTCACCCCAGGGAGCCGCGGAGGGGCTCAGTAAGAGGGTGCTAGAAAAGACTTAGAGTATTAGAGGTTTGGGGTTCAGGTAAGATAACTTTGGGGGGAGGAGCAAGGAAGCCTGCACTGGAGGCTGTTGGGAAGTGGAGATAAGTCTATGATTTGATAACTTTGTTTTTTGTTTTTCGTTGTTTTTTTTGTTGTTTTTGCTTTGTTTTTTTGTCTTTTTGCCTTTTTCTAGGGCTGCTCCTGAGGCATATGGAGGTTCTCAGGCTAGGGTCTAATCAGAGCTGTAGCCGCCGGCCTACGCCACAGCAACGCGGGATCTGAGCCACATCTGCGACCCACACCACAGCTCACGGCAACCCCGGATCCTTAACCCACTGAGCAAGGCCAGGGATCGAACCCGCAACCTCATGGTTCCTAGTCAGATGCGTTAACCACTGCGCCACGACGGTAACTCCCTGATTTGATACCTTAATAACTATCACCAACAAGCAGAGGAGGCTAAAGCTGTAACAGGCACTCTGATTAGCCGGGGAGCAGGGACATCTAGTGTTCTGTGACTTGGATGTGATGACGGAGCGGTTTTGTTTTCGTCCTGTTCCACCAGTCACAGAGTGGCCCCTGTCTCATGGCGAGGTCCTGCTACACTGTTTGTATTCAACAGGAGAACAGCATGGCCCACCTGGGAATGCCAGCTCAGCTGGCGGTGCTTCCGATGCTTCCTGGCTCTATCTGGATGCTTCCTGGCTCAATCTCGGGGCTGCTTTCCTCCTCCTCAGGGGGTGTCACAGGCCCGCCCACTCCCCATCACAGCGGATCTGACACTGCATTCATGGTCACAGCCTGTTCCCCGGGTGCATCTGAATTCACTTCTCTGACTACAGACTGCTTGTTACCAAATAAATTGCAACTGTGTTAAGTGTTGGCGGGGGAAGCAGTGAAGCCCTAACCTCAGGGGTGGCGGGGCAGGGCGGGGCAGGGCAGGGGGTTGGAAATCATGGCTAGCTTCCAGGTGGAGGTGACTTTTAACTTGGAACCTAAAAAAGTACGAATTAAGCAGAAGAGGCAGGAAAGATCACTCTAGGTTCAGTGATAATTCAACAAATATTGGCTAGGGGCTTGCCATGAGCCAGGCCTTAGGCAAAATTCTCCATGTGCAGTTTCATTTAATTTGCACAGCCCCCTAATTCGCTAAGTAATGAGAGCTAACCCTGACAGCTCTGTCTTCCAGGTGGGAGTGCTCAGAAGCCCAGCTGGGGCCCTCTGAGGTGAGGACAGTCATTGCTCCCATTTTACAGATGGGAAAATGGAGACACTGCATCATCTGCCCAAGGTTACCTGGTTAGCAGCCGGGATTGGAACCAGGCAGTCTGGCTCTAGACCCCAGACTCCTCACTACGAAGGTCTGTGGCCTTTCTATTTATTCTTGTCCCCCCTTTATTTTTTTTAATTTTTAATTTTCTAACTTTTCATTTTTTAACATTTTATTGAATGGTGGGTGATTTACACTGTCCCCGCTCTAAAAATGAGACACCAAGCGCTCTTAGAATTAGCACTGGTCACACAGCTCCTAAGGCTTTCTGCAGCCAAGACTCAGATTCAGCGGCTTGACTCCAAAGCCCCCTAACTTTAAGCCATGAACTTAGAAAATGTGTGTAAGATGCTAACATTTACACCAGCATCAGTATCTAATTTTACGGCTCCTATGGGAAAGTTCCAAAATGCCAAACAGGCACCTTTCAAAGCGAGTGGGCAGAGAATGCATTTTACTGCACATCCAAATGTTACTGGGTGGAGAGAAGACCTAAGAGCTGAGTGAGGAAGAATCTGGTTTAATCAAGGACTGAAGACAGACAAACAGCCCTGAACGATGTCTGGATGCCAGTATTTATTGATTGATTGATTTGTTTATTCATTCATTCATTTCTGGCCTCCTCATAGCATAAGGAGTTCCTGGGCCAGGGATCAGATCCCAGCTGAAGGTCTGATCTATGCCACAGCTGTGGCAACACCAGAGCCTTAACTCACTGTGCCAGGCTGGGGATCGAACCTGTGACCCAGCGCTCCGAAGATGCCCAGAGAATTCCTGGATGCCAGTATTTAGAGGAATCTGCCAGGCTGAGGAACTCGGACTGTGGCCTGGGGCAGTGAACGACTCTCAGGCTGGGTCAAGGCTCCCGAAGCCCCTGGGAGCTTGTTAAAAATGCAGATGCCCGAGCCTCATCAACTCGGATTCAGAGGTGCAGCCTGAGGAACTGGTATCTTTAATAAGCTCCCTGGGGGAATCAAGGGTTCACAGGCAGGTCTGGAAATGGCCTCTTGTGCAACACTGAAGCCCAAACTTCAGGGGAGTCAGGCCCAGAAAAATCAAACTATTTAAATCGTGTAAAGGAAAGGGACAAAAAGCAAGATTCTGTTTGTTTTATGTCAGAGATGCAGGTGTGATCAGGAAGACCAGCTAAGTCGAGCGGAGACACGGCGGCCTGCAAATTCATCATCTGCTCACCACTGCTCACTCATCTCTCCATTAATAAAAGTGGTCGTTTATTGAGCCTAATGACTGTCCCAGGTCCCCTGTGGGTTATCACAGAGTCCAGAGTAATAACCCAGTGGTATTAGGTATTAAGCACCTAACGCCATTACCCAATAGTGTTGGGTACCAAGCTAACTCTTTTCTACAGCAGAGGAAGTGGCTGGCCCATGGGCCAGGGTGGCAAGACTGGGATAAAAGTCCAGCAGTGGACTGGGAGCTCCTGTCAACACTGTGCAGCTGGTGCCATTGTCAGCAGGATCCAAAGAGGATTCCAGGTCTGGCCTGAGCATACAGAGCAGCAGTCAAAACTGAGGCGTGGTCAGTGTGAGCAACGGCAACAGAGATGCTAAGAGGAGGATGAACGCCTCTGAGCCAAGATCCAGGACAGAAGAAGGAGCTGTTATCTGGTGTGGCTCAGCTTCACTTATGGACGTGAGATTTGGGCCACTGTGCATTCACTCCACAAAGAATAATAGCTTAGATGTTCCTGTTGTGGTACAGTGGAAACGAATCTGACTGCTAACCATGAGGTTGCGGGTTCGATCCCTGGCCTCACTCAGTGGGTTAAGGATCTGGCATTGCCGTGACCTGTGGTATAGGTCACAGACATGACTTGGATCTGGCGTTGCTGTGGCTGTGGTGTAGGCCAACAGCTGTAGCTCTGATTTGACCCCTAGCCTGGGAACCTCCATATGCTGCAGGTGCAGCCGTAAAAAGCAAAAAAAAAAAAAAAAAAAAACCTTAGAATATGGTGCTGTTACATGGTGAACATGAGGGGTGCAGCCCTGCCTGCGTGGTACTTATGGTTCAGTGATGGGATAGAATTTAAGTTTGTTCTACAAATAATTGTTTAAGAACAGGGACCTGACCTGGTCTGAGAGAACAGTGTGCACGCATGTGTAAATGCCTTTGAGGAAAGGCAAGGCGTGTACACCCAGCTCTGACACACACACAAGCATGAAGTCAGTTCCAGGAGGAGGGAACAACATGTACAAAGGCTCTGAGACATAAGAACGGCTCATTTGGTAACAGAAAGGACATCATCACGGCTGCTGCAGTTCAGAGGGGAGAGGAGTGTCCAGAGACGAAGCCAGATCCTCTGTGTGCAATCTGAGGATGAGTTGGGGTCTGCCAGGTAAAGGTGGGAAAGGTATTTCAGGAAGAAAGGTATTTCTTTTTTTCTTTTTTTAATTTTAAATGATTTTTATTTTTTCCATTATAGCCAGAAGAGAGGTATTTCTGAGCGAAGGCTCAGAACCCAGAAAGATGCAATGGCCGTGAGTAATGTACGGATCGCCTGGAAGCCTCCTCGGGCTGGGTCTTGTGTCACAGGCTTCACACCTGGTGTGTGGGGCTTCTGGGAGTTATGGGTTTTTGTGGCGCTACACCCACAGTATGTGGAAGTTTCTAGGCCAGGGGTTGAACCCATGCCACAGCAGCAACTCAAGCCACAGCAGTGACAATGCTGGCTCCTTAACCTGCTGCGCCACCAGGGAACTCCACTCACTGGGAATTTATTTTTGAGGACAGGTAACCAAACACTGTTTGGCTTCAGGGAGAAGGCCACTAGGGTAAAGGCCAAAGCACTGACATCCCAGGACTGTCCTGACTTGCAGTGAGACCCTGGCCATGTCTCATCCCCACGCACAGCCCCACTCTGTCCAGCTGTAAAATGAGAAGGTTGTACCAGGCCCATCGGTAAGGTGGTTTTCAGTTTTAACACTTTCCGGGTGATGCCTCTAACATGAGAATTAGGATAAATTCAGGAAAAAGTGGGAAGCCCTCAAGGTAATCTTATTAAGGTTTGTAAGGTGATCAATTATATTTCAAAGCTGAAAAATTCAGCAGAAACATTATTTTGGATGCATTAGGGAAACAACCACAAAACTTTGCTTATAGCCAAAAAATTCAGACCCCCATGCCAATATACAACTGATAAGGTAAAAAGTTGATACCCTCACTTCAGACCATTCCTCTGCTCCAAACTTACTCTTTTTTTTTTTTTTTTTTTTTGTCTTTTGTCTTTCTTTTTTTTTGTTGTTGTTGTTGTTGTTGCTATTTCTTGGGCCGCTCCTGCAGCATATGGAGGTTCCCAGGCTAGGGGTTGAATCGGAGCTGTAGCCACCGGCCTACACCAGAGCCACAGCAACGCGGGATCTGAGCCGCGTCTGCAACCTACACCACAGCTCACGGCAACGCCGGATCGTTAACCCACTGAGCAAGGGCAGGGATCGAACCCGCGACCTCATGGTTCCTAGTCGGATTCGTTAACCACTGTGCCACAATGGGAACTCCCAGACTTACTCTTTAGTAAACACCACTGGAGGGCTCAATCAGTCTCATGGATGTACTCTGGCCAACAAAGTTTTAAAATCTGAGAAATTTTACATTTTTCAGTTTCTCAGAGAAACCCAAATATCTGAAAGGATCCAAAGAGCAGTTTTCTCTACTTTACCACAGTCCCCACTACTCCCTAATACCTCACACACAGCTTACGTCTCTCATTAACTTTACCTGCCTCCTTCTAGTTCTAGAAGCTTTCCTTGAACATCATACTATATGTGTATGCCTTTTACACATACCTGGAAAATCTATGTCTGCACACAGGTTTACGTCTCCTTTTCAAAGTGAAATAATATTCTTCTACTATCTGAATTTATCTATCATTAGATTATTATTCATTATTCATCTCTGGTATTTATGCATCTAATCTTCTCTTGACAGATACATATGACAGTTCTATTTTCTTTTCTTTTTTTTTTTTTTTTTTTTGTCTTTTTGCCATTTCTTGGGCCGCTCCCGTGGCATATGGAGGTTCCCAGGCTAGGGGTCAAATTGGAGCTGTAGCCACCGGGCTACACCAGAGCCACAGTAACGCAGGATCCAAGCCGCGTCTGCGACCCACACCATAGCTCACGGCAGTGCTGGATCGTTAACCCACTGAGCAAGGGCGGAGATCGAACCCGCAACCTCATGGTTCCTAGTTGGATTCGTTAACCACTGCGCTGCGATGGGAACTCCCAGTTCTATTTTCTTTATAGAAAATACTCTAAGCAAATATGCTTGTACATTTGTTTATCAAACCTTATGGGATAAATACCCAGAAGTGCACTTAATGGGTAGATGTGTTTCTATACATTTTAAAATTTGAAAGATTTTAAGTGTAAGAGATCACAAAATTGCCTAGGTAATATGAAGTTACATTTCCAAAAAGTAAGGGAAAGCAGTATTTGCTTTGCAGTTCTTTAATTACTAAGGCAACGGAGCATCTTTTTGTGTTTAGTGGCCCTTGGATATCATCTGCTGCCCTTTACTGACTTTTCCTTTTTTGTCTTTTTTAGGGTGGCACCTGTAGCATATGGAGATTCCCAGGCTAGGAGTTGAATCAGAGCCACAGCTGCCAGCCTACACCACAGCCACCAGCCTAAGTCACAGCCACAGCAATGTGGGATCTGAGTCATGTCTGTGACCTACACCATGGCTCATGACAACACTGGATCTTTAACCCACTGAGCAAGACCAGGGATCAAACCTGCATCCTCATGGATGCTAGTCAGACTCATTACTGCTAAGCCATAGCAGGAACGCCACTGACTTTTCCATTTGGTTCTTTTATTGACTTTTAGGAGTTCTTTATATATGAGAGGCATTAGACCTTAGTCATATATGTGCTGCAATCTTTTTCCTCCAGTTGTTTGACCTTTTTTTTTTTTTTTTTTTTTTTTATCTTTTCTAGGGCCACACCCTCAGCATGTGGAGGTTCCCAGGCGATGGGTCTTATAGGAGCTGTAGCCGCTGGCCTACACCACAGCCACAGCAATGCGGAATCCGAGCCACATCTGCGAACTACACCACAGCTCAGGGCAACACCAGATCCTTGACCCACTGAACGAGGCCAGGAATCGAACCCACAACCTCATGGTTCCTAGTTGGATTCATTAACCACTGCACCATGATGGGAACTCCTTTGAGCTTTTTTTTTTTTTTTTTTTTTGTCTTTTCCAGGGCCGCACCTGCAGCATACAGAGGTTCCCAGGCTAGGGGTCCAATCAGCTGTAGCTGCTAGCCTACACCACAGCCACTGCAAGGCCAGATCCAGGCCGCATCTGTAACCTATACCACGGTTCATGGCAATGCCGGATCCTTAACCCACTGAGGGAGGCCAGGGATCAAACCTGTACTCTCATGGTTCCTAGTTGGATTCGTTTCAGCTGTGCCATGATGGGAACTCCTGTTTGACTTTTTTATACATTGTTTTTATGTTGGAAAAATAGTAACTTTATTTGCAATCACATGACATAATTGTTTTTCTTTCAAGGGAAGGAATCTTCCTTGGTAGGCACAATATTAATCAATATATATTTCAATTAAAAAATTTGAATGCCTTTATCTAAGGAATATATTTTTCATTTCCCCACAGGATCCAACAGTGTGTCTGCTATCTCCCAGGTGGGTTACTTCCTATTTTTAAAGTTACCTGTCTGGTCCCTTAAGGCAGATCACACAGGTATAAGTACAGGAGTGTGTGTGTGTGTGTAGTTTTCACTCCAGAACTTTCACAGCTGCATTGTGCACATTTAAGATGTGGATCCATCTGCAATGTATTTTGTACACAACCAGGAACTAGGATGAACTTTTCTGTTTTCCTGGTTGGCAGTACAGGGGAGGGAAGGCATCAATGCCTGCTTATAGGTTTTGAAAAATCATGTTTTGCCCCTTTCCACAAATAATGCAAATTCAGGAATCATACATGTATTCTCACCACCCAAAATAACCACTTTTTCTTTTTTACCATTTCCTGCAAGTATTTTTTTTTTCTTAGTAGGTAGGTTTTTGTTTTAGAAACCTGGTTTGGGTCTGTTTGTTTTGTTTTGCATGTGACAACAATTTATAACTGCTACCACGTAATGCTTTAACCTAGCAGTTCCCACACCTGGCTGGGCAGCTGGCTTCCCAGTGGAGCTTGTTAAAAATAATGAATCAGCAACCCTAGGGGTGGACCCTGGGTGTCTATACTTTTAACGAGTTCTGCGGAGGCATTTGGGCATAGCCAGGCCAGCTCTAAGTGACTTCCGCATCCCCCATTCTTACCTGTGATCGTCTGGGTCTCTGAGGTGATGGTTCGCGTGGTGGTCTGAGTCTGGGTGGCAGGCACCGTTTCCTCTGATACAAACTGGACCGTGCTGGGCGTCGCCCCGGACGTGCTGGTCAGCTGGCAGCCACTTTGCTTGTGAGCCACAAAGGCATCCAGGTTGTTAAACTGCTGCTTGCAGATGCCACAGATATGAATGTCAGGAGTCAGCTCAACCAGCACGGTTGTGCCACCTGGAACTCCACGGGGCAAAGGGAAAGTCACAGATTAATTCCAAATAGCCTGAAATTACAATACCAACCAGATTCATGGGAGGAAAGGGAATGATGGCAGATGCGGCTACTTGCTAGCTAAATATCTATTTCACTCCCCTCTTCTTCCTGGCAAACAGAATCCCAGCTCTGTCCTAGCAGCGATGTGCCCAGACCCAAATGATGCTCCTCACAGGGGCACTAGCGGTATTTTATGTAAGGAAGTTCTTCAGTGTGCAGGGCTACCCTGCACTTCAAAAGACCAGCAGCCATCTCCTATCCCAACTACAAAAGAGTTGTACTTCCTGGTCATTATGAAAACCCATGCCCTCACTGTTCTAAGCCCTTCCCTCAACATGAGAACCAGTAGTTTAAATAATCTTGGTTCCCTACCTATTTGGGAACCCCTCCAGCACAATGATGGAAGAGCTTCTGG
The DNA here is from genome assembly GCF_054392235.1 of Sus scrofa. Classification (NCBI taxonomy): domain Eukaryota; kingdom Metazoa; phylum Chordata; class Mammalia; order Artiodactyla; family Suidae; genus Sus; species Sus scrofa. The sequence goes on from NC_139399.1 coordinate 61,189,730, forward strand.
GAAAAGTGTGGCTTTCATGATAAACAGGGAGCTGACATGGTTGGCACTGTCCATCTCTTCTTCTGGCCTTGAATGCAAATGAGTTGTGAGGGACTTCTGCAGCCATGATGTAACCATGAGGTAAATGCTAAGATCTCAATCAAAGCCTACTTCACTGATCCCCTGAATCAACCCTGTAATTAACCAATTCTAGATATCTCATTTGGCCAATATAGTTCAGTTTTGTTACTTGTAGCCAAAATTCATTCCTGACAGAGACATTATTTCTCAATAGTCATAATACCAAGAGTTAATGCTGTATTAACATTTCCAAAGCACTTAACACAGTCCTGACACTATATTAGAAAGTGCTATATAAATGTATGTTAAATAAACACAATAAGTCTCTAATTGATATGACTACTTGAATTTTTATTTAAAAAGTTTTCTTTGCCTTATTACAAGGAAACTCATGTTTATAACAGAAAATACGGAAGAGAAGGAAGGAAATCATTCTTTCCACTTATGGGTACCATGAACATTACAAAATATTTTCTTTCATTCAAAATATTTTCTTTCAATTAAAAAAAAATTTAAGACCGTAATGCATTGTAAATTAATTTTTTTCCCACATAATATCACATAAGCATTGTGTTTTATCACTAAAATCTCTTTATAAATATAACACACCATTCCATGTTTTCCATGCCTCAGAACTTCTCAATAATTGTAAGGTTTTTGTATTATTTCCAATTTTCCCCAAATCTAAGTAGTATGAGAACTACCTTTGTGCATATATGGTTGGCATCCATGAATCATTTGTTTCTGGCATTTTTCTTTCTTTTTTCTTTTTAGGGCTACACCTGCAGCATATGGAAGTTCCCGGGCAACAATGGAGTTGCAGCTGCAGGCCTAGGTTACAGCCACAGCAACACTGGATCCTAAACCCACTGAGCGAGGCCAGGGATCAAACCCACATCCTCAGGACACCATGTCGGGTTCTTAACCCACTGAGCCACAATGGGAACTCCCACGATTCATTATTTTTTGAAAATTTATAAAACATTTGTTTTATGTCCCATTTCCCTCTTCCATCTTTAGGTAGAAATACAATTTGGTTAATTGGCTAAGAAGAGCTACTGTGGGCTGATCATGGTAATGTTTTATAAACCAGTTTGTAGAGCGCCCTGTGCACTTTACTTTGAAATCAGTGGATGGAAGGAATGGTCCCTTTTCTTCACTAAAACACCGCCCTCCTGTAGCTACTGAGGAGCCCCTGCTAAGAGGAGGATGAGGAACCAAGAGAGTGACTTGCATAGCTGAGGGCTCCTTAATAATCAAATAGGATGGATACTCAGGAAGAAATGGGGAGAAGTTTCTGCTTCATAGGATGGTACTGAGGATTAAATGAGGTGGTGCTTGTAAAAGGCCACCACAGGGATCCCCATGCCCCAGCATGTCACCTGGTGGGGTTATTACTGAGGTACCCTACCTGAATTTCAAAGTATCCCCTCTGAAAATGTGTAACTAAGACCATATTAAAAACGAACAAAAAGCACTGGGCAGTGAATGCTCACCACCAACAAAAAGAATGCCTTTACCTTTGCCAAGTTCTTCAAACTCGTCTTGGGATCAGAATAACGGGGGGAGGGGGCAGCGGGGCGACTGTTTAAACGGACACATCCGAGCCCCACTTCGGAGATACGGAGTCACAGGGAGATGGGGTGAATGGGGACTGGTGTTTAGGGAAATCTGAGCTTTTCACAACTTACGCAAGGAATATACACCTAAGTTTGGGAGCCAATGTCTCCAAAATTGTTTCACAGTAACTACCCAACAAGCTACGCGCTGACGACGTGCTAGGTGTCTGCCAACCTCTGTGCCAGGGGTTCTCAAACTTAATGTGCATTCGAATCCCCCAGGGTAAGGCCGGCAGATCGCTCTGTTCTCCTCAAACTCCAACCCCGCCACCTGATGGGTGGGGTCTGGAGAGCCTTCTTCTCCTTCTTCTTCTTCTTCTTTTTTTTTTTTTTTTTAAATAAGCGCTCATGCTCCCAGGTGGCTGGTTTGCGTTCTCTGGACCACTCTTAGGGAAACAATGCGCCGGACGAAACCAGGGACTTGAAAAAGGCTGTCCTCATTAAGAAAATTAAAATGAACCCTAAACTCAGAGAAAACGACCACAGCCCCGTTACCCATTCAGATCTCCACCTTTTATGTGGAAAATGCTTTGCAGTAAGCCTGCAAGTCCAACCGGCCAGATCTCGTGAAATCCTCCGAGCCCCCAGACTTCAAGGATTTGGGGCCACCGAGACAGAAGTTTCCCATCAGCGTTGCCGCGGTTACCCCAAATCCACCTCCAAACTCCGCCGGGGGGGCGGGGAATGCCCCGAGGGGTTGGCGATTGTCTGAAATGCATGCCCTCCCCCACGGTTCCCTTCCAGGGGAGCCTTCAATGCCGGAGAGCGCCCCCCACCGGGTTGGGTGCCCCGACTGGGTTGGGTGCCCCGACCCCAAACCCACACGGGCGCCTCCTGCACCGCGCGCGCGCCGCGGTCCCGGAGACGCCGGTTCCGGGCCGTCACCCCGATTTCGGGGCCCCGGGCCTGCTCGCTGCGTCGCAGACGTGCTTGGGCCCGGGCCCCGGAGCGCGCACTGGGCCCCGGAGCGCGCACTGCGCCCGGAAAAGCACTTACTTTGCACCGAGCCCGGGAAGCTCTCGCCTTCGCTGCTCGCGTTCATGGCCGCAGACTGGGAGATCCCCGGCTGGCGCGGGTGCCAGGGTGGGGGGCGCGGGTCTACATGGTGCAAGGACTTTTCCTTTTATTTTTCCACACCCCCCAGCCTTCCTTCTCCCAACTCTGCGAGGCGGGGAGGACGGATGTAAAGCAAGCGCCACTTCCGCTGCCTAGAGGGCGCTGGCCGGGCCCGGCCGCCCCAACCTGGCTTTGCATCAGCAGCTCCCGGGGGAAGCAGCGGGCCAATCCCGATGCCCAGGCCGCGAGGCCCCGCACCCGCGGAATCCCCCGGGATCCGGATGGCCCACACGCGTCCCGGCGGGTGGAGCGTCCACCTGGCTGCGGCAGCCGGCGCCTGGTCCGCACTCCTAAAGTCTGGGCGGGCGCGTTTGGCCTCCCTGGCTCTGGCGCCTTTGCACCTGCCGCCCTGGGCGTCTGGTCCCCACGGTGGCCCGGCAGCCGCGTTGTTCCTGGGTCGCTCAGGTGGTTTGCAGAGAGGACCGAGTCGGACTGCAATTGGGTGGGTGCGCGGGGCGCCACGGGCTTGGGGGTCACCCCGGCTGGGCGTCAGCGCCCGGCAAATCAGCGGAGCTCTGGGCGGGTCCCCTGCCCAGCTAGTGAAATAAAGAGGACTGTGATCACGCGCGTGGATCAGTCGCTGTAGGTCCCCTGCTCCAGGAGTCTGCCAACTTTGTTGTGCCTCACAGTCACCTGGAGAGTTTGATAGGCTGTAGACTGCCGGGCCCAACCCAGAGTGTCTGATTCAGCGGGTCTGAGGTGAGGCCAGAGGATGAGCATTTCTAAGTTACAAGGTGAAGTTCCTGATACTGATCTACACTGTCCTCCCAGACCTGTCCCTGCTCGCCCGACTTTGTCTCCTACTACTCTCTCTTTCCCTCTGGCATCAGCCTCAAGGGGTTTGTGCTTACTCTTCCCTCTGTGTCTACCTGCCACCTTGTCTTAATTTCAATTCCCCGTTCTTAGAGAGGTGGCCTGGCTAGCCCATTCTAATACTCCAGCCCCTCTTCCACCCCCAGTGTCTCCCTGTTTCCTTCCGGTCTGCTTCTTAGAACTTATAGAATCTCACAAGGTGTATCTGGAGTATCTCTATCCATCCATCTAGCTACATACCTATCTATACATACGGGTGATAATTTACTTGTTTATTACCTGTTTTCCCTCCCCCCCATTCAATAAATCCCCAAAAAAGTGGGATTTAAAAAAAACAAAAACTCTCGCTTCACTGATCTATGTATCCCCAGGGACTTGGCCTAGTGCCTCACACATAGTAGGCTCTCAGTAAATAGGGCTTATATAAGTAATGGAATTACCCTGCAGTTTGCATTAACTGTCTGTTCATTTCTCCAGCCACTATTTACCTATAAGTGTTTGCTATGTGCCAGGCACTGTGCTAGCCCTGGAGGTGCAAGGGGTGAGCCAAACTATTTGGTGCCTGCTCTAATAGAACTTGGCTAGGCGCTAGCGATGCAGTCAACACTAAACCATCAAATCAGCAGTGTAACTTCTTGGTGGTGGTAGGATCTCAGCTGACATAAAACAAGGATGTGAGAGTGGCTTGAGGAATTCTCAAGGAAGGCCTCTTTGAGCAGGTAATACTTGAATGAGGCAGCGGCACATGGGCAGTTCCATCCTGGGGAATTGGCAAGAGCAAGAGCCAGAGCCAGAGCCGGGAGACAGGAATGAGCTAGATGGGAACTGACCATTGCCCACCAGTCTCACTCTCCCCCAGCGCTGCTCAGGTCTGCCATACCTGCCTCCTTGCTATTGTTCAGGCACGCCCAGCACTCCCTGCCCCAGGACCTCTGCATCTGCTCCTCTGCCTGCATTGCTTTTTCCTGGGCTTTGAGGACTGGCTCCTGTCATCCAGGGCCAAATGGAATGCACGTTCTTAGGCAGAGCTTTCCTGTCTCTTACCTAAAGCACTTAACCTCCTTGCTACTCTCTACTACATCACTTTCATATGCCTACCCCTAGCCAACAGGACCCAGAAACATACTACAGGTTATAGCAATATTTATTTGATTGATTTATTCATTTCATTTTTTTTAGGACCACAGCTGTAGCATATGGAAGTTCCCAGGCTAGGGGTTGAATCAGAGCTGCAGCCGCTGGCCTATGCCACAGCCCCAGCAACTCGGGATCTGAGCCACGTTTGTGACCAGCACCCCAGCTCATGGCAACTCTTGATCCTTAACCCATTAATGGAGGCCAGGGATCAAACCTGAATCCTCATGGATACTAGTTGAGTTCTTAACCTGTTGAGCCACAAGGGGAACTCCAATATTTATTTTTTAATGCTTGATAAATGTTTACATATGTGCACACCTGGGTAACCCTACCTGGATTAAAATACAGAACAATTCCAGTCTCATGTCCCTTCCCAGTCAACACTACTCCAGCTCCTCAAGTCCAGAGAGGAAACACTGTACAGAATTTTGTTGCCACTAGTTTCCTTTTGTTTTGAGCAGTATTTTTTATCTTTGCTGGAAGAGAAGAAACACCCGAGGGCTGTTAAAGAACAAATTCTAAAGTCCAGTCCAGACCATCTGCATCTAAACTTCCCAGAGCAAGATCTGGTAATTTGCATGTATGTCACAAGTGCCTCAGGTAATTGCTACCAAGATATAAATCAGGACCTTACCAATTGGTGGTTAAGTCTGTAGGTCCTGGAGTGAGGCTATTTCAAGGCCATGTAAATCCTGGAGCCGCTGCACTGTAACTAGTTGGGTGACCTTGGAAAGGAGATTCAACTGCTTGGTATCTCAGTTTTCTATAATTTGGAGATAACAATGGTGTCTGTTTCACTGAGTTGTTCTTCAGAGGAAACCAGTCAACACTGCTTAGAATAGTGCCTGGGCAACATGACTGTATCTGGGCAACAAATCCTAGCTATTATTATCATTTTTATTTATACTTGGTTATTATCTGTCTCCCCTTCAGACTGTAAGCTCCAGGGAAGCATAGCCCTTTCCTCATTTATCTACCCTGTATGCCTGGAGCAGGGCCTAGCACATGGGGCCTTAATACATTTTATGCTATTGAATGAATTCATGTATGTTCCAATCCGCTCCATTTTAACCATCTGCTGCTACGCCAGCCAGACTTTCTCCACTGTACACATAGGTCACTGCAATGTGGGTTTTTTTTTTTTTTTCTGGTTTTAAAATGTCCTTTTTTCATTTCTTGTTTTTTCCTATCTTTTTTTTTTATTGTAAGAATGTTACAAGTTAGAAATTTAGAAAAAATTCAGAGTAACATAAGAAAATAAAACTCATTAATAATTCACTACCCAGAGATAACATCTTGGTTGATGACTATACCTAAAGTCATTTCTGCTTCTTGTTTACGTATGTACAAGCAAAGGTAAACACACAAGCTGTATTTATATACTTTCCAAAAATGTGATTACAACATATGTTTTAAAAATCCTTCTTGGGTACATATTATAATCATTATTTATAAAAATTACACAGCACATGGCTACCTGAGATCCTACCCACCAGAGATACAGTATTTACATCTTTATGTATGGTATATCTTTCTAGACTTTTTTCCCTATAGAACTACAGTGGAATGAACCATATGAATTGCAGATTTTTTTAATTTCATATGGTTCGAATCACGATGTGTTCACCATATTAATATTACACTTCTGGTAGAGATTTTGTTTGTGTTCTCTCAAATTTTCTTAGTAACAGAACTCCTGATTTGCAGCTGAGCACATGGCCTCCTTGAAATGGACTTTCCCTGGCCTTCTATATGGCGAGGTATGGCTATATGACTAGATTTTGGTAATGTAAATGAAATGTGATGTAACTTCTGGGAAATCTCCTAAAAATAACAGTTTACATATGCTATTTGCCCCTTCTACTTTTTCACTCCCTCCATTCCTTGCTTGGAATCGGGATGTGATGACTGGGTTCTGGCTGCCATTTTGGGCTATGAGAATAAGGCTATGCTCTAGGAATTGTGGAATGGTGAGCTGGAAGTAGCTCAGGTCCCTAACTTTTTTTGGAGCTATCAACTGTATCGCCTACTTCTGGGCTTCATTTACATGAAAAATGCACTTTTATCTTGTTACAGCTACTGTTATTTGTGTGGTGTGGTGTGTTTGTGTGGGTGTATGGGTGGATGTATGGGGGAGTTTCACATGCAGCTGAATCAAATCTAAAGCTAACATACTACTAGGCATATTGTTTCATAATTGGCTTTGATTTTGAAGAGTTTTCACAATGTGGTAGGTGCATTAGAATCATCTGGGAAGTTGTTAACTTCCATTTTACAGACTCTGTATCAGGGCTCATGTGAAGCCTGGGCATCTGTCTGAGAAGCTCCCTGACGTACTCTCTGAAAAATGTATGTGTCTCACTGTCAGTTTTAATGGTTGCATAATATTTACCCAGAGGGCTGCATCCTCATTTATTTGATATGCAACTGGATGTTGTTAATGATTTTTTAAGTTAGCATAAGCAATATACTGCAGTGGCTTTTTTACAGGTTCAGGTGAACACATTCTTTCTCTACACCAGCCATCCTGAGTAAAGGGCCTAGGACAATTTATTTAACTACCATTTTGACAGGCTTTTCTTTTCTTTTTTCAGATCATCTCAAAACAGCTGACTCTTGAATAACATGGATTTTAACTACACAGGTCCACTTACACATGGATTTTTTTTTTCTTCGATTGTAAATACTATGGTAGTACAAGATGTCTAGTTGGTTGAATTTGCAGATACAGAACTGTGGATACAAGGAACCGCATATATGAAGGGCCAACTCTAAAGTTATAAGTGGCTTTTCCACCGTACAGAGGCCTGGCACCTCTAACTTACAGCTTGTTAAAGGGTCAACTATATAGGTTTCTTCCCCAGAGGAAGTTCTAAGTTAGGATCACATTTCTTGAAATGTTAACAGCCTTTTGTTGACTAGAATGCTCATGCTTTCTTCTGTTCCTAGGTTTTTGACCACTTCTCATTTAACAGGTAACATATAATTAAGAAATAGCAGCCTTAGTGTGGGTACAGATACATTGGTAATCCTACTCCATAGTCTACATCTAGACTCTAAAATAAATTGGAATCTGTTGCCAAACCTTAAAAGATGAAGACTTCACCTTTAAAAAATAAGATTTACAACTTTTTTTTTAAATTAAAAAAATTTAAAGCTTTTTTTTAATTAAAAAAAAAAAAGATCCCAGCAAAGCTGGGCTTGGATTATCACATGGTAGTGCTTGGCTAGGTCTGAGAAGCCCCGTTCCTTTGGAGGAAGTCTGCCTTCTCCAGTTTACCCTGTCTCCACTCCTCCCTATTACTTCCTGATATCAAGACTGAGCATCGGTTTTCTTAGATCACTGCCCTAGCGCTGAATGTATTTGAATTTATCCAAAATTTCCAACATGTTTCTGATAGAAAAAGGGATTTAAATATTCCTTCTGACTAAAAACCTCTACCAAGGAATTACCCACATTACCTGTGCTACGTCATTTAATCCTTCGAACATCACAGTGGTAGATGCTATCATACTATTTTACAGATGTAAAAATGAGTCTCATAAAGGTTAAATAAACTGCCTCCAGTCAAAAGGCCAATCAAGAACTAGCTCAGTCAATCCTTGAGGGCAAATAACAGAAACTATAAAAGAACAGAAATTTGTAGAGTTCTTTTCTTTCCTTCCTTCCTTCCTTTCCTTTTTATGGCCGCACCTGTATCATATGGAAATTCTCCAGCTAGGGGTTGAATTGGAGCTGCAGCTGCAGGCCCAGACCACAGCCACAGCAACACCAGATCCAAGCTGCATCTGCAACCCACACCGTACCTTGTAGCAATGCCAGGTCCTTAACCTGCTGAAGCCAGGGATCAAACACGCATCCTCATTGACACTGTGTTGTGTTCATAACCCACTGAGCTGCAGTGAGAACTCTGAGCATTTCAATCTATGATAAATTATATCCTTTAAACAACTTGTGGCAGGAAATTTATAGATATTTCTTACATTATTAAGAGAATATACAATGTTTTTTTCTAGTAATATTAATCTCAACAAGCATGATGAGGTCATAGTTACTAGTCTGTCATATGTTTTGTTCAGCAAAGATACCCTTTTCTTAACAAAATACTTTATAATTTCATGTTCAAAATTTTCCACAGTAAACACTTTAACAAATTTAGTTTCCTATAGAAATCACGCACAACTCACTAAAATTTAAGTTCTCATGGCAGAAACTTTTGTTTATTTTCTTCCTAGTGGAACACCAGCATCTATGATAGTGCCTGGTATCTAAAAAGGGATGGATGGATGGACGGATAGATGTTAGTATCCAGATTCCGTTGTGGCACAGTGGAAATGAATCTGACTGGGAGCCTCGAAAGGGATGGATGGATGGATAGATATTAGTATCAAGGTTACTTGGAAGATAGATATTAAAGCAAACCTTTATTTCAGAAAAGCATTTTCCCTTTTTCAGTAAACATACAGACAGAAGTGTGATACGATGACAGAATCTAGAAAAATTATAGATTCCATTTAAGGTGTATGGTAATTGGTATGCAAATTTTTTTTTTTTTTTTTTTTTTAAGGACTGCACCTACCGCACATGAAAGTTCCCAGGCTAGGGGTCGAACCAGGGCTGTAGCTGCCAGCCTACATCACAGCCACACAATGCAGGATCGGAGCTGCATCTGCAACCTACACCACAGGTCATGGCAATGCCTTAACCCACTAAGTGAGGCCAGGGATCGAACCTGAGTCTTCATGGATGCTAGCCGGGTATGTCACTGAGACACAAGGGGAACTCTGGTATACAAATACTTCTTAGCCTCCCTTATTTTTCTAGACAAAGGCTGACAAGTGGCTAACCCAGGGCTTTGCATTTTTCAAAAGCACGTGTGTCAGCAACCTCCTCACTCAGTTTCTCAAAAGTACTACAGGAAGGTGTTCCCGTCATGGCTCAGTGGTTAGCGAATCCGACTGGGAACCATGAGGTTGTGGGTTCGATCCCTGGCCTTGCTCAGTGGGTTAAGGACCCAGCGTTGCCATGAACTGTGGTGTAGGTTGCAGATGCGGCTTGGATCCCGCATTGCTGTGGCTCTGGCGTAGGCTGGTGGCTAGAGCTCCAATTTGACCCCTAGCCTGGGAACCTCCATATGCTGCGGGAGTGGCCCTAGAAATGGCAAAAAAAAAAAAAAAAAAAAAAAAAAAAGTTCTACAGGAAACTCTGGCCTAGAGTTTCATCTATAAATGGAACCGAGGCTGGCCTGGAGCCCACCGCCCTCTGATTCCTTCCTTGCCTCTGCTGGTCAGCTCTGCATGGCAGGGGTCCTGAGCCCTGGCTCTATTTTCCAGGCTTTTGGGGCTTCTAGCTTCCTGTTGGGTTTGGCTAACAGGTGAAAGGAGAAGATAGCGTATTTCTCTCCACCCCTACCCCCAATCTGAGTGGCCATGGCTGTCTCTGCTATGGCTCCAGACACCGGATGGGCCCACTGTGGCCTCAGCTCTGCAGTTTCTCGAAGGTGACTCTGGCTTCCCATCTCTGAAGATGGCACCTCCTCCCTTTTGTTCCCAGCCTCCTTCCTGGCGAGCATGGGTGGCAACTAGCTGTCACTAATCTCTGGTTGTCTAACCATTCCCATTTGGCCTCTCAGCTGTGTAGCAAGCCATTTATCATCTGTGTATCAATTCCCTATGTCAAGTTCATTTAAAGCCTCAGAGTTGCTTTCTCTTCTGGATTGGGCCCTGACTGACCTAGCTGGATTAAGGTTTGAGGAGCTTATAATTTTATTCTTGCTTTTCTGGACATGGCAGGTGATACTCAGCTGGAGAGTGCCTTATAGTCCCCAAGGGAACATGCTGACAACACACAGGCTAGGCAGCACCCAGATGCACTGGAACAGGATCTCGGGAGCGTGGAGTCCAGGCACATAAGTGGGTGACACTAGCAAGTCCCTCCTGACTCGTCTCTGAGACCTGATCTGAAATCTTGGAAGCGGATCAAGGGGAAATTTTTTTTTTATTCCAAAACTGATTCACTAACAATATTTAACAACTGCCTACAATCCTTACATAAACGTAAAAGTCAATGAAGAAACACTTGAAAGTTAAAATAAGTGCCAAAATCTGTAATAGGATATAATCAAGACTCAACCTGTTGGGGATTAAGTGGTGATTATACAACCAATTATACTGAGGCGAGCTGGCTTTGAGTCTTGCCTGGAATCTGAGGGTGGCACACCTGTGTTTTAATGGTATATTCACTTAGATAATTTCATATGAGCAAGCATACACATGCTTGATTTTTTTCATTTTTATAAAGTCTGAATGCGAAAATACTCAAAAAATAGAAAGGTATACAGTGGAAAGTGGGTGCCCCTTCCACCACTCACAGCCCCCTAGTTTCCTTTCCCGGAGTAACCACTATTACCAGTTTCTGGGGTGTCTTTCAGAACTTTCTGACGCCTACACAAAAAGGTACATGTACATCCATCCCCTTCTTTTTCTTCCAAATGACATTATAATGGAAACAACACTCTACACTCTGCTTTATTTTTGCATAACAATGTGTTTTGGAAAATACTGCTTATAAGTAAGTCTAGATTTGCCTCAGTGCTTCAGAAAGAGTTCAGTTTTCCATTGTGTGTGTGTGTATATATTTTAGCATATATATATATATATAATTTACTTAAAGAATCTCTGTAAATGAATATTTAATTTGTTTCCACTTTATTCTGACTACAAAGTCGCAGTGAATATCTATATCTATATATGTACCTATGACTGTAATGGGAAAGTATATCTGTAGGATAATTTCCTAAAATAGAATTGCTGGGGCAACGAGTACATGCATTTAAAGGTTTGAAGCTGTCCAATGGGGTTTAGCACTTGAACTCCCATCAGTAGCTTGTTAGGGCACCTCTTTGCTACATCCTAACTCACACATTGTTATCAAGTTTCTGATCTTCGTCAATCTGATGGGTATAAAAATGCTGTGTTGTAGGAGTTCCCGTTGTGGCTCAGCGGTTAATAAATCTGTGGCTCAGTGGTTAACAAATCTGACTAGGAACTAGGAGGTTGCGGGTTCGATCCCTGGCCTTGCTCAGTGGATCTGGCTTTGCCCTGAGCTGTGGTGTAGGTCGAAGACGAGGCTTGGATCCCACATTGCTGTGGCTGTGGCTGTGGTGTAGGCCGGCGGCTACAGCTCTGATTAGACCCTAGTCTGGGAACCTCCATATGCCGTGGGTGTGACCCTAGAAAACACACACACACACACACACACACACACAAAACCGCTATGTTGTAGATTTAATTTGCATTTCTCTAATTATGATACAGTTATGAATATAAGCAAATAAAAGCAAACTCTTAACACCTATCTCCAACAAAACAGAACAATGTGGTTACAATCGGTGCACTTATTAACTCAGAAGAGGTTCAAACATAATCCTTAGTTGGCAAAGGAGATACTTTCTTCCAAAGATAGAATGTCCAAGAGAAAATGTGACAGTACTTGTGAACTTGTTGGGATCCCCGGTGTGTTAAAAGTTAGCATGTAATACTTTGGCTTATGGATTTTCAAATGGTTTTAATAAGTTAAAGATAAAATTCAAATCAGATATTTGCTGAGCTACTGAAACACTCTCAGTGACAGTATGGACTGAAAACCACTGATCTAATTCTCATTTTACAGAATGGGAAAATGAAGCCCTTCCCTTCTTGTGGGTATCCAAAGCTACTGATGTAAATTTGAAAACATTTAACTTTTTTTAATAACTTTTGAATACTTTATAAATACCTTTCTGGTTTGGAATAGTTTAAGACTCACAAGAAGTTGCAAAAACAGTACAGATTTCTTATATTTCCTTTCCTTTCAGTGATAACATTATACTCTTTTTGAGTTGTTAGAAAAAAATCTTGAAATGTTCATTACTTTTATTTATTTAGTTAGTTAGTTTTTCTAGGGCTGCACCTGAGGCATATGGAGGTTCCCAGGCTAGAGGTCGAATGAGAGCTACAGCTGTTGGCCTACATCACAGCTCACAGCAACGCTGGATCCTTAACGCACTAAGTGAGGCCAGGGATCGAATCCGAGTCCTCATGGATTCTAGTAGAGTTCGTCAACTGCTGAGCCACGATGGGAACACTCTGTTCATTACTTTTTTTTTTTTTTCTTTTGTCTTTTTTTGTCGTTGTTGTTGTTGCTATTTCTTGGGCCGCTCCCGCGGCATATGGAGGTTCCCAGGCTGGGGGTTGAATCGGAGCTGTAGCCACCGGCCTACACCAGAGCCACAGCAACGCGGGATCCGAGCCGCGTCTGCAACCTACACCACAGCTCACGGCAACGCCGGATCGTTAACCCACTGAGCAAGGGCAGGGACCGAACCCGCAACCTCATGGTTCCTAGTCGGATTTGTTAACCACTGCACCACGACGGGAACTCCTGTTCATTACTTTTAAATGCTTTTCCCCCATCCAAGTTCACAGCCAATTCAGAAGGTAGTCATAACACAATTGTATTGATAATCTAGATTCTCATTAAAAAGTCCCAGGAAGTATTTTAGTTAGGGCCACACTTGTTAACTGAAATCAGCAGTTTCCAAAATACAAAGGCTCAAAGTCGTAGAAACCTAAACAGAATTTCTCATTCTCCATAGTGTAAGATGGGTGTTCCTGGCAGTGGAAGGGGGTCTCTTTGAAGGAGATCTAGACCTGGAGGCTGGGGGCCGGGCAGTTTTTAATGGACAGATAGCTGTCTGCCACCGAAAGTGTTCTTTTTTTTTTTCTCTTTAGGGCCACACCTGCAGCACTTGGAAGTTCCCATGCTAAGGGCATCAAATGGGAGCTGCAGGTGCCAGTCTACACCACAGCCACAACATCCGATATGAGCCAGATCCTTAACCCACTGAGCAAGGCCAGGGATCCAGCCTGCATCATCATGGATGCTAGGTGGGTTTGTAACCTGCTGTGCCACAATAGGAACTCCCTGTCCTTTTTCTCAGATGATGTATCATCCGGCAGATTGGTGGACCTAAGTTTTAGTCCAGTCTATTGTTCTTTAGCTCACTCTAGTGGATTTGTTGGTCTTCCTATAGCCCTATCTTACTTCTGATGACGGGACTACTTCTTTCTATGACTTCCTTTTGAGAATGGTTCCCCCTTACTCCCTATCATGTTAATACAGGCCCCGATCCCCTTGGTCACAGAGGTGGTCATGTGACCCAGACCTAGCCAGCATCTCCTACCATACTGAATCACCCGAAGCTCCTCCAAGCTTCTGTCCCTTATACATTCTGTTCTCTTTCCCAACTGAAATTCTGTTCCTCACTTTATCTATTGGGACTGTGTCTCCTCATTAAATCTGTGCTCAAGCTCCCCTTCTATGGAACCTCCTCCAGGATCTCCCCGGCGGATTTAGGGGCCTCTCCCTAAATCCTGGCTATTCTAGCACTTACACAGTGTTTTGTACTGTTTGACCTGTCGGTCTGTTTCAGTTAGGATGCCTTTAGCTGCCAGTATCTTACAGAGAATTCTTCTCAGTTATGCCTCAAGGCGTAGATGCCCTCAGTCCTCGCCTGGGGTTTACTGGAGCTCCTGGACTGGTTACACTGGTCAGGGCTAGCTTTTGTCTAGGGCTGTGCCCAGCCTCAGTTTGAGCTGTGCATAGAAATGTATCTTTTTGCTAGGGGTTCGTCTACCAGTGGACATGTGCAATATTGTGATTTATAATAAGAAATACGTTTTTGGTTTCCCACTTTGCTAGTCATGGAGCTCCTAAACCCCCTTGGAATTTCCTTAATAAGGAAAGTGCTTTAAAGTGTCTTTTGTTATGTTAATGAGGTGACTTTTGGAAAGCCCCTAAGTAACCTAAAGATGGGAGCTGGTAGCTAGGGCAACTAACCTTGAGATTAGAAGGCTGGAACTTTGCCTTACCTTACCCGTCTCCTGGCACTTCCAGGGAGGAGACAGGGCCTGGAGATTGAGTTTAATCACCAATGCCCAATGATTAATCCACCCTGCCTGTGTAATGGAGCCTCCTTGAAAACCCAAAAGGACTGGCTTCAGAGAGCTTCCGTGTTGGTGAAAATAAGGGCGATTCCAGGACAGAGCATGGAAGTTCTGGGCCCTTCCCACATGCTTGTCATATGCATCTCTTCCATCCAGCTGTTCTGGAGTTGTGTCCTTTTATAATAAACCAGTCACTAGTAAGTAAAACGTTTCTCTGAGTTCTGTGAGCTACTGCAGCAAATTAACTGAATCCGAGGAGGATTCGTGGGAACCTACGATCTATAGCTATTGTCAGAAGCACAGGTGACAACATGGGCTTGTGATTGGCTTCTGAAGTGGAGAGGGAGGCAGTCTTGCAGGACTGAGCCCTTCACCACCTACAGGTAGCTAGTGTCAGAATGAAGCAAGACCCTCAGCTGGTATTGGAGAATTACTTGGTGTTGGAAAAAAAAAAAAATCTCCCACGCACTGAAACAGGTGACCAAGTTCTGCTCAGTAAGATGTAGAGAAAATTTCCTAGAATCTTCTGAAAAAGATTTTCCATTCCGAAAGGAAAGGCATGTGAGAAGAAAGGCCATTCCTACCTCTTTCCCAGCTCCATCTTCTTTGCTCTGGGCATTGTCACTAGTGGACCTGGGTTCCAGAGCTGTGGCAGCTATCTTTCGGACACCAGGTGGCAAGCTTGGGGGTGGAAGCTGGGGTGCAGAGGCAGGTGAAGACCAAAAATAAAAAGAACATGTGCTCTTGCTGATACTACTGAGCCACTGAACCTGCTCTGGAACTGCCTACCTCCTGACTTTTCATTATTGTAATAATGGACGTCCTTATGATTTCAGCCAGTTCTCTCCAACTTTTTTTCACATCAAGGTACATGATGAAAATGATAATAACTTAATTATCACACTGGAGTAAAATGGCAGAAATTTTGAGGCACTGGTATGGAGGATGGTAAAAGAAATACATCATGTTTCCTCATGTTATTTCCCTAAAATATGAAAAATAAAATAAAGTTTTAGAAAGTAATTAAATATTACAATTTTACAAAACTTCTTGTTACAAAATATCAGATTTTTACATGAGAAACTTGAATCTGCATTCATACTTTGTCAGATTTTATGCTTAATGTGCCTCCACGCAATTTCTATTTGGGTCTTTTGAATGATGACCTTGATATATATTTGATAGTTAGCATCAATGATAACAGCTTTGTTAGTACAAGGTGGCCATATAAAAATATACAACTATTTTTATAGCAATCTTTCAGAAATTTCCAATGTTAACATTTCATCTCCAGGCTCTATGGAGTTTCCTGGTGGCCCAGTGGTTAAGGATCTGGTGTTGGCACTGCTGTGGCTCAGGTCACTGCTATGGCTCTGGTTTGGTCCCTGGCCTGAGAACTTGTGCAGGCTGGGGTTGTGGCAAAAAAAAAAAAAAAAAAAAAAAAGGCTGTAACAGCAAGCATCTCTTTCCCTGTCATTAGTAAATGCTGCAATTTCTTGTGATAGTGCAAATGGCTTTCAAGTCCAATCAGACTTACAGGTGAAACAGCATATATTTTACAATAATGAACTACCACCTGCAGAACACAGAGGTGTGGTTCAAGCAGCCCTCGCAGCTAGCCCGAATCCACTCAATGGGCACAGCTTAGGATGTAGCGAAGTAACCAAGCTATGTAAAGGCAGAGATCAGGATCGCTGCCTGGAAATGGACTGAGCAGGAGTTCTGGCCAGACCCCCAACCAACCCCCTGTCAGGTGGGCTCGGCCACCTTGTTCCTTGGGCGTCTGGAACCCAAGCTCCTCCAGCAGCTCCAAGGCACCTGGACCACGGGAGGCAGGGTATCAAGCTCTGCGGCCGATGTGGATGTCCAGTTAGTGGAGCACCTCCCTGGCCACATTCAGCACATCCTGCACCACTGAGGCTGTTCAATGGAGGACCTAAAGGAAGACATGGTTCTTCCTGGTGTGGAGGGTCCATAGCCTTGGTCTTTGTCAATTTTCTTTTGGTTGTTAATGAGAGAAAACCAAATTTGAACTGGCTTTAAACAAAGAAGGGAATTAATGGCTCCCACGTCAAAGGTGGTATTATCAGGAATGGTTCTCTTTCTCTCTTAGGCCTGATGTAGGAAAAAAATATATTTCATTGTTAAATTCTTAAGTTAATTTTAATTTTTTGTCTGTTATAAAGGCCCACAGTTCGAATAGATAAATAATTCTACAAGGCTTGTTAGGAACAAGAGTGATCGCCCCACTCTCACCCCCCAGGCTCAAAGTATAATTATGTTTAGACAAATATTCAATGTTGGCAACATATAAATACTAGTCGTAGTTGTGCCATAGGATATTCTGATGACTTTTCCTGTTCTACACACCTTTTTGTTTTCACTATAGTTAAAATTTTTCCTTTCCTGTTTATCTGCTTTTAATTTATCTGAATTGGTCAACACCAGGTGCGTAAATCTCTTGGTGTATTCAGACTCTTTACAATTTCTGTTGATTTCATCTTGTGAAGAAGGTTCTTCAATGTGGTTTGGAGCAGGTGAACAGCTACTGTCTTGGGATGGTGTCTTTACCATCATCCTGGGGATTTCATGTTTCTTCCTTAAAACCAGGCACATTCCCCGGTTTTATAGATCTCACGTCTCCACTTCTTTTTTTTTTTCTTTTGGCCACACCCACTGGTATGTGGAAGTTCCTGGGCTAGGGATAGAAGCCTTGCCATGGCAGTGACAATGCCAGGTCCTTAACTCACTGAGCCACCACGGAACTCTCCTGACTTCTTGTTTTATTCGCCACCCTCCGCTTTTACTTTGTTGTAGTAGATTCCTGTGACAAAGTAGAAGGGAGGTTTTAAGACGGAACATGTGTATCCTCGTATTTTATTGATTTGAGTTTAAAATTTTAGGCTTAAGGAGAATACTTCTGAGAAGTGAAAAGGAACAAACAACAGATACCTGTAAAAACTTGGATGACTCCCAAAGACATTATGTTGAGTGATGGCAGCCAGCCTCAAAAGGTTACGTACCGTAGGATTCCATTTATATGACATTCTCTGAAAGACAAAATGATAGCAATGGAGAACAAGTTGGTGATTGCCAGGGTTTAAGGGTGAGGACAAGGTCTGAGTACAAGTGGGCAACACCAGGGAAATTCTGGGTGGTGATGGAAGTGTTTTGGTGTCCTGATTGCGGTGGTGGTGGTGACCCAAATCTACAGAAGTGTTAAAATTCATAGTTAAAAGAAAAGAGTTATTACCTGTTATTATAAAACAGAAACAAAAGTAACATTCTAGGTTATATTTCTTTCTTCTTTGTTTTTTTTTTTTTTGCTTTTTAGGGCTGCACTCATGGCATATGGAGGTTCCCAGGCTAGGGGTCCAATCGGAGCTACAGCTGCTGGCCTACATCTGCATCTACAACTGCATCTGCGACCTACCCCACGGCTCATGGCAACGCCGGATCCTTAACCCACTGAGTGAGGCCAGGGATCCAACCTGCACCCTCATGGATCCTAGCCAGGTTCGTTAACCACTGAGCCACAAAAGGAACTCCTTTTTTTTTAATTTTTAAAAATGTATTTCTAATTGATTTCCTGTTATTTGAGGAAGTTGGGTCCTATAGTCCTACGGTCACCATATAATGACCAAATTGTCGAATACTGTGAGCCGCTGCCCCAGTCTTGATCTTTTTATCAACCCAACAGTGCATCACCTTACGTGTATTCCTGTCAAAACACAGCCTTCTTCACAGATACTATGGATTAGAGCACTGAACCCTGCCAAGGGAGCTATTATTTATGCCTGAGCAAAGCTTATCTAACACACTATTGTTTTCCATAAGGTGCATGGCAGCCTTCTTGCACTTAAGGCACAGGAGGGCAATTCAGCACTAGGCCTGGGGGCTGTTTTAAACAGTCTGAAATGGCTGACAAAAAGCACACCAAAAAATGGGACCTCAGACTATGAAGAGGACACTTGCTTGGATATGAGACGTGAAGCGAGAAGGCAGAGCTTCGCCTTGGCTGACCTCAGCTGGAGAGGTGTGCTTCATGGGACTCAAATGTTTTGTGGCTCTGCGTATCTTTTAATGACCCCCCAAAGCCTTGAGTATTGATTTTGGTGTTAAAAATAAATTGTAGTGAGTAAATAAATTCCAAACACTGAATCCACTAAAAATGAGGATCAACTCTCATTGTGTTAGAAATTTGAAAGCCTTGCTCCACTGTCCTGGAGTTTCCCATGTCGACGCTAAGTCTGATGCCATTCTGTTAGCTGTACTTTTAGCTGAAAACGTTGTATTTCTTCCTGCCAGCTTTTAGCTACTTTCCCTTGTCTTTTTGTAGTCTGAACTAACGATGATATTCATTGGTTGGGTGTATTTCCACCCATCGCACAGATCCCCGCCACTTAGTAACTCATGTCCTCTGGTTCTGGGACATTTTACTGGATTTTGTTTTTTTTCATCCCCTCTGTTTAATCTGCTCTCTTTCTGGAACCCCCAGTATTTAGCATTGGAACTCCTGGACTGGTCCTCTCCTTTTCCTATTTATCATTTCTTTCCCAGTTCCACATCTTGGTTTTTGTGTTCTACTTTCTGGGATAGTTCTTCAATTGCATCAGCCAAGCCTTCTATGTAGTTTTTCAGTCCAAGCTCCTATTTTTGATTTCCCAGAACGCTTGTTATTTGAATTTAAAAAGTTGACAGCTGATTCTTATCTTGTGGCTGTAGTATTTTCTCTTATTGATGATGTTATCATTTTAGGGGGAGAGATCTTCTTCCTCCTGCATAGTTTTGGTTTCCTCCGCCTGGCCTGTCTTTTGCTGTTTGGTTCTCTAAGCCCATGACTTTCAGGTTCCCTCAACGGTCTCAAACTCCTTGGCTGTCCAGTCATCTTCTAGAAAGAGGCAGCCTGAGCATCAGCTTCACCTGCTTTCCAGTGTTGCAATATAATTCTTCAAAAAGGTGAAATCATAACTCTCAGAAAAGGGAACACATGTTAAAGATCTTGCAATTTTAAAATTTAGAGCAGAAGGTGACAATCAAGGAGCTGCCTGAGGACCTTTTTGGGAGGTTGATGGAACTGTTCTGTATCCTGATTGTAGAGGTGATTACACAAATCTACACGTGGGCTAAAATTTATACAACTGTACATTTAAAAAAGATCAGGTTATCTGTATTTTAAATGAAAATAGAACATAAAATAAATAAAAACTGAAGGAAAAGCTTTACCCCTGGAAAGCTGTGCAATGTGGACCCCTAGAATTGGGCTCCAGGGAAGAAAGATTTGAGGCTCCAGGAGGGAGTATGTGTGTCAGTGGAGTTTGTGTACACTGACGCTGTACTGGGGGCGAGTTGGTTTCAAGTTTCCTCTTTCTCCCCCCTGTGTGATCAGAGAAATGTCTCTTTGCCCCTGAGATGTCCAAGTCCTTATTCCTGGCAGCTGTGAACCTGTTACCTTGCATGACAGAAAGGACTTTGCAGATGTCATCAAATGAAGGCTCTTGAATGGGGGAGATGATCCTAGGCTGGGTGGGCCCAGTGTAACCACAAGGGTCCTTATTAAAGGGAGGGAGGAAGAGATGGGGTGACAGAAGAGGAGGTCAGAGAGAGAGAGATTTGAAGATGCTACGCTGCTGGATTTGAAGATGGAGGAAGGAACCATGGACCATGGACTGCAGACAGCCTCTGGAAGCTGGAAAAGACCAGGAAATGGATTCTCCCATTGAACCTCCAGAAGGAATGCAGCCCTGCCAACACTGTGGTTCTAGGACTTCTGACCTCCAGAGCTGACAGCTATTAAGCCATGTAAGTGTTTTAAAGCCACTAAATTGTGGCAATTTGTTATAACAGCAAGAGGGAACCAATGCACCACTCTTCACATGTTCATTCAATGAACTGGTTCTAATACCTCTGCAGAGAATCAGACCTGCTGACGCCTTGGATGGAGCCCCGTGAGACTGAGTGTGGACTTCTGACCTCCATGCTGTAAGATAGTACATTTCGTTGTTTCAAGTCACTAAGTTTGTGGTGATTTGGCACAGCAGCACAGGGACACTTCCCTCTGCTTTGGGATACAAAGGGAATTTCAGTGCCAGTGCCTGAGATGAAAAGGCTGGTGTGGAGAAGTGCTTGAAAAACTCACCAACCTAATAACTCAAAACGAAGCCTGCAGCCTGAAGTAAAGTAAGCTTTGATTGTATCAGGATCACTTAGGTGGTTTTTGCAATGCATTCAAGTCCCCAAACTCTTATTAACGTAACAGAAATTCAACCCAAAGTATGAGACACAGAGATCCTGTTGGATCAGCATTTCCGTCTGACCACAGTACATAAAAGGTTCCCAAGGCCTCCGCCAGTCACAGGGAATAAAGTTGGTGTTAATGAGGCCATGTCCAGGACGCGTCAGAGGCAGAAGAAAGTTACACGGTGATGGTCACTGACTTTAATCTCGTTGACCATACGATGTCTTGGTGGCAGAAACATCACAGCTGACTTCCTTTTTGATTTTTACCAGAAATTTCACCGTTCGCTTCTTCTTCTTCTTCTTCTTTTTTTTTTTTTTTTTTGTTGTTGGCAGATATGTGACATATTTTTCTCCAAAAAACTTATTCAGCACTTCAAGGTGTCATTACTCTTTAGTCCTGTGTCCTAGCATATTTGGCTCAAGTTAAAAAAAAAAAAGGATGACTTTGGTGTGTACGCAGACCAGGTCTAGAGTGAAAGGGAGAAAGTGAACAGAATTGAACAGAAGATTCAATAAGGTCTCATAACTGCTCTTTTCTAGTACAAGTTTCACATACTTTTTTTTTTTTTTTTTCTCAAAGGCTTGCTACCTAGGATACACTTAAAGCGACACAGATATAACTTAGTTTAGGACCTGTCTTCTGCTGTGGGTTGAACTATGTACCCCACCCCCTAAAGTTATGTTAGTTGAATCCCCCAGGGAGCTCTGGGGACACTGTAGCTCATACCCAGCCACTGTCTTAGTCAACGTGGGTTGCAGTAACAAAAATACCATGGACCAAGGGGCTTCAGCAACATACATGCGTCCCTCACAATTTGAGGCTGCAAAGTCCAAGACCAAGGTGCCAGCCAGGTCAGTTCCTGGTGAGAGTCCTCTTCCTGATTTACAGACAGAGCAGCCTTCTTCCTGTCCTCTCACATGGCAGAGAGAGAGAGAGACAGAGAAAGACACAGAGACAGAGAGAGAGACACACAGAGAGACAGAGACACAGAGACAGACAGAGACACAGAGACAGAAAGACAGAAACAGAGAGAGACACAGAGAGACACAGACACAGAAAGACAGAGAGAGACAGAGACAGAGAGACAGAAAGACAAAGACAGAGAGACAGAGAGAAACAGAGACACAGAGACAGACACACAGAAAGAGAGAAACAGAGAGAGACACAGAGACAGAGACAGAGAGAGACACACACAGAGACACACAGAGAGACACAGAGACAGAGACACAGAGAGACACAGAGACAGAAAGACAGACACACAGAGAGACACAGAGACAGACAGAGACAGAGAGATAGAGAGACAGAGAGAGACAGAAAGACAGAGACAGAGAGAGAGACAGAGAGAAACAGAGAGAGACACAGAGACAGACACACAGAGAGAAACAGAGACAGACACAGAGGCAGACACACAGAGAGAAACAGAGAGAGACACAGAGACAGAGACAGAGATAGAGAGACAGAGTGAGAAACAGAGACAGAAAGAAAGAGAGAGAGGCAGAGACAGAGTGACAGACAGAGAGAGAGCCACACAGAAAGAAGACAGTGAGAGAGACAGAGACATAGAAAGACAGAGAGTGAGAGAGAGAGAGACAGATGGGGGGACACAAATATTGAGTTCAGAGCAGCTGTCTAGATCTGCTCTGTTCAAATGGCAACCCCCAACCACATGTGGCCATCAAGCCCTTGAAGTGTGGCTAGTCCAAATTGAAACCTACTGTAAGTGTGAAATACTCACCAGATTTTTATTTATTTATTTATTTTTTTGTCTTTTTGCTATTTATTGGGCCGCTCCCACAGCACATGGAGGTTCCCAAGCTAGGGGTCAAATTGGAGCTGTAGCTGCCGGCCTACACCAGAGCCACAGCACCACTGGATCCAAGCCGCGTCTGCAGTCTGCAACCTACACCACAGCTCATGGCCACGCAGGATCGTTAACCCACTGAGCAAGGGCAGGGACCGAACCCGCAACCTCATGGTTCCTAGTCGGATTTGTTAATCACTGCACCACGATGGAAACTCCTAAATTTTTTTATTTTTATATTTTAGGGCCGCACCCACTGCATATGGAAGTTCCTAGGCTAGGGGTTGAATCAGAGCTGCAGCTGCCAGCCTATACCACAGCCACAGCAATGTGGGATCGGAGCCTTGTCTGCGACCTACACCACAGCTCACGGCAAGGTCAGATCCTTAACCCACTGAGCGAGGCCAGGGGTTGAACCCACATTCTCATGGGCCTTAGTCGGGTTTGTTAACCACTGAGCCACGATAGGAATGCCCATAAGAGCTTCTTTTAAAAGACGAGTTCATCAAAAGCAGTACTATTGTGGCATCTCAGGCTTGGCAAGCTAGTGGTATTTATTTCTAAGACTCATTAAAATAAACGCAGAACAATTAAAATAGAATCATATTTATCTCCTGTCCCACAAGTAGTGCACATTTTTGAACATTCTGGCAAAAACCAAGATTGTTAATCTTCACCAAAGGAATTCTGTGAAAGAATAGTCAATCATTCTCTGATACGTGTAATTATGACTTTCCTTCTCTTCGATTTTATGAAGCCATTTGAATTCTTTCAATGTGTTACTTTGACACTTAATGCAATGTTTATGCAACAATTATAAAAATTAATTGTCTTCCTTCTTGAAACTATTTAAAATCTCCATCCCTGGCCTGCCTTATTGACATGTGCACATTAAAATATGACTATGCGACAATAATAATTTTACAATGATGAATAAATGTCAAATTAATTATGTTAAAACAGTAATCTGTCTACTTCTTTTATAATATGTGTAATTATTAATTTGGGGGAAGTGTGTAGCAAATATTAAGTATATTGTCAGAGCTGAGAGTCAACTTCTGAAGTGATGTTTACTTTTTTCTTCTGAAATGTATCATTTGGGAGTTTCCTTTTCGTCTGTATCTGCTACTTGGTGGTCAGTAAGTTTTAGGGAAATTCCAGACTATGTCTTAGATTTCAAACCAGTGACTAGGAAGTGTTGATGGCAATATTACCAGAACTTTCTGTTCATGAAAACTTTGTGGTATTTTTTGAGTGGAAGAGGGGGCAGGTTTTTTTTTCTGTCACGATAACGACTATACCGCTTTCTAGTTTTGTTTGTTTGCCAGGATATCTATGTAGCTAAAAATAGAAAGCACATGCGCTTCTTTTCAATCTTTAAATATCACCTTAAATATCTATCCTCAGAGAATCTTTCCCAGGTTAGGCTTAATATTTTTGGCACTATTCTTTGCCATCATCGAAGATGATATAAAGAGAACAACTGAATCTCCCTCTCTTTTTGAAATCTCCCTCTCTTAATTTATAGCTTTTACACAAATACTTTTTCATGTATGTATTTTCATAGTACTCCTTAATGGGAGATGGATTTGGTGAAAAGCATTGTGGATAGAAATGGGGTTTGTGGATAGAAATGGGGGCTCTGGCAGATTGGTGTTTAGCCCCGAGCTCTTCCCTAATGTAATATGGTGGTGCTACAAAATTTCTTACTAGAAATTACAGGGTGCAACATTCTGCATGATTTTCCTGAAGCCCTGACTACTGGAGCTGTGAAATGTGGCTTCTGGCAGAGCCCAGAGACCACCCCCCCCGCCCCCCCCCCGTCTGTTCTCAGGGCCCCTCACTAATAGGTGGATAATTCAAAGCCCGCCTCCCTTTGCAGGAGCTAGCTCTCTTCCAATTCTCTGGAGATCTTCTGGGCAACCTCTTCACTCTCTCAGGCTAGCACCTGCCTCTGAGTGGGGAGCCTTTGCTCTTAGCTTCACTTTCTTCTTCCTCCTCCTCCACTAACACTCCCCTTTCTCAAAGGCAGGGCTGGGACCAGGGTGAGTGAGGCTTGCAAGTGAATGGTAGACCCTACCCTTGTTTAATTTTTTAATATTTGCTCATCATGGATTTTTTGTGTTAATTTTTACAAGTATTGCATTAAAATACTATTTATCTTGATGACTGAGCTTTTTGGTGCCTCCTTAAATTTTTTTACCTAATGGGAGTGCCTTGTTCTGAACTTGGCCCTCCTTCTGAGCTCTTTGCTGATAAACTGAAGTAAGTGCAGCCCAGTCTTGACAATTCCTGATAATTTTGTTTTGTTTTGTTTTGTTTTTCAGGGCCACACCCGAGGCATATGGAGGTTCCCAGGCTAGAGGTTCAATCGGAGCTACAGCTGCCAGCCTATGCCACAGCCACGCCAGATCCGAGCTGCATCTGCGATCTATGCCACAGCTCAGGCTATGCCAGATCCTTAACGCACTGAGAGAGGCCAGGGACCGAACCTGTGTCCTCATGGGTACTAGTCAGATTCATTTCCTCTGAGCCAAGATGGGAACTCCTTCCTGATAATTCTTGAATCTGGATAATGAGTACAGGGGGCTTTGTACCATTATGCTTTTTTTTTTTTTTTTTTTTTTTTTTTTTAGGACTATACCTGTGGCATATGGAAATTCCCGGGCTAGGGGTTGAATTGGAGCTGCAGCTGCTGGTCTATGCCACAGCCACAGCCACAGCAACTCGGGATCCTAGCCATATCTTCAACCTACACCACAGTTCATGACAATGTTGGATCCTTAACCCACTAAGCGAGGCCAGGGATAGAACCCACATCAGGGTTTGTTTCCACTGAGCCACAATGGGAACTCCCTGTACTATTATGTATGTCTGAATTCTTCAAATAAAAACTACACCTTTACAGATATAATAACATACAAATATATATGTAATAAAGCTTTGTCATACTGCAGTACACATATATTTACATATGTAATATATAAGTATTAAGTACAACATTTTTTCTTAAAGGGTCTACATTTATATTATAAATATTTAAAAATTCCTTTTCAAGTATAATGAAAAGTATTAAATCCCACCTCTCAGAGGAACATTGATGTTTTTATGTATTGCTGCCCCACCTTCTGCCAGTGTGTGTGTGTGTGTGTGTGTGTGTGTGTGTGTGTTGGTGTGTGTAAGATGACATCAACCATGACAGATGACTACATCAGTTAGAAAGGCCCATTGGCATCCGGGATTTGGGACTTCGACATTTGGGATCATATATCATGATGTATGCAATTGGCACCTTCTATTTTGCTATGTCATTAAACATTCACAAATAATTAAAAATAACCCCTTTTAATAACCTATACGGGGAAATAATCTGAAAGGGAATGGATATATGTATATGTGTAACTGATTTACTCTGGTCTATGCCTGAAATTAACACAACTTTTTAAGTTAACTATATTCCAATACAATTTAAAAAAATAACCTCTTATGTCTAATTATGATTATAAAAGGAATTTATGCTAATTTTATTTTGTATTTTACTTAATTTTTTTTCTTTTAAGGCCACATATGTGGCATATGGAAGTTCCCAGGCTAGGGGTTGAATTGGAGCTGCAGCTGTCAACCTATGCCACAGCCACAGCAACTTGAACGACAAATCCAAGCCACGTCTGCCACCTGCAGCTTGTGGCAGTGCTGGATCCTTAACCCACGAAGTGAGGGAGGCCAGGGATTGAACCAGCATGCTCATGGATATTAGTCGGGGTTCTTAACCTGCTGAGCAACAACAGAACTCCAATATATGTTAATTGTAGAAAATTCTGTGTTTGTATGTGAATGTATACTACCAAAGTATCACCACACTATGCATTCTAGGTTGAATTATATATTTTTATAGAACAACAAATCATGAATATTTTTTCATGTCAGTAATATTCAGTAATTTTTAATGGCTACCTTGTGTTCCATCAGATGAGTATAAATTATTGTCTTGGTCAAGTACACAGATTTTGGCATCTTGACCACCTGTTCTGATCCCTCCTCTACTCCTTACTAATCGCAGATCTTGGACAAGTGACCGGAAGGACTCACGTCTCTGTTTTCTTACCTGTAAAAGTAGAAAATGACAGTGTATTATCTCATAGGGTTGTTGCAAAGAGTACATGACAGAATATCCATTAAGCCCTTGGAACAATGCCTAGCATATTATAGTCAATAAAGGTAAGATAATAATAATAATAATGCTGATGATAATAATAATAATAATAATTATTATTATTATTTAATCCTCTCTGACCAGATATTCAGGCTGTTTCCTACTCTTTGCTTTTTAAAGTAGTGCCATGAGTATCAACCCTTTTCTTAGGCTAAATTCTTGGAAGTCGAAATACTGGATTCAAGAACACAAATGTTTGTGAAGCTCATGCTATAAAGCAGAAGTGCTTTCCACAAAGGTTGTGCCAATTTCTGTTCCCACCATAAGCTGAAATAGTTTAAGTACCTTTTTGCCAAGTTAGCTACTACTATTATTATTTTACATTTCTTTCATTAGATGTTCATGTCTTTTTCCTTTCCTAGTCCCTGATACTCACACTGATTTTAATATGATTCCTTTATTCCTCACATAAATGACATTCTTTTTCATTTTTTGCTGAACTAGTGTATAGACTGCATGAGGGAGTTCCCATTGTGGCACAGTGGTTAATTAATCCGACTAGGAACCATGAGGTTGCGGGTTCGATCCCTGGCCTTGCTCAGGGGGTTAAGGATATGGTGTTGCCGTGAGCTGTGGTGTAGGTCGCAGATGTGGCTCGGACCCCGCATTGCTATGGCTCTGGCGTAGGCCAGTGGCTACAGCTCTGATTAGACCCCTAGCCTGGGAACCTCCATATGCCACGAGTGCGGCCCTAGAAAAGACAAAAAAAAAAAAAAAAATTGCCTAAAATAATATGGGGTCTTTTCTTTGAAAAGAGTGATATGGACACAAGTAAAGAGTAAATGTTCTTTCTCTCATATCCTGCTCACTACAATAACTATTAATAGGTTTTTTTTTGTTTGTTCATTTGTATCCTCTGGACCCTTTAAATAGTCATTTGAAAAATAATAGTGAGTACATAGTATTTTCTTGTTATGAAAATGCAAACAATGTTCAAATATATCTATGAATGCTTATTTTAAAATATCTTGGAGTTCCCATCGTGGCTCCATGGTTAACGAATCCAACTAGGAACCATGAGTTTGCAGGTTCTATCCCTGGCCTTGCTCAGTGGGTTAAGGATCCGGCGTTGCGGTGAGCTGTGGTGTAGGGTGCAGACGCGGCTTTTTGCCTTCAATACCATGTCACAGATAAACTTCTACATTGGTATATGCAGATCCTGTTCAATTTTTTAAAATGTCTGCAAAGCACTCTATATCCCGACGGTGACTCTAATAAAAATTTATTAGTCAATCCCTATCGATGGACAATTGTCTCCAATTTGCTAATATTATATTTTGGAGCACTCAACATCTTGGGACCTATATTTTTGCCTATTTGTTTATGGATAAACATCTCAATGTTCAGTTGTTGGGGTGATTTTTAAAAAATGCTAATGCAGTCGGTAAGCAAAGACAGATAAGCTAAGATTTGAGAAAACACAGTTGTAATCTCTCTTTCCCCCTCAGTGGTTGTCTGAGATATTCCAACATAAATAATACATGTGCTTAATTAAAAAAAAGCCATTCTCATCCAAATTTAAGTTTTAAATTCTTATTTACAAATGTTAATTGTGCCTTGTGTGATCATGTCTTTGCTGTGAAGTTTAATTTTTAACTGTAACCTAAGCCACCTTTAAAACAAATCATTTATTCCAAAGGTTTGCTATGTCGTAATTGCCTGGTTATTTGGATGATGGATGTGTCATATCTGAAAACAAACTAGTTATTGTGTGAAATTTATTTCAACATGCATTATCTAAACCACCAAAGATGAGAGTACTGCATGGATAAATATGATAAAAATATGATGGATTTAGAAGCACAATGCTCGGGTTTAGTATTTAGTCATTTTTATTATATCATTGGGTCAAAAATGTAAAAGAAGACCAGCAGAGGAACTTTAATGCATCTTAGATTTTTTGCCCATTCTCTTGCCTGGGAAGGAGGTAATTCTAGCCTATAAGCTCTTGAATGCTTTACAAGTAATAGAAACCAAGTGGGAAAAGCACGTTCTATATTTTAATGCTGACATCCTCATAGGAAAAAAAAATTAAAGATTCAGAATGCTTGGCTGTGATTCAGTACCTAAACACTTCCTGGTGTTTTTCAGAATTCCCTGGAGACCCATAAATGCTTCTGTGCTGGAGGTACCCATTGTTGCTGCACACTTAGGCCAGTTTATCAAACTAACGAGCTCAAGAGTGATGCTATTTCCAGGTTCAACTCCACAGAGGGAGGGACAGAGAGAAAACAAAACCAAAATTCAGACAGAAGAGTAATCCTAAGGGCCAGCCTGACAAAAAATTTATTAACTCATACACACCAAATCCTACCCAGAGTAATAGTCTTTGTGAAGATTTTACTCTACAAATCTTAGGCTGGTTTCTCCAGTCCAAGCATTACAGAGAAAGCACTGTGGCTTTTACACTGGGTGATGTTTATTGATATAGACTTAAAAAACAATATTGAATGGATTTTTCCACTAACATCATATTTGCAAACAACTGTAGAGTATACAGAACGTATTTTTCTCTTATTAGGTGACTAATAGGTCTTTTTTTAAATGAACAAAAGGAGGAGGTCCTAAAATTCATTTAGAGGAACTTTTTCTTTACCTTGGAATTTGAATGATGGGTAAAATCGGGGGAAAACAGTAAGTGTCTGTGTAATTTGTGTCGTCAAAAGAACAATACAACCACCATATCAGAACATGAAATATGGTATCAATAGATAATAGAAAATGGAATTTCTAGAAACATGTCTTTAACGGCTTTTGTAATCTAGTATTTTCTAGCTGTGTTGGCAAAAATTAGACACTTATGGATACACTTACACTGGATATACTTATATTGATTATGACATATATGATTCAAAATAGTAAGTCCATCTTACAACTTTACCTTATGCAATGCTGAAACATTTTGAAATTCAACTGGTGTTTGTTTAAATGGATTATTCAAATACTGTCAGCAAAACATTAAAAAAAAATGTCTCAGAGGTAACTTGCTGCAGTTTAGTTGTAATATTTACAGCATAACCAAATACGAATTTTTGAGGTGTAAAGTTGTTCTTTTAGCATTACAAATCTGGGTTCTTTTTATTCTTTTTCTTTCTTTCTTCCCCCCTACCCCTTTTCTTCTTCTTCCTTCTTCAACAAATTCACAGTAGTAGGAGGCCTTCTGTATTAACTTGTGTATTTAAAAAATTTTCTGGAGTTCCTACCATGGCACAGTGGGTTAAAGGTCCAGTGTTGACACAGCTGTGGCTTGGATTCTGTCCCTGGCCTGGGAATTTCCATATGCCTTGGGTGTGGCCAAAAATTTTTTTTCTGTCATATTTCAATATATTATTTGGATGAAACATGAAAAAATTTTAATTTATCCTTTATTTTTTCTTGTTTTATGATAGAAAAACAAAACTCGTACATAGAAATGACATGCTAATATTTCTTTTCTTTTTTTATGTATATAATCATTTTTATTTTTTTCATTATAGCGGGTTTACTGTCAATTTTCCACTGTACAGCATGGTGACTCAGTTACACATACATGTATACATTCTTTTTTCTCATATTATCATGCTCCATCATAAGTGACCAGACATAGTTCCCAGTGCTACACAGCAGGATCTCATTGCAATCATATCATTTTTACAAAGTACGAGAAATAATCTGTGGCAAAGTAAACTATGGTAACTGAAGTCGGAAGGTGGCTGCCTCTGAGGAGTGTGGGGATCGACCAGAAAGGGACACAGAGGAACTTTCTGGATGATGGAAATGCTCTATGTTTTGTTTTCGATGGTCGTTATGTGGGGGTGTGCAACTATCAAAACTCATTGAACTGTGCACTTAAAATGTGTGCATTTGGGGGTGTGTAAATTATACCTCAACAAAAAAATAAAATAAAAAGAGGGAAAGAGTCATCAAGTGCCAAGTGTTGCTGATAGGTCACGTTAGAAGAAGACTGGGAATTTATTTTTATTGATTTATTTATTTTTTGGTATTTTTGTCTTTTCTGGGGTCGCACCTGTAGCATATGGAGGTTCCCAGGGTGGGGGTCGAATCGGAGCTGTAGCTGTCAGCCTACACCACAGCCACAGCAATGCCGGATCTGAGCTGCGTCTGTGACCTACAGCACAGCTCACGGCAACATTGGATCCTTAACCCACTGAGGGAGGCCAGGGATCCAACCTGCAACCTCACGGTTCCTAGTCAGATTCGTTTCTGCTGACCTGCTAATATTTCTTAACCTCTATATGTGTGCCCAAGAGAACACATTTTTTTCCTGAAATGGTATTTAAAAAAAAGGGACAGTAAAGTATTATGTATGTAACTCTTGCATTCTTGGTTACATTTTTTTAAGCTTTAAAATGTTATTTACATTAATGTTTGAAGTACTTCCTCTTGAGGAACTACCTGTGGTTTTTGCATAATGGTCTGAGTTTCAAGAGTAATATTTTGTAAATAATGATGGTAAAATTTATGTTCTTGGACCTACAGGCCATGATTCATTCTGTTTTGAACCTAAACAAGAACATTTCTTTCCCAAATGAAGGGGCATGCTCACATTTATCCTAGCCACACGATCTACTGTTTTTGCCTTAAAAATGCATGATCGGAGTTCCCGCCGTGCCTCAGCAGAAACGAATCTGACTAGGAACCAAGAGGACTCAGGTTTGATCCCTGGCTTCGCTCAGTGGGTTAAGGAGCCTGGGTTGCCGGGAGCTGTGGTGTAGGTTGCAGACTCAGCTTGGATCTGGGTTGCTGCAGCTGTAGTGTTGGATGGCAGCTGTGGCTCCGATTGGACCCCTTGCCTGGGAACCTCCATATGCCGCAGGTGCGACCCTGAAAAGACAGAAAAAAAAAAAAAAGAAAGAAAGAAAAAGAGAAAAGGGGGGGGGGGAAGAAAAAAGAAAGAAAAATCATGATCATCTGATCATGTTTTTATCATCAGTAATTTCATACATGAGTCAGGAAGCCCATGGATTTCCTCATGCTTAATATACTCATTTATTTTTTTGAAATTTAATGGTATATTTTCCTTAACCCAATATACCCAAAATGTCATGATTTAGTGTATAATAAATATTAAAATTAATATGGTGGCTTATATTTTTTCATGCTAAGATTTAGAAAGCTGGTATTTTTTTAATAATGATTTTTATTTTTCCCATTATAGCTGATTTACAGTGTTCTGTCAATTTTCTGCTGCATAGCATGGTGACCTAGTCACACATACATGCACACATTCTTTTTTCTCACATTATCATGCTCCATCACAAGTGACCAGACATTGTTCCCAGTGCTACAAAGCAGGATCCTATTGCTTATCCACTCCAAAGGCAACAGTCTGAATATATTAACCCCAAATTCCCAGTCCATCCCACTCTCCCTCTTGGCAACCACAAGTCTACTCTCCAAGTCCATGATTTTCTTTTCTGTGGAAAGGTTCCTTTGTGCCGTATATTAGATTTCAGATATAAGTGATATCATATGGTATTTGTCTTTCTTTCTGACTTACTTCACTTAGTGTGAGAGTCTCTAGTTCCATCCATGTTGCTGCAAATTGTGTTATTTTGATTTTTTTTATGGCTGAGTAGCATTATTTATCTTTTTGCTATTTCTGGTTGACACTTAGGGGAGAAGAATTTGGATTTAGTATAAATTGAAACTTAAAGCCTAGATTTGCGATTGTGTGTATGTGTGTGTGTGTGTGTGTGTATGCACTTGCCATAATGCTGGAAACAAAAAGATCGTGAAAACACCCTTTAGGGAAGCACATGCTGCCCCTCCCTAATCCCCTTCCCCCACAAGTGTGCAGAGCAGGGTTTCTTGCTAAGGATGAGGAAAATAGTTGTAATACCACTACTTTACATTTTTGTGACCTTTTATCTTGTAGTCAACCCCCTAGGATTTTCCCTTCTTCCAAGAGTATCCTGTTCTCCTTTTCAAAAATTATTTCTCCCTCATGAGCATTTGTTAAACTGTTCTCATTTCCCACTATAAAGGCCAAAGAGGTCCCTTCCAGGAACTTATTACTCCAGGGCAGACAAGGGTGAACAAGTGATCTAAGGTCAGTCAATCAGATTCTCTTAACCCAGGACTTTGCATGGTGAGTGCAGTGACTCAGAGATGGAAAGATGGTCCAGGACAATGACCCCTGACTGATGCTCTTCCCTAGCTCCTGCTCTGGCTCCCGACCTTTGCTCATGCCTGATTTTGCAGCCTCCCATAAATTCTGGAGGCTCCCAAGTTTCCTTCCAGTGAATTCCACTTATTGCTTTTGCTGGCCAAACGACAGTGCCTAAGCATTTTCTGTTGTGTGCCATCACAGAACACAAGCAGAGAGAGCACATACATTTCTCATTAACCACAGTGGAGCAGTGGGCAGGCAAGACCATCACCATTTGATAGATTGGGAACTATAGGTACAGGGAGGCTAAATGACTTGCCCCAGATCCCACAGTTAATACATGGCAGAGCCATAATCTGTTCCCTCTACTTGAGAGGTACATCTTCAAAGGTAATTTTGAGTTCCTTCTGTGGCCAAGCATGGCTTAAACACCAAAGAGCTTTTGTGTTTACAGCTTGGCCATCAGTGGCTGAAACTCGAAGCTTAATTCCCTCAACTGTAACTGAGAATGATAATACCCACTGCAGAGATCACTGTGAGGACCATGGAAGATAATGATCTTAGCAAGCACTTAGCACAGTGCTTGGCATGCAATGTGTGCTCAAATAAATATAATCCCCAAATGAGGAGTTAACAACATAAAACTCAGACTCTCTGGATGTAGTATGGGCAAGCCTAATACAACTGAAGTTCCTTAGCAGTAGGAGAGTCAGTGAGATGGAGAAGCACCCTCAGAACAGCAGCCCTAGCTGGGTTTAACCAGGATGTGTGACAAGGTTGCTGGGCTATTCCTACATCAGCTGTCTGTGTCTTGACCTCTTCAGGAGGCCTGGTATCTGCATCTCACCATCCTGACTATGGGCATCTTGGGAAAACTGGCACAAACCCCCAGAAAAATGTACAGTTAGCCAAAAGAGAGAAAAGGTTACTTGAAAGATATTATCTTGAACTCAAAGAGGCCAAATACATGTAAGCCAGAGGAGATGGAGCACCTCAATGAGAAAGTTTTAATTTTTAATTCACCTCGTCTCCCTCATCTGCCCATCCATTGACCCTGGGGTCTGAGAGCAGGACTTGATGAGTTATAGAAAATAAAGATACATTCCCCACCCCCCGTGTGAATCCAATGCAGTATGCTTAATTTTTTAAATTTCAGTTACAACAATTGCATGTTCATTTGGTGTCATTATTCAATTAATATTTGTCTTGCCTTCTGGACTGTAAACTCCTTAAAGGCAGGGGTTGTGTTTGCTTCTCTCCCTGTCGGATAAAGAACCAGGTGACACAAGGGTATGCGTTCGGTATGTATTTTCTGATTGTCCAATGACTGGCACACAGCAGGTGCTCAGTAACTTAATTTTTCTGTCTAGATACAGTAGGGGTCCTCCAACCAGGGTAGTTGAAATGTGCTTTTGGATATATGCCACCCGGTAGAGAGTCTTGGATTCATTTGTTTGTGATCCTGACAAATAGGAATCCTTATTTTTATTTTTTTGTATTTTTGCCTTTTCTAGGGCTGCTCCCACGGCATATGGAGGTTCCCAGGCTAGGGGTCTCATTGGAGCTGTAGCCACCAGCCTACGCCAGAGCCACAGCAACGCGGGATCCAAGCCACGTCTGCGACCTACACCACAGCTCATGGCAACGCCGGATCCTTAACCCACCGAGCAAGGCCAGGGATCGAACCCACAACCTCATGGTTCCTATTCGGATTCGTTAACCACTGCACCACTATGGGAACTCCAGGAATCCTTATTTTTAATATGTTAAGAGGAATGATTATTTAAGGACAATTGGTAAGATATTTACTTGACACACTGAAAGACAATTTACTTAACCTAAAAATTATAAGTATATGATTTCTAGGAGTATCTGTATAGCTCAGTTTCCCCAAACTTCTATAACTTTTTGCCATGGACATGTACAATGTATACTATCATTTACTTATTTTTATCAAACGAACTAATTTAAGAAAGTAAACCTGGAGTTCTCTTGGGGCACAGCTGGTTAAGGATCCAGCGTTTTCACTGCTGTGGCGTAGGTTCAATCCCTGGCCCCAGGAACTTCCACATGCAGCTGGTGTGGCCAAGGGAAAAAAAAAAGAAAGTAAACTGAAATGACTATCTGAGCATCCCCTCTCTCCGATATGACTGTCTATATAATCACACATTTGCTGTGCCAAGTTTATCTGACTTTCCTGATACACAGAAAAATAAACGTATACCAAGTACAGAATCACCTTTTATGCTACTTGAATATGGAGCATATTTTGAGGAATCCCTGGAGCCTTCCTATTGAAGTCATGTTTTATGGATTGTACCTATTTGTTACACATGGGAGACTTGGGGGGGGAGGTTCTCTAAATTCAGAACTGTAGTCCCCTCTGCAAAGAAAGGTGGTAGCTGTCTAGGGTGACTAATGGGTCCTGGTTTGCCCAGGACTTTTCAGTGAAGGTTCCATCTCCTGGGAACCCTCTCAGCACTGTTCACCCTTTAGCTGGTATACTCATAACTGAAAGCCACCTTCTTCTTAGATTTGGCTCAGTTAGTCCAAAGACGTTGGGACGAGGAAACAAGGGCAAGGAGGAGACAAACAGGAAGTCCTAGTAATGGAGGAAGGAACTGGGCCTTAAGAAACTTGTTCACTACGTAATTGTCTTAGTTTGGGTTTCTCCAGTAGCAGACCCTGAGATATAGATTGTTCTCCAACAGGAGGGAGAGGGAGCTGGGGTATTTGGGAGCTGGGGTATTTGGGAGATCCTAGGAAACATCCATAAAGGAATGCTGGCTCTGCAAGTAACTGCGGCCTCACCCCTTGTGGGAACCCCAAGAACTGGAGAAGACTGCATGCCTCCCCGAAAGGAGGGAGATGGAGCTGGGGGATTTAAATACCAATGCCTGTTAGTCATTGGTTGAGAACTGCTCCTGGCGACGTTCGTTTTCTAGGACTTCTGGCCTGCCCTGAGTGTTTGAGCAGAGTGGCTTCCTCCACCAGAACAAGCCCCCAGGCAGAGAAAGGATGCTGGCAGTGGGAATTGACTCTAAAGAGCATGGCAACAGAAGCAGCGCATGGGCGGTGGG
Source organism: Sus scrofa (assembly GCF_054392235.1). NCBI lineage: Eukaryota > Metazoa > Chordata > Mammalia > Artiodactyla > Suidae > Sus > Sus scrofa. Next base: position 61,225,909 of record NC_139399.1, read on the forward strand.
AGGGCATCAACCAGGTCCCCTCCAGTAGCCTTGGGCAAGGCACTTTCCCTTCCTGAGGTTTATTTGCTCTGTATCATGTGAGAAGCTGGGGTTTGAGGGATGCCTCCTAAAACTGTAGACATAGACCAGAGAATTAGATGGTTTTGGTGCTATGGGAACATTAGCTTCAAATAACGCTGAATCCTGATTCATTCAGTCCTTCCAGAAATGTGGATGAGAAAGTCTACCTTGGCTGCTTCTTTGTCTTCAACACTTCTCTTGCAACTTCCTCTTTTTCATAAGAGACAGCAAACCCCAATGCAAATCCTCGTTTCTAGAACATGACACTACTGTTTTCTTTCAATTTCTTTTTATGATTAGGATCTATTTATGGCATGTGATCCTGGTCTTTAAATAAAAGTCCAACGGATTAAAGACAAACATGAATGTAATCACTGTACACATGGGATGTTAATATGGTAAAAATCAGGAAGGTGAGATACGGAGTAAAATAACTCTAAATGCCCTCCTGATTCAAAAGTTCAGTGTTGCTGTGTTTCTTGGAGAACTTTGCGGTTTTGGCGAAACTCCAGTTGTTGATCTTTTGGGTCGTATGTTAAACCTCAGTGTTCAAGGGTTTAAAGTCTTTTCCCCTTCACTTGCATGATGCGTTCTTTGGTGTACCAAATAGGGACAAACTATGATTAATGATCGTATAAAGATGGCTAGTCTTGGGTACTTTTCTGAAATATGCTGCAGCAGGCTTCCTAAGCACCTTTCAATTCTGCTTAAAGAGAGATTTTAATTTGGTCGTTATCACCGTCTGCATCAAGCCACAAGACGGCATCAGCAGATTTGAGCTGAAGGCCAAAGAAGAGAGGTTTTTAAGAGGGACAAATGTGTCCTTATCTTATATTCACTTGGAGTCGTGTTTGCTAGGTTCAAGGATTTCTAAACAAAGAAGGTATTTCAATAACAAAAAGCGATTGGAGTTCTCCTATGTCTCAATGGGTGAAGGATCTGGCCTTGCCATTTCAGTGGCTCGGGTCACAGCTCTGGTGCAGGTTCGATTCCTCGCCTGGCAACTTGTGAATGCCATGGGTGCAGCCAAAAAAAGAAAAAGAAAAAAAAAAAAGAAAAGAAAAAGTGACTGTTTCAAGTCTTGATGTACTTTCAGAAAAAAAAAAGATAAAGACTAACCAATTACATTTAATATTATTTAATAGTTGAAGCACTGAAAAATGCAATGGTTTTTAACAAAGAATGCTGTGATCTAAAGCAATATATTCTAAGCACAGTCTGTTTTATCCATAGCAATTCTGAGATGCAACATTTTCTGGAAACAGGTCGAATTCTGAGTATTTCCTATAAGCACTGTATCCCACTAGAGGGCGCTCTTTAGTTGTATATTTAACATTTTCTTTTTGCAAAAACAGTAAAAAAAGAGACTACAGGGCTATGAATTCTGATACAATTCTCGTTGAGCATGTTATGAAATCTTCTCCCAGACATTGTTTTATTTTCAGCTTATATGTGTGAAATTCCACTTTAAGAAGTATAACATGATCCTGAATCTTTCAATATGTATAAAATCCCCATGGTATTACGGTACAATAGAAGCAAGACATAAATTTAAATTATTGTAATCCCAAAGGTCTTTTGACTATTGTTTCTCTATATATGTTACTGCACAAAGAAAATTTATTGTAAATATTAGTACCATCTGCTTAGATCCTTTGTGAGAAGACAAAGAGAGTGAGGTCTAGGTGGGTGTTTCTGCCGGTTTTTTCAGCAGTGCTTTTTGTTACCTAAGCTGATTTCCCGGGACATTCTTTTAATTTGTTTTTCAGAATTTCAGTCTGTTTAGCTTGTAGTCTCTTAGCTTCCTGACAATCATGGCCTACTTTTCTTTGACTCCGTTTTTCTAGATCCTCTCCCTTTCTCTTCAGATTAGGGCTTCTCAAACTCCGATGTACAAGATGCTGATGTTCCTGAAACCAAACCAAGGTGTGTCGCCTTTAAAAATAAATTATGACTTCCTCCTCTCATTTTCAGAAAAGAAAAACAAATTAATCCACAACCATTTCTCAATTTAAGCTGTTTCACTGCATGACATTTTTCTTAAACTGTTACAGTTTAAGGCTATAGTTTAAACGATATTGACATAATGCAGACATGCGAAGTTTAGTTATTTAAACTCTTGTAAATTTATTTCCATGGTGTTCTACAAAAGACTTCATCTAAACATGGTTGGGAATTCTTTGTCCTGAAATCACACATATAAGAACATACGCTTTCATAAAAGTTGTTTTAACTCTTATAACAAGCATTTCATAACAATTTTTAGCACAGAGTACCACTATAGGCCCTCTTTATCACCTCCTGAAAATCCTCCTCCCTTCCCAGAGGGAACCACCGTTCTCATGTACATGGGAAGACTGTGGGCATTTCCTACGTACCTGTAGGAAAATAAACTGAGATTTTTATTACTTTTACCTTACGCAGTTATAGCCTGTGCATTGATGTGTTGCCTTTTCTAGTTACCAACGTGTCCTGGTGATCTTTCCATTTCATGATGTATAGACACAGCTTATTCTTTACAACCACTGGAGAATATTCCAAAGTCTCTGGATGTTCTCCCATTTATATTCAGAGGTTAAGGTTGAGTCCAGTTTTGAAAATATTTCCCCCAACCCTGCAGGACACCTTTGTTTGTATATCTTTGGTGCCCATGCTGGTGGGTCTGTTGAATGGCTCTCTAGAGGGAGGGTCTGCAGGTCACAGGGTCAGTTTACTTTTGTTATTATCAGTGATTCTCCTTCAGCATCATCTTCTCTTCTCCTACTTCTTACCCCCAGGAATCACCTTATAAAGGTCTAACCTGGGAGATGGTCACAGAAATTTCTGTGCGGATAACCTGAAGCTTGTGAGAAGGTGGGAAAGTCTCTACATGTGGATTTTGTGAAAAAGTTCAGCCTCTGGTTCTTCAAGCTGCTCCCAAGCTGATTCAATTTCTCAGAGAAGCGGCATTTGAGACCAATAATCTGGTAAGGTAAACTTTCACTGGTTGAAGAAAAAAGATGAGAATTCAACTCTGAATACTTGTTCAGTACCTGATCTGCGTAAGCTACTGTGCCAGTCATGGCTTGTAATTAAAAAAGGAAGTTAATAGAATCTGTGCTCACAGAGGGTATAGCAGTAGTGAGTGGGGGTAAATTGGGAACACAGCCAAATCGAATCCCAGCCAGAACAGCAGGAGGCAGTGGAGCAGATCGGAGAAGAGGGGAGAGAGCTGATCCGCGAGATCACCCAGCTGTGAATGCTCTTGCGGAGGAAAGAGGCATCTCTGATGGGTCCTGAAAGATGGGCAGACCTTCTGTCTGTGATGACAAAAGGAGGGAGGGCAGGAGTTGGGGTTGATGAACTATTGTTTGAAAATGAAATGCATGTATGTAGTAGAAAATTTAGAAAACACAAAACCCCTTACTAAGGCCTATTAATTTGACCTTCCAAAGAAACTACTGATGTAATTTTGACATATTTATTTTGGGTATTTTTTTCCAATGTGTGTTTTGTAACAGGGGCCCACTGGTCTCGGCTTTGAGAGTCCTTAGTGAGACTGGCTCAGCCGACAAGAGCAGGTGCAGAGACCCCTCCCCACTGCCCTGAGAGCCACTGGGAAGGGCCTGCCTGCCTGTTAAAAGGAGCTCCAATTGCTAACACTATGAAACTACATCCTCCTGCCTCAAGCTCAGTCCTTAGGGTATACAAGTGGCTGATTACCATTTTTGGGTGGCATCATCCAGTGTAGCGAAGAGAGAATACCTACTGCACCTACCGAGACATGTTCCCATCCTTCTGTGCCTGCTGAGACGCCAGACAACACCGTCAGGTGATTCTTCTCCAGAGTGCCATCATTTCCATGCCCGAATGGTGCTAAGGCACAGTCGGAAGGATCCCAAGTTAAGGAAGACATGAAGCAAACTTGGGAAAACTACATAAGCACCGGAGGACAGGGACCGTATCTGTTTTAGGTGCTGGTCTTCCATCCTAGACAGTCATTCTCCCCAGAAGAATGAGCCAAATGTCTTCCAAATGTAGCAAGAAAGAAGTAGAAGACAAGTTGTTTTGTTTTCAGAGACAGTTTGAAACTTCAGATCCTGCAATATATTTTAAGCATAATTTTTAACGGCGTGTCGCCTGGACCAGCAGTTTTGACAGGCAGAAGAAAGACACAGCACCCCGTATGAAGATGGAATGCTAGGTGTTAAGAGGAGCGGACTCCGACTTGCCTCATTTGGATGGAACAGATGGAAGCGTCTGAAGAGCCAAAGGTACTGAAATATGTGGATCTGGTCCTCAAAAATTGTAGTGGACATTTGCCATTTCCTTGGCAGCTCAAACCTTTTTTGCATCCTTCCTAAGCATAGGAGATTCTCCATGCTGTTAGCACCCGTTGTCCATTACAGAAGGCTCACCTTCCCAGCTTCCTTGGCAGCTCTGATCCAGACACCCAGCACAGACCCTAAGATTCCTGCCAGTGAGACCATGCAGGCACCACGTGGAATGCAATCTGGTGACTGGAGTGGGAGCCCTATTTATGTTCTGGAGGCAGCAGCTGCAGGGCCTAGGGAGCAAGGTCCAGCCCACACGGTGATGCCGGCGTTGCAAGCTGCAGAGTCTGAGTCTGCAAGGGGACGTCAGTGTCCCCCTGGAGCTGTTCTGCAGTGCCATTGTCGGTATTCTTCCTGGTTGAGCTGCCTCAAGCCTGGCTCTCAGTCCCTCGTAAAGATTCTCTGACCACAAAATGTCCTTTTCCACTCAAAATAGTCCGAGATGGTTTCTACTGTAACTCTGAATCCTGACTTTAGAATGAGTGCATTTGAGGAGGGGTGGGAGAAGGGGCTGAGTGAGGTATTTGTGATGTAATTTGACACTAAACAAATGTACATTAGGCTGGCTACATAACAGTTTAATTTCTCAGACAACTGAAAAAGGAATACATTAAGCACACGAAAATTTATGTAGCCTCAGTAATAACAAAACTGTGAATAAAACTGGACAAATTTTTATTTCAGAGAGATGAAAACAATTAAAAAGAAAATGCTCAGTGCTGATAAAGATGTGGAAAAGTAGACACTCATGGTTCCACCAATATAAACCTTCTGGAAGGAAATCTGGCAATAACTAGCTAACTAATATAACTAACTTTATTTTTTATTTTGGCTTTTATGGCCTTTTAGGGCCATACCCACGGCATATGGAGGTTCCCAGGCTAGGGGTCTAATCGGAGCTGTAGCCGCTGGCCTACACCACAGCTACAGCAACGCCAGGTCCAAGCCAAGTCTGTGACCTACATCACAGCTCACGGCAATGCCTGCTCCTTAACCCACTGAGTGAGGGCAGGGATCGAACCCGCAACTTCATGGTTCCTAGTCAGATTCGTTTCTGCTGTGCCACGTAGGGAACTCCTGTAACGCACTTTATATGTCTATGTGCCTTGAACCAGCAGTTTCACTTCCAGGAATTTGCCCAGTGAAATCATTAGATAGGTACAGAGGACATTCAAAGAGATGAAGATGAAAATGTCAGCTTTATTTCTGATGAAGGTTTTTTTTTTTTTTTGCGGGGGATGTTTTTAGAAGTGCAACCTCCTGGGTATAGGTACAGGCCCCCCAGGGGAAAGTTACACTTGTCAAAGATCACTGCCTCAAAGATTGCACAGTTCTGGGACAGCGAAGAAAGGGAGCAAGTTGCAATTAGAAAATGTATTTCTTTCTTTCTTTTTTTTTTTTTTTGGTCTTTTTGCCATTTCTTGGGCCACTCCTGCGGCACATGGAGGTTCCCAGGCTAGGGGTCCAATCAGAGCTGTAGTCACCGGCCTACGCCAGAGCCACAGCAACTCAGGATCCCAGCCACGTCTGCAACCTACACCATAGCTCATAGCAATGCCAGATCCTTAACCCACTGAGCAAGGCCAGGGATCGAACCCACAACGTCATGGTTCCTAGTCGAATTCGTTAACCACTGCACCACTACGGGAACTCCAGAAAATATATTTCTAATACATGTTTCTGTTCACACTGTACGTAAACCTTACTTTATGTAAATTTTTACTTTCTGTAAAAGCAAGAGGCTTTTAGAGTTAGCTCAACATTGACCATCAATTGACACAGGTTCCACAATGAGAGTAACGACTGGGATGCTTCATGTGTTTTCTCCTCTGCTGTCCTTTCAATGTTTGGAGGTAAACAGTTCCCTCCTCTGCTCTCCCTCAGATCCCTTCTTCACACCCTCTTTATGAAAACCCATTTCTCATGTTTTCATTGTACCTTAAGTGAGAAGTCATTCTCAGTACATTAATTTACTGTGCGAGCATGTGAGTTACAGAGAGGTATTGGGATTGAAAAACAAAGCATTTACAAATAATGATTCTTTGGGGGAACTTGAAGGCAGTAAATCTGGAATCTGGTAAACCTGCATCCCAGATTTTATTGGGGTAGCTGTTTCAGATGCAGGTCAACTACATTAAAATGGAAAAAAAAAAAAAAAAAAAAGACCAGAAAAAGGGCAAGTGATTGGCCTAAGAGGATTCCACTTACCTTTTCATTTCTCCTCTGTTCAATCAGCTTGTATTTAAGACTGAAAGTAAACCTATTTCAACTCACATCTGAAATATCGGTGAGCTTAGGAGGTAATGAGAAGGAGGACTATATCTTTTGTTTTCATAATTTCAGTACCAATTCCTGCTTCTTCTACCTCCGCTGGCATCTATCAAAGTCTTACCTTCGTTGCAGGCACATGGAATACAACGCTAGTTATTCATCTAATAACCGTTCTCTTTTCTTCCTTGTTAGCCAAAGCCCAACTTTATTTAAGCACACAGTGTGTCCAGATAAGAAGCGTGCTCTCTCCTTATCTCTCTTGCAACCAGGGGTGGCCATCTGGTACAGTTCTAGCCAGGAAGACTGAGCTGGTCTTTCCATCAAACTTCTATTTCCTGATAAACATGTAGTCCCTTCCCACTTTCCCCCCTTGTCCCTCTGCCTTTCTTAAAGTCTTCCCATCTGGAATACAGATGTGAGGACTGGACGGGAAGCAGCTGTCTTGTGGCCATGGGGATCAATGCATTATGCTGAGGGTGATGGAACAGAAAGAAGGAAAGGTCTGAGGGCTTCACTGGTCAACCCTGGCCTATTAAATCTCCAGACTGCCTATCATGTAAGACAAATATATTTCTACTTTTTAGGGACTGGCAGAGGGTTTTCTATTATTTGCAGCCAGAAGCATTCTTTTAAAAATTTGAGGTGAAATGCACATGACATAAAATTAATCATTTTAAAGTAGATTCAATTCAGTGACATTTAGTACATCCACAGGGTTGTGCGACTACCACCTTTATTTAGGTCCAAAACATTTTTATCACCCCCTAACCAACAGAATTCTTAGCCGACAGAGGTGTTAGATGCTGTCTTACTGAATGCTCGCAACAGTCCTAATAAAGTGGGTATTCGTACCAGACATACCGTGTCCAGCACGAATTCTTCCTTGTCCTGGTCACAGCACATAACCGCCCTCTGGGGAACAGTGTCTTTCTCGTAGAATACATGTGATTTGAGGCGCAGACACCACCGTGGCTCCGTCACGGGCATGAGGATGACCAGACCATCACTGATTTAGGGACAGGGTTACGGGTGGGCACATGACACAGTTTGGGCCAATGTTCAAATGGCTGGAGAGGGGTGTTCTATTTTTCGGCAGAAAAATATGTGAGCCAGGAGTCCCTGGCCACCATCCTGCCCCCATACGGAGCTGGTCAGCTTGAGTGTGAAGCTGACACAGGGGAGAGCAGAGCCAAGAGAGAGAACCTGATGACATTTTTGAGCTCTTAAATCTGGATGGGTTAGAAGCCAGCTCTCTTTAATATTTTCAAATACACTTAAGTCAATTAAACTTTTTCTTTCTTAAATTCGCTTGAATGGGAGTTCTGTCACTTATACACAGAAGAGTACTACCTATCACTGTAGTAGTGGAAGTACTGTTTTTCGCCCATTTTACAGATGTGGAACTTGAGCTCCAGGATGATATCATTTGTCCAAGAACACCCAGCTTTGAACTCAGGTCAGTATCCATTCAAGGCTGGTCAGTTTTTTGTTTTGTTTTGTTTTTTTAGGACTGCAGGTACAGCATGTGGAAGTTCCCAGGGTAGGGGTCAAAGGGGAACTGTACCTGCTGCCTATGCCACAGCCAAAGCAGCATGAGCTCTGAGCCACGTCCATGACCTACAGCACAGTTCAGGCAATACAGGACCATGAACCCACTGAGCCAGGCCAGGGATGGAACCTGCAGCCTCATTAGATACCAGGCGAGTTTTCTGCCTCTGAGCCGTGATGGGAACTCCCCCGAGGCTGGTCAGTTTTACCACCAGGAAGTCACTTACCTACTTCCATTCCTTGCTGGCTGTGTCCAAAGACAGGGGTCAAGTCCCGCCACCTTGTGAGTGAGCATGAACCTGTGATTCTCTTGGGTCCCAGGCTGAAAACACTGGTTGGATGTGGGCAGGAAGAAAAGAAACATTTCCTTGAATAGGTTAATGTTGGGACTTGGCATTTATAATTAGCTGTTTTTGAGTTAGTTACGGAAACCTCTGTGGGTTATTTATTTGATCGCACATGACTCTGAAGCAAAACAGCTTTGATTTGGTTTCCCAGTGACCAGATGAACCGTATCGTTAGGCAGTTGGTGGAGGGCTTCCTAATTACAAGAAATGAAAAGAAAAATCTGAGTACTTCTTCCCCTCCAACATTCTTTGCAAAACATGCTTTGTCGGGTCCTGAACTAGTTCACTAAAATGTGTCACTAGCAAAATATCGAAGAGGCAGAAGAGCCTGATGGAAACAGTTTTATTGAGTGCCTCTGTGACAAAAATATCTTCAAAGGGAGTTCTATCAATTTTATTAAGCTACATTGTGCACTTTTACATGACAAGCATATCAAGCACAATAGCATTTGAATTAGCAATCAGGTTTTAATAGTATTTGACACTTCCCCACCTTGTACTGGCAGAAGCTGTCTCTCTGAGCAGAGACGCCAAGAGAGGAAAAGTCAGCCTCTAGCGGAGAAATGGGTGGCGTCCAAAAAGTTCATTTGTGAATTTGTTGGTTGTTGTACAGAACCCGTTTTTTTCTCACAGTAAGAATGATGTTTAGTGTCCTGTGCTGACACTTAGGAGCCAAGTGAGCCCCTTTTATTAATTAAGGGGTGTGGGTTGTAAATAGTGGAAATGAACACTGGTTTGTTTAAGCCAAGTTACTGGAAGGATGCTGGGAGCTCTGCATCAGTGGGAAGGTTCAGGGACCAGCCTTCCTGAGAGGCAGCCCCAGAGAGCTACAGAGCGGACCCACGGTGATGACAGCCACCGTGGAGTCTTCTGTCATTCCACCTACCAAAACCTGGTCCTTCCTGTGGCCCTCCCCCTCAGCACGTGTTCCTCAGGCCAGCATGCTGGAATTGCTGACGCTGTTTCTCTCCTTCAGTAAACCTGGTTACCAGATGGACCTTCTAAATCCATGTGGACTCTGATGACTTCCCTACTCCCCACAGTTACAGTCCTGGCTCCAGGCAGCATCAGTCCTTACCTGAAACCCTGCCATCAGCTCCTTGCCGGTCTGTCTTCCTCCTCAGACTACACTCCATCAGCAGCCAGAAAGATTATGTTAGAACACTTTTCTGGAGTTCACACTGTGGAGCAACTGGATCAGCAGCATCTTGGAAGCACTAGGACGCAGGTTCAATCCCTGGACTGGCACAGTGGGTTAAGGATCCCCCACTGCCACAGCTGTGGGGTAGGTCGCAACTATGGCTTGGATCTGATCCCTGGACCGGGAGCTCCATATGCTCCAACAAACAAACCAACCAACCAAACCCCAACCAACCAACCAAACAAATAAAAAAACAATAGTTTCCTCATGTCTTGGTAAGCAGCTGGATCTGATTTGATCCAACTCCTACCACTTTTCCAGCCTTCTCATCAGTCATCACTTCCTTCCATTCTGCTCCAGGAATACGGACTTCCTTCTCACTGTCCCTCAGGCCCACCAAGCTCATTCCTGCCTCAGGGCTTTTGCACTTGCTCTACTTTCTGCCTGGAACACTTTCGCCGGAGCTTCTCTGCTCAAACATGGTCTCCCTAGAAAGGCCTTCTCTGATCATCCCTCAAATAGAAGCTGCCTTTCCCCCAACCCTCTCACAGTCCAGCCCCAAGCATCCTACTTCATTTTTCTTCACACCCTCATCACCACCTGGTGTTATGCAAGACACTGATAGGTTTATAGCCTAATTCCCTCCCTTAGAATAAAAGCTACTTGAATTTGTCCATTTTCTTCAATTCCGTGTCTTCACACTGGCACACATTAGGTGCTCGATAATATTTTTTTTGGAATGGGATGGAAGATGCATGTACAAATAGATGCAGGAACAGTCCTGTGGTGGAAGAACAGAAGGAATGAATTCCAATAAATTTTCCATTTCAATAATCAAATTTCAGGGTTTCTGATAAGCATAGGTTGATTAATATACTCATATCTTAGCAAAAGGAGAATAGGACACAGGTCCCAAGAGCTTCCCCAAAGGGAAGGGGTGCTCTCAAAGGAAAACTGTTCCTTACGTTCAACAAATGGTAGGGGTTCTTGGGTCATCGGTGAGGGAGCTCTGCCCACCAACACAAGTTCTATGTGTGAACTTGTACATGAAATAACTTTCTGGCTCAGGGATACGTGATGCTTCTAGTAACTGAAACCCAAGTAGAAGGAGCTTAGACATGTAAGTGCTTATTTTTCAGGCTTCACCAACCAATGAGAAGGCAGTTTCTGGTATTGGTTCTGTAGCTCAGCAGCATCAGAATCTGGGCTGGCATTTCTGTGATCGTGGCCTTTCCCAAATGGTCTCAGTATGGCAGCCATGTGTCCAAGCTTCCTGCCTGCACACGCTCTTCAGAGGAAGAAAGGGGTGGAGGACAAATGACGTGGTGCTTTCTTCCAGCACATGTCTCTCTAACCAAAGAAGGAAATACCCATCCTAGGAGCTGTCTGAGACTTTCCATTTTCTCTTTTAGCAAACTTGGAGGGCTTGGGCTAATGCCTCTTTGGCCTTTCTAGTCTCTTTGGTAAGAGTTGAGCACTGAGAAGGGTGCTGGGAGCGCTTCTGGGTGGTCAACCAACGGTGTCTGCTCAAGATCAAAGTCTCTTTCCTGGGCTCTATGGGTTACACTGCCTCCTGGGGGAAAAGTTTTGTTTTCTCTCTCATTTTCCTTTGTTTTCCTTTCAGATGCTATCTAGGGAGCTAGACACAAATGCCCATATATCACATGATTCTGCTGATAGGAAACGTCCAGAATAGGTAAATCTATAGAGACAGAGAAGTAGATTATTAGTTACCAGGGCCTGGGGGGTTGTAGTGAGTCAAGGGCTGGCTACTAATGGGTAAGGGGTTTCCTTTTTTTTTTTTTTTTTTTTTTTTTTTTTGCTTTTTAGGGCTTCATCTATGGCATGTGGAAATTCCCAGGTTAGGGGTCTAATTGAAGCTATAGCTGCTGGTCTACACTACAGCCATGCAGGATCCAAGCCAAGTCTGGAACCTATATCACAGCTCTCGGCAATGCCGGATCCTTAACCAACTGAACAAGGCCAGGGATTGAACCTGTGTCCTCAAGGACACTTGTGGGGTTTGTTACTGATGAGCCACGGTGGGAACTCCTGGCACGGTGTTTCTTTTTGGGCTGATAAAGATATTCTGAAATTTGATAGTGGTGATGACTGCACGACTCTGTGAATATACTAAAAACCACTGGATTGTATACTCTGAAATGGTGAATTTTATGGTGTGTGAATTATAATAAAGCTGTTATTTAAAAAAAGGTAAGTGGTAAGCGCATACTGTAATTTTTGTAACTCCCTACATTTAAAAACATACCAGCATCTTCGAAGCATCAAAATGCCCTATGCCTCTCCTGTCCTCTCAGAGGTCTTGGGCATATTCGCCCCTGAGGAGCTTTCCGGGTCCATCTGGCTATTAACTCCCCCTGCCCTCCATTCACAGAGCAGCACTCATTTCTTTTATTCCTTTTATATCTCCTTTCTAGGTATTTTTCCATATGTACCCACGCACGAAAAACAATTTATTTCCCTCGCACTCTCATGACCTCATTAAATTGCAAATTCCAGGAGACGGTACTTGACATTATAGCTAATATTGTTTCTACGTAGTAGTTGCTCACGTGTTGCCAAGTGGAGGGCTTGGTTATAAAAACATTTGAGGAAGGACTGTAAGAAGCTCCGTAGCAGTCTGAGACAGGTTGCTTTAGGATGGAAGTCCTCAACCCAGGCTGAGCTTTAGGACCCCTGTGCAGCTTTTCCAGTGCTGGCCCCTGGCTTCTGTCCCAAAGATTCTGATTTCACTGGGATGGCATCAAGGGTAACTCTAATGTTTAGCCAGAGGGAGAACAGTGGTTTCCAACAGAGAGCAATTTTGCCCCCTGCCCAGGGCACATTTAGCAATGGCTGGAGGCACTTTGGTTGTCAGAGCTGGTGGGGAGGGATGTGCTGCTGGCAGCAAGGAGCTCCTATTGTGGTGCAGCAGAAACGAGTCCGACTAGTATCCGTGAGAATGCGGGTTTGATCCCTGGCCTCGCTCAGTAGGTCGGGGAGCCGGCATTGCGGTGAGCTGTGGTTTGGGTCACAGACGCGGTTTGGATCTGGCATTGCTGTGGCTGTGGTGTAGGCTGGCAGATACAGCTCTGATTCCACCCCTAGCCTGGCAACTTCCATATGCCGCGGGTGTGGCCCTGAAAAGCAAAAATAAACAAACAACCCCCGCAAACAACAACAACAAAAAGAGATCAGGGATGCTGCTAAACATCCTCTAATGCCTAGGGCAGCCCCCACGACAACTAATTATCTGGCACCCTGTTTTAGTAATTCCGAGGTGGAGAAACCCTGGGTTATAAGGATCGGAGAAGACTGGCCAACTGGATCACCAGGGTTTAACTCAGGGCAGACGGTGGCAGGTAGAAATTCATGAATACTGTACCCAGATAATCGAGTGGCCGATCCTGGGAGTCACAGCTGAGGTTCAACACGGCTTTGAATTTGATGTCCTCGTGTTCCCTGGATCCGGACCTCCTTTGCTGGTAAGATCATCTGAAAGCAAGACAGAAGTTAGGTTGTTAAAATTCTTGTTATTTTTTACAGGCATTCTACAGCTAAAAGCCATCAACTGTCAACAACGATGAGCAATTCACGTTCAAAATAAAGAACTTTTGACTAAATATGAACCATGCATCTCTATTCTTTGGCATGCTCTCAGAATTACTGCTTTCGTTACGGAGCAAAACTTGGGCCATGGCAACAGACTCCAGAAAACAGCACACCATTATTTGTGATAAGGGGGACAGTAGATAAGACAAAGGCTCGGGAGAGAAGACTTTGTGGGCTGGAGTGAACACCTGAATCGGATGCAGATCACGCCAAAGCCACCAAAGCAACAAGCATATTATACACTTTGGGACAAATGTTGACTCTGTGGGTTTTTGTTTGTTTGTTTAAAACCAATCACTTGATGTGTTCTCATAAGCTATTCGAGCGATTGCTATCATGGATAATGAAAACAAAATGACAGGTAGATAAATTTAGTTGCTGTTTAAGAAATCTTGTAAGGTATTCTCAATAGTATAAAGATAAGGAAATCGCATAATTGAAAGAGCTGAAAAGAGCATTAGCACTGAAGCATACAAGGAGAGTGAGGAAATCAATTGTGGAATGCAGGAAAGGAGTTCAGATAAGGCCGAGCTCCCTTCGATGAATAAAATGGCCCGCTAGGAAAGCTAGGTGACCTAGCCCAGAGGTTTTCAACCTAGGCTGCGCAATGGAACCTCCTGGACAGCTTAAAAAGCTCCTGATGCCCAGGCTATCTAGACCAACACAGTCTGAAGCTGTGAGGTGGGACCACGTGGCAGCATACTGTAAAACTCCCCAGATGGTTCCAACGAGCAGCCACATTTCAGACCCACTGGTAAATTCTCCTTTTCTTTTCCCACTGTGGTACAGGGGCAGCATCTTGGCTCTGCTCACATCATAGACCCTGTTGCACTTAAACCTTGAGGGACACAGAGATACTTCATTCCGTAAGTATTTGTGGCAAAGGCATGGGGACAGTGTTGTGAGCCCAGTGACAGAAAGGTCCAGCAGGAGCAGTGGCCATGGTACTGGGGGTTGTGTCTTAACAAGAGCTAAGGTCCCTCTGGAGGGACCCTGAAGTGGTTCCTCTGACACAGCTTCCCTTGGTTCCTATTCATTTTTCTAGCCCTCTTCTCTTTGGGGGGACTTTCTAATTTCCTACCAAATAAATTGGATTGCTGCTAAGTTCACCAGACTCGGTCTCTGTTAATTGTGGCCAAGAACCCTGATGGATATATTTATTCAAGGTTTGTCTTGAAATTGATAGATTCAAAAAAAATTACCTGTTTTAGCTTTATCCTAAGTAATGATTTCCATGGAGTCCCTTTAGATGTGTTAGTTATATCTTTCTGAATAAACATAAAATCAATATGTACTTATTAGAAGGAAACATCTCTATACTACCTAAAACTGTCTTGCATCCCAGTGGGTCTTGAGCTACCTTTTGGGAAAGGCTGAGTTAAGATTCTTTTAGGTGCGGTTAATAGAAAGCAGAACTGAGAAATTTTTAAGCTGAGATAAGGAATTTGTTGGGATTTCTCATAAAGCCCAGGAAGCAGCCATGAGAACGGCAGCTCTGGGCAGCTTGGGGCTCAGTGAAGGTTGCTGCTCTTTTCTCTCAAGTGCCGCCTGATCATGTGGTTTAACCCTAACACCCCCTGTCGAAACTTGCAAACGCCAAGGAGGAAGAGGTTCAGCTGTGGCCAGAAGGGGCAGGTCATGGAGTGCAGACAGCTGCTGGGGCACCTGGCTCATGTCTAGGGGCAGTCCATAGCAGGGTCATTGATTGGAGTGAGGTAACCTCCTGAAGAGGTGCTTTCCACATTACAGGCCAATTCTCATGAACTGGGTAGGACAGGCTAGAAGTCAGGCAGGATAGGTTCAATGGCACGTGACCACAAAATAACACAAAACAAAAAAACCACAACACAAACTGACTTAAGCAAAAAGGAGCTTTATTGATCCAGAAAACTGGAATGTATAGGAATGGAAGGAAAAACTAGCCTAAGTCATTCACCGCTGGATCCAGGGCTCAACTGGTTATGCCAGGATGTAGTTTCACCTCTCCCGCTCTCATGTTGCCTTCATTCCTTCCCGAGAGGTTTCCTCTCATTCTGGGTTCTGCGTCCTCTTTAGAGAAAGCCACCTCAGTGCCAGAGCACCCATCTTCAGTAATTTCAGCCACAGTTTTAGGAGAGAGTCCCATTAGTCAGGGAGAAGTACACTGCCCATCTGTGAACTAATCACTGTGGCCTCGGGAGGCTTGGACTACAGTCCAAGTGAGTGACCAGGCTTGAGCCATGTGCCCCCCTTGGGTGGGCTGTGGGTGGGGTCAACTCCTGACTAACACATGGGTTGAAATATAGTGAATATTTAGTCACTGGCTCTGGGGATGGGGCAGGAGACATTTCTATGTGCAAATCCTCCCACCATGGCTGATTTCAAACTATCCACCGAATCCCAAGTGGCTTAGAAGGTGGCTACAAATTTAACAGTCTGCTTTCGTGAGCTGGTAAGGCAAGGGAGAGGTGGCAGAGACCAAGGAGAGATAGTTTCCTAAAAACGCCCACCAACCCCGTCATTCTAGCACCAGGGTAATGGGGAATAAAGGTGGGGCAGGCAAAACCTGACAGATGCACCCTACAGAGAGTAAAGGAGCGTCAGCTTATTTTGCTAACTATCTGTTGAGGCCCATTTCCACAAACGTGCTAGGAAGTGCGTTCTAGAAGAGAATTCACTGATCCTTGACCAAGTATTTATTATGTACCAAGGGCAGAGCCTGTCTCAATTTAGGGGCACAGAAACAAACTCATCATCTAGTGTGGGAAGCTGACATGTCAGAAGAGGTTGTAAAAGATACAGTAAGTGTCCTAATAGAGGACAGGTGTTGGTGGAGAGAGCAGGCAATTTAAACAGGGGGAGTTTCAGAGAGCAGACTGTCTGTGCTGGTTCTAGGATGCGTGGGAACTCCTCAGACCAAAGGGGTCGACATGCCAGGCTGAGGGTACAGGGTTTGCAAAGTCCTAAGAGTGTGAAGTAGCTCCAAGCAGTTTCAGATGAATGCAGGTGGGAAGTGGAGGCAGATAGTCTGGAGGCTAGATCTTGCATGATGTGTTAAGGATATTGGATTTTATCCTGCTGAAGCAGTTAAAGTGTTTCAAGCAGGAAAAAGGGTCATGGTTAGAATGCATTTTAGAAGAGTCGGGCACCTGTGTGCGGAAGACCAATTCTGAAGGAGAGAAACTGAAAGCAAGGAGATGCGCAGGACTTCAGGTGAGAGGAGTGGGGAGGAGCGAGGAGGCGAAATGGAATCAACTTGGTGGCTGACCGAGTATGAGGGAGAACACTCACCCTTTTGGTCCACGAGTAGCTTTAACCCACTGGGAAGAACAGGCTTATAAGAAGGGGAGGAGCAGCAACCCTACATGCTAAAGAAGAAAGGCCTTAGAAGCAAAGTGTCTCACTGGTTTAATATCATAAACTAAAATGATTTGTGATGAGGCAGAAGAGAGATCAATATAGGCTGGCACAATTCAGAAAAAATCATGAAGGAAGCAGAAAGGGACAGGCTCTAACTTGCAGGGGTTGCGCTTGTCAGAGTGAACCGAAATCTGCAGCACAGAGCTCGTGCCGCACTCCCTGAAACTTCTGTCCCCGGCTCCACCGATGACGGTGAGATTCTGCCTTCCCGCCCGCGCCCCTCTCTTCTTCTCCTCTGGGTTGGCTTCATTCTCAGCCAACTATATCCCCCTTCTCTGGAGAAAAGGTAAAACAAGTCCCCCTTTTGCTGGAGGAAGGGGATCTGCGATTTCAATATTTGACACACTGAAAGTTCGAAAACACTTTTATTTTTAATAATTTGTCTGGTTACAGAACACTTTTAACATTCTGAAGAAATGTATGGTCCTCCAGCTTTCAGCATAGCAGTTGTTGTGAGGTGCGATGCTGCTTTTCTAATTCTCTCTTTCTAGAAAGTTTTTAGGATTTGAATTTTTTTTTTTTTTTTTTTTTTTGTCTTTTTGCCTTTTCTAGGGCCGCTTCTGTGGCATATGGAGGTTCCCAGGCTAGGGGTCCAATCGGAGCTGTAGCTGCCGGCCTATGCCAGAGCCACAGCAATGCGGGATCCAAGCTGTGTCTGCAACCTACACCACAGCTCACGGCAATGCCAGATCCTTAACCCACTGAGCGAGGCCAGGGATCGAACCCGCAACCTCACGGTTCCTAGTCGGATTCGTTAACCACTGCGCCACAACGGGAACTCCAGGATTTGAAAATTTTTGATGCCATAACTTGGTGTGGACTTCTCTCACTTACTGAGCTGGCTAACTGATGGGTTCCAGAAGCTGGTCTTCTTCAGTTTTAGAAATTTTCTTGGATTTTTTTTTTAATTTCCCTTTTTTATCCTTAATTTTTATTATTGTTGTTTGAGAAAACTTCCATCATTTGGATGATGTATCTTTAATTTTCTTCTTAGTATCTTCTCTTCACTGTCTACCTCTTTCTCCTTTGTCTACTCTCTTGTAGAATTTTCACCATCACCTTCCAAACTATCATTTAAATTTTTAATTCTTGCACTCTCTCTTAATTTCCAAAAGCTACTGTCATATACATTTTATTCACACATGCTATATCACTCTGAAGTATTTCAGTATTTTTGACATCTTTTTCTTGCGTCCCACATGGTCTGTTTCCTTAGAGTTCCTTTTCCCTCTGCTTGTTTTCACCTCTGAATTTCATCTTAGAGGTTTTGCTCAAATACATGGTTATGCTACGATGTCATTAGTACTTTCAAGTGAGGCTCTACAAACAGGCTCAACACTTGATGCCTGGGGTGGATCGTGTTGACTGGTGGGCCTCTGAGTGGGATCAGTGGCTGATGACGTGCCTTTTTCAAAGAAATTCCTTCAGATGTCAGGATCTTTAGTTTCTTTTCTCTTGGACAGGTAAGTTTTTTCTTGGAGGAAACAGAGAGCCTCTCACTTGGGAGGGAGTTGAGTGTTGACCTGGTGCCGAGATGGGTAGCTGAGCAGAGACAGCATGGAGAGGCCCTTTGTCAGAGTGCCTGCTGGTACCAGAGAAGACCGTCACTCTCCTCCTCCTGATGCTGGACGTCCTCCTGTACAGTCTTTACATTCATGCCCCTGATAACTTTCCTTTCTGTAGCAGGAAGTTGGGGGAGGAAATTTTTAGAGTTGTCTTGAGTTCACTCCAAGTCTGCACAGCTGCCTTCACAAGTAACTGGTGCCTCTCAGGCTCAAAGCTCTCAAGGGTCCTGGAGCTTGAACTAGTTTCATGTTGACTTCTCACCGCCCAGTCCTGGGCTAAGGGGAAAGTGCTGGAACCCAGTCACTTACCACTTATTCGTTCACTTTCCGTCTTTCAATATTTGGCTGACACTTCTCTCCTGTCAATGCCTGTTCTCCCACTCTCTTTGTCCTTGTGGTGTTTATAACTCTTTAATCCCTTCACAGTCATATCAAGATTTTGAGCAGGAGAGAAGATAGAGGGTGAATTCAACCCACCATTTTGAACCAGAAGTCCTTTAATATACATTCTATTAATTTTTAATGTGTCTATCCATCCCCGCTCTCTCTTCACTGCTGGCCAGACACCTTCACTGAGCTGTCCTTGATGGCTTTTCTCAAGGCTTTTCCTGCAGAGTCAGAATCCACAACACTAAAGGCCTCCCTCAAAGTGCTCAATCACACCCACTTCAGAAGAGCAGCTTATTCCTTGCAAACTGCTGCCCCTGTGTCTCCATCCCTCTCTTTTCTAACTGGAGCTGGATGAAGGGCAAAACAGAGCACCAACTGGAGAGACTGTATAGACCTCTGTGACAGATTCTATAGTAGTCAAAAAATGCAACCAGGAGCCACAACAAGGCTTTCCATTTTCCAGTTTTATACTGTTTTGAAGGACTTTTTTTTTTTTAATTGATAATGACTTTTGAAAAATACTCCTTCTAAAAACACTCCAGTGTAGAGGATCCGCACAAACGTCCCTGGTCTCTCTCCTCTTATCCGGTGCCTCATCTCTTACACATTCACTGTGGATCTTTCCATACCTTTTAAATTACACTTGTACTAGCATATGAGCATTCCGGTATTCATTCAACAAACACCTTCTGAGTCTCTATTTTGTACCAACTACTGATGCAGAGGTATAGGCAGTATGTTGGTGAACGAGCAACCCCCTTCCCTCTTGGGCAAGTACATCCTAGTTGATATGTGAAGCTTTAAACACCCAACACATGTGCACCTTATATCCACAAATACACACACTCACGGGTCATATTATCCATAGTGCTCTTAGATACTTTTGTTTTTCACGTATCATCTAGTACATCTTTCATCTACATCAGTACCATACATCTTTATTATTATTTTTGGCCACACCTACTGCATGTGGAAGTTCCTGGGCCAGGGAACAAATTCAAGCCATAGCTGTGACCTACACATCTGTAGCAATGCGGGATCCTTAACCCACTGTGCAGAGCTGGGGAACAAACCCACACTGCTGGAGAGACAATGCCAGATCCCCAACCCACTGTGCCATAGTAGTAACTCTCTCTTCATTATTTTTAATGGTTGTGCAGCATCTCATTGTACGGAAGCATCACTTATCTACTCTCTTATAATAATCATTTAGATTATCTCCAATATTCTGCCTTTACAAACACTGGATCAAGCATGATTTGTTCAAATACTCTCCTATTGATGAACCTTGTTTCCAGTTTTCTATTTAAACGTTTTAAATTGTACAAAGAGCTTTGCAAAACCGATTCTGTACATTTAACTTTCTACTCCTGTGCAAGAATATCTAGAGTGTGTCCCTATAAGGAGAACACTAGAGTCAAATGGAACAGCATTCTGTATTTTGAAAATTATTGCCAAACTGCCCTAAAAGAGGATTTATTTAAACCCCCACAGGCTGTGAAGGAGAGTGCTTGGCTCTGAAAAAGGCGGTGTTTTTTTTTTTTTTTTTTTGGCCTTGACCTCGGCATGTGGAATCTCCCAGGCCAAGGATCAAACCTGTGCCTCAGCAGCAACCACATGGCAGTGACAACACTGGATCCTCAACTTGCTGAGCCACTGGGGAACTCCTGACAAAGGTATTTTTGATAAGTGCTGTGATTTTTTTCATTTTGCCATGGTGCATTTCCCTAGTTCATTTAAATTTGACTGCAGCAGGACTGCATGCTTCTAGACACTGTTTGATTTACACCACCTGAGATTTCTTATCAGACTCCACAGCACTAACTGCTCTCTCGAAGCAACATGGACACTGAAAACTTATCATCTTCCTTCCACTAGATCTTGAATAAACAAGCTAAAAACCTTGGTGTCAGACCCATCTTTGAAGAAGTCACTTAATGAAAAAAACAAAAAATCTAAGAAAAGCCCCCAACTATCCATCTATATATCACCTTCAATCACTTTTAATCCATAACAAAATGTTATCTTTCGGTTCATATTTAGAAAAGCAAAACAAATTTTATGTATAAGGTCATCTCTATCTACTCTCTCAATAAGCCTTTCCAAAGATCTCTATGCAGGTTGTGACATGATTTGGTTATAGATGCATGTGCATTACCAGATATGAAACCCAAAGACACTCAAGTGTGGTGATCAGGATAGGCAATGTTAGACATCATGATAGGAATGACAATCACTCATGGCAACTTCCAGAAGAAGTTATCTCCCATCACCCAATCTCCTTTTGGATAGGAGATTTTCTATAGGGTTGCTCAAGTCAGATCCTTGCTCCTTTAATCTATTTCTCTCTAAGCACATGCAAATTGTGCTTGACTTAACCGAGCAGCTCTGCTTTAATTTGTTGGCACGATGTGATGCGTAACCAAAATGGATTTCCAGGCTCATCAAATGTCTATGCTGTGTGGTTCAAAAGCAGAGTGACCTTTACAACTGGCACTGTGCATTGCAAATCTAAAATCGGAGACCAAGATTGGAAATTCTCACACTATTTTCCTTTCATTAGAGGAGAAAACAGAATTCAGCTGGACACAGGCACTAAAATTAGATTCTTAAACAAACAGCCCAGGTCTTAATAATTCATGCAAAGACGCAGGGAAAAAATGAGGAAAATAATTGAGCAATGGCAGGCAAATACCATGTCGTTTTGTACTGCCTCAAACTAATCATCCGTACTGTATATCTCTGATATACAGGTTTATTAATGAAACAAAAAGGCATCTACTATGGATAAATAATACATCATATGGAATGCACGCATCCTATGTATAATAGAGATCAGTGACACCTATCAGTTCGTTTTAAATCAGGTCATGTGTACTGCACTCGTCTGCAGTTTGTCAGTCTCTGCTTTCTGCTTAATAGATGTCGGTTTGCTGTGCTTAAAAAAAAAAAAAAAAAAAAAAAAAAGCACTGTAGTGAGGAACCAGGTGAGATACAAAAGTAATTATGAAAAATCAGCAAGACTCACCCTGCGTCTATAAAGGCAGCCTAAATAGTGATACATTTGTCCATTTATCACAATCAACATGCACTCAGCTTAGAGATTTAGTGAAAGAATTCAGCCATAACCATTAAGAAGTAAAGACATTTTGCAAACTTCTTTTTTTTTGAATTCTACAAACCCATTAGGATATTTATGACTGGGGATGAAGAAGAATTAGTATCATTAACATGAAGGGGGTTGTCAGGGAGGTTACAGGAAACCAGGGGTCACAGGGTGGGGGTAGGAAAGAAAGGTGTAATCCAAACTGAGAAAAAGTAGCTTGAATAGAGGTTTCTTAAAAAAAAAAAATCAGAAAATAATTAGTGGTATACCATAAATAGATGTCATTAGCTCTAGTAATGTCTATGACAAATAAATAATAGTGGAAAAAAAATAAAATTCCTGGTAATGTACTGTGTTGTAATATTGATGGCAACATGTGGGAAGCCGCTGACAGCTGTTAAACAGATGTGGCAATTAGCAAACCTTATGGTCATGCCAGTAAGATTATTATGCAACACATTCTCCAGCAAAATCAGACGATCTCCTTCTTTGTGTGGCTTTATCCACGTGGAGAGTGAGAAATTCTAAAGCCTCATTTAAGCAAAATCTTTAGCTGATATCTCCTCAGCCAGATATATATGCGTGTGTGTGTGTGCATATATATACATATATATTTTTTGATGTCTTCTGAAAGATTTAGAGAAATTCAGAATTTAAACAAGAACACTATCACTTCAGCTGTGTAGCAGATACTTCAATTATAATCGCTAATGGACAAATTGAGAGATAAAAAGACTTTTCTATCATGTTGAAATTCAATGAACAGTTTTCAATTAGGCTTAGGATATAAAAGGAAAAAAGAAAGCGACTTTTCCTTGATGTTTAACATTGCCGAGAAAGATGAGAGGAACTCCGCTTTTTCATTATACTGAAGAGATGCATATAATGCTGCATATTTAAATTATAAATCAGGTCGCTATCTGCCAACTGAAAGCAATATCAATTAGAACTTAGGTGGATTAAGCTTTAAAATGCCTTATATTTAATGACAAAAGTATGACTGTTAATCTCCACAGCCATCAAAGGGATAATTTAAGGCAGCAAGAAATCAGAGAATGATGTCACAAAAATAGGCCCTTGCAGCTTTTTGGATAGTATTATCGTAATTAATGTACTTCGAATGACTTTTTTGTGGGTTATGGGCTTTCACAAAAGCATTTATTGCGGGCATAAAATATAAAACTCTAAAGAGTGGGTTTGACTAAGGTTGACTGGAGGGTCCTTACCCTTTCTGCTCAGTAATTCCTGTAAAATAATAGTTTCATTTACAGGCGCAATTTATAATGTTGAATTTATGCCAGTTCATCTGATATAAATCATGGTAATAGCATGATCTATTGTATGTCACTTGAGCGAATGCAAATTAAATATCGTTAAATTAAAGAAAAACTGTTAAAATAACATTAGGTTGTAACTAGAGCTGCTGGAATAAAGGAAATGTGGGGTTAAGGATGAAATTTCACTACTGTAGGTCTTGATCTGATACTGGAATGGGTTGCCCAAAGCAAATATACATACACAAATAAATAAATTTAAAAAATGGGAATGTGGAATTATGTACAAAGTTATAAATCCAAGCTAGAGCATTCTTTCATTTAAATTTCTAACGGGTTTTTCTACTGGGTTTTGCTTCCTACAATGTTTAAATGTCTTATTCAGCAATTGGAGAGGAAGTTTCTTGTTTAATTACTTGATTTTTCTTTTGACTCCTAGGTTTTTTTTTGTTTTTTCCAGGAGCCCTTTCAACAATGCTATTGTTTATTCACTTCTCTAGACCCCAGCAACTCCCTGTTAACAGGCCCAGAGAGCATAGGGGGTTAGTTGGTTAGGCAGATGCTATTGATTCTTTTCATTGCTTCTACAGTGATATGTTGTAAGGCCAAATCAGTAGAGCTGATTACAGCTTCAATTCTTGAATGTGGTTCTGGAAAGCCTGGGTCAGGTCATTAATAAACAGAGGTCATTAAAATGCATCTACCAGACAAATTTACTCCTTCCCACAAATCAGAATTCTCTGATATTTAATGACAAAAGTTGGTTTGAAATGTTCAAAACCAAACAGAACCATTGTACTAAAATAAATATGGGGTGGTGGGTGGAGGAAAGAGAACCAAAGAAAGAGGTAGTGTGTGTGTGGGGGGGGGGGTGGGCAGGATGGCACAGAGAGGGAGGGGGGAGAGGCAATACTCTCTCCTCCTTACTTAAAAAAATACACATTACAAGCCATAACATCAATGGATCACACTTGGTAAGGAATAAGTTGGGATTTTGATGTGTGTGTGTGTGTGTGTTCTGTTTCACATGTGACCTAGCGCATTGTCAGAACTCAATAAATGTTGATGGATGACAGGGTGACATACCCATTATAACATCAATTAATTTGCTGTCAAGAAAAAGTGGGTCCTTCAAATTATCCAGCCATAATTGCCTTGGCTTTGCTAACTCCCCGCCCATAACAGGTTATATAAGTAGTTATCAACACATATGCCTCAGAAATATTCCATAAAAGGCTGCATTTCCACTCCCCCCACATGCTGCAATAATTTATTATGGTGACTGGTTATCTGTTAAGATGTGAATATGTGGTCATCCTGAGAGACCAAGGAAGTAGGTGGGAGTTGTAAAAAAGAACACTTGCAGTAGTGCCGGATAAACTGGGTTTGAAGATGAACTGTAAACATTTATTAAGCACTTACATGTCAGGTGTATGCTAACCAGGGCCAGGCCTAAGGGAAGGAAAGTGAGGCACTCACTGCGGGTACAAAATTTGGGGGGGGGGCACATCAAAAAACTTGGTAGGTAATCAAGATAACACATATGTTAATGTAACGTTTTAAAAAATCAAAAATAACATAAAAATGTCAAAATTTGAAATAAAGACAGTGCTGTGTGGAGCCATACTGGAACCTGAGGCAAAGAAGGAAAATGTGTATTTCCCATATGCAGGCTTGTATGTATTTTTTTAATTGTTAGTTTTTTTCCCCAGAACAATAAAGAAGCTGAAAAAATACTGAAAATTGACAAGTAGGTGTATTAAAACCCATAACATTACTTTTAAGTTTAAATATTTTGTTTTTATCCCAAACAGAATTATTTCATTTTTCTCATTGAGTGGAAGCAAAATCATCATCAACATTTTCAAAATCCAATTCTGAAAAAAGTTAACCGCTAAAAAACACATAAAAGCATGCATATGAGAATATATATTACCTGTTTTGCCTCAGGTTTCAGCATGGATTCAGAGTTGTTACTGATCCCACTTTCATTTAAAATTTCAATATTTTGTTCATCATAGATTTTTTTTCCCCTTAATTTTTTTTTTTTTTTTTTAAATATTGTGGATTTCCCTTGTGGCTCAGTGGGTTAAGGATCTGGCATTGTCACTGCTGTGGCTCCGGTTACAGCTGTGGCTGGAGTTCATTCTCTGGTACTTCCCCATGCCTTGAGGGTGGCCAAAAAAATGTTGCATCAAAACATAATTCATCATGATGTACTGAGTTTTTTGGTGTCCCCTTAAATTCAATGCCCAAGGCAAGTTGCCTCACCCAGCTCTCCTAGTCTCAGAATATGAAGAGTCTGACTTCACATTATTCATTTAAAGTATACCCATGAGGCAGACCTTGTTATTATGACTATTTTGTAGTTGAGGAAGCTGAGCGGTGGGGACCTTTCTGTTCTCCCCTCCCCCACCCCTTAGGCCAGTTCCCTGGTATTCCAAATGCTGACTGCAGGTCCTGGGGACTCTGCCCCAGGGCCTTCTCTGGCCCCCAGGGAATGGCCCATCAAGAGTGGTGCAGGCTGAGAATGAACAGCCCCTCCCAGCCTCCTTCCTTGATAGGTGGGGCGTCCTGAGGCTCACCTCCTGGAGGGCCCAGCAGGATTGTGGCCAGCTGCCTCCAGCAGTAAGCTGCTCCTGGATGGCTTTCCATATTGGGCTCCCCCCCTTTCCAGTCTTGCTTTCTGCGTCCCAACCCAACTAACTGATCACCTCCCAAATAAACTACTTGCCCTCAAAACCGGTCTCAGAGTTAGTTTTGGGAAGTCCAACTGGAGACGCTGAAGCACAGAGATGTTGGTCACGTAACTCATGAGGTTACACATTTAAGAGGAGGTGGGAAAGCAGGAATTCACACCAAGGGAGGCAATCTCTAGAGTGTGTTCCTACCCATGCTCTGCCAACACTCTGTCCAACTCTGGCCTGTTGGCCAAATTTAGCTTACTACCTCCCTCTGGCTATGAGCTATGAATTGTTTTTACTTTTTAAGGTGGTCAAAAAATAATAGTAAAAAAAGAATTATATGTTTTGACACGTGAAAATGATACGAAATTGAATTGTCACTGTCTACAAATAAAGTTTTATTGGCACATAGCCACGCCCCTTCATTTACATATCACCTGTGGATACCCTCCAGCTAGGATCTCAGAATTGAGCAGCTGTTACAGAGACTGAATGGCCTGCAAAGCCAACAATATTTACAAACCTTTACAGAACAAGTTTGTTGAGTCCTGTTCTACTGCCTTTCTATTTCAGCTTATTAGGGGGGTGGCTTTAAGTAAATTCCTTTATTCACTTCTCTGAGCCTCAGATTTTGTAAATATAAGATGGGATAAATAATTGCTTCCTTCTAGTACTTGTGAAGATTTAACATTTGAGGTAATATCTGCAAAGCTCCTAGCACACATATAAACCTAATTTCCATTTCTACCAAAGTAAATTTTAAGAAAATATTGTTATCTAAATTGTCCCTTGGCCTATGAAAGCCCTATTTAGTAACCGGCAGATTCTTCTAGTGGGTTGGTTTAGGATAGTATTTACATTCGATAGCTAATGGTGGGCCTAATTGCCTGTTAGCTGCAGATTTCTTTAAAGTTGGGCAAGACATGGGAAAGCAGAGAAAACAAATGCATAAAAACAAAGCAGCATGGAAAATGTCAGGGGTAGTATGTGAGAAACTGGAATCAATATTCAAAAATGCATGCATGTCTCAATTTTTCTTTGTTACTGTGTCACTGTTTTGAAAAGTCTAAATTATGCTTGCAAAAACTTAACATATGCATACATATGTATGAAAGTATACAACTTAGCAGGGATGAGACAGACACGCACAATGGTAGGTTTTGCTTAGAATAAGAGACAGAAGTAGTAAAATTCATTTCCTTACACAAGCGGAGAGGTGGGTCACTGCAGCAGACCCTTCTCAGGGACATATAAATAGACAGATGGGAAACTTAAAGGGTGCTTCCACCTTTCCCTTAAATCTGTCTCCCGATCCTTACTCCTGGAGTCCAGGCTACCTTCTCCTGGCTCATTCATGGGTTCACAATCTGGTCTCCTTCTCCCCAGTGGTTTTCAACTGGGGCGATTTTTACCTCCCAGGGATTTTGTTCTGTTTTGTTTTTTGGTCATAACCAGGATACCACTGATACCTAATGGGTACAGGTCAGGGATGGTGATAAAATTTTACAGTGCATAGGACTTCCCCTCCCCAGTAAAGAATTCTTTAGCCCCAAGTGTCAATAGTGCTGAGGATCCCTGGCCCAGAGGGATGTTTCCTTTCTAAAATATAAATCTGATCATGTCACTTCCTCGCTTAAGACCCTTTATAATGTCCTCCTTGCTTGAAGGATAAGCAAATCTCCCTCACCTGTTTTCTGCCTACCGTTCCCCTCATCTATTTCCTGACTTTATAAATGCACCATGTCCTTGTTCACCTACAGACTTTGCACAAGCTGTTTCCAAAAGCAGAGTCACTTTTGCACAACCTTCTTCACCTTTTCCTGACTCCTACGCGTGAGTGGTATCAAGTATTAGGGTGAGCTCTCCTCGATGACAGCTACCATGTCTCCAGTCTCCAACATCATCCTTTTCTAGGGCTGCATTTATGGCATATGGAAGTTCCCAGGCTAGGGACTGAACTGGAGCTGCAGCTGAGGCCTACGCCACAGCCACAGCAATACCAGATCTGCTGTAGCCCGTGGCAATGCTGGATCCTTAACCCACTGAGTGAGGCCTGGGGTTGGACCCATACTCTTAAGGATACCAGTTAGGTTTGTAACGTGCTGAGTCATCCTTAAATACCTTTGATTGTAATTGCTTGATTAAATAATTTGTGTTCCTACTTAGACTGGAGGCTCTTCCAGGATGGGGATGGTGTCTATTTTTCTCACTGTTACATGTGCAGTGTCCGGCACACAAAAGGCTCTTAGTAAATATTAATTGATGAATGGAGCACTTGTGCTAGTTTGTTTACATGAAATAATCTATTTAGAATGTTGTTAAGACGTTTACAAGTACAGTTGTGATAATTCATACTTCTGGGTTGTGATAATACTGATGTGCATGTAATTATACCCACTGAAAAATGAAGAAAGGAAGTAGAAATCCAAAAAAGTGGAACTGAAGCAATAGAAATTAATAGGCACTCTAGATCCTTTGGCAAGGATGGAGGAATACTGGTTAATCAGTTCTAAAAACAAATGAATTAAATAGATAATGGGCAGTCACTGTCAAGATCTGCAAAGAGTCTAAGATTTTACTTTGCTTGCCAGCCACAATTACATGGATACTGGCAGAAGACACAAGACTCCTGGGTCAGAGACAAAAGAGCTTGTTATTTGCAGCACAGTAGGAGGTGTGAACTTCATGTGTCTATATCCCTTGCCTGCAAGTCCTGTGTGGGCACTGTGGAGTAGCCTCGGTAGGTTTTATGCATGCAGCAGGTTTATGTTACAGCTGAGGGTCCCCAAATTTAAGAAACCTCCAATATTACCAAGGGGCTACTGGCAAATCTGCCCAAACTTTGCTTTAGAAGGAGGCATTACCTTTATTCCCCAGGACTGGAAACAAATCTGCTTTTTGCCCCAGAGGAAGAAAATCTACTTTTCAAGGCTGAATGCAAACATCCTTGAGAAGATAGTCAGGGACAAAACCTGTCACTAGGCATGTAGAAATGCCATGGAGAGCTGTCACCTCCCACTCAGAGTCACCACGATGCACTGAACTGTTAATGCTTTTAGAATGAGCTTCACATCAGCTCCGTTTCTACCCTTGGAAGTCTGAGGTAACGTTTTCTTGCATACTCATTTACATGCAAGGCAGATGGGATAAAGAGAAAATGTAGAAACATGCCTGGGTCTTTCTGTATTTGAATTATTCTCCTATATGTATAGAGAGAACTTTCTGGCAAACATTCAACAATGCATTTCTCTGGGAATGGCACCAGCCACCAAACCGTGTCCTGCTGATTCCATCTTCCAAGTGTTTCTTGATTTCATCCATTCGTCTTCACCTCCATTGCTGCCATCTTGTTTCAGGCTGCATTTTCTCTCCCGGGGGTTAGAGCAGTGGCTTCCTGAGGGGTTCTCCCTTTGCAGCCACTGCCTAATTAGCCCCTGCAAGCCCAGTTTCCTCACCTCTAAAATGGACAAATCAACCTTCCTACCCCACAGAATCTTAGGGGTAATGACATGGAATGGGGCAAGTCAGCCTGACAAGTCCTGAGGCCCAACTAATGCCAGCTGTCATGATTTACTACCTCTGTACGCACAGGCCCCGAATTTCTACTCTCTAACTTTGATTTCTTACAACTAACATGTACTCTGAGGCAAAAATCTTCAAAGTGAAATCACTCCTTATGAATGGAATCAAGTAGAGCCAAAGCATTTTGGGCTGAAAGCTCCTAAGCAAGGAAAAGGTTTTGAAATTGGAAGAAAGAATAAAATAGATCAGTTGATGCTTATCCTTCGAGGAAATAGAATTTGAACTATTTTCCTATTGTAAAACTACTCCATCTCACTGGGAATGTACATTTGCTAAGCGCATCAGAATTTTAAAAAAAGATCTGAAAGCTCTTCTCTATTCTGTGATTAATTGAACACGCTTGGGCCAATACAGGAGGAATAAAATTACCACATCACTATATGTATGTGAGATAAAATATACGATTAAAAATATTTATTATACTGATGTGGAAAAGAATAATATGTTAAACAGATAAGCATGTAATAATGCATATTTTCCCCATAAAATTTAATTTATCGCTTGGGCCGGGCATAAACTTTCCTCTTGAACAACTTGCTTTCCAACTATAGATTGCTGAGCTAAACTGCTTAGTTTTACAGCAAATTGATCACTACTGTAATATTTCAGGAGCAAAATGATCCTCACCAGTCAGTTTGATTTCAAAGGCCAAAATTTATGGTTTTGTTCCTGATTTAGTGATAAGATTTTTTAACATATTGAGCATTTTATCACCCTCTATCAGGACATGGAGTTGAACTTACAAATGAAAAAAAAAAAAACCCAACAAAAAGGGACCATAAATAATATACTACAGAATGACAGAAAAGTTTAATATTCCCTTTGGATCAGTGGGAAATTACTCAGATTTCTGTCCTTGTAAACATATGCCCTGGTCTCTATGGAAAACATGTTATACAATCTCGATGCTCCGGAAAAGCAGTCATAGACAAAGCTGGAACTCTAAACCACAAGGACCCTGCTAAAGCATAAAGGAAACTTTATTACATGTATGCTCCCCCGTGTCTCGACTTTATTCAATGTCGATAAAACGTAGTTATTGGACACTTCTGATATGTTGAAAATAGGTGCAGACATTTAATGATGGGAAAGTTCATGACTCAGTAAAGATTACTCCCTTGATGGTAGCTTAGGACAGAAACCTATAAAATCAAATTATGATAATCATTGAAGTCAGGAGAAAAAAGGAGGCCCACTGAGCTCTATTTACCGAATTTTTGACTTCATTATATCCCATCTACCTTGCAGGCACAGGGACCAGATTTTTGAGAAGCTCAATAGATCTGCAAAGTAAAACTTTTTGTAATTACTACAGTGACTTTTGCAGGAAAGACTTAAGTTTGTAAGGGAATAGACTGGTGCCAGATGAAACACGCAATAATAGAGAAGAAAAACAATCTTCTTGTACTACAATCTATTCACAGGTATCACAAATTTACCTTTTGAAGAGTTAGTTTGACATTAAACCAGGGAAAATAGGTGTGGTTGTCTTGGCTTTTACCACTAACAATATTTTTTTCTAACAACATTTCCATCACATAACAGTGTCTACCTGTCCTGTCTAAGAGTTAAACCATTGGTCTGGGGCTTAAATAGGACTTGGAACTGCAATGGTCTATTTTATCACATGTAACTTACGTGTTGAGTCAGCAAGGACAAACACGTTTCTAGGAGACATCAAATCTAGACAGCTGGGGTCTGCAAGTTCTTTATTTTTTAACCTTCACTCAGACCTGTGTTCTAGGGAGAGGGCTGACATTTTCTACTTGTAACATGAAGAATATCTATGCGTTGGATGGTGCCCTTGGCTGAAAAATCTCGATGGTTTTATATGGAATATCAGGCCTTGCTTTGTCAAATTATATGGCTGAAAGCATTAAGAAGATTACTTCTTTTTGGTATGTTTGTTTATATTTACAGAGTTCTTACTATGTGCTTAGTTTTTGGATTTGCTAAACTTTTTTTTTTTAAATCATTCTGTCATTAAGGTATTGCTGCAAAAGCGCAGCAACATACCACGTATTTATTACTCTTGCTTGAGGCTGCCCAGCTAAATGGTCTTTGTCTGGATTGCTCACATAGCTGGGTGTCAGCAGGGGCCACTGGGTGACGGATGACTTGTTTCTGTCCCACGCCTTGCATCCTCTGGCAGGCTGGCCTAGGCGTGTTCTCATGATCACAAGGCCAAGCAGGATATACAAGGTACATTATCACTTCCATCACATTCTATCAGCTAACGCAGGTCACAAAGTCAGCCCAGATATAAGGGATTCTTCCTCTTTAGTGAGAAACACTGTAAAGTGGTCTGGCAAAGAGTGTAGATACAGACATGAAGAAGAATTGGGGCCTATAATTGAATCTACCATATAGCTCATTAATTCATCAGGCTATGAGGTAGGTATTGTTATTATTCCCCATTTGACAACAGAGGAAATTAATGCATGGGGTGCTTTAGTAAACAATAAAAAGTCCCCAGCTGGACATGGAGACAGTCTGCGCTCTTGCTGCTGTACTAGACAGTCTGATTGCAACACACGCAAAACGTGTAGTTCATCGACTTGGGCTTTTGCAAATCTCACATCCCTATGGAGGAGTGAGTATAAACTTTAGTTTGCAAAGTAACCTGCACAAGAGAACAGTAGTCTCTAAACTTCAGTCTAATTGTTAACTTGGAGCTCCCATTCTGCTGAGCTGGCAGAAAAATGAAACCAAGTTCTTCCTGGAGATGCCCTTCTGTCATGACATTTGTCATTGGTTCTGGCTGCTGAGCCTGTGTTCCCTCAAGTCTAAGGAGCCCTCCTGTTTAGAAAGCTGAGCTCACCTCCCATTTCTGATGATGGAATAGCACCAGAAATGTGTTCTCCCAGCCTCCTTGGAAGTTCCAGATTCTCTTGAGAAGCTTGTGACAGGAAAAAGCAGAGATTACACAGAATCCATTCTGGCAATAGACGGTAGCAATTGAAGTGGTCACATCGGGCCAGAGGGAGCTGTTCTGAGGTGGGTGTCTGTGCTCAATGCTGGCCATGGGGATGTCATCTTGGGACCAGCCTCACAGCTCAGTTTTGGGCATTGTTCTGCCTGCAAAGCTGTCCTTCAGAGCTCCTGGGAGATTCTGTGAGCTACTAAACAGAATTTTAAAACTTCCTCTTTCTCCTACTGAACTTAATTAGAATTAGCTTTTGTTGCTTGCAACCAAGAGTCCTGATGGTTCCTGGTTTGTGCCATAGTTCTGGGGCCTTGCACTGGACATCAGAGGTAGGTCCCTTGATTTACTGCTGGTTTGGATCACGTAGGTTCCTGCAGGCATGTCCACTGCCCAATGTGCCTGACAAGGCCAGTAGCTTCCCGCCACCTCTCTGGCATGTTTGAAAAGAAGAGATATTGGGGAAGATGCTTACGGCCCCATCTGCCTGGACGTGCTGTGTGGTCATTCGATTTTCAGCACTTGCTGCCTCTCTACTGGGGCTGTACGGAGTTAAGTCCAGGCCTTCCACCTCTGAGCCCATGTGCCACCTTCCTTTTCTTCTTTGCTTAAAGTCATCTTCTCCAGCTTGGAAGGATTCTTCTTCTCTTACGGGGAAAGCCACTTTTCCTACACATTTTGTCCAATACCCTTTGGGTCTGTTTTCAAACCTTCTCTCTCCCTCTCTTTTAAAAGCCACATTTGTTAATCGCAGAGTTTGGGGGGAAAGATAACCAAAAAGCCTCCAGACCAACGCGTATTCTGCCCTGAGCTACCGAACGCAGATCTGAAAACCCGATGTGGGGTGGGGCACGTGGGGAGAAAACTCTCCTTTTCCATAGGGACTATCTTCCAGGAGGAGTGGACAGAGGGTCCCTGTGGCAGAACAGCATCCGAACTGCCCGGCATCGGTTTGGTCTACATTCCTCCTCCTGCTCCACAGAACCGAGGTTCGCGCTGAACCAAACTGGCACCGGCAAAGCCCATTAGCAATTCCCAGGGAATAAAAATGGAATCTGGGTAATAAAAATCTAACCTTTTTGGTTTCCTTTTCCTCCACGCCTCCACTGGTGTCACTGGCTCAGGGGCTGCCGCGTGCAGGGGCCTCGCACCCCGCCCTTCGCAGACGGGAGGTCCCAGCGCGAGGTTGTGGTGTCCGCCCTCGGCTGCGGGGCGTGTGCAGAGAGGCGGCTCACGACACTCAACTCAAGATGGCGGCGGCCGCCGTGTGCACAGAGGCTGCGCGGCACTGCGGCCTCCAGCCCCCGGCTGCCGGGCGGCGCCCTCGCGAGAACTCTGCCTCCACGCCGCCGCAGTAACGAGATCGCGCTGAATCAACTTCGTGGGCAGCCAGCCCCGGAGCGCGTGCTCTGCAGCCCAAGCGCGCACCTCTCTGTTCTTGGCTGTAAGAATGAGGCTTTCCTTTGCTTTTGAGCCCAGCTCTTTCTTTTGGTGCCAGTGACAGTGGGCATGAGGACCTTTGTTGGGGAACCGACTCCTGAGGGTCCTAACAAAACCAGGTAACACGCCTCCAATATCTGCTTGCGTCCATATCGTTGCGCAGTTATTTTCTCTGTCTGACGTTTTCCTAATTCTTGGAGACCCTGACGTGTCCCTGTTTTCCTAATTCTTGGAGACCACATCCTCGCAACCCTCGGGAAGAAATGGAGATGGTGTGGGAAGACAGTCGGTCTTTGGTGACATATTGTAATTAGACTTACCTTGGAGATCTCTTTGAAATGGGTAGACACATCCAATAACTGTCGGTGTTAACTGGTACTAACATGGTGTAGTTGGTCAACTATACTTCAAAAACGAACAAACTCATGGAAAAAGAGATCAAGAATTCCCGTTGTGGCTCCGTATGTGGGTTTGATCCCTGGCCTTGCTCAGTGGCTTAAGGATACAGTGTTGCCCCAATGTGTGGTGTAGGTTGCAGATGCAGCCTAGATCTGGAGTTGCTGTGACTGTGACGTAGGCCTACAGTTGCAGCTCCAGCTCAGCTCCTAGCCACAGGAGCAGCCATTAAAAAAAAAAAAAAAAAAAAAAAAGAAAAAGATCATATTTGTGGTTACCAGGAATGGGGGTGATGGAGGGGACATTGGATGAAGGCAGTCAAAAAGCACAAACTTCTAGTTGTAAGATGAATAGGTGCTAGGGATGTAATGTAATAAATATAATTAACACTGCTGTGTGTTATATATGAAAATTGTTAAGGAGGTATAATTCTAAGAGTTTTCATCACAAGGAAGAATACTTTTATTCTATTTCTTTAATTTCGTGTCTAGATGAGACGATGGATGTTCACTAAACTTACTGGGGTCATCATTTCATGATGTATGTACATCAAATCATTATGCTGTCTACCTTAAACTTGAACTTACTGTATGTCCATTATATCTCAATAAACCTGAAAGGGGGAAAAAAATAGAAGAAGAAATGAAGGAAGAAGTCCGTATTGTCAGGCATAGGTACTATTTGGATAAGTGTTTAAACAAGTAGTTTGACCATTGAGGACAAACGTATATAGCTAAAGCTCTTATTTTATGGAGGCTTATGTTTTGATGCTTGAGCTTCTTGGGCTCTGGGTGTTTCCATACCTCTCTTGTTCAAGGAGAAGTCACTTTTCCTGAGCCTTTACTTCCCTGGCCTCTGGGTTCTTGTCAGCCTCACTTGTTCTCTGATTTAATAAACAGGAAAGAGTGCAGAGGAGAAATTTCCAAGTGCCCAGGAATAAATGGAATGACAATTTTAATGTCATTTTAAATATTTAAGTGGGCTAGAAAGTACCTATGGGGATTTTGTCTTCTTGTGCTCTCTCTCCTTTCACTTTCATCTTGAAATGGTAATTTTCAAGGATGTCTTCATTCTTTCAAGGACATTTATTGAGAATTTACCATGTGTAAGACATTATGCTAAGCAGTGGCTTTATGTATATAATAGAACATTAAACAAGTTAGGAATAATGGGGTGTAAACATAAAGCAATTTTATTTCGTCTCCCACTATCGCTGAAAACTTTATTGCACTGGGAGGGGTTTTCCTCTGTGCTGCTAGATGATTGTTTTTTTGATCACTCATTTTAATAGAAGTTTCTATAGTTATTCTAAGTTACTAAACACAGTCTTAGTCCAGAACTTAGAATGCTCTGCACCACGTAATAAAACAGTTTCTGAACTTGGCTTACCTTGAAATCTCCATCCCTGACACATGTTCTCCAGGAAATCCTCCGTCTAGTAAATATGGATGTGGCCACCTTCTTTCTCCCTTCACTCCACAGGCACAAGTCTCTTCAAAGAGATTTCTGACCCTCTTGTTCCGAGAGTGGGGCTGGAGGAGAGGTTGGGAGAGCAGGACATCTCCACTTTGTCGATGCTGCTGTGAAATGCCTCCACGGTCTCTGACTCTGTAGGAGGTTTGAACTGACTCTTTTCCCTCTGAGCCTTGTCCTGGGTTCTGTGGGGATTCTTCTCCCATTGTTGGAAACTTGCCTGAGAACCCTTCTTTTTTTTCTTTTTCTTTCTTTCTTTTCTTTAGGGCCGCACCCACTGCATATGGAGGTTCCCAGGCTAGGGGTCCAATTGGAGTTATAGTTGCCGTCCACAGCCACAGTCACAGCCACATCAGATCTGAGCCACGTCTGCAGTGCACACCACAGCTCATGGCAACGCTAGATCCTTAACCCACTGAGCAAGGCCAGGGATCGAACCTGCAACCTCGTGGTTCCTAGTCGGATTTGTTTCCGCTGCGGCCAGTGGGAACTCCAAGAGAACCTTTCTGTTTTTCTTCTCTTTTGTCTTGCTTGGCGGTTAAAGATTTGCCTTGATGATGCTCTCCCTATCCAAGATCCAGATCCTCCAGTCTTTGCTCAGAGGGTGTGCAGGTACCTGGGATTATTGGGTCTCACTCTTTCTACCTGGTGGCCTGGTGGCACTGGGTCTCTTACTTTCTGCTCTGAGGTCCTGGAGACAAAATCCCATCAGTAATGAGTTCTCTCTCGCAGTTTCAGGATTCAAGTCCTTTACTCCCTCCCCAGTCTGAGCCACTTACTTGTCTGGTCTGTCCCATTCTCCTCCTTTCCTGCTATTCAAGTCTGACCCCCATTTATCAAGAGACAGCCCCTCCCCCCCGGACACATGCATCTAAATCTTTCTGTCTCAGAGTTAGTCTTGTGGCTTCTTTGAGTCTTTGTAAAGGCTTTGGTTTGGGAGAAAATGTTCCTTGGCATGCCAGTGGGAGGTCAGCGGGTGAGGGAGCGAGGCTGAAATAATGCAGAACAATTGTTCGAGAACTACTCCTGCCACAGGCCTTGATTAAAGGGTCATCAAAGGTTTTTCTAAGAGGTGTCATTTTTGCTGGTACTGAAGGATCAGTTTGTCTCCAAGGTAAAATAAAGAAAATGGATGTTCTTGACAGAAAGACTAGGGCACCAAAGGGAAGGTTTCTGAAAATACATAAACCGTTTGTGCAAATGGCTTCAGCTTTAGAAAGCGTGGTTAGCAAGATGGTTAATGGAGAAGCACTAGGTGTGTCAAGCGAAGGGCCTTGGCATTGACCCAGTGGTCCCCAGGAATGCTTGAGGATGTTGTACATGGGGAAGTGATGTGTTTTAGAAAGACAGTGACACCTAGGGAAAAACTAACAACAGACATGAAAGATATCTCTGGAGAAAATTACAAAGCACGAGTGCTCTTCGTTGGTCTAATTTTCATATCTATTTTTTCTCTTGGTTACTTTTCTGCTAGATACGGAAAGATGAGGAATGGAAATAAAAACAATTTAAATGTTCCTTCCTCCCTTCCCTGCTCCTCTTCAGTGAGTTGTTGAAAAGTTGAAATGAAACAAAAGAAATAGAAGTAAGTGGGAAAAAGGTGCCAAGGAGGATTCATACTTGTATATTGACTTGTAAAAAAATGAACAAATTCATAAATAGATAGTTCATGTGGTGGTGCCGGTATACACGAGGAACGAATTTAACAGGACATACACCAAACTGTGGGTGTTAGTGTTTTGGTGTATTTTCAGGTATTATAACTGAAACACAATGTTTTCAAAAACAGTAAGTGTGCAGTACTTTTGGAACCAGAAAAAAGTGGACACACACACACACACACCCTATGAAGATGTCACACTTAAAAATAACATCCTGGAGTTCTCGTTGTGGCTCAGTAGGTTAAGAAGCTGACATTGTCTCTGTGAGGATGCGGGTTTGATCCCTGGCCTTGCTCAGTAGGTTAAGGATCCAGCATTGCGCCTAGCTGCAGTGGAGGTCACAGATGTGGTTTGGATCCAGCATTGCTGTGGCTGTGGTGTAGGCTGGCAGCTGCAGCTCTGATTTGATTCCTGGCCTGGGAACTTCCATAAGATGCAGGTATGGCTGTAAAAAGAAAAAAACCCCAAACACCCAAAGACCTAAGGGGCTCTCATGGCCTTAGATTCCACCCCTCTCCATCTCTGCCCTAATTTCCTTCCTTTCTTCCTCTTGTTCACTCCCTGCAATGCAGTGGCCTCCTTGTGCCATCTTGATCAGGCCGTGCACATTTCTGCTTCGCAGTCTGGCGTTTGTCTGCATTTGTGGCCGCAGGTATTTACATGAGTTTATCTTCCACTCCAGTTGGGTCTCTCTCAAACGCCACTGCTTCAGAAAGGTCTTTCCAAAAGTCCTCATCTTGTAACCCTGCTGTATATATTTCTTCACTGCACTTACCCACTGCGTTGTATCATGTCTGTTGTCTGTCTGTCTGTCTATCTATCTATCTGTCTATCTATCTACCCACCTTCTATATATCTCAATCTATCGACATAACCTTTGTGACAACTTTTTCCGGAATATTCTCTGACACATACGAACTCACTATCTTTTGAATAAACAAGTAAATAGATATAAATATATAGAAATCATTTGCTTGTAAACAGACGACAATTGTACTTTTGTGTAATAAGGGTTGTGTTGTGGAAAATATTTGAGATTCTATAGACCCAACCTATCAGAGTTCAAGAATTTCAAACATTCTTCTTCTGAAACCTTTCTTCCTACAGGACAGAGTTTCTCAACCACAGAACTACTGAAATTTCGGGAAGAACAGTTTTTTGTTTTGAAAGGTGTTCTGTGCCTTGTAGGATGTTTAATAGCATCCCTGGCTTCTACTAATCAGATTCCGGTAACTCCTCCCTCCCTGCCCTCTTACCAGTGGTGACATCCCCACATACCTCCAGACATTGCCCATTGTCCTCTAGGGGTCAAATCCTTCCCCTTTCACTCATTGAGAACCACTGCTATGGGGGAAATACAGAGTCGAATACTTCTTCATTGTTCTAAAAATACGCAGAGCATCATATTGAGGTAGACAGGGTAAGTTTGCATCCACTGCTATGCTATTAGGAGGGAATGAGCTGAGAATTCTG
The DNA here is from genome assembly GCF_054392235.1 of Sus scrofa. Taxonomy (NCBI): domain Eukaryota; kingdom Metazoa; phylum Chordata; class Mammalia; order Artiodactyla; family Suidae; genus Sus; species Sus scrofa. The sequence goes on from NC_139399.1 coordinate 61,264,567, forward strand.
TCATGGATTCTTATACTTTAATGAGTTACTCAGGTCTCAGCACCTCTCTACATTTTGGTTTTCTTGTTTAGTATAACTGCAATCCAATTTAATCTGCATATAAACACATCCATTGCTTATTAAAATCAACATATTATAAACATCAGGCTGAATGCTTTCTTGAAGAAGCAAGCTAAAAAAATTCATGCATATTAATATCAAAGATAAGCCAATTATTATATGGAGTAGTAAATAAAAAACAATATGATTAATCTAAAACTGGGAGCTTCATAAAGTAAAATATATGATATTAAGATTAGACTGTTTTAGAAACAATATTATGAATCCTTGCATTTTACATGTAATTTGTTTAAAATTAATTTCCCAGTGTGCTATCTTATTTTTGTTTCACCTAGACCTACACTAATACGTTTTATGAAACATTGATATTCCTTAAAATCACAACACAGAGAAGAAACCATATCTCTGCTCTTAATTGAGGCAAAACACACTGGGTTAGCTTCACAGATCTCAAGGCCCAGATGTGGTGGAATTCTTGATTACATGCTGGAAGGGGGCAGTGATGCAGCGCAACTGGTTTATTAAACAGTCTACAGTCTTGACTATGTAATAACAACAATAATAATAACCCTTGTAATAAAGGCAGTACAGTCTTTGAGCCCTTACCGTGTGCCAAGTCCTTAGCATTATGACTGCTTAATTCAATCCTTACAACTACCTGCAAGTGTGGTATTATTATTAACCCCAGTTCATCGAAGGGGAAACTGAGAGGGAATCTGCTTACTGTCACATACCCCAGGAAGTGGTGGAGGGGGTCTTTGAGCTCAGACCTGGTAGACTCCCAAAGCTGAGTGGACCCATTCTGCCACTCTCTGTGGAGATAATTAGCAGCTTTATGTTACCTGAATTGCTCTTGTTTGTAGTCAGTAGATGTTCTACACTGATAACCTGTCAGTATGTGTATCCTTAGTCACAATATGTCTTTTTGCAAGGTAAAGTGGACTCTAGCAGAGAAAAATACGCCATGGATACATTAAAATATCTGTTATAAACTTGGGGAGAAGGGCCAGACTGTGAACAGGGAGACATCCAGTGAGAAAGCTGTTGGGAAGGTTTAGACAAGAGACGATGGCAGGCTGGGCTGGGCAGTGGTAGAAGCAAGAACATAAAGGGATGGATTTCAGAGGCCTTGAAGAAGTAGGATTGGCAGGGCTGGGTGGCTGGGATGTTGGCAGTGAGGATGAGGGGGAAGAGAAGAATGGTGCTAGTTATCTTTGTGGTCTTGGGAAGAAGCCCCCCTTCGCTGAGCTGGTGGGATGGTGGGTTCTCGTTGTCTCATGCTGGGGTGCAGAGCTTGCAGGACTGAGGAGTGAGGATGTTCTTCAGGTGCTTGGTCTCTGCTAGGCTGCTTTTCACTTTCCTCCTTGAATTGTAGATGCTCCTACACTTTTTTTTTTTTTTTCCTTTTAGGCCCAAACCTGCAGATACGGAAGTTCCCAGGCTAGGGGTTAAATCAGAGCTGTAGCTGCCGGCCACAGCCACAGCAGTGTGGGATCCAAGCCACGTCTGTGACCTACACAACAGCTCACAGCAATGTCGGATCTTCCCACTGAGCGAGGCCAGGGATTGAGCAAGGCCGCATCTTCATGGATACTGGTTGGGTTGGTAACCCATTGAGCTGCAGTGGGAACTCCTGCTTCCATAACATTTTAATCTTCTTGATCAGAGTGTTAACTCTTTGAAGACCATGTTAGAGTTTGCTCATCCCTGTCTCCTCTAGAATGCCTGATGTATTGCTGATACTTCAAGAAATAGAAGAAATATGATGCAGCTTTACCTTGGCCTTGCCCCTGTTCTTCCCAGGCTGTGTGCTCTACTTTCCCATTTACAAGCTGCCATTTATTCAGTTCTCTCCAGCTAAAGACCATTGTATCCAAGCCTCAACCCTGAGTTTCATTCCTTCTTATCCTGGTAAGTTCTCACGACTTTCACTTCCTCAGTGAAAACTCCTTCAGAGCTTCCTCTGGGGCTCAATGTACCAATTTTCTCTTTTCAGCCTTTGAAGCGTCTTATTTGTAGCCTTTTCTTTCTACACCAATTTGTATTTTAAGAGCCTCTTCTGGTGCTTAGAACATAGTGGGCAGGTAATACATGCTAGGTGTTCTTATTACATGCTTGTGTCATATGTGTGCCAAAGGGCATGCAGTAAGATGCCTGCCGGGTCCTCCCACATCCTAGCAACGGACCTTGAGAAAGTCACCAGACCTCTTTGAGCATCAGTTTCCTCATCTGGGAAACTGAGTCAGGATAATACCTACCTCATAGAGTAGATATACAGATTAAATGAATTTAAGTAAGTGCAGGGCTTAGAAATTGCCTGGCACATAGAAAGCGTTTTAGAAGTATCAGCTATTATTTTTGTAGTGAAATGAATCAAGAAAGCTGAAATTGAGAAAATTTTTTCCCTTGAAGCACATGAACTGCTTGGTCTGTCTTCATTTTCCCATTTTTGATAGAAATATGGGTATAAGGAATATTATTCATATTTCTTAAATTCACTATAAGGAAAACCACAGCATAAACATGATGATAAGTGGTATCTGAGATTTACCTTCTATGTCAGTACATTAGGGAGTGGTGGCGACTGGGAAGAAATGGAGAGAGGCTCATGCTGCCTAAGGGGGCAGCCACTACCCACGCAAATGTTGTCATGTGGGGATACAGACCTCATGTTATCAGATTGTCAGGTTTTCAAAGAGATGCCAAAATTCTGAAATTTTATATGAAGTCTCCTAATTTTTAGGTATTTGCAGCTAAATAAAATTTAATACCCTCTGCAGTGTGACCACATGAGGGTCAAAACCCACTGAATCTCTAGGCCAGCTTGGCCCCCAGGCCACCAATTTGCAACCTCTGCTTTATCTTACAACTTCCTCTAGGGTTTGAAATGTGGCCTCCCCACGGAACATAGGCAAATGGATGTAAATGGAATGGACTGTTTTTGGTCTCTTTCCCTCTATTTATTTATTTATTTATTTTTAGGGCCGCACCCTTGGCATATGGAAGTTCCCAGGCCAGGGATCGAATTGGAGCTGCAGCTGCTGGCTTACACCTACAGCCACTGCAACGTGGGGGTCTGAGCCACATCTGCAACCTACACCACAGCTCACAGCGACGCGGGATCTTTTAACCCACTGAAAGAGGTCAGAGATAAAACTTGCATCCTCATGGGTACTAGTCGGATTTGTTACCACTGAGCCCAATGGGAACTCCAGAATTGAGTTTTGGTTAAAGAACTCTGGAGCATTTTCCATATGTAAAATTGGCCTTATGATTTTTTTAAAGAAATAATCCAAAGGATATTTTCCATTGTTGTTGTGTATTTTTTTTTTTAATCTTCGTGTGCACATTGGTAACATGCCCTGAATGCAGAAAAGCCATAAACTAGGTCATTTCCTTGGACAAGGAAATTCTCTGAAGCAAAAGCAGCAAAAAATGCGTCATATTTTCTGCTAAAGAAGTACCTACTTTCCCCCCAAAATATGCACACTATTTGATGCAGTTAAAAAACCAAGTTTGATAAAAATGCTAAATTCTTGCAGTTTAAAATACTTAATCACTTTAATTTGAACAGAAATCTTAAATTGATTTTCCTGCAAGAACACAAATCCACTGCTTGGTTTCCCTTCAGACAGCGTTGACCTCTACAAGGAAGACAGTTATTTGTTTTGATTTTTTCTCCTTCCCTTCTGGATGGTTGTGGGGTTTTTTTTCTTTTCATTTTATAGAATTTAGCAATGGGTGAAGTAACCAATGAGAGGTAAAAATATTCCTGAACAGGCTAGGGCAACTGTGGGTATGTAAATAGCTCTTGTAGCCGTCCCCTCAAGTTGCATCATTGGCTTCAGTATTTGACTTTATAATTTGAACTCTCTGCTTATTACTAAATTTAGCTTGTATATGTGTGTCTCTCCCTGAATTCGAGCAAATGGCAGGCTCTGAACATAAAATGCCAAATTATCTATTTCATCTGCGTCAACTTATGTCTCTGTCGGCGCACTGATCTCGTTCAACGTGACCTATCAAGGAAGGCATTCCCACGTCTTTGTCGCTCGTTCCTTCTTGTTCACTGAGAGCTGGTGCTCCCTCTATCTCAAATTGCCTTTTCCTCTCGTCCGCAAATGCGCGCGGCATAGCTATTTCCTTTCTTATTCCCTCTAAACTTTCTTTGTTCCCCTCTCTGTCTTTTATGATTTCGACTGTGTCATCAGAAACTGACTGCTGAGCCTGCCAATTAGCCTTTGTTGGCAGCCAGCCTCAGCCTCCGGTGTGAGCTCGGGACGAGGCGGGCAGGCCCTATTTCGTATGCATTGCTGTGTCCCCACGCGGAGATATGCCATTATTGACACAAGGGCAGTCGATGGGCTCCGATTAGCTGCTGACAAACTTCCTGTTGTGTGTGTGTGGTGGCAGGGGGGTGTGGGGTGGGCTGGTCAGGGCAGGAAAGGGAACCAGGCCCTGAGCACCCCACCAAGAAGCAGATGTAATTTACAAGGGGATCTTTCAACTCTATACTGAAATATCAGTGGTTCTGAAATAGTTTCCAGCATAACATTGTGCACCTCTATTGGTGAGTGCAAAGTGGGGTGGGGGAACAGTGACAGAAATAATCCACATTTTTCTGCCTCTTGGTTCCATCTTCTAGCTCTCCACCATCAACTGGCCTCCCCTCCCCAATGAATGCTTTGGGATGCCCTGCAGGGTGAGGCAGGTGAGGCACTCTCACCTTGGCTGCAGAATTTAAGGGGCATCCCCAAACTTCATCATTAAGATAAGTATTTTAATGGAATATTTAAAAAGTCAAAATGAATGCAAAGAAATCCACAATGAACAAAATACCAAAAAGTTTAAATGAAAACAGGGTCAGTAAAACTGTTGTTTTCCCATGCCTTAGGTTCTAATACGGCTTGACTCCGCAGGACTGTTATTAATTCTGTCTTTGTTTAAAAGTTTGAAAAGTTCATTGTGGATATTTTTACACCCATTTTTATTTCATTTTTTACCCCCTTTTTATAGCTGCACCTGTGGCTTATGGAAGTTCCCAGGTTAGGGGTCGAATTGGCTGTGCCACAGCCATAGCTATGTGGGATCTGAGCTGCATCTGTGACCTACACCATAGCTTGTGGCAACACTGGATCCTTAACCCACTGAGCAAGGCCAGGGATCCAACCTGCATCCTCATGCATACTAGTTGAGTTCTTAACCTGCTGAGCCACAATAGGAACTCTGCATTTTTATTTATTTACTTATAAAATTTTTTTTTTTTTTTTGGTTTTTAGGGCCACACCCATGGCATATGGAGGTTCCCAGGCTAGGGGTCAAATCAGAGCTACAGCTGCCGGCCTACACCACAGCCACAGCAAGGCAGGATCCAAGACACATCTGTGACCTACACCATAGCTTGTGGCAATACCTGATCCTTTTACCCACTGAGTGAGGCCAGGGATCCAACCCGCATTCTCATGAATACTAGCTGAGTTCTTAACCTGCTGAGCCACAACGGGAACTCTTCATTTTTATTTTTTAGCAAGATTGCACTAAGGTGTCATTTATGTTGACTACTGAGTTCTTTCGCTGTGCACCTTAAATCCTGTAGCCATGGTGGGTGGCTCACTTGCCTCACCCTGGTCCCGGCCCTGGGGGTTCTTCACATGGGTTCACATGTCATTCCGCTCCTCTCATGGCCTCCCTCTGGCTAATACCATGGACTCCCACTCACTCAGTGGTACTGTGGCAGCTGCTGGGCAGACACGGGATACAGCTCCTCATTGGCCAAATCTGTCTTGTGGAGGAGCATACTGAGAGACTGGTTCTTAAGGTGCCAAGGTGCTACACTACGTGGAAGGGCCCCATGACACCCCCTGACAGAGCGTCCCAGACAGTCTGCTGGTACCCCCATGTCTTACAGAGTTCCTGTGCCTAAAGCACCTTCAGATTTTACTCACATTTTCCCAGTTTTCCATCAAACCTGGGACGGGAGTCCAGTTTGGTCATGGCCAGGAAATAAATCCAAGAGCTCTAAACAACAACGACATCAGAATCACGTGTTATTTTAGGTGACTAAGTCTTTAGTATGAGGCCAGGGTCACTGTGTTTGAGTGAGATGAGGTGACTTCTCTTCCAGGATGCTCTTCAGGCTCCTTGCGGGTTTTGCTGCCTGTGAAGCAGGCCCACCCAGCACCCTCATCGCCTTCATCACCATCGGTCCACGTTTACTGAGTGCAAAGCACACCACTTCCCATCCAGTCCTCACAAAACCCTGTCTGGTGGGAATGATGATTATTTGCCTTTTGCCCGTGGGGCCCCTGAGGACCCAAGGAGGCGATGCCCTGACACCCTCTTGCTTGGAGGCAGTGGAGCTTGGATTCGAACTCACATCTCCCTCATTCTAGATTGTGACCTCTTAACCTCTCCAGTCTTTCATTTGCCCTGTAGACTTTTGTGGCGCATCAAAAGCCAGGAAGACCTCGTGGAACTTTATGTGCTCTACACATACACACACCCACACCCACATACCCACCCACCCACACACATACACCCCACTGCCAAAATTCTGGTACTCTGCCCTGGTTAATACTGTGGTCCTTGATCATACTGATGATTGAGGCAGAGAAACATCCCTGAGAGAGTTCAGCTCAGTAACAGAATGAAACATCGTATTGCTTAGGTTGTTGGCTGTAAACAACAGAAACTACCTCTGTTTAACTTAGACAAAGCCTAGATTTATTAAGAGAATACTGGCTTCTCGCAGAAGATCAGGAGTGTTGGAGACTCAGCTTCAGAGGCCCCACACATCTGCTTCCAAAGCCCTTAGCCCTGTCTCTTTAACTCTTGGCCTCGTAGTTGTGCGTTTGTGGAACACATACCCTAAATGTGGGCCACCAGGGAAATTCAGGGAGGTGGTAAGTTCCTCTAGTGGACACCTTAACTCGGAAGCACATCTTCTCCTCAAATAATAAAATCTAATGACTCAGAGAGGCTGAATAATTTTCCCATGGTCACAACAACCCTGTACTAATTCCCATTACAGAGGTGGAAATACTGAGATCTACTGAGGTTAAGTAACTTGCCTAAGGACTCAGAGGCAGTAGGTGATAGAACCAGGATTTGAATCCAGACCATCCATCTCCAGACATTAGGCTTATAACCATCTGAAAAATAGAATTTTTTAAACACCAAATCTAAAAATACATTTAGAAACTTTAGAAAGTATAAACATACCTTTAAATTCGTGTCAAAATACATACCCCATGCTGTCTGGCTGAGAGGTGAGTCATCGACCTCTTCATTTAATTCTTACAGTGTTGCTTGAAAAACATTTCCTGTGTATATATCATCCAAGGGGTTTAAAAAAATGTTCATAACTGCTTATATTTACAAGCAGCATTACCTTTTGGGATGTAATTTCTAGAAGTTTACCATCTGTTATGGAAAGGAATTGAGAACTTTAAAAATGTTGCTTAGAATATGGCAATTTAAGTGTATCTGTGAGTTTAGGACAATCATCGGCTTTGGCTTTTGCAACCACCTGATATCCCCGTTTCTCAGGCCTTCCCCGCCAGGAGTAGAACTGGAATGCTGATCCCTCACCTGCATCCTAGCGCTCACCTGCACCGCAGTCCCGCCCACAGCTCTGCAACCCCCTTTCTTCTTCAAGCATTTCTGAGAGTTTCCAGGTGGAGTCTTTTGCAAACATACAGACTATGGGATCACTGTTTACCCAACTTCTGTTTGTGGGAACTACTCCCATGAAGGGACTGAGACAAGAGGATGTGGAGGGTGTTTATTTTCTCCTCTTATTAGTCTCCTTAGATTCCTCCATTCTCTCTCTCCAGCTCCCATCAGGGAGGGACCTGAACAAAACTGGGTCCTTGCAGGTTTCTTCCCCCCTCAACATGAGCATAGATTCTGTCTTATTTAGGGTTCTCCCAGAAGCAGAACTTGAGCTAAAGGTTTAAGAGCAGATCATTTATTGGGGAGGTGGTACCAAGAAATACTGAGAAAGGGGTAAAGAGTGAGACAGGGCAGGAAACTTGCGTCATCAAGACAACTACCATCATGGGCAACTGGAGTTTAATGCCTCCTAGAAAACTCCAGAAGCCAGTGTAGAAAAATGCCTTTCCTTTGCCCCCTGAGAAGGGAGGGAATTAGGGTATTTACATACCAACACGGGCAGTTTTTGGTTGGGGACTGGCTCCAGAGGAGTGTTAATTGCTGGTTCTTCCCATCTGTCATGCCAAAGGCCAATAGGTCTCTAGAGGCCAAGGAAATCTCTCAGGCAATGAAATGGAGCTGCTGCTGGCTTTGAATGTCAGTGTCATTCACTCGATAAGGGCCTGGCCCTCAGTGATGGGTACAGATGCCACAGGGCTGCCCACTTTACTTAATTATCAGAGAGAACTTTGCATATTTCTCTCCAACAGTGGCCTTGACTCAAGAAATTCCATGTTATCCATCTTCCTACCTCAAAGTCAAGAAACCTTTGGAAGAAAATGTTAATGCAAATCTGTTTTGCCAAGAGTAGTGTTTGGTTGATTTTATGGAACCATTTTGGACAAAATGTTTCAAGTTAGTAAAAGGACATGTTCTTGTCCCCTACCTCTCCTGCTCCTCTTGGTAGATACTGCTTAGATCTATTTGTCACGGTTTCTTTACTTCCACGTGACAATAAGAAGATTACATCACACAGTTCTAGGTTTTTTTTGTTTTTGCCTATGTTTTTCTCTTACCTCTGCTGTGACTAGTGTTCCAATTTAGTTTAGTTAGAATTTAGTCTTTAGCGAACCTCTTTTCTTTCTATGGACTATTTATAAGCTGTGTCCAGGAACACACAGAGTTTCTAATAAGCTTTTATTTTTTTTTAGTCAAGATGGTGTGTGCCATTTAGGTTTGGATCTGGTGGGCTAGGATTCATTTCAAAGATCAGGCAAATGGATCATTGTAGCAAATGAAGTTAAATTTTATTCTTTGGAATCATTCTAGTTCTAGTACCTAAACACTGAACATTTACTTAATTTTTTTTTTTTTACTATTGTATTCTGGTCTTTTCTTTCTGTACACTAGATGCTGATAGCACCAGTATCAGTGTAGTCAGTATTAGTGCTGCACTGTTTCCAAATGTTGGGCTCTCTGTTCTGCCCCTTCTGGCGGTGTTACCTGGGGTGGGTTGCTTTACCTCTCATCAGTTTCTTCCTGGATAAAGTGAGCATGATAATAAACCCAACTTACAGATCATTATATTTATTAAACAGACTGAATGTGTATCAAATGCTTAGCCAATGTCTATGACATAGTAAAGCACTTGATCAATGTAAGCTTTTATTACAAAATGACACACACACATATTTTATTTAGATAGAATTGATAGGGTTGACTTGTGTGTCTGCATGCGCATCTAATCTTGAATTATCAGGTGACTAACTTATTGCTTGTGTGCACATATGTGTACCACGGAGTCGGTAAACAAATGCATATACATATAATATCTGGGAGTCATGTTCTCATCCCAATGCCTACGGTCTTAATTTTGAAACGTCAGTTATATCACAGCTTCATGGGTGCACATGGCAGTGTGTCAGAGCGTCCGTTGGCCTTCTCCATCAATCTTGACCTAATTTTATCCTGAGTAGCTCTATTTCCCTGCGTTGGTGTGCGAACGTCTGTGAGTCTTCTCAAGGAAATGAAGTCATAGTAACCTCTGGAGAAGGCAACGGGCCGATTACACTGAACTAAATCTCTTTGGCCCCATCCCCTGTCACCTATATTCACCACTGCAGCAGGAAGGGGAGCGGTTCTCCTGTTTAACTCTCAAGAGGTAGAAGGAAAAACACCTCGAGAATGGGAGTAGCTAACACGGAAGCTCCCCGTGTGCAGGTGCTTCATCGCAAATTCCCGATGCTCCAGTGGAGTCCGAGCCTTTATTCCTGCTGTCCCTAGTTGATGGACAAGGAGACTGGCTGAGTGAACACCCAGTGCTGCTGGAGTCACAGCAGGGCCAGGAAGTCCTGACGGTCAGCTCTCGAGCTTGCCATTTAAGAAAAACAAACCTTGATGTTTGGAATAATTTTAGATTTCCAGAGCAGTTACAGAGATGATAGGAGCCTCCTGTTTTGCCATTGCCTTCTACTGTCTCTTAAGACTAAGATTTTACCAAATCATGTCAACTTCATCGCCAGCTCATCTAGCTTCTTAACTGTAGACCTGGCCTCAGTTAGAGGCTCTGATGACCTAGGTGCAAGGCCCCATCAGGGAATGCAATGCCAAACTTATTCTTTCGTTCAAAAATAGTGATTGAGTGCTTTCTCTGTGCCTCGCATGGAGTTAGGGACCAGATGGTAAGCAGTGCAGTCCTGCTGATTGTCCTTCAGGTGAATCGGTATTGTACACATGCACGCGTGTGCGCACACACACACATACACAGACATGCACACACACTCAGCTGAGTGTAAATCTATAAGGAGCAAAAGCTGAATTGCATCTGGCAGTGGACCGGGACCTGGTCTGTGAGGCGAGGGGCAGGGAAGGGTGGGCCGGAACTCTTTCCCTTAAGAGGTGATGTTTGAGCTGCTAATTTGAAGGGCAAATGGGAACTAAAGGTAAAAGCGTGGGAGAGGAGGCCTGTTACAGCAGACAGAACATCTCCTACACAGACTCTGGCGTCTGCCATCAGCTTTCTTTTAATGAGTTCCTGGCTCAGAAAGGTGAAAAAAATTTCATTTCTTGGAATGCCTAAGCAGGTCCTTTTAATTCTTCAACCCCTTTTGAGGTCTTACCCCCTCTGTGTTTTTCCCCTTGGCCCACTCTCTCCTCCTTGAATTAACCACCCTATCCTGCATCTGAGTCCTGGACATACCCCTGTAGCCTCCCACAAATACCTATTAAAATTATTTTCCTGGAAATATTTATCTCCTCTACTTAGTGGTTGTTCCTTATGGAATATATCTTATTTCTCTTTCATAGCTTCAAGTAATGAGTACATAGCATTTCTTGAGCACTTACTATGCATCAGGCACTTTGCTCAATCTTTTCATGCAATATTTTATTTATTCCTCAGGATGAACCTGTGAAATTGGACTCTTCACCCCCATCATTCATTTAACAAGCGTTTTTTTCTGTAATGCTTGTGTCAGGCTCTACTCTAAAACCGGCTCAAGTCTGGCCCTCTGCCCGTTTATGTAAATAAAGTTTTATTGGAACACAGCCATCCTCACGCATTCACATCTGTATGATGCTACCACAGCAGAGATGATTAGTTGTGTTGGAGACTGTGTGGCCCACAAAAGCTAGATATTTCCTATCTAGCCTCTTATGGAAAAGGTTTGCTAACCCTGGTTCTAGATACTTGGAACACAGGACTGGAAAAAAATAGACAAAAATCTTCTTTGCCCTCCAGGGGCTAACATAGCACTCGTGCCAGAGAATTCTAACTGTCCAGAACTATTCCTGGGCTATAGCTGTGCTACATTCCCTAGCCTTTCTTGTGGTGCGGTGTGGCCGTATGATATTCTAGCCAACAGAATGTTAATAGAGGTAATTTGGGCCACTTCCAGGCCTGGCCCATAAAAATATCTATGTGATCTTCCATGGTTCTTCCTCTTGCAGGGAGATGCCTCTTAAAGATGGCAGCACTCTATCTTCCTGGCCCTGAGTGATAGCAGGGAGCCGAGATTCCTGCTTGCCCAACCACAGTCACGCCCTTCCGGAACCATTCAGCACTGCCGCATCAGCAAGAAATAAGTGCCAATTGTGTTTGAGCCTTTTCATGTTTTTTTTTTTTTTTTTTTTTTTTGCATCAGTTTATGACATCAGCTAGAGTTGCTCCAACGAATGTAGTTCCATTATCATCCTCACTTTACAGCTTTTACCCTCACTTTATCATACCTTGACCCAGGTCATTGTATCTCATCTGAAACCTGGGTCATAGGCACTCAGGGGAACTCCATGATGCTCATCTAGATTCCTTCTTTCTTGGGGCTGTACCATCTCCCGGAGTGTTGCCCTTGTCGCTCTCAAGTCTGGTTCATCGTTGCCACCTGCAGAAGGGGTGCACAGTTTGTACTTACTTTTCACTTCTCCCTTCCACTCATTTCCTCTTGGTGAGTATGGAGTCACATGGCCATGTGAGGCTCAGAAGGAGGCTGGGAAATGCCATCTCCAGCTGGGTGGCCATGGACCTGAGCTGACATGCAAGGACTTCCAGCTTTAAAGGAAGAAAGGAGGATAGCTCCTGGGGATGGGTAGCTGTCTTTCGTACACACAAGGATTGCTCAGAACTTAGGGCCCCAGTGTAAAGTAAGTCACATGTAGCCCCAAATAAGCAGTTTATAAGTAAAAGAAGTTGTATTTAGTTTAGAGGTGAAATATTAATAGGTAGCAGTTATTGAGGGCATGTGTAAGAATCTGGGTTAAGTGTTGCATGTGTATTAGCTCTGAAGTCTCTTAACACCACTTCAAATAAAGTGTTATTTTAATTCACATTTCATAGGTGAGGAAACGGAGGCTTATGGAGGTTAACTGATTTGCATGAGGTTGAAAAGTTAGGAAGAACCCAACTCATAATTCAGTCTTGGAGAGCCAGGCTCCAGCATCTGCTTGCTTGGCTCTCTACACTTCACTGCTTCATCTATGAAATAGAGATAAAAGCCCCCACTTTCTGAGGGTCAAGTGTGAAAAACCCATCTGGAAGAGGACACAAAACAGCTTATTAATTTTTGGTAACTTGTTTAAATTTATCTGGATTTAAATTTAAAAATCTAAATTAGTTATTGTTATTATTATTTGCTTTTTAGGGCCGCATTCCCAGCACATGGACGTTCCCAGGCTAGGAGTCGAATCCGAGCTACAGCTGCCAGCCTACGCCACAGCCACAGCAACTTGGGATCTGAGCTGCATCTGCAGCCTACATCACAGCTCACAACAACGATGGATCCTTAACCCGCTAAAAAAGTTAGCCAAGCTCTGCAGATCAAATCTGCATCCTCATGGATACTAGTCGGATTCGTTACTGCTGAGCCACAACAAGAACTCCTAGAAAAATCTTAATTGAAATTTAAAAAAATCTAACGTTAAATTTAAGATTTACCCAATTATATATATGGTGGTTAAGTCCTTTAATTAAAATTTTTTTTCTAAGAGTCCTTGTAAAATCAAATTTATAAAGGATCAATACTAGACGTTCCTTTTCATCCCTCTGACAATTCCCTGCCCAGATAACACTCACTTCTCTAGAGCAGGGCCTGGCAAACGATGACACATGGGCCATCTCCAGCTGCCCATCACCCTGCCTGTTTCTTTTAGTGAATTTAATTGGGACCCAGACACAACCTTTCCTTCGTATTGTCTATGGCTGCTTTGGTGCTACAAGTCCAGAGGTGAATGGTTGCACCAGAACCTGGATGGCCACGGAATTAGAAATATTCACTATCTGTCTCTGTATGTGAAAAGTTTGCCAAGGATTTCTCATTTGTGGCTCAGTGGGCTAACAGCCCAACTAGTATCCGTGAGCACTCGGGTTCAGTCCCTGGCCTCACTCAGTGGGTTGAGGATCCAGCGTTGCGGTGAGCTGTGGTGTAGGTTGCAGATGTGGCTGAGATCCCACATCTGTGGGATCTGTGGTGTGGTGTAGGCCTGCAGCTGCAGCTCTGATTCGACCCCTAGTCTGGGAACCTCCATATGCCACAGGTGTGACCCTTAAAAGAAAAAAAAGTTAGCCAAGCTCTGTTCTATTGCTGATCAATGTTTGCATTTTTCATCTGTTATTTCAGACTCTTTTCATGTTTTTTTTAGTATATCTGCTTATGTATCTAATTATACAATCTCCACACACACACACACACACACACACACACACACACATGTATGCATATCTCTGTACACACATACACCCACACACATATACACACACATACACATTTTAGTTTAAAGGAGTCATACTTTGTATATTGTTATACATAGTATATCGGAATTTTTTCCGCATCAGTACCTGTGTTCTTTTGAGGGAAGCACATGGAAGCATGCTATGGATGTACATCTCTCACGGCCTTGATGAACATCAAGCTTGTTTCTTGTCTTTGAAAACCCAGTTGTAGCTGCCATTCACTTGTTTTGTAATACGTTGAGTCTTTGTAGCAGGGAGGCCAACTTTATTCCATGTTAGAGTTTCTTGCACACAGTAAACAGGACCAAAAATACATTCTGCATTTCAGATCTTAATTATGCACTTAATTAAAATTCACGTTGTCAGTAAAAGGTAAGGACTGTATTAGATTGTGGTTGTTGGCATCCTGATTAATATACATATAAGATTTAAAATCTGTTGTTACATTATGGTAGATTTTCCAGAAAGAAACATGAGGCTTTAAAATGCATTTCAAAAAAGACAGAAGGAGATATGAACTCAGTGGAAGAAATCCAGCTTATTCCAGAGCAGATGATAGCTATATATAACAAAAAATGGAGCCAAAAGTCACACCTTAATTTGCGTGTTGTTTGAAGCAGGCAGGTTCTCTTTCTTAGAATTAGAACCCAAGCAAAAATGCCAGGTTCAAATTCCAAGATAAAACCTGCTTGCAGTTTTCTATTTTGCAAAACTGAATAACCACGTTTCACCCATCTGAGGGTCAGTGATTGGTGGAAGCACCTGCTTAGTTTCTTCTGAAAGCTTCCCTTCCTCTCTGCAAGTCACATTTTCCAGTGTGAGAACCTCATTTTCCGTTTTTGTGACCCTACAAAGTTTCCCTTTGTTCTGAGACTTATCTGTGGGCTTGATGTGAATTTTCCACTTTGTTTGGTGCGTTTCCATTTATAAGCCGTGTTTTTCTCACCTTCTCTGCTTCACGCTCAGTTTATTTCCCCTAAAGATCAAGAAAATGACTGTGAAAAGTTTGTTCACGTTTTGAAGTGTCCTCGATTCTTCTACTTCTGTTCTCTGGAATATACACACACACACACCCTGCCCCACCCCTGGCACTCTTGGTTTCTTCCTTCTTGTTTTAGCTTTTGGCCACAGTGATTCTTAAAATCTTTACTGTTCTGATTACAAGTATTCCCTTTTCTTGTCATTTTGTCTTCCATTGCTTCTTTGTTCTTTGTTTTCAGCCTCTCTGACCCATTGCTTCTCTGTGATTGTCCCTATACCGTGGATGATTCTGAGGTGCATGTGAAACATCGGAGGCAGAGGAAGCTTGTTTTCTCCGAATACTCACCTTTCTTTCTTAGGAACTGGAACCCCAGGGTTATCTAGGCATGTGTCACTGAGAATAACATGATGTAGCCCAGCTTTTTTGGGGGGGATAAGTGTGACCATTTGAACTGGACAAAGGGATGTATGTAGAAGTGCTCTTTGTCACAATTTAGGGGCATTTTTGTCCAGAGCGGCCCGTGGCTCCTATGCCTGCTGGAATGTGTCTGTGCGTGTTGTGGTAGAGTGGCTCCCTTGGACCTTGACATGGAAGCCATGTGTTGGCCTTAGCAGACCAGATAACCAGAGACAGAGGTTAACATGGGCATCTCAGTAAGGTCAGGAGATAAATGCCAATGCCACCAAAGACCAGAAAATAACTATCAGATACTGGTAGGGAGGAGAGTACAGAGATAGACCAGACTCTGCTTCTCTATGTGTCTATATGCTTATATCTCTTAGTCCTTGGAGGCTGCCCGGGGGGAAGGAAGGAGTTTGTGTGTGTGTGTGTGTGTGTGTGTGTGTACATGCAGAATCCTGAACCGACTGCGTTTAACCCCAAATGATGGCATTTACCTGGAAGTGACCACATTTTCTGCTATTAGGTAGATTGGGGATTTGAGAAATAAAAGAAACCTAAAGAGTTATACAGATTTTAAAAAATATATTTCTTGCACACTCAAATTTGTGTTCTGTGAAATTATATCCACTGTGGGAGTTTGAGCTCAAGTAGGCAACTGGGGATCATTGCTGAGTTTTAAGCACAGCTGTGACACTGTCAGATTTGTGTTTTCTTCCGAAGTCTTTTTTCTAAGAGGCTATGGCCACGTGCTGGTCACGGATCACTTTCATCCCCTCGTGGGGACACTCAGCTGTCCTACATATGTCACTGTATTTTTGCAGAGTCAGATGGTCTTCCCTGAAATATTTTCTATTGTCATCATTTGTGATCTCCACTATAGCCTTGTCTTTATATATCTTCTTCAAAATAGGCTCCTAGTCAATTTTGGGAAGGAGTGTTTAGATTGTCTTGGTCAGATTTAAGACCTGCAACTGGCTTAGTTGCTCAACTGAAGAAAAATGGAAAAAAATAGAGCATGCCTTTCATTTGAGAAATAAAAATTTAAAACATGTTCCCTTTTCATCCATCTTCTTTCAGTTCTGTTTGTTCATAAAGTGGTAATATAATGATATTAAATAATTTTTAAAAATAAGTCAAAAAACCACTCACAGTGACCTCACTCTGGGTCTTGGCTGTTAGTAACAAAAAAAACTGAATTGAAATGCTGAGATGGAGAAAGCACATATGGGCTCAAGTCATGGAAAAATCCCTGGAACAGATCTGGTTTCAGGTAAGGCTGGATCCAGAGACTCCATGAATGTCCATCAGCATTTCTCTGTTTCTCAGTTCTCTTTGCCAGTGTGTGGGCATTGTTCTTGTGCAAGACAACCCTTGGGTGACAAGATGGTCACAAGCAACTGCAACTTCCTGCACCATGATTTCAGCAACCTCAGAAGCAGGAGGTCTTCTTGTTCTTGATATTAAAGAGGAAAAAAAAATCCAAGGAAGTGATTTTCATTGGTCTGCTTGGGCCCATGCTCCTCTCTGAATGAATTACCCAGGCCAAGGCAATGACATGACCTATGTTGGCCAGGTCTGGGGAGTGTGTTTTACTTTAGCTTTGGGTATGGGTTAACCCCAGGGACCACATGGATTAAAGATGATGGGAAGATAATTCTCCCTCTCCTTTCATCCCTGAATTAGAACGTTGCTCCCTGAAGGATACATATATGTTGTGTAGGGAAAAATCAATAGAGAGCCACCACACTGATAACTGCATTCCCCAAACACAATGAGTGCTTCCATTTTCTGTTTCTTTTTGTCTGTGTTCATAAGCAGTATGTGTTTATTTAGTTATAATTTTATTGTGGAATAGGTCAGATGTCAGCAAACTACAGCCCAAAGGCCAAATTTGGCCCATCCCCTGTTGTCGTAAATAAAGTTTTCCTGGCACAGAGCCATGCCCATTCACTCACATATGGTCCACAGATATTTTGAAACCTAAAAACATTTACTACTTGGCCCTTTACAGAAAGATTTTGTCATCCTTGGTATATACCAGAATTGGAATTCTGCACTTTTTCCCTTCATTTAACGGTTTCTTGTGAATAATTTCACATTTTCAGTGTCTTCGTAACTGTTATTGTAAATCTTGGCTATAGAAATATTTCCATTGGGTTGAATGATTCTCCTCTGCTCATCTGGCCCCAGGTAGAGAGTGGTACTGAATATTTCCTGTAGGCATCCACTCCTTTCATGCACATGAGTAAAACGAGGCTCCTTTTAGGCGCTTGCCCCGTGGTCCCCCAAGCTTAACTCTATTGAAGCCCTTGTCAAACTGTGATTATGTTTTCCTTATTTAAAGTATCTCAAGTGCAAGGACAAAGATGCCTTAAGCGTCTTTTTTGTTTGATTGCTTTTTCCTTTTTTAGGGCCACACCTGCGGAAGTTCCTGGGCTAGGGTCAAATCGGAGTTGCGGCTAAGGCCTACACCACAGCCATAGCAACACCAGATCTGAGCCACATATGCAGCCTACACCACAGCTCAAAGTAACACTGGAACCTTAACCCACTGAGGTTTAGGTTCAATCTGAGGCCACGGATTGAAACTGCATCCTCATGTATACTGGTCAGGTTCTTAACCCTCTCAGCCACAACAGGAACTCCTTAAGTGTCTTATTAATATCTAGAACAATGAAAGGCACTCAATTAAGTATTTTATTTACTACCTGTAAATTCAAAACTTCTGCTGTTGGTAGTACAAACCAAATCATCCATTGCCTTATATAAAATTTTCTGTGGTTCTTCCATTGCTCTTAAAATAAGTGTAAAAAATTGTTAGCATGTTGTATAGGTCGTGCATGGTTTGGCCTTGACTTTCTCCAGCCATGGCTTTATGTGCTTCAGCCATGCTGTTCTAGTTTCCATGCCTCCAGTGGCCCATGCTTCTTCCTGCCTCTGGGCCTTTGCACATGCTGTCCAGAGATTATTGCCTACGACAGTAGGCAATTCTTCCTATTGCATATGTATCACATTCTCCCCTTTCATGATTTCACCTAAAAAACCCTTCATACAAGGAATTCATTTATCAAACATTTACATATTACCATGTGCCAGGAACAGTTTTGGAGTCTGAGAACAAGACAAGAGTAAATGAGACAGATGCAGCTCTGACCTCCAGAGCTTCTGTTCAATGAAAGCATCCGACAAATCCATCACTTATAACACAGAGTGACACGTAGATGTGCAGGAACAGAGAAAGAAATGTTGGAGCAGAGATCAGGGTACCTGACTGGCTTGGGGAGCTCGGAGAAGATTCTTAAAGGATGTGGCATTGAAGACGCCTCTGGAAGGATTGGGATTTCTAAGGTAAAGGGGTGGTGGGGGGAAGCCCCAGTGTCGAGAGATGCGGTATGCCGAGAGGATTTCTGAGTTTGTCCAAGAGCCCAGGGATGGTGGGATCCCCCAGGACGCCTGGCCGGGCCCCTGGGTCTCTCTCAGGCGGGAGGAGGTGGGCTGGCCTCCTGGTGTTCTCAGTGCCTCAGCATCCCACTGTGGTTCCCCTTTGCTCTGCCTGCTCTTCTCTGCTTTCCCTACAATCAGATTATTAGGTTACAGGCCAGGATTAGGGTTTGAAATAATATCATGCTTACTTCCTGCCAACTATGACTTAGATCAAGTGTTGGCTAGGTTTTTTCTGTAAAAGGCGAGGGAGTGAATCTTTTAAACTTTGCAGGCTATTCCAGTCTCTGTCTCAAATACTTAACTCTGCCGTTAGAATGAAGCTGTAGACCACATGAAAATGAGTGGCTTGGCAGTGTTCTGTTAAAACTTTATTTAGAAGTGTAGGTTTGGCCAGAGGGTCATAGTTTGCTGACCTCTGACTTAGATGATCAGCAACATCCTTATATATGTCTTGACTTACTATTTGGAAAAAACCCCAAAACTTTTATCAGTATTTTTTATTTTTAAATTAAAACTTTTTTTTTTTTTTTTTACGGCTGCACCTGCAGCATATGGAAATTCCCAGCTAGGGGTTGAATCAGAGCTGCAGCTGACTGTCTGTACCACAGCCACAGCAGCACGGGATCCAGGCTCCCTCTGCGACCTATACCGCAGCTTGTGGCAATGTAGGATCCCTAACCCACTGAGTGAGGCCAGGGATCGAACCTGCATCCTCAGAGACAATATGTCGGGTTCTTAAACTGCTGAGCTATGATGGGAACTCCTACCAGTAGTTTTTAAACTGTGCTCTGCAGTCCTCTGGTGTTTTAGTGGACTCGTGTAAGAGTCTGCGCAGGCGCTGGAATGATGAGGGCCAGGGAGCGGGAAGCCTGACCTCAGGGCAGTGTGCGTGTTCCTGAACATGACCATTTGAGAGGCCGCTCTGCGAAGTCACATTTTCTTTATATGTGGGTGCGTGTAAATGCCTAAGTGTGGTGGTAAAGAAATGGTGAGCTTCCTATTTTTCCATAGGAAAATTGCATTTTGTCAATAACTGCTTGTTTTTTGTTTTTGTTTTTTTTGTCTTTTTGTCTTTTCTAGGGCTGTACCTGAGGCATATGGAGGTTCCCAGGCTAAGGTCGAATCGGAGCTGTAGCTGCCGGCCTACGCCAGAGCCATAGCAAGGCGGGATCCGAGCTGTGTCTGCGACCTACACCACAGCTCACAGCAATGCCGGATCCTTAACCCACTGAGCAAGGCCAGGGATCAAACCCGCAACGTCATGGTTCCTAGTTGGATTTGTTAACTACTGAGCCACGACGGGAACTCCAATAACTGCTTGGTATTTCTATATGGATAAAGTCCCAAGGGAGTTGTCTTCTAGTCTGAAGAATTAGGACGAGCAGAATTTATTTTGTCTGCACGTGACTTCTGGTTGGTTTCAAGAGAAAATGATGGCTCTTACAATGATTCACTTTGCTTTTTAGTCAGACCAACCCAGTGTAAGTTTTGGGGTAAGGGTTACATTCTTATTTTCTTTTTCCACAAAAGATGTTATTTGAATGACCTTCTTACTGGGGCCTCTCTGATGTCCCATCCAGTAGCGCTTCTTCCTCATCGGTGCTGGGATTAGGGCTCATCTTTCTCTCTTTCCTTCTGGCTGCCTCCTGCTCACTTCAGTCTCTGATTCATGAACCCTTCCCCGACCACGCTCTAATTCCGTGGCACTCTCTTATGATCCTTTCACAGTTTCTTGGGGGCGCCTAGCACTGCTGGTCGTGTTCCAGCTGCGAGTGTGAGAGGGGAGACTGGTTCGGGGGCCGGCTCCCCGCTTGGAGCGGGAGCCCAAACGGGCAGAGACCGTGTCTGTTGAGTGCACCAGGGCACTGCGATGCCAGACGCAGGCCCAGTGCTCAGGAAGAATTTGCCACACACATTATTGTTTGTGTCTTTTCACTGGCACGGGCGTATAGAGAAATGTGCAGGTACCGATGTCTCAGAGGACAGTCCCACAGTGATGTCAGTGCGGAACAACCTGTTACCGGTAGTGGACTCTTGACATATACGGATCCAAAGCCTTAGACCTTTACTGTTTACCTAGAAGATGCTGAGCTATTGGGGGTCCTGCCTACCGTCACCCCAGCGCGCGCGCGCGTGCGCACACACACGCACACACACACACACACACACACACACACACACACACACACTGTTCTCACATTGGTGAGAACAGAGCAGGATTCTGTGCCTCAGGGTTCTCTCTGGACTGGTCCCCGGATGGCCACAGGGGTTATCTGCTCATTATCACTCTGAGTTGGTTTCCTTCCCTTCCCTGTCTCACCTGCCCTCCCCTCCCAGTGCTTCCTGGATTCACCTCCCATGTAAATTATTTGCACCCAAATGCTGATCTCAAGCTGTGCTTCTGGAGGAACCTGATATAAAAATACTCACTTAACAGAAAGCCTGGAGGTGGACAGTGCTAGGGCTGGTTAGCTCAGCAAAGTCATCCAGCATCTAGACTCTTCTGCCCTTCCCTTCCTTCCTCCCTCCCTCTGCACAGGTGGCTTCTTACCTTAAGGAGTGTTCCGTCCTGATGATCAGATGGCCACTGTAGTTGCAGATAAGAGCCTTATTTGGAAGTGCCGGGGAGGGGGTCAGAGTGGAGGAGCAGCAGGTGCAGGTGGCTTTCCTCACATGTACTTCTTCTGAAACAAGGAAACACGTTTCCCAGGAGGTGCCCCTTTGTGTCTCATTGGCCAGAATTGGGTCCCATGACCTGCACTTGGTGCAAAGGATGCTGAGAAGGTGAACCATTGGTCTTTTCAGTCATTGGAGTGGGAAGTGGGTCAGGCCTTTGGGAGCAGGCATACACTTCCACAGCATTCATTATAGCTGGGTGTATCTCCCACTTTTAAAATAGTTTTGTAGCAGTGGGTGGTAAGACCACTCATCAGTTAAAGGAGTGAATACAAGACCCCATGTGCCCCTAGAAAGAAATTTTAATCTGTTCATGGCTGAAAAGTTTAAATTTTACAGCAAAAGTTTGCAATCTCTGTAAACGACAGAGATGAAAAGGTCGGCATTTAAATCTGTTTCCTTAACAGATGGCTCCCAGAGAGAGCCGAGATCCGAATTCACTTTCTGGGCTCAGCCACTCTCCATAAAGCTGGTCGTGCGGTTTATGACATCAGCAGAGCCGCAGAGTGAATTACGGCTGATCCTTGTATTCACGGTGGTGCCAGCTCTTATGCTGCCGTGTGTGCTGTTGATTAGGAAGGTGTCTTTGATAGCTCGGTGGAGGAAAGAGTGCGCGTGTTAGAGGGCTGAATTACAGTAATGGTTAAAGACAAAGGTACATGAAGAGAGGGTTGCATGTCCACGGCCTTTTGCATCTTTGTGTGTGTCTGTGTGTGAAAAGGAAGAATAAGATTAGATTGAGTCATTAAAAAGGGACACAATCCACATTTATGAACAAAGACTGTTCTGTCCCTCCCCTAAATAATTCCTAGTTGAGATCTAGGTCTTCTTCCCTAACACTGTGTGAAACCCACACCCTCAACCCGTACTTTTCACGTCTTGTAAAAAGAACTCTCTACCTCTCCCAGCTGAAAGTCAAGTTCATAGGTCAATGTTTATTACAACAAAACCAAAAAGTCAAAATGTATTTTCTTCACTGGAATTTTACTGGGTTAGACATTGCTTGAAACAGGCATTGGTTGTAGCTGGGACATTTTTGGGGGTAATAAAATTTTAGAAATGTTATTTCTGTTAACATTATTTGACTGGGAAGAATTCAGGAGATGTAAATAATTGTTGTAAAGACAAGCCTCTGCCATAAACTATACACATTGCTTCTCACATTTTGGGGTTTACCAGATGCCTAGACCTTTTGTCAATTTGCTGAATCACAGCCTTAGAGGGCGGGGCAGGGACACCTGCATTTTTAATAAGCTCCTAAGGGAATTCTCATGCATCCTGCTAAAGTGCCATATTACTGCTAAGGAGCTTCTTTCAAAAAGTCCTCATCATGTTTTAGATGCGTTTACCAGCTGCTGTGCTAGTCCTTGGGGTCAGGCCTGGCCAGCATGCTATCCACCAGGCATGTGAGGTTATTTCAGTTTTAACTTACATTAATTAAAATGAAATAAAAAAAATTGTTCCTCAGTTGCACTAGCCACCAGGTGTTCAATAGCTACTTGTAGCTCACATACTGGTGTACAAAGTTCTAGAACAGTTTCATCCCTGCAGAAAATTCTATTAGTCAACACTAGATTAGATAACGAACCAAAGAGACAATTTCTGCCCCGATGGAGAAAACAGATCAGTCGTCCCGTTACCCCCCCCCCCCGCGCGCGCGCTCCTGTAAACCGACAAGTCAACAACTACAAATTCTGTTTTAGAGGGAGCCGAAGGGCTGTGACCAGGACTGGCTGTGTGATTTGTGGGGCCCAGTGAAAAGCAAAAATGCAGGGCCTCTTGTTAAAAACGTTGAGAACTTCAAAGGGCTCTAGCAGAGCATTAAAACAAGCATGAGGCCCTTCTGAGCAGAAGTCGCACACCCAACAGGGCTGCTGCAATATATTAAAGCCAAGGATGGGAGCGAGGGGCTACGTAAGTTTCACATCCTTTTATGAGAAAGTGACAATCTGAGGTGGAAAAGATCGGAAAGAAGCGGGAGGTATAGAGGAAGAGGCTTGGGGCAAAGGGAACAGCCTACACAAAGGCCCCAAGATGGGAGAGATGGAATGTTCCAGAACCTGAAGACATTCCAGAGTGAGTGGGGGAGGGAAGAACAGCGAGGGTCAAGGCTGAACAGCTGGTCACAGTTGTGTGCTGGTCCCTGGGGGCTGTGCAGTCAACCCCCAGTCCCACCTCAGGCTCCCCTGCTGGGTTCAGCCCCCGCCCCATCTTCCAGTTTGCTTTGTGAGTCTGCGAGCATCCCTACCCAGTAAGGAATCCTAATCAGGCAGAATGAAATTCTACTTTTTATTTTTAAGACAAGAGGAGAGAGGCGCAGGAAATTATTTGCCTCGATTCACAATCTGGTGCGCTAGCAGGTTAAGGAAATCGGTGAGAACACGCTGAGGTCTGTGCGCAAACCGCCGCCTCGGAGCCCCTATGGGATGGGGCGCTGGGCGGAAGATTCGTGACTCTCCCATGTGTCGGAGAGAAGCGTTGCCTTGCACATGCTACTTCCTGAAAAGGTGTTTTATCAACAGAAATGCTGATTCTCTGGGTCCCTGATGCTATATTTAGAAATGACATTTACATTTCCACAGATCAACAGCTCCATTTGGATACAGTTCCAAGAGCTTTGCTGTAGCAGGGAATATGCTGGCTTTTATTTTTCCCTGCTCCCCTTTCCTAGCTGTTGGGAATTAGCAAAATTAGGAGACGTCTTTAATTTGGTAGATAAAAATAGTCAAATATGATCAATTTGTACCTTTTCAAAGAGGTCATAATGCAGTATGGTGACTTTTAAAAGGACTTGGGGGAAAATTTATCCTACATGACAGTTTCTGTCTCATTCATTTAAAAGATACTTTTATAGACTTGAGCTAAAGCCTCCTCCAGCCCTCAAAAACCTTTCAGTTTTTGTTCTTTCAGTTTTTGTTTTTGTTTTTCCAGGGCAGGGCATCTGCTTTCTGATACCTTCCGTGGTTTACTTCCTGTTGGTTGGAAATCCGTGAGGAACTTTTACTCAGCAATAAAACATTGTTTCATTGAAGCTTTATGTCTGTGCTGTGCTAGGTGTGAGCATATTATTTTGTGTCTGAGGGAGTTCAAATATTCTAGGTGTTACTTTTTGACACGTTTCTATCTTGCAAAATAGCTTTCACAGCTATTGATAACAAAGGAAAGGATCCAGTATCTTCCTTCCTTGTCAAGAAGGTGGAAAAAATTGGATAAGTAAAGATAACCATCGGTGCCCATTAATCCATTGGATTATTGATGTGCCTTTGGTCGTAACATCCCTCAGCCTTCTGGAAACCAATCAAGGGACCCCATAAAATTATGAGCCTGTGTTACCATCAGAGGGCAGTGTGCACTCTCTCCAAGAGCCCATAAAAATTATATGTTTCCCTGCCGTAGCTAAAAGGATTTGTCTGGCAAAGGGCAAACCCATTAGGCATAAACATTCAGCATTTTTTGCTGTTGCCTGTCATAATGGAAACAATG
The DNA here is from genome assembly GCF_054392235.1 of Sus scrofa. NCBI lineage: Eukaryota > Metazoa > Chordata > Mammalia > Artiodactyla > Suidae > Sus > Sus scrofa. The sequence goes on from NC_139399.1 coordinate 61,289,490, forward strand.
ATTTGAAAGTTCTGATTGAACCTGCACGGTTTCCTGTCTAGTGTTTGTCTACCCGCATATCCTTTTCAAAGTTATTTCTTTTAATTTCCAACTGTGCTAAAGTAACAGGAGTTAGACCTGGGGTAACTTTTTTTAGGACTTTGGTAGGGAAAGCTCACTTTCATCTCAGTGTTGCAGCTCTCATTGGAATACAGATGCAGTGAGTAATAGGTAAGACTTTCTTGAAACAGCTATCCAAAGTTAAAACAAAAATTTATAAAGGATAAAAAAAAGTTATGTTTCGCTCCAAGATGTGCTGGAAAGTTCTCATCCACCAAAACCTTCACGCAAACATGAAGAATTAGTGAATAACTTTTTCAGTCCTGGTTTTTCTGAGACACATAAAAAAGAAATCTTTGTATATATGACCGTTGGTAGGCCAGTAAACAAAGGCCAGAGGACACATTTGTACAAACCCGAGTATTTGCATTTAAAATATGGTCTGTGGTGACGTGGTAGACTATCGGATTTTGATTCATCTGTGGGCGTAAAATCTTTGTGTTGGCGGGTGGACCTGGAATTGGGAAAGTTACGATTGCCTCAACACACGAGCCAACATCAGCTCGTGGTTCAGGGGTGAGTTTGTAAAGGAGAGGGTCTGGTAGACTCGTCTTTCAAAAAATTTCAGCAAATAAATTGTTTGCTTTACAACTTCATGCACAGCTGCAACCGGCAGCGTTGTTTTTTCTGCTGACTGCGACAGATTGAGCTCTTCTGCTGGAATTTCTCTAGAGGGCAGTAAGGATTCGAGGCTCTTTCCGTATTTTTCTGAAATGACGGATCATCATCCTGTGGCTGCAGTGCTTAGGAGGTGCAGCACATGCTCCCTGGGCTGGAGCGAGCTGCCGAATGCTCCAGAAGGGAGTTGCTGCTGCCTCCTGTTATGCCCTGCGAGATATTTCGTGATGGTTCCTTCCCCCTTTACAAAGAGAAATGTCTGGATTTATTAATAGAGTATAGCTCTCTATATAACATATATGTATTAGTGGTTGACAAAGGATTTAAAAATTAAATGGCTCCTGGGATGGTGCTTTGATAACTGGGTAAAACCAGGAGTGGTTAATCCATGCAGAATAGCTGGGAAAGAGGAGCTCATATAACCCAGTGGTTCTCAACCAGGGGGCAGTTTTGCTCACAGGGGACATTTAGAGACATTTTTGGTTGACAGGCTAGGGGATGCTACTGGCATCTAGTGAGTGGAAGCTGCGAATGCTGCTGAACATTGTGTGATGCACAGGACAGCTCCTACAACCAAGAATTACCTGGCCCCAATGTAAATAGCACGGAGGTGGAGAAACACAAAATCATCAGGGTAGCCAGGAAGGGATTGTGAAAAGAGGTTGTAGGGAGCTAAAGAAAATCTAGTTTTTATTTTCAGTGTGTTAGACTCTGAAGATGATAAGCCAGGAAGTCTGTGATATTCAGGGTTGTATTTCTTGTGCTCCGCAGTAAAAGCGTTACGTTCTGAGACCCAAGCTAATTTGAGTCCGCTTGGCAAGAGGAGACATTTAGGTGGATTTGCGGAGTGGTGGGAGAAGGCTGCTATGATTTCGTGTGCTGCTATGATTTTGGGACTCGTCTTTGCTGCAGCTCCCTAGATGCAGGGCCTCCAGATGCTAATTTTTTTTTTTTTTTTAACTGCAGGTTCAGCACTGAAATGCTGATGTGCCAATGCAGAAACATTCTCTGGGGAAGGTTCTCAAAATGAAATCTTTCGCAAATGGCAGACTTTGGTTGGGTGTTTCTAAGCCTGCAGTTCTCAACCAGGGGTGATTTTGTTCCCCAGGGAAACATTTGTCATTGTCTGGAGATGTTTTTTGTTGTCACAATTGAGAGTGGGTAAAGGCCAGGTATGCTTCTGAAGACATGGGACAAACCCTTCCTCTCCCCCAGCACAGAATTGTCAGGCCCTGAATCTCAATAGTGCTGAGGTGGAGAGAGCTTGTTCTAAGGTTTCTGCCTTTGCATAATACATGATAATACATTCTTCCTTTCTTTCCTGCTCCAGAATCAAAAGTCTCACTGTTAATGAGTGTTTCCTATCCTCAGTCATTCCGTGAATGATTTGCTTATGGGGGCAAAGAGTGGGAATTGCATGCACTGTGTTTGTAAGGTTGAGGAAAGGGACAACTCTGTGCCCAGAAGTAGGCATTTAGACGGAGAAAGCAGGTTGGGGACCTGCAGTTGTCCTGGAAACTCAATTTTCTGAAGACCCAGGTACAGGGCCGATATTTGCAAAAAGTGGAAGGTGACATGCCTGACAGAAATATCCAGGAAGGAGTGGACACAGTAACTTGTCAGGAGACAGCAGGGAGAATAAAGATGGCAGGAGGCAGGGGGCAGCAAGCTTGCATTCTGGATGGAGTTAGACCAAAGGGGGTTTCAGTCCCAGCTCCACTGTTCCCTGGCTCCGTGATTTTGAGCAAAGCCACTTCCCTTCTCTCAATTGTAGTTTCTGCATCTGCAAAATGGGAATAATTGTACTCTTTAGTTTTAATTAAATGAGGGCTTTACATATAATAGTGTGTTAAAGAACCTTTCAGGGTGTCTGGAATCTCCAAGTGTTGAATACATGTTGGCAACTTTATTAGTATTTATCAGGATCACTGTGCATGTTATTTTTCAATGTTCTAGAACTTTCATTTATGCAGAACTAAGATTTTATGTGTCCAAAAGCATTGCTTATCTACCCCTCCCTTTTTAAGTCTGAGAAAGTGGAATTTTAATTATATAACTTTTGGGCTATCTTTCATGTAGCTCTTCTCATATTTTGAAATTTTGTCTGCATGATGGGAGCATTTAAAATGATTAGACAAAATATAATGGTTTGGACTATTTGCCCATTTACACAGAAGATTTGGGTTAAAATTATCAGGACTTAAATAATGGAACAAGGTGAAAAATTTTCCTGGCAGGTAGCACTAGAAATTCCCTAAGACATGAAAATAGTCTTTGGGAAAGTAATTTGAGATGACCTTGGGACAGAAGTTGAGACCCTGAAAATCTTAAAGTTGTTGAGAAACGAGGTTCAAAGGGCAAAAGTTCTCTGCATGAGACAAAGAGAATTTGCTTATTTGGCTGGAGGGGTGGGGGTGGCGGAGGGAGGGTGGGAAATGAGAGAAAGGGGAGGGGAGAGTGGGAGGGGGCCAGCGTCGGGACAGACAGACCTGTGATCCAGGCCTGGTGGATTGGGAGAGGCATCTCTTAGCTCCGGAGAACAGCTCTGGGATGAATGTGCAGAACCAGTCAGTGTGAGTCCTAGACGGGAACTTTGTCCACAGAAGATCGCGGACGGCCGGGCTGTCCCAGGAGTGTCCAGGCAACAAACAGGACACTCCTTGCCTTTTATGAGTCCTCCTTAATCCCGTGTCTGGTCAGGTCTCAAAACTGAGGGTAGAGGCCAGAGTCCACATGTCGCCTTTTCCTGCCTTCTCCGGACAGTCTCTTCTCTGGAGGGCAAACGTTTTCTTCTGTAGGGGCTACGTTGTGGTCTCTGTTTCTACTTCCCAACTCGGCCATTGTAGTTTTCAAGCAGCCGTGGACAATTTGAAAACAAATGGGCATGACAGTGTTCCAGTTAAACCTCACTTATGGACAGCAAAATGTGAATTTCGTGTACTTCATAAAATAAAATAGTCTTTTTTTATTATTATTATTTTTCCCACTCTTAACAAAGTGTAAAAACCATTCTTAGCTCTTGGTCCATGTAAGTACAGATGGGGGCTGGATTTGACCTGTCCAGCCCTTACCTAGAAATGACTAATGAGAGAAACCCGACCCTCTCCAAAAAAAATTCCCATACATTCCCACTTTTCTGTCTTGAAGATGAGAGACCCAACCCTGGAAATTTGAGGACTTGGTTTGATTAAAACTTACAGAAATTAGTCTGCCAATACCTGACTTCTCGGCCATACTCCCTGTGTTGCTACTACTTGGCTCTGCCATTTGAAAGCAGCCATGGACAGTACATAAATGAATGGGCATGGCTGTGTTCCAATAAAACTTTATTTACAAAAACAGGCTGCCGCAGCTGGCCCATCCTAGTTTGCGGCCCCTGCTGTACATGATGAAAACATGCCCATTTCCTCCTTTGTTGTGTGTGTGTGTGCGTGTGTGTTTAGGGCCGCACCCATGGCATATGGAGGTTCCCAGGATAGGGGTCTAATTGGAGCAACAGCTGCCAGCCTACACGACAGCCACAGCAATGCCAGATCCAAGCATTGTCTGTGACCCACCTCACAGCTCACGGCAATGCTGGATCCTTAACCCACTGAGCGAGGCCAGGGTTTGAACCGGCAACCTCATGCTTCCTAGTTGGATTTGTTTCTGCTGAGCCACGACGGGAGCTCCCTCCCGCTTCTGATGTCTGCTTCTACCTCTAACTTTTCCTCTCAATTTGTTCTGTCCCTGCAGGACTTCTGCTGCTTGCTGGGTGTGTCAAGCAAGCTCTGACCTTGGGAATTTGGTACTTGCTGTTGTATCAGCTTGAAATGCTCTTCCCCAGGCATCCCCCTGGCTCACCCTGCCCTGCATTAAGGTTCATCTGTTACACCTCAGAGGAGTCTCCTCTGACTCTCTTGTAGGATAGCAAGACTCTCCGTCCTAATCTGCATAGTTTGTTATTTCACAGCATTTTTTGTAATAAGCATTTACTGTCTGTCTGTCCCCAAGGATGAGAGTTCAATGAGGAAAGGGACAATTTTTTTTTTTTTAACCGCTTCTGTCTTATCCTCAGTGCTTCGAAAAATGCCTGGTGTATATTAGGTGTTCAGTAAATGCACTTCGGATGCACAAATAAAAGTATCTGCAGCTTTGCTCCTTGGAGTCAGATTGCCTGACGTCTCTTGTCTGAACCACAAAGGAGATTTAAAATTCCTTTTCCTTAAAATGTTCAGCCGTTTGGTGTTCCTGCTCACGTAGACAGTGGAGGGTTCTGTAGTAACAACTAACAGCACAAACACAATGTAAGTCACAAACATAGTTTAAAACATCCAAGCGGCCATATTAAAAGAGAAAACAAAGTGAAATTAATTTTAATAATATACTTATTTTCCTAATATATCCAAAATGTAATATTAACATGTCATCAGTATATCAGTTACTAATGGGATATTACACATATTTTGGGTACTAAGCCTTAAATATCTGATGTGTATTCTATACTTGCGGTGCTTCTCAGTTTGCATAAGTCACCTGTCAGGTCTTCACTTGTGATTTTGGTCAGCGGCTACTATATTGGACAGCACAGGACGATACATTTTGAGTTTAGGACAGGAGACAGAATAGTGCCCTGGTGACTCATAAGTAGTTCTTCAGTAGCAGTGAAAGACCTGATTTTGGCCAACCTTCCTTGTGTTATAGTCTGCCAAAGTTTCAGGATAAACCATCACTGTCAAAATTTATTGGTGCTCAGGGGAAAAATCAAACTTTCTGTGGCATAATGCAACACTATAAATTAGAAGAATGCTTTTAAAAATTATAATGTTACATCATGCTTTGATGTAATGTAATATGACAGGTTGTAATTTTTGTAAGATTTCCTCAATGTAAAGCAGGAAGTGAATTTGAGAAGGTATTTACTGCCCAGGACTTCAGAATCTGGTCCTCATTTTGGCTGGCCACGGGAGTGAGCCACTGCTCAGATGCTGGAGCAGCAGAGTCCAGCTGAATCCTTAGTCTGGTTTGGAATGGACCTTGTGTGGTCCATTTGATTCTAGCTTCATTCTAAGAATGTCCCAGGGATTAAGAGGGAAGCGAAGAGAGGTCTTCATAACAAATCCACTCTGTAGGGTTATATAATTTTGAAACTGGACTCCCCATTGGTTCATATGGCATGACTGACAGATAAATTTTATCCCAGATGCAAGCTGAGATGGGTCTTTAATGATTGTCTGGGGTTCTGTGTTAAGAAAACTTCTGAGGATGCTTCTGGCCTCATATGAGAGAGTATCTTATTCAACCATCAGAGTTTGCCATGGGCATGGGAAAGGGTAGTTGCAGTTGATATGCTATGTATTTGCCCTTCCTCACCTTAGGTGTCTATTTCTTGCTCCTGGGATGGGCCCACAACAGGGGTAAGAACAGTGCCAAATTAGGGGTTGGGTCTTCCAATGGGGTTGAACCAGAGGTCAGTGCCTTGCTGAGCTTGTTGTGTGGGGAATAATCTTTAGTGCTAAGTCTTGAGGTTGAGGCTGGGATCACCATGTCTGGAAGCCAGAAGCATTAAGAGAACGGAATGTGATATATAAAATAATTGGCGTAAGCACTTCTGACTGGAGAAGGAGAGCTTGTAGGGCAATGAATTTCATCTCATGATAATACAGATTGTTTAGTAGTGTCTTCTGGGAGCTTGGTGTTGGAGGGATGCTGAGGTTGTTCCAGGGTTTAAGGAGAAAAAGACTCATGATTGATTAGTAATGTCTGCCATGGGCATAGAGGGTATACGAGACAGCGCACATAGTACATATTTACTCTCTGATTTAGAGGCATAATGTGCTGGGGTTCAGAGAGTTGTGATTGATTGTTAAGGTCTGTTATGAGTATAGGAGTTATGCAAGACAGCATGCATATTATATATTGGCAATCTTTGATTTAGAGGTGTGGTATAGTGATGACATAAATATGTTCCCTGGTTGTCTTTGACAGATGCATATTTTGTTTTCTCTGTTTACATTTACATTATTTGTCCATTCGACAGATGCCCATTTAAGTTGTCTAGGTCTGTGCTGGGGCTGAGCCATGCTCATTCAATATTAGTAAAATAAGTCTCCCCCAAAACACAACACAGTCTCCTATTTGGTGCCATCAAATAGGAGGAGGGAAAGGGCCAAGGAGTTAAAAGTGGCATATTGAAGACTGGGCAGATTTTCAACACGAGGGAACGAGGGAGGGAGAATTTGAGTGGAACACAGGCAAAAAGCTGATGTTAGGAAAGCATGAGTGTGTATGGGAAACAGTAAGTAGATGAATTTTGCAGGCGTGCTTGCTGCACAGAAAGAACAGGGAGAGAGAAGGTGGAGGAAGTCAGCTGGGGGTAGATTCCAGGTTCTCAAATGCCAAACTGACAAACTGGAGCTTAACCAACTAACCACAGTGAGTGATATGGACTATTCAGTAACTTCTTTTCCTTTTTTCCTTTCTTTTTATGGCTGTACCTGCGGCATATGGAAGTTCCTGGGCCAAGGGTCTAATCAGAGCTGCAGCTGCCGGCTTCTGCCACAGCCACTGTAACACCATATCTGAACCACATCTGTAACCTCCGCTGCAGCTCGTGGCAACGTTGGATCCTTAAACCACTGAGCGAGACCAGGGATTGAACCTGCATCCTCATAGAGATAATGCCAGATCCTCAACCCACTGAGCCACAATAGGAACCCCTTCCATAGTTTTTACTGTGCAGATCGAAGATGTACCACATAGGTGCCCCTACCACGTGGCATTCCCACCATCGTAGCTTAAGTCCTCAGGGTTTAAAATAATATTTTCAAGAGTCTGAAAATGTGTGGCAGGATAAAAATGATTTTGATGATAAAATATTCCTCATCCTTTCCACGTTCCTTGCCTGCTAAAGAAGACTCTGGCTTGGCTCACTTCTATCTCTTCCCCATTTCTGTCCTTTAAAGGGAGTATTATGTCATTTGGGTCTTTGTCATGGAGAATAAATGGGGGAAAAGGAGCAAGATAAGAATAGACGTTTGGTGAGTTGAGCTGCTAGATGGTTTCAGAGTGGTTTGAGGTGAGAAGCTGGGCTGCTTGAGGTGGTGGGAGAGACAGGAAAAATATTTAAAGGGTTATTTCTTGCAGTCGAACATAAATAAAGGACTGGCACAATTCTAAAATCACTTTTGCTTTCATGCAACGTGTCCTTTTCACTCTGACACAGATCAAGGACAATATAGGGCGGGTCCTGGGTCCCAGCTTCAGCAGCGGTATCCATGGAAGTCACCTTCAGTCACGTTTCAGATTCTCATCAGCCATCAGGAAACCTCTCATCCTATACATGAGTTTGGTTCTCAAGTCATCCTTGACGGGAAAATTTTCATAGAGTCAAGACTCCCCTCGGAAAATCCCCAAACTAATAACATAAAAATGCAGCAACTTTCAGTTAAGTCCAAGCCAGCCAGGCTTTCTTTCAGAGTTAGTACAGATCACAGCTTCTTTGCTAGAACTCCAGGTGAAAAGAGCTGTGTTTTAGGGGCACAGAATCTACGCTACATCAGCAAGGTGAGATGCTCCTCTGTGGGCAGGATGTCGTGATGAGTGACCGAGGGAAGCTCGGATTTGCACCGCATTCTCACACCCTTTCAGGCTCATCAGCCTGCACAGTTTTCTTCCTTCAGCCTCTGTCTCTCTCTCCCTCTGCCGGCCCAGCACATCTTGTAGACGGGGCAGGAGTTTAACGCTGGCAGGATGTGGCTCCATGGCATGGTATGATCACGAACACCCGGGATGGCTTCCTAGGACCCTGACATGGAAAGGGAGGGTCAAAAAGTCCGCAGTGCAGGCTGCCCACAGGCCCATCCCGTTAGCAGGGAGGAGAGCACCCAGGGTGATTTTGGTGATTGGGGAGAAAAACTAACTAGAGTGGTTTCAATGTATTTATTCCTTCCAGTGCGGGTTCCTAACTTCTAAATAAATACAAGCCCCGGGATGCAGACAGCACGGCAGATGCAGAGGCGTCACGTGTGTGCGCCCTCCCTCTGGAAGCCAGCTAATAATTTCTCATTAGCAAGAACAAGTGAAAAAGATGGCTGTTCCACCAGAAACCCATTGAATATGATAATGGAGACCCCTCCTCCCCGCTCAGATTCGGGCTGGAGACCACCCCTGGTGCCTTCCTGCTCTAACCGAGGTAGGTGACATTCGGAAACGGCATACTCTCTGCATGACCACAGAGAAAGGAGGAACCTATCTGCCCCTCGGAACATGGAGAATGAGCGGGGGACGTGTGCTCCTCACGGCTGAAGCCATTAAGCTGACGGCCCCATTGTTTTCCTGCCAAATGTGATGTGGCCAGTTGGGAGGTGTCTGGCAAATTTTTTCTACAGTCTACCTTTTTTCTGTTCCCTCATTTCACTCCAGCCTTTTTCTTTCACCTTTGAGTTCCTTTCTATCTTGCTTTTTCCTCCCGAGCTGCCTTTGTGCAGCTGCCAAAGGAAGGCTCGTGCTCTCGTCGGGAGGAGAGGGTTATCTGCCGCCTTCAACACCGACACTTGCTCGGTGAGTTCCCTGACGTGGGGGCTATTAGAGGCATGTGACAAGCATCTCCCCACAGTCGGAGGCTCCCACCGTAGGGCTCTTCATCTGGCTACATCACAAGGCCTGCCGGGGCCCCGTGTGACAAGCAGCAGGACTCCTTCGAGGTTGGCTTGTTTGGGGGTGGGGAGAGCTGGGAAAAAAAAAGAGTCCACCTGACCATGACCTTCATAGTCAGAGAGGGCAGAGAAAAATCTTTTTCTTCTTAGTGTCCTGACTTCTTTAGGTTTCAACAGATTGTACACCGGTGAGGCTGGAACCTATCTCACCTTGTCCTGCGAAATCTGCCAGTGGTCTGATTTTTTGCACCCTTGGATTTAGGGAATTGTATATGGTGGTGATATTAAAACTGCTAATACTGGAGGCATCAACCAATCCTGAGAGAATGTGCTGGAAATGAACAACTGGCCTTGCCTTGTCAGGGTGTACCCGCTGACTGTGGCCTTGAATGTACCCTATGCTGTTGGCACATTTGGTGTGCCATTAAATCACACAGCTGTCTTAGAGAAGGCCTAGTGGAGACCTTCCTATATGCTTTTAACATCTATCAATTAAAATTATACAAAGCAAAGGAGCACAAGAGGAAAGCAATCTAAATAAAGATGCTCACTGGTCTGCTTAGTGCTTAATGCTCCCAGCAGTACGAGATGGGAGATGAGAAGCTGCTTTTCCTTCGTTTGGTCTCTGTTCCTGCGTTTCTCTCAGAGAGTGGGCAGCTCATCCTGTCTGCTGCAGTTCTAGCCTTTAAAGAGGTATACTGGTCCTGTAACATGGACTTTAGTTGTGAGTGAGTTCTGTAGTGGACCAGGAAAGCAACCGTCTGTTTCAGTTCTGTAGGAAAAATGGTCTGCCCTGGGCTTGCTGTGAGATGGTATACAGGTGTAGATAGTATGTAGGTAGAGAAATGACACACTTTTAAGGATAATTTGGACCACTGGCCATTTGCACTTTTTGTGCTGTCTGTGCATATTGTCCCTTGACTGTGTTTGCACCTTGTGTTTGGCTGACCAGCACAAATTTAGAAAGGAGTCTAAAGCTGCCTTGCAGGAAAATGAAAGTCAACCTGAGACGATTCAAAAGATCCTCATCTTAAGGTCATTAGTTATTTCTTGGGGTTTCTAGACCACCCAATCCCCATGTTTCATCATTCTACCTCTTCCCATTGTAACAAGCCAAGAGAATCCACGTTTCTGGTGGTTTCTAGCATTGTGTCCCTAGAGGAGAAATAAGATGGATTGTGTGTTCGACATCTGGATCATTCATTTCACATCCCCCGAAGGAATCTCTTAGTCCCTTAACATCTGGGTTTCCCACTTGCAAACAAACCCAAAATTACACAGGAGTTTAAGTTGGACTTTCATCCAGACAAATTGCCTCACACACATGGAAGAAGAAGCTTGATTTTGGAATTAGTTGGAGGTAGGTCCTCCAGCTTCTATTTATTTATGTTTTGGCTTGAATAATCTGGGGTGAATTTGATTTTAAACTTAGGACCCCATCTAAAATTTTGATCCTTAAGTAGATTTCAAACAGAATGTGTTCAATAACAAAATCATATGTATGATCTGTTGGCTGAACAATACTGGGCTTTTCAGAATAAAGCATCCATTTATGAGTTACCCACTTTAAGTCATAAGAAATTGAATTCCCTTTTTTGACTCCCAAGTAGATTTCGTAGCTAAAAAAGTAGTAGTAAATACAAAAAGACAGGAAGCAAATTTAGTTTTTCTGTACTAAGTGCTGTACTAGTCACCAGGATTCAATAAGGCTTGTTGATTCAATTTGAATTGAAAAGAGAAATGAATAGTTGGCATTTCTTATATCGATGACTACCGTGAAGACCAAAATGAAATTTCTGATGAAGCTGAACAAAGGTCAAACTTAAGAAGACAATTGCATATATATTTTGAAGGAACGAAACCAGCAATGTTCCAGATATGATACAAGGAGGACACATCTGTAGTATGATGGTTGTCACCTAATCTCTTTAATAATAACAAATACTTAAATAGGTACTAGAATAAAGTGTGATTCCAGGTGGCATTTAGGTATTTCTTTTTTTTTTTTTTGTCTTTTTGCTATTTCTTTGGGCCGCTCCCGCGGCATATGGAGGTTCCCAGGCTAGGGGTCGAATCGGAGCTGTAGCCGACGGCCTACACCAGAGCCACAGCAACGCGGCATCCGAGCCGCATCTGCAACCTACACCACAGCTCATGGCAACGCCGGATCATTAACCCACTGAGCAAGGGCAGGGACTGAACCTGCAACCTCATGGTTGCTAGTCGGATTTGTTAACCACTGCGCCACGACGGGAACTCCGGTATTTCTTTTCATAGAAAGTTGAAGTCATCTGGACCATGATGTTTCTACCTCGGTGTTTCTAATTGTGCTGGTTTCCCTTTGCAAAGTAACTATAGAATAGTTACAGGGACTCGTTTGAAGAATATTTATAGGTTCGTTTTCCTTAGAGATAAATTATTAGGAAGGCCCTTTCTTTAAACACACATACACACAACTTTACTCTGCTTCCTAACGAATGGGATCTAATTAGTTGCCTTTTTGTTCACATGGTGAGTCACGGAAATGTGCCCGCACGTGTTGATCCGGGGTGGTCTTTTGTATCGGAGAATGTGTGTTCTAAAGAGGACTGACTGTAAGCACCAGCCTTGATCTTTTTCTCTGAAACTCCTTCCTTTCTTTCTTCCTTTAATTTCTGGAGAAAGGAAGCCATGGTGAGATGCATCTGCCATGGTTGGGCCTCCTGGAGGTGCCTGCACACTTTCTCATTCCTTTCCCCTCTGGGCAGAGCCACAGTTCTCACACCCTCTTACATCATCTCCTGGTCTTTTCTCATGCTGTCTCTTTTCTTGGAATACATTTCTGCCCTCTCTCCTTCTGGCGAAATCCTCCTGTGAACTTCAAGCTGCAGCCTGAGGAACCAGCAATTCGGTGCCCCCCCCCGGGGGGGCATTGTCACTGCTTTCTGGGAATCTTGTGGTGGTTATTAGTCTGCCAGCGCATCTCCCCACCTCGACTGTGTTCTTTTGAAAGGCAGGGAATTTGTCTTTTATCTCATTGTCCCCAACAGCCAGCGGAATCTAGGACCTGGGGAGGCTCAATGAGATACTGTAGTCAGTGTAATGAACCATCTTTCAGATCCTTTCGTTTTTTCATTGGGGAACATGTCTGAAGGTAGGCATATCTGTATGCTGTTGGGGGACTGGGCTCTGCATGCAGTGCTTTATTCCATTGTTTTTGGTTTATTTTCCATAATAATATTTAATTTCTTTTGAATATCAAATAACATTGTTGAAGGCATATATTTTTGTTAAAGGGAGGGGTCTGATACTTGAATAAGAAAATAATTGGAAATATTCCTTTTTAGTCACCCTCACAACTAACATTTGTTGCACATAGACTGTGACCCAGACAACCTTGCTAGAATAGGTTCCTGCCACAGAGAGCCAAAAGGTCACTATTTGCATCTGGCTTGGGTGCATTCGATTGGCTGGAGAAGGTCACGTGCCTGTCCCCTAGCTGCAGGAGGGACTTGGAATGTGCATAATGGGATTTAGTCTTCATAGTTGCAGGTGTCACTACTTTCTCCCAAGACTCATTAGTAAGAATTCACCCATGAATGTGAAAGAGGGGTTGTGTTTGGGACAGGTGAGGTAGTGTGGCCAGTGGCCACAAAGTCTTAAAAGATGTCACAGGTGTTCTCAGGGTCCCTCCCCTATGCCCTCAGCACTTAATTAGACATTGGCCCCAACTCCAACATCCAGGACCTGCATCTCCTTGCCAAAACCTTTCTCTCCTTTCTGGGGTCTGTTTTACACTGGATGCCAGAGTGGCGGAGAAGAACCGATCTTCAGGTACTCAACACGGTAACTACACTGATCACAAGCCTGTCTCATCTTCCCCACGCCCCTGCTGGTGATTCCTGGGATCCCATACAAAATAAACTACTGCCACATGTGACTCCTCTGTGGACCAGTCAGGCCAGGGGAGTGGAAAGCTTGGACTGGGTCAGCCAGGGTCTTGTGTCCACCTCTGTAACCTGGGCCTGGGGGTAAACCCCTCTTAAAACCCATAGATCACAGATGGCGGAGTAGGTTTTGAGCAGAACTAAAGATGCAAGTGAGAAAAGGAGAGATCAGGGGATCAGAAACAGCTTTGGTGTAAATTTAGATCCCCCTCCACGTTCCTTAAAACAGTTTGGGGGGAAAACCAAGGGACAGGTGGGAGATTCCAGAAAAAATGAGGGAATAGGAATGGCCAGAATGTTAGGAGAACTTGTTGAGTTTGGAGTCAGCGATGCCAGAGCAGGGAAGAGCCGCAAAAAAGGGCTTGACCCAAATGCCACTGAGAGAAGGCGAGGGGAGTTAACGAGGGCAGCGAGGGCAGTGGGGGCCTGGGAGCTGGGGTGGCGGTGGGGGATGTGGGCTTAAGCAAATGGCCGCAGGTCTGAATCGAGTACAACGGTGTTTCCCCGAGTTCAGATTTCAGCTCTTACACATTTCTCACTCCGAATAACCTATACCTGAGTTTAAGTTTTTGCCAGCCACTGTTCTCTAAAACAGGAATTGCTAAGAATGATAAAACTCTTACATTAAGGGCTGTGAATTTACAGGAAATTATTGAAATGTGCTTAACTCTTGATCCTCACAACCAAGAATTTTTAAAATGCTTAAACCGTTTCATCATAATTTTACTTCTTCTCAAACAAAGTATTTTGAGATAATTTTTATGGAAGATGCCGTATAAAAATAAATTGGTTTGAAATGGCAGAGGTTTTAAAAGATTATAATAGATTGATAAAGTGGGTCACCTCTTTACATGTCTGGCGTGATGCCCAGAGATAGAAAGTAAAAAAGTAAGTAAGAGACAAAAGTTGGGATGGGCCAGGAAGCCTTTTAGCTGAGAAAAGCAACCACACTAATATGCAATGAGAAAGCGACCGTTCAGCTTTCAAAGAGTGACCTTTGTCCTCATGTTCAAAATATATTCTGGTGGAGAACCCTCCAAGAATTTGAAGGTTTATGAGAGCTAAGAGTAGTGTACAGGTGTGCATGTGTGTGCCAGTGTGTGTGCAGGTGCTGAGGTGGACATAAAAAGCAGGAAGGATGGGGAAGGTAGTAAAAAAATCAGAACGCTTGCCCTTGGGCAGCTGGGTATGGGCCTAGGAAACTCTGCTGGTTTGTCAATATATTGATGCCGCCCTTTCACACCTGGTGAAATCTTGGGGCTCCAGTGCATGCACGTCTTCCTGGCATGAACTCTTTTTTTTTTTTTTTAAAGAAATAGTGACTTAAAAAAACACAATAGTAATTTGGGCTCAATGCAGACAATACAGAATAGCATATGCACAAGCCACTCCAGATCCCTGACAGTGTAGGCCAGGGTTTTAGAACCACCTGGAATCACACCCTCCGGAGCTACATGCTACAGATGTGGGATCTTTGGTCTCACCTTAGACCAGGTGTGTCAGAGTTGGGAATCTGCCTTTTTCTTCTTGATGTTGTTGAGTTCATTTATACATTTGAGTTTACACTTTATTTATTTTACATAAATGAAAAATATTTATAGGCATGAACTCAAAAGATTTAACAGATATACAGGGAAATGCAAGACTTGGGCCCATCCTTGATTTTCAGGATCGTTGTTCTCCTCCAAGATGTAGATCCTGTTACCAGATCCCTCTAGAGGCTTTCAGTACTTGTGCAGGTGTATCGACAGCCTATCTGTCTATTTATCTATCTATCTAGTATCCATCTATATCTCCCTCTCTCTCTATTATATAATAGACTAAACGTACACACATATACGTATATACATATATCTATTTATATGTTTTTATGTTGAAAGCAGAAAGGGTAGCAAACCACGTACATGGTTCTGATTTTTTTGCTTCACCTTGGGATAATGCCACATACATACATTCAGAGCTGCCTTGTTAGTTTTTAGCCATTGACTTGATACTTCCTAACTGGTCAGTCTCCTCCTGATGGATACTTAGGTGGTCTCCCATATTTGCCTCTGACAGACAATGTCATAATGAATATCCTTGTTATTTTTATACATAAGGAACACATAATCGTATCAGCGGGTCTCTTCAGTTTCAAGCCACAGGAAATGAACTCTGGCTTATTGAAACAGAAAAGGAATTTATTAGAGGATGTGCAGAGGCCAGAGGACCAGAGAAGCCAGGAAAAGGGCCAAAGTACATCTGTGGGAGGCACTGGTATCCTGAGGATACTGCTGGGCCCAGACGCTGCGCTCTGCACCAGAGAGACTCTCACCAGCCGGAATCACTGCAACTGCCCTTTCTGGAAACCAGATGTAGCGCGGCCACTGCTGATACCCCTTTGCTAGAACAGATGATGCACAAGCGCTGCTTCTTTGTGTCATAAACTCCTGAAGGCTCACTTGCTTGTCGGAGCCTAGGTTGTATACCCTCACGACAGAGGGCTCCAGGAAAGTGAGACCATAGCTTCTGCTGTGGGACTTTGTCTCTGACCTCCACCGTGTTTCTTAGGAGCGCCAAGTCCTTAAACAGGAGAGGGTGTATTGACTGGGTTTCTTCCCAAAGCGGACCCGTTTCCAAGAGATTGGGTTCAGGGAGTGTATTTGGAAGATGATTTAAGGAAACACAAGGAAAGTTATGGGGAAAATGAGACAACGAAGGGGGGAAAGTCAGTAAAAGGTGCATCAGCCAGTGGCTTTTCATGGGGGCATCTGGGGCTCCATCCTGCTGAGGACCCGCTGAGCAACTGTGTAGGACAAGCTTCAGAACTGACCCACCAGAAGGTACGTTGGTGCAGCCACTGTGGAAAACAGTATGGAGGTTCCTCACAAAAACTAAAAATAGAACTACCACGTGACCCAGCAGTCCCACACCTGTACATCTATCCAGAGAAAACCATAATTCACAAATATACATGCAGCCCGATGTTCCCTGCAGCACTATTTACGATAGCCAAGCATGGAAGCAACCTAAATGTCCATTGACAGAGGAGTAGATAAAGGAGATGTGATGCACACATACAATGGAATATTGCTCAGCCATAAAAAAGAGTGAAATAATGCCGTTTGCAGCAACATGGATGGACCTAGAAACTATTGTACTAAGTGAAGTTAGTTAGACAGCGAAAGACAAACATTATATGATATCACCTATATGTGGAATCTAAAAGAAAAGGATGCAAATGAACTTATTTGCAGAATAGAAACAGACTCACAGACGTTGAAAAACTTATGGTTACCAATGGGGACATTGGTAACCATAAGGGGGTGGGTGGGAGGGATGAACTGGGGGTTTGGGATTGGCATATGCACACTGAGATATATGGAATGGCCAGTGGGGACTGCTGTATAGCACAGAGAACTCTACCTGGTATCCTGTGATAATCTATGTAGGAAAAGAATCTGAGAGAGAATGGATATACTTTGTTGTATAGTAGCAATCATCACAATTTTGTAAATTAACTAAGCTTCAATAAAACTTAAAAAAAAAAGAACTGACCCACAAAGAGGTGGGAAAGCTGGAGTATGATTCCTCCAACTCCCATTCTTCTCTGGATGAGAAGTCCTCCTGGCCTCAGAGCAAGCTCCCCAGGAGACAAAGAGTCATGGATGCTTGAAGTCGGAAGTTGTCGGTGTGTGCAGAAAATGTCCACCTTGGATCCTGGTCAACTTGGAGATGGGCCAAGAGTAGAGGGCTGGCTAACCAAAGACGAGAGGGTGAGAAGACTTTAAAAGAAGAAAGAAAATAAATAATCTCATACATAAAAGAGTGAACACAAGTATGGGTTACCCATTGGTGGCTGTACAAATAACTTCTTGATGTATCTGAACCCTGATGAAGAATGTGTAAGAATACTGATAGCAATAGGATCAATATTGTGAGAAACTTCTAATTTGTTTACTATTGGTAGATACCAGCTAATGGAAGGACATCAGACACAATGTTTGTTTTATAATTATCAGCTTATGGGAATATGTTTCTATATGCCAATTTTTTTTTTCCCTGAGCAGTACTGATGAGTACACACGAAACTGTGACTGCACCATTAGGTTTGATGAATCCATATAATTGCTGCACAAATATTTTGAATTTAATTGCATGTAATGTAGTTAACACTCTGTTATCAGTGCCAATAAGGAGAGCAGTGGCATGGATAATTCAAAACAGTGGAAAACCCAAAATCATTTATGTGAGCTTTGGAGGTCCATATTTGACTCAGGGCTACAGATTCACCTTTCTAATTACATTTTGTTTTAGGCTAGTAGGAAAATTTATTTTCATTTGATAAAACATGGACGGATGGGAGAGGAAACTTGTGGAGATGTATTCTGGGTGTTGGTAGAAGCTGGCATTCGAAGTTTTCAACAGATAGCCACTTTTAGGTGATGGAGAGTTCACCGGCTCCAATCTCATTAAAGTGAGTCAGATTATTTCTCTTCATTATTCATGTATGTTAAATACCAGGCACTGTATTAAGTCTTTCACAAAGATGATCTCATGCCTTCCTCAAACCATCTGTCATCAGGGGATGTTGTGTGGTGCAGAAGAATGAAACTTCCAGAATCAAACGGTGAAGGTTCTATATCTTAGTTTTTTCCATGTTGTTTGTTGTGTAAAATGAGTTCAAGCTGCTCAATTAGATGAATTTCCTCCTCTGTCCACACTAATAGTGGTTAACCCATAGCTCTGTTGACGGCCCATGGTGACCGAGATCACCATATAAACATGGTGCCTGGCTTACTACTATTATGCACGGTCGATTTTGCAGAGAGAATTAGTTTCAAAGTCTGCATTCGAAGCTTGTTCTGTGTCCTCCCCAGACTGAGCTCAAGGAAGCCTCAAGAATAGTGCTTCTCAAACTTTTAAGTGCATGCAGCTCACCCGGAGACCCTGCTGAATGCAGATTCTGACTCAGCAGGTCTGGGCTGGGTTTGCATTTCTCACAAGCTCCCAGACTCACGCTGCTGACTCGTGGACCACACACTGGGTAGCCAGGCACCGGATAGTTTGGCTCAAACATTGAATTTCAGTTTGGTGTTCCCCTTTGCATCCATAAGCAGCTTGAGAGAGGAAGCAGTGCTTTCTGCTTGCTCTTCTTTGCCGCATGTGGTCCAGCCCAGGTCCCAGACTTCCATGACGTTTTCCTCTTCCCTCACATCCTTTGGGTTTGTCCCTTGTCCTCTTATTTGCTATAACTACATGTGTGGTCGCATGTTGGGAAGCAATACAGGGAAGCAACTATGAACACAGACTCTGGGATCAGCAGGCTTGAGTTTGAGTTGCAGCTCAGTTGGAACTGCTCTGAACTTCAGCTTCCTCATCTGTGACGTGGACACAATGAACTCACCTATTAGGGTCATTGTGAGTCTCAGACCAGATGCTTAATGTAAAAAGTCTTAGCTCAGTGCTTAGCACTGAGCTCTACAAGGCTGTAAGTAGTATTGGGGTGGGCTCTGTGGGTGTTTTGTCATCTCGACAGTGCATCTAACCCAAACATGGCTGCCTCTCTCTTCTTCTTTTTTTAAAATTAATTAAATTAATTTTGTATTAGGATATAGCTGATTTATAGTGTTGAGTCCATTTCACTACAGCGACCCAGTCATCCATACATATATACGTTTTTTTCTCATATTATCTTCCATTGTGGTCTATTCCAAGAGACTGGATACAGTTCCCTGTGCTGAGCAGTAGGACCTCATTGCGTACTTGTTCTAAATATAATAGTTCGCATCTACTAACCCCCAAATCCCAGTCCACCCCATTCCCTCCCCTCCCCTTTGGCAACTGCAAGTTTGTTCTCTATGTTTGTGAGTCTTTCTGTTTTGTAGATAGGTTTATTTGTGCCTTACTTTAGATTCTACATATAAGTGATCTCTTATGGTATTTTTCTTTCTTTGTCTGACTTACTTCACTTGGTTTGAGAATCTCTGCTTGTATCCATGTTTCTGCAAATGGCATTATTTTGTTCTTTTTTAATGGCTGAATATACATACATACATACATATATATATATATATATACACACACACATACACACATATATATACACACATACACACATATATATATACACATACATACATATATATATACACACACACATACATACATATATATATATATATACACACATACATATATATATATATATAATGGCTGAATGTATATATATACCACAAGCTGACTCTCTCTTCTTTGCCAGAAACTCACTTTGCCAGTATTCCTTTTAGCTAATAGTCATGTGATTCAGTTCTGGCTAATGAAATTTAAGATTTTTTTCTAGGAGCTTCTGGACAAAACCCCCCTGGGATTTGGGAAAGAGCCACTTGAGGAGAAGGCCTCTGTCCCTTCTGTGTTTTCTACCTCCAGTGTCCTGCCTTTGCCTGAGGTTGTGATGGCTGGGGTTGTGGCAGCTTTCTTGCTACCGCAGTGCCACATGTCCTATGTTGAGCCCTCATTGCAACTCAACTTCTTCCTCTGTCCAGTCCTCCTTCCCTCCTCTTCCCTCAAGAATGTTGATCCTAAGAGCACTTCCTAATAAAATCCTTGCATGCTAATCTCTGTCTCAGAGTCAAGTTTCCTGGCAACCCAATTTACATGAATGTATTTGTAAATATGTAAATAAAAATGACGTGGATTTTGGCTACCTACAAGGATTTCTATATTGCTACAAAATAATTAACATTTATCTTGTTGTTTGCATGCATGTTTATTTCTGGTATCTGAATTCCCTTCTAATGTTAAAGGGAATTTTTTTTTCACCATATAAATTTTGGTTAGAATCTGATGCTTTAATTCAAAACTGAAGATACCAAATGCTCACTTTCCTAGACTCTCTTGCCGCTAGGATGTCCTGTATTTCTCTGTGGGAAAACTCCTTCTGAACTCTGCCTCAGTAGCCAGAGATGGTCATGAAATTGTGGCGGAGGGAAATCTTTTCAGTGATGATGAAGCTGTGTTCATACTTGTGGTACAGCAGTGCCAGTTCATGGGAATGGCCTCCTTCCAGGGCTCAAAGTCAGCAGGATTAGTGGTGCTGGCAGAACAGGCTGTGGGCGCCATCATCTGTGGCCACAACCTGTCCTCACCAGACTATAATAAAAGCTATAATGTGCTTTTTCTGTAATTCTAGACGAAAAGCCACTTTTTGTATTGTCATTTCTCTAAGCCTTGTTATCTAGCCTTCCTGAATGTTTCTGTGAGCTTCCCAGTAACCTTTTCTATATAAATCAGCCAGAGTCGATTTTTCTTATTCGCATCCCAGAGCCATGGCTGGGGCACACCACTTAATATTTAATTTGTATCTGTGGACATTTAAGGTCTTGATGTGTTATCAGTATCATTGCTGATAACAACGTAACTACCATGTAAAGATTCATAGTTCACTAAATGCCTACACATGGATTATTTCATTTATTCCTCAAATGGCACTGTGGGTTAGCATACTTTATTTATTTATTTCAGGCCGCCCCCACAACACGTGGCAGTTCCTGGGCCAGGGATTGAACCTGCACTGCAGCTGTGACCTGTGCCACAGCTGTGGCAATGCTGGATCCTTAGCTTGCTGCGCCACAGTGGAACTTCCAAATATACTTACCTTATAGATTATCATCTAAGAGATGAAGGACCTACCTAGGTTAACTAGTAAAAAACAGAGCTGGACTGGAACCTAAGCCTTCTATTTAATGCTTTTAAAGTTTGAAGTCCATTGGTAGCAAATACTGTACTACCCCAAAATCTCAACCTCTGATCATGTTGGATAATAGAGGTGTTTTAAGGAAAATTTTTCACGCTGGAAAAGAAAAACATCTTCTTCTTAATTCAAATAATACATAAGAGTAGAAGATGAAAAGGTAACCAGAGAAAACAAATGCAAACAGTTTCTTTTGTATTTCTCTAGAAATTTTCTAAATATAAAGCATATTAAAATGTGCTCTTATTTTACACAAATCAGAGCAGATTACACAGAATGTTCTTCAACTTACTATTTCTGGCATTCAAGGAAAAATGTCAGACATCTAGTCAATATTGTTGTATATGGCTTTGCTTAATTCTAACTGGCATTCATTATTATATGCTTATATCTTAATCTGAATGGTCAGTCTTCTATTGATGTATGTTGTCTTAGCCCTGTTTTCCTAGAAGCAGTGACAGGCATTTGTAAGCACATGATTTACCAATGGAGAGAAATACAGGCCACCCTCCAGAGGGCACTCACATTTGAGCCATTCAGGGCCACCCCTCACTGCTGCCTGGTGGGGGGGTGGTGGATACTCATGCATTCAAGGCATCTGGGTGGGACATTAGCAGCATCAGGTACATATATTTACGTGGTTGCCAGTTTTCTTTTTTCTGTATTAACCTGGTTGTGATGAACATTCTTGTATTCATGTCTCTATGTGCTGTGAGAAATTCTTGGCTGTGAAAATTCTAAACCAAAGGATGTGGTAGAGAATGTTAGATGCCCACCTACTGTCCATTTTTCCTTTCTCCTGAGTGAAAGAACAATTTGTTGGCTGCATCAACACTCCTAGTTCTAAAAAATAGTCATACCTCTCAGCCTTCTGTGAAGGTAGAGACACAGTTTTGATCAATAAAATCTAAATGGAAATCACCAGATACAACTTCCAGGAATACTGGAAGGAAGGCTGCACAGGGTTGAGAGACAGCAACAGCAGCCTTCACCTTGAACATATTCTTTGTCCCTCTGACCCTCCCCTTTTTCTTAACTGGAACAGGGATGTGATGCTGGAGGTGGTGCAGCCATCTTGTGATTATAAGTTAACAAGTGCTCTTGTCTGAACAGGAGACATTAAGGAACATTATAAGATGTTTTGGGAGTTCCCATTGTGGCTCAGAAGAAATGAACCCAACTAGGATCCATGAGGATGCAGGTTTGATCCCTAGCCTTGCTCACTGTTAAGGATCTGGCATTGTTTTGAGCTATGGTGTAGGTCACAGACATGGCTCAGATCTGGTGTTGCTGTTGCTGTGGCATAGGCAGGTGGCTACAGCTCCAATTTGACCCCTAGCCTGGGAACTTCCATATGCCATAGGTGTAGCTCTAAAAAGAAAAAAAAAAAAAGTTTAGCACCCCTGGACTCTCTAACACAAGCTTCTGTTTATAAGAAGGGGAAAATAATGCCTTAATTGTTTAAGCTTCTAACAGATACAGAGTATGTGTCTTTAAATATTGGTACTTTGATTGTGTAGTGGAGTTTGATTTTGTAAGCTGTTAAGCTCTACAGAAGGGTCTCTCAACCTCAATATTCTTGTTATGTGGGGCAGGATGGTTTTATATTGCAGGAGCCTATCTTGTGCACTGTAGGGTGTTTAGCAACATCCTTGGCCTCTACTCACTAGATGACAGTTGCACCATCTCTTCCCAACTGTGACAAGCAAAATATCTTGTCACAGTATTGCCAAATTGTTAAGAATAACTGCCCCGAAATGAGTAAGGCAAAATCACATATAGTCAAAAAACATACTTGAAAAATCCATGAAATTAATGACAAAATAAAGAATTTATTCATTCCTTCCAGAATATTTATTGAAGCACTACTATGTGCCACATGCTATTCTTGGTGCTACACATGGAGCAGTATACAAGACACAAAAACAAAGATAAAGATCCCTGCCCCCTGCCCACCACCTTCATTCTATCAGGAGAAAACAAACAACATTTTAAAAAATAATATGTTTGGTATCCCTGGGCATACATCTTAATGTATCTTCTTCATTATCACCCATAATAATAGTAAGCTGTGGTTTGGAACAGGAATCCGCATGCTACAGTCAAGGGCCCAATTTGGTCCACCGCTTGTTTTTGTAAATAAAATTTAATTGGCACACAGCTCCACTCATTTTTGTATGTGTTGTATGGACAATGATTGAAAAGAGTAATTGTAACAGAGACTCTGGCCCAGAACATTCAGCTATTTACTCACTGTCCCTTTGCTAAATTCTGGTTTAGAGATTCCTAATTCAGTGCACATTGCCTTGTTGATTCCCCAGAGCAACCCTGTGAAATGGCTGCTCTTTGATTTTCTGGTGGGAGTTTGAGAGCTTGGATTGACTTGCTCACACGCCCGCTGCAGGTCAGGGTTGTCAGCTCACTGGGGAGCCTATGGCTGTAAAGAGGGTCCCCTTGGAAGAACTCACTGGGAAGGTGACAGACTTGTAGGCAGTGATGGTAGGAGCTGAGTGGACCCCCAAGCATTCTTGGCAGAAGGAAGGTGCCTCGTATGTTTGAGGGACACCAAGAGGTCTGCCGGGCCGATGGGGCAGGGATTTGTGCTCTGAGCATGAAAAGAGGCTGTGGAAGTTTTTGAGCGGAGGAGCGGCACCATCTGACTTATGGCTTTAACGGAAAACACTGTCTCTGCATTAAGAACAGACTGAGAGAGTCCAGGGTTGGGGAGCAGGGGGCCCAGATGGGGTCGGGGTGGTATTAGCTGTAGCTGTGTGGGACGAGGTTGGATTCTGAGCAGACTTTGAAGGGAGACTTGGTTGCTGATGGATTGGATGGGTCGGGGGAGGTTGAGAGAGAAAGGGGAGCCCAGGAGACACCAAGAACTGTCTGAGAACCGGAAAGGTGGGGCAATTGATGGAGATGGGAGAGCAGGAGGGAAGGGCCTGGGAACCAGGAGGTCACTTCATAACATGTCACGTTTCATTTTTTTTTCTTTTTACAGCCGCACCTGCAGCATATGGAAGTTCCCAGGCTAGGGTTCAAATTGGAGTTGTAGCTGCCCGCCTATGCCACAGCCACAGCCAACGCCAGATCTGAGTCACATCTTCACCCTATGCCACAGCTCGTGGCAATGCTGGATCCTTAACCCACTGAGTGAGGCCAGTGATCAAACCCACATCCTCATGGATCCTAGTTGGGTTCATTTCTTCTGAGCCACAGCAGGAACTCCTGTAACATCTTATATTGTTCCTTAATGTCTCCTGGTCAGACAAGAGCACTTGTTGCCTTACAATCACAAGATGGCTGCACCACCTCTAGCGTCACATCCCTCTTCCGGGCAAGGAAAGGGGGAGGGTCAGAGGGACAAAGAATATGTCTGAGGTGATTGCAGCTTGTGGTTGATGCTAGATCCTTAACCCACTGACTAAGGCCAGGGTTGAATCTGCATCTTCATGGACACTGCGTTGGGTTCTTAACTTGCTAAACCACAATGGGAACTCCTTGAACATGTCATATTTCAGATTCCTGTTGTGCTCACTGAATTTTTGGAAATGACATGGACTAAAAACCGAAGCAAAAGGAAAACCCTTCAGCATGTGTTTGGGCTTTCAAGTCCAACTGTCCGACTTTAAGAGAACTGTAGGTTTCGCAACAGTGAATAGAAAGTGGGCAGAGAATTCTCAAAGGGTTTCTGGCTGGCTTGTAAGGTTTCCATAGGTTTGTAAACCTTTTCTGTGATGGGCAAGTTGTTTTTGGTTTTGTGGGCTGCATTAGTCCGCCAGGGCTGCTGTAACAAAGTACCCCCGACTGGGTGGCTTAAACACCAGAAATCACTTTTCTCAGAATTCTGGAGGCTGCAAGCCTGAGATCAGGGTGCCTGTGTGGTCAGGTGCTGCTGAGGACCTTCTGTCTGACCTGCAAACATCTTACCAGTGAGGTCCTGAGGGTGGGGCCTAATCCCATATGAGGGCTCAGTGAGAAGGCAGCTGTTTGCAGTGGTCTTCAGATACATTCATACTGGTATCCAGTCCATTGCATGGGCTACACTGTCTCTGTCTCAACTACTTAACTCTGCTGATGTCGTGTGAAAACAGCCAAAGAAAGTGTGTAGACAAACAGGTGTGGCTGTATTGCAATGCGACCTATTTATAAAACAGGCAGCAGGCTAGTTGTTCCCTGGGCTGTAGGTTGCTCATCTCTGGTTTATACAATCCTGTAAATGAAATGTGTGCTAATAGGTAGGTTTGCTCTGAGGACTGGAGGGATCATAACACATGCAAAAGCAGCCTCGTACAGAGCTTGGCACAGAGTAGGTGCTCAACATATATTTGTTTTGTTTAATGCTCGAATTGACATATGTTCTATACTAAAGTATGTACCTGTTTCCCTAATTGGCACTTCCTGTTCGGCCCCCATCATTCTCATGCCCCCTAGTGTTGCTCTCATGACCCTTTATTTTGCAGTGAGATTGCATCTGACATGGGCATTAGGATCTGCCTTTGTGCCTGATGCAAAAATCATTGTGTCACTAAATCATCTCTAACACGGCTCTACCCAAGGACATTCCCATCAACAGCACAACCTGCAGAGAGTGTCTAAGCTCCAGAATTTTGACCACTTTTTCATATCCGTATCCCAGCACTTAGGACAGGGCAGAAGAGAAGCTGATCCATTCATCACGGAACCTGGGGAAAAGCTAAGGACGTCTCTCTAGCGCTGAAAGTTTTTCTGGAACAATAGATGAGGACTTCTGTACAGGGCAATGGACTGGAGTGTAGGGACGGGTTGATAAGATGGTGATTTATTTTGATGTGACTGCGAGGGCTGCAGAGGAATGTTACTACTAGGAGTCTTATTAATACAAAAATATTAAGCCCATTCCTGCTCCCTGCGTGTCTCCGATGGGAAAGATACAACATATAGGAAAACAAGATTCTTTACGAGA
Source organism: Sus scrofa (assembly GCF_054392235.1). Taxonomy (NCBI): domain Eukaryota; kingdom Metazoa; phylum Chordata; class Mammalia; order Artiodactyla; family Suidae; genus Sus; species Sus scrofa. The sequence goes on from NC_139399.1 coordinate 61,315,446, forward strand.
AATATTGCTTTGCATGCTTCTCTTTCATTGTTTGTATTGCTGGGAGAAATCAGGAGAGAAACAAGGCAGTGAATGGAGGGAATCATGGGGAAAAATGGCATATTTGGGGTCTGCAAATGGATATTGAAAATGCAGAATAGCCTGCTGATTTGTGATCATATCAGGGCAGGCGCCCCAGCTGGTGGTATTAGTAATGGAATTTTGAACTTTTCAATGGATATGATCCTGTGTACATGTGAATAAGGCATGTGGTCACCTGAATAGTACCACCCAAAGCCCGCATCCCTCAAAAAAAAATTTTTTTTCATTACTTGCCTCTCCTTCCCTCTGCTAGAGGGCTTAGAATTTGCTGCAAAAGACGTCTCTCCTTCATGAAAGGAGATTTCATGCTGAAGGAGAATGAACATGAACTTTGGCTTCTGCGAAGAGCTTAAGGTTTTTTGAGTACTGTATTAGTTAGCTATTGATGTGTAACAAAGCATTCCCAAACTAACAGACTTAAAACAACACTAAACATTTATTATCTCATGGTTTCTATGGGTTAGACTGAGAAGTGATTTAACTGGGTGGACCTGGCTTGTGGTCTCTCATGATACTGCAGTCCAGATGTCAGCTGGGGCTGCAGTCTGAAGGCTTGAATCCGGCAGACGAGCGGGTTCACTCCTGAGAAGGGCCACTCACATGGCCCACAGCCTGGTGCTGGCTGTTGGTGGGAGGCCTCAGCTCCTCTTGTTATGGGCCCTCTAGGGGTCTGCTTGAATGTCTTTGCAGCACGAGGGATGGCTTCTCCCAGAGCCCGTGAGACCAAGGCATAAGCTACAAAGTCTTCTATGACCCAGGTGCCAAAAATCATACAGTCATTTCCACAACCCTGTCCATAGCTCAGCCTTATTTAGCATAAGAGGGGCGCCCACAAGGCTGAGGCTCTTAGGAGGCTAGGATCACTGGGACCGTCTTAGAGGCTGGTTACTGTCGGAGCTACTGTGCATCAGGCACTACTGCCGTGAACTTTGTCTCATTTGATCTTCAGAGGATGGCAGAAATACAGGGCGATATCTACTACTATGACAAACAGAAACCATTTACTCTCACTAAGGTGTCTAGGGTTACATAGCTAGTGAGTTGTGGCGATGTTGGGGGTATAATTGACACAGCTGTGTTCAGAGCCTGTTGATTAACACTGCCTCCCCCCATACCCTCCTTAGAGAGACCTGGGTTCAAGTCCTAGCTCTGCCCCTTGATTACATACGATTTTAGTAATGCAGCCTGTTTATGCTTGTGCAGACCAAGTGTTCTCACACTTTGGAAAGCACAAAGGCAAGTCTTGGCATTTTGTGATTGTCACAACTGTTTTCTTTTTTCTTCTTGAATTTTCTAAACCGGGGTACATAATAAGAGATTGTATGAGAGATATTTTACATAGTGCCTGTATGGAATTTTTTGTTTCGTTGTTCTTTTTTAGGGCCGTGCCTGCAGCATATGGAGGTCCCCGGGCTAGGGGTCGAATTGGAGCTGCAGCTGCCCGCTGACACCACGGCCACAGCAACTCAGAATCCAAGTGCCATCTGCAACCTATGCTGCAGCTTGCAGCAGTGCTGGATCCTTAACCCACTGAGCGAGGCAAGAGATCAAACCCACATCCTTAGGGATACTAGTCAGGTTCGTTACTGCCAAGTCACAACAGGAACTCCTGAAATGTGTTTTTTTAATTATAAGAGTTATGTATGGGAGTTCCTGTCGTGGCGCAGTGGTTAATGAATCCGACTAGGAACCATGAGGTTTCGGGTTCGATCCCTGGCCTTGCTCAGTGGGTCAAGGTTATGGTGTTGCCGTGAGCTGTGGTGTAGGTTGCAGACATGGCTTGGATCCCGTGTTGCTGTGGCTCTGGCGTAGGCCAGTGGCTACAGCTCTGATTAGACCTCTAGCCTGGGAACCTCCATATGCCGTGGGAGCGGCCCAAGAAATGGCAAAAAAAAAAAAAAAAAAAAAAAGTTATATATGTATTTTAATGTATATTTGGAAACAATTTATGAATTGTAATTGAGAAATTACTTAATTGAATCTCAGTTTTGTTATCTGTAAAATGAACATAAAATGCTTACTTCTTAGAATTGTATGGATTAAAAAAGACAATGTATATCAAGGGCTGAGCATATTAAAGTTCATAATGGGCACTCAGTAATGTTTATTACTATTAACCTGTGATAAATGTGAAGTATTCTGGGAAATATTCAAGGTTAAGAACTGGAACTATAATCACCTGCACCTATTTCTGCACTTTCTATATTTTAAGGGAGAATCTCTTAGCTGTTTGAGTTCCATTTAAGATTATGACCCAGTGGTAGAGGAAGCTAAGAAGGAAATGAGATTTTCTTCTTACTTACGTTAATAGCATCAGTGAGAATTAGCTTTTATAGTCACCATCTTGATAAGGTAAGATGTTTAGAAAGCAGGATTTTTTTTTTCTATTTAAGAAAACTGAGTGGCTTTATTTGGTATATAAATATTCCTTGAACAATTTCCTTCCCAGCCCTGAGGATGCCTAATTGCCACAGATGCAGATGTTCTGGCTGTGCTTTCCTTTGGGTACGAATTCACACCACTCTGGTTTACCTTAACTAGAGGGACTTACTTTCCCACAATTTAATTTTCAAGCTCTAATGCAAAGCAGGGTTATTTGCTTTGACAGGCAACTACAGGATAAACAGAAAGGGGCAAATTTATATAGTCAGCTAGCACTCTGCCATTACGAGTAATACGGCTTCACAGGAAAGGAAATGAAAAAAAAAAGATCTCAGACACCATGAGATTCCTTCTAAAGAATGTATTTTCAGTGAACCTTAGAAAGTAGAACCAGGAAAGGCTCTTGGAAGACCAGAGGAAATAAATATTGATTGATTGATTCATAATTTGTGTCCCATCTTCTGCAAATAATTTGATGTGGTTTAGAAAAGTCACTGGGTCTTTTTTCTTAAGATATTATTGCCAGAGGTATTCAGATAACTTTGGAATAGATGGTCAAATTTCAGGATGTCCAGCTAGTGGTTTGACTTTCTCTGAATTTGATATTTTTTTTTAAGCTTGGTTTGTAATCTTAGTGATGAAAACAAATGGGGCTGAAGAGGATAATGTGATTTAAAATAAAGTATTTTTTCTTTTCTATAATGTCAAAGGCAATGCATGTTTTTGAAAAATATAGCAATTAAATAGTAAAAGAACATATGATATCACTTGTATTTGGAATCTAAACTATGACACAAATCAGCGTATTTATGAAACAAAAACAGACTCACAGGCACAGAGAACAGATTTGTGGTTGCCAAGCAGGGAGGGAGTTGGGGAGGGAAGGATTGGGAGTTTGGGATTAGCAGAGGCAAACTGTTACATATAGAATATACCTGCAGATCAGAGGGACTGTCACGTGTGTCTAGGCAGAAGAGGACGTAGAATCAAACATCAACTTTTGTTTGTTTTTTGTTTTTTTGTTTTAACATTTTTAAAAATTAGAGTTGATTTACACTGTTATGCCAATTTCTGTTGTACGGGACAGTGACTTAGTTGTATGTGTGTGTATAAAGCATTTTTCCACATTTCATTGGTCACATGGGCATACCTATCTTCCAGGCAGCAGGAAAGTTAATCCTGTTAAATGCTTAGAAGGATGCGGAGAAAAGGAACCCTCTTACACTATTGTAGGAATGAAAGTTGGTGCCACCACTATGGGAAACAGTATGGAGATTCCCCAGAAAGCTAAAAATAGAACTACCATATGATCGAGCAATCCCACTGCTGGGCATATATCTGGAGAAAACCATTTGAAAAGATATATGCACCCCAATATTCCTTGCAGCACTATTTACTATAGCCAAGACATGGAAGCAACCTAAATGTCCATCCACAGAGGAATGGATAAAGAAGATGTGGTACATATATACAATGGAATATTACTCAGCCATAAACAAGAATGAAATAATGCCATTTGCAGCAACACGGATTGACGTAGAAATTATCATGTAAGTGAAGTTAAGCTGTGAAAGACAAACAACATATGATATTACTTATGTGTGGACTCTACAAAAAGGATACAAATGAACTTATCTGCCATTTAGAAACAGACTCATAGACTTTGAAAGCAAACTTATGGTTACCAAAGGGGACATGGTGGTCAAGGAAGCAAGGCACCGGGGATTTGGAATTAGCATATGCACACTGAGGTATATAGAATGATTGGTTAACGGAAACTTGCTGTATAGCACAGAGAACTTTACCCAGTATTCTCTGATGGTCTATATGGGAAAGGAATCTGAAAGAGAATGGATGTGTATACACATATAACTGAATCACTTTGTTGAACAGCAGAAATTATCACCACATTGTAAATTAACTATAACGCAATAAAATTGAAAAAATAAAAAAATTAAAAAAAAAAGCTTGGAAGAACAGAGTTCCCGTTGTGGCTCAGCAGGTTAAGAACCTGACATAGTGTCCATGAGGATGCGGGTTCGATTCCTGGTCTCACTCAGTTGGTTAAGGATCTGGCGTTGCGGCAAGGTGCAGCATAAGTCACAAACGTACTCAGATCTGGCATCGCCCGTGGCTGTGGTGTAGGCTGGCAGCTGTAGCTCCAATTTGGTCCCTAGCCCCAGGAACTTCCCATATGCCACAGATGCAACCGTAAAAAGAAAAAAGGAAATATTGGTGAACAGAATCAATGGTTCCCCTTCTTAGTGTCTCATATTACAGCGGGTTGAACTAAGGGATGAGTATTAGTATTTAAGATACTTTCGAATCCCAACAGTTGACCTCCACTTGGGAATTGAGGAGGGGTTCATTCAGAGCAAGATTTATTTTTTTTTTTTCCCTTCTCACTCTCCACTTTTTCCTCCCATTTCTATTATTTTATTTATTTATTTATTTTTTGTCTTTTTGCCATTTCTTGGGCCGCTCCTGCGGCATATGGAGGTTCCCAGGCTAGGGGTTGAATCGGAGCTGTAGCCACCGGCTTACGCCAGAGCCACAGCAACGCAGGATCCAAGCCGCGTCTGCGACCTACACCACAGCTCACGGCCACACCGTAACCTTGACCCACTGAGCAAGGGCAGGGACCCAACCCGCAACCTCATGGTTCCTAGTCAGATTCGTTAACCACTGCGCCATGACGGGAACTCCCCAGAGCAAGATTTTTGAAGGTCTGCTTTCCTGTTCTTGTTAAGCAGCTACCTACCAAGCAAGTGAGTTAAATAGGGCATCTACTTAAGTTTTCTCAGCAGAAAAGATGTATTCTTCCCAAGTAATTTCAGTTTTAGTCAGCATTCCATTGCCAGCATGTTGTTGGAGCAAATTGGAGGATTTTTAGATTTTTGAGAGAATGAATCATCAAGGAGGAGCTGTTGGGTAAGCCCAAGTTTCAGCTGTCTTTATCTTTTGAGAAGGGTTGATCTCCAGGCAGGAAAAAGTTGGACCCCTGTGTTCATTAAAAAAAAGAGAAAGAATAAGAAAAAAAGAGCTGCTTTTGTTTTGGGTTTAAGAGTCTTTCTTAATAAGGAATAATGAGCATCAATACCTAGTTATTCAGTAAACCAATTAAATTAAATTAGCATAGCCAGGGAAACAAAGGAACAATCCTTCAGCTCTTTCATTTATACTATAGACTCAGCAGTCACAATATAAGACAGAGTAGTAACAATACAGTCTGTAAAGACAATTAATATTAATTTTTCATTTTTATCAAGCTAAAATATTTAAAATGCCTCTCCCCCCAAAAGACAGCTCCAGTATATTATTTCTTTTTTCTTTCCCATCGTGATAAAATTGAGATAAAATTAGCCTTTTGTGCCTTTCCTATTACTGGTTTATGTTCCAGACTGTGTCTTTGAAATGGTTTTAGCCAATCTCCTTTTGGGATTTTCCTATTGCTCAGCCTAGTTAAGCCATAACAAGGACGGGCCATCCCAGTACAGTAAAGAATGCTGGCTTTAGAGGATGGTCTTAGGTCAAGAATTATTATTGCTTGAGGCCTCCAAGATCTAGTTATGGGTTTCTGCAAACCCTGTGGGCTCTTATGATAATGCTTTTTCTCCACTATTATTGTTATAAGGCATTAAATCAGTCAGATTCATGAGCAACAAGAGGTCACTGTCTGATTGAAATTCATAAGGTCAAAAAGGAAACTAAAAATCAATTTATAAGATATGAAGATTTAGGTTCAAACTATATCCATGAGCAATAAAATTTCACATCCATAAATGTAAGAAAATCAGTTATTAAACTTGAGGGGGGAAAGAAGACTTATTAAGTTTTACACACACATAAGGCAGCTAACACATAATTTTATCAGACATTACTGAAATCCTGTGTGTAATATAAGCGATGATGGGCTAAAATGCTAAATGGTTTAGCACTAAATTATTAAGTGATGTATCCCTAAGGTATTAAACAGATAGAAAATGCAGAGCAGGTGTCTCTCCTAGCAAGACTTGATCACCAGTTTAAGTGCATATTGATAACAAATGCACTTCAGAGGGAAAATAGTATTAGTAATATTTTTGCTGCGTGAAAGCCTGGTGTCAGGATGACTAAAAGCTTCTACCTGACAAAGAAATGTTCATTTCTTTTTTTTTTTAAGAAAAAAATTAATCATGATAAATGTTAGGTCCCTATGGAGCAAAAGGGGAATTCTGGAGGGATTTGAGCATTTTGTCTTTTTTCTTCTGTCACCTCTGCATGTAAAAAATAAAATAAAATGAGTGTCTATATTATGCAGTACGAATTGAAATTATGAACATAGGGTGGCAAAATAAAGACAGTTTTGCTAGTATGAGTGTGAAGAAAATTTTATGAAAGCAAACATTTGGGTAAAAAAATCCCAATCTCTTAGAACCATAGCACAGTTTATAACCTAACTCTTTGTTTGGCTCGATAGCCATTTTGTCCTGCCAATAAGAGGACAATAGAACCTCGTGATGGTCTGTTTGATCATCAGTGACTCTGGTTGAAAATTAAATAGTGAAAATGTGTGTTTGTGACCTGGACAGCAGTTTTCTTTTGTCTCTTTAGACACATTATAAACCCAAATATAGCTTCTGGTAGGTTTATGGACAAAGGATGCTAATTGGGTCTCCCTGGCCCTTGAGAGTTATGTAAGACTGGCTTAAATTTCACTGCGTACACTCGATGTTCAGAGCTGTCTCCTCAAATTTTATAAATTCCCAGGAGGCTTTTATATTTATTTTAAATGTATTTTATTGAAGTCTAGTTTATTTACAATATTGTGTTAGTTTCTGCTGTACAGCAAAGTGGTTCAGTTTTATATATATATATTCTTTTCCAGATTCTTTTTTTATGATGGTTTATCACAGAATATTGAATATAGTTCCCTATGCTAGACAGTAGGACCTTGTTGTTTATCCATTCTATTTATAGTAGTTTGCATCTGCTAATCCCACACTCCCATCCATCCCTCCTTCACTCCCTCTCCCAGGAGGCTTATATTTTTTAATCTATCATTCTTGGATCTGAGTGCTGTGTTTGCTGTATAGCTTTGGTGTAGAAATCTTTTTATATCCCCACCTTGTTTTATTTGTTTGTTTGCTTGTTTTGGCTGCACCTGTGGTATATGCAAGTTCCCAGGCCAAGGATCAAACCCATGCCATAGCAGTGACAATGCCGGCTCCTTTAACCACTAAGCTATCAAGGACCTCCAACCCTACCTTTTTTTTTTTTTTGGTTTTTTTAGGGCTGCACCTGCGGCATGTGGTAGTTCCCAGGCTAGGGGCTGAATCAGAGCTGCAGCTGCCGGCCTGTGCCACAGCCACAGGAATGCCAGATCCAAGCCGTTTCTGCGATCTACACCGCATCTCACAGCAACACCAGATCCCTAACCCACTGAGTGAGACCAGGGATCAAACCTGCGTCCTCATGGATACTAGTCGGGTTCATTACTGCTGAGCCCTGATGGGAATTCCCATCACCTTGTTTTGACTTATCTCTGCCCAAGTGTTAAACCTTTGATCTCCTTTTTAGAATTATAGACATACATATACAAACCCTCCACTCAAAGAAACCATGTAGAAATACAAATTCAATATGTATAAAAAGTATGCTTAATCCTCATTTTACAGCTATAAAATAGGGCTTAGAAATGTTCAGGAAGCTGCTTAAGACTGTGCAGCGTGTGCATTGACCTGGGACTCCAACATCAACTAAGTTCATGACCTTATCTACTCTCTATTCTACACTTGAGATCTCCTGTTGGTTTAGACATGGACCAGCAAACTATGCCCCACAGGCCAAATCTGGCCCCCAGTCTGTTTTTTATAAATAAAGCTTTATTGGCACACAGCCATGCCCATTTGTTTCCATAAAGTCTATGGCTGGTTTCATGTTGCAAGTTGAATAGTTGAAATGCCTGCAAAGTCTAAACTATTTATCCTTTAGCTCTTTATAGAAAAAGTCTGTGGACCCTTATTTAGATGGTAGACTAATATTTATTCCACGGATAACTAGTTTCATTAACATTAACATGTATGGTATGATTAAAAAGACGCCCAACAGTCTATGATCAAACATGTTTGAGAAATGGTAGATTAGACAAAGCTAAATGGTTATTCTCTGGAGAATGCATACAAACTAGATGCATACAATTTCTCTCCATGAAGGTGATAAAATATGTGGTATAATTGAACTCAGAACTGTGTGTGTGTGTGTGTGTGAGTACACATGTGAGTGTGTGTGCATGTGTGTGTAACATGTCATAGGATACCCTCGAGAAAGACTAGACTGGGTCATAATTTGCGGGATATACTTCCAAAAGACTGCCATTCTAGTTCTTGGAAGTTCCTTGGGAAGGTGGCTAGAGAGGAGCAGAATTTGTAATTTAGGATTGATTATTCTAATATAATCTCTAATCTTACTTTAGGACAGTGTTCTCAGTCAGTGATCCAAAGGGTCATTGGAATTTTCTCCAAGCTGGATGGAAGCTAATCATTTTTTGACTTGGTAGGAAAAAATGACCTTCCAGGTAGAACTTTGTTCATTTTTATTTTCCTTCCCATAAATCTCAAGCCTGTCTGTGAGTACCAGCTATAAGTGACTCAATGGATAAACAAAATCAAAGGTTTATTAATAAAAAGTTGGAAATGGCAGGCCTTACTTAGTTTCATTACATGTTTTAAAAAGAGAAAAGGTTTATCTATGGTTGTTACGTTCTTAGCTATATCACGTAGTTATTTTCTGCCTAATGGATTGCTCTTTGTACAGTAGAATAACATATAGTGTATTTCATGGTGTTCTGTGAATAGAGTGCAGGGCTTTCAGGGGTTTAGCTGGCTTTAGGAGGTTGGGACAGCAGTGTTAAGTGATGGAGGACTGGGTGAATCGCAACTCACTTGGTGATAGATGACAAAAACCCAACTCAACTTGATAAGCAATTATCTCTCTTACCGGAGAGCAGAAGTGGATGTGGCTTCAGACATGGCTGTCTCTAGGAGTGCAAATGACATAACCAGGATTCTCTCTCTCCATTACTTTGCTCTGTTTCCTCTGGTTGATTTATTCTCATGGAGTATCTAGATTATTGGCATTTCTGGTTCATGTTTTGCCTATAGGTAAAGATTCCAGATTTTCTTAAACAACTTTATGTCAGTTCCTGAGCAAGCCTTTGATCAGTCCTGCCTGGCTCATTTGCCCAATGCTGGACCAATCACAGTGTTCAGGACGAAGCATTCTGATTGGTCAGACTGGGTCTCATGATCAGATGTGTGGCAAAAAAAGAGACCCCCATGTTTGACAGTCCCCCAAGAGGTAGAAGTATAAATTCTTAAAAAGAAAGAGAAGAGACTATGGCCTGAAGAAAACAGTGAAAAGCTAATGAGGAAAACCCAGAGAGTGCCGCTATCAGATATAGGAGGCAGAGACATTGGCCAGGGTGAAAGAAAAATATGGATTTAGGAAACAGGAGATCCCTGTTGATGCTAGAAGGTAAGCTTCTTGAGGCCAGAATTTATGTTGTTTACGACTTCTAAAATAGGGCTTGGCACAAAGGAAAAACTCATTCATTGAGAGAACGAATTAATTGAAAGAATAGCAGGGGGCCATGGAATTCAAGAATTACCAGCAAATACGATGGATATCCAGGGTGTGATGTAGATTTTAAAATGCCCACAATTGTCCACTCCTTCTATGAAGAAGGGGAGTCTGTGTCTCCACATCCCACCTGCATCTGGGTAGGGAACATGACTTCTTTGCAGGAAGGAACATCCGCAAACACTAAGCAGAACATCAGGCAGAAGCCTGAAAGCCGCTTAGGCCTTGGGCAGGCCCTCTTGCTGCTCTCAGCAGCATTGGATGGAGGCTGAGCTAACCTGCTGGGGGAGGAGAGACCCCGCACACAAGAGCCGAGGTGCCCCAGCCCAGAGCCAGCCAAACCCCCAGCTGCCTCAGAGCCCAGTCACAGACTCACCTGTGAGTCTCCGCCAAATGAAACACCCTGGCCCAGATCAGCAGAACCTCCCAGGTACAATAGCCAGTTTGTAGACTTAGGAATTAAATAAAAGTTCTTCTTTTTAAACCACTGAGTTTGGGGAGGAGGTGAGTATGCAATACACACTTACTTGTATGGTCAGTTAGGCCCTTGCCTAACTCTAAAAAGAAATATTTTCAGAGTCCAAGCCTCTGAGGACTGTTTTCTTCTTGTGTTGGTTTACTCTAAGGCCCAGAAGGTTCAAAGTCCTCAAGTTCATGCCTTGGTTTTTCTGTCTCTCGGTGCAGATACATGTCTAACATTTGCATTTGGATCAGTCTTTCTGTATTTCCCTGCCAGATTTTCAGTGGAGGAGGAGAGAGTGTTTTATAATTATTAGTATTATTTTATTGTCACATATATATCTCAGTTAATGCCAACATGATTGTTCTTGCTGTTGTAACCTGAATTAGAAATTTTCATGGCCGGGTATTGATCATTCATGTAATTGTATGACAAAGGAAAAACAATTCCCTCTCTGCTTTTGAGAAATCAAAACAGTGAGGAGAAAGGATGAGGCAAATAAAAAATCAAAACATGCATGGTATTTTAAGAGGCACAGTCTTTATTATTATTTTTTTTCTTAAAAAGAGAAGCTAATCTTGTTTAGGGAGTTTCTGTTATAATAAATATCAATAAAATTGTTTGTTAGGGAGTTTAAAAAATACCCGCTTATTTGTAATGATTTCCAGGTAAAGTTTTGTCAAATTACTCTTGCTTTATTATATTAGGTATGTTTTTATTATATTAAAATATAAATTATATTACATAGCATTATAAATTGTTATTAAAGTGATCTGCAGCATAACCAGCAGAGAACTTAAATATAACTGTAAAAACTGAAATAAAAATCTATTAATGCAATAAACCTACTTAATAAAAGTTACTTTCATATTCAAAAACAAAATATTAAGGCATGCTTCAGATTTGAAAGTCAAAAATGAGGGAATAAATTAGTGAAGGTTAAGAACCTTGTAGCAGCTGACTAACAAAGCTCTAGGGGATTATAAAATTTCATGCTCTTGTAATAAAAAGGATAAAGGATTGGCTGGAAGACCACTAAAAGTTAAAATAAATGAACATAAAGGAGATGAAAAAGTCTGACTTGACTGAGACCACTAATGTGTAAAGACTAAAGAGATGGCATTAAAGTGTTAGAGGCTGGAATTAAATGTAAAATGAATTCTGGTAGTAGATTAATAGAAAATTATAAAGGTAAATGAGTTCGGTTTCATGGTTCCAGAAAACTTTATATATCTCATTATTTTTCTTAGCACTTGAGAAGAGGCAGAGTAAGACAAATTAAAATCTGGCATAAACCGTATTGGACTGGGTGGAAGTGCCAATTATCCCCCAATGCTACTCCCCTCTCATTCCCTAATAATTGACCTTTAATTGTGAAGTGGCACATGGAAGCCCCCAGTACAGCAAGATTTCCCAGTTCCCCATGCTCCTAAGTGGAACCATGAACCTGAGTTCTTATCCAGTTAATTGTAGGAGGAAGTGACAGCTTCTGGGAAATGTATTTGAAAGGAAGTGGTGGTTACTTCTCTGCTTCCCTTCTCCCCTCACGCCTTCCTGATGGCTAGAATGTGAATATAACAGCTGGTGCTTCAGCAACAATTTTGGTCCATGAAGTGCTCGCGAGAATGGAAACTGTTTATGGAGGAGGAAACAAGACAGAGAGAGCCCAGAGCCCTGCCACTATGTAGCTTCATGTCAATCCTGGGCTTCCTAGACCAGACCTAAGAAAGTCCCCCCGCCGCTGCTTTGGATTTCTTATCCTTATAGTCAAAAACTCATCTTAACTAAGACAGGGAAGCTTTCTACTCTCTTCTGGTAAACAAAGGAAAATTGATATTTAGTGTTGAAGTCAGCAGATGCACAAGCCAGTGGTGGAACTCAGCATGTAATCATACCAGCTCCCATACTGGAGTTGAGTGGGTGGGTTGACATCTGAGGGGACCATTGTATTTATTGGTGCTGTTGCTGAAAATGAATAGTACAATCTGAGCCAGGGTCTGTTCCAAAATTCAGTACAAGAGTAACCTGGTAACAGTGGCACTATTTGTCCCAAAGCTGGATTTGTGTAGAAAGAACGCTGTTATTTAGCTTGCATTTCAGTCAAGATAAATGCTATTTGAAAATTAGCTTTTAGTCACATTTTCTTGGGAAGAAGAAAATGTCAGTGATGGAGTCCTCTTGCGGTGCAGTGGGTTAAGGATCCCGAGTTGTCCCTGCTGCTGCTCAGGTCACTGCTGTTGTGTAGGTTCGATCCCCTGCCCAGGAACTTCCACATGCCATGGGTATGGCTGAAAAATAAAAACAAACAAACAAAACAAATAGGGGAAAATCTTGCTTTCCTTTAAAAAAATGTCAATGAGTAAAAACAGAAATATTTTGCTAGTGCTTATTTGGGGTGGCTTTTGAGGATAGTGGGTTTTATGTGCTGGGAGGCAGGCCCCAGCCCTCATGACCCCCCTCCCCCGCCCCATCTTGGCCCCTCTGCTGCCATAAGCATATATTCTCTTATTTCTCTTTGCCTTGACCTTTCCCAACTCAGCCTACCATGACAGTTGAAACGGCACTTGGTTGCTTTTAAGGAAACACCCAGTACCTTTGCTATAAGGTAGCGTTTGCCCTTGATCCAGAGTAGATTTTCCAAACCATTAGAACAACTGCTGACCTGTGCAGAAATTCTTCTCATGGTCTGAAATTAATGATGGTGGAAGTGTCCGGAACTGTCCAAGAAAAGTATCTTCTGGCTTTCGTTTTCTTGTGTTCTTCAGGAGGCCTTCACTCTCAGTGCCTCTCCCCTTTGCAGGGCCCACCCCCACCCCAGGTCCCCAGAGCCACCATCACCTCATCCTGGCCCCTGTCCTTGCACTTCCTGGGCTGCGAAATAGTTGATCCCTGCCCTCCTCCCTCCCTCCCTCCCTCCCTTTATGTCTTCTTCCCTTCTCTCCCTCCCTTCTTTCCCATCACGAGATTTATCTAGCCTCTACTCTGTGCTCTGCATTTTCTTTCTTTCTTTTTTTTTGTCTCGGCCCATGGCAGGTGGAAGTTCCCAGGTCAGGGATCAAACCCATGGCACAGCTGTCACCAGAGCCACAGAGGTGGCAACACCAGATCCTTAACCCACTAAGCCATGAGGGAACTCCATGTGCTGCAAATTTTCTAGTCACTAGAAAGATGATAGTCAGCAAAACACACAGAAACAGTAGCCTCTGCATAGTTTTGCAGACTCGCTTGCCCCTGAAAGGCCCGTAATGAACAGCCATTGATAACCTTCGCAGAGGTCTGGTTTAATGTGAGGTCAGGTGCGGAAGGGAGACACCGTTCATGACAATCCAGGTTTCACATGGGTCTCTTGACCTCTGCTCTTCTCACGTACCTGGAAATGCTTGTGAAATTAACAACAAGAACAGTCCAAAACTACTGTAGATTTGAGGAGTTCCCATTGTGGCTCAGCAGGTTAAGAACCCGACATAGTATCCATGAGGATGCAGTTTCAATCCCTGGCCTTGCTCAGTGGGTTAAGGATCAGGTGTTGCTGTGACTGTGGTATAGGCCGGCAGCTGAAGCTCCGATTTGACCCCTAGCCCGGGCATTTGCATATGCTGAAAGTGCGGCCATAAAAAAGAAAGAAAAAAAACCCTGTAGCTTTGCTTCTGGTGGCGAGTATGATCTGACCAAGAAAGCCTGCAGGTGACGCATGTAGAAGGGAAACTGGAGATAGAGGTAATTCTACCTGGAAAATGAAATTTTTAAATAAACCGAGGAGTGGAAAAAAACTGTTTAAAAGGTGGCTTGAATCTGTAACTTTTTTCTATAAATGATCCTAGAAAAGTGATTTGGGAAACCTATTTAGGACAAATTATATTTAAATAGGGAGTTAGATTACTAAAAGCTCAAAGGATGGGGGATAAAGAGGGCTTTGGGGACAGGGAAATTCACAAAGGATATATCCTTTATCAGTATAGGGTTGGTATCAATTAGGACAGGCTAGATTATGCAGTAACTGACAACTCTCAAACATCATGGCTTAACACAACAAACGTTTATTTCCCGTCATACTATAAATCCAGCAGGTCAAGGTGGAGAGGGGAGGCTCGACTCACAGTGCTCACCCACTGAAGGAACCAGAACTTCAACCCTGACTCTCCCCATGCAACAGTGGATCAGAACATGGCTATCTTAGTTCATCCTGTTATAACAAAGAACCTAGGATGGGTGGCTTATACATAGTAAAGCTTTATGTCTCATGGTTCTGGAGGCTGGACGTCTGAGATCAGGGTGTCAGCCCACTTTCTGGTGAGAACTCTTTCTGGGTTGCACACTGCCCACTTCTCATCCCATCCTCACAATGCAGAAAGAGCAAGTAAGCCCTCTGGTCTCTTCTCATAAGGGCACTAATCCTATTCGTGAAGGCTCCACCCTCATGATCCAATCACCCTCAAAGCCCCCCGCTTTTTAATAATTGCATATTGGGAGTTAAATTGCAACATACGGATTTTTTTTTTTTTGGAGGGGGGACAGGTCTTCAGTCCGTGAGAATGCCAAATTGTCTGTGACCTCTTAAAGCTTCTACTTGGAAGTGACATAGACAGCATTTGTTTACGTTGAATTGACTAAAGCAAGTCACATGGTCACGCCTTCACCCCGGGGCTAGGGAATTGTCATCCTACTGTGTGACTGCAAAGCCAAGCATCAGAACTCAGTGGTGAGCAGCACCAGTGTCCACCAGTGTCCATGATGTGGCCCTCAAGATGCCATTTCTGGAGTTCCCATCGTGGTGCAGTGGTTAATGAATCCGACTGGGAACCATGAGGTTGCGGGTTCGATCCCTGCCCTTGCTCAGTGGGTTAACAATCCAGCGTTACCGTGAGCTGTGGTGTAGGTCGCAGACACGGCTCGGATCCTACGTTGCTGTGGCTCTGGCATAGGCCAGCAGCTACAGCTCTGATTAGACCCCTAGCCTGGGAACCTCCATATGCCGCAGGAGCGGCCCAAGAAATGGCAAAAAGACAAAAAACAAAAAACAAACAAACAAAAAAAAGATGCCATTTCTCCCACTGCACAGGCAGCCCCTTAAAGGAAAAAACTCCATGTATGTGAGTTCTCTGAAGCCCCTTCTCTAGCCAAGTGCCTGGCACATAGTAGTTTTTCAGTAAATGTTTGTTGCACTGAATTGGTTTCCACTCTGCATACTTCCCAAAACCTCACATGATTTATTGGTAAAATTTTCACCCTTAATTAGTGAAAAAAGAAACTCTTTCTATGAGTTTATAAATTATTTATCTTACAAAGCCCTTCTGAGCTCTTCAAGCACACTGTAAATAATTTACGTTCATACTTGTGTGATTTCAAATTTGTTTATTAATGTTATCTTGGAGATAAAAAAACAACATAAATGAAACCACACTTTCTTATTTTGCAGATCATTTGGAATAAGAAAAAAATGCTTTTCTTCTCATGTGAAAATCTTACTGACCCACCATTAGTAGGGTGTGAAAGCCTAGTTCTTTCAACAGTAAGCAAATATTTCTGCTGATCTAAGCCATGGCACTCATGTATTTACCATTTATTGAATTCCTACTATGTGCAAGGTGTCTGCATTGTATCTCAACTGCCCCCTGGAAATGTATCCACGGGGGTACATTTCATAGATGCCTCGAACTTGACATGTTCAAAAGGAACCCCTGATCACCAACTCCTCTCCCAGCAGCTCCAGGAACCTTTCCTCATCTCAGTAACTGGAAACTCCATTCACTCCATTCTTGAGTCATAACTTTACATATAGCCTTAGCTTCTCTAACACCCATGTCTAATCTTTTGAAATTCTCTTGGTGCCACCTTCAAAGTACATTTAATCATTTATTTATATATATGTATGTATATATTTTTCTACCATACGGCATGGTGACCCAGTTACACATACATGTATACATTCTTTTTTTTACATTATGTGTTCTATCATAAGCAACTAGACAGAGTTCCCAGTGCTACATAGCAAGATCCCATTGCTAATCCATCCTGAAGGCGGCATTCTGCATCTGTTTACCCCAAGCTCTCAGTCCCTCCCTCTCCCTCCCCTTCCCCTTTGGCAACCACAAGTCTGTTCTCCAAGTCCATGATTTTCTTTTCTGTGGAAAGGTTCCTTTGTGCCATGTATTAGATTCCAGATATAAGTGACATCATAAGGTATTTGTCTTTCTCTTTCTGGCTTACTTCATTCATGATGAGAGTCTCTAGTTCCATTCATGTTGCTGCAAATGGCATTATTCTGTTCTTTTTGATGGCTGAGTAGTATTCCATTGTATATATATATATATATATATATATATATATATATATATATATATATATACCACATCTTCCTAATCCAATCATCTATCAGTGGACATTTGGGTTGATTCCATGTCTTGGCTATTGTGAATAGTGCTGCAATGAACATGTGTGTGCATGTGTCTCTTTTAAGTAACGTTTTGTCCGGATATGTGCCCAAGAGTGGGATTGCTCATTCATATGGTAGTTTTATGTATAGTTTTATAAGATACCTCCATACTGTTCTCCATAGTGGTTGTACCAGCTTACATTCCCACCAACAGTGCAGGAGGTTCCCTTTTCTCCACACCCCCTCCAGCATTTATTATTTGTGGACTTATTAATGATGGCCATTCTGACTGGTGTGAGGTGGTATGTCATAGTAGTTCTGATTTGCGTTTCTCTAATAATCAGGGATGTTGAACATTGTTTCAAGGGCTTATTGGCCATCTGTATATCTTCCTTGGAGAAATATCTATTCAGGTCCTTTGCCCATCTTTCAGTTGGGTTGTTGGCTTTTTTTGCTGTTGAGTTATATAAGTTGTTTGTATATTTTAGAGATTAAGCTCTTGTCAGTTGCATCATTTGACACTATTTTCTTCCATTTTGTAAGTTGTCTTTTTGGGTTTTCTTTTTGGTTTCCTTTGCTGTGCAAAAACTTGTCAGTTTGACGAGGTCCCATTTGTTTATTTTTGCTTTTATTTCTGTTGCTTTGGGAGACTGACCTGAGAAAACATTTGTAAGGTTGATGTCAGAGAATGTTTTGCCTATGTTCTCTTCCAGGAGTTTGATGGTGTCTTGTCTTATATTTACGTCTTTCAGCCATTTTGAATTTATTTTGGTGCATGGTGTGAGGGTGTGTTCTAGTTTCATTGATTTGCATGGAGCTGTCCAGGTCTCCCATCAATACTTGCTGAAAAGACTGTCTTGTTCGCATTTTATATTCTTGCCTCCTTTGTCAAAAATTAATTGACCAAAGGTGTCTGGGTTTATTTCTGAGTTCTGTATTCTGTTCCATTGGTCTATATGTCTGTTTTGGTACCAGTACCATACTGTCTTGATGACTGTGGCTTTGTAATACTGCCTGAAGTCTGGGAGAGAGATGCCTCCTCCTTGGTTTTTGCAGAATCCAACACTTCTTATCATCTCCACTGATAGCACCAGAATCCAGGTTACCACTCTTGCTCATCTGGTTCATCTGTAAGTATTCTAACAGGGCTTCCTATTTTGACCTTTGGCTATTACAGTCTACATTTTGCAGAGCATCCAAAGAAAGCTTTTAAAAATATAAGTCTCTTCTGCAAATACCATATGATATCACCTATATGTGGAATCTAAAATATGGTGCAAATGAACCTATCTATAAAACAGAAACCGATTCACAGAGATAGAGATCAGAATTGTGGTTGCCAAGGGTGGGGGAGAGTGGGAGGAACTAGGAGTTTTGGGTTAGTAGATGCAAACTATTACATTTAGAATGGATAGACAATAAGGTCCTACTGTATAGAACAGGGAACTATGTCCAATCTCCTGGGGTGGACCATGGTGGAAGATAATGTAACAAATGTGTAAATATGTGTGTGTGTCTGTGTGTGTGTGTGTGTGTGTGTGTGTGTGTGTTTGGCTGAGTCACTTTGCTGTACAGCAGAAATTGTCACAACATTTCAAATCAACTATACTTTAATAAAAAATTTCAAAAAGTAAGTGACTTCTCTTTTCAGAACCCCTAGTGTCTCCTGTCTCAGGCGAAGGAGAAGCCAAAGTCTTCCGTGAGGTCCTCCATGATCTGCCTTCCACCCGCCGCCTGCTTCTCTGATTCCATTTCTGGTTCCTCTTCCCTTTGCTCAGTCCCTTCCAGCTATAGGCAGCTCCTAGCTGTCTCGCAATATTTCAAGCATGCTCCTGCCTCAAGACTTTTGCACTTAGTTTCCTCTAACTCAGATGGTTTCTCCCAGACAGCCTCGTGTTGCATTCTTCCAGTCCTTTCAGGTCTCTGCTTAGATGTCACCTGCTCACTGAGGACTCCCCGACTTGCCTACCTCATAGAACAACGCTTTTCCTGAATTCCCACTCACAGGCTCTGTCTCCTTTACTCAATGTCCTCTTCCTCCCTACCCCTGTCATGGTTGGTGCTGCTGTGAATCTACTTGCTCATTTATATGCTGCCCCTCTCTACCCCTTCCAGAATCTAAAATCCATGAGGGCCAAGGACTTGGGCTGTTTATTTCAGTGCTATATCCCCAGCCATCAAATGGGAATAGCATGTGGTAGATAATGAAGATTTGTTGAACAGATAGTGAATTTTATACACACACGCATATGCTTTTATTGTTCACTACTCATTTCTTGTCTCTTCCCAGGAGTTCCCATTGTGGTGCAGCGGAAACGAATCCGACTAGGAATCATGAGGTTGCGGGTTTGATCCCTGGCCTCGCTCAGTGGGTTAAAGATCTGGTGTTGCTGTGGCTGTGGTGTAGGCTGGCAGCTGTAGCTCCAATTAGACTCCTAGCCTGGGAACCTCCATATGCCATGGGTGAGGCCCTAAAAAAGACAAAGACACACAAAAAAAGTATTAACTTTCCAACTAAACCACAGATCCCTGAGGGCAGAGACTAGTATGGGGTCTTCCACATTCTCCTCGTTTCTAAGAGCAAAGGTGGTCCTGGAATAGCTTACGGATAGTAAGGTTGTTGATTTCAACTTTTCTCACGGGGTTTCTGCAGAACAGGAATCACTCAGAATGGTCTTTGAATGTTTGTGGATTAGAGTCATTTTTCCCTTTATTATTTTATTTTATTATTATTATTTGTCTTTTTCTCTTTTTAGGGCTGCCCCCATGGCATATGGAGGTCCCAAGGCTAGGAGTCAAATAGGAGCTGTAGCTGTCAGCCTACACCACAGCCATAGCAACGCAGGATCCGAGCCACATCTGCAACCTACACCACAGCTCACAATGATGCCGGATCCTTAACTCATTGAGCAAGGCCAAGGATTGAACCCACACCCTCATGGATACTAGTTGGGTTCGTTAACCACTGAGCCACAACTGGAACTCCTATTATATTTTCTAAAATTAAGGTATAGTTGATTTACAATGTGTGTCAATTTCAACTGTATAGCAAAGTGACTCAGTCATACATATATATACATTCCTTTTCTTATATTATCTTCCATAATGGTCTATCTCAGGAGGTTAGATATAATTCCCTGTGCTGTGCAGTAGGACCTCATTGCTTATCCATTCTAAATGTAATAGTTTGCATCTACTAATTCCAAACTCCCAGGCCTTCCCACTCCTTCCCTCCTCCCTCTTGGTAACTAGAAATTTGTTCTCTATGTCTGTGAGTCTGTTTCTGTTTTGTAGATAGGATCATTTGTGCCACATTTTACTATTTATTTATTTATTTAGCCTTTTTTTTTAGGGTGCACCAGCAGCATATGGAGGTTCCCAGGCTAGGGGTCCAATCGGAGCTACAGCTGCTGGCCTACACCACAGCCATAGCAACGCAGGATCCGAGCTGTGTCTGTGACCTACACCACAGCTCATGGCAATGCCAGATCCTCAACCCACTGAGCGAGGCCAGGGATCGAACCTGCAACCTCAGGGTTCCTAGTCAGATTCGTTTCCGCTGCACCATGATGGGAACTCCCATTTGTGCCACATTTTAGATTCCACATGTAAATGTTAATCATATGGTATTTGTCTTTCTCTTTGTGACTTATTTCACTTGGTATGAGAATCTCTAGTTGCATCTATGCTGTTGCAAATGGTATTATCGAATGCTTTTTTATGACTGAGTAATATTCCAGTGTGTATATGTACCACATCTTAATCCATTCATCTGTTGATGGACATTGAGGTTGTTTCCATGTCTTGGCTATTGTGAATAGTGCTGCACTGAACATAGCTGGGGTATGTATCTTTTTGAATTATAGTTTTGTCTGGATATATGAGGGAGTCCCTCCTCTCTTGCCTTTCTTGCTTTCTAAACATCCTTCAAGTCTTAGCACGAGTTCCCCCTCCTCCAGGAAGTCTGTCCAGACCTCTAGGATGGATAAGCACCCCCTTACCTTCACTCCAGGTCGCCTGTGGGTGTGGGGTGTGGGGTGGACCTCGACAGAGCACCTGCCCTGCTCACTGGGATTGTCTGCGTGGGTTCCTGTTTCTCCCTCGAGCTTCTGAGAACTCCTTGAGGGCAGGTCTGTGTCCCTGGAACTTAAGACCTTCCAAAATACAAATTAGGTAATTATCTGCATTGACCTTTAAACCCAAAGTTTAAAATGTGAGCCAAACCCATCCTTGAGAACTCCCCAGTAAAGGCAATACTAGTACAAATAAGTCAAAAAACTTGAGCAGGGTTTATTTTTTAAAAGAGTTGGTGTAAAGGGCTCAGAGAAATATCGAAAGCCAATTTCTCAACAACATGCAACTCGTCATGTCAGAACAATTTAATTTTAGGAAGAATAAAGCAGGGATGGATTGAAAACTGTCTGAATGACTAGAACATAGACTGTTTCACTGCAGGGGACAGAGAAAACAGAAGGCAGACTCCAAAGTATAAAGTGCCTCGTACTTAAAGTAAAGGATGCATAACACTGGAGGTTATGTGGCACAAGGATGTGCCTTATTGGTTTCAGTGACATGTATATATTTGAGTGGATATTAGAAAAACATCTGATTTTCCTAGGTAAGCTCATACCATCATAAGTTTATTGACTCAGTGCTTTTATTTAAGGAAAAAAAGCAAATCTTGTCAAAGAAAAAGTATAAATAAAAAGTAGTGTATGTGCTATTTATCCTTGTGATTGATGCTGGGAAAACGTTATTTTAAGGAGCAGTGGTTGAAAAACCAGTTCTCTAGCTCTCTGGATGCACCAGCTTTCATTGTGGTACTTGCTTAGGTTAACTGCTCAGCTGACAATGGCCATCCTTCATGTTTGACTTAAGTGAAGCCCTTGTCAGAGCTGATTGGATCAGCTGACTTAAGCTGGGCCAACCAGATTCTCCTTTAAATGTTTAGGGATCCGGGGAGACTCAATGAGACTCTGAGTGTGGTTTGGACTGTGAACTTGGTTGTTTTGGGGTTGCTGTATTTTGCTATGGGATGGAAAAGCTGAGTTAGCTGTGAGGGAGGAAGAGAAGGAGAAAAAGCAAACAAACAGGTGCACAGAGAAAAATAGAAATGAGAGGTAGAAGGCTCTGGTCACTCTTGTGTTCCAGGTTCAAGTCCCTTCCTGGTCTGGCTGCATCCTGACCCTTGGGCTTTATGAAACGCCCTGACATCGTAATACTAAATCTCTACCTGCCAACTCATTGCCCCTCCAGCACTGGAGTCATAGGCTTATTTGAGTTATTATGGTTTCTTGTAGCAATGATCTTCTATCAGTGAATATTGAGCAGGTTATTTACTACCTGTGGGACTCAGTGATTTCATCTGTAAAATGGGAGAAGCTGGTTAGTGTTTTCAGGATATGAGTCACTGGAGAGAAATGGGATCTAAGGTGTTATTTAGAGCCAAGATCAAATAATATCGGTCAACACAGTGATTCCTTTTCTAATGGTCTTCCAGTCCTTCTGACTACACATCAAGGAGAAAGTCAGTTTGATTCTAGTATGTTTTAATACTTTTCTAATGTCTGCTAATCTCTTTTTAACAAAGAGAAAGGTGACATCAGATTGAGAGCATTCAAAAGTTCCAGTATCCAGCCAGAAATTGCTATCAAATTTTTTCATTGAACTTGTTTTTTTAATGTTATTATTTATTATCATAACTCTTATTTCAATCCTGGTTTTTCATTTATTATAGTGGGACAGAACTGCCTTTAAAAATAATTAAAAAGTGGAGGAAAAGGAACAGCTGTTCCATGCAGTAAAATGACAGTCATAAATGTAGAATGATGGAGATAGAAAATCACTATGTGGCAAACACCACAGGAGCAGTTATTGCAGGCAGGAGTCATCAGTGGACACTAAAATCAGTGAGCAAAAATAAGATGAGAAACAAGATATTTGCATTGTCAAAGAATCTCCTCACAAGACGTTTATTAAATACCAAGGAAGAAAACAGCAACTTGACCATGGAGAAACAACAGATGCTGCCTCAGTGTAGTGATCAAAGTTAATAGCATGTTATGGACCTCATAACATGATGCACTGGGAAGGACACAGTGCTTTTGTGGCATTCTTCTCAAAAATGCAGAACTTCAACCTAACCTAACAGCAGACAAACCTAAGTTGAGTAATACTTTGCAAGATAACCAGCTGGTTGGGGCTCTTTAAACATATTGAGGTCATGAAAGAAAGGACTGAGGAACCCCTGTCACGTTGGAGAGGACTAAAGAGATTGTGACAATTCCATGCTCTCTGTGATCCTGGATTAGATGTTAGGCTGAGATGGCTGGATGTTGGGGAGGATACCAGTGATGTTTGAATGAGACCTATATATTACTTAATAGTATTGTATTGATGTTGATTTATTGCTTTTAGTAATTGGACTATGGATGTGCAAAATGGAAACATTTGGGAGAATCTGGGTAAAGGGCACAGGTGTACTATCTTTGCAACTTTTTTCTTAAAGTCTGAAATTATTTCAACACGAAAAGCCTGAAACTCTAGAACTGTGGGTTTTGTTTTTTTTTTTTCTAGATCAGTTGTTCTCAAGTAGGGACAAATATGTACCCAAAGGGTCATTTGGCAGTGTCTGGAGACAGTTTTGGTTGTCACAACTAGGGGGACAGAGTTACTGTCATTGAGTAGGTAGAGGTCAAGGCTGCTGCTAAATATTCTGCAGTGCACAAGACAGCTGCTTATAGCAAAAGGGTATCGGGTCCAAAATGTCATTAATGCTGAGTTTTATAAATCCTGTTCTAAAATAATACATAAAAGCAAAGAATGTTAAGGACAACGATAGTATAAGAGTTACATGAATATTATCATGCAGTTGGCTTGCATGTGTCCAAGCCTCATCAGAATCTGATCTCTGCCTTTCTTCTTGGGTCTAACATTTTGGATTCTGTGAGTTCAGGGGCAGTGCCATCCAAGGTTAGAGGTGCCAGGTGGGAAGCTTCATGACCGCGCACTGTGAGTGGCCATCATTAGTAAACTATTTTCTTTCGTTTCCTGGTCCAAAGTGAGCACATCAATCTGACCATTTCTAATAAGATCTAGGATAACACTGTGTGGACGACTCTTGCTGTCAGCCACTGCCTGGTGGGCTTAGCAAAAAAGAAACGATCCTTCATTAATTAACCTTCACTTTCTATGTAGATTCACTCATTGAGATGCAGGTAATTAAACCAAGGTCATTTCAAGGACGGACAGGGAGGAAAACGCCGTTGGAAGGTGGTGGAGTTTTTTGGGTAGAGAACTTGGAATTCTATTTTTATCCTTGTGTGGAATTGAGAAGCATCTTTTCTTGACTTTTAAATCATCTAACCTTTTAAAGTGGACTATCCCTTAAATTCACCTCAAAACCATATCTCAAGAATTTTTTTTAAAGATTTAGGTTGTCAGTACCTCCTGCTGGTTTAGAAATAAATATTAAGGTAAAAATTTAATTTGGGGGGAGTGCAAGCCATGTAAAGGAAAGGTAATAGAATTATGTTGAAAAGGGAAAAACAAAGAGAAAATGTACTCTTATGGAGTGTAATTGCTTTTACCTCTAGTCTGAACTACATATTTTGTGATTTTTATTGCTTATAGTATTTGGCTTGTATAGTATATTACAGTGGTTAAGAATATGGATTTCGAGGCAAGTAAGTTAGGCGCATTTGTAGTTCTTCCCTTAATTTAGACCTTGGGAAATTCATTTCACTTATCTGGCCTTGGTTTCCTCATCTGTAAAATGGATCTAGTGCTGGTTAGATCCAACCTACTCCCAGTATTTTTAATGGTTTCAATGAGATATGGCCACCGCAGTAGCTGGCAGTGCGTTCTTAGTGCTCACTAAGATGATAGCTGCCTCTTAAGTGGTGCTTGGTATAGACCAGGCACTATCCCTAAGGGCTTGACTAGACCAACTCATTTAAGCTTCCAACCAGCCTTCTGAGTCAGGTCCTGTTATTGGGTCTGTTTTAGGTGAAGGAGCTGAGACAAAGGGAGGTCGGGTAATTTGCTCTAGGTAACACAGCCACAAGTAGTAGAGCTGGAATTTGAGCCTAGGTTGTCTGGCTCTAGAGTTTGCCTTCTTACCACTGGACTGAAACATTCAGTAAATTATTGGCTTTTGTTGTTAATCTCATCTCACATGACACCTTCATAATACATTGCTAAAGTGAACCTAGTCAGGAATATTTTCTTCTTAGGAAAAGAGGTGGTTCTTGAGGGTGCAGGACTAATGAACTCTTCCAGGCCAACAACAGCCTTATCACCAATGCCAAGAAAAGCCCTTTTTATTTGATTAAAAAAAAAATCTAAGAGCTATTGAGAAGCATCGCCACCTAGTGGAAGTCTGAGTCATGACAAGACAGCATTGACCCATCTTCTAGAATTTGCTGTGGTTTCCTTTTTCTATCTTGGCTCCTAAAATTTACTTTTAAAAAAGATGGTTGCCATGCCATAGTTTCAGAGCCATTTTAGATTTTGACAGGAATGTTATTGGAAATTGAGGTCTTATATTTAAAAGTTAAGTTATTATAATAGGAGTCAATGACATTTGGGCTTCTTAGTACCTTTTAAAGGAAGTGGTATGAATTTCTCAGGTAGCTTTGCTGAGCACTTTATTTTTAGTCATAAAGAAGAAATGCTTAATTTGTAGAACATATACAGCCTCAGAAGTAGGGCCATTCAGTATATCTAATATCGCCTCCAGTTATTAAAGTTGGTTTTTATCTGTTTAAACAGGTCATAAAAAAGGTAAAATCTGAAATAAAGGACTTACTCCCTTCTTACACTCATATTTAATACATGCTCAAAATTCTGATTAGGAATCAGTGCAAACCAGGAGAGAGAAAATAACTTAAAAGGCAGAAATAAAGTTTCAGCCTGACTGACATTTGTGTTCTAGTCAAGGTTGGTCAACCTTTAAATGATGCAGTGTTTTTCATTAACTCATGTCCGAACCATATCAAATCGAAATTTTTCCTCACGCACCCAGACCTAGGCATTTTCTAAACCTGGAGGCTCACTTCTGTGCCCTGACTACTTCCAACTACATGTAAGTTGAGGAAGTTAATCTAATTTATTACACTTTTGTTTCTCTTACTCTTTCTTTTATTCTTACTTCTTCCTCTCATTCGTCCATTTCGTGCCATCACAGGATACAAACACAGCAGCACATTAGAAGCCAAAATAACCTGGGTAGAACCTTTGGTTCTTGTAACATAAGTGTAAACTCCTTGCCTTATGGGAAAATTTTTTTTTTTTTTTTTTTTTTTTTGTCTTTTTGCCATTTCTAGGGCTGCTCTGTGGCACATGGAGGTTTCCAGGCTAGGGGTCGAATAGAAGCTGTAGCTGCTGGCCTACACCAGAGCCACAGCAATGCAGGATCCGAGCCGCATCTGCAACCTACACCACAGCTCACGGCAATGCCGGATCCTTAACCCACTGAACAAGGGCAGGGATCAAACCTTCAACCTCATGGTTCCTAGTCGGATGCATTAACCACTGCGCCATGACAGAAACTCCCAGAAATTTTTTTTATTCTAAAAATTAACTTACTAAATTTAAAAATTAGTGAGTGCTACTGCATGTGTTGTAATAAGTAACATCCTGGAGTGTGTATAAAAGCCCCGGTTCTCTTCATTCCCAGTGTTCTGAGAACATCGGTATTAAAAGCTTGATGGTTATGGGGCTGTATGAGTCTGGACTCATACAAAGATACACAGACATATCTATACGTACCTCACTTCTCTGTGCCTCAGTATCATCCTCTGTAAAGCAGGGGACAGATAGATAGATCTCCAATCTCTTTCTCATACTTTTGAGCCTCAAGAGGCTCTGAAAACCAAAAGTGGTTGAATGGTTTTCATCATTCATCTGGAAGCAAAACCTGCCCGAAATGGACAGGAGGCTATTTATAGTTATTGTTTATTCCATTTAGCACCAGTGTTGGAAGGTTCAGGTGCAGAAGCATCAAATTTTTTTTTTTTTGTCTTTTTTAGGGCCGCGCCTGTGGCATATGGAGGTTCCCAGGCTAAGGATTGAATTGGAGCCAGAGCCACAGCAACGAGGGATCTGAGCCGTGTCTGTGACCTATACCACTGCTCACAGCAACGCCCAACGCCGGATCCCCAGCCCACTGTGCAAGGCCAGGGATCGAACCTGCCTCCTCATGGATACTAGTCCGATTCGTTTCTGCTGAGCCACAACGGGAACGCCTCAATTTAAAAAAAAAAATTGAAAAAGATGCTATCTCAGACCCCACTGCCAGTGTTAGGCAAAACATGACATGTGGTTCTGGGGGTGGCAGCCTCCAGGTGGCCCCTGATAACCCCCCGTCTCCTGGTGATCACGCCCTTGTGCATACTCTCTCCTTGAATGCGGGCTGGACTTAGGGACTTGCTTCTAACAAGTGGACTATAGCAGAGGTGAAGGATGGCCCTTCCGAGATTAGATGAGAAAGGACGTGACTTCGGTTTGGGGTGCTCTCTTCCGTTCCCTCTTGGATTGAGGGGAGCTGGCTGCCAGCTTGGGAGGGGACTCTCCGGAACGGGCTGCCGGTGAGGAACCGAGGCAAGACCCAGCTGCACGAGTGGGGCTGGAAGCAGATCCCCCTTCCCTACTCTGTAGACTTTCTAGGACACGTGTGATGCTCTTAGAGTCATGCCTGACACGCTGACGTGATCAACAAATACTAGTGACTGATAGTCTTCCCAGGATGGTTTCTCGTTTATTTATTAAAGGAAATTATACTACTACTTCAGCTATTGTCAATATTATTTCTTTCAGGGGCGCATTATTTTGCAGCTTGCCTTTTTTTTTTTTTTCTCCAGTTTAACAATGTTTTACATAGAGTGTTCCAGGTCAAGATATATATATATTTAAGTCATTAAAAAAATCAGTTCTCATCTGATCAAGGTATTTGTTTCTAGTTCTTTTCTCTTTGTTTTGGTACAGACAAGGCTTAAAAAAATCTCAAGAATAGATTTCAACTTAGCTGAGTCCTCAGAATCCAGTTTTTTAAAAAGTTAGGTTTATAGAGGAATAATTTACATATAGTAAAATTTGGCTCTGTTCATGTTCAGTGCTATGTGTTCTGACAAATGTATACAGTTGTGTTAACTACCACTGTAATGAAGCTGTGTAACAAATCCATCATTCCCCAAATTCAATTTTGCCTAATATCTTTTGTTTAAAAAAGTAGCAACCAAAAAATAATATCAGTGCAATATTTTAGGCTGTAACCATATAAACTACACCCCCCCCCAACGTTAAAAGAAAATTCCAGCCAAATTGGAATGGCTCTTCAATTACTCTCAAGTTTTTAAACCTTTGCCAAAAGTGTTTGAGCTTAATTAAGTTAAAATATTTCAAAGGGAGCCCAGTTGTAATAATTTGTTTATAATACAAGCTTCTCTTTGATCATGGATGTTCACTTTTATAGAAACCCTGTTATCATTCTTGGGATAAGGGATAAAGTAAATTAACTTTGTGTTGGAAAAAAATACAGGAAATTAAAGAAGTACCTGAGGTGAACTGCCTTATTAATAACAGAAAGATGTGACTTTATAGAACCAGTGGGCCAGCAGAGTAGAAATACAGAGTCTGTGGGGGAAGAGTGTGAATTGCTTAGATATTATGGATACAGTTTATTAAAAAGATAGCTTTAAAAAATGTGCTTAATATCCCTTTTTCTGGTCTCAGCATGCACCCTCCACGTTCCTGCAAAAGACAAACATGGCCTTGAGAATGTGAATTTAGTCAACAGTGTTGCAATGTTCTTCTTTAATTTGGCTGGAAGGAGTGGATAAGGATTTTACATCTGCGCTAATGGGCATCACAAGCCGGAGGAAATTCGGTGCCGCCGTTTCAGTTTCTCCTTCCAAAAGATTCTTACTTGCTTTGAAGAATAGGCATATGTTTAATCAAGTTGTATGTAAAAACCCAAGTTTCAGTCTCTGCCTGTCCTTTCTGCCATTTTCTCCCTTTCTTGGGCTTAATTTTGACAAATCATTAGCATGAAAAAAGATAGTTCTGTTACCATTAGCTAAAGAATAGCTGGGATGCTCAGAGCATTTTGGGCTGGATTGAGCAAGGATTTGCTTGAAGCTATCAGCATTGAGGTGTTTTAGACAAAGCAGATTTTTTTTTTTTCTTTTTACCAGAGACCTAGGTTCGGATACCAACTCTGCCACTTAAAAGCTGTGAACATTTCAGAATTTTACTTACTGTCTCAGTAATTCAGTTTTTACATCTGTAAAATAGGACTCATATTTTCTTCACAGAAGTATTGGAAATATTAAGAGAGTTAAGATGTGCAAAAGGACTTTAAAAACCCATAAAGTACAGTATAAATGATAGAAGAAACAATTGCGGGATTTAAGTCCTGAGACTTAGGTTAAGATCTGGGGTCTTCCCTTCACCAGCTCTAACCTCCTCAAGTCTCATAGTCTTTGCAGATGAAATGGGGATACTACTGTCTCATTAGATTATTGTGGATAATGGGAGAAAAAAAGAATGTATACATGTATGTGTAACTGGGTCACCATGCTGTACAGTAGGAAAAAATTGTATTGGGGAAAAAGCAGGAGTTGGAAAAAGCAGGAGTTGGAAAACTTTTTTGGAGAGGATCCAATAGTGAATATTTGAGGCTTTGCAGGTAATTTGGTCTGTGTTGCAATTACTCAACTCTGCATTTGTAATGTGAAAGCAGCCATAGAAAATACATAGATGAGTGAATGTGGCTGTGTTCCAATAAAACTTTATTTACAAAAACAAGTGGAGGGCCAGATTGGCCCACTGGCCATTGTTTGCCAGTTCTGTTCTAAGGCATATATATGATGCAGCTTTGTTGAATTCTAATAATGCTTTGGAAGTGATGGATAACTACTGTTCATTTTTTTAGCCCCTCAGATTGCTGTAGGGAGATGAGCTGGTGTTATAGGTTAGTAGAATGTAATCTCAAATATGATTGTGATGGAAAATATGAGCTATTCAATAAATGGCATGGGAGATTAGAAGGAAGAATTTAATTGGATCCATACCTCAAATTACAAATTTAAATATCACTTTTATGTGGAATCTAATAAAAATGATACAAAGGAACATATATACAAAACAGAAGCAGACTCACAGATTTCCCTTTTTGCTTTTATTTTTTGTTTATTTTTTGCTTTTTTTTAGGGCCACACCCACGGCATACGGAGGTTCCCAGGCTAAGGGTCCAATCAGAGCTGCAGCTGCCAGCCTACACCATAGCCACAGCAACACAGGATCTGAGCCACGTCTGCGACCTACACCACAGCTCATGACAACGCCGGATCCTTAACCCACGGTGAGAGGCCAGGGAATCGAACCTGCAATCCCATGGTTCCCAGTTGGATTCATTTCCCCTGCGCCACCACAGGAACTCCCGGACTCATAGATTTCAAAAACAAACTTATGGTTACCAAAGAGGAAACGTGGTGGGGAGGGATAAATTAGGAGTGTGGGAATTAACATATATGCATTACTCTGTATAAATTAGGTAACCAACAGACCTACTGTGTAGCCCAGGGAACTCCACTCAATTTTCTAAAATAACCTATATGGGAAAAAACATGAAAAAGAATGAATATATGTATAACTGAGTTCACTTCGCTGTACACCTGAAACTAACACAACATTGTAAAGCAACCATAGTCCAATAAAATTTTAAAAATTACAAATTTGAGCAATTATAACTGATTAAACATTTAAATGTTTAAAGAAATGAAACAAAACAAAACCGTAGAGCATTAGAAGAAACCATGAAATAATTGCTTTTTAAACTTGGGCTAGGAGCTTTTTAACCCAGAAACAAGAAAAAGAGGGATAAGTTTAAACATATTACTAAAATATGTGTGGTTAAAAATGTCAAAGGCAAAGGGAAATGTCAAATGACAGTCTGGACAAGATCACAACCTAGAATGCAGGCCAAAAGCCAGCCTCCTAATATATAAAGAGTTCCTAGAACTGATAAGAAAATAACCAACAATCTATGAGGAAAATGGTTAAAAAGTATGAACAGGAGTTCCCATTGTGGCTCAGTGGGTTAAGAACTCAACATAGTGTCTGTGAGGATGTGGGTTCGATCCCTGGCCTCACTCAGTGGGTTAAGGATCCAGCATTGCCACAAGCCGCAGGTTGCAGATGCAGCTCGCATCTTGGGTTGCTGTGGCTGTGGTGTAGGCTGGCAGCTGCAGCTCTGATTTGAGCCCCAGCCTGGGAACTTCTGTGGACAGCAGGTGTGGCCCTAAAAAGAGAAAAAAAAGAAAAAAAAGATGAACAGATGGTTCATAGGAAAGAGAACATGATAAAGGGGAAGCTAAGAGAATAGACGCTGACAGAGGACCTGAGGTTGCGGAGCCCCTGAATTGACTCGGGGAGTACGCACCTCCCCTTTTACTCTTGTGTGAGATGAAAACGGGTATTATTTAAGCAATTTTGATGCTACCATTCTGTCATGTATTGCCAGGCGTCCCTTTCCCCAATATTAGGAAGTTATGTAAAGTCTTCTCTCAAACACGGAGCCTCCCTTTCTCCCCCCACCTCTCACACCTCCCGCCACCGCCACCCGGCCCCACACCTAGTGGCGACTTGAATGTCCTCACAACACGGTGTCTGGTTGCCCGCAAAGCAACTATTCCAAGAGAGAGAGCAAAGCGGAAGCAGCAATGCATTTTAGGATCCAGTCTGAGACGTCACACGCCTTCATTTCTGCAGGATGTTTGGGTGACGGGGGTCAGCCCTCTTCTGTGTGTGAGGAGACCACACACGGCAAGGACGACTGGCGGCCAGTGTGGCGGTGGGTTATCACAAGTGACTAGGTTCAGTTTTTCTCTTAATTGGTCTGGGTTCCGCTCAATTGTAGGAAAATAAAGAAAATCACATCTATACCTCTGACTGTAAAATCTGTACAATAAATTTCGCTCAGTGGGCTTGATAGGAACCCAGTCTCAGATAGAAAATGAATCTGTCTTCTGAGGAGATCCTACTGTGAAATTTCTCTAAGTTGGGTTCATGTTTTGCTAGGTAAGGAGGGATAAGTTTGGTGTCATATTTATACATTTTTGGGGCTTATTTTGCCAGACTTTCTCACTGTCTTATACTTGTAGACCTTACGATCCATAAGCAAAGCCAGCAGTCCTCTCTCCTGCACTCGCTTATAATTTCTGGCACCATCTCTACAAATACATGATTGATTTACTAACTCCTGAAATCCTCACCTCATGGAGCAGGGCCCAGGAAGTTTTATCTTGAAAAATTTTCACCACAGGTGTTAAGAGTCACCCCGTGCCGAACGTTGTACAAAAATCTCAGTGACGCTCTTGTGAGTCATCTAGATGTAAGCTGTGAGCATCGTGGTGAACCCGCTGGAAAGAATTAATTGCAAAATGTGCCCCCAAGTAGTTAAGGAAATTAACTTGCTATATGGGATGAGAGGTGTTAAACCAATTAAATTTTAGAGAGCATCTGTCAAAAATAATGATTTTTGTTTTTGGAGTAGTTAATATTAAGACATTTCTAAAAGTGGTTAAACGGCAGGATCAATAGTCTATTTAGAGGGATTCTAAATTGTGTCAAGAAAATTATCATCAAAGGGTGAGAAGACCCTTCTCCCCATTTGTGCTGTAGCATCTCTTCAGTTTCTTCAACAAACATTTGTTAAGGACACTATGTGCTAGGTGTTGTGTACAGGAGGATGCAGATAGACAACCCCCAAAGGGCTCTGCATAATTAGATTAAAGAGGACAACATTTATTTTAAAATAAGAGAGGGGACAGGGTATGGAAGGGAGTTTTAGCAAGAGCTTTTTTTTTTTTTTTTTTAAGAAAAACGTCTTAACTCTATTTGATCCTTCATGAGACCATTCCTGGCAGTCCTTTTAATTGCTTTTTAGAGGAATACATACATACATGTACATACACATGTACATACATGTGGTGGTGTTTTTCCTGGGTTATCATATGTATTTTATGAAAAATTAGGCAAACAAAAAAATAGGAGAAATACGATATTTACCCATGATCGCACCACATAGTCATTGTTAATATTTTATTTCTATCCACGATTTGTTTCTATCTTCATAGAAATGCATAAAATTTAATGAAATTGGCATCATACTAAATTCGTTATTTTGTAGCTGTTTTTAAATTCTAGCAAATTATCCATGATAATTTTCCAATGTCATTAAGTAGACTTAGAATATTTTAAATGTTCTCATTAAGTAATTTTGTTGATTGTTGCCAGGTTCTTACCATTAGAAGTAATGTTGCAATAAACATCCTTGTAAATAATCCTTGTGTGTGTTGGACACACGCAAGTTTCTAGGAGTGGGTATAAATATTTTAACATATTTTAAGGAAAGTGATACTTAATTACGGTTCCAATTTAAACTTCCACTAGCAGAGCATGAATATTAGTCTCACTATGGCACCCTTAACAGTAATAAATACCATTTTTTTTGGTTCAGATTTGCCAGTTTTATTCACATTCTTTGATTTTGCAGTTATCGACTACAGATAAATTTGAGCCTTTTCATGTTTATTTGCCACATGTGTTTTTTCTTTTATAAATTGTCTGCTCATATTCTTTGCCCACTTTCCAAAAGGAGGCATTCTTTTCCTAGTTGACAGTAAGTCAGAGTGCCCCTTTTATTCAGATCGTGCTGTTTATCACATATCAAAGGCAGTTTGCCTTTTATTTTCACTTATGGTATTTTTGACACATATTGTTTTAATTAATCATTCACACAATTATACACTGAGAAATAAACGTTAATTAAATTAAAAGTTGAAAAATCTCCAATTTGTTTTACTGAGTGGTTTTAACTTGAAATCGCATCCTCTTCCCAATTTCCCCAGATACATTTATTGGTTCATTTATAACTTTGAACTGATTTAAATGTTGCCTAATTGTACACTCAATTCTTACCCAGGCTGTAGTTGTTCGTGGGGTGTCTATTCAGATCTGAGAATACCTGTCACCTCACCTTATTCTTTGTCCTCACTTATGACTCTGCTGTTTCAAAATTTCTGGTCTTTGCTCATTGGCTGGTTGTTTTAGACAGCTGTTTGTTTGGCTCAGGGATGTATGGAAATTATGCTAGGGGAGGGGGAATTGATGAGTGCGGCTTGGAACTGGGAACTGAAAGATCGTGGTCATTCTGGTCTCACGTCCATCGGGCAGAACCCATAACCCTTCCTCTACCTACAGTTGCCCACTCACTCATGTTTCCTTCCTGTCAGCTTGTACAGACTTCCTGCACGAGGTCTCTTTTGATCTGTGTTGGATGAAAGAACTGATTGCAGCGAGAGATGAACCTGGGGTTCAGTGTAGTTGCCCAGGAAGAAAATGGCAATGCCTTGGACTGGAGAAAACCATGGGCCCAGACATGAGATATATTTTGAAGATTTTTTTTTTTTTTTTTTTTTTTTTTTGTCTTTCCAGGGCCACATCCACGGCATATAGAGGTTCCCAGGCTAGGGGTCAAATCGGAGCTACAGCTGCTGGGCTACACCACAGCCATGGCAACACTGGATCCTTAACCACTGAGTGAGGCCAGGAGTTGAATGCATTCTAGTTGGGTTCGTTAACTGCTGAGCCATGAAGGGAACTCCTATTTTGAATATTTGAGATTTGAGATATGTCCTGGGAAATGAAAGATTTGTTTAAAGGGTTGAATCAAGACTTAGAAAAAAAAAGGAGTTGACTTTGTGGCTTGGTGAGTTAATAACCCAGCACAGTGTCTGTGAGGATGCAGGTTCAATCCCTGGCCTCATTCAATGGGTTAAGGATCTGGTGTTAAGGTCACAGATGCAGCTTGGATCCTGTGTCACTGTGGCTGTGGCCATAAGCTGCAAGTGTGGCTGTAAAAAGCAGAGTAAAAAGAAAAAAAAAAAAAAAAAAGCTTAAAAAATCTACAGTAATGCCTATGCATTGTCGAAAAACTGAAGATAAAAAAGCATAAAGATAAAAAAAATCTCTAATCCCATTAAAAATGTTTTAGTGTAGTTCCTCTTAAGCTTTGATATATCAATGGAAATAAAATTAACTTTCTGACTCTCGGTCTGGATTGATTTAAACCAGGTTTGGAGGGTGGACTTAGGATGACCTCCCATAAAATAAAAGCCGTGCACTACGTACAAAATCCACTTTCAAAGGACAGCTCAACACAGCTGGTGGTTATTGTTTAGACTAGTTGAAACTACTGTAGCGTGTACACCTGTGTGAGCGTTGACTAAGAGAGGCGTCTTTGTTAAGGTACCGTGGGTGGAGGAATCAAGTGGCTCCAAAATGGGGCCCTGGCCCAAGGTCTGGGTTGTACATGCCCCTGTGCCCTGCATTGACCACCTTGGTTACTTTCTCTTACATGCGCTGCTCTGTGGAATGCTAATAGGTGAACAGAAGCAGGGAACTTCTGATTTAGTGCTGTTCATCCAACACTGGAGAGATCAAGTCATCTACTTACCTCTGTCTGTCAATGTCTATAACTCTATTATCATTTTATAGCAATATAGAGATGGTCGTTTGTGTGTATTCATGTGTATGTGAAAGCCTGCATTTTTCATCAACATTATATCACAAACATTTTCTTTTTCTTTTTTTCTTTTTTTTTTGTCTTTTTGCCATTTCTTGGGCCGCTCCCGCGGCATATGGAGGTTCCCAGGCTAGGGGTCGAATCGGAGCTGTAGCCGCTGGCCTACGTCAGAGCCACAGCAACACAGGATCCGAGCCGCGTCTGCAACCTACACCACAGCTCACGGCAACGCCGGATCCTTAACCCACTGAGCAGGGGCTGGGATCGAATCCGCAACCTCATGGTTCCTAGTCAGATTTGTTAACCCCTGTGCCACGAGGGGAACTCCACAAACATTTTCTGATTATTGCTGGCATAGTCTCAACATTTCTTCTGTAACTCATCAACTTACTAAACTTTTATTTCTACTTGTTTTGCATTGATTCTCTTGAGTTTTCTAGAAGATGGTCCTATAACCAGCCAATATTTTTGTCTTATTCTTTCCAGCAGTTGTATTGAGAATTATTTTCTAGTCTAACTTCGTTAGCCAGATTAAAAAAAAAAAAGGGTTAATAATATTGGCGAGAAGAGGCTTCTTTTCTTTTTCTCTCCTGCTTCTAATTTTAATGGATGGCTGCTAGGGTTTTTAGGGTGATCTTGTCTGTTGTTTTAAGAAAATAGTCTTCATTATGTTTCAGAGGTTCACTTTTACCTCAAGTTTATTAAGAGTTTGTCTTTGTTGTTCATTCAGAATGTAATCCTGAATTTTATCTAATGTCTTTTCAGATTAAGGTGATTGAGATTTTGATGTTTTTCTGGTTCATGTTTGTTTTTTTTTACATTTATGTTGAGTTCTAATAATAATAATGCTTTTAGGAAAAAAATAATTTTTATTTTAAATACATATATTTGTTTGCAAGGCACTCATTACCTGTCCTTTACATTCAGATCCTGTGGTGAGTGTCTGGAACACAGCGAAGAGCAAAGAAATGGCTCTTTCCCCAATGAATTGAATAATCTAGTTGGGGGGGGGAGAAAAAATGTGATTTTTTTTGAAGCTTGCTGCTTTCTTGGCCTTGATTTCAGGTGGCCAATATTCTTTTTTAGAAGAACAGAACTCTAACTTAAAAATGGAAGACAGTGGGATGATCAGATACAACCCAGAAGATCTTGCTTTTAAAGCAAGTGGTTTTAAGAAAGAACTTGCCTTATGATGGAAAAGAGCAATTTAAATTTAAATAAAATATTTTCAGGGGTATATTCATGACTCCAGGAAAGGCAATACAATCCAAAGTTCATTACTTCACTGATGGCCGAGGCAGATTGACTTCAACCAAGTTAATGTTCCTGTTTTGACGTTTTGGCCAATTCTGATTATGACCTCGTTGAAAGTAGACGTGTTTCCAGAAAAAGACACATCTTGCTTTAGTATGTTTAATGCAAGTGACTTTCTGTTCAGAGATGACTCTCATCCCTGGACCCTGATAGGAAAGACATTGCTGCTTGCCTGGATATTACCTATATTCCCTTCTTTAGTACTAATAAAATTCTGATTTTTTTTTTTTTTTTTTTTTGGAGGGAAGAAATACGCCCAACTGCATTACTTACATCCAAGACCTCCTTGAATAAGGGACAGCCCGGTTTTATCTAGTGAGATTTGAGCAGCAGGGGTTCCAGGAAAGGTTTTACAAAAATATTTGGACCCAATTAGCATATTCTTTATGCCCCTATTTTTTTCCTAGAACACAGATATGATGCCTGGAGACTGAGCAGCCATCAATTTTGATGAGGCTAAAATACACATTCCAAGGATGAAGAAGTGAGGCGTGGAAGCTTTGTTTCTTGCTGATAACATGTGCAACTGAAGCAGCTCAGAAGTGTCCCCCCTTGAATTTCTTGTTACCTGAAAAAGATAGGCCTATGTGTTGTGTTTTTTTGTTACTTGCAGCTAACACATGGGCATTATTTGAAAATAAAAGGAAGAAAATGCTGCCACAGGATGGCGCTAATTCCATCAGGACAAACTTAACAAAACTGGCCATCTGAAAGCAAACCTTTTCAAAGTATATGTCCATGAAAACTCTTTGCAAGGTTTTGGAGACTATTGGAAGAGGACATTGGGAGAGTATCTAGAATAGAAGGAACCCCAGGGACCGACAACCTTATTGTAAAACAAAAGCTTACCTCTGTCATTTAATGCTTAGCTGCTTTTCAACTACAGGTCCCAGTTGAAGAGTCAGTGTTAATGTAACACCTTAGTATCTCATGGATAGACTTCTATTGCTGATCACGCACCCAGTTTACCTGTAAGTCCTCATGGCCCCAACTTCAAAGGCTCATCCCATTTAGAAGGAATTTTTTTTTTTTGTCTGCTGTTTAAATGATATAAATACTCAGTAAACTGTGGACACCTCCTGCTGCTTCTGGTTTTCATCTCCAAAAAGCAGGAGACTGTCACATAGTGTAGATTTAAAAACTTGTGTGTGCAAGGAGACCCTCCTCTTAAAAGTTGCCTGTTATTAGTTGTAGTTTTGTTATTGATCCTTTGAAGAAACACAAATGACTTTAAAATATTTTCCTTCAGGGCCCCTGAGGGATGGTGTGCTCAATGGCTGGGTTGTTTGGGTTACAACAGGTGGGACCCTAAGTCTTGATCTTGTGAATGAGGCCAAGTTGACAGCATCATATGAGGCAAAATTCAACAGTCTATAATTAGATAGAAAACAAAGCAAAACAAACAAAAAAAAATCATGAACGATTACTGAGTTGGCGTCATAGAATTCTTAACGCTTGCCATTGGTTGTTAAGGTCATGAAAACCAAGTTTCTTAATTCTCTTTGCCCACGATGAGGAAAGACCTGAGTCTGGACTATCCTGGCTCCATGGCCACTCCACGTGAATCAATAACATGCTTGTGGGATGGAGTTTGCACCCACAAACAGTTTCTTAACTGAACATCTGTTTCAACCAAATAAAGAAGTTTCTTATCAACAGAATGTAACCATGACCATGAGAATCTCTTTATCAATTCCTTATCTTTCTATGGGCACAGACAGGAAAGTTTTTAAGAGAAAGATGAGAGAGATCCAGATGTTTTCTCCCCCAGAAGAGTGTCTTATAAAATTGTGTTTTCAGGCTGTTTAGATTATAAGCAAATCATAGTGAAACTAAAGGTCTCTCAACTCATCACTAGGGTGGGCCAGACCTTGAAGATAATACTGGAACTTTCTCAAGGCTGTCGGAAAGAACCATGCAATGAAAACACACATTTTCGCAGTCAGAAAGGGAGCTTTTTTTTTATCGGGTACCTGCTCGATTGTAGACAGTTCTGCAAAATGCTTTCAGATATGTATCCATACAACAGCCCCGTGAGGAAGTTACCAGGTCTCTCTTTACAGATGGAGAAATGGGGGCTCAAGGTCATGACTAGTACACAGCTGAGCCCGTGTCCATGAGCTGGTGGGTGGAGGAATTGCAGAATCCGCATTCTTCCATCGAGGTGTGTTGGCTCAGTCTCACTAGATGTCACCGCCTAGTTGGAGATATGTGATGTGAACATATGAAATGTTAAAAAACAATGCAAGACCAAGGGCAGGAGAAGGCAGCATGTGGTTAATTGGCAAGTGAGAATCAGGAGCTGTGAATTTGTCATGAGCTAGAGCAACCTGGGAACGCTGGTCTTTCAGTGGGACTCAGGTCCGGATGAATTGAAGGCAGGCAGAAAGGTCAGTGAATCTTGCGGTGGCAGGTGTAAGCTGTGTTCATCACATTGCTGATAGATCAGTTTGACCATGAGAAGTGTGTGAAGGGAGCTTGAGAGTGGACTTGAATGGGCCTTGAGTTTCAGGCTAGCTACACCCTTATGTAGAAGGAAAGCTTTTCTCTGGACCTTCCTTCATTCCACCCCCGGTCCCTCTCCTGCCACCTTAGGGGTCCCAGCACTTATTGTCAGGGGTTATGAAGTTCTCTATGAACCTTTACCTTTTTTTTTTTTTTTTGCCATACCTGTGGCATGCAGAAGTTCCTGGGCCAGGGATCGAACCCATGCCACAGCAGTGACCCAATCCACAGCAGTGCCAACACAGGATCCTTAAGGGCTAGGCCACCGGGGGATTCCTGAAACTTTACTTTTATTTTCTAAATTGTAATGATAATTAGAAAATATCATGAGCATGTGATGGAAAACCAACCCTTTCACTATGTGCTGTCTTGTGAGGGTCTCACCACATGGAGGCGAAACGATGCACAGCAGCTGAATGCATAAGGATCTTGCAGTTGTTTGCACAGAGAAAAACTGTGGCAGTGGGGTCTGTCCTCAGCATCCGGGAGGATGGACATAGCAGACCTTTCCTACAGTGTGAGCACCCTACATGCGTGAGCAGATCTCACTGTGGAACTTAAACTTGAAACCTTTTGATATTGGACAGTACAGCTGGTAGCACCCAAGGAAGAAATAATCTGCCTCTAGACAGATGCTGTCGGTGCCCTGCCCACATCTGGTTGGCACTCATGGTTCTTGCACATGCCCAGGCATGAGCTACAAACACCTCTGAGCCTTTGCTTAGGGGCTTTCTCTTGCAGGCCAGATGTGTTGGGGAGTTAGTGTGGGGAACAGCCATTCACCAATGACAGATGGGAATTGGAGGATAAATACTCCAGTTGCCTCACTTCTCAGTGGGCTGGTTCTGAGGTTTCCAGTGGCACTGTGCCCTAGTTGCCTGCAGCAGTAACTTGCTTATCACTGCATGCTGTATTAATTTCCCTTTCTTCTCTGTATCACAAGCCCACATTGCTTACCAGTGGTTACTAAGATCACTTCTGAAATAAACCCCTGTAGCCACATCTTTGTCTCAGGTTTGCTTCGAGGAAGCTTAGCCTGATCTTGATTCCAAAGCATTGGAATAAGTATTTATTTGATGAAATTTCCCAGAACAACACAGGGCTGACCTATCTTTAAGTGAACACAATAGTTCTGCAGAGTTGCCAGTACACACTTTAAAACAACTGAAGTGCAAGGGTTACTCTTAGGCAGATTTTGGTTCCGAATATCCTGAATTAGAAATAAAAAATTTCAGTGATTAATATACAATTTTGGACAGCATTCTTATGAGAATGGCTATTCCTTACATTAGCATTATTGAAGTTGAAATACAGAAACAGATTAAATATACAGACAAACCTGAGATTACATCCTTCCACTATTAAACCAAATATCAGCGATTTTGTTCCAGCAAAATAACATCATCTGTCACATTAAATTAATGCTTAGAATTTAAATTTTATTGGTTTTGTAGTGGTGTCTGAATATAATTTGAAAATTTATTCTGGATTTATAGTTATATCAAAGTTGTCAGTATAAGGAGTTTATAACTAGTTTTATGTTTATACATGTTGAAATGAAATTATAATGAATTTTTAAAATTACATTGAGGATCCCTGAGAATATGGATATATTTACCTTTATAAAGGAAATGACTCGAGCCTCAGGAAAAACCCCTTGAGGTGATTGGGAGCCCCTGGAAGGTTTTGATCAGCAAGGTGCCTTTATGAAAACGATGTTTCAAGACAAATTAATAGAAGATGAATTTAAGTAGAGAGCAGCAGTGCCTGGAATGTAGTAGAGGCACAATACTATTTTATGGATAAATGAATTAAATAAAAGCAAACCAAAGTAGAAACCTGCTGCAGCAAACTATACAACAAACTATGTATAAACCTAGATTACTGCAAGTAGAAAACGGAGAGTTGAAAGAGCCTTGCGAGTCTTTGTCTGTGGGATGTTCATTAGTTCCAGTTCTGCTGGAGCAAAACCCCAAGACAAGAGTTTATGTGCAAGTGATTTAGTAGGGATGTGCTTCCAGGGGAAACCAGGAAAGGAGAGATTTCAGGCAAAGTCCTCTAGAGGGAAACGGGAGCCTGACCCCACAGGGGAACCATGGAATGTAGGTGGTGCTTCCAAGTTGATCTCAGTTTGAGCCAGTTTCATATTCCCACACCAGCCAGTCATTGGCTATGAGCTGCTACCTTCCAGCACATCCAGCTCTCTGAAGTCAGAGAGCAGTCTTCCAGGAGAGTAGAGGTGACACCTAGAAGCTGCAGCACCCAAAAGCCGGAGGACCAGGGCTCAGAAATGATACAAAGGCATTAGTGTGCAGTGCCAACAGTGCCCTTCACCAAAAATAAGGCATCAAGGGGGCTTGAGGACTCTGACTTTGATGTGGCAAGTGGACATCTTGTTAAAAGAGGAAAGGAATTTGGGAGAGGTCCTGGAAAGCAGATGAGGAGCCATCACCACTGGGTTTTTAGGGAGAATGAAGCACACTCAGAACCCACTCCCTCACATACTGCTCTATATCGTCATTTCTTAGCTGGATCACAGCCTCACCAAATTACTTTCTTTTGCCCAATATACCATGTGTGTGTTTACACCTCTGTGCTACTTTGTTCCCTTCCGGAGAGATGCCTTTTTCACCCTCTTCATCTTTCAGCACCCATTCCACGTGTTACCTGTTTTGAGAAGCCCATGCCAGAGTCTGTCAGTGCTGCTTCTGTCTTCCCACCATCCTCGACCTCATTGCTAGCAGAGCTCTTAGCATGCCACACTATTTGCCTATTTACATCTGCCTCTTTGGTAAAGTGGAAACCACATCTTATTCTTCTTGTATCTGCTGTGCCCATCAGGAATCAGGACTCTGCTTTCACCTGTGATCTTCAAACC
Organism: Sus scrofa; assembly: GCF_054392235.1. Taxonomy (NCBI): domain Eukaryota; kingdom Metazoa; phylum Chordata; class Mammalia; order Artiodactyla; family Suidae; genus Sus; species Sus scrofa. The sequence goes on from NC_139399.1 coordinate 61,357,648, forward strand.
TCATTAACTGTAACCCACAGCAAGAAATACATTTTATACCATGATATGTTAATGTATGTTCATAACAGACACACACACACACACACACACACACACACACACACACACACGCATGCAGAGGCAGAATTGAAACAAAAGTTTCATGGAACAAGATTTTCAATGACAGAATGCCACACACAACGATATTTTTTTATTCTGTTCTCTTCTATTCCTTATTCACATGTTCTGGCCAAAGCCCACCAAACCAATTTACTTACTAATGAGTCATAATTCTCAGTTTGCAAAATTCTGCTTAGCATAAGCTCAGGAACTATTTGTTGATCTAAATTGCAAAACATTGGCTCATTTTGAAGCAAACTTCAGATATCATGTAATTTCATCCATAAATACCTCAGTATGCATTGCTAAGACATAAAGACTCTATTTCTTCACACCTAAAAATATAATTTTCACGTCTAAAATGTACGGTAATTTCTTGATATCATATATCCAGCCGGAGTTCAATTCCCCCAATTGTCTCATAGTTTTAAAGAAATTACACCTGCGTCCCACTTTTCTTACATTTCTTTTAACCATTCCTCGCTCCTTATTTCGCTCCTCTTTATTTCACTCCTCTCTCTTTATTTCATCCCTCTCTCTCTGTTTCACCCTCATCACAACCTTTTAGGTCTTTGTAATGTGGGTTTGCTGTATTATTTCAGTATATTCAAATCTGCTAGACAAGATAAGAAGACAAATGGGATGAATGAAACTCGGAAAATTTTAAGCATCAGTGGTCAATAAGCAAGTGGCTTTTGGGGTCTAGGTGATATGCCCAGGCTGTGTTAAGAATAATGAATATGGAAGAATCTTAGGGAACACAGGTGGAATTCATGAAATATGTTAAGCATAGAGAGTAAGTTGGCAACCTGTAAGAATGATAAAAATACAAGAGGAATGTTTGATGGAACAATCAAGAGTCATACTTAGAGATGGATGGAAAGACCAAGTCAGAATGAATGACAGCATGACAGCTTAAATCAGCCTCCTTTGGAGACACCCAGTATGCTCTTGTTCTGTCTTTGCAGGTGCTCTACCCAGAAACACAGATAAGACCCATAGTGACTCAGCAGGCTAGTTGGTTAGGGATGGCCGTGGACAGGTGTATTTGTTGGGATAGAGCAAGTGTGTATCATTGCTTCCAAGCCTCTTTCGTTTATGGTCCTCTTGCTTGGACCTCAACTCTTGTCCTTGTAACCCCACTATGGAGGTGGGGGAGACTGATGCAGGAGAGGGATGCACAAATGCTTCCTAACTGTCATGTCATCTCTAGCGATGTGGTCCTTCTGCTTGCTTTCATTTTATCCTAAGTAGGATATTCCATGTCTTTCCCTTTGCTTCTTCTTCTTTTTTTTTAAACTTTACTTTTAAAAGACTTTACTTTTTCAGAGAAGTTCTAGTTTCAGAGCAAAATTGAGACAGACGTTACAGCAATTTTCCATGTGCCCCTTGTGAGCACACCCTCCCCATTATCAACATCACCCACTAGGGAGGTACATTTGTACTGGTACATCAAGATTGTTAAGAAAAAATATCTAAAACATGCAGGTAAAGCTAAGGATGACTCCATGTCCTTTCACTATGTGTGATCAGACTCACCCAAGAGTTATTGACTATGGAGGAGCATGCACTTGTGTTCACTTTGCCATTTGCTGTTTAGTTGCAACCGGATATATGTTAACGTGTAGATTTCTGTCTGGGAAAAAAAGAAGACCTCACAAGTTATGGTTTAGTGACTATAGGACACTGTCCAGTTTAGAATCTCTTAGTAAATTCATTTCAGCATCCTTTTGAACAACTTAGGATATAACTCTGCCTTCCTTGCCTCCTCCTTTGAACCACTCCTGCCGTCATATTGGTTCCCTCGTTACTGATTTTTGCCATGGGTTGATTCTATATTTGTGTGTGAGTCATGCCTTCAGCTTTTGGAAGATTCACCTTTAATGGGATCCTTAGTGCTTTTGTTCATTTCTTCCCTCCCGAGGAGGCGTGGCTTTCCCCAGGAGGCGTGGATTTCCTCCTCGGTGCCTGTAACAGTCGCTTATCTTGATACCTGCAGGGAAAAGGTAAGAACTCAGTCTTTCCATTTGTGCAAGTGTCTCTTTGTATGTTGCTAAAATAAGCCCCATTGAGGCTCTTATTTTGCCTCTGGCCACTGTTCTTGGGGACTGTAAGTGACATCTCAAATGCATTTAGGTGCTGAGCTAATTTTCCTGTTTTGCCACCTGAATGATAGTTCTGTTCTCTGGAAGACATCCAGAGCATCCAAGGCAGGTGTGACCCAAAGCTTTAATTGGCTGCCATTTAAAATCTGCTTTCCAGCAGCTTGCATAATCATTTGAAACAGACTTCTCTGGAGACAGGGTTACATTGGGGAGAATGTCAGCCAAGCAGACCTGGGTTCGAATCCCAGTGCTGCCACATCATCATGTGACCTTGGGTGGTTTTCCATGAAGCCAGTTATCTTTCCTTTGGAAAGGGGATCAGGGCGGCTGCTTCACAGTGTAGTTCTGTGAGTGAGAGGGAAGAAGCTGGATGGAGCCGCACAGAGCTCACTTCTGAGACCGACACTCAGATTGAGCTCAGGTTCTGTAGGCTTGTGATTCTGAATGAGTTACCTAATGTCTTAGAGCATCATTTTCTTTATCCAAAAAGTAAATAACAGTTCCTACCTTCTGGGATTATAGTACATAGCCATGTTCCTCAACACTAGTTGTTGAAATATCACTTTCATATATTTTGCTCTATCTCCACACCGTCACTCACACTCATCACAAATTGTGCTGTATTTCGGTACCACTTACACTATCATCCACTTATGATTTTTATTTAATTTATTTGATTCAACATCTATTTACTGACTGTCTACTTGTCTAGGCACTGTTGAAATTTGGGAGATACAGCAGTGGACAAAGAAGAAAAAACTCCCTGCCCTCATGTCTCAAATTCATTTTAAACTGATACCCCCTCCGTCATTGAAAAACCAGCATCACTTGCAAAAGATGATGATTTAAAAAATGAAAAATGAAAAGAGTAAAAGCCAAACAAGGTTGGCCTCACAGAATCTAGCTTGGTATGCTTGCCTTTTCTCTGTGTCAAAAAGAGATTGTCAGTTGTGAGAGAGCTGCCCGAGACAGGCTCATATCACACGAGGTTTCTCCTTGATGTCCCAGGGAACCGGGATCGAGAGAGAACCAGAGAAGGGGTAACTGGTCTCAGTGTGGGAGTCAGTGTTGCTCAGTTCTGTGGTCCAGGTTGACTTCGTTAACCACCAGACATACACATAACGGGGTCCACCCTAGGAGTGTCTCTCAGATGCAGCACTGTGCACTCAGCACAGTTCCTGGCACAGAGCAATGCTCAGGGAAAATGCCTTCGCTGTAGCAATATCCATCATAAAAGAGAACAGGTTCCTCTGTGCACCTGCCTGGATGGGAATGGTCTAGGAATCCTCTGCAGAATTATTAATTACTCGTAGATTCCATGTATGTTGCCACGAGGCTGCTGTTTTCCTATTCCATCTGAGAATGTGCTTTCAGAGCTCCAGGGCTCCTGGGCGTCTTGTCTTTGTATCACTTGGCTCCTAGTACTAAAAGCCACATCCTGTTATGTTTGGTTGCTAGGTGGAGAAATGTTATCATGGGCTTCAGCAATAATTTATCCACAGAGCTCAAGGAGTTGTCATGTTCTCCTGACAGTGAGCTGCAGCACTTTATCAGCCGGCCTGTAAATCAGGCGTGTGTGGGTGCGGATGCCAGCACTGTTTGATCTCTCTCAGACACGGTAATAATCTGCTTTTGTCTGATGGATTCCTTCACATCACCACGCACGTTGCAACAGGGCGTGGAGTGCCCTCTGTTTATCTCCACTGGTCATCTGCGGGAGGCCAACAGGGCAGAAAATGCTCTGTGCGCCGAGATGGAAGAGGTTTTGGAATTAGGGCCTTTCCATCATATCCCTGAGCTGGTTTCGTTCAATAAATCAATGATAGCAGAATTGAATGCACCATAAATACCTCAAACCATATCTCTTACAAGAATGTAAGAGTAATTCATAGAAACAGGAAAGGTAACTTTGCGGGAAAGAATTACGACCCCGACAAGCCACAGACATTCCGGGCTTTTTACTGGCTGTGTTCACATCTCACCCTTTGAACTTTGGGGGAAGGAGAATACACTGCCGGCTGGTGTTTGCTTCTGGAACGCGCAGGGGGTAAAACTGAGTAAAACTGATCCTGTGGAGACTTATCACTGCTTTTCGATCTGAAAACGCGTTTGTTTTTTTTTTTTCTTGATTTTTCTTGGCTCCCGTTATACTCGGTCCCTCCCTATCCAGGGACGCATGACGTCCTCCCGATGGGGCAAATCTGGCTCTGCCAGGTAATGGGTTACGAGTCCCTCCGCTGCCATCCCTCCCCCCACCCCACGCCAGGCCCTCTCGTGTGAGTTTTGCCAATCTTCCTGAAGCTTCACAAGTCTCCCTGCCCAGAAAGCCCCGATCGCCGTTTTCTGGGCTCCTAGTTGCTGAAAGATTATCTGGGGCGTATTTAGGCATCCCTGGCCCCCAGAGTTGGGCTGACGTCCACGAGCCGAGGACTGCCGTGGGCATGGCAGCAGCCTGCTCTTCCGAGTCCCGGGAGCAGCTCCAGACCCCCACGCCTGTCTTCCTCGAAAGCAGGGGTCAAGCCGGCGGGTAGCTGTGATGGACTCAATCCCATGGGAGAGGCGGGTTTGGCTGTAGCGCCCCCTTCTCGGGTGGCGGCAAAGTGAAATTACATAAAGAGGCCTTTCAGCTCAGAAATGAAGGTAGCTCTGGAAAAAAAAGACAGCTTGAGTTGGCTGTTTTCGTGCAGTCAGACGCACACACACAGTTGTTCTTATTTTCATCATGGGAGTCAATACTATTAATAATTATTTATTCTAAATGCATATCAGAAGCAGTGGTTCTAACGTAGCGGTTAGAGTAGGGGTGGGCAAACCCCAGCCTGTGGGCCAAATCCAGCCCATCACCTGTTTTCTGTCAAAGTTTTCTCGGAACACGGCCACATCCATTTATTTCCATATTGTCTGTGACTGCTCTCTGCTGCCACAGCAGAGTTGAGGAGCTGTGGCAGAGACCATATGGAACACTGAGAATATTTACTATGTGATGGCCCTTTACAGAAAACATTTGCAAACCCCTGGTTAGAGGGTTTTTCCTGGTGCCAGATTGCCTGTTCCTATCTTGACTTTACCATTTACCAGCTGAGTGATGTTGCACAAGTTACGCAACCGCTCTGCTCCTTGGCTTCCCCGTTTCAAAGGGGGATTATAATGCTATTTATCTTATCAAGTTGGTGGTGGTCTGATGAGCTCCTTATCTATAACAAGCAGGTAACACTGTCCTTCTGAATGGCTTGTGACCTGTATCCTTGTGCCCACCTTCAGCAGGTGCACCCGACCCTCACCTGGAGTAAGTGTCTGTGCCATAGCCATGCATTGACTTGTATGAATTTATGGGAGTGGACATGTGCAGCCCAGAACTTTTGAGAAAGAGCAGGGCAGAGTTATCGCCTTATCAAACAAGGTAGCTTTTACAAGAACTTCAAAACATGTTCCCAGAGTTAGAAGATTTATTCTAAGGTTTGCACAAAATTGAATTATTCTGGTCGTTCAGATTGGAAGGATGGTGGCCTCAGTGGTGTTCCAGGATGATCTACAACACATTTGAGAGTGCATGTGCATTCTTCACAACTTTAAGAGGACTTAGATGCAGTTTAAACAAATCAAAGGTTAAATCACCTATGTGAACCCTGAGCTCCCAAAGACCACATCTTGAAAACCACTCTGTCCATTCTCCCAGCAGACTTTTCCTGTAAAGGGCCAGAGGGTGGTATATCTTTCAGCCTTGCATCTACTCACCTCTGTCATGGTAGCATGAGAGCAGCCCTAGGTCATAGGTGCACAAATGAGCAAAGTGGTGTTCCGATAAAACTTTATTTATAAAAACAAGTGGTGGGCCATGGGCCCAGGGTTTGGCAATCTTGCTCTACTATCTCTGTGTTAATAAAGCTCATATTTAGCCATATGGAAATTAATGTATTCATCTTAATAAGGCTCTTATGTGTAGGTATGTTGATAGCTTCATCACACATCTTTACCAGTGAGGAAGTTGAGGAACAAGGGAATTAAGTACTTTGGCCGAGGTCATGCTGCTAATAAGTGATAGAAACAGGTCTTCACCTCAGCCCGTCTGCCTTGGGTCAGTACATTTAGCCACTATTCTATGCTGCCTCCTTTAGTCTCAGTGCAAATAATGGTATTCTTTATAAGAAAGTCATTCCAGCCTTTCAATTTCTGTCATGTACCTATAAAGACAACCTTATAAAAATAATATTTGTTGATCATTAACCAAAAAAGAGAATGCTTGGTCTTTATGGATGCCAGTGGTTTGGGGTTGCTTCCTGGTCATATAACCAGTGAAGAGCCAGAAGATTCTGCACTCAGAAGGGGAAATCACGCTTGAGGTTTAATGCTTTTGGTCACCATCTTCAAATCCTTAATCTTATCTTTAAATTTGTGCTTTGTAAGTCCGACAGGACTTACTTCATAACTTACTTCAGTTATGTCAGGGACTTGGAGCTTTGGCTCCCACTAGTTCCTGCCTTCTGCTATCTGTTTGCCTTCCTGGGTGGGTTCTGGCAGCCCACTTCCAGGCACTGCCCAATGATGGTAGGGGCCTCGACCTGGGGGACTCACCCCACCAGCATCCCCATCTCAAGGGAGCACAACATTAAAACACAAATTAGATGGGAATTCCCATTGAGGCTCAGCGGCTTAAGAAACTGACTAGGAACCATGAGGATGCAGGTTCGATCCCTGGTCTCTTTCAGTGGGATCTGGTGTTGCCATGAGCTGTGGTGTAGGTTGCAGAGGTGGCTTGGATCCCACATTGCGGAGGCTGTGGTGAAGGCCTGCAGCTGTAGCTCTGATTTGACCCCTAGCCTGGGAACTTGCATATGCTGCAGGCACAGCCCTAAAAAGAAAAAAAAAAGCCCACAAATAAGAAAACACCATGATCGATGGAAAGAAGGACTGTGCAAGAAAGCAAGAGATGGTTTCCTTTTTTGTGTGGGAGCCCCACCTTTTCGTTTTGCACTGGGCCTCAGACATCATGTAGCTGGTCCTCTAGGGGTCTCAACAGAACCATCACTGGGCCCCCACCCAGGCCTGCTGAGTCAGAATCTTCATTTTTACAAGAGCCTCAGGTGATTCCTTGAGATGCACAGCCCCAAAGATGGCTTCCTCATGTGATTCCGAGGCTCAGCCAGCTCTGAGATCCGCTGCGCTGGTGTATGCTTCCCAGCCTCACCTGGTGATCGTAATCACTTGGGGCACGTTTTGAAAAGCAGGGTCCATCCCCCCCCCCTGCCCCGTCCCCCCCGCCCCTGGCTCCATCCTATTTTCTGAGACTCCAGAGGAGGGCTCTGAGAATATGTATTTTTAACAAGCACTCCAGATGACCCTTCTTACCCCGCAAGTTTGGAGAACACTTTATAAATGACACTAAGACCTAGAAGCATCCCAAACACCTAACTTGTATCCATATCTGTCACTCACCTGCAGGCCCTGGCTTAACCTCGCTTATAATTTATAAGCATTTTAACTAGAGCTGCTTCATCTCAAGCATCTGTATGTTTGCAGGTAGCAGTTAAGAGCCATTTTGGTGGATTACAATGAAAAGGCAAGTGTGTGTGTTGGGGAGGCCTGGCATCATAAAGATATCAAGATAAAGCAAGACAGCCAGGCCCCTGGGGGTTACTTTGGGCAACGTCTGTTGACATTGGAAAGATCAAGAGGAAGACAAAGAGCAGTGCTTTTATCCAGCAGTTGTGTGTGCACTGGACCTTCTCAAAACCCTTGGGCCATTGTGTGATGGTGGCCAGAGGGTCCACAGAATATTAGATGACATCAGGGATGAACCAAGAATGGCAGGACCTCGTCCTGTACAAAATCACAGGGCATCTGGATCTGGGATACAGGCGGGTGGCTGCCACTGTACCCCCAAAGCAGACAAAAAGTCTGGAAAGCAGCTGAGTCCTACAAGGAAGCTGCTCTTTTTGGTGGGAGGTGCAGTGGGCGGCCACCCTCACCCCCCCCACCCAACCCTGCAAAGTTAGGCTAAAATAGCTAGAACTTTTCTGTCCCAAGCACAGACTGTGCACGGAAGCATTAAAGAAGGGGCTGCAGATTCCAAAGCTTCCAGGGGCCACGACAGGACAGCTGGTGACAGGTCCCCTCTCAAGGGGATGAGCCCTCAATTCAAGCCAGTCGTTGCCACGTGGGAATGTGGGCTCAGCATTTCTTGGGATTCTGGTTTTTTGTTTTTGTTTTTGAGAGAAGCCTGAAACCTGGATTTTCATATTTTTAAAATAATGGCTATGATTTTTCAATTTAAGAAAAGTCCCAGGGTCCTCACTTGTGAGCTGGGGACAGAATGTAGTATGAATAGCTCTAGCTTTACCTGCCCTGAGCTCCCTGTCCCCTTTAGTTCATGACAAACCCGTTTTCTCTTGGAACTGCTCTCCTCTCCACTCCTGGGGTTCGGCTGGGACCGACCCGGCCCCCATCCCAGGGAACCAGGAACCTCGTGGATTAGATCATCGACTTCTCCCTGGGCAGCGTGATGTGTTTACATCATGTGTGCTCAGTCCTGAACGAGCAGGTGTCCCATTTCCCCCCATCTGCAGGGACTGGTTCAGGGATGTGTGTGCAGGAGCCTTGTCTGGTCCAGTGGGATGCAGTTCTAGAACTTTTATCCCAGTGTTGGGAAGAAGAGAGATCTGATCTTTCTACAGAACCTGAAGTGGGTGGACCATATACAACCCAAGCACTGCTGGGAGGCACCAGGTGGACAGAACGTGGCGGCGGGGCGGGGTGGGGGACGGGGACGGTGGGGGAGCTAGTGTTGAGGAGACGGAGCTGCGAGATGGACAGAGTCTCATGCTCTTGCTGGAGCGTCCCCATCCATCCCTGCCCGAGGCCAGCCGCATGAGGGACCTTTCAGTTTTGTTAGCCAGTCGTTTTCATCTCTTTGGACGTCATTTTGGAAGCCTTTCTTTTTTTTCTAGTAAGCCAGTTTAAACGGAAGTCAAGTCCCTTGAATATGAAGAAAATTGACAGTCGTTGGAATAGTTCTTCCACTTTGGGGTTGGGGATTGTTGGGAAGATTAAATCAGATAATCCAGGTGCAGTCCTCAGCCTGATGCTGAGCTGGTAAGTGCCTGATGAACGCTAGCTACTCTAGTTCTTATTGGGAAGAGAAAATGGAGACTCGGGTTATTTTTTCAGGATTGAAACTGACCTGAAAAGGGCTTATGGTGACACCAGGGAGACCTACGATTGTAGAACTCCGCTGTCAGCTTGTATGCCTGTCACATCGGTGGGGACCTGTTTGCCTGAAGTTGTACCAGAGGGGACCAACACGGGGCCGGATGCAGCCCCTTCCTGAGGCTGCTGGGGAAGGTGAGAAGAAGTCTCAGGAAAGAGCACGGATTCTGGAGCCACAGACGCCTCGTTCCAAATCCTCTGTCCACCACTCCGGAGATTCACACCTGTGCCTCTGTTTCCTGTTCTATAAAATGGAGATAAAGTTGATACATGCACCACGCGAAAGGCGTGAGGCCGTGTGACAGAAAGCCCAGTAAGCACTCAACGTATGGAAACTAATTTCCTGTCATATGATTCCATATCCTGTGTCCTGTCTAATGATGTCATATTATAAACTCCTAGATTGCAGACTCTGTTGTGATGGAAATCGTACTTGCTGTTGATGGTTTTATGTCTAGACCCTGGCCCAGTACTTGGTGTGGAGTAAAATATGACTGAACTTTGTCCTATGAGGTGTTTTTTCTTTATCAAATCTGTTTTGACTTAATTACCACGAATCACCTCCTGAAGGGACACCCTGAATTCCACCTGGTCCCCTTTGATCCACTCTCTATGAATTCATTTTTTTTTTTTTTCAGCACCTGTGGCATATGGAAGTTCCCAGGCTAGGGGTCGAAAGTCGAATCGGAGCTGTAGCTGCCCTATGCCACAGCCACAGCAGTGTCAGCTCTGAACCACATCTGTGACCTACTCCACAGCTCATGGCAACGCTGGATTCTTAACTCACCGATTGAGGTCAGGATCAAACCTGCATCCTCATGGATATAGTTGGGTTCTCCTGAGCCACAGTGGGAACACCCACTACAAATTCATTTTTTGACACAGTCATTGAGTAGCCATTGGCAGTCAGCACTTGGGGGGCAAGGGCGTGAAAGCAGCGCACAAGCCAGACAAGGACCACCCCTTGTAAAACAAAAGAACTGATTTGGAGCAGAAATGTGAATAGAGTGAGGGGGTGAATGAAGCCGCATGGCTGTCTGGGGGAGAGGAGGGGACAGCACATGCAAAGGCCCTGGTTTGTTCAAGGAGCAGTCGGGCTGGTTTAACTGAGTGTAGTGAGTGTAGCTGGAGAGATGGGATCAGAAAACTAAGCCAGGACCAGCTGACCTGGGTTCTTCACGTGTTAGAAATGTCTTTTGAAATCTTCCTTTTGGTTTTCTTATCACTAATCATCAAGACTCCCTGACTCCCAGTTGCTTTCTGAGTAACGTGACTTGAATTTGGAACTTCTCTGCAGCTTCTACTAGTCCATTTCTCTTTGCTTCAGCACTGCTGCTTTTTGGAGTCTTAAAAAAAAAAAAAAAATCCATCTCCTCGCCGTGCCAGGGCCTTTGCATGTGCCATGCTCCCCAACATCCCTTTCCTTCCCTTGACCATCTAACACCTGCTTATCTGATAACCCCCTCAAGGGAGCCTTCCTTGAACCCCACATTAGATGGGGTCACGTTCTGCTGGGACCCATTCTCAAGGCTTTTGTTCTCCTTTGAAGCACCCCTTACATCTGCAGATAGCTCACATTTTGAGTACTTGATTTCATGCTTAGCCCCTGGTTTGTAAGCTTCCAAGAGTGAGCTTTGTGTGTCATTTACTCACCAGGGTCCTCAGCTCTTAGGAAAGAGCTAACAAATAGCACTCAAGAGATACTCGTGTATTAATGAAGGGAAGGGTGTTCTGGGGCAAGCCATGCACCCACCTTCACTTACCTGCATCCACTCTCACTCTGCTGTCCACACGGACGCAGACAACATACTGGCGGTGCGGGTTGGGGGTTTAAAAAAAAGGGTTTAAAAATTCAGAGGCAGGGGAATGGCTTCAGGCAGACCGGTTGGAGGGCAGAAGGGAGCGTTTCAGAGAGTTTCCTGGGGGGATAAGCTTAGAGACAGATGGGAATTAGCCAACCTGTGATGCGGGGCTCAGATGAGGCTGGATCTCTTGGGTCAAGAGTGAGATGGAGTTAACAGTTTCTGATATTAAGCACAGAAAGAGTCAAAATGATGAAAGAAAAGAGACACTCTTGTCCCAAGAGATGCAGTTCCATTGCCAAGAGCAGAGATACAGAAGCTGTGAGCAAGTCTGAGCGGATGGTCCAGGGGTTGCTTTGGGTGGTATCATTGCTGTGTTTTCTAACCTGTTCCAAGCCCTCCTTGTGGAAGAACTGACCTTTCAGTTTACATCTGAGTGATACTGGCTGCGACTGACGTTTCTTATAATGAGAGGGTGAGTAGAAAAAGAATGTCTTAAACCCTTCCTATCATGTTTAATGAGAGAGAAGTTTTTCTCTTCCACTTCTTAATGAAATGCTTCAAAAGTGACTTCTAAATCAGGAAGGGGGAGCCGATCATGTCTTGATCTGTGATTCTGCCTCCCCTGAGCTGGGATGAGCCGAAGGGATTGCAACATGACAAGGAAGAAGTTTCTGAGATCACCCCTGGGCATATTTGTCCTCGCTCTTCCCGCTGAAACCAAGGCCTCTCCCCTCCCTCCGCTTGCAGTATTTGCATTCTTTCCCCGGCCCCCGATGCTCCGTGCTGGTTACATCACTGCATGGCTGTCATCCTCTGTCTGTCTTTGGGGCAGTGGCAGAGCGAGGTTTACAGAGAAATATGTCTGGAAGGCTCGCATGCTAAATGGTCCAAGGAGACATAAGTATTTTTAGATGATCCAAAATCACAGGCTGTTTGACCTTCCGGACACGTGGTCACTGTTTTCATCGAAAATCGAACCATCATGGGAACATCCAGTGCTTAAAATATTCCCTTTTTTTCATGCAAGATCATCTGAAGTACTATTTTGAACCCCCCAAACCCCTCATTCTTCTTTGGATTTTGTTAAAGTCAGAACAAAGGGTTTTGTTTTTTTTATTTATTCCTTTCCTCTTTCCTCTGGGTCTGTTCCCGATTAACCTCATAGGCACTTCATAAATCTTGCATCTGGGTAATATAACACTGTACAGTGCTTTGTAACCAGAACGTTTTGTTTTTTGAGTGAATCTGGCACTGAATCTTGGAAAGTGGCAGGTCTGGGGAAGGTAGAAAGCTGCTGAGCCCTGCCTGGGCCATGCCTGCAGGGACACTCTGAGGGCTTTCTGGAGCATCGCTAGTGGTGCAGAGGGGCTTCAAAGTCACGTAGACTTAGCTCCAACTCCAACTTCTTGCTTTTTCTAAATTTGCTGTGTCTTGTGAAAGAAAAGTGACCTTTTTAGTTCTGTTCTGTACCCCTTCCCTCTATCAGATACTAAGAAATTTAATTGAAGATGGAAGTTTGGTGGGTAGTATGCAATCGATATTTGATTTTACCTGGGAATGTGGAGGATGTGCTTATACTAGGTCTAACCTGCTTTGTCCTAAAAGGAACATGAGGTAATACTTACACACAAAAAGTCGTAAACAAAATGAAATAAGAGAAGTGCATATAGAAATTTAGAATCGGGAAGAATAGAAAACCTGTCGAAAAGAATTCAGTAAGCCTATCACCAAGCTCAACTAAAATTAATTTTGAAATTTGGCTCTGGGAGTTCCTGTTGTGGTGCAGTGGAAGCAAATCCAACTAGTAGCCATGAGGATGCGGGTTTGATCCCTGGCCCCACTCAGTGGGTGAAAGGATCCAGCGTTGCCATGAACTGTGATGTAGGTCGCAGATGCGGCTCGGATCCCGCGTTAATGTGGCTGTGGTATAGGCCAGCAGATTTAGCTCTGATTCGACCACTAGCCTGGGAACCTCCATATGCCGTGGATGTGGCCCTAAAAAGCAAAAAGCAAAAAAAAAAAAAAGTCTCTGAGCTTCCTGGTGGCCAAAGATAAATGTGTGTGGGTGGCATAATTGGTTTCATAATTGTCATTACCAACAAAATCTGAAGTGTTGCCAATCCTTAACAAGACAATTTATAAACCTGAATCTGGAAAGGCTTCTGACGCAGGAATATGGAGGGATAGATGAATTAAGTAACAAATAGGATGGTGAGTTTCAGGAGATAGTACCTTGTAGCATCATTCAAGGAAAACCAAGAACATAAAAGTCACCAAAGCAATTCAGTGAGGGGTTTCCATGGCCCAAGAAGAAGGCCTACAGGTAAGAGGAAATAATCAGGAGAATCTGCTGTGTAGCATGGTTACATAGAGAGAGGACTGTCATGTCACCTTTTTTTTTTTTTTTTTTTTTTTTTTTTAATAGGGCTGCACCTGCGGCATATGGAGGTTCCCAGGCTAGGGGTTGAATCAGAGCTACAGCTGCCGGCCTACACCACAGCCATAGCAACACCGGATCTGAGCTATGTCTGCAACCTACATAACAGCGCACAGCAACACCAGATGCTTAACGCACTGAGCGAAGCCAGGCATTGAACCTGCGTCCTCATGGATACTGGTCAGATTCGTTTCTTCTGAGCCATGGCAGGAACTCCTGTCAAGTCACTTTTATAGAGATTGTCTCTTGTGTTGACCAGCAAGGAGCATAAACACTGTCTGTCTAGACTGGGGAATATGTGGATGGACTGAGAATGCTGAGCTCCCTGTGGTTCACAGGGACATATTTGACTTCTCGTGTAGATTGATGGCGTGGTGGACGGGCACTGCTTAATTTCAGTCATGTTATGGGGGTTTCTCAGCCAGAGTGTTGCATGTCTGGCTCTGATTGAGACGAGGCCTTTCAAGTAGGGCCGAGAGCTTTTAATATACCTTGGACAGAATATTAAACACCTTGTCACACCTCAATCTTCTTAATCATTACTAATGACGATAATAAAAATAATGACAATATTCAAGGCAGAGATGAACAAAGACAAGGCAGTGAGTCGTTGAGTTGAGGAAGGTGTCATAGAAGGAGAGCCCAGGCTGGAGCTGTGGGCCTGATGTGTAACCCAGGAATTCTCTCTCTTTTATTTGTACATGTTTTTTGTTTTTTATTAGAGTATAGTTGATTTACAGTGTTGTGTCAATTTCTGCTGTACAGCATAGTAACCCAGTCATACATTCTTTTTCTTTTTTTTTGTCTTTGTGTCTTTTAGGGCCGCACTGGCGGTATATGAGGTTCCCTGGGCTAGGAGTCGAATCAGAGTGTAGTCGCCAGCTTATGCCAGGATCTGAGCTGCGTCTGTGAACTACATCACAGTTCACGGCAACGCCAGATCCTTAACCCACTGAGCGAGGCCAGGGATCGAACCCACAACCTCCTGGTTCCTGGTCGGGTTTGTTAACCACTGAGCCACGACGGGAACTCCACATTCTTTTTCTTATACCATCTTCCATCATGTTCTACCCTGAGAGATTGGGCATAGTTCCCTTTGCTGAACAACAGGACCCCATTGCTATCCATTCCAACGGTAATAGTTAGGCAGTTGTTTTTTTTAATGTCTTCAGATTTTCCTGATTTGCAAGCAAGGCTATTATAATGATTCTCAAAGTGCCATCCCCTGATTGGCAGTATCAACATTAACTTTACCTGGGATCTAATTAAAAATGCTGGTTCTTGGGCCCCATTCCAGACCTTTGAGTCAGAAACCTGGGATGGTGTGTTTTTCAGCAAGAGCTCCAGGTGGTTCTGATGTATGCTAAGCTTTGAGAACCACTGGCGGCTGGACTAGGTCTCTTTCCTTGTGTGTGGCAGTTTGGAATAAAAAGGACTCCCATTCCCCATCCCTGTTTGTCATCACACCTTTTGCAGACTCCTCCCATTTGGGCACAGAATTCATTTCTTCAGTCCTTGAATATTTGCTACCATTGCGACTTGCTTTGGCCAATAGAATGTGGCAGAAGTGACAGGTGTTCTTTCCAAACCTCTCTCTCTGTTTCTCTCCCTCTCTATCTCCCTTTCTCTCTCCTCTCTCAATTTCTCACATCCCTGCCACGACAATGACACAAGCCTGGGCTGACCAGCCAGAGAATGAAAATCCACACGGAAGAGAGCTGGGTCGTTCTGACAGAGGCTGTCCTCGATCCTCCATCAGCCAGTCCCCAGCCAACCTGCTAGGTGACCAGGATGCACATGCCAGCTTGGAAGACCCACAAAGCCAACCTTTAGGCTTATGAGCTAAAACACCTGGGAATTGCTTTAAGCCACCAGGTTTGTGTGTTTTTTTGTTGTTGTTGTGGTTATACAGGGTCATCATGGAACTAGTGGTAGAGGTGGAAGGTCTATAAACCTGCAGTTCTCAATGTTCTCACCTTCATCTCGGGTCAGCCATCCCCACATCACAGATGGCAGGTGGGAAAGCAAAGTACCTTTAATTTTCTGTGTCTATGTTTATTTCTTCTTCTGAGCCCCCGTTCCATCAGGAGGTGGGAAATTAGTGATTTAATTCTTGGTCAGTTCCAGTGATGTAGGTCAGTGACCCACATGGCCGGTTCACCTGCTCTGGGGGCCACATCTGTACCATCCCTGACCATGCAGAGAGAAAAACTGTTCTGGGTACCCCTGGCATGAACAGTCCTGGGAGCTTCCTCTGGTCCATCTGCCTTTTGGGGACTTTCCTAACCAGCTCTACTCCACTGCCCTCGCAGCAACTGCATTGAGAGTTTCTGCGCAAAGCTTGCTGCCTCTTTAAGTTTTGCCTGGGGAGCAAAGCCTGGCGTCCTCTCTTTTTGGATCCCTAGGAATTCTCTGGGGTTTCTGTTGTTTCCATTTGGGGGCTGTTCTGGGATATGTATGTATGGGTAAGTGGGCCTAGGATTTGGGGACCCTTCTAGGGACAGTTCCATCAGCATCTAAAGCTATTTGCTTTGGCTCCCCCCCACCAACCTCTAAGTGGATGGGAAAAACTTGCTCAACCTCATCATGTGTTCCTTTATGACTTAAATTTTGTTTCTTTTTCCCCTGGACTCTGGCTTTGAAGCTCAAAACCCAAGAGCCAGACGCCTTTGTCCTTCGGATCCTTATGATCAAGCTTGCCGGGGACAAGACATGTCAAGCTCTATTTTGAAGAGCCATGAGTTGGGAATAAATTGCTAGAAATTAAACATACCTATCAAAATTCTTACCCCCTGCATTAGAACGCAGAAGTTTGCCTCACAGGATTTCTTCTCACAAATAGGATTGTGTGTTCCACCTTAAACGAATTCAGCTTTTATGGTGAGAGCTCAACAGCTTTGGCTTATAAGGTAATCTCAGGGAGGCTGCCATTGTGGTTCAGCGGTAACAAGCCCGACTAGTATCCATAAAGATGTGGTTTCAATCCCTGGCCCCAATCAGTGGGTTAAGGATCTGGTGTTGCCATGAGCTCTTGTGTAGTGGTGTAGGTTGCAGAAAAGGCTCAGATCTCGAGTTGCTGTGGCTGTGGTATAGGCTGGCAGGTGTCGCTCTGATTTGACCCCTAGCCGGGAAACTTCCATATGCTGAAAGTGTGGCCCTAAAAAGCAAAATAAATAAATAAACAAATAAACAAAGAGACAAGCTCAAGGTCCAGAAAGTAGGAGAAAGCTGTTTGATTTTAGTTGACCATTGGGAAAGTTAAAGTTGTCCTTCCGGATGCAGCGTTTGAAATACAGAGCAAGAAATGGGAGAATTTCAGTATATGAGCAGCACTGATGTTACATAAACATCATGAATACTCCCAAGCAAAGCAAGAACATTCTGAGTGCAGAAATGAATTTGTGATTGATATAAAGAAGGATGAATAGAGAATGATCTATAGCAGTTGTCTGAAACCTCATAAAGGTGCATCTAAATACTGATCTCCCCCAGTTTCATTAGTTGTGCATCACTCTGTGAAGAATGCGTGTCCAAGTTAAACATGAGGGCCTAGGAGTTATTGTCAATAAATTTAAAAAAAAGTTTAATTCTCTAGGATAGGTTTCTCCTTAGGATTGTTTAGGTCTAATATGTTGAGATTAGGGTGTTTAGCATCCAGGATCTCAGAGTCCCTCATGAATCTCTGCTTTCCATTGACATTTGGTTCTTCATGGCACCTTGATCTCTCCCAGTTTTTTCTTCTTTGTTGTTGTTGTTCTTTTGGTCCTATTCTTGTTTTCTTCTCCCTCAAGAAGGAACTGAAACCAAAGCAAGGCAAAATATATTTGAAAAATAAAGAGTGGAGTGGAGACCAATATTCAGAGAGGAAGACCACAGAGGCTAATAATTATTTAAGTTTGCAACAGGTGGCCCGTGGCCAGCCACCGCTGTGACAGTGGTTCTCAACAGGGGGTGGCTTTGCCTTCGAGGGGGCACTTGGAAATGTCTGAAGACATTTGGATCATCACAGTTGGGAGGGGGGAGGGTCAGCCCCCCATAATACAGAATTATCCAGACCAAAATGCCAATATTCCTGAGGTTGAGAAATCCTAAGTTATAAGCATGTTTGTTTTGATCCTCTCAAGTTGTTTTTAACTTAAAATTTTTTTTTTTTTAAATTTGAATGAACTGCCAACATTTTACATAAGAAGCAGGAAATCAAGACTTAAAAAGAAAGTCAGCAGAAGGACCTGGCAACACTGAGTCCGTGTCCCCCATGGCTGAGTGGAAGCCACACTCTTTAGAGAGGGCACGTGCCCTACAGTCTCCCATTTCTGATCATAGGACACAAACTCACTCCATTTATTTGTTGCGTTCCTGGGCCTTGTACAAAATTGGTTTTTCTGCCTTAGTCCTATGGCTGGCAAACTATGACCCTCAAGCCAAATGTGGCACCACCTGTTTTTGTAAATAAAGTTTTATTGGAACACAGTCATGCCCACTCATGAGCATATTTTCCTTGGCTCCTTTTGTGTTACTTTGAGTAGCTGTGACAGAGACCACATGGCCTGCAGAGCAGAAAATATTTACATTCTGGTCCTTTACAGAAGTTTGCTGACCTTTGACCTAGTCTGTTCAGTTTGTTTATTGTTAGTGTTATTCTTGAACTCAGCCTTCCTGTCTGCATAATTGTCATTAGTCCAGACAGGAAGTGACAATGTGTTTAATCGCATAAACTAAGATAAAGTTTGATAGGGACCAGGGCTCAGTCGATAATTTCATATATTGACCCTTGTAATAAAACGGTCAGGATTCTTAACTGAAGAATGGGTAGAATTAGTAACACGGGCTAGAGTAAAATTCCTGCTAATAGTTCTTTACTGTTGTAGGTGAATGACACTTTACTTCCAACATGATTGGCTTAACATGCGGCCTTGTGTTTTATAAACAAGATGTCCCCTGCTTTGTGGTCTTAGACAGTCTTAGAAGAAAGGAGAAATGGGTTTCTTTGTGTATTCAATTTATTGCTAACCATCACATAATAAAAACATTTAAACTATGCCTTGTTCATTTATTCATTAGCTTAGGGTAGGAGTCAGCAAACATTTTCTGTAAAGGGCCAGGTAGTAAATATTTTTGGTTTTGAGGGTGAGGTGGTCTCTGCTGGCATATAATGAAAGCAGCTGTAGGCAGTAAGTAAATGACTGTTTGTGGCTGTGTTCAAATAAAACTTTATTTATAAAAACGGGCAGGGAGGCAGATTTGGCCCTAGGCTCTATTTGGGATCCCTGGTCTAGTGACAGCTGGGTCATTATTGGGGTGGGGGTAGCACAGCTACCTAATGATAGAATCTCTTTTTCATCCTCATTTTAAATTTCCAAATACTTAGTCTTTGTTCTTTCCTCCAGTGGCTCAGGGACCTATAAGCTGAAAGAGCAGCTCCAGTGAGATGGACAGTAAAGTCTCTTTTGGATTATGTGCTAGTCTGTAGAAAGGGAGTTTTCCACCCAAATTCACGTGGGGTGGGGGTGTCGAGAAAAGCACCTACTTGCTCCTGAATCACGATGAGGTAGCATTTCCTGTAAGAAATGGAAGAGCTGGTGTCTGCTCACAGCTGAGGAGCAGAGCTGGCCATCGGCTTGCTGTTCTGCCCCCTCGTGTCCCCACCTCCTTCGCTGCATGGTCCCTGGAGGCTCTTTAGACCTGGCCTGGTTGCTCCAGGACGTGGATCCCATGAAACCAGGATAGATGATAGCTGACCCCAAGGGGATTATCTTTTACCAGGGGCTTTTGCAGTCTTTTCTATGGTTTAGTTCCTTCTGAAATCATATTTGTTCTTTATCAAAATTTGGCAACTACTGAAAAGGATAAATAAATTTTGATAACCTAGCATTTATTGTCCCGTTTACTCAGCCTCCTGTGCAGATCCTTGTAAACGTGTGTGTGTGTGTGTGTGTGTGTGTGTGTGTGTGTGTTTACATACGGCACATACACAGTTGGATGATCCTCATGCCAAAGCTTTGTGGTAGCTAATTTTAGGCAGAAATAAGTGACTTGCCCCAAGTGTATATTGGAGTCAGAATTCAAGCATGGCGTTGTCTGATTCCAAAACCCATGTTTGATTTTTTTTCAGGGCACCACCCTATCTTTCAGAAGAAAGAAAAAATACTCACCTGGAGTTTCCCTCCGGGAAATCTGCTGTTAACCTTTTGTGGCATTTCCCCTCCTCAGTGTTATCTTTTTTCCCATTTTTTTCTTTAGCCATGCCCACAGGCCAAACCCGAGCCACAGCAGTGACAATACTGAGTCTTTAACTGCTAGGCCACCAGGGAACTCCTTTTCCTTCTATTTTAAAGCATAATTGAGATCATGTTGCAAATATAAATTTATTTTCTTGTTTTTTTCCTCCTTATATCATTACTTCTTAAGTATCATTTGAAAACCTCTTTCTCAGTACTTTTTTAATGGTGCACACTTTTTTTTTTTTAATTTGGTGTACTGGAATTTTTTTAACCAACTCCTCTTTGTTGGAACATTAGAGTTATTGCTAGTTTTTCACTGTTTTGAATAAAGAGGTGTGGACATCTTTAAGTGTGAGACATTTTCCCCTCCAAAACTGCAAAAATCTGAAGAGTTATCGAGAAACCTGGCAGTGCCATCCCGTGAAAGGGATAAGGGGTGAGACAAGCAAGACCCTTGCTTTGGATGCAACATTTATTTTAGTGCAATTTAGAAAAAAAAAATCTCAACTAAGGCCAGAAATTCAAATCCATGATGAACAAAAATATCGATGTTTTAAATAAAGGCAGGCTTGGTGTTGATTTGTTTTTCCCCCGGAGGCTCCAGGATGGCCCAGCATGGCGGTGTGATTGATCCAGTCCAAGCTTTGAGGAGACATAATGTGTGTGGAAGGAGATACTCAGAACCACCTTTATTATTATTTTTTTTTTATGATTATGTCCTGTGGGAGGCTCTCTGTTTGGTGTTTTCCCCTGAGAGGTGGTGCAGTGTGATGGGTTTAAACACAGGGGCTGAATGAAGACTGCCTGGCTTCAGCTCCCAGCTGTGCACTTACTGCAGGAAATACTTTTGCTCTCTGAACCTCACTTTCCTGATGTCCTCCACGGAGATGAGAATAATTTTTCATGCCTCCCAATTGCTGGGAGAACTTCGTGAGCTACCCATGGGCCCCTTCCAGCAGCCAGTGCTTGGCTCGTAATGAAAACTCAGATGTATGTTCCTCTGCAGCCAAGATGTGCGCCTGTGCTCCCCAGCTGAAGGCGGCCTGCAACCTTGCTTGTTTCCTTCTACAGCGCTTTGTAAAATTTTTTAAAAAGTTAGTTGCCAGCATTCTAAAATCACTAGATTTTATATTTTACTCGTTTCCTACAAAAATCAGAAGATCTGGAAACCCTGCCTTCCTTAGTGGTAATATTTGGTCAAATTTGCCAAGCAGCAGATCTCTTTGGACAGAATGAATTCTCTGCAGTTCACCCCAGACCAACCATGGTTGTCAGGTTTTGCAAATAAAAATACAGGCTATCCAGTTACATTTGAATTTCAGGTAACAGAATTTTTTTTTTTTTAGTATAAGGATGTGCCATTAACATTTGGGACATACTGATCCCAAAAAAACCACGTTTTTACTTTTTCTAAAATTATGGGACATACTTTCACTAAAAATTATTTGTTACATGAGATTCAGATTGAAACCGGGGTGGCCTGTATTTTATCTGACAACCATCCTGCCACCGTTCCCTTCCCCTTCCACTGCCAGTGCACTTGCTAACGACCCCTGCTTGACCTCTGTGGGCATCAGCGTGGATGACCCCAGGATTTGAAGTAAAATCCCAAGCATCCTTGTATGTGGTCACGGGCGTGCAGTTTTCACTTCATGTGAAAGTTCATGCTTAATTAACGTCTTCAAGTTTTAGGGCCTTCCCATGCCTACATGCATGAAACCAGTGCGAGGAATGAAATCATTGAGCACCATCTCAGCACTGTTGACAGGTAAGTTCTCTGAGCAAGTGCGTCTGTGCATGAGTGAAGTCAGATGAACCTGGAGCCCCCTGTGGGCTTTCTTTTTCTCGGTCCTGTTGGAGTGCTTTCCGATAGAGAGTCAAGTCTGATAACATCCCCACGGAAACAGCAGCCAGTTTTTAGGGCCAGGACATGAAGGGTGGTGATGTTTTCCTTATATCAGGTTGAGAGACCCTGCCAAGGAGGGCAGGAGCTTTGCAGGCTTATGCCTCTGCTTGATGAAAGGGAGAAGTAGCTATCTCTAACAAGACCGCCGTGTGCACACGCTGAAGGTTCTCTTTCTGGCTTCTAGCAGTGGAAACACGTGAGCCTTAGCAGGAGCGGATGAGAGATTAGCTGGAACAGGGCTTCTCATCCTCAGCACTGTTAACGCTTGGGGTTATGGCTGTGTCTTTGTGGAGCGAGTCTGTCCTGTACATTGTAGGATGCTTAGCAGCATCCCTGACCACCACCTACTAGATGCCAGTAGCACGTTCCTCCAAAACTATGACAGCCAAAACTTGTCTACACATTGCTAAATGTCTCCTGAGAGGCAGATTCACTCCAAGTTGAGAACCACAGTACTAGAAGCATCACATGAGGATGAATCAGGGCACAGAAGCCATAGGGCCAGGCTCTAGCTTTGAAGGGAGAGTCAGGTGTTAAGGTCATAGTGGGGGCTGCGGGGGGATGCCTAGGGCTACAGAGTTCAGGTCCTGCCTGAGCTGCTCCAATTCAGTGACAAACGTTGTTGGCCAAATTAAACTCCTCTGTGGGCAGACTTTGGATGAAGAGAATCCAGTTTGCAGTTTTGGAAATGGGAAAATGAGCTTTGTCATTATTTGGTTTATGGTACTAATGAATACGTGTTTCACTTCTGCTTGCGCCTGACACTGGAAGGATCAGGTCACCTCCTACTTTTTGGATGCTTCTCTCCTCTACGCCTCTCCACTCCCTGACCCCTCAAGTGCCCCATCGACCGCTGCTGCTCAACCAGGGCAGTTTTGCACATCCTTCTCTGGGGAACATTCAGCAATGTCTGGGGCCGTTTCTGGTTGTCAAAACCAGGGAGGGGATGTGACTGGCACCTAGTGGGGAGATACCAGAGATGCTAAATCCATAGTGTGCAGGACAGCCCCCCTCCACCAAGAATTTCCTGGCCCCAGGTGTTCACAGTGCCGAGGCAGAGAAAGCTGGCTAACAGTAGGTATGCACGTATGTGTTCACCTAAGCAGTGCAGGAGAGCTTTTCCTCTACACCCCAGGCACCTGGGGATAATTGGACATGTCTTGAATCCGTTCCTGGGAAATTGTCAGCGTAGGGACTCTATGAAAGGACTTTGCCTTTTCTTTGATTTTGCACTTGTGAAACAGCAAGACTAGCAGTTCTGTAAAGATAAAGGTTCTTAGGTAACCTTTTCCTCCTTTCTTTGGGGGTCTGGATATTTCACAGAGGTTCCCCTCGGTCTCAGATTCCTACCTGATGCAAATCTCTGCTGAGCCACCATCAGCTGAAGAGTTTCTCTTAACCTATGGAGGACACAGAGTGAAGAAGCTTAACAGGAAGAGAGGACAAAGGTTAGAAAAATAGGCCAACTCAATTTCAATATACAACGCTACATCACCTCAGCATCATTATCAAAACACTGTTTCCACTCTTCCCTGTGGTCGTAAACATGGAACAGCCTTTTATAACCCATGTTTGAGTCAAGTCGCTGGTGCAACCCCCCCCACCCCGTTTTACCGTCTGTTCCTTTTGAAATATGGTCTGGCTCCATCTTTCCTCCTGCTCCTCTCCGTCTCCCTTTCTTTTGTGTGTGTGCCTGTGACCACAATTGTAGTTTCAGTAAATAAAACGGCTGCTTGATAACGTGGAACGGCCCAGCGCTTAACTCTGCCCTTGGAGATCCTTTACATCAAACCAGCGATCAAAAAGTGGTGCAGATAAAATTTGTCATCAGGGATTTCCTACAAAAGAATTACAGTGGAGAAATGGCCTGATCGATACTATGGATTTTCACTGCAGGGGCTGGTGGTCCAATTGCCGTGAGACACTCATACAGATAAAAGGGCATGGCTGCCACTCCGTCACAGACTGCTGACTCAGCAAAAGCTTGTCAGGTATTTATAGGCCGGAGTGATACAGAATTATCACCTTGCAGTGCCCGGCGCATGTTCCTTCTGAGATTGCCTTCCTTTATGGGATTGCTAAATGCAGGTGAATGGAAAAATGATGGCTAACAGCTGTCAAAATGCAACAGAATGAAGTACTTAAATCTTTTTTTATCCATTAAAAGGGTAACAACCGTACATATATCAAGGCACAGACATTGTAATGATATTTGGGGGGCTGGTAAATGGGGGCGGGGGGAATAAACAATGTATGTTCTGATCAGGACAGTGGAGGAACTAGACATGGGGCCAGGGCAGGTCTTCCCCATAGCCTTATAATTACTTTAATGGTTGAACATGAGCTAATAGAAGGAAAACAAAAATACAAAATCGCTTTTGTATCCTCATCTTTGGGAGACCTGCTTTCCCCTTAGGTTGGCATTTTGAAGGCATTGAGCTATTCCCCAAAACATGTAACCAGGCTCGCTGCATCCTGAGCTTGGGGAAGTTTATGTATGTCAGGCTAATTGAAACATGCGAATTGGTGATAATTTATTTGTAAGATTCTCCAGCTGTGAGGTCTGAGGTCCGGTGAGAACTTTCTCCTATGTTGTTTCCAAACTCCACGCTCCAGCTGAATTTCAGACTTCAAAGGTGGAGGAGAAAGCTTATATTTTCTCTCTCACACAAGGAGATTATTCCTGAAGGCGAAGTTCAATGAACCAGGCATCCCAGCTCTGGCGTTCCTTAGCCATGACTTACAAAAAGTAAGGGATTGCCCTAATTTCCAATTAATATTTCCTTAAGGAACCTCTTTGGAAAAATCTTAGCAATTTATCTAAACCATCCATACCATCTTATTATTTATTTTTATTTTTATTAAGTGAGAATCAACTTCCAGAAAGATTTGAAACACCACTTAGGGCTGCTCTGTAGAATCTTGGCTCGTTTGAAAAGAAGCCACGTTGTTTCTTACGCTCTCTCTTCCCTAATGCATTTTGGGGTAAATTTTCAGTGCGCCATTTGGGGGGAAGCTTGAACATTAAAAGAAGACTGTTTTCCTTATTCTCTTCAATATTTAAAAAGTATTGCAAAGCAGTGAGGAAATGAACAAAATATATAGACCACCGTCAATAACAAGGCCGGTTGACAGTAATGAATTCGCCGTTTCTTCAACACCTCTGGTGAGGTGGGCCTTGTGCAGGATGTTGAAGAAACTGAGGGAGTGAAAGAGGCTTTCCAGGAAGGAGCTTATGGAAAGGAGGGCCAGGGAAAATAATCCCTGAACCGATAGTTTGTGCCAGGCAGTTGGCCTGTGTCGTAATGAAACAGCAAACAGTTACAGAATGCTGGGCAGAGCCCTACATGTAATATGGACTCCTGTGATCCTTGCAACTGCTCTATGAGGTAGTTTCATTATCATCCCAGCTTTGCAGACGAGGAAACGAGTGCAACGCAGAGGCTGAGTGATTTTCTCAAGGTCATTTGGTGAGGAAGGAGAGGAGCCAGATCATGATACAGGATGTCTGCCTCAAGATTCAGGCTTCTAAGGGCAGACTCATACAACCTCTCACAGTTTGGAAACGTTCTCCTTTTATCCTTAAAGTAGTCCCATGAAGGAGGTGTTCCTGCTGGACGAATAGGAAAAGCACAGCTCAAAAAGGTGGAAGGCTTTGCCCAGCCAGTCAGTTGCAGAGCTGCGATCTGAGCCCAGGCAGGCCTAGTAAAATGCTCGTTTACTCAGAGCATTTTCGCTGGACCTACCAAGCAACCAAGCAAGGCTCTGCAGCTCCTAAACTCCAAAGACAAAATTCAGGAAAGTGCAGGCCATAACGTGCAGTCCAGGGAGAAGAATTTAATTTCAGGAAGCCTGCCACTGCCTGGCAGGAACATTAACGAGACTACTGTACCCAGATTGTCCCTGGCCAGCATCGGGTAGAACTCAAAAGCTGTAACCCGCACCTTCCGGAACTGTCCGCAGGGAAATCATCTCGGTGCCTGTTTGAACTGCCTTTACACTGGTAGAAATCATTGCTGCTATCATCACAGGATTGTTGTATGGAAGTTTACTGTCACCGGCAATAAACAGAGAGAAAGGAGGGGGAATAAGAAAACAAAAGGGAAAAATAGAAGCAAAAAATGCACCAGAGTGAAAAAAAAAAAAAATCCATAAACGAGTTGTTTTTTGTCTCTCTAGTTGCTCTGCTGTGCACAAAGGAAATAGACGGAATAAAATCACATCTCAGGAACACCAACATAAATTCCCCCTTGCTTTGACAAGTACGTAATTTTCTTCAGAGATGCTCTTCACGTCTGGAGAGTTATGAGGCAATTTCATTCCCATCTGACAAATTTACAAAGAAACATTAGAGAAAAGGGATTAGGA
Source organism: Sus scrofa (assembly GCF_054392235.1). NCBI lineage: Eukaryota > Metazoa > Chordata > Mammalia > Artiodactyla > Suidae > Sus > Sus scrofa. Next base: position 61,383,792 of record NC_139399.1, read on the forward strand.
AAGCGAGAAATCTTTATAGACTTTTTCCTCGGGCTGTATTTCCCTTCCATCTTTTGGTTCTTCCTTGAGGATTGTGCATGAGTGACTCACACACTGTGGACCCCATAACAGAGACACTTAGGAGAGAAGTAAAATGTGCAATGTGCTTTTTCAATCAACTAATTGTATTTACATTATTGGTGGTGGGCGGGAGGCAGGACTGGGGGAGGGTGAGAAGAGCGTTATTGACAAACATTTAGATGAAGTCTCTAAGGTATGGATGCAAAGCGGTATTTGTAAAATTAGACTTTTTGAAAGAAATGTGAGGGTGGGGGTGGAGAAGGGAGGAGGGAGTAGAGAGAGAAAGCGAAAGAGGAATGAGGGAGAGCGAGAGATGGAGAGAGCATACTGAGTGGTCCAGGAGGGCTTATCATGGAGATATTCATTCCAGGATGAAAACCAGTAAAGGACTCATAGTAGCAAAGTATGCATTTTCCCCCCTTGTGGCATTATAGGTTCTAGGAAGAACTTGCAGTTTGGGGTCTTAAAAAATCTCCATGGCTAATTTCTTCGTGTAGCTTTTAGAGGGACTGACTGTCCAGTTTGCCCAGGACTGTCCTGGCTACAGGACTGAAAGTCTCACATCCTGGGAATTCTCCCGTCCTGTGTAATTTGGGATATGTGGTCACCTTACAGCTGATGGTGGTGATTCCCACATAAGTTACTCGAGTTTTTGTCTGTTGTTAATTCTCTTAAGAACTCGCAACCTGGCATTGTTCACGTTTTGGCCCTGTTACCATGCAGAGCTGGAGTGTATACACACAGACACGCACTTACATACATACAGGTAAGTGTTTTGATCGTTTTGAGATACTGGTAAGAACCTTCAATTAAGGTCACTGTGAGGGCTTAGAATTTTGATGGAGAAATCATAATACTCAGAAGTTCAGGAAAAGTATTCCTTTCCTGGAGTTGAGATTAAACATAATAGAATGCAGGTGCTGTCAGATACAGAGCCCAGATGACAAATGTTTTATAACTGGGACTTAGGGAATGAAGGAAAGTAAGAGATACAGAGCTTCCAAGGCCTTCGCTGAGAGCCGCAAAGCGCTGGTAATACTGTGTCTATAATTTGGCAGGAGAAAAGTGAGATATTTGTGTGCGTATTAGTGTTGTATATTTTTCAGAGAGTCCAACTGGATTTATGGCTGCCTTGTTTATAATTCACTGGCCTTATCAAAAGAGTGAAATGCAACCTCATCTGTGTAATTAATTTAATTAACTTCAGCTTTCTGTTCTTCAAGTTTTCCCACGGAGGTCACCAGTCAAGTCATTTGCATTTCTGAAAATTCTATTTTTGGCAACATGTATTAATTTTCTTCTTTAAAGCCACACGAAAATCTTTATTATTTACCTTCGCAAGAAGAGGTGATTTTTATTGGAATGGAATGTTCAAAACCTTTAGAGTGGGGAAAAAACCTTTTTCTTTCGCCTGAAAAATCCATAGAAGTCTTGTATTTGGGGACTTAAGCATAATATCCCAAACCCAAATGTGGAAGTTTAATGTGGATTTGATCTCTCTTGAAGCTCTTACAGTCCAGCTCTCCTTTTGGTCTGTTTGCTAAACATAAAACATGGGAATTCTTTGAACTGCAAGTAATTCTTTTTTTTTTTTTTTTCCCCAAACTTCGAGAAACAATGATAAGGGATGCTTGTATGTATAAAGTTTTGGTCCAGGAGAATACGGAAGTTGTGAGGTATCTGAACTGCCTGACCTCTGTAAAACCTGCCGCATACTAAATGGGGGCTGGTTTACCCTGATATAACTGATGGAACGTGCATATGGCTTTTCGCTCACAAGCAAGCTTAAGTACAGTGTTGCCAAGAAATGAGATTGATCGTGATGAGAGATATAAAAATTTAAACTATCCCCTGGTGGGGAAAATTTTTTCTTTTTATTTCTGCATTTGAATCTTTTAAATACTGTAACTTTTGGGGGAAAGTTATTGAGACATAAAAGGAATATTTGAACTGCTTTGGAGTTTATGATAACCACTGTATAATACATTATCTTGAAAGCCTTTATAGTATGCAGTTACAAACTTCCAGGAAATCTATTAAAATGCAGCATTAATTAACATAAACTTTTTATAGTGTTACTAATATTCTGCAAACAACTAAGAGTTTAAAAGCCCCGTTTTACAGGCATTTCTTGCTGCCTATACACCACAATCAGAGTGAATTATAGGAAACACTAAAGGAAAAGAAAGAAATGAATTTTCACTGATTGTCCTGGATGGGAAATTGGCCTCAATACCTGCCTTTAACTTGAACAAGTGCAAAGATGAGCTTTTTGCCAGTTTGCTTGGTGCTTTCCCTGTAAGCTCATACGACTTACCTAAAGCAAAACACTGATGTTTGAGTATGCATTCTTCCAAAGGAGGATAAATAACATCTTTGAAATAACTTTAGAAATCAAAGCAGCTTACTTGAATTCTGTGAGGTGGAGGTTGAGTTCTGTGACCTCTCACTAAACATTTACCGTCTCACTGGTGGGTTAGTTCATGCTACAGACTGCATTTAGACACTTACAGATGTGTCAAGGAGTTACAGAAACCGAAGCAGTGCTTTTCTTTTTTTCATGTCTGGTTCCAGGTTGCACTGGCAAATCTCCCAAACCCGAGTCATGACCTTTTTTAGAGGGATGTTTTTCCTTTCTGTTTTGAATCCCAGTGGGGAGGAGGCATTATAGTCTCTATGCCCAAAGGGCAAAACTGTCTCCATTCAGGAGTGGAATGAAGATGAGCTGGTCCTGAATTACCCAGCCATAATTACTTCCTAACTATCCCTGTTTAAATGTGTCTGCTCAAACATGAATCAGGCAGGGGCTCTTAGCTTCCTCTTTGCAGTGCCTGTACTCTGTAAATACTGGAATTGTGCTCCTGGCCAAAGAGTCCTTGCTTTCCTAGGTCTTTGGTGTCATCTAGGTTTGCCTGATGATTTTTTCTGTTTCAGTACTTACCTTGAACTACACTCTCACTTTGCTCTGTCCTTTTAAAAATAAAATATTTTCCAGGTCTCTTCCCTTTTGGTTGCAAGAATCCTTCAAAAGTTTCTCGTTGTTCTGCTTTTCCTTCTTCCCACATCATCACCTGATTCTCAATCCACATGGGACTGAGGTTCTACCACAATGATCATAAAAACCTGTTATTATGCATATATATTATTCTGCCTGTATGTTTCCTCCATTAAGTCTTTTGTTTAGCTATTCAACAGATATTTATTAAGTGTGTATTATGTACCAGGTATTGTGCAGAAGTGCTGGTGGACAGATGAGTTTTTCCCTCCTGGAGTTTATCTTCTAGTTGGGGGGAGCCGTGCAGAGGGCAAGCAAACACATGAATAACAAGGTGATAAGTCCATGGAGGAGATAAACTGATGATGTGATTGAGTGTGACTGATGGGGTACTTGAGGCAGAGTGGCCAGGGATGTCTTCTGCGAAGAGGAGGTCCCATCACAGCTGCAGCTTGAGTGATGAGAAGATGGAGAGAGCTGGGGGCCAGTATGCCCAGCAAATGTCAGGTGCAAAGGTCGTGTGCAGACTCTTGGTATGTTTTCACAAGAGTGATCAGGCCAGTGTGGCTGGAGCAGGGTGAAGAAAACAGCAGAGCAGTGGGAGACAGATGGTATCTATGATAATAATGTGCGCCCTGAAAATGCATTACCTCTATACCTTGCAAAAACTTTGAAGGGAGGAGATTATTATCACACTTAGTGGGTGGTTAGATAGATGCTCAGAGAGGTAATGTGACGTGTCTAGGTCACAGCTAGTAAGTGTCAGAGCTGGAATTCAAATGTATGTAGATTTGTCTGATTCCAGTATTTATTTGTTCAAGAAATACATACTGAGTGCTCACGAGGTGCCTGGCACTGTGTAGGAGCCAAGGATAAAGTAATGAATGAAATAAAATTCTTATCCTCATGGGATTTATGTAACTCCAGTAGAGGATATCAGAAAAGAGCCAACTCCCTTTGTTTTCTTCTTTTCTTTTTTAGTTGAAGTTCTTTTTTAGTTGATTTACAACGTTGCATTAGTTTCTCCTGTACAGCAAAGTATACATATTCTTTTGCACCCTAGGTTGTTAGAAGATAGTGAATATAGTTTCCTGTGCTATGCAGTAGGACCTTGTTGTTTATGTATTTCGCATATAGTAGTTCGTATCTGCTAATCCCAAACTCCTTATTTATCTTTCTCCCTTCTCCTTTGGTAACCATAAAGTTTTATATATATATAGTATGTCAGACTGTGGGAAGTCCTATGAACCAGCGTAAAGAAGAGAGAAGGGGAGGCAGTGGGGCTGGGCTTGCTCTTTTGCGTCGGATACTCAGGAAAGTCCTCATTGACAAGATGATATCCGAGCCCAGACCTGAAGGAAGTGAGAACAAATCAATGGGCTCTCCACGAAGAGCAGTCCGGGCAGAATGGCAGCAAAGGGAAATATCTACAGTGGGCACGTGTGTGCCATGTTGGAGGAACAGCAGGGATGGATGCTGGCTTTGAGGGAACCAGAGGGAGAACAGGAGACCTGCTGTTGTGAGAACTTTGGCTTTTACGCTGAGATGAGCGGCATTGGAAACTGTTAAAAAAAAAAAAAAAAAAAAAAAGGACATGGTATAAATTTGGATTAATCTGGAGTTCCCATTGTGGCCCAGCAGAAATGAATCTGACCAGTATCCATGAGGGATGTGGGTTTGATCCCTGGCCTCGCTCAGTGGGTGGGGGGGAGCTGGCATTGCTGTGAGTTGTGGATACAGGTCCCAGACATGGCTTGGATCCCGAGTTGCTGTGGCTGTGGCATAAGCTGGCAGCTGTAGCTCTGATTTGACCCCTAGCCTGGGAACCCCCATATGCAGTGTGTGTGGTCCTAAAAAGCAAAAATAAAATAAAATAAAATAAAATAAATAAAAAATGAAAAAGATTAATCTGAAAACCGGGCAAAACATAGACTGCTGAGGAGATAAGCAGTAGAAAATCAGGTCATTGCAATAATCCAAAGCAGATATCATGGTGGCTGGGATCAGGGTTGTGGCAGTGGATATGGTGGGAAGGGTCAAGTTTATGATCTATGTCAACAGTAGAGCCAACAGAATTTGCTGGTGATTGGGCTGTAAGGTATATGAGAAAGAGAATTCAGCCAAGGCCAACTGCAATGTTCTGAACAATGAAAAGTATGGAGTTACTATTTACCGAAATGGGCAAAATCAGTGGGGATGGGCATGTTTTTGGGAAAAAAATAAAGGACCCGATATTCATTCTCTCATTTTATTCCATTACTCTACTTACATTGTCATGGATACCTATTGTTTCTGGTAAGTGGGTTAGGTGGTGTGGGCATTACTTGAACAAAAGAATGTCAGCATATCTCCTTTTTAAAAAAGATTGTCAGTAAACTGTGCTTGTGCATTGGATAGTTTTGCTGCATAACAAACACTACCTGCCCCCCCCCCCAACTTAGTAGCTTACAGTAAGAGACATGAATTTTTATTAAACCAGAAAGTGCAGGTTGGTTGCAGCCCAGGTCAGCTCTGCTCCATGTGCTTCTTTATTCTTTTTTTTTGCTATTTCTTTGGGCCGCTCCCACGGCATATGGAGGTTCCCAGGCTAGGGGTCTAATCAGAGCTGTAGCTGCTAGCCTACGCCAGAGCCACAGCAATGCGGGATCCGAGCCGCATCTGCAACCTACACCACAGCTCACGGCAACGCCGGATCGTTAACCCACTGAGCAAGGGCAGGGACCGAACCCGCAACCTCATGGTTCCTAGCCGGATTTGTTAACCATTGCGCCACGACGGGACCTCCTTCTTTATTCTTGAACGTCTGCCTGGACACATCTGCTCACATCCCATGTGCCAAAGCTCATGGCCAAACCCAACAGTGATGAGGGAGGGGCCATAGACCTCCCACAAATAGCATGGCCTTCACTAATTAAAGCCTGATTCTCATCCTGACCATTAAAAACAAATAAACTAGGTCTAGGGTAGCCATACAACAACCTCCAAAAGAGATGGGAGGTCAGAGCTCCTGAAATCCACTGAGCTGTTTTGCTTTTGTCCCTGGCACTCAGACACATCTAGGTTGGAGCAGCTGAGAGCTGGAAGTAAGCTTATTTGCTAATTTAGTTCTCCTTGTATGATCTTGGGCTCTTTGATGGCTGATCCATGTCTTTACAAACTATTTTATCATCAGTGTTTGGTGCAGCCCTAAATACAATAGGTCTGTTTTTGTGCGATTGGTTCAGATGCATTGCCTGTCACCTTAGAGTTCATTTTTAGGTTGGTTTCTTTGTAGAAGAGGAAATAGAGGAATGAAGAAAAGAACAGGAAATAAATCCCAAGGTAGCAAATTCAAATACCTATAGAGGCCGGGCAGGTAACCTACTGTGCCTCAGTTGGATTTGAGACAGATAGGCGTGGTGGGGTATTTAAGGAAACTGGAGAGTGCACCCTCTCCAATGGTAAAAGGAAAATTATTAAAAAGCAAACCAGGCCAAACCTGTGCTAGTCAAATTAAATCATTTGATAAGGGGAGATACTCCCTGAGACTGATTAAACTGAGAATCTGATAATAGAAGATTGGAAGATCTGGGCGTATGGAAGGAAATTTTTTGGTTGTTGTTTTTGAGAACTTATCTATAGTATGTCAGATTCATCCCTCCCCCCCCCCCCTTTACTAGGCACTTCCTTGGTGAAAAAGCAAGCAAGCAAGCAAGAATCTGTCTGCTTGAAACTGGGGCAAGAACTAGCCAGAGAAAATACCTTGATTTCTTTTGCCAAAGATAAAACTCGAGGTTTTGTTTCTTTTTCTCTTCTGTCTTCATGGAGCCAGGTCTTCATTCAGAAAACCATGTGCACATTCTGGAACGCAGGCCGGGTACCACCTTCGCTCGGGGTTGTGGTGGGGGGTGGAGAGCACGAAGGAAATGGAGAGACATTGGCACAAAACTCAGAGTGAGTTCTCCTTCCACCCTGAGATGTGGAGGAAGCTTGCTGAACTGTCTCCAAGGCGCATTTTGAACCCCGCACTTCCTGCCTGAGTGAAATGCTTCTGCGTCACCCGGGACCTCCAGGGCCCGTGTTGTGGGGTCCTCTGCCCAGCAGAGCCCGCCTAAGGGGCCTTGCCAGTGTGAACCACTCTCTCACTAGTACCCAGGACGGTGTTTGCTCTCTGAGCCGGACCTGCCTCTGCAGGCTTCCGTGGGGCTGAGCAGCCAGGCTGCTCCCCTACCACGACATTTAGGAACTGGGAACAGTGAGGATGTGAGTCAAGGTTTGTGGTCGCTAGACCTGCTGTGGCGCACAGCGGTCTGTGATAATCTGTGTGGGAAAAGGATCTGAGTTAGAAAGGATACGTGTGTGTGTATGACTGGATCGAATAGCAGAAATTATCACAGCCTTGTAAGTTAACTCTGCTTCAATAAAACTTAAAGATGTGTGGCCCCCAGGAAGTTCAGCTTGCAGATGTATTTTGTTTGGCCTACACAGCAATGATAAAATTATATATATTTAAAAAACTGGAGTTCCCATTGTGGCACAGTGGAAATGAACCTGACTAGTATCCATGAGGATGCAGGTTCGATCCCTGGCCTCTCTCAGTGGGTCAAGGATCCAGCAGTGCCATAAGCTGTGGTGTAGGTTGCCGACGTGGCTCGGATCCTATGTTGCTGTGGCTGTGGCATAGACCAGCAGCTATATAGTTCCTGTTTGACCCCTAGCCTGGGAAATTCCCTATGCTTTGGGTGTGGACCTAAAAAGCTCCCCCCGCCAAAAAAAAAAATTAATTGTGTGTGTGTCAGTATTTAAAACACGGGTGGTTTTATTTGCAAATGAGAATGTCTGGCTGCTTCTGAATTTTGGAAGCTCTGTCCATATGGGACCACATCTGCCCTGCCGCAGTTGGCTGAGAAACATCTGCCATTTCATTAAGAGCTTGTGCTCTGTGCTCCCCTCCGTCCCTCCCCTGCCCCTCCACTCAATTATTTCACCTATCTGGCTATTTCAGGCAGTTGGGAGAAGGCTCCTGACCTATGTATTTACGTATAGTATCGGTGGCTATAATATATATTGCTGTAAATGCCTCAGATATCATCTTTAATTTAAAGAGCAGTCTGCCCTTTAGATAATCAACTTTGGCTTTTTTAAACCAGAATTGTTAATTATCCTGGCAGTATTTTCTTTGCTTTAGACCTGATAAAGTCACTGTTAAGGGATGTGATTATTTGGTGGGTTTATCTAAAAGGTATCCTTCCTCTTTTTCCCCCTCTTCTGCTGTTTTCTCTTTACTTCCACCCTCCCTGCCAACCATGCCAATGTGCAAGAAATGCTTCAGGTGTTTAAAGGAGTTGGAAAATATTCCAGGAACCGCTGAAAGTTTGCCACGTTGTCAGAGGATAAAAGCTCAGTGTTCAATCCAAAAGGTTTATGTCGTGTTTTTTTTTTTTTTTTTTCAATGCAAGTTCCAAGTTAAATTTTTGGATGCTTATCTTCTCTACATTTTAATGAGAAGCTTTTGCTAAGAATTTTTTTTGAAAAACAAAGGCACAAGAGTTTAAACCCTTTGCACAATAGCAGTGAGTATTGAAGTGACATGCTGTTTTTATATTTTGAAAAACACGAACACTCACATAATCAGCAGGAGCAGGAATATTGGACAAGTAAATATGGAATATTATGCTCACAAGCAATAACTGTGTCTATTAAATATGCAAACTAGCAGCATCATATGGATTTTTTTATCACATCATTTTATAGGTATGTGTGTGTGTTAGGACTGGGTATACAGTAAACTTTTATGAGTTAAGTAATTTTTTTCCATTCTTTTTGTTGTAATTACCATGATGTTTATTGTAATTTCTGATTGATCTTCAATCGGCACTCCCTCATAACACTTTATCTTGAAAATTCTCTGCCTCTGGGTCTCTTAGTTATGTAGTGAATGATTTATCTATAAACTTTCCCCATACTCCAGAGTTCAGTATTAAAAGGGACCTGCTTGTAAAGTGAAGAATGCTTCTATGAAACAGATAACAATGTGATGGCTTTTGTATTTAGGAAAATGAGTCATATTGACCCAGAGGAGAAGGATCCAACCTCCTTCACAGCAATTCTACTACATGTAGTTATATGTTAATTTCTTGGTTTCTTTCTTGTCTGTCTTTCCACTAAGCTGTCAGTTCTATGAGAGCAAGAATTATGCCTGTGTGGGTTGTTCTTTCTTTAAAAGATTTTTTTTTTTCCTTTGCTTTTTGGGCCTCACCCATGGCATATGGAGGTTCCCAGGCTAGGGGTCAAATCAGAGATGCAGCTGCCGGCCTACACCACAGCCACAACAACACAGGATCCAAGCTGTGTCTGCGACCTACACCACAGCTCATGACAATGCTGGATCCCCAACCCACTGAAAGAGGCCAGGGGTCAAACCCACTTCCTAATGGATACTAGCCAGATTCGTTTCTGCTGCACTATAATGGGAATTCCAAAAGTTTCCATTTTAACTTTTTTTTTTTTTTTTTTTGGCTGAACCCATGGCCAATGGAAATTTCCAGGCCAGGTGTGAAATCTGAGTTGCAGCTGTGACCTACCCACAGCTGCAGCAACGCCAGATCCTTAACCCCCTGTGCCACTGTGGGAACTGCCATTTTAACCACTTTTAAGGGAGCTGTTCAGTGGCATCAAGTGCATTCATATTGCCATGCCACCATCGCCACCAGCCGTCTCCAGAACGATTATCATCTTCCGAAACCCAAACGCTATGCCTATTAAACAGTAACTCTCTATTCTTCCTCCCCCAGCTCCTGGCAGCCACCATTCGACCCTGCCTGTCTGAATTTGACTGGTCTATGGGACCTTATATAAGTGGAATCTTACAATATTTGTCTTTTTGCGACTGGCTTATTGCATTCAGCATGTCTTCAAGGTTCAGCCACGGTGTAGCCTGTGTCAGAATGTGCCTTTTTACAACCACATACCTAGAAGCCTCCTCAGTGCCTGGCTATAGTGGGTGATAGCAGACAGCATACGTATTTGTTGAATGAATACATGAAAGAATGCATCAGTCTGCTACATTATGTTCCTCAGAACCAGACACACAGTAGGTCCTCAGGACCCCTGTGAGGGATAAAGAACTAACTTGCTTTCCCGGAGGCCGAAGAGAATCTCAAAGAACAACTGAAGTGTTTGGGGGCATAGTAAACCTTCGCCATTTCCCCTTGTGTGTGTGGATGAAATCCAGCGGGTGAAAAGCAACTCTGGGGCATATTTTCTCGGGCTTGTAATTTGGGTTGCTTTGGGCTGGCTGCTAGTTAACCAGTTGGTGATGTGCTGTTTGTCTTTTCGTCTGCCTCTGAGCTTGTCAGGAGTCAATGACAAGCCTGGGGAAGCTGGGGGGCACTCTGATAATTAAGGTTTGGAGGGCTTCTTACCGACCCCATCATGTACCCATCGCTTTCTCGGCCCGGACTGATGGGTAGCTGACATCTGACAAAACAGTGGCCTTCTCTCATCTACACAAGCAGCAGGGCACTTTCCCACCTTTTAATGGCTGAGCGAGTTTCATCCCAAACAACTCAGACAAAATGAACGTGTATTGTCAAAGTTGTTTGTGAAGATAACTGCATTCGGAAAAGAAGCAAAGTCTTGATACTTTCAGAATTGCAACACACACATGCACACACGGAGTCTGTCTTCTTAGCATCTAAGTGAACAAAGTAAGCTCTAAAAAGTTTTATTTGGATATTTCATTGGTGTAAAGAGAAATGTTTTGATGGTCTATATTCTTTTTGACAACATTTATACTTACAGGTCAGTTGAGCCTGTGTCTCATCCTTAAAGGAATAGGGATGATAGAAGAATGTTGAGTTACTTTCTCTAAACTGCTGATATTTTAATATGCAGGGTCTTTCTCTACAATGGAAACGCATCAGATATTTGTAAGTCATGTGGTGGGGGCCTCTGTATTTGCCCACTTGTGTTTATCTTATGCTTCTTTGATTTTTTACTCCCAGTGTGTTTTAGCAGCAGCAGAAGCACCCAAGACCTACTGAATTAGTCTGCATTTAATCTGAGCCTCAGGTGATTCATATACCTGGAAAATTTGAAAGGTCCGGGTATGTCACCTAGCCCTTTGGTTCTCAGCCTTCACTTTATTGTTATTTTATTGACTTCTGCTGGGGCCTGGGCATGGCTAGAACAAACAAAAACACAAAAAGTTTTCTAGATGGTTCCATGAGGGATCAAGATGGAGAACCACTGACCTTAGGCCAATAAATGCCATCAGCACCTTGAAGGCAGAGACCTTGTCTGTTTTGTTTTGGCCTAGGACGTTGCTTGGAACACAGTGGGAGATCATTTATTCATGGCATGGTATGTTATACCAAACCCAAGCCTTAAATAGTGGATCTTCCCTATGTCCATAGATTCATTAATTTATTCAGTGAACATCTCTATTGGTAAAGCTGGCGATACAGGTGACACATGTGCGTACAGAGATTGAGTTTGGGGTTCAAGGTGTATATGTGGAATCAGCATTTTCTAAGTGAAGAGGGAGGAAGCAAGAGTGAGCAGAGACTGAGGTGGAATTATGACAAGGATGTACAAAGTCTTGGCCAACCCCAGTGGGCGGTGTTGGATGTGTCTTGCTCCTCAGAGTCCGTGTTGGGCCCAAATGGTGGGACTTTCTACCCATGCCTTGCTGGTCACTCTTGTAGGCTGCCCAGGGCAGAGCATAACCTTGGGAGGGTTTTCGGCCTGTGTAGATCCTGGCGGAGCAGACATCTGGCTGTCAGCAGTCATACATCCGAAGCTGGGCAGCAGAGTCTTCTTTGAAGGGAAACTGGGCAACACAGATCTGTGTCCACTATGGGTGGTCAAGAGGCAAGGAGAAGACTGTTCAATGATGTAGGCTCTAGAGCTTGACTTCCTAGCTTTGATTTCTAAACCAGCACCTCCCTGGCTGAGTGACTCTGGCCAGTTATTTGTTTTCTCTGTGGGTCAGTCTTCTCATCCACAGTGTGGTGACTATTAGACCTACCTGACAAGGTGGTTTGAGAATATGGTGCACAAAATGGATGGAAGGCACACAGTGGGCACTTAATAAAGGTTATTATTGCCCTTCATATTATAATATTTTATATAACATGTAATTCAAAGTTATAGTATTAAATAATATTATAAATAAGTGGAGTCTTCTTTTGCTCGTATGTAGGAGCACACTGGGACCATAAAATGTTAGTGAAAGAAAGAGGTTTTATACATATTAATGATAATATATATAAAATTTTTACTTCTCCGGGTTTGAGGACCATGTTTGCCTCTGAGCCCACTAGACAGATCGACTTGTTTTGGCCTGTGTGCGCTCTCCTTTCTTTTCAGAGCAGCAAGAATCTTTTTTTTTTTTTTTTTTTGTCTTTTTGCCATTTCTCCGGCCGCTCTCGAGGCATATGGAGGTTCCCAGGCTAGGGGTCCAATCGGAGCTGTAGCCCCTGGCCCACTCCAGAGCCACAGCAACGCAGGATCCGAGCTGCATCTGCAACCTACACCACAGCTCACAGCAACGCTGGATCGTTAACCCACTGAGCAAGGGCAGGGACCGAACCCGCAACCTCATGGTTCCTAGTCGGATTCGTTAACCACTGCGCCACGACCGGAACTCCTTTTTTTTTTTTTTTTTTGTCTTTTTTTAAGAATCTTGACTCCTTACATGAAATACTTGGTGAGATAACAGCATGATCAGATTTGCAACTTGTCTCCTCTCTGTTCCTGTGGGACTTGGGCTCCACTCCAGCTACTCTGTTTAACTTAGAGATTTGGTGTCTTCTTTTGGGTCTCAGAAGGGCTCAAGGAACGCCAGTATCGAGTTCAGTAGTGAAGATGTAATGGCAGGATTGAGCAAGGTTGGTTACATTTGTAAATGAAAAAGGCTCAAAGCTTTGTTTGAACAAATTGATGCAATAGATCTTAGGTAGGACAGAACTCTAGCAGAACTGCAAAATACCTATGGAAGAAAAAAAACTCCCTCAGTGACTGTTGAGGTTCTAGAAATAACAGTCCTACTGTGTGCTGACTGTGAAGGTCATTTTTAGTTTTTCTCTTTCTTTCTCCGTTTCTCGGGATGGTGACTAGACAAACTCAGACTTTGGTCTGCTTTGCACTGCCCACTCCCACCCCCCTGCAGTGGTGACTTAAAAATAATAGGATTTTAGTTCAGTCTCACAGAAATGAAAGTCCAATCTGGTAGGGTGATCCTGCTCTGGAAATCCGTTAGGAAGCCTGGGTCCTTCTGTCCCACGGCTTTCTATTAATATGATGCCTCCGTTGTCCGGACTCAGGGTCACCGCCTTAGGATCGCATTCCAGCCAGGAGGAAGGGGGAGGAGGGTGGCGCCCTCCTTTTTAGGGGCAAAATATACAAGTTTTACCTCATCATTTCCTTCCGTATGTTATTGAACCACGTGGCCACACCCAGCTGCAAGCAGGCCTGGGGAATGTGGACTTTGTGTGGCCGTGTGTTCAGCTAGAAGCTGTAATACTGCATGAAGGAGGATGGAGGTTCTCTTTTATAATCTCTGCCAGCCTCCCTTTGGGGGAACTTTCTCCCTTCCTCTCTCAGAGTTTGTGATGGGTGGGGGGGCCATGACTTCCACGGGTGGGGCATGTGAGCCCAACTTGGCTTAGCAACTCTCCCATCACTGTGGCTGCTGAGAGTAGTTTAAAGTTGCCCAGGCAATGCAAGCAGAGCCACAGAGACTGGGTTCTGCGTCCTTGCTCCAGGTAGGGGTAAAGAGACCGCTTCTGCTTCTGGGATGCTTTGCTGATTGAGTGTAATCGTGGGGTTGTTTCTGGTAGTTTTTCCTCCTTTTAGGACTCTGAAGCCAATATAATGCAGAGAAATGCAGAGGTGGTGACACTGAGAAAAAAGACTCATGATGACATCGGAGGAGCATCTGGATTCCATTGTACCTTGGTTCACATTGCCGTCACCTCTGCCTAAAGATTTCCAGTAATCCTGGGAGTTCCCATGGTGGCTCAGTGGTTAACGAACCTGACTAGGATCCATGAGGACACGGGTGTGATCCCTGGCCTTGCTCAGTGGGTTAAGGATCTGGTGTTGCTATGAGCTGTGGTGTAGGCTGCAGACATGGCTCGGATGGCTCAGATCCCAAGTTGCTTTGGCTGTGGTGTAGGCTGGCAAGTATAGCTCCAATTTGACTCCTAGCTTGGCCACCTCCATATGCCATGAGTGGGGCCCTAAAAACACAAAAGACAAAAAAAAAAAAAGAAAAAAGATTTGCAGTAATCCTTTCATTGGTGTCCCTGTTCTGTTCTTTCCTCCCTACCTCTGTATGTATGTGTCTGTTGTCTATTTATCTATCTATCTGTCTAATCTATCATCTATCTATCTATCTAATCTATCATCTATCTATCATCTACCCATCTATCTATCATCTATCTATCTAATCTATCATCTGTTTATCTATCTATCTAGGATCTATCTACTTAAATGTACATCATACATATGCCAACAACACCCTAGGAATCTTTTTGAATGTGAGTTACGTTTGGTACTCACAATCCCCAATGGCCCTTCATCTCATCCCTTGCCCATATTCTTGAAATGACCCATGAAGCCCTCCAGCTGCCTTCCCTTTGTGGCTACTACCTCAATTCTCAACCCTCTTCCCACCCCCACAGCATCTTCTGCTCCAGGCACTCCTTGGGTGGGACAAGTGGGGCAGGTTCCACCCAGTCTCCATACAGTCCCAACTGGCCACCAGCCCCACTGGCCCAAACACTGACTTGCTTTTTGAACCGCACATTGGCTGTCTTCCCTTGTCTGTCTCAAGTTCATACTCCCCTACTCGTGCTGCTGGGACCACCTCCCAAACAAACCACTTGCATTTAAAATTCTCATGGTGGGGTCTGCTTCTGTAAAAGTTTGGCTGAAGATGCCCTGTGTCCTGTTTAATTTACCCTTTAGCACTTACTGTTGTCTGGTTTACTCCGTATCAGTTGTCCTAAATGTGTGGTCTCCAGCTCTGCGCTATTAGCAACCCTTGGAAGCTTGTTAGAAATGCAAATTCTCAGAGTTCTGTCGTGGCACAGTTGTTAACGAATCTGACTAGGAACCACGAGGTTGCGGGTTCGGTCCCTACCCTTGCTCAGTGGGTTAACGATCTGGCATTGCCGTGAGCTGTGGTGTAGGTTGCAGACGCAGCTCGGATCCTGCGTTGCTGTGGCTCTGGCGTAGGCCGGTGGCTACAGCTCTGATTCGACCCCTAGCCTGGGAACCTCCATATGCCGCGGGAGCGGCCCAAGAAATAGCTAAAAAGACAAAATAAAAAAAAAAAAAAAAAGAAATGCAAATTCTCAAGAATTCCCTGGTGGCCTAGTGGTTGAGGAATCGGCATTGTCACTGCTGTGGCTAGGGTTCGACTCCTGGCCCGGGAACCTCCCCATGCTGCAGGAGTGGCTCCTCCCAGCCAAAAAAGAAATGCAAATTCTCAAACTTTGACTTGGGTCAGAATTGCCTGCAAGGCTTCTTAGACCACAAATTTCTGGGCTCTATCCCCGAGTTTCCCACTCCTTTGACCTGGAGTGAAAGGAGTCCCCAGGTGATGCCAGCGTTGCTGATGTAGGGGTCACACTTGGAGAACCAGTGTTCTTCATTAAACTGCCTTTCTTTATGACCTGTGTCTCCCCGCTGAAGTGCCGTCTGCAGGATGGCGAGGATGTTGGTCTCTTAAACGTACTTCTGTATTCTCAATACCTACGTCAGTGCCTGGGATGTGATGAGCACCCAAGTTACATTTTTTTGGAACGGATTTACTTTGGGCACAGGTAAAGTTTACCTGAACCAATTAAGTGTTTAGAAGGGGGCTGCAGGCCTCCGGTTTGTGAACCCCTTCTCTTCATGGCTGTTCCTGTAGATTTGGTCTGTCCGTGGGTGTAAACGATTCAGACAATGATGTTCGTGTTATAATGGCTGCTATTGTTAACCTTTATTATGAAGTGAATCAATGCTGGTTGCTGCGTTCACTGCTTCAATGTTTGGTCTAATCTAATTCTTACATCAGGAGCTCCTGTTGTGGCTCAGTGGGTTAAGAACTTGACATAGTGTCCATGAAGATGCGAGTTTGATCTCTGGACTCTCTCATTGGTTAAGGAGCTGGCATTGCCATGGGCAATAGTATAGGTCACAGATACGGCTCAGATCCTGTGTTGCTGTGGCTGCAGCTCAGATTTGACCCCTAGCCCGGGAACATCCATATGCCACAGGCACAGCCCTAAAAAAATAAATAAATAAATAAATTCTTGTATTAACCTTAGGATATAGGTACTGTTTAATCTCCATTTTACAGGTGAGGAGACTGAGTCTCAGAGAACTTAAATCGACTTGCCCAGTATCACACTATGAAGTGGTATAAGAAGCCAGGATTCAAGCTCAGGTCTCACTTCCAAGTCTGTGTTATTTACCCCTAGGATCCCCTTCAAACCTGATAAAGTTCTTCTTCAAGTGGCTTCTTGCTGTGTGACCTGGATGGCTGTCTATAGCTTAATCCCCTCTTTGTAACTTGGCTATAGAATTGATTCTCGTTGGTTGAATCACATTTCCAAATGCTAAATGATGCTAATGGCAATAATTAGAATAGGCATAAAGTTTCCCAGACAGGATTTTCTTTATGCCACATATTTTGTTCTCTGTTCTCATGTATGCAGTTGACTGAAGTTTGGGGCAGGCCTGTAGAGCATCGTTTAATTGTGAGTATGTCACTTTCAAGGGCATTAAATCCCCGGTATCCTCAGGCTCACCATTCCACCCATTGCCACTGGCCGTTCAAGATCATCCAGCTCTGGCAAGAGCTAGGTCCTTACTTCTGCCACATCCAGGCTCGAGGACTCTGCCTTTATTTGCTCTCTTACATCCATCCTTTTCTCCTTGGGCTGAAACATTTTCATTCACCCTGCCTCTCTGTTTTCCTCAAAGGGTGTCCACATTATGAAGACTGAGGAACTGAGATTGGTTGGATAATCACAACAATTAGACACGAAAGAAGTCAATTCTTTTGATTTTTTAAGATGACATCTCCATAATCACTTGACTGTCTTATCTCCTATGGGTTCTGCACCACAGAGGCATGAATATTTTTATACTTTAACTTGCATTTACACTTAAAATTTAGAAAAGTAGTTTTTATCTCCCCATGTTGGTCAAATGGCCTTCTGCTAATGATGCAATTAGTGAAACTATACCAGACAAAGGGGGAGATCTTTCAGTTTTACAAAGTCAATGAAGTGGCAAAATCTGCCACGTTTGCTGTATATGCAAAATATTTCACGGAACTCTACTGGAGTAATGTGTTTTTTGAGCAGCTACTGTAGTTGCTGAAGCTAAATTATAATAATTTGATGACTGTGTGCAAGATGAATTTGCTGAAATACTGCCTCCTTGACGGCTGTCAGATTCGGTTTGGGATGGGGAGAGGCTCTCTGTCACTCTTGGTCACACCCAGGATGTGTTCTGTGTACCCATCCTTCCTCTGCTACCTCGTCTTCAGCATGCCCCCAGTTTTTTTCTTCCGGAACTCTGATTGCTGGTAAACAAACTCTTCTAGCTCTTTATGAGTGTTAAAAAAAATTGCTTTATTTTTTCCCACCTCTCTTGAATCCCTGCGTTCACCCTTTAGTCAAGGGAAGGTGTTCATCGCCGCGTCCTCTGCATCCTTCTGGGTTGGGAAGCTGGGTGGCCGTCAGGCCCTCCCTGAGGCGTCTTTCAGATGATGCCTCTACAGCCTCTTGGAAAAACTTCTGTTCCCTTGAGGCTCATGTCTTTTGCCTGTGTCCCCCTCAACCCATGCCAGGGTTTGCTAGAGCTAGAACCTGTGCTGGCTCTGGAGAACGGGTTGAACACGTTTCTTTCCACCCTTTGCATTCAGTGGCATCATGTTAGTAGCTTGACGCTGGTCACGGTGAGTGTAGTTACACCACGGGGACTGGCAAATTCTACCTGTCGGAGCCCGTTATTCCACACTTCCCCGCCCACCACGGATCACTCCTCTGAGGTTGCCTCTCCTCCTCCGGCTGCCCTCTTCGTTTGTTGAAAACTTGGCTCATGGACCACAGCCTTCTCCTTCCCTCCACGTCTGACAACACTCTCTGGGATTTCAAAGTCTGGGTTGCATTAGTGAATGAGGGCCAGGGTTTCTCAACATCCTACCCTGTGAGGGACAGTTTAGCACAATGAAGAATTGTTCCACATCCCACATGACTTTCTAATGTTGTTGGGGAGCTGAAAAACCTACTTATAATTATTGGGACCTAGAACCACATTCCATTTTAGAGAGAGCACAAAGTATTCTTTGTACAGTGTTAAGACACGGTGCCTCAACTGAAGGAGACTTGTACTCTGTTTTGTTTGGAAATTCACCAAGAGTTATCCACCATTTCGAAAATCATGCCCCTGATGGCAATACCACCCTGGCATGTGAGTCACCTATTCAGCACACCTTATCAGTCAGTATGTGATTTACTTTTTACCAATTTGGTTTTCTCCATAGCAGTTATAACCATTTGATGTATTTACTGCTACCATGAGTGAGGAAAGAGCTTGCTTTGTTTTTCTACTGTTCTTTGTTTATGTTTTTTCATCTCCAGTACCTGGAATAGAATGGATCAAGGCCAGGTAGTAAATATTTTAAGCTTTGTGGGCCACAAGGCTCTGTCTGCTCTATTGACCTCTGGCACCGTAAGTGTGAAAATGGCCATAAACAACATGTAAACAAATGAGCGTGTCTGTGTTCCAATAAAACTTTATTTAGACACTGAAATTTGAATTTCATATAATTTCACGCGTCAGGATATATTATTGTTCTTTTGATTTAAAAAAATGTGAAAAACATTCTCAGCTTATGGGCTATAAAAAAACAGGCAGAGGGCTAAATTGGGTTTGCAGGCTATAGTTTGCCAGCTCCTGTACGAGGTGCTTAAAAATAATTTGTTTCATGAACGAATGAATGATTCTGTAAGACTGTATATAAAATAATAAATATTTCAGGCACATATAAAAAAACCTATTTTTAAGCCTAAGAATTTGAACAGATGTAGATCAGGATCAAATGTACCTTCTGAATACAGAGGTCTTACTCATTTTAACATTTAAACCATCCCTCAGTAGACAAAGGGATTAATATTGTGAAATTCAGAAATAGGATCTGGTTGAGAAAATGCCTAAAAACTGTCATGTAGCCTGTAGACCACAACACAAATCGTCTCCAGTTTATTATACATTTTTTTAATAAACAGAAGAGGGGTAGAAAGATTCTGCGCATTTTCAACTTGAATGGACATCCACAGCTTTTTCCTCGGACTTTAGAGTTTATTTTAATTGAACTTTTGGCACTGCCATCGTCTTTCTCTCCAGATTCTGTTTGGAAAAATAGACCTTAAGACCCCAGTAAGAACATTCAAACTCCTCGTAGCAAATAACTTAAACATAACAAATTGAAGCTTACAAAAGTCGGAATTGTAAAACTAATAGGGCTGTTAAAACCAGCTTTCCTGAAAATTATGAATTGGTTGGCCTGTTTCTTATAATGGCAAATAGTGAATCTTGATCATTCGTCAGTGCACATGTCATAAATTAGGTGTGGAGAGAGGCTGCAAAATTCTTTATAGCATCACAGAAAGCTACTGTGGCTGCCTTCACATCACATTGTTAGATTCCAGTGGTGCCGGCACAGATCCGGCAATGAAAGTTTTAAAATTGTAACAAGTTGTCAAATGTTTATCAACGGGATTTTATGAAGGACTAAAAAGTTATGTACGATACTGCACAGGCCATTAGGGGAATAATAATAGTAATAAAGAGACTTTATTCTCATCAAGACTTATGTGGCAGCTAGCTTTTCTCCCCAAACTTGGTTAATGGAGGTTGGGAGACACAAATAATTCAATACTAGAAGTAGAACAGCTTGAAGCATTAGATGGAATATCTGTATTATGTGTTGAATAGAACATAATGGATATGTGGGGCTGTATCTCTATAGATATGTAGATCTCTTGCTGTATTTATGCAGAAAGATACTCAGGAATGTAACACAGCCTTGACAAATTGCTGTCAGTTGTGTTTTATGGATTCTGGTGCAGAGCAGGAAGAGGGTGGGCCCTGAGATCCGGCTGAGCTGGGTTCAGCTCCTGCCTCCTCTTACTATCTGGGTGTCCTCTCTATCCTGGAGCTCTCACTGGCGTAAAAGGAGGAATGGCCATACAACCTACCTCATCAGGCTTGTTGTAAGGCTTAAAAGAGGCAGCCCTGGGCATGGTTCCTTGCCTGTGTAGAATCCAGACCCAAAATAAACATCCCATTTACCACGCTTATTATTTGAGTGACCTCGGACTGAAATTTTACCTCTCCCAGTCTCAGTTTCTCCATTTAGCTAGAGGAGACTGCAGTCTGTTCACCGATTTTTGTGGCATTGCCTGGAGATTAAATGAGATTCTGTATGTGAAAAGCTTAGTACAGAGTTAGCCATACTGCAGCACCTGTTCATTGTGAGTCCCCTTTACATTCCTGGGTATATATGTGTGTTTATGAATATGTACATACAGACACATCCGTGTGCTTACCGAGGTATCGTTGACCCACGGCGGTATGGTAGTTTCAGGTGCACAACACATCGATTGGCTCTTTCCGTACATTGCAAAATGATCATCATGATACTTCTATTTACCATCTGCTGGGGGATTCCTAACAGACAAGGTTAACTTTCTATCAGGGATGCAGTGCTATTACCATACCTGTGATTCGTAAAACACCATTGTCATTTCTTCAAAAGGTTCTAGAAACTTCGTGAGTATCACCGGTTTATACGTCTACTCCATCAGGCCACAGGAAGCAGCTATAGTTATGGCCTGTCTCCTCTCCTGGATGGTAAACTCTGCGGGACCAGGGACTCTGTGTCCTGTGCCCACCTCTGGATCCCTCGCACACTTATGTGGGACAGAGGTCCTCCCATTTTAGTGCTCAATTAATATTTTTAAACAAATCTGTCTCCAGCAGAGGAAAGGAATAGATAAATCTACCAGTTCATGTTCTGTTGGTTCTTCTGCACCAAGGGTGGGTGTCCTCTTTGCCAGGACCCCATCAGGGAACAGATGGCACATTCCATGTGGGCAGTTTGAGGAGAATGTGTGAAAGAGTGTACTGACAGTGATATGGGCCACGTGTGTGGCAATTACCAGGGACAGCGCCGTGTTCCACCCCCTGACCCGGAAAGCAAAGGGGAGGAAAATTTACTAGACAGAGCGAGATTCTGCAAGAGAACTGCCCGTGAGGAGGGGCCCAGGGGCAGAGCTGTGAGCTCTCCTTGAGGGAGGCGGGTGTACCCACATGGCCCAGCTGAACCATGTCCCCAGTGTCCCCTTATTAGAGGTGTGTGGTCAGAGAGAGCTGCGGAGATTCCTGTGTGAGCCTCGGAGGGTGACGTGATGCCTCCGCCCTTCTGTGGCTCCCACACATCGTCACCACTCATCTGCTGGCACACCTCCTTGGCCTGGGCAGCAGCTGGGTCTGCCCTTGATCCCTTTTCCCTGGTTCCTCCTTCGGCCTCTCTGACCCTGGGGCCAGGTATGTGTTGTGCTCCAGGACGAAGGGCCGGGTAGCGGCATGACATCCTGTCACCATGGCCAGAGGCAATAGGAACTGACTTGGGTTTCGGTCTGACGGCCTGGACCCCAGCTTGTCCTGACTCTCCCCACCTCACATCCCTCTTCCCTCCTGATGGCCTCCCCTGTGGACCTCAAGCTCCAGCATGTGCCATGGAGAGAACAGCTGTACAGAGACTGCTTAATGTCACCTGGTGCCTCAAGGGCTTAGGGTCAAATCCCTGAAACATATACAGGTGTAAATGTAGGCATTCTCTCTCTCCCCTGCCCCCCCACCCCCACCGTTTGTATATCTCCCAGTTGTTCTGCTTGTCTGTTCTTAGCTCTGGCTGCTGTAACGAAACACCACAGATAGAGTGGCTTCTAAGTAACACAAATGTTGTTCTCACAGTTCTGGAGGCTGGAGGCCTGAGGTCATGTTGCGAGTGGGGCCATGTTCAGGTGAGAGCCCTCTTTGGGGCTGCAGACTGCGGACCTCTTGTATCCTCACATGGCAGGAAAAGAGGGGGCTAGCTCTCTGGCCTCTGCTTATATGGGCACTAATCTCATTCACGAGAGCATCACCCGCCTGAACTAAGCACCTCCTGGAGGCCCCCCCTCCAAATACTGTCACATTGGAATGAAACAAGGACACAGTCAGCTCTTGGTGACACCACTGATATTTACTGGCGTGGAGAGAATTTATCTTAAATCTTAATCTTCCTGTCTGCCCTCTCTGACACAGCCTGCTGGTAACATCCCATAAAGCAAACCCAAGCAGAAAGCATAACATCAGACTCTTGGAGCCTGGAGAAGAGTGGAGAAGAGAAGCGCGAGAACCATCTCTGGGGAGATGTCCACCTTGGAGGCCATTTGTCGAGATAAAGTCACTTCAGCTAAATCCAATTTATTCATTCAGACATGGATTCCACACATGTTTATTCAGTACCCGTGAGCCAGGCACTGTGCTAAATGCTGGGATGCACACAAAGACTAATTCTAACGTGGCAGGTAATTTATTGGGTATCACTGTGTATTTTGTTCTCTCTGATGTATTTCCCCTGCCATACGAAGAAGGGAACTGAGACTTTGCATTTGCCTGGTTGCATTTCAACAAGTCTGTTTAAATGCCTCATTTAGCATTTTACAGCAGCTTGTGAGTAGTAGGGCCAAAGGCAAAAATTTCCCAGCTTAAAATTTGGAAAGTCTAAAGTTGTTTGAAGGGTATTGTGTTGGAGGAAGAAGGGAAAATCACTTTTGTAGGTGGAGGTGAGGGCAGATGGAGGAGAGAGAGGTCAGGGAGCTACTCTGAGCTGGGAAAGGGGCTTTGCCTTTGCATTTTTGCTGGTATAAGGGGTCTGTTCCCTCCCTTGCAGGGTCCCTGGAGGTGGCTGAGCCTTGGAGGGGCTGTCTGTGGTGCTCTGCAGGCACTGTTCTTCAGGAGGAGAGTGTGTTTGTTTTGGGGGGCACAGCACGTATGACAGTGGCGGCTGTCATCTAATAATAAAAAAATCCCTTTTCTGAATGTT
Source organism: Sus scrofa (assembly GCF_054392235.1). Classification (NCBI taxonomy): domain Eukaryota; kingdom Metazoa; phylum Chordata; class Mammalia; order Artiodactyla; family Suidae; genus Sus; species Sus scrofa. The sequence goes on from NC_139399.1 coordinate 61,406,993, forward strand.
CTGAGCTGCATCCACCCCCTGGAGTTCTTGGCTGATCCAAGAGAGGGTTAGAAAGTCTCTTCCCAATGACTGAGATTGAGTTTCTCACCAGCCCAACAGAGGAAGCTTGAAGCAGGTTGAACTGAATCTCGAGAGACAAAGAAAGGTGACATTTTGTGAATTGGGTGTTGCTAAAATTTGCATAGCCACCATGGTCACCTTCCCAGCAGCCACTTTTGCAGAACGCCTACAGTATGCCAATAGCTGTGCCAAGTGCTTTTATTCCTTGGTTCGGTCCTCTGTTCAAGGAGTATTGACTGAGTGTCTATTGAGGGCTGGGCACTGTTCTTAGGACAGGGCTTAGCACCGAGGATATGGCTGTGAGCAAAGCAGATGAAGCTTCTCATGGAGCTTAGGTCACTGTGGGAGACAGAGATCTGAAGGATATGTAGGAGGGATCCCTGTGAGAATCAGAAGGCTGAGGGAACCGCCAGGGCAGAGGGTGGCTGGGAGGCCAGAGTGGCCGCAGGGTGGAGAGGCGGAGACCAGGTCCGCGAGATGGGGTTGGGGGGAGGATGCATAGATCACGTGCTGGTAAGGACTTTATTTGACTGACATCAGCTCCGTTAGTAAATATCCCTTCGTTCCTATCTCTAAGTCACTTGAGTTTGGGGAGGAAGGCACTTCTATAAACTGGTCATTTTAAGCAGTTTGCTGAGTGATAAAGCCCTCTTCCAACTCTGATGAAGACAGGGCGGAGTTTGGGGTGAGCTCCAAAGAAGCCTCACAGAGGGGGCTCTGGAAGGATGGATAGGAGTTTGTCAAGAACCGGGAAGCATCTGAGATTTGTATTCATTTTGCTTGCTAAACAGGTGAGTCACAGGTCCCTGGATTCTGGCAGAAGATTCTAGGTGCCTGAGACAAAAGATTTTATTACTCACAGCACAGCAGGCAGCCTGAGCTTTGCATTTGCTGCCATTCCTGTTGCCCTCAAGGCTCAGGGGCCTAAAGTATAGGGGCCCAGGCAGATGCGCTCCTGCAGGGGGTTTGCATCACAGCTGAGGAGCCCTGAGCAAAGGAAACCCCAGTCTTTTAAGGGAGGCTACTAGCCAGCCTTCCCCCAATCCATTGCCCTGGGTACATTATCTTACTATCCTGGCCTGGAAATCAATCTGCCCTCTGCCTGGAGGGAGCTACCATCTCTGTCTGCCAAGGCTGTTTGCTCTATGAACATCCTGGAGAAGACAGTTCAGAACGAGAGCTCTGAGGTCCTCTATTCCCAGGACATGCAGCAACATGGGACACCCATGGAGAAGCATCTCCCAGAAGAGTACAGTTGGGAGGGTCAGAGTTCGTGAACCCTGAACTCTTTTTTTTTTTTTTTCCATTTAGGGCAGCACCTGCAGTATATGGAGATTCCCAGGCTAGGGGTCAAATCTGAGCTGCAGCTGCTGGCCTACACCACAGCCATAGCAACACAGGATCTGAGCCATGTCTGCAGCCTACACCACAGCTCACAGCAATGCTGGATCCTTAACCCATAGAGCGAGGGGATCGAACCTGCTTCCCCATGGATACTAGTCAGGTCCCTTACTGCTGAGCCACAACGGGAACTCCTGGAATAAGTTCTGATTCTAATAATAGGATTACTCTTGATATAAGCAGAGTGAAGACGTTTTTCTCCAGCTCCAAGGTCTAGGTTGGATGTTTTAACATGCCTTGCCTCTAGGTGTAAGTGCATTTTGGGTCTTTTACTCCATCCTAGGGCTTGTATATTACCAGTAATTTATATTCGTGCAGTGATCAGGACAGGAGTGAAAGCATAGATTTTTTTTTCTTTTGCCACCCTATGGTATATGGAGTTCCTGGGCCAGGGATCAGATCTGAGCTGCACTTGTGACCTGCACCAAAGCTGTGCCAACACCGGATCTTTTAACCCACTATAGCAGAGTCAGGGAGTGAACCCATGTTCAGTATTGCTGCAGTCAAATTCTTAACCTCCTGCGCCGTAGCAGGAGCTCCAGCACAGAGTTTTGAATGAATGAGGAATGTAAATTTGAAATCCGGCTCCACTCTTACCTACCATGTAAACCTTTCAGACTTCCTAACTTGTCTGGGGCTCAGTTACCTCCTTAGCAAGAAGGGGTTGTTTTCCTTGCTGCCCCGGGGGGGCGGGGGGGTGGGTGTGAGTGGAAGGTGTTTTGAAGATTAAATGAAATTAAGTGCCTAAGGCTTGGAACTGTGTCTTAGTACCTAGTTAGGATTCAATATATTTTAATTTTTTATTATTTCATTTAATCTTCAAAAGAAAACCCTCAGCTTCAAATCTGCATTTTTTTTTGCTGATTTGTAGGGAGGAATGGCATCTCAGAGAGGATAAATAAGAATATGGAAGTATGAAATAAGGTCCTTGTTTTTGAGGAGGTTATAATCTAGTTGAGATATCTCCTTGGAAAGAATTATATGCAAATGTAATGATTCAGTGTTCCACTATAGCGATATAATTGTGAGTCCATTGGAACAGTGTTTCCCAACTATAATGTGTAGAAAACTCATTTGAAGAGCACATAATATGCAGGTTCCCAAGCCCTGACCCAGTAATTCTGGGCCTTAGAGTCAGAAATCTGCTATTCGACAGGCAGATGGCTCCGGATGACTCTGTAACCACAACTGATGTGTGAATCACATGTAAAGAAACAGTTTGAGGAGTTCCTGTTGTGGCCGAGAGGGTTAAGAACCTGACTAGTATCCATGAGGATGCTGACTTGATCCCTGGCCTCCATCAGTGGGTTAAGGATCTGGCGTTGCCATGATCTGTGGTGTAGGTCGCAGATGCGGCTCAGAGCTGGCATTTCTGTGGCTGTGTCGTAGGGCAGCTCCGGCTCCTATTCAGTCCCTAGCCTGGGGACTTCCATATGCCATGGGTGTGGCCGTGAGGTGGGGGGGAAGAAGGAAAGAAGGAAAGAAACAGTCTGAGAAACCTCCACCGGAAGCAGCTATCCAGAAGAGGTGGACTTTCAACTGGGTCTTAAAAATCTTGGTAAACGGTGGATGGAGAAAAGGGACAAAAGAGGGTATTTTTCAAAAGGGGACAAGTTAGGAGCAAAGCTAAGAAGACAAGAATGGATTGTATTTGCAGAACTAACCATGTTAATATACATAGTAATTCAAGTTTATTGGTTTTGCCGGACTTTAATAAGGCAAGTATTTTCTCATTTTCATGACCTTTTTCTTGCAAAGAAACTTAATTAACAAACCTTTTCATTTCTTGAAAGTCTTCTCTGCAACAGCCCCACGTCTCTTTTGCTGAGCATCGTACTATACTGTATTTGGATGTGGATATTCTATCTAACTTGTCTAACTTGTGCAAAAGTGAAGCTCTGAAAGTCAGGCAGGGATGAGTGTTTTGTTGATCAAGAGTGAGGCACTGTGTAAAGTTCCAGGAACTCAGAGCCTGTCTGGGATGTGCAGTTTAGGAGAGGAGAGATTCTGCTGAGAACCGGGAGTTGAGGTGGCAAGCTGGGTTAAGAGTTGAAAACACCCCCCCACCACCCCCATGCTTATTGAAGTTTGTTCTGTCTTGTGTTGTTTTCATCAGAGGGGGTGCTCTTCTACAATATTAAACATTAATAGCCACAATTTTAAAAAATGGAATAACAAAAAAAATGGAATGTCCTACTTCTCTTGAAAAGTCGGACAATTGGTATATCTCTTGGGGACCCTTTTGTCTGCAAGTAACAAATAAAACCTTACTTAGTCTGGAGGGTTTAAACTGTAAGAAAAAAATCTTTTATCTCACACAAAATAAACTGCAGAGATTGGTTCCAGGTGGGGTGTTTCTGAGATCTGCTCCAGATGCTCTGGGCTCTGCGTGGCAAGATGGTGACAGCAGTTTCTGGCATGGCAGAGACACAACTCAGTCTAAAGGAAGAAAGACGATCTCTTCTTGGTTCTTTCTGCAGAAGTTCAGGCATCGAAGTGGCCATCCCTCCCTCATGTGTCGTTGGCTAAAGTTGGGTCATGTGCCCACTCCTGTATTAATCAGTGACAAGGAAAATGGAACTCTCCTAATTGGCATAGACCAATATGGTTCTAGGCCTGGAGAAGAGAGTGGGAATAAGATCCCCTTTCTTTGAGTCATGTAGGGGAAGGGGTTACATGCACGAAGAAGTGGAGAGTGGGTACGGAGAGGTAATCAACAATTTCCATCACAATCTGACCTTACAGGTTCCTATTCTCTCCTGGCCGAAATTGGCTAGAGCTGGGGTATATGTTGCCCCCTTTAGAGGGGATGTGGGGCCTTTAGTTTGCCATTGTACCACCTCTATTATTTTCCACCCTGTTGCCTCAGTATTTGTTACCTGCTTAGATCCTACAGGGACTTAAGTTTGGGACTGCATATCTATACACTTTCCCATCAACATCATCTGGCATGTCTGGGTATCAATTAGAGTGATTGTTTAATTGCTCCTCTGTCCCTTTGCCCATTAGATGCTGCTTGCCAACCTTCCAAGTGATGGATATTTTCTTTCCTCTTGTGGCCAGCTTCCCCCTTTTCAGCTTACTTTTGGTGATGTACTGATCCTGTGGGCCACTGGGAGAACCCCAGCAAAAGTCCTTGGTCCCGTTCATGTTGCTGTGAAAAGGTCTTCAAGAATTCGAGACTTCAAAAAAGCTGCTTCCATAATGAACTAGCCTTAGTGAAGAGAGAAAACATACAGTGTCAATCTTGGCTAGTGACAGGGTGCAATTAACCCAGGATCAAATTGCAGCAAGATGGATGGGGCCAGATGGTCCTGTTATCCTAACAAAGGGATTATACAGTAAGTGCCCTTCAGAAGGGAGACATTTCTCTCTGTAGAACTCTAGAATGAAACGAGACAAGGGTGAACTCTTTACAATTTCCAAACAGATATTATAGAGTAGGGAAACTAGTAAATGGTGTTTTAAATCATCATTCCATTTCTTAATTGGTGACTGGTTAGACATACATACACTGTCAACTTTGATAGTTCTTGAAGCTGTAGCTACTAGAAAATTCTAGGTTGAAAATATCTTAAAAGACCTGCATTAGGAAATTCATAATCTTAAGTACAGTAGGGCGCATAATATAAAGAGAGTGTATGAAATTTTTTATAACGATTTTTATTTTTTCCACTGTAGCTGGTTTACAGTGTTCTGTCAAATTTTTTTCTACTGTACAGCAAGATGATCCAGTTACACATACCCATATACATTCCTTTTTCTCACATTATCATGCTCCATCATAAGTGACTAGATATAGTTCCCAGTGCTATACAGCATGAGAGTGTATGAAATTAATCCATTCTTTCAAAAAGGATTTTTAAAGTTCTTATGTACATGTTTCAAAGCGTTAGGGATGTAGCAATGAGCAATTCGGATCTAGTCTTTATTCTCTTTAGATTGTATCCGGAAGAGAGTTAATAAAAAATAACACATAGAAAAAATGATTTCAGATTGATGAGTGTTATGAAGAAAGTAAGAAAAGCCATGTTTCGGAGAGCGAGAAAGGGAATAGAAGTAGGCAGGGTGGTGCTGATAAGTGTTCCCAACTGGTTCTCTGGGGGGAAAGCCCTGAGCTGCAGTGTTTCTTTAGTGTAAATATGTCCAACCTGGTTGATTTCCAGCTACCAACATGACCAATAGTTGGGAGCAGAAGCCCACAGATGCTCCAGAACACCTCTGGGGACGTGTCACATTGCTTTCAGAAAGGGCTGTGAGGCAGGGCCTCTTGGAGAAAATGACATCTGAAACAAGATGTGACTGATAAGGAGGAGCAGGCCCTGAGAAGGACGATCCAAGGGAAGCGCTTTCCAGGCAGAGCTGGACACATTGCCAAGGCCAGTGTCCCAAAGAGGAAATAAACTTAGTATGTTCTTCAGAGGAAACGGGGGCACAGAGGGACTCGAGTGTGAAGCAGAAGACACTGGGAGGTGGGAGGGACAGGTGGGGGCTACGTCTTGCAGAGCCCCAAGGTCGCTGTAACAAAGTTAGAGTCCATTTTAAGTGTCAAGGGAGGTTTAAGTAGGTGACTGACCATATCTACTTTACGAGAGCCTCTATTTAAGTTTTCACGGAAGGGATTCAGTATATGGTGCCCCATAGCAGGAGTAGGTGGAGAAAGAAAAATAGTGAGTAGACTTGGTTGATTTCACAGTTTCTGTTTTGATTTTGCTTCCATTTTCTTTCAAAGAAAAATCTGTGTATGAATCACTCAGCATGATGTCTGGCACTCGGCTCGCACCAAATCAGTGTTGATTATTGTTGGTGCTGCAGTGGTTTAATTTGGAGTGGGGTCTCAGGGAAGGTGGGTGATGTACTGACAGCATTGGATGGTTCCAGGGCTGGAACATCACAGAGTAGGGGTTGCAGTGGAACTCAAACGAGTTGCTGAAGATGCAGTTACAACCGGCACTATCTTCAGATTTTGCAACTTGGTTCAGGCTAGATAGATATCAGGTTGACACTTATTCCCCAGAGGTGAGAGTTGGCCAGATTAAAAACCACACTTAAGTCTTAAATTGCAGTGCATTTATTCATTTATTCATTTCCTCTGACCAGGGACTCTCGTTCAGCCACCAAAGTGGATACCATCTGGCACCTTCACACAGGGCATTTTAAGTGCGAGGGTATGAAGAAAGATTTCTTATGGGTTTTTTCTTTTTGCTAATGTTGATTTCATTCCTGCCTTCCTTCATTAACTAGTAAATGAGCATCCTTTAAAAGAGGAATGTAGGAATCTTACTATTTCTATTAATAGACACAAAAACATTGACGATATCAGTAGGTAGAATTTATTGAGTGCTCACTACATATTTGGGCAGTGTGCCAAATGCTTTATATACTGACTTCAACTTCCTAACAGTCCTAAGATGTGGGGGCATGTTTATCTCTATTTGGCAGATAAAGAAGCTGATGCTCAGAAAAGTTGAGTTGTTGCCCAGTGGTGAGGTAGTGGTGGAGCCAGTCAACTTTTGCAGACCCTGTAGAGCCTCTGGCCCCAAGCCTACAGAGATAATGCACAGCTTTTTAGACTTTGGTCCTGTGTCTTAGGAACTTTGCTCTTTGCATTGCCCCTTTTTGCTACTCTTTACGGTCAAGATCCCGGGGTTTTCCTGACAGTTCCCAGTGGGGTCTCTAACTTGTACTCTCTCCTATTCAGTCCATCTTATGAACAGCTTTAACTGAACTCTTTGAAGGGCAGCTCTGGTCATGTTGTGTCCTGACTTAAAAACCTCAGTGGCTCCCCACTGAATGAAGAGCAAGACCTCTCATCCTGGCATTCTGAGCTTGGACAAAGACCTTGTGCTTCAGCTAAACAAAGGATTGAGCACTGGCATTTTGCTCCATGGTGGCATGCTGGCTGCTTTCTGCACCTTCAGTCTCACAGCGTTCTGTGCTCTTCCCTTCTCCTAAAATTCATATTAAGAGTTTGTGCTTTTGGAAGGCAAGGACTTCGCTAGACATCTTTGTGTACAGAGTTTGCAAATTGGCATCATGACTATACACAATGTCACATGGTTTTTCTAAATCAGATCCATTGTGTTTATTCCAAGGCCACACCCTAGAGTTGATAAGCAGTCTCTCTCACCTGTATGTTTTTTCAAGAATCCTAGCTCTCTTAAGACAGCAAAAAAGCTGTCGGACTTTCTGAGAATCCTCCAAGGCAGTCTTTCAGTCTGGAGTCACTTTCTTTGCTGCTGGGTGCCCCAGGACCATGTGACCATTTGAAGGCTGCAGGACCGTTCCTTTAGCACTAAGCTGAATTCAAAGGGTTTAGTTCAGACTCAGCTGGATCATAAATAGTTGGGGTACAGTAGTGACTACGAACATGAACTCTGAGTTTAAACTTCCGAGGTCAAACCCAGCCTCACCATTTATAGTCATGTGCTCAGGGACAAGCAACCCTTGTGCCTCAGTCTTCCTCATCTGTAAAGTGGAGCAGCGATGCTGTCTCCTCATGCACTTATATGAGGATTAAAGAGGATAAAGGAAACAAAGGATTTAGAAAAAACCTTGGCAGGTAGTAGGTGCTTAGTAAATGTTAGGGAGTATTGTGCCCCTGTTCAGGGGCCTTACCCTCCCTAGAAATGTTGGATGTCACAGGCAGAGGCTTCAGTATTCCCCAGGGATAGGGCTCTCCTCCCTCTGCTGGCCTTGTGAGCACCTCTTCCACATGGACTGTCCAGTTAGGGGATTCTTGGTTGCTCAACTTGTCACAGTGTCAGTGTCCTTACCTGCAACATGGGAACACAATGTGACTTGCCAGGTGTTGGAAAGTTCCCTTACACATTTAACTTAGTTCTTAGCACACAGTGAATGTTAGGATCAAATTAAGCAAGGAATAAATGTGCTTAGCACAGTGTCTACCATGTATAAAAGACTCAATTTATGCCAGCTATCACCATTGACTGCCTCACCAGCTCCATCATCATCATCACCATCATCACCACCACCACCATCACCATCATCACAATCATCAAAATCATCACCCACCCCATCAGCACCACCACCATCACCATCACCACCATCATCACAATCATCATCACCCACCACCATCACCATCATCATTATCACCTCCACCATCATCATCACCTTCACCACCACCACCATCATCACCATCATCATCACTGCCACCACCACCATCACCATTGTCACAATCATCATCACCCATCACCACCACCATCATCACCATCATCACAATCATCATCACCACCACCGCCACCATCATCATCATCATCACCCATCACCACCACCACCATCACCATCATCACAATCATCATCACCACCACCACCACCATCATCATCATCACCACCCCACCACCATCACCATCATCACAATCATCACCTCCACCACCACCACAACCACCACCACCACCATCATCATCACCACCACCACCATCACCATCACCATTATCAAAATCATCATCACCCACCCCATCATCACCCACCACCATCACCATCATCATCATCACCTCCACCATCATCATCACCACCCCACCACCATCACCATCATCACAATCATCATCATCATCATCATCACCACCACCACCACCACCACCATCATCATCATCATCATCACCTCCACCACCACCACCGTCATCACCATCATCATCACATCTGACCTCACAGAGCATATTGCTTTGAACATTGCAATGACTGATACCTATTGGTTGACTAGTGTAATTAATTTGAAAAACATCAAAAAAAAAAAAAAAGAGACAGCTTAATTCAGAGACCTTGGTAGAAATTTTATGTATATTCTTTCCTAAAAACCATTTCTTAATAGTTGATTCCCATGGTTTTGCAGTTAATGATATCTAAATATATTAAAAATATGCCTCACAGGGCTGTCTGAGTGATATAGGATTTTGATCAACCTTCCTTGTGCTGGGAATGAATTGATTCAGTTTAAATACTTTGTCTAAAAGTTATCTGGCCTGGAAAATACCAATCTAATTCCCTTACAAGTAAGAAAATTATAAAGAGAGAGATCTAATCAGTGCGTAGAATATAGCCTCAGAAAATGTGTATCAGCATACCTTAACGAAAGTAGAATAAATCTTGGAACTTTAATATCCCCCTTTCTTGGACCTAAATAGGCCCCTTTGGAAAACTATTTTATTGTTTCTCATTAAATTAGAATTGTGCTGAGGTGCCACTATCTACCGTTTCCTATTATTATTAATGTAAAAAAAATCACTGCATATTCAGCATTTCCCCAGTTAAAGCCAACAGACAATCCTCCCCACACGTATGCTTAACTCTGGCTCATTTTTAAACGAAGTTCCTTTTTTGTTGTTTACATCTGCATTTAAATATAGCAATCCTTTCTAGTGACAATTAAGGAAATTTAAAATATAGGTTTACTTCTGCTCTGTTAAATTAACAGCTCTTGCAGAAGAATCATGGAAAGTGGTACAGAAGCAAGAACTGTCTCATTAACTTTGGGAGGATGCAGTAATCACTGGGCAACAGAATGTAGGAAGCATCATTTTTCACAACATGGGTAGTTTGTACATGAGAGAGGAGTACTCAAACTTTGATCCGTCAGTGAGCTGGAAGGTATCTTAGTCGACTTGGACGGCTGTAACGGAATACCATGGACTGAGTAGCATATAAACAGCAGAAATGTATTTCTCACAGTTCGGGAGGCCAGAGGTCCAGGATCAAGGTGCCGGCAGATTTGATTCTGGTGAGAACTCACTTCTTGATTTTATGGACGGTTGACTTCCTATTGCATCCTCACATGGCAGAGAGCACGGGCTTTTCTCCTGAGGGCGTTAATCCTACTCAGGAGGCCTCCACCCTCATGACCCAGTTACCCCCAAAAGGCCTACCTCCAAATACCATCACCTTGGGGTTTGGAGTTCAACATAGGAATTTTGAGGGGACACAAACATTCAGTTCTAGAATATGCTTGCTGTTCAAAGTATGTCTCAAAATGCCACCCTGCAAAGTCTTGTCTTCCTGACGCATTCACAAAACAGACACTGAATGACAATAGATGCTGTGCATTGGTGACCTACCAGCCACAACTGGCCCAGAGATGTGTGGCATTTGGGCCTCAGGACCATATTCCATATGGCAGCAATCATTGGAGCCTCACTGAGATCAGGCATCCCTCTTTTGTATTTCTAGAAGCTTCTTGGCCCCTTAGAGTTTTCAAACCCTGCATAAAAAACACTGAGTATGGCAGTTCCCGTCGTGGTTAACGAATCCAACTAGGAACCATGAGGTTGTGGGTTCAATCCCTGGCCTCGCTCAGTGGGTTAAGGATCTGGCGTTGCATGAGCTGTGGTGTAGGTCATAGACACGGCTCGGATCTGGCGTGGCTGTGGCTCTGGCGTAGGCCGGTGGCTGCAGCTCCGATTAGACCCCTAGCCTGGGAACCTCCATATGCCGCGGGCGCAGTCCTAGAAAAGGCAAAAAGACAAAACAAAACAAAACACTGAGCATGTACAATAGTTCAGATGCTGTGAGGGCACAGCTTCCAAGTTACCAAAGGCACAAAAACTGGAGAGATCTTTTCTGTCACTCAAAGTTAACGTCAAGTCCCTCATAAAGACCCTCAAGCCCCTATGTGGTGGTACCTTCTGCCCCTTGTCTACTACTTTCCGCCCTGCTCGCTCCATCCTGACCACACGGGCCTCCTTTCTGCTGGCATCTATGGCACTCCCTCACCTCTTTCTGGTTTTTGCTCAAATGCCACCTTGTCAGGGTGACCTTCCCTGGAACCCCAACCCTTTTTAACTTGTAAGAATTTTCTCCCTTCCAGCCTTTTACAGCTTTATTATTTATTTACCAAAGCTTTTATCTCCGACATACTGAGTACTTTTTACATTCATTGTCTTTCTCTTCCAAATTAGACTCTAAGCTTCATGAGAACAGAAATTCTGTCTTAACACTGTCTTTCCAGCATGTCAGCTGTGCAGGTACCTGATAAACACGCTGAACAATGAATGCATGAACATGGGTATATGGTAAAAGAGACCCAGGACACTGTGGGAACTGCGGGTAACTCAGTGAGGCTGGAGCATGGGATTTGAGGTCCGACTAGGGAACGATGAGGGTGGAGAAGCAAAGATTGAGAACTTGGACAGGAGGACAAGAGGGAGCCATGGAAAGATGAATGACCAGAGAGCAAAAGGATGAGATTAGCAGGAATGTTTTGTACTCTGATTTTATTTTTTTAATGGCCGCACCCACAGCATATGGAAGTTCCTAGGCCAGGGACTGAATCCAAGTCTTAGCTGGGACCAACGCCACAGTTGCGGCAACACCAGATCTTTAATCCACTGTGCTGGGGCTGGGGATCAAACCTGCACCTCTGCAGCAAGCTGAGCTGCTGCAGTCAGATTCTTAACCCTCTGCGACACAGTGGGAACTCTTGTACTCTGCTGTTTTGCAAACCAAAAATGGTATATATAGCTATTAGTTTCCATGAATCTGAGAATGGGACCTTTCTAAAGACTTAGAAAATGCTAACAAGTCTGTTTAGATAGAATTTCACCAAGCTTTTAAGCATGCAGTTTACCTTGGCCTTCCCCCTACCTAAGATATTGGCTTGATTTCAAGCAACGTTAGCCTTAGAGAGCTGATTAGGGAAGGAGGTAAGGTAATAAGGTAGATCCAGCTTGAACAGTAGGGTCATCCAGATTGGATCTGACTTCCAGCTCTGCTGCTCATTAGCCATGTGAACTTAGAAAAAATTACTTAACCTCTCTGAACCTTTTTTCTCATATGCAAGGTAGGATGCCTCCTATTCCAAGCTGTCATGAGCATTAAATTAAAAAAATAAATGCCTCGTGCCTCCCATAGTGGTAGGTACTGAATGTACAGAAGCCATATTTATGAAAGCAATCATGCATTTTATTAATAATTATGCAAATTAATGCATCTTAGTTTAAAGAATGTTAAAGGTTGACTTAATTCTTACAAGAAAAATATAACTGAATATATAATATTGTGGCTTTGCCTTTTTTTGCTTCCTAAGTGTGCGGCTGAGTAAAACATAAAATATGTAATATATGTTATATGCAATAATATATAAGTACTTGTATTTTTCTTATTAAGATCTCATAGGGCAGTATTTTACTGCATTAGATGTCAATATAATAATGGATAATTTAGACCATATGGAAGCATTTATATTTGCTGCATCTATGTACTTCCGTAATATCGGTGTGAGTTGCTGCCTTGGTGAAAGTATATTCTTGAGCTGTAGACTGATGCTGTAAATGTCTCCCTCTTTTGGGGAGTCAGGTAGACTCTGTTTTGAGACCATGGGAAGAGTACCTCATCATTTTTTGAATCCTTTGAGTACTATGGATTACATTTTATTTAATATATACAGCATGTAAATAAGTTTCAGAGGCATAAAAGCTTCAAAACTAAACGAAAAGGAAAATTTAATAACCGGCTGATTTTTAGATTGTGCACTAAATAATCTGCTTTTCATCCTAAGAAAGGGGAGGAGGAAGGCAGAGTTTAATAGACATATATAACAAATTAAAATCCAGTATCTTGGGGGTTTAAATCACATTCCGTGAACCAAACAATGTGGTTTTCATCAGATCGCCTCTAGCTGCTCTGCCTGGAAGCCTGAGTATAATTCAACCAACTGTAAAACAGGAGGAAACTCCCGACAAAGTGCAGAAGGCAACGCAGAGTCCACGGCTCTTGGCCAGATTCTGCCCGGCTGAGCTATGTATATAATAACATGTCTGTCAAATGATGTTTTTGGAACTATCCTTCTAGGGCAAAGGTTAAAAGAAGAGTAGAATGTAAAAAGAAATAAGATATTTGCACAACTGCGACAGTCTTGGAGTTGAAAGGATAGAACTGGTACTGGAATATATAATATGGAGCAGAGCTTTAACTTGGAGCTATTCCAGCCAACCCAGGGGACACATGACAGTGTCTGAGACACTTGTGGTTGTCACACATGCTATTGCTGGTGCTCATGGCTTCTAGTGAGATGAGGCCAGAGAAGCTGCTAAACATCCTACAATACACGGGACAGCCTCCAACCCCACTCCGGTAAGGAATTATCCAGCCCCTAAATGTCTAGAGTGCTGAGATGGAGACACCCTCATGCAAAGGTTTCAACTCTAACTGTTGGTAAGTTTGAGATTTCCTTACGTGATTTAGTCTTCGGAAGTCCTTGGAGTCATCAAGAGCTGTTTCTGTGAGAAAGTCCAACGCTCCACTGTCATTGCCAAAGTTCAGCCCCGGCGTTCTCTTCCTCAGGAAACGATGCAACTGAGGCGAATGCATCGTGTTCTGGGTTCTTTCCTTGTGTGTGGCGAGAGGCCCCTCGATTGGCACAGGTCTCTGAGCTGTTGGTTTTGTCCTGGTCAGTGAAAGGACCTCAGTGTGAGAAATCTATGGTCTTTTCTTCAATGGGTCGGAACTTAGAGCCTTAGGAAGCCAACCTGTGAAATTAAACTCAAGCATGAACCTCAGTGCCCTTCCCTCCCCACGAGGGAGGGTCTCCTATGTAGTCGGGGGAACCAGTGGTGGGAAAACAGGGAAGATTTTTGTTGCCTCTGTCTGTGCTTCACCCAGACTGTGGTTAAAGAGAAGACTTCCGTCTCCAGGGCTGTCCATCCATCCTTTTTTGATAGCATCAAATTTGCTTTAAAACATTCATGCTGAGGGTTTTGAGGGTAAGAACTGTAGCTCCAGAAAAATTTGTTAAAGGTTACATTAGGTAGATGCTTTTTAATGGGCAGCATCTGTGCTTGGGCCTTTCTTTATCCTTTCTAGCAGTGTACGTGGGGAAGGAAGAACAGTATGGAACCTAGAGGGTTTTTAGCAGATTTCACTAAACTATTGCGGCCTGTGTCCAAATGTCTCTGAAAATTTGATGGGAAGAAGAATTTTTGTCCTTAGTATGCTTGACTGAATAATTTGTTAAATTATGTTTTAAATCAGCATTTCCTCAAATTGAAGAACAACTAATGCTAAAGGATATCATGGATTATTATATATGCAATTTGCATAAAAGTTTAAAAAATTCAATACTTCAGTAGTATCAGGGTGCTGCCTGGGAAGATTGCACAAAACTGATGGCTAAGGCAAATATTGTTGGTGTTTAGACCTGCTGTTATCTAATTATAAAAAAAGCATAGCAGAGCCACTGGATTGAGTGGGCTCGTAATCAAATCATAACCATTCGGAATAAAATGGAAGCTTAATGTGAAACTGCTGATACAGCAAGTTTAATTAAAGCTCTTTTGTATTTTGAGAGTAAAGTTCTAAATTTCTGTATCTCAGTGATTTGCAGACTGTTCTCTGGATGCAAGGGGTAGGTTTGGGTCCTGTGGGGATTTGGGGTCACAGGGATGGCTGGGTGGTTGGACGGCCAGGCCAGCTGTGCTCACCAGCTCTTCACCCCAGGCTTCATCCAAAACAGCTGTGGGTCATCTGTCATATTTATTGGATTTCTGCAATCTTTTGTGTGAAGACAGGAATCTATGGCTAAAAAAAGTTGGAATACTGTTGTAATAGTTGTTAAAGGTTTCAGTGGAAGAGCTATTTTTTTAGGTACATAAAATAATGCACATGAAGAAATAATGAAATGAAAATGTGAGGGTAAAAGGAAAGGCGAAGGGCAGTATGTACCGTAACTCCTTTCTTTCCTGGAGTCAAGGCAATTTAATTAGCTATTAAGGAATCTTAAGTTTATGATTCTCTCTTTCTCCTCCCTCCCTCCTCCTTTTTTTTCTTCTTCTCTCCTTTCCAACGTGTATTTACTGAGTAGCAAAAAAACCCCACCATCACAACCACCACCAACCAAAAAAACCCCTGGGAGTTCCCATTGTGGTGCAGTGGAAACGAATCCAACTAGTATCCATGAGGATGCAGGTTCGATCTCTGGCCTCGCTCAGTGGGTTAAGGATCTGATGTTGCCATGCGCTGTGGTGTAGGTCACAGATGTGGCTTGGATCCTGTGTTGCGGGGGCTGTGGCGTACGTAGCCTGGCAGCGGTAGGTCTGATTTGTCCCCTGGCCTGGGAACTTCCATGTGCTGTGGGTACAGCCCTACAAAGCAAAACAAAACAAAACAAAAAACAAAAAACTAAACAAATACGTAAACAAGATAATATCAGACAGTGATAAATGCTGCAAATGAAATTAAACAGTATGACCGATGGAAAGTGCTTGGACTGAAGGCAGCTGAGACTGTGTAGAAGAGTCACTTTATTTTGGGCAAGAAAGTGGGTGGTATAAGTCACTGAAGATGTGTCCTGTGAGATGAAAGGTCCTTCCTCATTCTGCCCCCCCCCCCCGGTGTAGTTTTGGTTTGGGGAGAAAAAAAGGGAGGGGGCTTATATTTGGTGAGTTATGTTATCTACTGCTATTCCTTCTTTAACAGTAGATAAGACAGGCACAGCCTTGACTGATTTTTGGCATCAGAGTCCAAAAATCATATACTTAGATAAAGCATACTAAGTAGTTACATTTTGAGAGATTAAACTTTCATTCGGGTTAACATTGAATGCATATATAACAGAGGGCGACCCAACCACTGTTCTTGATTTAACTAGTGGGAATGAATGTGATTTGTTGTGGACCGTGTCTTTTAAAGAGCAGTATTTCGCCTGAAAGCTAGAAGATGAGAAAGAGGCAACTATGCAGAGATAATAGACATTAAATAGATATGCAAAGGTTTAGGTATTCTGGGCAGAGGGTACAACTGCTGGACAGGCTGGTGAGGAAGAGCTCACCAGGTCAGGAGGACAAAAGTTACCGTTAAGCATGATCCTGGGACCCCAGATTCAGATGGTCTGACACCACTCCCCCAACTGGGTTGCATCCATCCTACTCCTTGATGAAGTGGTCTTGCAGTGTTCTGGGTTGTCCTGAAGTAGGATGTGTTGATGGATTTGATGCCTCGCTGATACAAAAACTTACAAGCATGAGAGGCCTCTGTGAAACAAGTATGTCAGCAATAGCAACACTAGAAAATAACTCTGTGAAATGCTATGGCTGAATCATACCTGCTGTTTCTAGTGATGGGAGGTCCAATCTAACGGCAAAAGGAGTTCAAAGTTATTGAGGTATTTTAGCCACAATTTAAAATAATCATCGTTATATTTCTCAAGTTAAAATTTAAGTTGTCCCAAATTAATCATTTTCATACTATGGAATATATCTTTCCAGAATGTTTTCTTTTTGGGTAAATGTTAGATAAATATATACTATGTGAAAAATAAAAATGAGTTTATTTGTGTATCTATGTGTGTATATAATTTTTTGAAGCTCTACCTCATTCTTTTATTTATTTATTTATTTATTTTTTTGGCCAAGCCTGTGGCATGTGGAAATTCCTGGGCCAGGGATCAAACCCATGCCACAGGAGTGACAGTGCCCCGCTGTGCCACAAGGGAACTTCTACCTCCTTCTTTTTAATGCTAACTAATATCCCATTCTTTGGAAATACTGTAATTTATTAAAAAGGCATTGGAATCCTAACTTCGGCACTTATTAGCTGTCCTTCCTCCAGCACTTTATTTAGTTAGGTTAGGAGACGAGGAAGTAACATTCTAGGCAGAAGAAATGAATGTGTAAAGGCATTAAGGTAAGAAAGAACTTGATTCAGGATACATTAAAACGACGGTTAGCATGTTGGGGCTTAGTGCCTGAGGACACAGACGGTAGATGAGATGACAGGCAGTCAGAGCTGGGTCTTGCGGGGCCATTGAGAAGCTTTTAACCAAGGAAGTAACATGACGACATTTGAGTCTTCAAAATTTATATGAAGAATGGCCTATTTTTATAGAAAAATAGGCAGGAGTAGGAGAATAATTTTTTATCTTGGCTGAGTATCTTTCATTTACTTCTTCTTTAGGGGAAACCCCTCTAGAACCAAGACTAATGTTACCAATAAGTGTCTTTTATCTCAATACTTGCGAAGCGTTGGCTGAGTTCTGGATGACCTGTTGAAAGAAATCAAGGACTGACGAAGGGCACATGAATATAGAGACACCCAATGAAGGGACTTCTCTGACGAAAGAAACGAATAGACTCTTTAAAAGGGTATTTGAAGCCAGACCTCACCAGACCTTCTTAGCATAAGATCATTATCACATTTCCCTTTTAAAGCCCTTTATTTAGAGATAATTGACTTAAAATATCGCAAAAGTAGCACACAGATTTCCCAGGGTATATCTCTGCTCAGATTCTCTAAATGTTAACATCTTACATAAACATCATATAATGATCTAAACAAAAAATTAAAATGGATTCAGTACTAACCTACAGATCTTATTAGAAATTCCAAACTGTCCTAGTAATGTTCTTTTTCTGGTTCAAGATACAATCCAAGCTGTCACATTGCATTTTGTTGTCCTGTCTCCTTAGACTCTTCCAATCTGGGTCAGTTTTTCAATCCTTTTTTTGGTCTGTCATGATTTAAAAAATTTTTGAAAAATCCCAGACAGTTGTTTTGTAAAATGCCCACTGGTTTGGGTTTGTCTGAAGATTTCTCTTGATCAGATGAATGTTGTGCATTATTAGGGAGGATTTTCGAGAAGTGATGCTGTGTCCTTTTAAGTGCATCATTTCAGAAGGTACACGATGTTAATATGCTTGATCATTGGTGATGTCACTTTTGTCACGCAGGTAAAGTGGTGTCTGCCAAGTTTCTCCACCATAATGTTGCTACTTTCCATTTTGTAGTTGACAATTATCTTATAGAGAAGTACTTTGAAACTACATAAGTATTCTCTATTAATTTCCTATTCCTGGTACAACAAATTACCACAAATTTAATGTCTTAAAAGAACATTGATTTATTGTCTTACTGTTCAATATGTTGGAGTCTGAAATAGGTCTCAGGGGGATAAAATCAAGGTGTTGGCAGGGCAGTGTTCCTTTATGGAGGCTCTAGGGGAGAATCTGTTTTTCCTGCCTTTTCTAGTTTCTAGAGGCTGCTCACATTTCTTGGCTTGTGGCCTCTTCAATTTTCAAAGTCAACAATGACTAATCAAATTTTTCTTACACTGGATTACTCTGACATGGACTGCTCTGCTTTTAAGTAACCTTGTGATTACACTGGGCCCTACCAGTTATCCAGGACTATATCACTATTTTTAAAGTTAGCTGCTTAGCAAGCTTAATTCCATTTGCAACTTAAATTCCCCTTGCCAAATAGCACAACATATTCACAGGCTGTTGGGATGAGGACATGTTATTCTGCTTATTATAATTACATTCCTCATCAAAATTTCAACTTAGGCATTTATTTTATTTTTTTCAGAATGCATTTATTTTTTATCATTATGAACTCATGGTTTTCTATTTTATTCAACAGATTTTTTTAGTCTGTTGACATTATTTATTTTGATGCCCAAATCGTTTCAGACTGGGCACATGAGGTCCCTTAAAGATAACTCCCATGTCTTTTTGACACGCCCCCAACATTATGATGGGATTGTCTTTTTCTTTACATGCCACAGCTCTGAAATCAGTCCTGTCTCCACGGGATCCTGCTTTCTTGTTGGAAAATGGCATTTAGAAGCCAAGATTGAGCACGAAGTGTGCTCATTGCCACTGGGTCCTCTTTGCTTCTTAGCCTTTTTAAGGGACAGTTAGGAAATACACTCTTTTCTTTCTTTCGTAGCCCTCAACAAAATTCTAAGTAGATTAAGCTGTTGGATTTTAAATTCTTCTTTCATCCATTTAGCTCTGAACTTTATGAGGCAGAGAATTTGTCAATAGACGGTGAAATCACCTCTTCGGTATGTGTTACTAAAATTAATCTGAAGGTGAAAGTTTCTTATAGTAAGACTTAAATTGCTTCTCCTGACAATGGAAAAGTCCTCAAATCTCTCATGTATTTCAGGTTTTATCAAGCCTCAGTAAGTCTAGCACAACCGGTTTTACCTCTGACATTGAAACCAATTGCTGTTTCACTATCTGAGCCATAGATAGGTATCTTTAATCAATGGAATGTAGGGTTGCTCATACCAAGAGGAAAATAGAAACCCCCTTTCCCCAAATAAACAGTGGATTCCTCACCTTTCTTATAGTGCTGGACATATACTCATTTGGGAATATATTGCTGGAATAGTCCACACCATTTAAGCTGTCATCACTCTCACACTCTTTTGTTCTGAACACTTGCAGATGAATTTAAGGAAGTTCATAGGCATAGTTCTTCTCTATGCATTAGACACTATGGAAGTATATGCTCGATAAATAAATATGTGAATGTTTGGTGTCCTTTCAAACTTGGAGCCTTTTTTCCCTTAATGACAAATTTTACTTCCCTCCTAATACTACTTATTTTTGTTCATTTGAAGTTTTTCTTTTTTTCTAAATAGACACTTCACTGGGGCAGTACAGTTGAGGCAGGAAAAGAGTGAATAATTCAAACATATCCCAACATTTGGGATATTTCAGAGAAGAGTTTTTGGATCTTTGAGAAGGCATGAACTTGAACTGGTTTTGAAAATACCAAAGCCTACGGAAGGCTGGAAAGACTAATCCAAGCTCTCTTTGAGGGTTTCAGCTTATCTTCTGCCAAACCAACAACTTGTTCCTTTCCCAAACTCTCCCTTTCAATAATGCAGTCAAAATCTTTCTACAGGTGACTTTCCTATTTGTCCAGTTCTGGAAATACTGATTCAGCAAATATTTCCTCCAGGTTTACGATCCTGGGAGATCACAGACCCCAGGAAATGTCTACATTCACCACCAAGTGCAGCTTGGACATGTTTTTTCTTTTAAAAGAACATTAAAATTCTAGGCAGACTTTCTCATTCTGTTGACTAGGTTTTATTGTCTCCATTTTTCACCTAGTTCACCTGACAATTTTCTGGTCTGCCACAACAGGAAGACAAGTAGAGGGAAACCTAGAAATTGGAAAAACAATGAGGATGGCTTCTGGGCAGAAGTCGAAGGTGGTTTAGCAGAGCTACTTGACTATTGTTTTAATCAATTTTGCTTTGCTACTGATTAGAGGTTCAGAACTCCTCTTTAGAAGGATTGTTTGTCACGAATCTTTCTGCCAACACAGTGTGGAAAAACAAATTGAGATGCATCACCCTGAAAATGCCACTATTCCTGTTTTAGTTTGGCTGATTCTGCCTCACTCCATCCCATTGTTTGCCAGTTGAAAACAAACTAAAAATACCAAAGTCCTACTTTATCTCCTTCTCCCTCTCTCCTTTATCAGTATGAATTTCTCTCGAAAGATAGGATATTTTAGTGGTTGACACTATAGCCTTACTTTCAAGCAGGTTTAGGGCCACCTCACATTTTGTTCTTTATTGTGTCTAAATATTCTTAGCTCTTTTTCTTCTTTTCTCTTTTGGCTGCACCTGTAGCATATAGAAGTTCTTGGAGTAGGGATTGAATGTGAGCCACAGCTGCAACCTATGCCATAGCTTCGGCAACGGCAACGCTGGATCCTTAACCCACTGCACCACAGTAGGGAACGCCGATACTTGGCTCTTTAAACTCTCCTTTCCTTACCTATACAATAGGTGTAATAAAACAGTGACATCACGGCTTACTCAGAGTTCAGATTTTAAATTAACTCATAAGGTGTGCATTGGAAATAATCAATGCTCTCATTGGAGAATCCTTACATCTCCCATAAAAAAGAGTACTCATGGTTTTATGAATATAATTACACAGTATGTGTGTTTGTAAATATTTATTATCGCTCATAGTAATGCACTCTATAAAATAGCACATACACAAAATACAATTTTTAGTATATTAGATGTGCCATTAGGTTGCTATTTTTATTTCTTGCTCTGGTTTTTGTTTTGCCCACTTCACATGGTTGAATTCACATACGATGCAACTCCAGGGTAACCTGTCTCATGGAATTGTTGTGAGGAATAAAACGAATTATGTATGATTGGCAGATTGCCAGTTCGATGCAGATGATGAAAGAGCTGATACAGAAGAAGGTGATGATGGTGGAGATGATGATGATGAAAATTTTGATAAAGAAGATGGTGATGGAGGTGATGAAGATGATGATTTGAAGATTTTAACCGTATTCACTTTCCTTAGACTAATCTTTGTTATTGTAGGATTTTCCACCTTCACACAGAGGGAGGAGGGACCTCAAACATAAGACAGTATTCTTTCCATTATCCGACACAAATTAACACAATATAAATGTAGAGACTTCAGTGCTTAATATATAGAAACTTGCAGCTCCTTCTTTAATTTTTTTCTGCAGCATGGCCTCACAAGGCCAATGCACTCTCACCTGTAATCTCACCTGACTTGGATAGAATTACATCTAAACCACATACCCCGGAGTACTTTGGTCTCCACTGATGAGAAAGATCAGTTAGAACAACGTTATTTTGTGGTTCTAGGACAGCAAACCACAGTGAACTTTAGTTCCCTAAATGACTCTTTAAATATTTAATATCATGTTAAAAAATGTACAAACGTAAGAGCAGAGAGCAGGTGGGGGGGAGAGAGAACATTTAGATTAAGGACAAACAATGGGCTCTTTGAGGGACATTGCCCGAGGTCTCCGTTTCCTGAGAAAGCAAACCACTTGGCTGCTTATTTGGGCCATATCTTCAGATGATAAACATGATTATGTTACAATAAAATTATGCATTGTTACAGTCCAATGAGATTTAAAAGAAAGAAGAGTTGATCTAGCTCTTTGAAATTCCTGGTTTAAATATAACTTTTTATTATGGAAATTATCAAACACATACCAAAGTCAGGAGAAAAGTACAATGATCCCTTTTGTACCTCTTCTCTCGGCTTCAACAATTATCGACATTTTGCCACTCGCATTTCATCTTAGCCTCACTAATCCTTATTCTCATCTGCTTTTTTTTTTTTTTTTTTTTTGGTTGGATTTTAAAGCAAATCCCAGGCATTGTGTAATTTCATTGTAAATTTATTCAATGTATATCTTCATAGAATAAGCCTTTGGAAAAAAATAAACATTAATTAAAAATAATTTATTTTACTTTTATTATTATTTTAATTAAACTATTGATTTACAATGTTGTGTTAGTTTCTGGTATATGGCAAAGTGACTTAGTTTTATATATATATATATATTCTTTTCTATTATGGTATATCACAGTTTTATATATATATATTCTTTTCTATTATGGTATATCGCAGTTTTATATATATATATTCTTTTCTATTATGGTATATCACAGAATTTTGAATATAGTTCCCTGTGGTATACAGCAGGACCTTATTTCTTACCTGTTTTATATATGATAATATCGTGTGTATCTGCTAATTCCAAACTCCTAATTTATCCCTCCCTCCCTCCCTCTTTTCCTTTTGGTAACCATAACTTTGTTTTCTATGTGTATGAGCCTGTCTCAGTTTTGTAAATAAGTTCATTTGTATCATATTTTAGATTCCACACATAAGTGATATCATATGATACTTGTCTTTCTCTGTCTGACTTACTTCACTTAGTATGATAATCTCTGGGTCCATCCATGTTGCTCCAAATGGTATTATTTCAAATAATAATTTCTTTTTTTTTTTTTTTTTTTTTTTTTTTTGTCTTTTGTTGTTGTTGTTGTTGTTGCTATTTCTTGGGCCACTCCCGCGGCATATGGAGGTTCCCAGGCTAGGGGTTGAATCGGAGCTGTAGCCACGGGCCTACGCCAGAGCCACAGCAACTCAGGATCCGAGCCGCGTCTGCAACCTACACCACAGCTCACGGCAACGCCGGATCGTTAACCCACTGAGCAAGGGCAGGGACCGAACCCGCGACCTCATGGTTCCTAGTCGGATTCGTTAACCACTGCGCCACGACGGGAACTCCAAATAATAATTTCTTAATACCACGAAAGCTAGCTACAAGATCCTTTTAAATAGTAGAGCTGTTTAAAGATCTCAGAGTCCCTTGCCTTTGGTAACTAAGCAGTTTTGATGAATTGTTGTACTGGCACTTCATATTAAGGCTCCCATTCTACCATGGTTTTGGCAACCCATGCTCTGTTGTGTTACAAGTGGTACGGATCAGGATTGGCAAGCCTTCTCTGTAAAGGGCTAGATAATAAATATTTTCGGTTTTTGCTGCCCATATGGTCCCTGTTATAACCACTCAACTCTGCCATTGTAAGCAAAGGCAGCCACAGATAATACATAAATGAACGGCCATGCCTGTGTTCCAATAAAACTTTACGACAAAAGGCAGGGGACTAGATTTGGCCCTTGGGCCGTAGTTTGTTGTCCTTGGTTTCAGATAAAGTCATCCAACTCCTTGGAGAGCTGAGTGTGTCATGGTTGAAGAGCACTGCCTTAGGAATCAGAATACCCAAATTCCAGACCTGCCCCCGCATTTGGAAGATTTTAAACAGGCTGCCTTATTTATTTATTTATTTACGCCACATCTGCAGCATGCAGAAGTTCCTAGCCTAGGAACAGCACCTGAACCACAGCTGTAACCAGAGCCATAGCAGTGACAATACTGGATCCTTTCTTGCTGAGCTACAAGAAACTCCAACAAGCCACATTTTTTTTTTTTTTTGGCTTATTTTGGGGCCATATCTGTGGCATATGGAAGTTCCCAGGCTAAAGGTCAAATTTGAGCTGCAACTGCTGGCTGATGCCACAGCGACAGCAGCAAGGGATCTGAGCCCCATCTGCAACCTACACTACGGCTCATGGCAATACCGGATCCTTAACCTACTGATCAAGGCCAGGGATCGAACCCACATCCTCATGGATACTAGTCGGGATCGTTACCACTGAGCCACGACAGGAACTCCTCTGACAGTGATTCTTAATTACATTTTATCCCTTACCATCCATTTTCCTTGATGCCAAACATATTGCAATAAAAAGCAAACTTACATTCACTGAACATATATGCCAGAGACAGTTCCGTGGGGGTTTACATGCGTAATCCTGTTGTTTAATCAGGTATCATTGTCTCAACTTTGATGGCAAAGGAACTGAGACTGAGAAAGTTTAAGAAAAGGCCTAACCCCTACTGGGAGTGAGTGGCAGAGTCAGGACTTGAACTGTCTAACTCCATACCCTTCAGTCTCTACCTGTAGTGACATTTAGGGAATACTGTCATTTTCCGCCCCTCTGCAGTATCACCAGCTAACCCTTTTGTAGTTTATATGGTTCTTTTCTGCCTACATGAGCTCATTTAATCTTCCCAGCAAGGACACTAGGTAATTCACTCAGGTCACCATCCAGAATAAGTCCTACTTATCCTCAAAAATCCAGCTTCACTGTCGTTTCCCAAGAAAGACCTTCTCTTATCCCCCAGACTAGGTCAGGTCCCTCTGTTAAATGCGTTCACTGTTACACCTTATGCGTGCCCTGCCATGTTCATTTCAGTCCTGTAACTAAAGCGTCAACATGGAGAAAATGCCATCAAACTAGGAATTAGGCCATTCTTGTTCACCAGTCTATCTCCACCCTTGGCCTGTGGGTGTTCAATAAATATCTATTGAATAAATGTGCTTGTAAAAATGATAAGATTGGAAGTAATATGTTGTTGAGTGAAGCTTGTAATGATATTTATCGCACTGTGAGTTGAGTTGGCAGTGAGAACCTTCTAGCAGGGATCCTGTTAGGAATTCCAGTGCAGGGACGTTTTGCCTGGGAGGGTGGTCTCCTAGGTGTCAGGTCCTCTACTATCTCACTAACCAGATGGGGAGGCGGGGCTTGGGGGGAGGGGGGTGCTCATGCTGTGGTCCTCCTGCCTGGGGAGGGGAGTGGCTGGCCCTCTCCCATTTGGGAATGTCGGAAGGCTGTGTGTGTGCTGGGGGAGGCCAAGGTTACCCCCTAATAGTATATGTAAAAGCACCGTGGGAAGATAATCTGAAAGGAAGGGAAAGCGTTGTCATAGACTGAACTGTCCTCAGAGGCCAAATGGGCACCATGAGTATGAGAAGAATTGAGTTTAAGAGCGCGAATGATGCACTCTTTAGTGATCA
The DNA here is from genome assembly GCF_054392235.1 of Sus scrofa. Classification (NCBI taxonomy): domain Eukaryota; kingdom Metazoa; phylum Chordata; class Mammalia; order Artiodactyla; family Suidae; genus Sus; species Sus scrofa. The sequence goes on from NC_139399.1 coordinate 61,432,425, forward strand.
GGACTGTGTATTTGGCCTAAAGTTACTCAAATTCAACATGCTCAAAGAAATCACTTTGTAGACCAACAAGACACAGGCAGGCACAGGGCTGCCCATGGAATTCAACTTTGCAATTCCCCAGCAGATGGAGACAGGGAGGGAGTGAAGAGAGAGGAGGATGTAGCCGATGAGAAAGGATTCCTGGGCAGATGGGGAATCTTGGGTGAGCTCTATCAGCTTCTTTGTTCCTTCAATCTGTCTAGACACCCTTTTAGGTTTGCGATAGCGGTATACAGATGTCAATCACCGGTACAGTGTTATTTGGTAGTAGTTGCATCATAAAAATTTTGGTTTTCCTGCACTAGCCCAGTAAAACAAAAGCATCTCCTCTTTCTTATCTTGGCCTTCAGCAATATTTCTAAAAGGTGGTGGCGAAGTTTGTGTTTAGCCAGAAAAATCAGAGCAATTCTGTGTTCCTGGGTGTTTCTATTCACAGATTGTCTTCTTCCCCATGTTAATTTCTGATTTGGTTTCCAGGGTAGGTACAGGCCATTCTGCTCCTATTATCTTTAATTAAGGTCTTTGCCATTTTTTATCAGCAGGGTCTGGCAGATGTGCCAAGGTGCCTGAGGGCTCGGGGTGGGCACCTAGGTTAATGTCGGGCCATGCTAGAGTCATAAAGTGTGCAAGAGTCACTTAATGGACAGGACCTCTGTTTTACCTTTAATTATCTTAAATGTTGCAAGTTTAGCTCTTCTGTTTGCCATGGTCTGTGGGGTAGAGAGAATGTTGATGGAGTTTCCTTTAAGCCTCTCCAAAGGGCCAAAAGTTAGACCTTTATGAGGCTACGAAATACAGAGGGTCTCAGAGCAGGACTTCTGTTACAGAACTGGACAAAACTACCATCTAATCCAGCACTTGCTTTTGTGAATACATCCGGAGGCGGAACATTAATTGAACCAACTGCTCAGAAACCTGGATATTTAGCAGGCGTGAAACCAGAGGACGCTTACACTTGAAATCTTGGAATTGGTTTCCTGCTCTGTGTGTGTAGAGACGGGGAAGGAAAGGAACAGATGAATACAGAAGCCTCCTTGGGAAGGATAAATACGGCTTAGAATAATAAAATACGGGCTGGAACGCACCATTTCCTGTTCTCGAAACGCAAGTCCCCAGCAGTTAAAAGCAATGAGGAGGAAGGAAGTCTTTCACCAGGAAGAAAGGACTCCGGGAGGGGAGGCACTGGGGCTTCACGTGGCCGTCCTCCTGGTTACTGACACCCTCTCGCTCATAACAGCCCATAGAGCTACAGCCACCAACTCCAGTATTTGTCACTGTCACTTCCCAAGTGCTTGGCATTGTTCAGGAAATTGTATGTGTAAAACAGAGCTGCCTGCGTCCAACTCCGACAAGGGAGCAGCCTTGCAAGGGTGCTTGAAACTGAAACAGGCTTATATGTCCCATTATGTGCCCCAGCAAGAGTCATAAATAATTGTGACAAGTTTTTTTTCCCATCCCATGTGACAGTCCTTGACTCTGCCTCCTGTCTCCGCTCCCCTCTGCCTCATAGACTAGACCTGCCAGGCTGTGTGATGATAGATGTTACCGGGCAGCAAATGACAGCTGGATAGATTTTTTAGTTGGTGCTTTAGAGGGAATCAGATATGCTGTATAAAGCAATAAAAAAAGCACACTCACAAGGTGGATTAAAAATAGCTAGCACAGCAGTAACCCACTTTGTTGTTTATCAAAAGTTAAATCTCACATGGTAAGTCCTAGTGATGTGTTAATTTTTCAGACTCCTGTCAGAGTGACGCTGATGACAGCCAAGAAAAAAAAAAAAAAAAGAAAGAAAAGAGAAGGGATAAAAGCAATTGACCGTTTCCTTATTATATTTTTGTTTGATGAAAAAAATATTTTCTTTTTTCTGTAAATGCTATCTAAGAAGAGAAATGGACTCTGGTGCTGGGCTCTATTGCTTCAGGTTTTTTTTTTTTTTTCCTAATTCTTCTCCATCTTGAATTTTAAACCTAAAACTGGAGATGTTGTAAGGTATGGAATTATATTCCACCCTTGTTCAATTAAATTCTTATTTTTTAATATTGCTCATCTTCCTCCAAACACTCTATTGATCTAGATTCTGTGTAACAAATGGTCTGGTTTCCCAACCACCTTGGAAATGTCACGGAGGCGTCAACAAAACTACTTAGTGTATGTTTTATAAAGAATTACAGCCTCCTCTGAATTGCTCAGACTTTCATCTCTGGCAAGCTGGCTTGGCTACTTCGTGTCTCGATGGATGTGCGGAGGTGCTGGAACATGAATCAGTGACCTGCCCTCCTCCCCAGTTCACAACTGTGACAGGCTGCGATGTACTTAGTCACTGGGTTTCTCTCTCCCTTGCACTATATGGGAAGTGGCTGCTGTGTAATTTAAGAGTGCCCAGTATATCAGACCGTGACTATTTTCCCCCTTGATTTTTCTGATGAATCACGTTAGGAAGGCCGTTGGCTTTCATGTGGCAGCATGCAGCATGAGAAGGCAAGGCAGCACAAAATGCTTATTTTAGAAAAAATGTCTTTGGGCCTGGGTACCAGGCAAAGGGGATGCTTTGAGCTAAGCCTCTATAATTCAAATCCGAGGATCATTCAATACCCCATAGTTGCATTTCCTGAGATATCAAAAAAATTATTTTGATTTTTGTAGCATTATCTCCATAAAACAGTTTTCCATAATAAAACCTATTTTGTATGGCTTTGTCACTCAGTTGGTTTGTTTCTTTTTCAACAGAGATGCGTAAGTGGTAACACAGATCATGAACTGGTCAAATGTTCAGGTTTGGGGATCCTGCTGCGTGGATTCAAATCCCATGTCCAGTTCTTAGTCCCTGGGTGACTTTAGGTGAATTATTCAGCCTCTCTATGCCTCAGGATCTTTACTTGAAGAATGAGGGTGATAATTATCCCCACAGAATAGGATTGTTTTGAGTACTGAGTGAAATGAATGGGCTTAGCACAATCCTGATAATAGGTTTAAATAAATATTATTTTCATTATCATAATTATTTTTATGTAGTTATTATGATTATTACTGGGATAGTTTTACTCAGGCCACTTGCATCTCCTTATTCCAAATCTTTCTGGATTTGATAACTATGGGTTGAATGGCTGGATGGAAAGTTATTTTTAGAATGAATCTCTCTTTGAGGTTAAACCAACAGTAATATTTTACACCGCCTGATTTAGTGTGAGTAGTCTTTAATGAACTCTCCAAATATAAGAACATATTCTGTAGATCACTGATACTGCCTTTTTGGCGAATTTCGTCTCTTCCTTGTTGGAAAGGAGCCTTCAATGAGATGCTTTATGTGGGCATAGTTGGTAGGGTACCTGAATCTGTTAAGCAGTCTTGTCTTCCTACTCTTTTTTGCCCATCATTTGGCCACCTTAGGTAATGGTACCATAGACCTCTTTTTTTAAGAAAAATTTTTAATTTAAAAAATTTTTAATTTTTACTAGAATATAGTTGATTTACAGTGTTGTGTTAATTTCTGCTGTACAGCATAGCAACCCATATATATATATTTTTTTTTTCTTTTTCTCATACTATCTTCCATCATGTTTTATCCCAAGAGATGGAATGTAGTTCCCTGTGTTATATAGTAGATCTGATTGCTTATTCATTCTAAATGTAATAGTTTGCATTTAGTACCCCAAATTCTTCATCCATTCCACTTCCTCTTCCCTCCCCCTTGGCAACCACAATTTTGTTTTCTATGTCCGTGAGTCTCTTTCTATTTTGTAGATAGGTTCATTTGTGCCATATTTTAGATTTCACATATAAATGATACATATGGTGTTTGTCTTTCTCTTGCTGGCTTACTTCACTTAGTATGAGAATCTCTAGTCAATCCTTGTTGCTGCAAATGGAATTATTTTGTTCTTTTTTATGGCTGAGTAGTATTCCATCGTGTATATGTACCACATCTTCTTAATCCATTCATCTATCAATGGACATTTAGGTTGTTTCCATGTGTTGGATCTTGTGAATAGTTGTAGGCATAAGACATAGGCAGATTCTAACTTTCTTCTAGAATCATTGAAAAAAAAATTTTTCACAGTTATTCACAGTAATGAATACAATCATTGTGACCTAGGCTGTGCACACATTCATAATATACATACATTTTGTTGGTGCAAATGTTTCACAAAACACTGATTATCCTTCCCACTTGTGATGCATTTTGGTATTTTCTAGTATTTTTTATTTCATTTTGAAAAAAGTGCTCCTCTAGCCCAGGGTTCTGTAAGAGGCCAGATAATGGTATTTTTGGCTTTGAAAGAAAACTCAAAACCACTCAACTCTGCCATTGTAGTGTGAAGGTGTGTAGATAACACCTAAACAAATGGGCATGGTTATGTCCCCAAAACACTTGACTATGGATATCGACATTTAAAGTCCATCTAATTTTCTTTTATTACAAAATCTAATTCTTCTTTTGATTTTTTTCAACTCTTTAAAAATGTGAAAACCATTCTTAGCTGGTAGGTCATGTAGAAATAGGCAGTGAGCTGAATTTGGCCCATGGGCTATAGTTTGCAATCCCTGCTCTAGTCCATTACATTGATTTTATGACCTGTAGTTTGCAAAACATTTACCCAAGTGACTGCGAAGGGATGTTTGTTTGGCAGGGGTGCAGAGAGTTGCTAATGGAAGGAAAGTGTCTCTCCAAATGGATTTGTGAGTCCACAAGATGAACAAAGATGCCTACCTTTCAGCAGAAATTCTAGGATTATTTATCACACTGTCCGGCTTCCTGACTTTGAAAGAGGGGTACAGTAAGTCTCCCACCCCTGGCTGTTTGACCCCAGACTTGTTTTGCAAAACATCTCTGAGACTTGGGTTCTGAGGAATATGCTTGTGGGAACCCTATTTCAAAGAATGAATCTGGGGACCCCATCGTCTTTCAGGGTTGACAAGCATTATGTGGAGGGACCCAGAGCATTTGCCAATGAGAAAGGTCTTTGGTAATTGTTAGGCAGCGAAAGGTCACATTTTGGAGCCTGCTTTGTGCACAGTATTACACTAAGCACACTGAAGAAATGATGAACCTGGTTCTGTATTCTCGGGAAGTTTATAGCTGAATTTGAACTTGGTTACAGGGAGCATGTCAACAGGCATAAAATAATATGGTCTCATTTGGAATGAAGCCACAAGTGTTGATGCTGTTACAAGAGGGGATAATAATGATAATACCCATAAGCATTTTATAATTTTACAATTCTCTCATTGTTTTTTCATATGTCATTTCGTTTGATTCTAACAACAGCTGTGCGAGATGGAGGGACCAGGGATCACAAATCCATTTTATAGGCAGGGAAATGTAGCAGCTTGGCCGAGGTTACACCTCCAGTGAAGTGCCAAGTTGAGGATACAGATCTTTCTTAAAATTCTTACAGCTTCCACTAAAAGCTGTGGAAATACTTTGCAAAGGAGGACAATTTGGATCAGGGTCTAAAAATGGCTCATGGGCACTGACTGTCAAGAGACTCTGGAGGGATGCACAGAGGGGTGTGTGTGTTTGTGTATGTGTGTGTGCACGTGCACGTGTGTTCACACAGGTAGGGTTGATTTTGGAAAAAGCACGAAATAGCACAGGCAGCAAAGCTCTTTAAAAGAAGGACCAATATTTGCTAAATTAAAACCTACTGTTATCGACCCCTCCAAGTCAGTTCCCAGCAGGTGTTCTGCTGGCTGTTGCCTGAGCCAATGGCACAAGACCCAGTTTGGTTCGGAAGCAAAGGAAAGCTTTAGTCTTTCATCAAAGAATGAAAAGAGGGAGCTTGTGCTCGAGAGCCCAGCTCGCTCTGCAGCAGGACCGCTTTGTAGTCTTGGTCAGCGGGGAAGGGAGAGGGCAGAGTTCTCCCCAGGGCAGGGCTGTGCTGCTCCGCTCGGGGCTCTAGGCGCAGTGCTGGGCGCAGAGGCTCTGCACGCGGCCCCCTAAACGCCGCCGCCCCCGCCATCTTGAATTGAGTGTCGTGTGCAGCTTGTGCACACGGCCCCCCACGCTGAGGTCCGCGCGCCGCCATGTTGCACCAGCACCTGTGCTCTGAAGGGACGCGTGTGAGGCCTCTGCACGTGGGAGCCTGTGAGCCAGTGACACCAGACGAAGCACGAAGGAAAAGAACAAGGTGAGACTTTATTGCTCAGATTCTATTTTCATTTCCCGGGCTTTGTTAATGGCCTCTGTCTGTGACGCGGCCCTCCTCTGCCTGGCTCCTCTTTCTCGAGGGGCGCTGAGGGCCCTGAGGGTACATACAGGTCGGGCTCCTGAGACAGCCTCCTCCTCCGCTGGACGCCCTTCCAGGCGGGGGGTGGGAGCAGACCCTCTCCTCAGCGGCCTTTAGATCTGAGGTTGTCCCCAGGCCTTGGCCCTGACTGTCCGCCTCCCTGAATTCTCCCTGCATGTTAGACAACCTATTTGTCTAACCTTCTGGGGACAAAGGACACCAGAACATTTAAGGCAAGCAGCCCAAATATCAGCAAGAGAATAATGGTCACGTGTCAAATTTTCCCCGAAAGCGCAGGTATCTCTCGGGCTTCGGCCTGTCCAGAGCGAGCCCTGACGCTGAAGCTCGCTGCCAGGGTCGCAATAGTCCCTGGTCACGCTTTTGGTATTTTCTTCGGGAGAAACCGCAGGTCAGAGAGATGATGATGGGTTGTCGCTCCGGAGGCTGGGACTTGAGGGTGTCTTCACTCAACGGGATGTCCCCACGGAGCGACCCCTGCACCTTCAGGGCGGACGGGTGGCTAGGATTTCCAGGGGCGGTCCGTCCACTCAGCAGGAAGCTGGCCTTGCGGGCTGAGGATTCCCAGGGCTTTCGGTGCACCTGGCAGAAGGGGGCGAGGCCGAGTCCGCGGGTGGGGGCAGCCTCTGGTCACCGTATCCCCGGTGAAGACCGACATGGTTTCTCCTTCCTGGAGGGCGGACATGCGTTGTTCTTGCCAGGGGCTCGCCAGGGGCTCAGCGCCCCTTCTCTCGGGCGGGGGCGCGGGTCTGCCGTACAGGACCCGGGGCTCTCCGCTCAGCCTTCTGGGCAGACGTCTAGGGCCGGGCTTCCTGCTTCTGTGACTGGGGTCTGGGGGGTTACCGCATATCTGCCACCCTCTTTCTCTCTCAAATGAAACTGCTCCTGTCTGTAAACCTTCTTCTTCAGCGTCTGGGAGCACCTCACGTTCTAGGTCAGGGAGGCTGGAATAGATTGTTAGCTATGGTTTCTATGCAGTCATGCTCCAGGGGCTCTGTTTCCATGGGTAGCAGGGTGGCAGGACTTGCTGTGTGACATGTTTTCATGGTAGCCACTAGATTGTCTCGGAAAGCACAGCCTGACCTCAAATTGACCTTCCGGGGGAGAGCCATTTGACTCCCTTAGACTTTCCTAAGGCCTGAACCTGGGGTGGAGTCCATACAGTGATTGTCTGACAAAAAGTTAACCTTTCAGCCTCCTTTAGCAGAGTTGTTGTAGCAGCTACTGCCCTATAGGCAAGGAGACCATCCCATAGAGGTTTGACCTGATTGTTTAGAGAAATAAGGGGTCCCAGTTTCGGAGCTAGCACCCCAAGGGCAGTTACCCCCCCTCTTGACTATAAAGGTCGACAGGCTTAGCTAAAGTGTGGGAGGGCCAGGGCAGGGCTTGAAGTGATTGCCTTTTCAGTTCTTGACAGGCCCCTTCACATGGTGAATTCTGTTCAAAGGGATCATCATCCTTTCCTTTCAACTTTACGTGTAGAGGCCTGACATTTAGATCACAGTTAATAATCCAGATGGGGCAAAACCTGGCCACTCCCCAGTGATGCCCCGGTGTGATTCCCCCACCAGAGGACACGGTGAGATGACTGGGGGCTACATTGGTGCACCCCACCTGGGTACTGGGTTGCTGAGCAGAGATGCTCCGAGTTCCACGGAGGTGCTGCGGTTCTACCCTGTTAGAACATCCTCAAGGGTCAGAATCAGCCTCAGGTGAATCTCCCAAAGCCTTCCCGTCCTCCGGCTGGAACAGGGGTGAGCCTGGAGCCTGTGGTGGAGAGGTACAGGCAAAAGGCCTGGGTCCTTCCTACCAGAATAGCCAAAATTTTGTTATCAACCCTCCTGAGTAGGTCTCCAATAAGGGTTCTGTCTGGTGTCATTCAGGCCATTAATATGAGACCAAGTTAGGTTCATGAGCAGAGAAGCTTTCTTCCTTTTTTTTTGGTCTTTTTTGGTCCCTTTTTAGGGCTGCACCCTTGGCATATGGAGGGTCCCAGGCTAGGGGTCTAATAGGAGCTGGAGCCGCCAGCCTACACCACAGCCACAGCCACATGGGGATCCAAGCCATGTCTGTGACCTACACCACAGCTCACAGCAACACCGGATCCTTAACTCACTGAGCGAGGCCAGGGCTCGAACCCGTAATTTCATGGTTCCTAGTCAGATTCATTTCTGCTGCTCCATGATGGGAATTCCTGAAAGCTTTATTTCTTGAAGAAAGAAAGGAGAGGTGCCAGCTTGTACTCTAGAACCCCGGGCTCTCCCCAGCAGGACTGCTCTGTCGGACCTGGGCAGCAGGGAAGGAGGGGCAGAGTTCTTCCGAGGATGGGGCTATGCGGCTCGGGGCGTGGACAGTCAGGGCAGTCTCCGCACACAGCTCTCTGCCGACCTGCTCGCCTCCGCAATCTTGAGTTGAGTGTCCACAGAGCTTCTGTACACAGCCTCCCAAGCTGAGGTGCTGGCGCCACCGTTTCACACCTGAAACTGGTCTGAAGGGCCAAGTGTGGGGCCTCTGGCCCAGGCCAGCCTGTGAGCCAGTGACACCAGATGAAGCACAGGAAAAGAAAAAGGTTAGACTTTATTACTCAGATTCCATTTTTATACAGGCTTTTCAGGTGACACAACCAACCAGCCAACGAGATAACCCTTTAAGCCCTGACATTACTGAAGACTACTCCAAGTTAGAAATCTTGAGTTAAAATTCACCTCATAATAACCATTCACCAGCTTCCAGTGTCACAGCTGCTGGAAAGCCCACTACAAAACCATTTTATGAAAATAAATGCCATCAAATCCTTTGGCACTGGGTTTGAAATTAGCCAGCAAGTTATGAGAAGAGCAGAAATATTGTTCACCTTTGGCCTGTCCCCTAAAGGACAAATTAAGCTGTGAAATCCTTTATGGTTTTCCCCAAGAGAACTTTTGTGAAGATAATTGTTTCCGTGGAAAAAAATACTTTAGCAGCCGTGAAAAATAAAGTTAACGTAATTCGATGGCATGTAAATAAAAGAGGAGGCCCAGTCAACATAAGTTTCTAATTTGAGAGTATACCATTATTTAGATTTTCCATGTATTGAAATGAGAAATGACCTAAGGTTATGGCACTATTTCCGATTAAAACAAAACAAAATAAAAAAAAAAAATCCCTTGCTTTGAACCAAGGTACTGCACATTTAAAACTCCTCTCTCCTAGTGACTGGGGATTAGGTGTTCCACACAGCACCTGGAAATCTGTACTATTAATAGGTATGCTTATGCTTACTAGAATATGCTTATCTTCTACAATTTTGATAATAGGGTTGGGCGAGTCAGTTGCTTTGTTTTCTGGTGCTTTGCAGTGTAACTCTAGGAATTAATAATTAGGCAGAAGTGCTGCTGATGCACAGATTTAGTGGTACCCATAGAAATGCGTAGGAGAAACAATGGACTTTGCCATTCTGTCTCCCGAAGTCCCTGCCGGCAACTCTGTCTAAGCCATCTCTCAGTCATTCTTATCACCACATCATCCTATTTTGTGCTCTTCATGTCACTTTGAGTAACCTGATGTCACTTCTTTCATTCTTTTACCTCTTTTTGTGTCCCTTCCACTATGGAAGCCCTGTGACAGCACAACCCCTGCCTCTATATCCGCAGTTTGGAAACGTGGCCCACAGGCTATAACCAGCCAGTCCACTGCATTTTTTGTCTGTGAGCTACAGGATGAGAATGCGTTTTATGTTGTTGTTGTTGTTGTTATCCTTTGCTTTTTTTCCTTTTTTCTTTTTTTTTAACTCAAGTGGAATTGATTTACAATATTTACAATAATATATATATAATTGAAACTAACACAATATTGTATATGTATAAATATATATATTCAGATTATTTTTCATTACAGGTTATTGCAAGGTATTGAATATAGTTCCCCATACCATACAATAAATCCTTACTGTCTACCTATTTTATGTATAATCATGTGTACCTGCGAACCTCCTAATTTGTCCCTTCCCCCCTCCCTTTCCCCTTTGGTAACTAAAAAAGAATGAAATATTGCTATTTGTAGCAGCATGATGGACCTAGTGATTATCATCCTGAGAGAAGTAAGTCAGAGAAAGACAAATCTAAGATATCATTATCTGTAGAATCTGAAAAATAATACGAATGGATTTATTTACAAAGCAGAAACAGACTCCTAGGCATGGAAAACAAGCACTTCAGATTTTTTAAATGGCTGAAAAAAAATCAAAAGAATGATATTTCATGATGTGTGAAAATTATGTGAAAATCAAATTTTGGTGTCCATAGGGGAAGCTTTCCTGCACACTGCCACACCCATTCATTTTTGGATTGTCTGTGGCTGCTACAACCAGCAAGGGCAGAGTTGAAGAGGGGCGACAGAGTCTAGATGACCCGCCCACAGATCCTAAAATATTTACTAGCTGGTGCTTTTCAGAAAATGTTTTTAGACCCTGGCTGTCCGCCCCCAGCACAGAGCCTGGTAATCCGTAAATGCCCAGTCCAGGTTGTAGATGAATTAATAAGGAGCAGAGTTCAGCGAGAGTTATTTCCACATGTCCTTTCCCTGCCACTAATAAACAAGAAGGGGGAACAGATGAATTAAAATTAAATATTGACTCCAGGCTTGAAACAATCACAGAATCAAAGGAGACACATAAAAGGCAGGGTGGAGTTTGCTCCGAAGCTTTGCGTAACATCTCTTTCAAAGAGATGACAAAATGCCATTCGAGGGTGTCATGGGCTCTCAGGTTTCCAATTTCTAGAAACTGGATACTCTTGAGCTTTTTTCTCTTGGTCTTAGGCGTTTTCTCTAACTCGGCCCTTTTCCTCCTGCTTTTTATCTGCAGTCTGACTAAAGACTGAACTCTGGCTTTTACGGCCCCCAAATCAGTGAACTTCCCTTCCAAAAAATGTCAGCCTCTTAATCCTCTTAATAAAAAGGGCTATGTAACTGAAAGACTACACTTGAAATAGTCCACGGCACAAAAAGACGGTCTGAACATAACAAGGGGAAAAAATGTACTAAACACATCTGCACACACACAAAGTTGCTAAGGAAACATGGCAGCTCTTTGCAAACTGCCAGCACCATCACATTTATAAAGAATTGACAACTGACCTTTGTCTCTTCCTTTCCTGCCTGCTTTTTACCAGGCACAGAAAAGCCTTGTGGCTTCAATGATGCTTTTGATAGGCAGATTTTTGGATTCTGTGCTGTCTGCCGGATGAGGGGGTTCCCGATTTACGGCTCTGCGAAGACCTAAAAAAATCTTTTATGAGTGTCACCTCTATTACGATCCAGCCTATGCAGTTGAAAAGTGCATTTTCACATTGGGATTTGGCTTCTCTGGTCCTGAGGCGAGAAATGACATATTTTGTTGCATTATTTAAATATTCCTGCTGAACACCAAATTAAAAATATCCATTAAAGGTTTATTTGATATCTTCCTAATTATTGCCCATTGCGCATTTGACAAATTATTTACACATTTTAATAATTGTGACTTTCTTTGGAAGTGACACAAAAACAATTACTTTTTCGAAATTCCACTGTGTATATGCTTTTGAAACTACATAGCCATTAAAAACAGTCTGTCGAATTAAAGGTTGGGCAATTAATTAAGTGCAAATTCTGTAAAACTGGACCAAGGAGAAAATTCATCAAACCTATGAAATATGACCTATCTTGTCCAAAAGACAAATATGTTTAAACAAAAGATGAAAATTGATGACAAAATTACGGGTAGCAAAATGCACACAGAGCAAATATAAGACAGCTGTACTTGGTTTCAGTGTGTTGGGTTTACCCTTACAAAATTCATGATTCATTACCTTCACCGTCTTGTAAAACTTCTCATAGTTAATCTCTAAAGTACTGTATCTGGAATAATAAAAAAAATTCTCAATAAGAAGAGCTTGGAAGGCCATGATAGCAATGATTTACTGGCCTTTAGAGGAGCCCAATTAAACGCAGCCCTAGTTGGGAACGGCAGCCTCAGTGTGGGTCTCCCTAGGACAGTGGAAATCCATGCCCCTCAGTTGCTCTCCTTTTGGATTTTCTGACATGGTCTACCTCTCTTCCTCACTCACACTAGTTTTTAGTATCAAAAGCCCCCGTTGCTCTTTCATCTAGAAAGAACTCTGCCAATGATACCATGAGTGACAACTGCTGTGTGTGTTCCCAGTGTACATCAGGGGCCACCAGAAGGCAGAACAGCGGTTGACGTGGGCTGTCTCTGTAATGGGCCCTGCGCATGTGTATTACAAGTTCTGGATGTTACACTCAGGCGTTCGGGATCACAAATCAGCATCAACACTGGGGTGAAGTGGGCAGAAGAGGGAGGTGGGTTTGTGGACTGTGGGGATTGTTAAGGATACAAGGCAGTTATTTCCATATTAAAATGTAATGGTCTCATTAAAGTTAAAACGACTGTTAAACTTGATTGAGTAAATTAGTTAATTAACCATAGCATCCAGTGCGTGCCTCCAGGGCCTACCTCTTTTCCTCAAGATGCAGAACAAATGCATGCTCAGCTTGGAGGATCTTTCCAGGGTGTATGATAACACTCATCTTAGACTGACTTATTGCAGAGCTGTTACACACACACACACACACACACACACACACACACACACACACAAGCTAGAGGGTGAGGGTGTTACTTGGTGTTAAAGGAAGGTAGAAATAGCCTCTGATGAAAGAAGATATATTTTATTTATTTTTAAGTTGAAATCTTTGAAGACTTTCTTGATTGCAAAAAAAAAAAAAAAATACCAGATAAGCAGTTTGTGGAATGATTATTTGAACTATTAGAATAATGGCCTTCCTTTTTTTTTGGCATATTCTGCTCTACCTGCCTTCTTTTTGCTTGAGTATCCAAAATTATTTCTATGAGGTTGGATGGAAATTTTCAAAAGCATTTTGCAGATTGTGTTGGCTAAGTGACTTCAAATCTGGATGATAGTTTTTGTAGGTGAATGAGTAGATGGAGGAATATTTAGGGAGGATCTCAAATTTGATGTCCCAAGCCTGGTCTTGAAATGTTGGTTTTTACTAGGTTAACTGTCCATGAAGCAAATAGCCAACAGAACCGTTTGCAAGAAGTTCTTGAAACTTCATAGAAGCTGGCCCAAGTCCTGGGGTGTCTTAATCTTCACAAATATGAAATAAGAATGATAGGCATGAGCAGCTGTCTCCTTGAGTTGTCGTAAGGTTTAAATGTGTAAAGATATGTCGAGTGTTTAGAACAGGATCAGGCATTTGATAAGGTCTCGGTAGGCATTCACTCTTATTATTACCAGGCATGGGGAGAGAGGGGAAGGTCAGGATGTAGGATGGTCCAGACGTAATGCAGCCTGAACATTTGGTCAGCATATCACCTCCCAGACAGGCTTTTTCTTCGATACTGTGTCCAATTAAGGGGCCAGGGAATCTCCAGATACTGAGTAGCCAGGGAACATGATTTTATTTGACTTGTCTTTTTATCTGCTTTTCTTTAAGCTAGCATATTGCCTAATCAAAGCCTGGAGTTAGGGCACTGTCCTGGGTAGAGTTCTGCTGATGCTTGTAGAAAGTCTGACACTGAGAAAGACAAGTCTTGTAAAACCCACCTGTAGAGGGATCAGAGATAAATAATAAGCCAGAATCTGGACCTGACTGGACTCATTTTCTTATCCCATATATACATATGGTACATACATCATTATGTATTTTAATATTTTATAGTTGTTTCGGTTTTCCTCAAAAGGGCAACTTGAAGGATTTGGAAAAAAGTCATTTTGTAAGTCACGGCAGGAAACAGTGGAAGATTGAAAAAAAGGACATCACTGTGTCTGGGAGACCACACATCTCTGAGCAGGGTTGAGTACCAGACATCCCCGGTGGTAACCAGCTTGTTATGGCACCGTTATTAGCTTTCCTCCTTTTTCTCAGTCCCTTTCCCCATCTTTCACTATGTTCCTGCCCTAACTTCTCAAACAAATGACTTCTTTTCTCCTTAGAGGGGCATGCAAACAAGGGCATTAAGTCTTGGGGTGCTTATGAGAATTTAGTGAAATGATATATGGAAATCGTGTAGGTCTGGTATGTAGTAAATATCCAAATAACTGTCAGTTATGTTGTCTTTTAATCAACAGATGAAAATCTGACTTAATAGGAAAGCTGTAATAAAGAGTCTGGCTCCAATTTTTTTTTTTTTTTTGGATGTTTGCTGACAATGTTTAGGATTCATTCATCCTCTTCTGCCCTAAATCTGGGCAAGCCGATAAGAAAACCTAGATAATTCCTACTTTGTGGCTGGCAGGTGTGGAACATCGAAGAAGAGGCAGGAGGCCAGTGCTGAGACTTCAGCGAGTGTTATGACCAACAGACTGTCCAGGAGCACAGAGAGAGAACTCAGGTTCCCTGCTCCTTAGGGAGCAGTTGCTTATATAGGAAAAGGGGTAGTTTCTATTTTTAGCACAGGTTTGTTCTTGGGCTACATCAGTATTCAAGGGTTAGGGGGAGGCAATCTCCTTAGGAATGTGGGTAATGGTCTGGGGTGGGAATAGAGGGAAGTTGTAAAGAAACATCCTTGACAAATGACTATTTAAGTTTGGTCTCCAAGGAAGCTCATTGGGGGGAGTCATCAGCCTTCTAGATTATAAGTCTGATAGAGTGTTGGAGGTGCCTAGCAAGTCTTGTCTGATTTCCCACCTAAGAGCAGGAAGTTTAAGCCACATGGAAACCCTCATGTGGGCCCACCCTTTACCTACCATAAAAACCCCATGTCAGTCTTCTTTCCCAGCTCTCTCAAGGCATTTGGACCTGCTTGGGGGCCTTCCCTTCTCCCCTATAAAGCCCATTCTGCAACGAGTAAAACTTCTCATCCCCTCTTGGTATGTGCATAGTGTTAAAAGTCTTGACATTCGAACCAGATCCTGGGTGAGGGTCTGACCTATTTCTAGGGAGTGGTCACAAAAGAAACAAATTTAATCGTCTTTACCACAAAATGCACCACAGCATTCCTTAAGATAACAGAAGCACCTGGGAGTTTTAAAAATTGATGTTATTTGTTTAAGAAAGGCTCTCTGAGGCAATGGTGAGGATCCAGGGCAGGGGTCTGAAATTTAAGGGCAGAGATTGAAGGGATGAGTCATGAAGGGCTGTGGAAGTTCGAGACATCGATCCAGAGAGATGAAGCTCACCTTTCCCTTCTCACTGGCAAGAATAAAATGATCGGGGATTTTTGCACAGTTTTTGCTTAAAAGAAGGTATTCCGTTTTGAACTTTGCAACTCATTGGACACTGGCATGGCCTGGATTTTAATGAGGAGAATTAGTATTCCAGTGTACAATCTGCGTGCAAACTTACAGGGAAAATTTTTATTTGGAGCTTAGGCCAATGAATAGGCTAGGAAATACAGATGCTCCAAAGTGTAACAACAACATAAATTTTCTAAATCTATATTCTGTTGTTTGTAGAAAGAGAATCTTCATTTTGGTTTGCACAATTTCAGAATAGGCTACTCAGATCCAGGGCACTGGATCAGAGTTATGTAACTTATCTCCTAGCTTTTTCAGTCCTCTGTTTATAACCCTCACGTGCTGGCATATATGCGAAAATTTAAAGGCTGCTTGCCTCATGATCTTGTGATCTTTAATTTTTACCTTTAACAAACATTTCCTCATGATAACTTCTTAATGGACAAGGAGGGAGAGTTCTTTGCATGATTGTAAAAATCTTAATTCACGCTGGATGTTTGTTTTAACCAATAAAAAATTCTGCTTAGTATAAACATTTAATGTGAACGATGTTAACAGTCAAAAGTACTGCACACTTAGTTGCTGGAAACATACTGATTTATAGATTTAGTATATGTATTTATATACATTTAAAATATGAGTAAAATTAGAATGTTACAAATAGGTTTTTCAATTTCAAAAATTGCTATAAAACTGGAGCACTCATTCATACAAAGATTATGAAGAGATTGCTCATGAGAGACACAGGTGACATAGTTTAGCCTCATTGTTGAAATGCAGTCATAAAGGAAGCAGGAGTTCTTGTCATGACTCAGCAGAAACGAATCTAACTAGTATCCATGAGGATTCAGGTTTGATCCCTGGTCTTACTCAGTGGGTTAAGGATCCATTGTTGCCATGAGCTGTGGTGTAGGTTGCAGACACAGCTTGGATCTGGCATTGCTGTGGCTGTGGTATAGGCTGGTAGCTACAGCTCCGATTCGACCCCTAGCCTGGGAACCTCCATATGCCACGGCTGTGGCCCTAAAAAGACAAAAAATTAAAAAAAAATAAAGGATGCAGTGTTTTGGAAAAGGAAAAAAATCAGTATCCCAAGATGTTCAAATTCTGATGTCCTTGCTATGATTGACAGCTCATTGGTGAGAAAAAAATTAGAGTAAAATTCTTTTTGGTGGAAAGAAAATGGGCATAAATAGAAATAAAAGTGAAAGAATGCCATTCCCTTCTGTGATGATGGATATCTCCAGGGCACCCGTGCTCCCTCAGCAGTCACCAGTCTCTACATGCTGTGGCTTCCTGTGGCAAAGCCTGCATATCTCAGCCTGAGGGATTTCTCTCATCACAGGAGTCTTGGCCTGTGCTTGTGGGTGGAGTTGGTGGATACATTTCCCAGCCTCCCTGCGCCTTATATAGGAGACACATGAGTTGTGCTGTACATTGACTCTCAGAGATCCTCAGTAGGATTGTGCCCCAGGTGTCCACAGCAGTCACCTGCTCACTCATCCATCCCTCGTTCACTGACTCACATCTCCCTTCATCAAGCTCCTCGGATCTCCTTCCATTCATACCCTTGCCTTGGGGTCTCTTGCTGGGGAAAACCAACCTAAGACACCTTCCAGGAATGAATTTGGTGTCCGTTTCTTGCATCTATCCTTTTTTCCCTCTCTCTCCCTCCTTTCCTCCCTCCCTTGTGTATTTAATACCAGCTGTGTACATACACAGTGGTAGAAGTTAGGAGCTTCAGGTCAAGTGGTCTCTAGTGAGAGAAGCCGATGTTCTAGTCGATCCTGGGTTTAACCTCTATGAGTTCAGCTGTACACAAAATATGAAAAGAGAGAGACATGATGTTTACATGGCTAAGGTTGTTACTCCACTCAGCAAATGCAGACCCTGGCCAGCATGTGAGGTAGGTGGGGATGGGGAACCGGGCTTTTCTCAGTGCGCCTCTCATAGAGTGTCTTCTTGTGTTGAGGGTGATTCTGGCCTTTAAAGATTTAACATGGTTCTATTTTTCTTGCAGTGTTTTTTTTTAAATGCAAGCCAACCACTTTATGAGGTGCTTAACCAACGGCACAGTGATTTTTCCCAGCACTGGAGGGAAAGATATCTGTGATGGACTCATTGAGAAACTGTATGTGCATTTGTATCATGGGAACTTTTTAAGGGATTTTGAAAGATAATTTTTCCTCACATAATCAATCTTTGCTCCAGGCTCTGACTTTTCAACCTGATTCTCATAAGATACGTCTCTACTCTCACTGCAGTACAATGTGGCAAATGCTTTCAGAAGAGAATGTGCTCATGGGGCGTTGTAAGGTGCAGAGACAGACAGGACCAAGGCTGGTCAGATCAAGGAAGGTTTTTTTCAGAGCAGGTAATGTTTGAGCTGGGTCTTAACACCGAAGTGGATGTTTGCTTAATGTTTGGCGGAAGAATATAAACACAGCTCTTAAACATCTACCACAAAATGTCAGCTCTGTCTTCCCTAATCCCTATGTACAGATCTTGGCGGCTTTTGCTTTAGTCAGTAATATAGGCTATCTGTACTGTGTCTGCTTTTGGGAAGATTAGACTGAGATTCATGCTATCTGAGATGCTCGGACAAAACAAGTTAGTGGAATACCTGCCAGTTCATTTTGTCTTCAAAAGATGCTGTTAGGAAGGTCAACAGATGAGTCAGGTTTTTCTGAAAAGCAGAAGTGAGGTAGGGTTAGACATACACAAGCCTATCAGGAAAATGGGGAGGGTCTTGGAGGGTCCTGGAGAGATGCTGGGAGAGCCACAGACTGTAGGATGGGTGTGACCTTTGTGAAGGAGAGATGTGGGATGGAAGGAAGCTTCTCGACATGCCGTGCAGTTCTAAGGATGATTGGCAAAACTACTGACCCGGAGCTGAGGGCAGCTGCCTCTCCAGGAGAACCATGCCTTCCTCGCCTTAGTTCCCAGTCACTGCCTGGGAGCATCCTGTGGGAGGCGTGGTCTCCGTGAGAACCCGGTGATAGATCTCAGACCACAGCACCTGGATTTGTCAGTCATGTGCCTCTCTGTTGTCAGGAATTTAAGAGGCTCATTTTCATGGCCACCACAATCCGTATTTCCCCAAATGTGGGACGCATACCACTAAGAGTACTTGAGATTATTTTAGGTAGTGCATTGAATTGTTTAGTCTTAAAATTATTCTCTCTAATTCTGGTTAGTGAAGGAGAAAGACTCAGTTTGATGCCATCATTTTGTAATTCCCCCTTTAACCACAGGCAAGCCTCAGGCTTATAAACTTGAGCAGGTTACACTATCCAGAAAAAACTGAATAATTTTATTCATTGTTCTGTTTTCATGTGTGTTTATTGTTACTGGGTTTTTGATTTATTTCTATCGATGGCTAATGAAACTCGTGTTCAATTTACATTATGCAAATCCATTTTTTTCTTTTAAAATAATTCTAAGTAAGTCAATGGGAATCAATTTAAAGAAAATATTAAGTAAAGTAGAGAATAGATGGCAGTGAGGAAAAACTCATGAAAATGTTTTGCAAAGATGAGTTTGCATAACCCTGCCTTAGGTCATCTGAAAGTAGCTTGGTTGGTCCATGTTGTCTCAGCTTTTCATAAAAAATGCCTTCACTGCCACACCATTTTAAGTTACACCTTTTCCTTCTCGACGGGGTCACCGAAAGGACTCTCCAGTTTTACAGTGTTTCGGTGATTTTGTGGCGGGAGATGTTGTTCACTCTGCTACTCATCCTTTAAACAAATCCCCAGAGGACAAATCCAGCTTGAATTTAGTTCTAGGGGGATAAAAAGTATTGTCTCTGAAGGAAGGTGTATACTTTTTCCTGTCAGAAAAAGACAAGTAGACCTGTCATGATGCTTCCCTTACCTTCCAGAATCCTTAGGGCTGAATTTACTGCTTTTATGTTCTCATCTGTTCCAATCTGGCACCTGAAAGCACACTCTCTTCCTAGTTCCTTCAGAGGACTCTGTTATTTAAAAAGATCTTTGAAAATCTCTGATATCCCTGAATTCTGCAGCTCTCCTAGGATATCCACATAGACTCGTACAGTCTGCTTTTATCAGCCAGGATAGGCTAGGTTGTGCTGCAATAATAAACCTCCCCCAAATTTTAGGGGCTTATAAACAACAAAGGTTGATTTCTTGCTCATATTCTATGTCTGTTTCAAGGTAGCTGGGGGTGGGGTGGGGCTCTTCTTACTGTGAGAGCCTGGCTGACAGAGGCTTCACATGTCGTGCATGGTTTTGGTTGCCATGGCAGAGGAGTTCAAGAACATGACTGTTTGTTCATTTTCTTCATAAGGTATCACCATTGAAATGACATATTCCACAGCTGTTCATTTTCCATTGGCTAAAGCCAATCTTAGGGCCATGCTGCACTTGAAGGATGCAGGGGCATGCAGTTACACCATTTTCCTGGGAAGAGAGGCACTGAAACGTTGGTGAATAGCCTTAAATATTACCACACTACCGCACTTCATAATGTAGGTATACTACCACCTTCTTGATATATCTAAGGCTTCCTGAGTCAGCCTTTGCTCTGGTCTGTCTGACACAGCATTTTTTAGCCATTATGCTTCCTGCCTGTGATTGTCATCTAATCTTTCTGGCGTCATTTTAACTCACACGGGACAACTCCCTCCAACCCCCCCGCCACTGACTCCCCGCAGTGCACCCTGAAAACAGTGCTTTTGTTTGTTAGCAGGATTTTGTTGCTGGTTTGGTGTGCAGTGAAGGGAAATTACAAGCTAGCAGAGAAAACCTCAAATTGTTCAGATTATCTTCCAGGTAACTTATTATTTTATTGACTGACTTGTTTCCCTGGTGCCTAGAACAGAGCATGGCAGCAGACTAAAGACTCAGTAGTGACTGTAAGCATTTCAATACATGTCGTCATAGATTCTAGACATTTTTAGTCCTTTAGTGTCATGTGGAATTTCATGGAGCCTGACATCCTTTGAACGCCTACTATGTTTCTCAGGATCTTCTTCCATTCTCCTTCCTTTCATATCATATTTTTCCTTTTCTCTGCTAGACTCCTTAACTCACAGTCTCTAGGACTGCCAGCAAAGGGCCATCATTTTCCTTTCTTATATGAAAGTATTTAGCCTTTCCTTTGTTTGACTCTCACTTTCATTCTATGACCTAAAAGTTCTCAGTTTCTTGTTCATAAGACCTTATCAAGGAAGTTTCTTAGAGTAAAAAAGGAGGGTCTTCCTTAGGATGAGTAATAAGGCAAGATACCTTGAAAGTCAAGGAGACTGCAGTCAGTGCTCACTTTCAATAATACTTGTTGTCTTTCTGTTCAAGTATGTTTGCATTTGAATCCTGTGTCGAGATATTTTTTCAGAACATGTGCAAGTATCAATAAAGTTTACTCTTTTTTATTGTTCAGTGATACTTCAATTATCCATCCATCCATCAGTTGATGTGCATTTATTTGGGTTTTCTTTTTATCTTTTTTTGCTATTATAAATAAGAAAGCTATATATTTTCATTTTTCCTTGGAGTGGAATTATTATATTGTATGATGAGTGTATGTATTTTTAACTTTTAGAGAAACAGGATCTGTTTTGCAAAGTGACTATCATTTTACATTTGTACCAGCACTATCTGAGGGCTCCAGGTATTCTACATTCTCCCCAACTCTTGGTTTTATTAATCATTTTTATTTTAGTGATTTTGGTAGATTTAAAGGGGTACCTCAATGTGATTTTAATTTGTATTTCTTTTTTTCTTTTTAGGGCCGCACCTGTGGCTTATGGAAGTTCCCAGGCTAGGGATCGAATTGGAGGTGTAGCTGCCGGCCTACACCACAGCTCATGGCAACACCAGGTCCTTAACCCACTGAGCGATGCCAGGGATCGAAACTGTGACCACATGGATACTAGTCAGATTCGTTTCTGCTGAGCCATGACAGGAACTCCTAATTTGTTTTTCTTAATGACTGATAATGTTACATATTTTTTCATGTATTTGTTGGTCATTTGCACATGTGTGTGTTTTATGAAGGTTCTGCTCAAGTAGTTCACCTTTTTTAAAAATGATCTGTTTATCTTATTGGGATATTGTTTACATGTTCTGGATACGAGACTTTTGCAAGATGTATATTTTGCAAGTGTTTTTCTATGATACTTTGTTATTTTCTTTCTTTTATATTCTTGGAGTTTAACTTTCTCTTCTTTTACTAATTTCTTAAGGCGAAAGTTTAGATCATCGATTTTAGATCTTTTTTGATGTCAGCATGTATGGATATAAATTTCCCTCTAATTCCTGTTTTAGCAGTATGCCACAAATTTTTAATATGTTGTGATTTCATTATTGATTTCTAGGTGAATTTTGTTATGGTCAGAGGACATATTTGTGTGAGTTTAGTTCTTTTACATTTACTGGGACTTTAAAAAAATACTTATTTTTTGAGTGTAGGTTTACAGAAAAATTACGATAGTACAGAGTTCTCATATACTGTATAATCCGGTTTCCCCTATTATTAACATTGTATATTAGAATGACATAATAATTATAATTAATGAATAAATAGTAATACATTGTTATTAACTAAAATCTATAGTTCATAAAAAAATGCCCTTAGTTTTTTAATCTATTCTTTTTCTGTCCCAAGAGCCTATCCAAGATACCACATTACGTCTAGTCCCCACGTCTCCTAGGCTTCTCTTGGCTGTGTTAGTTTCTCAGACTTTCCTTATTTTTAATGGCCTTGAACATTTTGAGAGGTATTGGCCAAGTGTTTTTTAGAATGTGTCTTTATTTGAATTTGTTATGTATTTTCCTCCTGATAAACCTGGGATTATGTGTTATTGGTAGAAAGAGGACTGTTATAAAGTGTAATTTTCCCATTATGTTAACGGTATTACGATGTCCACATGATTTATGACTTGATGTTTACCTTGATTACCTAGCTGAGGTAGTGTTTGTCAGGTTTCCTCATTGAAAATGACTCTTGTTCTCCTATTCCACATGGCACTCTTTGGAAATAAGTCATTATGTACAGACCACACGTAAGGAGTGTGGGAGTTGGTTTTGCTGGATACAGAATTCTTGGTTAAGTGATTTTTTTTTTTCCCTTTCAGCATTGTGGATATGCCATTCCAGTATCTTCTGGCTTCCATTATTTCCTATAGGAAATTAGTAGTCCATCTCAACTCTGTTCCCCTGTATACAACATGTTTTTCTTTTGCTGCTTTCAAGATTTTCTTGTAGTTTTTGGTGAGTTATTTTTGTTAAGTAGAAGAAATGTTTAATTTCTTCCAGAATCTTAAGTTCTTGTCTCACTAGTGGTAAGCAGTGATGATGATGATAGTGAAAATGGTATCGACACCAGGTCACATTTAGAACTATCATTAAGATATAACAGTCACTAAATGATGTTGTGATTACATTCGGTCACTAATTAATGTAGTTGAGTTCTTTAGCCTATCTAGCAGAAAAATAGGTGAAATTGCTACTGGCAGTTTCTGGTTTCCTGAACCTCCAGGATCCGTACTTTCTTCTTCCACTTCCCGAGTAATTCTGTTGGCATTTTGCAGAAGCTTGCTTGAACTTTCATTTCAGTGTCTGATTTTGGAGCTCTTACAAGCTCTTATAACCTTGACATCTCTAGAAGTGATCATCATTATGTAAAAGCTGTTCTGTGGCGAAAAAAGACTTTCTTATATTGATGAAGCAGTTCTGAGAATAATTTGGTTGCTAATTCAAACTCACTGTTGTGATTTTCTTGTGTTGATTGGATCCTTTCATCCCTAGAGATATCATGATCAACATTCCATCTTTATGGGGATATAATTGGATAGCAAGACAGTTCTATTAGTTTTCAATTTTTGATGGTAGTTAAGGTATAAAAAATAATTCATATTGATTGAACACCTACCATCTGTCAGGTGTCATGGTAGACACTTAACATACTTTATTTCTTTTTTAATCCTTATTACAACCCTTTAAGGTAAGTATTAATATACCCAGGTTACCCTTGATACTATTCTCAGGGAACTTAAATATTTTCTTTCCCTATGCAAATCACTCTGAGCCTCTTAGTTAAGGGTATATTTGGCAATGCAGAGGGTTATGTTACGATCTGAAGCCTAATAATAATTTGTATTACTCTTCTGATCACAGTGTTATTCAGTATGGCCACATGACCTAATTTGATCACATGAAAGTCAGATCCAGAGCTTTTGTTCCAATTATTGAAGGAAGAGAAATTTTATTTTCCTGCTGGATTTGAACATGGGGGAATACAGCCACATGGCTGCTGCTAGTCATTTTGCGGCCACACAAAGCTGGACCCAAAGAAGAAGAAAATCTAGCTGAGAGAGCACAGGGAAGTAAAAAGAGTAAGGTCTGAGTGAAATTGTTTAACTCCTGGGTTAACCCATACTTGAAGCCAGGTATATCTCTACTTTTTAGTTACATGAGCCAACACATTTTTTTCTTTCGTTTAAAAAAGTATAAGTAGAGTTTTTTTCCTCTTGCAAATGAAATAACTCTGACTGATAGCACCTTTTTTCTCCTTCCTTCACTGAGCACATATCTGCAAAGCCTTCTTTAAAAAAAGACTTAGGCTGAGATAAAAACAATATTCTTCCATGTTTTGATCCTGCAGTTTGAGGACTAAGTGTCCTTGGATCAGTCCTGTCCTTTTTCTAGGCTTTGTGTTTCTCTTTTATGTAATTTATTTCTCTATAATGGATTAAGCTATATGTCTAATGATCCCTCTTGGTCTGAAATTGTCTGGATCTAGGAAATACTTATTTCAATCCAGAATGTTAGTGACTCTAAGATTTAATAGAGATTAAGACCTTAAGTTTTGAAATCAAACACACATACGTTTGAAACTTGGTTCTGCCACTTATATAACTCAAAGTAGTTATATAACCTGTTTAATATTCTTAATTATAAAGGGGGATATTATACATAGGATGGTTGCAAGGATTAAACAAGGTATAAGTAATCATATAAAGTAAGGACTCAATAAATGATAAATACTATTATTTGTTACTCCTTTCCAGTGGCTTCCTTATCTTAAAATAGCATTTCTTAAGATGTATTTAGTGGAAAACAGTTCTGCAAATGCTCTCACAAAAGGGTTTTGTAGTTAGATAAGCTTGGGAAATGCTTTTGCTCTGCCTTTCTCTATTTTCAAGGCACATTAGCACATTAAAAGCTCTAAAAATTCTTCAGTAAATAAATCTGCTTAAATTTGTTGATCCAGCATCCCAAACATATTTGACTGCACAACACTTTTTCCTTTCACAGGTGCATACCTATTAACATATATTAACAAGAAAAGAGTTGAAATCTCTCTGGTGTGATTCGGGCGTCCATCAATGGGTAGAAACGGTGGAAAAAACTTTTTGAGATTCCAGGCATTCCTCATTATGAATTATTTTTAATTCCTCACTAGAAAATTTAGCTTTATACAAAAACTTTAGCCTACATCAGAGGTCAGCAAACTGAGGCTGGAGCCCACTACCTGTTTTTTATAAATAAAACTTTATTAGAGCATAACGATGTTCATTCATTTTCCATTATCTGTGGCTTCTTCAGTGTTACAGAATAGAGCTGAGTTGTTGTGACAGAGATTGAATGGCCTGCAAAGCCTAAAATATTTATTATCTGGTCCTTAAAAAAATTTATGTTAGCTCTGGCTTGATGACAAGATTACATCTATAAGAACTGATTAGATTTTTAATCTGTCTTAATAAATTCTTGTTCCCAGTTTGTAAGGTGAGATGCTGTATCTTTATATAAAGATTACTAACTGTAGAAAAGATACCAGAAGAACCTAATAACTGTTTTACTCAAAAGGAGAAGATGAAGAGGAGAATGTCCTGAAAAGAAAGGGATTTATAGCTCACAGGAACTTTATTGCCCTTAAGTTATCCTGGCCCTTAATTCTGAACACAGAGTAGTTCTCAGAAGAATTGCATAAAATTTTCCCATGTTCTTTTCATGTAACATTTAGTTATACTTTAAAATAAATATCATTGAGATATTACTATATCTTTTATCATGTTTAATAAGTTGCACTGTAATTCCTGTTGAATTACTTTTAGGGTAGCATTGCCACTGAGGAGGATAAACAAAGTTTCTTTACTGAAATAGTTAAGAACGGGCCTACTTTAGGTTCTGTGCATGTGGATTCATGGCTGGTACCAGCTCAGTGGCCATCAGGAAGATGAATGGAGCTTCTGAGAAGAGGCAGCCACCTTCCTGATTTGTATCATATCATGAGCAGCTCATATAAATATTTAGCTAAGATTTCCCTTTCCCCATTTTTAGAGGACAGAAAGAAACTGCCTTATCATGCAAACTAGGAATCCTTGGTCTCACAGGAGATTTACTTTGTGGTTGCAGAAATTAATTTTGGGCTCTGAGTTAAGAGTCTTTGTTCATCCATTTATTCAACAATTTATTTGGAAACTGATTCCATACCATGTGTGGAATATGTAGAAGGTGAGCAAATTAGATAACATCCTTGCCCTTGTGGAGATCAAAAGTTTAATGGGAGAGACAACATCAAAAAAGTGCTGAGATAGCTATGTAACTGTCACCTGTGATGTATGCTCTGCAGTGGTAGTTAACAGGAGGGATTATTACCTAGATAGGATGGTTCAGGATGTCCTGTCTGAGCATTTTACCTGAACCTTGAAGAATGTCATGGGACTAGGTCTACCTGGAAAACAAAAAGACATTGCAGGTAGTGAGAACAGCATAAGGGAAGGCATCCTTAAAATAAATATGGTGGTTATGTTTCAGAAAAAGATTGCAGTTCCTGGATTCTGATTTTTTTTTTTTTTTTTGGTCTTTTTGCCTTTTCGAGGGCTGCACCCGCGGTATATGGAGGTTCCAGGCGAGGGGTCTAATTGGAGCCGTAGCCGCCGGCCTACACCAGAGCCACAGCAACGCAGGGATCCGAGCCACACCTGTGACCTACACCATACCTCATGGCAATGCCAGATCCTTAACCCATTGAGTGAGGCCAGGGATTGAACCCACAACCTCATGGTTCATAGTCAGATTCGTTAACCACTGAGCCATGAGGGGAACTCCTAGATTCTGATCTTGACGTATTCTTGCATTAATTTATTTTCAAGTAACTTCATTGTTCTTGGCTTCAACCTTCCCATCTACTAAGCAGCAATAACAACTCTAATATGAGTGCTTTATAGAAAACCATGGGAGATCTTGCTAATATTTTGATGAGAATTAATGAGAAGAGATAGCTTCTATGTTAATATAATCTCATTTGTTAAAATCTTGGATAATGATGCCAGGATGAATCTCAGTGGTCACTCAAGCATCCTTATATTTGTATAAGGGGTAGGATGTGTCAGAATATGAATAGGATTAGAATTTCATTCCATATTTTCTGTAATTTGAGTCAGATATGCCAATTCTGAGATCATATTACTTCCTTCTAAATGGCTGACTTGAAGAAAAATTCCCAGTGATATTTTGTGTAATTTATTTTGAGTTTAAAAATGAAAATAGTGTAAAGTAAGATAAAATTCTTTATTAAGCAATTTACCCCAAACTGTACTAATTAAGTCTCTATGGATAAAAATACTCATAGTTATGTTTTATCAAAGTCACGTATGGGGCAAATACTTGTGTTCATGCACTAATAAACCTGAGTTATTAAATAAAATCTGTGTTGTATTCTTCCAAGACTCTATCCATTAATAAATGTTTAATTAAAATGTAAAGATGGAATATTGTTTAAAAAAGAAATACATCCCCAGTATTTCCAGTGGAATCCAGCTCAGTGAAATGCAAATTTTATAAATTCCAATCCATCAAATAGAAATTTTACTATAAAAGGTTTTCATGGAAATAATAGCTGTCAACTATCAATTAATGCACACGGTCCCATTTTCCTTAAGTACGGTATTGAACTTTAATGAAAGGTTACTTATTCTATCAAATTGCTTTATATTTCCTAAGATTAAACTTAACCAAAAATTAACATCAGTATTCCATGAAGAGAGCATGCAAACAAAATTCACCTAAATGACAGGGGAACCTAAATGTTTTTGTTGCACACCAAGAAATATGCTTCCCGTACACATTTTAAAAAATGCAAAGAATTCATCTTTTTTTAAACCAATTCTAACAGAAAATTTAACCCATCCTCGACTATGTATCTCTCCTGTATTTCTTTGCCTCCTTACTTTGAGCCATGTAAGACCTAGAAGCATTGCTTTTGTGTATGTCAGTAGGGTAAAAGTTTGACTTCGAAATGGCCAGGTAGCGTGGGATGTGGTAGCAAGACAAGGGGCTTGAACCAACACACGTGTGTTCAAATTCCAGCTCTGTCATTCACAGGTTGTGTAATCCTGATCTAGCTGTTTAGTTCTCCCAAGCTTAAAATTCTTCATTCATAAAGTGAGAACAATAGACTTACTTATCTTTGAAGATTGCTCAGAAGAGTCAGGAATAAATGTACAGACACAGTTTGGAACACAGGAGTAGTCTAATAAATGGCAGTGGTACTTCTTATTACAGTCCCAGCACAAGGTTAGGTAAGAATGTCAATATCCTAATACAGAAAGCCACTGTCCACCCAAATTAAAGGTGGCCATAGACAGGGAGGTCTTCTTAATGGCTATTGGCAGTTTTGCAAAATGACCGTTAATCAAATCTCCAGAAGCAGCAACATGCTTGTGCTATAATGAAGAGTAATTGATAACAGTGTGGAGCTCTATGGCCTTTGAAAACTCCCTAAACACCAGGTGAAAATTTTCTTCCAAAAACCATGTGTGTATCAGTGTGGAATGGCATTGGGTGATGCTAACTAAATAATAAAGTGGAATTGAGAGATCTGGGTTCTTGTCCCAGCTCTGATGATAAATGAATGCCTGTCCTTGGATAATCCTTCTCCCTTTCCAGACATTAGTTTCCTCACCTGTCAGATGAGCAGTGGGTAGATGTAAGTGGGAAGGTATAAATATCAGGAAGCGGGGGGTGCCTCTGGCCAAAGTGTGTGTGTGTCTCCCACAGGGACAGCCCCCACTCAGCTCCAGCTGACTGTTGCCTTGTGGGAACCTGGACCAGGTATTTGCTAGATCTGCAAGAAAAGTCAGAAATTCAGATTTGGCAAATGATGATTTAAAAACCCTGTGCTAGTCAAAGAAAACACATCTACAGGAGGCTTTCATGCTTGTAGGCTGCCCATTTGTAATTCTGGGTTGGATATTTTTCTGAAAGCTCTGTCCAGATCTGCAGATTTCTCATTTTAGGTAAGTCTCTTTTTTGTTGGATTCTCTACACTATAATCCTGAAAAAATGATTTACAGAACCCAAATAGATTTTGGCATGCACTAAGCTTAAATTGACTGCTTTCTATCATGAATTAATATTAACCAGAGCTTGTCAGATACTAAATGTTTGTTTTAGAAATACACACAGCCTCGGCTTTCATCTGGGTTAAGCTCTAATCTTTGGCCTGTCAGTTCCAGGATATAGCACTGGATAAATCATGCACTCTTGAACAGATAGATGCCAGGGTGGTTGTATACAAATGGAACAGTGTGTCAATGAACACCCGAGTTTGGGTTACATCTACTATAAACATCGACATTCTTTTGCAGTGAGCCCATTTGCTGCTTAAGCACTTACAGCTTTGGAAGGTTTGATGCTTCTGTGCTCAATCAGGTTCTAATGATTTCAGATGTTTGCAATTAATGAACCATTAGATTAATTGGTGGAGTACCATTAGAAGGGTTTCAGCATTGGGTCAGAACCACAGACAAGCTATTACCCGGCAATCACTGGAGGCAAAATGATGAGAAGTTGAATTAATGATTTTATTTACTACTCTGTATCCTTCCCACCATACATACTTTTCTTCTTGGTAAAAAATTAGCACTGACCAGCATCTAAGTTCGGCAAACACAGGAAGGGAGGAGAGGGCTGAAAAAGAAAAAGAGAGAAAAATGATTGTTTCTTATTCCTCCAGTTAAGACCTGATCTTCTGAAGACTGAGATTTTTCACTGGAATCAAAAATTGACACCGTTTCTCAGTGTTTGTCTGAATCTCTCACTCTCTCTGAGCTTTCTTCCTAAGCTCCTATGTTTTATTAATTATGTAACACATTGGCCATCTTAGAAAAATGATTAATGGGACTTCAGAAACATGGGAATAAATAAGCCAAGCTTCAATATATGATTATGTAGGCTTGATATAAACCCCAGGGTAGCCATCTTTTAAGAAGTGCGCCTAAGGAGTTGAACACAGCCCGACGCTACAGTACTTAAAGACTGGCAGCACCATGAGTTATCACCCGGCTGAGGATGGCGCTTTAGATGAATTTGTAATTTGAAAAGCTAAATTAACCCTGAAATATATTATTTGTCTGTTTCCCACTCAGGAAAGAGATCTCCACGTTAACAGATTCTTAACTGGCTGGTGTGAAGAGTCATTCCAAGGTAAGCTAAGCTCAGATATTTGCTAAATTGATTATGGCTGTTGTTTTTCATAGTCAAGAAAGTCAGTTTTTGGAAAAGGACATCGCCACCACAAAATCATATTTTCAAAGAAAATGCTGGTGCTTTCTTCATAGTTGGCATGGTCATCTGATATTTTGTTATGGTTTATCTGTTTGTTCATTTTGGGTCTCCCCATCAGAATATAAGCTCCCTGAGGTCATGGTCTTGTTTATTTAGTTCGAGGCTCTATCTTCACTGACTCCAAGAATGCTGACACATGACAGGTACTCGATAAATATTTTTTTGAGTGAATGTAGACATAATATTTGTTTTCAAGAGAAAACGACTTTGGAATTTGTGTAGTCCTGGAAGAATGTTGATTGGCCCAGGCAGTCATCTTACTGTTCTGTGGGCAGGCTCAATTTATCTGCTTATTCAAACAATCTTTATTGAGGACCTACTATGTTCTAGACCCTGTTCTAAACACAGTAGATACAGCAGTTCACAGTGCACAGCACCTGCTCCTCATGGACCTTACCTTCTCATGGGGAGAACAGAAATCAAACACATAATTAACACAAGGGATAAATGTAAAGTCAGGTAATCATTTTGAAGCAAAAAATATAGGGGACATGAGAACATGCTGAAATGGAAGACTAGTCTAGTTTGGAGAGACCAGGAAATCTTCGCGAGGTAAGTAACATTTAACTAGAGACTTTAAGGATAAATAGGAGTTGGAGAGAATTCAGAGCAGAGGAAAGCAGGAGGAAAGGTTGTGAGGTGGGAGCAGCTTCATGTTTGAAATGCAGCAAGAAAACCAGTGTGGCAGGAGAGGGCAGAATGTGCGATTGGAAAGCAAGCAAGCTTTGGTGGAATGACTGGGTCTGTGAAAGCCATACTGAAGAATTCTGCTTTTATTCTGAAAGCCCTAAGATGTCATCAAAGTATTCTAAGTAAGGTGGTAAAGTGATCAAGTTGTAACTTTAAAATTTTTATTCAAATAAATTAGAAATAAAATTATTTTTAAATGGTGAGAGGAGTTCATTTTTAGTTTTCCTTGGGTTCTCTTACAAGAAGGAGATAACAGATACTCTTAAAGTCAATGAAGAGCTAATGGTTGGGGGCAAAAAGGCCTTACCTCCAATTAACCATGTGTTATCTCAGTCCTAGCCCATACGCATCTTCATCGTAGCCTGCTTCTGAAAGTGTCACAAACTTCAGAGATTTAATGAGATCTTTTGGTTTCATTTTGAATTAAATAAGAAATGGCTAGTAATGAGAGCCTGCTGCATAGCACTGGAAACTGTATAGAGTCACTTATGATGGAGCATGATAATGTGAGAAAAAAGAATGTGTACATGTATGACTGGGTCACCTTGCTGTTCAGTAGAAAATTGACTGAACACCTTAAACCAGCTATAATGTAAAAAATAAAAATCATTAAAAAAGAGAAATTGGTAAGGTGCTAAGGTGCTAAGTGTTCAAAATGTTTTCTCCCTTTGCTAAATTTGCATAGATAGTTACTGTCAATTCATGCAATTATTTGATTAATTCTTCCTTCACTTCTACAACAAATATAAGCACTTCATATATGTTATGCCATAGTTGGCCCGGGCTAGAAATACACTTAAAATATTCTCTACGAGCCATGTAAATTGTGCTCAACAAATGTTTGATGGATAGCTGAGTGATACAGTGTTTCTGATCAGGAATAGACACATAAATAATATAACCTGGCCCTTGTTATAGGAGATACAAGAAAAAGATAGTGCTCTGGGAGAAAGCAATCTTAAACATGAGCATAAAAAGAATAGGAGGACATTGTAAATAAACTTCAATAAAACTTTAAAAGGAGAAGAAGGGAAAAAAAAAAAAAACTAGGAGGATATCAGGGAGGACTCCAATAAGGAGATAACATTTAATTTGTGCCTTGAAGAATCAATAGGAGTTCCCAAGCAAAGAGCTTAGTATAAACCATAGCCAACATGCTGAATCACCTGAATCTTAGCCATTTTGTGATTTAACCTCTTGTGTGCCACATTCTTAATTTTTGTCATGACCTTTTCCTTACTATACTTTTGTTTATTTTAGAATTTGTAATTTTTTTAGCCATAGTCTCTCTTTATTACTATTGTAGATTAAGGTTGGAATATGGGTTGAGGGAAGGTCCTTTGTATATGACGTTTGGTTGACTTAACAGTATTATATTAGTTTCAGGTATACAACATGGTGATTTGATATCTTTATAGATTATGTACTTTACAAAGTCATTGAATTCCTAACATATTCCCTGTGTTATATCTTTGTGACTTACATAATTAATAGTTTGTATCTTTTAATCCCCTTCATCTATTTTTCTCCACCTTTCTTATAATTTGTTCTTTATATATGTGAATCTATTTGTTTCATTATATTCATTTTTGAATATTTCACATATAACAGAAAAAGTACAGTGTTTGTCTTTCACTATCTAATATATTTCACTAGGTGTAGTAATAACCTCCATGCCCATCCTTGTCACAGTGGCAAGAATTCATCTTCTTTATGGCTGAGTAATATTCCATTGTGTATACATATTGCATCTTCCTTATCCATTCATCTGGATACTTACGTTGCTTCCCTATCTTGGCTATTGCAAATAATACTACTATGAACATTGGGGTACATATATCTTTTAGTATTAGTGTTTTCATCTTCTTTGGATAAATCCCTGGGGTGGGATGCTGGATCATAGGGTGGTTCTATTTTTAATTTTTTGATGAACCTCTGTATTATTTCCCATAGTGGCTGCACTAGTTTATATTCCCCCAAGAGTGTTAAGGGTTCCCTTCTCTCCACATCCTTGGCCAACACTTGTTATTTCCTGTCTTTTCAATGATAACCATTCTGATAGGTGTGAAGTGGTATCTCATTTTGGTTCCTGATGATTAGTGATGTTGAGCTTGTTTTATGTGCTTGTTGGTTACCTGCATGTCTTCTTCGGAAAAATGCCAATTCAGGTCCCCTACCCATTTTTAAATTTTTTTTTTTTTTTGATATTGAGTTGGATGAGTTCTTTATATATTTTGGACATTAGCTCTTTGTTGGACTCCCATTTGCAATTTTTTTTCTCCCACTCAGTAGCTTGCCTTTTTGTTTTGTTTCATTTTTGCTTTTGTTTCCCTTGCCTGAGGACACAGATTCAAAAGAGTATTACTAAGGCCTGATTTCAAACAGTGTACTGCCTATGTCTTTTTTATAGAAGTTTCATGGTTTCAGGTTTTACATTTTAAGTTTTTAACCGATTTTGAGTTTATTTTTGTACCTGGTGTGTGAAAATGGCCGTTTCATTCTTTTACATGTAGCTGTCTGTTTTCCCCAACAGCACTTATTAAAGATACTCTGTTTTCTCCATTGTCTATACTTGCCTTCTTTGTCATAGATTAATTGACCATTTGCATGTAGGTTTATTTCTGGGCTCTCTATTCTATTCCTTTCACCTGTATGTCTGTTTTTGGGCCAGTACCATACTGTTTTGATTACTATAGCATTGTATTATGGTTTGAAGTCAGGGAATCCTTCAGCTTTGTTATTATTATTATTATTATTTTTTGGAAAATGCTGAGCTGTTTGGGGTTTGTCGTGGTTTCATATAAATTTTAGAGTTATTTGTTTTCTGTGAAAAATGTCATGGATATTTTGATAGGGATTGCATTGAATCTGTAGTCTGCTTTGGCTAGTACAGACATTTTAACAGTATTAATTCTTCTAATCCATAAACACAGACTATCTTTCCATTTATTTGTGTCATTTTCAATATCTTTCATCAATCACTTAAAGGTTTCAGAGTATTGGTGTTTCACCTTGGTTAAATTTATTCATGGGTATTTTATTCTTTGTGATTCAATTACAAATGGGATTGTTTTCATTATTTTTTTGATCATTATTTATATATAGGAATGCAATTTATTTCTGTATATTAATTTTATGTCCTGCAACTTTACTGAATTCATTTATTAGTTCTGATAATTTTTTGGTAGAGTCCTTAGGGTTTTTTATGTATAATGTCATGTCATCTGCAAATGGTAACAATTTTACTTCTTCTCTTCCAATTTGGTTGCCTTTTATTCTTTATTCTTTTTCTTTTCTGATTGCTATGCCTAGGGCTTTTAATACTGTGTTGAATAAAAGTAGTGAGATTGGGCATCCTTGTCTTCTTCCTGATCTTAGGGGAACAAGCTTTTAGCCTTTCACCATCGAGTATGATGTTCACACTCTATATTAACTTCATTAAGAGTTTTTATCGTGAATAAATTTTGACTATTATTAATGCTTTTTCTGTATCTATTGAAATGATCAGGTGATTTTTATCCTTCATTTTGTTAGTGGAATGTGTCATATTGATTGATTTGCAGATATTGAATAAATCCCACTTGATTGTGGTGAGTGAGCCTTTCAACGTGGTTTTTTTTTTTCACACTCATTTTTAATGTATTGTTGAATTCAGTTTGCTAATATTTTGTTGAGGATTATACTCTTGTTTAATGTATTTATTTAAATAGACTTAAAAAATTTAGCTTTATCCTAAGTCATAAGAGCTATGAAAGCATGGTTCAATATGTTAGTTTTAGTTTTCCCTAATACATGTTTGAAGAAATAAACATGCTAAAGATTGCTTATTCAAAGTCTGTTTTCCCCCTTCCCTTTTTCTGACAGAACCCCAATGTGTTGAGTTACTCAGCCACCTTTCTTTCAGGCAGTAATGTGCTTCAAGGAAAGCTGACTACATTGACAGTTCAGGAAGGTAGAAACTAATTAGTATGGTTATCAGTTAATCAAAATCTCATTCCCCTCTCCAGTGATTGGTTCAGGGGCAGATATATGTCCCGTTCTGTCCAATGAGAGGTAAGAGAAGTCTGCAAGGGGATTTTGGATAAACATTTTCTTATTCTGAGGGAGACATCTGATAAAGATATTCCTGCATCTCTGGAGCTGCAGAAACTAATCTTGTGAATATGAAAGAAGCCAGCCTGCAGGTAAGGCTCACACATTAAGTGGCAGTGTTGACTCACGGAAAGGCGTTGACTGACTCTTGGAAGGAATCTTGGTACAGTGAGTCAGAGAACCACTCTCTTAACCATCTGAGAGTTGCTCTACTTCTGGACCTTTAATGTATAAGAGAACAGTAGGTACTAGATAACTAAATATTTCAGGCTTTATAGGCTAAGAGGCAACAATCAAGGATATTACATAGGTTTTTATGTAACAAAATACAAAACAAATTCCACCAGTTATTTCTTGATGAAATTCAAAATATAATAATAGAATATAATTTTTATAGTAGAGATTTACTAATAAAAATAATGGGATTTGTTTGTGTGTGTGTGTGCTATCACCAAATTGTTTGCAAAGAGTCATCCAAAAAAACCATTCTTGATTTGCAGACCATACAAAAATAGACAGTGGTTCAGTTTCGACTGGTGGGCTGTAGTTTGCCGACCCCTGTTTTAAGGCGACTTATTATTTAACAATTTTTATTGGTTGAAAATTATTCACAAATAATCTCTACTATTCGTAGCCAAGGGTATCCTAATTGACACACATTAAACATCAGAATAAAAGTTTCTCTATGAATCACTGCAGACCATCTTATATTCACCAAAGGGATGATTAACAAACTTTAGGAAATAATAGTTTAATTCATTAAGCATTTATTATGTGTCTTATATTGATGCTAAATATTTTATATGTATGAATGAATTTAATCCTTACAAAACCCATCAGGTAGGTACTATTATCGTTGCCATTTTGTGGATGAGGAAGTTATATTGCAAAGCATTTAAATAGTTCTCTGCTAAAGTGAGATGGTTAGTAATTCTCTGCTACTGGGATATTCACTATAGTCTTTTCATCCCTATATATGTGCAAATGAAGCATATACATAAACTGGTGTCTGATTCATACTTCCCAAACTAACTGGTACATTTCAGGGAAGTCAGATATGGAAACAGATGATGCAGCTTTAAAAAAAATTATCATTACATTTCTTTATGGTTAAAGAGCATCTGGAGCAATTTAAGAAGTTAGAAGGGGAATAAGATGTTTTACAACATAATGTGCCCCAGGATTGCCATACAAGTGGGAAATGTGTTCCTTGAATAATGGCTCTGTGCCTTCCTTTTTTGGTATGCTTTATCCAGATTTTGAGAACATTACTGTAGTGAGGTTAGTGCTTTATTTATTTAGTTTCGACGAATTTTCTTTAATTCTAGCATTCCGGGGAATAACGTAGCACTCCAAATAGTAATTCATACTAAAAATGGAGAAACTGTACCCTTCACGGGGTAGAGAACAAAGAATAAAAATGTGAATCATTAAAAAGCAAAAGAAAAAAACCCAAAAAACCAGGACTGTAAATAAACCCCTATAATTATGCATCACGAAGGGAAAGTCAACTCCAAATGGTTCAGTAACCTCATCACCAGGCTCACTAATAATCATTGCAATCTCAGTCTCTCCCTTAAGATAATGAGCAGCACACACTGAAAAAAAAGAGTGTAAACATGAGCAACAATTTCTCATCTAAATACAAAACAAAATGCAATGACTCACCTTAAGGTTTGCCGTTGAGCCTTAGTGCAGAGAATTTTAATTTACAATCTGTCCCTTCCTTTAAAAGGTCAACCAAGGGGGGAGATGTACAGAATTATGAAAGTTGCCTTTCTGGCTAGACAATACATTTCTCCCTGACCTCCCCCAGTGGTGGGCCCATCTGAAATGAACTCAGAGAATTAATGCTTCAATAATTAACCAAATATAAGGCAATAATTAGTAAACAATTTTGTCACCCTTAAAGCTGTACTGCTGCCATTAACATTTCTATAGTTCTCCAATTACATTATAAATCAAAAGTAATACAAAAAGACAATGCAATAATGAGAATGCAAAGCTGCATCAAAAATTCAGATGTCAGCTTCTCTGTCTCTGCCTCCTTTTGTTAATTTATTTTATTTTCTCGAGCAATGTAGCCACAAAAGCATCACCATAATAAATGCCCCTTTTACCTCAGAAAATGATTCTTATTAGTACAGCCAAAAAAATAACATAAGAGTACAGGGTTTATTATTTTTTCTTCTCCACATCGACCCTTTCTTCTCTTGAATTTGTTTTGAAAGACCAAAAAAAAAAAAAAAAGAAAAAAAAAACAAAAAACAAAACCTTCTGGACAGGGAAGAAAAAACTGAAGAAGCACTATGCAAAACAGATGTAAAACTGTCTCTATAATATTGCGTGCTACTATTGATACTTTATTTCTGTCTTTTTTTTTGCCTGTCAAGGCAATCAATAGAGTTCTCCCCCAGACATATCTTTATGGTTCCTCTCAATTATGGTTATTCAACATAAAATTGGATCATACCTACTAGAATGGAAAGAAAGATAAGTCAGATTTTTTTTTTTTAAGATGATATTTTATCTGTTGGAATGGGTTAAATTGCTGTGCTTTTGGAGCACATTCTATTTTCCTGCTCCTTCAAGAAGTCATTTTCGGCTCTGCTTCTGGGGTAATGTAGCCTACTTCATCGACAAAAGAGTAGCTCTCAGTTTTGTTGCATATACATGGGCTTCTGGATTGCTTATGTGTTTGTATATCATACACTTAATTCAAGGGCTCCTTTTGACTTTCTGCATTGGGTAGAGCAAACTCATTCAAATGGCCCATCCCTAGCTTCCTGAATGCTTATGCAAAGATGTCATTTAGGCATGGGTAAGCTCGGTCATGAAGATTTTAAAGTCTACTACAATTTTTCAAGAATATTTTCCACCCCAATCACATATACCCAAAATCACACATTTCCAAAAATGAAACCGCTCTTTCTCCTTGCTTGAGGCTCTGTCCTATATTGGAGCTTCAGGACTGTTTTCATTAAGTCCTCTGGTTCATTGGTTCATTCAGTAAGCACATATTGAATGCTTATGATATTCTTGGCACTGTTCTAGGAACTGGGGACACAGTGATGACCAAGATGGACCAGACACATGAAACTGGCATTTTTGAGAGTGTTTCTAGGACAGAAGCTCCCCAAAGCCTCTGCATGTGAAGGTATCAAAAGTCTAAAGGAACCCAGATTGGCAGTTCCTCATGGTATTTGAGGCTAGAAACTGCAGTTCTGTTAGATGTGAAAATACTGTTTTACCCTTTCTGGAACCCCATGGTCATCTCTGGGCTTATCTTTTTTGTGTTTGTCTGCTCTGGTGTCCATTCTTTGGGAGCGTGCTATAGCTGGGAAGGACAGCGACAGCCACAAGCAGGCTGCTCAGGCTCCCACTCTTATGCTCAGTGGAGACTGAGGGTAGCAGGAGGGCCACAGGGAAGGGGACCTGGCAGGCATCCTGGAAAGTGTCTGTCTACACCTAGGGTAACTGTTATCTGCAACTCTAAAAGAATTGTGCAGGCTCATGCTCACTTTTTGTCACAGTTTTTTAGCTTTTTATGTATGTTGTTGGAAAACAGCCATTCTAAGATTCTAGATCACTCGTTTCCAGGAAAGGAGAGACAGAAGAGCTGGCCTTCCTTCTCTCCTTCCCTCCTTTCCTTCTCTCCTCCCTCCTTCCTGCCCTTCTTTCCCACTAACCTTCCATCTTATTTTATTAAAGGCATCTCTAAAAAAGTTAAATTTCCTATATTGGAAAATTATGTTCACTGTAGGAAGTTTAGAAAATAGAAAAAAATATGAAGAAAATAAAAATCCTTAATATTCTCACTCCTCAGAGACAACTGCCATCAACATTCTATGTCCATGTTTGTGTGTGCAAATGAGACCTTATTTAAGATGTTTTCCCAAATAATATCTTATAAAGCTTCAACACTATTGATACATATTGATACATACCCATGGTGTGAGTTCACCCCAATCAAGTGTATAAAAGGTATAAAATGAAAATTTCCTCAGAAATTCCCACCCTTCAGAGATAATCATTGTTAACAGTTTGGTATTTCATGTCCTGATTTTAAAGATATGTATGTGTGAGTATATATTTTTATATGGGTATCAATACATGCCATTTCTTCATATCCTTTTGAACTTCAGCATAGTATTCTATTGAATGGATGTTTCAAAATTAAAATTCTTTCAGTGGACCTAGGGTGTTTTCATTTTTTAAAAAATTATAGATTATTTTTTGCATAGTTGTCCAAATATTTCCTTAAGATATACTGCTATATGTGATCTAAGAAGTGCCATTTCTTTCTTTTTTTTTTTCTTTTTATGGCTGCACTGCAGCATATGGAAGTTCCCAGGCTAGGGATTGAATCAGAACTGTAGCCACCGGTCTATGCCACAGCAATGACGAGCCAGGTCTGCAACCTACACCACAGCTCATGGCAATGCTGGATCCCAGACCCACTGAGCAAGGCCAGGGATCAAACCCGTATCCTCATGGATACCAGTTGGATTCATTTCCGCTGAGCCACAATGGGAATTCCAAGAGGTGCCATTTCTAACCAAATAGAAGGGAGACCAATTTGGGTAATAATCAAAGAGATAAACTAAATAAAATAAGCAAAAAAACAAAAATACCCACAATATTGGAAAGTTCTTATATGTGAATTAGAGTAAAAAATGTTAATGTTAGTACCTGAAGATGAGGCAAGCAAAAGGAAAGAAAACGCAGAACTTTTTAAAAAAGGGGCATCTGAAAATACAAGGGTGTAAAGCTGATGGCAGAGTAGCCTCTGTTTTCGCAAGGATTCTGAAACGTGTGAGGGAGGCGCAGAAGTCGAACCTTTCCAATAGGAATTCGTTGTCTTGTGTTCCTGCGTGCACACTGGCAGCAGGGTGGTTCTTGGGAGAAACCTGGCATTTGTGTGTTACTTCTACACTGGCACCCAGGACAGATCCCTCCTTGGAGGATCAGTGCGCTTAAAGAAGCAGATGGACTCTGTTTTGGGAAAACTCCAAATACATACATTCTCACTTAAATAAACCATACACATTTGGAAGGGGAGTGATTATGTTATAAATGGATTGTTCACTTTCAGGGTGTTTATACAGAAGCATTCTTTTAATTAAGCAAATTTTTAACATATGAAAGAGAATTTGATTTTGCAATCACTTGAGCAGAATCTGTTGCATATAGAGCTGCCTCTTGAATGACAGGGGTTTGAACTGCCTGGGGCCACTTACACAAGAGTTTTTTTTTCAGTAAATACTATCATGCACACCATTTGAGGTTGGTTGAATCTGTGGATGTGGAACTGCAGGTAGAGAGGGCTAACCATGGGATCTGAGTCTATGGATTTTGGTATCGGTGATGGGCTTTGTAACCAAAACCTTGCAGATACTGAAACACAACTGTATTTTCAAATTCACCACTTGGGTAATTGGTCACCAAATATTTTCTTTGTGACGAAGATGGAAGTTAAAATTTTATGTTTTTTTTTTTTTTTTTTTTTTTTTTGCCTTTTCTAGGGCTGCTTCTGCGGCATATGGAGGTTCCCAGGCTAGGGGTCTAATCGGAGCTGTAGCTGCCGGCCTACGCCAGAGCCACAGCAATGTGGGATCCGAGCCGTGTCTGTGACCTACACCATGGCTCAGATCTTTAACCCAATGAACAAGGCCAGGGATCAAACCTGCAACCTCCTGGTTCCTAGTCAGATTTGCCAACCACTGAACCACGACAGGAACTCCCAAAATTTTACGTTTTTTTTTTAAAAAAATTTCCATGTAATTTCTACCTATTGCCTGAATTACCTTAAAACAATTAAAAAAGTTATAATCAGAAATTGGTCCAAATCAGTTGTCTTTGTTCGATTTTGTGACTTTGTTTAAAAACTGAGTCAAGTCTAATTACAAGGGTCGAAAACATTGTTTCTTGTTCTTTCTCTGCCTCTCTCTTGTTCCTCCATGTACACCTGCATGAAATTATTCTGAGCACATTGAATCTATGTATTCTCTCTATTCATTATAGTAAGGCTTAGAAAAAAATATGTCAAAGAAATATTTAAAAAAAGAAAAGAAGGGAAAAGCAAAACCTTCTACTTATTGAGAAACCTCTTTTAGCCAGTGGAGCTCCAAACTAGTCTCGGGGCATCAATAGTTCCTGAACTGCAAAACTTACCTCCTGGTCTCATGAATTCTAAATATCTCTGAAGTCCAATATGGATCCCAAACACAGTGATAGGATTAGAAATAGCACTTTTAATAAACCATGCATAACAGAGTAGGACCTAAAATAACAGATTTCTCTTTGAAACCATGAAAGTGCACCATATTTGTCTGGAAATGTGTATGTGAAATTTAAACAATCCCTGAAGACATCCATTTATTTATTTATTTATTTTTGAGTTTGCTCTCAATTGAAATTCCACTCTCTCAAAGTTTGTGCTGCCAGCTCCCAACTTCACTCTCCCTCACTCCTGTTTCCCTCAATTTCCTTCCGTTTATGACCCTTTTCGCTTGTGCCCCTTGATTTATGGTCATTTGTATGATTGCTCTGCTTTGCTTTATGGCAGTTTATGTCATCCTGGTCTTGTCATAAATGACTACCATAAAGTGAGGTAAAATATCATAAAACATTAGTGAGTCCCTGATACTCAAGGTTCTTCGGAATAAGCCCTGACAGGTACCAACCATAGAAAAACACATTTGGCCATTTGAAGGGTGCACCATTTGTAAAGATAATAATAAAAAATTAATAATGGTCACTTAGGTTTATTGAACTTTCTGTGTCCCAATCACTCTACTAAACTCATTTCAAACATTAGCACATTCATTTGTCCTTCTGTGTTTGTAGGAGGTTGATTCTAAGACCCCTGTGGATACTAGAGTCCACAGATGGTCAAGTCCTTTACATAAAATGGCATTTTACAGTTGACCCTCTGAGGCCCTGGGTTCTGCATTCTGGGTTCTTCATCCAGGTGCAGATGGGCCTCTGGATGCAGTCCTGCCGCTACAGAGGACTAACTGTATAATTCTTGTTACTGCACTGTATGGTAGTAAGCATTATCACCTCTATTGTGCCAACTAGGAAACTGAGGCACAGGGAGATTCAGCACAGCCAGTGAGTGGTGGAACTTGGAAAAAATCCATACTTTTACTCCCAAGCCCATGCTCTTTATTTGGGCGGGGGATGGGGGGAGAGACCGCGCTGGTGGTGGTGGGGGGAATGCGAAAGTTCCCCGGTCAGATATTAAACTGAAGCCAGAGCAGGGACAGTGCTGAATCCTTAACAGGCCATCAGGGAACTGTAGAGCCCATGCTTTTAACCAGTATGTGTTCAGGTGCTATAGCTACCCTGGATGTAGATTAGGGGTTGAGTTGATTGAAGTGTGGTGTCTAGCATTTGGTAGCTAGTTTCTACTCTCTATAAACCCCTTCTACCTTCAGGCTTCTCACATGCTCCTCCCCATCTCAGCTCACAAGCTCATGGATGAAGCCCTGCTGTACTACATGTATTTTCTGACCTTGCTACATGTTCTAGTCCCCACATATTTGTAGCACCATTTCCTTTCCAGTTCACCCAGCTCACTCTTGAACTTGTCCTTCAATGTCTCAGCTTTGCCAGCACGTCTTAAGCCAGAACCCTAAAAAAGTCCCTTTGATTCCTCCTCTTCCCAGCTTGTAAGTCCTGGAAGGTGCATCGACAGGCTGGGTACTACAGGCTGGGTGCTGCAAGCTGCTGTCATCTCTCTCCTGAACTGGTGGAGAACTTATTTCTACAAACACTCCCAGTGCCCCCTCCTCTGTGCTCCACGTGGAAACAGAAGCTTTGGTAAAAAACAAGCCATGATGTGGAGCTGTTAGCCCCGCTTATCACTGTCATTGGCTTCCTTTTGTACTCTACATGCCTCTCTCATGACCTTGTCTCATGCCTGTCCCTGCCTCACTGGCCTCCCTCTGAACCAGGCGAATTCTCTCCCAACTTAGAAACTTGACACAGCTTTCTGCTCTGCGTTGAATTTGCAGCCCCTAACCCTTTCCTACTTTTGCCTTTATGTGGTAAATCTGTTCTTCATGGTTCCTCCTCACATTCCTCTTCAATTCTCTGCCACTGAAACTGTTTCCCTCATAGCGCTGATCATATTGTTTCATGGTTTGTTTACTTATTGATGATCTGTTTCCTCATCTAGATTGTAAGTTCCATGAGGACAGGCCCACAGCAGTGTTCCTAGTGTTTGGCCCAGGGTCTAAAACAACAGCGTAAGAGATATTTGTTAGGTGGATATATAGTCTTATGGGTATATATCTTGATTCTTCAGCTGGATTGTGAGGGCTGGAAGGACAGAAGTGTATCTTCTGTTTCTGTTAAGTATGTTACAGCACAAGTATTCATTTTGTTGGCATAACAAGACTGTTAATTTAATACATAGTGATTGCTGAATTATAGCAATCCTCCCAAAATCTTGGCTCACAGGATTAAGAGAATGTGCTATGCTGGATTGGGATGAAGGGGTATAAAAAGTGGGGAGTGGATCATAAGACAAATTAGGACAATGGTTTCTATGATCCATTCACCTCATAAAATAAGTATCTGAGCATGTGATTAAAGAAGAAAAAGAAAAAGAGGAAAAATAGAATCAGTGTATTTTCTCTCTCTCTTTTTTTTCCCCCTCATCTGCTGTCTTATCCAAAATTCTTTCTAGGTTTCTTCTGTCACATCCATAGTGAAGTGTAAATTATAGTTTCCAATGCGGATGGCCATTTCCAGTGAATTTTAGCAAGGAACAAAATTTCATTTGAGACTGAAATTTGGCATCCCTTTGCCTCTTCATGCTGGGAACTATTTTTTGTCTTTGCAAAATGCAATGAGACATAAATCCTGTTGCTTTTATTTCTAAATGGTACTACACCAAGCTGAAAATGGACTGGGAAAATAGGAGTGC
Source organism: Sus scrofa (assembly GCF_054392235.1). Classification (NCBI taxonomy): domain Eukaryota; kingdom Metazoa; phylum Chordata; class Mammalia; order Artiodactyla; family Suidae; genus Sus; species Sus scrofa. The sequence goes on from NC_139399.1 coordinate 61,476,268, forward strand.
CTCCAAACAAGGGCCAGCCTTTGCAATCCTAATTTATAGTGTGTGCCATATTACAAGGGAGGAATCAAATCAGGGTCCAGTAAAAATGGGAGGCTATTTTTAATTCTACTCCCTTATAATCCCCTTCCTCTCTTTGCAAATTTCTCTTCACCCTGGCACTCCTAGCTAATTAGATTGCCACCCACAGAAAAGCCTGCTACACCCAACAGCTCACATTTGATGTGACACTATTTGGAAGGCTGGCAACTCACAGAACATAAGGAGGATTTCAGAGGGTTTTGAGGGACATTTGGCTCAGGGTTTCTCATGGTGGGGAGCACTTTGGCCCATGGGCCAGGTCAGTTCTTTACTGTGTGGGACTGTTGCATGCCTGGAACTCTGGCATTATATGCCAATAGGTGCCTCCAAATCACGGTGACAAAACTACCCGCACTTCCCTAAACATGACCCTTGGGGAGTCCTATTTTCTTTGGCCAACAACCAGCAAGAGGATTTTAAAACTTTCCCCAGTCGTCTCAAGATGAAGGTTCACATTTGTGACCATGAAAAAAAAAGTCAAGAACAAATTCTTTGACGTTCTTAAAACAGTAAGAGCGACAGTAATGTTATCATCTTTAAAGTACTTATTATGTACTAGGTACCTTCAAAGCATTTTGTATGCATTTCCTCATTTGGTCCTCCATGAAGCAAGTACCAGTGTTGAAGTGTGATCTATTTAATAGTAAGACTCAAATATGTCCAGAGATCCACTTGTGGTTGCCCCTCATAACCCTGATGCCCAGACATCACTAAGATCATGGCTGGAGGATTTTATGTTGTTCCCCCCATCCCATGCCTGCTTCTTCTATTGCTTTACTTTTTTTTCTTTTTTCTCTTTGTTCTTCTTTCCCTGCAATATTTTTTAAATGTTCTTTTTCAATGGATTCTTGCTCTTCTTTCCAAATCATTTAGTCTATAAGTAATAAATGGGGGAGTTCCCGTCGTGCCGCAGTGGTTAACGAATGCTACTAGGAACCATGAGGTTGCAGGTTCGATCCCTGCCCTTGCTCAGTGGGTTAACGATCTGGAGTTTCCGTGAGCTGTGGTATAGGTTGCAGATGCGGCTTGGATCCCGCGTTGCTATGGCTCTGGCGTAGGCTGGCAGCTACAGCTCCGATTAGACCCCTAGCCTGGGAATCTCCATATGCCGCAGAAGCGGCCCTAGAAAAGGCAAAAAGAAAAAAGAAAAAAAAAAAAAGAAAGACATGGGATTTTATATCTTTTGGTTACAGCATTAAATAATCATAGCTAGATGGCTTGTCACCAAGTTTAGAGGGAGTAGTTTGGAATATTCAGACTTGTAGTGTCTATAGAGTTGGTGAGATTCACTGTGTATGGTGAGGGTGACCTCTAAGAGGTGCCTGGTGATGCTCCAGGGTAACTTAAACACGTTCAACAAGAGGCCCATGTGACTAGCGGGGACATGGCTCATGTTAAGATGAAGTGACAAAGTAACAACCAAAACCAAGTGCTTTCTGTCAGGCTTCAACCAAAGCTCACAACGACAGCTGTTCAGAATCTAGGAGTTGATCTGATCTTCAGTTGAGTTGCTTCTTCTGTGGTGTATGGAAGCCCTCAGGCCAGGGGTCAAACTTTTGCCACAGCAGCCACCCAAGCCACTACAGTGACAGTGCCGGATCCTTAACCCACTGCACCACAAAGGAATTCTGAGTTGCTTCTTTATGAGGGCAGGAGGAATTACTTTATTTACTAATGTTTAATGACTTGTGCAAATGTGTATTGAGCCCTGCTTTGTGCTTGAGGGAGGGGGCAGAAGAATGAGTAAGATATGGCCTCAGCTCTACAGGAGTTCACAGCCTGATAGAGCAAACCAAAACATAAATAGCGTCATGCCCATTGTAACAGAGCAAGCGTTCTCAGCTTTAGCACCACTAATGTTTGGGGTCTGATAAATTGTTCAGTGGGGGCTGTCCTGTGCATTGTAGGACTTCTATTCCTTTCTCAACGCAGCAGCGCCTCCACCCCAACTTATCTCCTGTTCCTTTCTGAGATACAAAGTTTCGCTCTAGCTGATTCACTATGGCCACCCACACCCCTGAGCCAAAGCATTTTCTTTCTTTCTTTCTTTTTTTTTTTTTTTTTTTCCATTTCTTGGGCCACTCCTGCTGCATATGGAGGTTCCCAGGCTAGGAGTCTAATCGGAGCTGTAGCTGCCAGCCTACGCCAGAGCCCTAGCAACGTGGGATCCGAGCCGCATCTGCAACCTACACCACAGCTCACGGCAACGCCAGATCGTTAACCCACTGAGCAAGGGCAGGGATCGAACCTGCAACCTCATGGTTCCTAGTTGGGTTTGTTAACCACTGTGCCACGATGGGAACTCCCAAAGCATTTTCTTAAACAAGTTATTTCTCGTTTGGGCTGGTAGGATATTAGAGTTTCAAAACCTGTGTATGTACTTAAAACGTGCCTTAAAAAATAAAAATACTTTAGCAGTGGTATAAAATGATTGTGATGTATCGTGTTAGCATGTTTCTTAGTCAGGCTCTTTTAGCTGCCACCCAAGAGGTACTCTGAACTTGAATTAGTTGAGTAAATGGGTACAGAGAGGAGGTGGTGGCCAGATGCTATGAGGTCAGGGAGGCCAGAATTGATAAGTAGAAGGGTAGGAAGTGCACAGTAGATCCATACAGGCTGAGAGTAGCTGAGGCATCACATTGTGAGGGTGTAGTGTTAAAGCATAGAGTTTGCCAGCTTCAGAGGACACCCGAGCCACCACTGTACCCGAGGGCTCCTACTGGATGCTATTGCGTGTCCTTGGGGCCTGGATTTGAGGCAAGCCCTGTTTCCCTTAGCTTCATTTGTATTCTTAAAATAAGCCCTACCGCCTGAGGCAAGGTGGGCACAAGCCTGTACTTCCCACTAGGAAAATAAATACCTTGATGACATCAGTTTGTATTATATAATGGTGGGGGAGGGGAGAAGGGAAAGAAGAGAGAAACTAGTTAGCTTTTGGGGCAAATCCTTGTTTTTGTTGAGGTTGATGAAACATTTGAAAGTTAATCTGTGGAGGGAACAGAAATTCTCTGGGCATGGGCCAACCTGCAGTTAAGTGGCCTAGAATTAATTGTTGAGAAAATAAAATGGCTCACAGGGAAAGGTTTGCATCTCCGTTGAGAAGCAAGTGGTTCATGGGCAGATAATCAAAACCTAGCCAGGACAATAAGAGAAACATTTGAGCCTTGTAAAGGACCCATTTTAGACGTCGTTGTCTCAGGGAAGACTGCTCTGACATCCCCTCTATCCATATGAGACTGACTTTTGTCCTCTTCTGCCGAGATCCCCAATCATCCTCTTCATGTTGCACTGAATTATAATGATCTGTTTACTTGTCTGTCTCTGCTGGGCTCTGGGATTCCCAGAGGCAGGGCCTGCATCTAATTCATCTTTATACCCCCAGCCTCCAACTGATAGCCTCCATATAATAGGCGCTCAATAAATTGTCACTCCTAAGGCTCCCTGTATGTACTTTTTTAAGGAGGGGAAAAGAATTCATTCTAACTTGAATATAGGTTTTCTTCCCCAAAGAGCATATTGATAGAGGACAGCTACAGATTTCTTCTGAGAGAGAAAAATGATAGAACAGTCTTCCATGCTATATTTCAAACTTGTGTCAGCTTTTCTTTTTTTTAAAAAAAATGTCTGTCCACCAGCACTCGTATCATTTTTCAAATTTCATGTCGTCCTTTTTCAGATGCTGCCCATCCATCATTTTAGGCAGAGAGTATCAATCATGATAGAAGCTAAATAATTTTCAAAGCTATCAGGGAGTGGACACCAAAAAGGTCCCCATTTCATCCGAACAGAGTTATTCAGGGCTGGCGGGAAAGGAGAGATGACATCCTGGAAGTGCCTCTCAAATTGGTTTCAAATGGAACTAAGAAAAAAAAAATAATTCTGGAAATTAGACTTAATCCTCTACATAAAATGTCACACATACACTCATCAACATCATAGTTAGGTAAGAGTTAATGTATAAAGCAAGATTTTAGGTTAGAAGGAAAGTCCCTTTTTTCTAATCATTATGTTTTCCTTTAAAAAATGTATATGCTAATTTAAAAAATAAATCCTGTTTATTTGCAAACTATAGAAAAGTGTAAGCAAGAAAAGAAAATTTGTGAATTATTCCAGCATGCAGAGATAACACCTTTAATAGTGTTTTTTGTTGTAGTTTTCTCTCAGGAGAGCGCACACACACGCACACACGCACACACACACGTGTGCACATAGGATGTGTATATACATATTTGTGTATGTAAGTGCGTATATTACATATGTATATATTTTTACGAATTTGGAGGTACATTCTCAATGGAGTTTCATATCTTGCTTTTTTCATTAAATTTTATCTTAAGCATTTTGCTGTGTCATTAAGTATTATTTGAAAACATGATTTTTCAAGGCTACATTATATTTGATTTTATGGATATACCATAACTTATTTATCTCTTGTTAGACATGCTGGTTGTCTTGGCTTTTTGCAGTGTGGTATTTTATTTATTCCATTTTCCCTGTCTTTCAGCTTTTGTGTGTTTATCATCTATATAATTCTCAAGAATCATAATCTTATCTTTTTATTAGAATGTCAAAGGTAGGTAAATGGATTTTGTTTTTATAACTCAAAAAAGATTCAAGCTACAGGAAGCTTTTTGGTTGTATCTTAAATCAGTAGCTATTATATGTGTTTACTTCTATAATATAGATTAAATTCTGTCAATTAAATGAGTGTGCTTGTATTTCTTTCCTGTTTACCGATTTGTTGTGAGTTGATGTACAAGTCTTCATTTTAGATCCAAAGAGGCTGCAAATATGTCTGAATGGGTACCTAGAAGTTTTCTTTAAGGGAGAGAATGAAATAATGGCACAACTCTTGTTAGTTTAGAATCTTAGCTATGCCACCTGCTTGCTGGGTAATCTTGAACATCTTTAAGTTAATAGCTTAACTTTCTCATCTGTAAATTTGTGGAAGACAAAAGCATCTAAGACTTTGCGGGTTAGCTATGAGGATTACATGGGACGAAGTACATAAAGTGCACTTCTCATGGGGTGTCAGACACAGGGAGTTCCTGCCCATCATAGAGAATGTTATTATTTACCCTGGTTTCTGTGTTAAAGCAGGTTAAATGTTAGATGTTTCTTCTTGAGATAAGGCTGGAGAAGTGGCAGAGGCCTTGCCTTATTTGACCAGGCAGTCAGAAAGTAGTCTTTTTTTGAGAAAGCTGGTGTCTGGCTTTTCTTTTTAATTTTTCACAGCTTTATTGAGGTGTAATTTGTGTACCATAAAATCCACCTCTTTAAATGTACAATTCATTGATTTTTAGTAAATTTACAGAGTTGTTCAATTATCATCACAATCCAAATGTTGAGTAGTCTCTGAGATACAAGACAAAGGGATTATTTTCCAACAAAAAGTGAGCAATTCCTTTGTTTGGAAGAGAAATGGTCATGCGTTAGACCCTAGATGGGTCACTGAGAATATATGAACAGTCATCTATGATGGACATATGTACTGCTAGTTTAAAAGGGAACAAGGTAAGGCTAAGTGTCTTTTTGAAGAAATTATTTTGACGTAGTTTCTGACTTAAAGTAAAAAGCAAGAATAGTATAGGGTATTCCCAAGTAAAGGTTACCGAGATTATTCAAATACTCATATTTTACTACATTATATTTTTCTTGTCATTCTCTTTTCTATTTATCTATCTCTCTGTCTATCTATCTATCTATCTATAATTTACTTTTTTCCAGGACTGTTTAATAGTAAGTTGCAGACATGATATCCCTTTACCCTTAAATACTTTGGTGTGTATTTATTAAAAATATATTCTCTTATGTTCTCTTACAGTTATCAAACTAGAAAGCTAAAATTGATATATTACTGCTGTCTAATATACATACATAATTTTCTCACATTTTCCAACTTTCCCAATAATTCCCTTTTTAGTCAAATAAAATCTAAGATTGTGAGTTCCTTTATAGTAAAATAAAAGATTGAACATAAGGTTGGTGTCTTGATAGGCTCAGTTCCCTCACTGTACCTGAAAAATGGATCAAAGGGCATGTAAACTCTTGTTTATATTTACCAAATCACATGGAACCCATTTAAAATTCTTTCATGGCCATGCCAGGTTTAAACTTACAACTTTCTGGGCTAGGCAAAGAATATCTTCTTGATGTTCTCAGAAGCTGGCACTATACGTGGCATACAGTTAATGTTTGGTATTTGTTAAGCAATCAAACCTAGAAAGAAGTCAGATTTAAAAGTAGTTTCTTGGTGGAGCTCCTTTTGTGGCTCAGCAGGTTAAGAACATGACTAGTATCTATGAGGAGGTGGGTTCAATCCCTCAGTGGGTTAAGGATCCAGTATTGCAGTGAGCTGTGGCGTAGGTTGCAGATGCAGCTTTAATCTGGTGGTGTTGTGGCTGTGGTATAGGCTGGTAGCTGCAGCTCCAATTTGACCCCTGGTCCAGGAGCTTCCTTATGCCACAGGCGTGGCCCTAAAAAATTGTAAAGAAAAAAATAAAAGTCATTTCTGCATCACCTAAGAATAAAGGTACATAAACCTAATTCATCTGAGGATTGTATTTTTTTAATTGAAAATTTAGGACATATAAAATGTCTTTGTGTTACTTGGGTGCCACTGGGTGAACTATGATGTTATTAATTGTTATAATTACAATAACCTCCATAATCATAGCAGCTCCAACTTATTGATGACGATGAACTGGTTTTTCTTTTTATCAGAACCATTCCTTCTGCTAGAATCTAAAAGTGATCTTTATATTTAAACTGAGGACTTCTTTGAAAACTGCAGCTGCCAAGACAAAGATTTGAGTACAGCTAGTTTGTGTGGAGAGTTTATCTCAAGAAGCACTTGTAGAAGAGTAGCAAGGTGAGGTAGGAAGGGGTAGGCACAAATAAAGGGTGAATTATCTAAGAAGTCGTGTTTGTGGGTAACTGAGCCTCACCTTCATTGGACAACATAGAAATAGTGTGGAACAGAGTTCTACAGCGTTATTCCAAAAAAAGGGGCAATAGAACTGGAGTATTTATCCACCACATCCCATCAGCTATTGGTTGAGTCCCAAGAGGTCCAACCCACAGCATGTGAGAGGCTGATGGGCTTTAGCCTGATTCAAAAACCCTCCTTCAAGAAGTCCCAGGTGCTTGTGGTTGGAATATGTTATGTGAGTGCCCATGGGCTTGGTGCCTGCCTGGGGATACAGATGGATCACTTTTAGCATCTGTTCCATTTTTATGATTTGAAACCAGGTTTAAGGTAAAGGAAGAAACATTTTCAAAATCAATATTTGTTGTTTAAGAGACTTATATCAATTAGGAGTCAAGCTAGTCTTTATTTTCTTCTGCTGCTTCTTTTTCTTGAATGAAATAGACAAGTAAAGATCCTTCTATGGCTAAGCCATCCCAGGTTCCAGTAGGAAGGGGTAAGGAGATAATTTCATTATGGCTTACTAGTAGTGGAAAGAGTGAAGCTAACTCCAGTTGCTTGAGGGAAGGAGTAAATTAAAAGCTGAAGACATTGACCGGGCAGCAAACTACATTCATTGATTATTTTAATTTTCTCTCTTCTGCACTCAGTTAAACACCCATAGAAGTAGATTTCAAGGTAACTAAAAGGCTGTTTAGCACATTTTTTAAAGAGTCACGAATAAGTATAACAAAGGGATCTCTATCAAAAAAAAAAAAAAACAAAAAACTGTGGTGATGCATGTACTATGTGTGTGAGTGTACACCAGTAATCATTTACTTCTGCATAGGTGTGTATGTTTATCAGAAGTGGTACATGTCCGTTCCAAGGGAAGAGAAAAAAGAATTAACAAGTGGAATATTTATGTATTTATGTATTTTTTATTTTTTTGCTTTTTAGGGCTGCACATGTGGCCTGTGGAGATTCCCAGACTAGGGGTCAAATTGGAGCGACAGCTGCTGGCCTACACCATAGCCTCAGCAATGCAGGATCTGAACCATGTCTGCGACCTCTACCACAGCTTGCAGCAATGCTGGATCCTTTACCCCCTGAGTGAGGCCAGGGATCAGACCTGCAACTTCGTGGTTCCTAGTTGGATTTCTTTCCACTGTACCACTAAGGGAACTCCCAACAAGTAGAATATTTAAATGACAAGCAAGAGATGGCCTATTCTAGCTGATTCTAGGTTTGTTTAATGTTTTGTTTATTTTATTTTATTTTATGTTATGTTATTTTTATTTTTACTTTATTTTATTTTAGGCTGCACCAGTGGCATATGGAAGTTCTTGGGCCAGAGACTGAATCTGAGCTGTAGCCTGTAGCCTTTGCCACAGCTGTGGCACCACCAGATCCTTAACCTACTGCATTAGATTGGGCATTGAACCTTAGCCTCAGCAGTGACCCAAGCCGCTACAGAGACAATGTGGGATCCTTAACCTGCTGTGCCACAGTGGAACTCCCTTGTCTGATATTTTAAAGCAATGAAGTTATATGGTAGGAGATAATGAAAGGGAGAAAGGTTATTTCTGTACTTCCAGCCTCTTAAATTTCCATTGGCTTTATGTGGAAAAACAAACAAAAATCAACTTGTTTGGATATTTAGACTTTTTTTCTTTTTCTTTCTTTGTCTTTTTGCCGCTCCTGCGGCATATGGAGGTTCCCAGGCTAGGGGTCGAATTGCAGCTGTAGCCGCCGGCCTACGCCAGAGTCACAGCAAGGCGGGATCTGAGCTGCGTCTGTGAACCTATACCACAGCTCACGGCAATGCCGGAACCTTAACCTGCTGAGCAAGGCCAGGGATTGAACCCGCAACCTCATGGTTTCTAGTCAGATTCGTTAACCACTGCGCCACGATGGGAACTGCTGGATATTTAGACTTTCTAAATAAAACCAAATGATTGAAAAATATTTTATTTATTTATTTGTTTGTTTATTTGTTTGTTTATTTTGCCTTTGAAAAATATTTTCAAAATGACTGAGTTTTCATGGGAATTATACCAAATCAGAAATAATATGCATAATTAAAAATTAATAAAGAAATGGTTTGGGTTGTTTTGAAGGGTCTTTTTAAGAGAGAATAACTCTAATCAGATGCCACTGAAATATACTTTTCTTTTTTCACTGTCTAACAACATGCAGGGATTAATTTGTTAAAGGACTAAGCCTATGATGTAAAAAGTAGTTATTAGAACACAAAAGTTTATGCTTCCTGGAGAACAGTGAAGAATTGGTCAGACTATCATTCTGGACCCTGAACTTTAAGGAGAAGTGTCTAAGTGAACCTCTAGCACTAAAGGATTCAGATTAGAAAAGTGTTAACTGACAAGTACAATGAAAAATGGTAATGTACTTGTACCAGCGTTAAGCACTTTCATCGCTCTATAAAAAGTGCAAACAAATTCTAAGAGCTCATCCTACTTCTCTTTCGGCATCCATTTCTTAAGTCCCCTAAACATTTTGGTGAGGTGGAGATAGCACATTTTAAATATGGAGCTTTCTCCATCCCTGAAAGTAAGATAAGTCTTGATTGACTTTTCTTTAAGTTCACCAGACTTAAGGCTGCTAAATCTCAAAATCCCATGTTGCCTTTGACTTGAGCATGTGTCCTGTGCAGGAGAAAGTGACCAGAGTGAGGAATGCTGGAGATTTGGCATAAGCACTACCACAAGCTGATGAACTTGGCGTATAATGGGGGAAGGGCTGGAGGATGTGCAATTTCCTGTCTATCTCAGAGTTCACAAAAACCTGGCAGATAAAAATGCAGACCACTCTGCTCTAACCATGCTTGGATCACCACGAAACCCAACATCAGCATTTATTGTGTTCTCTGTGCCAAGCTTGGATGTGCCCCTTTTATTTTTGCTAGTGATTCCTCAATTTTTAAATTATTATTATTTCACACATTATTAGAACAAAAACCATGTGTGTACTAACTTGGGTTGTTGTGTAAGATCCTTAAACACACACGAACATACACACACATGCACTCACAAATCCCTACTACCCAACATCACTATAATTTCATTTAAAAGTCTTTTTATCATTGTGAAAAAGGAAGAAAAACATCTCATTTAAAAAGCCATTCTTGGAGTTCCCACTGTGGCACAACGGATTAAGGATTTGGTGGAGTCACCACTGTGGTTTGGGTTGTTGCTGTGGTGTGGGTTCCATCGCTAACCCAGGAATGTTCATATGCCACAGGCTCAGCCAAAAAAAAAAAAAAAAAAAACCATTCTGCAAATGCACCATACAAATATCAGATGTAAATAATAGGGAAACTTTATGCATGGGGAGAGAGGACTGCAAGAATTCTCTATATTCTCCATCAATCTTTCTGTCAACCTAAAACTGGCCTAAAAAATGAAGCCTATTAATTAAAAAAAAAACAATGTAAAATGATGCAGCTGCTATAAAAAAAGTTTGGCAAGTCTTCAAAAAGTTGAAAATAGAATTACCATATGACCCAGCAGTTCTAATCCTGGGTATATACAAAAAAGTTGAACACAGGTATTCAAACAAATACTTCTTTTTTTAAAAATTTTATTATTATTATTTTTATTTTCCCACTGTACAGCAAGGGGATCAAGTTATCCTTACATGTATACATTACAATTACATTTTTTCCCCACCCTTTGTTCTGTTGCAACATGAGTATCTAGACAAAGTTCTCAATGCTACTCAGAAGGATCTCCTTGTAAATCTATTCTAAATTGTGTCTGATAAGCCCAAGCTCCCGATCCCTCCCACTCCCTCCCCCTCCCATCAGGCAGCCACAAGTCTCTTCTCCAAGTCCATGATTTTCTTTTCTGAGGAGATGTTCATTTGTGCTGGATATTAGATTCCAGTTATAAGTGATATCATATGGTATTTGTCTTTGTCTTTCTGGCTCATTTCACTCAGGATGAGATTCTCTAGTTCCATCCATGTTGCTGCAAATGGCATGATGTCATCCTTTTTTATGGCTGAGTAGTATTCCATTGTGTATATATACCACATCTTCCGAATCCAATCATCTGTCGATGGACATTTGGATTGTTTCCATGTCCTGGCTATTGTGAATAGTGCTGCAATGAACATGCGGGTGCATGTGTCTCTTTTAAGTAGAGTTTTGTCCGGATATATGCCCAAGAGTGGGATTGTGGGGTCATATGGAAGTTCTACGTATCGATTTCTAAGGTATCTGCAAACTGTTCTCCGTAGTGGCTGTATCAGTTTACATTCCCACCAGCAGTGCAGGAGGGTTCCCTTTTCTCCACAGCCCCTCCAGCACATGTTATTTGTGGATTTATTAATGATGGCCATTCTGACTGGTCAAACAAATACTTCTTTGAAATGTTCATTCCAGATTTATTCACAATAATCAAAAGGTGGAAAACACATAAATTTCTATTGATAGATGAATGGATAAACGTGTAATATCCATACACTGGAATACTATTCAGCCATAAAAAGAATGAAAGTCTGATACATGCTGCATTATGGTTGAACCTTGAAAATATGCTAAATGAAAGAAGCCAGTCACAGTAACATAATTATACAGTATGTGATTATGTGATATGAAATATCCAGAATAGGCCTGGGACAGGGAGGAATGGGGAGTGACTTGCTAATGGGTAACTAGCTTCCTTCAAGGATGATGACAATGTTTTGGAATAGATAGAGGTGATGGCTGCATGATTTGGGGAATAAATACTCCTCAGTTGTATATTTTAAAATGGTTAATTTTATGTTGTATGAATTTTACCTAAAAAAAATACAGAAGCAACCTATGAAATAGCTGACCAGTATCCATTAATATTGTCAAAGTCATCAATAATGAGGAAGGTCTGAGAAGCTGTCACAGCCAAGAAGGTCCTAAGGAGTTATTATAACTAACTGTAATGTAATATCTTAGATGGGACTCTGGAACCCAAAGAGGACAGACATTAGGTAAAAAGTATGGAAATTTGAATTAAGTGTAGACTTTATAATAATGTATCAATATTATTAATTATAACAGATGTAATAAATGATTTTTTTTCTGAAAAGGATTTTTATTTTTTTTAACTCAATGAATTTTATCACACTTATAGTTGTACATAACAGGTAAGATGTTAAAAAGATAAAACTGGATGGAGGGTGTATGGGAACTCCTATAATATTTAAATTTTTCTATAACTCTCAACTGTTCTAAAGTATAAAAAGTTTCAGAAAGGGGTGGCTGCAAATGCTTTTTGCCTCTTCCCTCCTTTCCTCCCTGTTTTGTAAACTCAAGGGCTGGAGGAAGTTCAGTCAAGGACAAATGGCAGGTTAGTGGGGGCGGAGGAAGCAGAGGGAGCTGCCAGATCAGCCCTGAACCACCTGTCTCCACACTTCTTGTTAATGGAATAAGAAGATAAGATACAATTTTACATAAGGCCGTTAAAATTTTTGTTTAATTAAAGACTCACTGTTAACAAATTATTTGTTTCCCATGTTTTGTCATAACAAAGTATCACAATGGATGGCTTAAAACAATATAAATTTATTTATTGTCTTACATTTCCAAAGACAAGGTGGCAGAACCACCTCGGAAACTCTGGATAGCGTCTTTCCTTGCCTCTTCCATTGACCTTGGCTTATAGCTCTATCAGTCCAGTCTCCACCTTAGGCTCAGATGGTGTTCTTGTGCCTCCGTCTTTAAGTGGTGCCTTCCTCTTCTTATGACACCATCATATTGGATTAAGGCCCATCCTAATGACCTCATCTTAACTTGATTATATATGCGAGGATCTCATTCCTGAACAAGGTCACATTCATAGATACCAGTGGTTAGGGCTTCAACATAAACTTTTGGTGGTGGGTGGTTGGGGGGTAGGCAGGGGCACACAGTACAACGCATAATACGTAGCCCACTGTATTTTTCTCATTCTCTGATGGACTCATGAAAACATTTTCAGAGACCAACATCGGCCTATGGACTGGCATTTGGGAGAATGGCATGTTTTTTTGTTTTTTTAAAAATCTTTACATCTTCACGAGGCAGGAACCTGGTCATGCTCCCTGACCTTCTCTCCCGTTTTGCAATTGATGAAATTGAGATGTAGGAAATTTTAGTGTTTCTAGGAAATGATGGATCCAGAATTTAAACCTAAACTATGTTAAAAGTTTTTGTTTTTTCCACTCAACACTGTGCTTCATCAGATGGCTCCCAGGCTTAGATGAGTTTTTAATGATTCATATCAGGAAATTGCAAGATAACAGGTTGCTGCTGACTGAAGGTGATTTCTTGGACCATTCTTATATTCCTCCATATTGGTTTAGTCTCTCCTGCTTTCATTTTCCCTGCCACTGTCCTTGTTGAACCGAGGGCTTGCCTCCCTGCCTGGTTTGCAGGCCTCACTCCCTCCACTATTCTGGCGTTTGAGTTTGATTTACTGATATCTACTTGTCTAAATGATAAAATCGAGAAAGCTTTTACCAAGTAAGTTTATCATAGAAATGTAACTATTACATGTATTGTGCAAAATGATTCTTTTTTTTTTTTTTTAAATCTAGGCAAATACACTGGAGTCATTAATTTGAATTCTAAGTACAAGGTTCTGTTTAAAAATCCAGAAGATGAGTAACAAATCATAATTCTGGCACGGCAAAGGCATTCTTCAAAGCCATCGTTTTTATCATCCATTGAAGATACTATGATAGTAGCTCATTGATGGCTGATTTAGAGTCTAGCACCTGTGTCATTACCTTTCTAAGGGATATATTTCATGCATCCTGGCATTACAAGCAGCTCCTGATGCTGAAATGGATTGGATTACAAAAGTTCAACTGAAGTCTAGCCTTTGAAATCCAGAATGTAAGCATGTCTATGTGAAGTGCCTACTCTGTGCCTGTGCTTGGCTTGGTGAAAAGAACCAGTAAAGAAAGCAGAGAGGTTGTTGCTTTCAGAGAGTTTAAATCTGGGGAACAGGGTTGACTGAATTATGGAGATCAGTTCTTCATTTCGTCCTCACATCATGGCCCTTTGCCAGGGCCTCTTGGGTTCCTCCCACTCAGACAGAATGTACTCTCCCTTTCATTGGCTATGAGGTTGATCATGTGACTTGCTTTTGGCCAGTGGGATGTGAATAGATGCTGCAGGCTGGAGTTTTGAAAAGCTGGGTTTCCCTCTATTTTCTCCTTTTTGTCCGTGAGGAAAGCTTCCTTGGGATAGATGTTGCCTCTTTGCCCTGGAATTTACACACGTGCCCCATCCCTCCAGTTGCTCAAAGGACCTGTAGCATGATTGCAGCCACCCAGTCAGCCTACAGAAGCTTGAGAAAATATATTCTTCTCGTCCAAAGACAATGAGTTTTGAGGTTGCACAGAATTTTTACAATAGTTAAAGAGTGGAGGTCAGGGGAACTCCTCCACTATGATAGTCCCCCAGATCTCTCTGTGATTACTGTGGCATAGTGTGGGACACTGAGAAGAAGAATTGATGAGTACCTTGCTCATTTCCCCTCAGCAGTCAGCATGCCCCATGGTTCACCCACACACCTGTGCAAGCTCTCCCCTGAGAGTCTTCTCATGCAAAGGGCCAACTGGAAATGGTGGGGCATTAATGCCCCTAAAAACAGCTTCTCAGCCACTGATGGATATGAATGGGAGAATAAATACTCCAGCTCCCTTGCTTTTTGGAGCAATGAAGAATAACTCAGAGGCATGTGCCTCTACCCTGTTTCTTAGTTCCCCAGCAGGATTGATCCCCAGTCATCCTCAGGGTTAGCATGCTTAATAATACACTGTTAGAGCTGCTTCCTCCTCCTCGTCCTAATTCCTTGACCCAATACCAGTGCTTCCTGGGAGCTTGTCCCAAATAAGTGACTTGCTCTTATGTCTCTGTCTTAGGGCTTGCTTTTGGGAGAACCCTACCCCAGACAGCCATCACATTAGATAATGGTTGTGTATTTCCATTGGAAGTGACAGAAACCCCAACTTAAACTGGCTCAAGCAGAAAAAGAATTTATTGGCTCATGTAATTGAACAGTCCAAGCTAATAGCTCTAGCTTCAGGCACCATTGAATCTATTTCTTTAAACGATGTTACCAGCACTTGATTTCTTTCTTTCCATCTCTCTGCTCTGCTTTCCTCTGCATTGACTTTTTTCTTAGGCAGGTGATCTTTCCAGGAGTTTATGTCATCCTGGGTTTAGGTTCTGGGGCAAAAGAGAGCAAGTATATCCCTCTAGCTAACTGCCAAATCCTGAGGCTAGATCTGATTGGCTCAGACTGGGTCATATGCTTATCTTTAAAACAATCACTGGGCCCAGAAAGCTTCACAGCTAGACTTGGGCCCCGAGACCATGGGAAAAGCAGGTGGTCCTGTCAGCTGTACCGAGTCACGATGAGTAAAATTGGGTGGTGGTCTTCCAAGGAGATCTCCTGTTCTTTTACCAGAAGGGTGTCAATGCTGTACAGATTCACACTCATACCTTCTGACTTTTCATGCTTTTCTCTGAGAAAAAGTGCTATCTTCCAAGAAAATACAATCTTTTAGTTCCAGTTAAGAAAAATATAAGTCATGAATGTCTCGTTATTACTGGGGATGCTGAGACACAGAAAAGGAGTAAGAACAATAAAATATTTGTTTTACAGTACATTAATCATTCCGTATTAAGTATTTGGTTGTTTTTTACAATAGGATTACGGGAGATGCCAGGAAAGCACACGATCAAAGATTCAAAGGCTAAGAAAAAATCATCTAAGAGGAAAATGTTTACTTGATTCGGGGCAAGTGGAGCTGGGAGGGGCTGGCATGGAGGCCTTTTCAGCCAGTTGATTTGGTTGTTCTGGTTTTCATATAACAGAAAACTGTAGAAGCTAAAATGGTCATAGTTCATTTCTGCCCTTAAAACACTAGTGTACCACTTTACACATCTTTATTTGCACGTTGTAGAAAACCAAAATGTAATAGCTTAATGCACTTAGCACTTTGTTTCTGAAAAGGGACAGAGACTAAATATTTTAGGCTTTGTGGGCCAGAGGGCACAATAGAGGATACTGTGTGGAGAAAACAAAATTTCCCAAGGCTTTTATCGATGAAATTGAAAATACAAACATAATAATTGAGTTCAAGTTTTTGTAATTCAGGTCTACTAATGAGAAAAATAGAATCCTTTTTCTCATTTGAGGGGGATACCATTTTCCTTAATTGGGCTTAAAAGTTAGTGTTCCTTAATTGGGATTCCTATCAAATTGATTGCAGTTGTACATTTGAAAGAATCATTCACAGCCTGTGCAGCAAAATGTAGGGGCCCTGACTTTGACCCACTGGCTGTAGTTTGCTGACCCCGGCTTAAATAAAAAGAGGAGTTTTTGACTCACACAGTTAAAAACATGTAGAGGTAGTGCAGTCTTCAAGCTGAGATAATTCAGGATTCCAGTTTCTTTCTTTGAGATTATCTTTGCTCTGCTCTCCTACCTGGGTTGGCTTTATCTGAGACTGGATTTCTTCAAGGCTGGATTTAGAAACTGGAACTGACGTTCCTTATTCACATCCAATGAGGGAGAGAGGATCGCTTTTCAGAACAAAAGTCCTGGGCTTCACTCTGAAAGGAGCAAACCTGAGCCAATCATGTGGGGAGAGGATGGGGCCAATCAGAGAACTGCCCTGGATCCAAATTTCATAGCTACTCTGCTGTGAGAGTGACAGGGAGGGTGGTGGTGGTGAGGGTGATGTTGACAGCAATGGTGGTGGTTTTAAAGTGGGTACTCACAGCAACATCCACCACAAATAAACTCTGAAGGATTAGGCAGAAAACAGAGCAGATGGATGATTTTTACACAGTGAATATATTGGATTTATCTCTAGGTTTCCATATCTTAGGGAGGTCTTGCTATTCTGGAACATTTGTATTACCATGCTGCATTTTGTCGGAAATGAACACTAGAACTTATTTTTGAAAGGGTTATAGCAGTATTTCACAGAGGCCCTGCCCTCAGCATCTATAGTCTTGCCACTTGAATTGACTTCTCATTAACAAACCTTAACATTCTCTCAAGTGATTTGACCAGTCCTGCACCCTCTAGCTCTTAACCAGTATTGTATATTACTTCTTTCTTCCCCAAAAGGAATCTCTGAGAAGATGCATTCAGCATCCTTGATAAAATGGTTGAGTCATGGATCATATTTCAGAGTATAAGCATTATTTCCTTTATCCATGCCTATCCTAGTACTGGATTATTAGACCCCAAATTCAGAAATAAGGACTTATTTAGCTCATCCACACATGCCTGGACTAGAGTTTAGACTGTATCATCAAGATTAATTTCTCTCCATTTCCTGATTTTCCTTTCCTCTGTGTTGGATTCACTTTCATATGTCTCACCTCCCCTCCCCAGTACAAACAAACTCTGTTCAGGATTACATTGTAAAAGCTCCAAGTACCTACTAATACCAGTGGGAAGAGACATTCATCTTTCCCATGGTTCTTTGAATTAACTCTCAGTGGTCCCGTTTTTCATGTGAACAAATTGGTATGGGAAGAGGGATGGAAGAAACTGATGAGACAGATTTGAGACATGTGTCTCTGTGCAGCTGGGTGGAGGTTGGCATCAATCCAACCATATGGACGATGATGGAGCCTAGGGGATCTTCAAGGGGAAATGGGGCACTATTATGAGAAGAAGAGGGAATAACTGCTGGAAAGGCAAAAAGAACCGATAGTCAAAACAAAGGAAATCAGCACTCACAAATAAGAAAATAATGGATCACATAAGGGAGACTCACTTATTCATCCATTATTTATTTATTTTTTTTTGGTCTTTTGTCCTTTTAGGGCCACACCTTGGCATATGGAGTTTCCCAGGGTAAGGGTCTAATCAGAGCTGTTGCTGCTGGCCTACGCTGGAGCTACAGCCATTCCAGATCCTAGCCACGTCTGCAGCCTACACCACAGCTCACGGCAATACCGGATCCTTAACCCACTGAGCGAGGCCAGGGATCGAACCCTCAACCTCATGGCTCCTAGTTGGATTAGTTTCCGCTGTGCCATGATGGGAACTCCCATCCATTTTTTTTAATAGATAGTTATTGAAATGTTTCATTTTAGCAGACTGTGGATGGCCAATGTTTATTTCCTCCCTTTCATTCCTTCTTCCTAATGGAGTTGTTGACTTTGTCCAAGTATCCAGCTGCTTAAGTGGATAAACATATTGGTATATGGAAGTTCCTGGGCTAGCGGTCAAGTCAGAGCTGCAGCTGCTGGCTTACGCCACAGCAACACAGGATCTGAGCCACATCTGTGACCTACACCACAGCTTTTAGCAATGCCACATCCTTAACCTACTGAATGAGGCCAGGGATTGAACCTGCGTCCTCATGGACACTATGTTGGGTTCTTAACTATGGGAACTCCAGGTGGCCATATGTTAGAGAGGAGACTGCTACCTCTCCGAACCCAGGGGCAGGTCTTGATTGTATAAGCCACATATGTTTGTCGCATTCCCTTTGTGATGCATTTGTTTTAGGGATACATAAGCAACATTTTGGGCAATGGAATATGGAGTGAAGTCTCTAGGAAGCTTCCACAAAAGCTGTTCTTGCTCTTAAATAGAAATACAATGAATAGACATGCTGAAAATTCAAAGGAAGCTAGTGTGAAAGAAATGTTGACATGTCATGGGTTCTTGGATGATGTTGAGGAAATGAATGATTCCAGAAGTGACCTAACCTCTGGATTTCTAGTTGTATAAGAACAGTGCTTTCCTAATTGCAGTGAATGCAGCTTCTATATGCAGTGTGTTTGTGGTCAGGCATTCAGGATGAGAAATGAATAGGATATATGCCCTCTGCTCTTGTGATGCTTCTAGTCTACTGGGGAAGAAGTTGTTATTTTTTTCCATTTTATTCAACTTCTTCCTCCCTGTACATTTAGTCAAGGTACCTAAGGGGAATGGACCAAGAAAAGCATGAGGACACATTACACATGTTGCACTCAATGTGGTCTGTCCCTCATCAAATGCTATAGTCTTGCCTAGAGAGTCAGGTATTCTTGGAGAAATTATCTCTTCTTTTCTGGAAACAAAATTTAAAGTTCATGGCCCTCCACTGGTGGGTCGGGACTGCCATCTTCACAGACAAAAGAAACCACACACTTCTCTATTCCCACTTTTAAATCCCCAGTTATGGGCACAATGAGGATCTGTGGAACCCCACCAGCACTAACAAAAATAAAGCACTTAGCTCATGCAATCTTGTCTCTTTATTTTCAATATCACTTACAATGTAAGCTTTTTACAAAATCAAATCTTTTCTCACCAATGATATGATTTTCCTTGAAAAGGCTTTGAAGTATCCCGCCGTTATCACTTCTGTACACAAACATTAGCAGAAGCCCTGCTAGGCAGGAGGACAAAAATAATTGTTCAGCCTTCATTTTAACTTAACCTTTTGCAAATTTCTACTTTAAAAAAGTTCCCCTTGACTTACTGGCATCATATTGAGATAATTTATGAGGCAGTCCATTCTTGTTAAGACAGCGAATCTCCATGAATCTTTTCCCCCATGAAAGACTGTCCTGCACCCTTCACCCCTCTTAATTTAGGCATCTTGCTCTCTTTCTTAACCATTTGCATGGGTCCCTTTGTCACCTTAACACTCTTGTCTAATGGTTTCTGTACAATTAAGGCATTATGGAGGTGAACATTAATATGTCTCTGAAAATTTACGGAGGCCATATATCTTGATGTTGCAAAAGGATATGCCAGAAATTGCCTAGGAATGCAGATGCACTGCTCTTTTAGCTGATATGAGAAATGGAGTTCATTATCTGTCATAAGGGTAGTGGGACAAGGTGTTGTCACGAAGGTGTGAAAAGAGGGTTGTCAGTCTGATGTAAATCAGGAGGGAAATACAGTTTTAAGCTATGTTAGCATCAGGTTTGGTAGAACAGTGGTTAAAAATATGAGATCTGTATTCCAGTTGCTCAGTTTTTAGATTCGTGCTCGTCTTTACTAGCCATTTTTTTTTACACTATAGCCTCTCTAATCTTCAGTTTCTTCATTTGTAAAATAGAGGTACATTTAGAACACAATACTAACTTCTTCGTGTGGCTCACCAGGTTCTGCTTGGTCTGGTCCCTGCCTGGGTCTCTGCCCCCTCTCGCCCTGCTCACTGTGATTCCACCATATTGCCTCTTTTTAGATGCTCCAGTGCAAAAGCTGCTTCCTCCTTCAGGACCCTTGGCCAAGCTGTTGCTTCCTCTTGCATGGAATGCTTCTTCCCCTAGAGGCTCACAGGGAGGGGCTGTTTCTCTTCCTTCATGGACCAGCTTAAAGTTTACCTTCTCACAATAGTTCCAGATCTTAGCATAGGTTCCTCAAAGATGGATCCGAGTAGTTTGTTTGAGAGGTGATCCCAGGAATCAAAAGAGTAGGGAAAGGGGAGGGTTAATTAAAGGCGGATGGTAGTGAGAAGTTTACCGCTGTAGGCAGCTCAAACTCAGTCCTGTTGGAGTGTCTCTAGGAGACTGTGTAAGACCTCTTCAGAGTTGTCCCAGTAATGGAAAAGGAAGCTCGGATGGTTATCCATCAATTCTTTTTTTTTTTTTTTTTGTCTTTTTTTTTTGTTGTTGTTGTTGTTGTTTTTTGTTGTTGTTGTTGCTATTTCTTGGGCCGCTCCCGCGGCATATGGAGGTTCCCAGGCTAGGGGTTGAATCGGAGCTGTAGCCACCGGTCTATGC
This sequence comes from Sus scrofa, assembly GCF_054392235.1. Classification (NCBI taxonomy): domain Eukaryota; kingdom Metazoa; phylum Chordata; class Mammalia; order Artiodactyla; family Suidae; genus Sus; species Sus scrofa. Next base: position 61,496,997 of record NC_139399.1, read on the forward strand.
CAGAGCCACAGCAACGCAGGATCCGAGCCATGTCTGCAACCTACACCACAGCTCACGGCAACGCCGGATCGTTAACCCACTGAGCAAGGGCAGGGACCGAACCCGCAACCTCATGGTTCCTAGTCGGATTCGTTAACCACTGCGCCACGACGGGAACTCCTATCCATCAATTCTTATACCCCATTGGTTGAGGGTAATCCCTGGAAGTATTAATTATTTGGCACTTCTGCCTTTGCTATCATGGGCTGAGAGTGATTCTGCATCAGAGAAATCCATATGATAGAGACAGGTGCTAGGGGTAGGAAGCCCTTGGTGGATGAGGGAACTGCTGACCAGGCTTAAGATGGCATCATGGGCTAAGGGAATATTAGTAGGGGTCTGACTGGCCCTACAGGCTTCCTTTCCATTTTCCCTTGTTACTCTATCCTGTTATGAACTGAAAGTTTGTCTCACCTGGAAGTGCATATGTTGAAGCCTTAATCTCCAAAGTGATGATCTTTGGAGGGTGGGGCCTTTGAGGTGATCAGGTTTAGATGATGTTATGAGGGTAGAGCCTTTATGGTAGGATGATTGCCTTTACAAGAAGAGGAAGAGACCATAGCCCTCTCTTTATCTACTATGATTGGACACAGCAAGAAGGGCCTGGCTACAATCCAGGACAAAGCTCTTCACCAGAACTTGGCCATGCTGGCACCCTGGTCTTGGACTTCCAGCCTCCAGAACTGGGAGAAATAAAAGTCTGTTGTATAAGGCACCCAGATGTATCGTGTATTGTTAGAGCAGCCAAAGCAGACTAAGACACTGTCCATTGCTTTGTGTATACTTATCATAATTGGCAATCATACCTTTATTTGTATGTTTATTAAATTATTATGTCATAGGGTCCAGGAGCACAGGATCTGTGTTTGTTTGTTCTTGAATGTTGTCTTTAGTGGTCAGTGAAAGGATGATATTCACAGTATTTCAGAAACAGTGTGGCATTCATTGTGATCACTTAAAAAGTAACCCACCTGGTGTTAGAGTAGATTTCTAGAGTGGAATAGCTTTGTCTAAGATATGAGGTGTTTAAAGTAGGTCAGGTTATCATTAGTAAAAATTTGGAGGTTCTTTGTAAGCCTCAACAGTATAGGTTCAAAGTACCTAATGGGGACAGATTAAATCCTGAGGATCTTACATTTAAGTGTCTTGATAATAAAGAGGAAAGATCTTTTTAAAAAAGCAGTATGAGCAACATGATTTTGATTATTTAAAAAAATGAGTGTGTGTGTATGTGTGGTGTGTGTGTGTGTTTCGGGTTTCACTAAAAGCCCATTTAAAACCTACTTGAGTGCTTTATCATTTAGTTTATAAGTATTCTGAACAGCAGGATAAAACTTCAACTTTTGGAAAGCTTCTACTCTCTCAAGCCAGGATGCATGAGTAAAAAAATGGAAAGAGGAAAACTTCACTTTGACAGATGTAACACCTGCATTGGGAATATGCAGACGGGAATTTCTCCCTAAAAGGTTAACTAGAGACAATAATTACTTTCTCCAGAGATCACCCAAGTGACATGCTGCTGTCTTGATTTCATTGCTGTTTGATGATGTGCATTTCTTGCCACTTATAAATGAAACAAATGAGGTTAGACGGCAAAGATTATGAAAGGAATTAGCAATAATGAGCCCGGTAACAAAAAACATTATTATAGAAAATTGAGTTGACCTTACTTTCATAATTATTCACCTTAATTGTTTTTTGTAGTGTAATTTGAATGAAATTAAATAATACTAATATCCCCCACTGCCACTGACTTAGGAATTTCATGTAAAGCTTAATAACTTTCAGAACTAAAGATTTGGCTGCCATCTTTCTAGAGGTCACTGTTGCTGTTCCAGGAAGCTGCATGACCTCACCATGACCACAGGCCTTTCAGGTAAAGACTATAATTTAGTCCTCAAATACCTTGGGTCTTGTGGCCCTATGGTATAGTAATCAGGGCATCTACTTCCAAACTTCCTGTGACTCACTGTTCCTCTGATCCTGGACCTCATAATTTTTTTCCAATTTGTCCACCAGAATGTTGATCTTGTTAAGTCAGCCATGGTCAATACTTTTGTATAGGGGTGGCAGACTTTTGCAATTAATTGCACAGGCACAATTTGAATTTTAAATTTGAAATTTACCCAGGGCATCCCACACATAAATTGGGATTTGAAAGTGGGTAAGTATAGCACTTTCTAACTTCTTCAAATTTTTGGACAGTAGTAGTACTAAGAAGTTTTGAGCATTTGTCACATACCAGGCACCAAGTTGAGTTATTCACATGCATTATGTCACTTAGTCCTTTCTGTAACCTTATGATGAAAGTACAGTTGTCATCTCTGTTTTTCATATGAGGAAACTGAGATTTAAAAGGTTAAATAAGTAGCCCAGGTCTAACCCTTATGTCTGACACCTGAGGGGTAGGGTAGGGTAGAATCAAAGATGACCAGTGGGAAAAAAATACTGTTTTGGCATTGAATAGCTTGTAGTCCATCTCAGCTCTGTCATTTAACCTCTTTTCATGTAACTAACTTCTCTCAGTTCAAGTTTACATACATAAAGTAGGAATAACACCTAATTCACTGAGTTGCAGTGACTGTTAATTGGAGAACATAGTGAAGTACCTTGAACATTGATGAATAACAGGGCTACTCAGTAAGTGGTCACTTTTCCCCATAACTTATGGGCATTTTCTCTGTAAGGCCTGGAGAGCATTTAGCATGATTCCTGGCCCATTGAAACCAATTAATATCAATATTAGCTAACATTTACTAAGTGTCTACCATATGCTGGGCTCCATACTCGACGCTTCACAGCTGACATCTGTTTAATTCTCACAACTGTCTTAGGCCATAGATAACTATTTTTGTCCTCATTTTAGAGAGATTGGCTGGATAATTTCCACCTTGTATGTGGAGCTGGGATTGAGGCTCAGAGTCCAAGCTTTGGATCAGTCTCATATTGTGTCATCTACTGTAGTTAATTGTGATGTTATTTTTAAACTTTGTGAGTCTGTGATTGGCTTGTAATGTCTCATTTTCATCACATGTGAAGTGATCTCTCTCTCTTTTGAACTCTAATGGCCTCTACTATCTGTCTAATAACAGGCAATAAATTATACCCTTGAGTATAACATAGCCTCCCGTGCTTTTCTGAATTGTGTTTATCACTGCAGCTTTGTTCATTCATTGAGCAAACATCATTGCGTGTCTAATACATTCCTGGCACTGTGGGATGTGCTGAAGGGACAGAAGAGAACAGAAGGGACATGTTTTCCATTAAGGGGAGAGCCAGATATCATGGGGACCTCATTTGGAAGAACCTCTTTTGGAAAAGAACATTAAATGACATACACAAAGTTAAATTATGGACTTCAGAATGGGCATGTGCAAGCAATGGGTCTTGAAACTTAAACTCATTTGCTTAATAGTAAATTCTCTACTGGTACCTTTTGTAGTGGATTTGAGAATTTTATATTTGGGTGAAACCCAGATAAAACAGGGAGGCCTCACAGTCCTGGTCACCATCAATAGCTCAAATCCAAATGAAATAGAACATAAGACTGCAGACCTTGAGGAATTATGAAAATCCTTCACTGCAGTTTTCTTGGAAGAAGATAATAGCCGAATTTGCATAGTGTGCTATACATAAAAGTTCCTAAAATTCCTTTTCCCCAGAATATCCCAGTTAGTAAAAGTGTCCTTATCTCTTGCTCTGAGACTCCTCCTCCCCTCAGTCCTCTCCCTGCCCAGGATTCTCCAAACCCCACAAACCCACCCTGACCACCACACACAGACTCTACAATATAGGCTCTTTTCTTTTTTGGACGCTTCCTTGGGGAGACACACGTGCTCACCCCACAGAGACACACGCTTCTGAGGATTTCAGTTTTCCATTTAGCTGCCTTACTCAAAATTTCACACTTTTAGGTAGAGTCTAATTTATACTTTTGCAATTTCTGGCACAGTTAAGACCTGCCTCCCTCCCTTCCCTCCTTCCCACATGTTTAGAAAATGAGATAGTGATTTTAAAGTAACAATTACAATGAAGAACAATTGTAATTATATTTAAAAACTTTATTAGTGAGGCTTCAAGTTCTATATTAGATTTAGTTCTTAGATTCAGGTGAAGACTCCAGGATTAATGGAGGTAGGAGTTTCAGAGAAATGAGGTTTTTAAAAGTAAGTAGTAGATGGGAGAACATTATATTAATGTTAATGTAAGTCATTTGGAGGTGGGAACTAGAACAGTCATTCTTCACTCAGGAGAAACAGGACCATATCTGGAGACATTTTTTGTTGTCAGAATTAGGGATTGGTGCAGCACTACTGGCATTGAGTCGGTTGAGGCCTGGGGGGCTGCTTGCTAATAAGCACTTGCCACTCATAGGACCTGCCACAACAAAGAGCTATCCAGCCCAAAATGTCGATTGTGCTCAGATTTTTAGACCTCAAATGAGGGGACATAGAGAAGCAAAGCTTATAGTAAGGAACAAATTAGCTAATTACCTAAATAACTTACCAGTTAACTAACCAACTGACTACTGCTGTGGATCTGTTTTGACTGAATTGACTCAGAATTTTCCCCCCAGTTAATAACTGGTCAAGCTGTGGGTGGGAAAAGCCTGTGAATTTAGTTATTTTATTGCCATCTTTGTTCAGTTAAAATGGCAATGAAGTGTGTGTATTCATGTGTGTGCGTGTCTGTATATGTATGTGTGTGTGTATTACATAGCAAAGAAATAACTTTTTTTTTCTTGACCTGAAACTTTCTGTGTGGTTATGTATCAGGTGAGGATTATCTGGTTCAATTCCTCACTGCAACACTGTAGATATGATTCAGCCCATTCAGAGATGAAAACCTGTGACTTGTCATAGATACTATGGGGCCTGGTAGGTGACATAGGCAGATTTCAGTCCAGGCTGTCTCAGTTCAGAGCCCTGCCTCTTTGCTAGGATCTCTGAAATATCAGTCACACCACACCCTCTTCAGTCATTTTTTTTGCTCCATCCATGGGATACCTGAATTACTATTTTCCTTATTTTAAAAAAATTAAATAAATTTAACCTCACTCCTCCCAGCATTATCCTGGAATCATGGGTTCAGTGCATTTAGTGTATATTATTTTTCTAATAAATTTCGAGGAATCACTGCTTTAGAACAACAGTGTTAACCAGACCCTTGGTTGGTATCAAATATGAATTTTTCAAATATCAAAATGAATTTTTAATGATCAGACACTATATAGGTGGAAGTTATTGTAATAATTGATTAATTAATCCATGTGAGGGCCACAGAGCATCCTCTAGAAGAGGGCTGAGTGACCAAATGAAGGTAAAGGTAAGGTCAGCAAAATAAAGTGACGGTAAAGAAAAAGATTAAAGGAACATGCTTTTAAGGGGCTCCTGTGATTAAGTGCAATCAAAGGAGAGCTAATGGGTTAACTCATTTCTGCTGAGCACAGTTACATAGTGTTCAGTTTGATAAAGGACCCCGCAGTAACTTTCAGGCAGAGAAATGGGAATTAGTGACAAATTTCTAATTTTTGCAGAAAGGCAAACAGTTCAGCAAAGGGACATATTGTCTGTTCCAAGGCTTTCTGTGAACAAATACGTTTGATAGTTGAGATGACACCCTGAGTGAAACAGGCCCTGATTTTCAGTGTATCCCGGAGTACTTTTATTTTGTTGTCAATAGGTTTAATAATTGATTGGAGGGGAAAACACAGTAGGATAAGAACAATACCAGGGTTATCTCAAGAGTTCTAGAGGAGTGATTTGTGTCAAATAGCTGAGTATTTTTTTTCTTAATTTATATAAGTGCTTTTCACAAGCTAAATTTTCATTGATTTAGGCTCCCCCCACCCCCATTTAGCTGGGATAAACCCTTGTGGCAAATCATTTATGAATAAAATTGTCACCCTCTCCAAGGAATGACTCAATCTATGTCTTTGTAGACTTCAGAAATATAAGTGTGGCTGGCATGGTGTAAGGAACATAACTGCCAGAATAAAGGAAAAGGAGATGGCTTCCTCTACCTGGTCGTGATTAATACACTTCTGCAACGTTTCTTGGCCAGGATTTGTAAATGGTGACAGTTATGGCTAATTGAAGTATTTCCTGTAATTCTACAAAATTGCCCTTTGGGGGACATCTAACAATATCTGGAAACAGTAGGGTATCCTGGCTGGGGTGAGGGAGGGGTGCTATTGGCACTGAGTGAGTAGAGGCCCGGAGTGCTGCTAAAAAATTCTGCAGTGCATAGGGCAGCTCTGCACAACAAAGGATTATCCAGCCCCAAATGTTAATAGTGCCACAGTAGAGAAGCCCTGCTCTAGAGGCATCTCATACAAACCTAGAGTAAGAGATAAGTATTCTGTGAGGCTGATAAAACTAAAGATTCTCACTCATTTGTATCACATTTTCCACGGACCTGGGAGATACCATGGCAATATAGTCACGTGGCCATATAGTTTTGTTCAGTTTTTTTGTCCAAAGGCAGGTGGCTACTGGCAGTTTGGGGATATGGCTTAAGGGAAAGACCTTAAGAATTCACTTAATTTGGGTTTAATGGAATATACACATGCGGTTCCAGGTTACTATGTGTATAGTTAAGTTACTGCTCGTCTGTTGGTATAGGAATGCCTTCCAGAATATTCTTAATGTCCACTTTTTCATCTCCCCGGCATGATGATGCAAAGGAACACGCTAGAGACTGTAAGGGATATAAATATTTCTTTGGCTCCCAGCACTCTATGTGGATGGTGGAGGGGATACAAGGTTTAAAAATCTATGGATCCAGGGATTCCCTGGTGGCTCAGCTGCTTAAGGTTCTGCTGTGGTCACTGCTGTGGTGAGGGTTCTGTCCCTGGCCTGGGGAACTTCCATTTGCTGTGGGCATGGCCAAAAAATAACTCCAAAATCAGAAATCTCTGGAGCCAGAAGCCAGTCTATGGATGAGTTTTCCAATCATCAAATGTATACATTGAAGCAGGGGATTAATTTCTTATTGATGCCATGACAAAATAATTTCCTTCCTGTCTGAAATTTGGTAGTACAATTATAAAAATACCATACATTTTTATTATTTTTTAAAAGTGATGTTAAATAAAATTTATCAGAATTCTTGAATTGTAGGGCATGAACCTGTGGGAATAATACGAAGGTAAATACATCTGTGTCTGGAGTCACATTTTTTATGTATCCAAATTATCAAGCATATGAAACTAATTTCAATTAACTGTATTCAAGAAATTGTTACTTTGTAATGAAAAATCTTATAAGTAAAGTTGCATTCAGACTGAAATGTGGAGAAGTGATTTTTTTTTTTTACAGAGGTGCATCAGGCAGTTAATTAATAAGAGCTATTATGGTATTGTTCTGAATCTGCTGATGCTTATGGTATTTTCAGCTTTTTAAAATTTGTAATTTGTTGTGGTTTCTTGTTTCATAAATGTTTGCTTCTGTACCCAATTTTATATTCTGTATTATTGTTCTTAATTAGAATCCCCAAATTGTATAAACCCCAGGCCTTACATAATCAGGATGCTCCTCTGCTTACAGCTTCATTACTCCCTGAACCCAGATGACTCATACTTTTCCATGTCTAAACTAGACCTTTCTTGTAAGCTCTTTGGCATGCTAGATTCCAATCAAATCACAGTGATGTCAGCTTTGGAATACCCAGGATTTCAGAAGCATTTTCAAACTCAGTATGTCTCAAGTCAACCTCATCCTATGCTTCCAACCTAGTGTTCTTTCAATGTTCTTGTGCAGTGAATGGGAAATTACGTATTAGGAAACCTGGAAGTCTAGTATTCATCCTTGGGACCCATCTTTCCCTAATGCTTCTACCTATGGGGTCCTGCTAATTTTTTGTTTCAAATGTCTCCTAAATCCATTTATTCTTTTTATCTCAACCACCAGCACTGTTTCCCTAAGTCCAAGTTATTATCTTTGTTTTCTTGGACTCTGAGAGCCTTCAGGTGCCTATTGTTGCACTCTTGGTCCCCCTTTCAAATGAATCTCTGGCGTCCAGAGTGACTTCTGCAAGGTGCAAATCTATTTTGACAGCTCCTGTGTACAAGACCTTCAATGGCTCTTCAGTGCCCTTAAGGTTATGAAACAATTGAACAAAGACTTTTAAAAACATTTCTCTCTCCAGCTTCATCTTCTGTCTCCCATGACCCTCCCTCCCTCTTTCTGCTTTCTCCTGGTGTAGGGTCTTTGCACACACTCTACCTCTGTCGCCCATACATGGTGCAATCCTGTTTCTTCTTCAGGTTTCTGCACAGGCATCACTTCCTCTGGGAATTCTTCCTTGACTTCCTGAGTAATTCAAATCCTCTCATTACAGAGGATCCATTCAGAGCAGTGGTCACAGATGCAGTCTTACATTGGCATTTGCTTCTCTTCAATGGATGACTCTCCCCTCTCCACTCCTCTAAAAATGATGAGTCCATGAGGGCAGGGGCTAAGTCTGGTTTTGCTCATCCCTGTATCCTTAGCTCATATACAATTTTGCACATAGTTGGTGGTATAAATATCAGCTCAATGAGTGAATTGACACTGGGATGTAGACAGCCACAGAAGATTGTTTCCAAGATAGTTATGGCAAAGACATTTCATCTTGTGACAACTTTGATGGATTTGGGTGGCCCTGAGAGCACAGTTTTGAGCATGATCCTGAAGCTACATTTAGGCTCAGCTGAACAAGACACTAGGCTTGATTCGAAGATTTGTGGTGATGGATCTCAGGCCTTCCTCCTACGCAGATCAGTCCAAAAGAGGAGGTTCTCTCAAATATCTCATTATCATATATGGCCCCCGGGTAGCCGGGATACTGGGGCTGGAGTTTTTATGGGAAGGGAAAGGGATGAAAAAAAGCATTTAAAAATGTTGTTTGTCCTTTCAGGGCTCACTCTTTTAGTGACATCATTTCATTTGTTATTGACTTCCTTCCGTTGCTTCTCTTGCCCAGAACGCCACATGGACATTTTGCGTAGATGGACTTAGGAATGCCTGCATCTATAAGGAAGCTTTCCCACCTTTGGAAAACCTGAGAAGATCATAGTAGGGCCCAAAGGAAAAGTAATGTAGCATCTGCCTCTGGAGTTAGAAAGTGTAGTGGGCTGAATGATGGTCCCAAAGGTATCAGGTTCACATTCCTGGAACCTGTAAATGTTGCCTTATTTGGAAAAAAGGGTCTTTGCAGATGTGGTTAAGTTAAGGATCCTGAGATGAGATCACTCTGGATTATCCACTTGTAGACTGTCACGTGTGTATTTGTAAGGAGGGGGGATTTGACAACGTGTGTGCGTACACATAGAGAGAAGCCAATGTGAAGGTGGAGGTAGAGATTGAAGTTATGTGGCCACAAGCCATAGAATTGCCAGCAGACACCAGAAACTGGAAGAGAAAAGGGCAGCCACTCTCACTTAGGGCCTCTGAAAGGACCATGGCCCTGGTGACACTTTGATTTCAGACTTTTGACCTCTAGGACTATGAGAGAATAAATTTCTGTTGTCCTAAGTCATCGAGCTTGTGGTAATTTGTTAATGACTGTCACAGGGAAGTAATACATAAAGAATTTTGTTTTGTTTTGTTTTGTTTTTTAATGCATTCATTTCTCTGTGGCTTTTTTCCTGCTTAGGATGATAAGAACTTAGACAAGATCAGGACTGGCTGTTAAAAAAAGGGGTCAAGGGAGAGTCTGTGGACTTATTCCTTCTAAGGGTTTTGGGCCTAAAATCTTGGCTGGTAATAAAGATAGAGTTGCCCAGAGGATTCTGAAGTTAGTAGACACATCTTGGGAACCTAATGCAATTTAGGGTAGGTGGATTCAGCGTTCTGGGTATCTTTAATTTTTCCCACAACAGTAAGACCTCATATATGTGAGATCAGTTATTGAACAACTTGAAGCTTTAGATTCTTGGGTGACAAATCAGATAAGTGGTTGGGCATCATTAGGTAGGTGATATTTGGGCAGAGAACTGAATAAGGTGGGAATGCAAAGCCCAGAGGAAGTAAGTCCTAGGCAGAGGGGACTGTAGCCCCAACAATCCTGGATTAAGAACTACTTTGGCTTATTTAAGGAATTGCAAGAAAGCTGGAAAAGCTGGTCCTCAGTGAAGCTGTTATATTATTTGGTGCACATAGGTTTGTGATTATTGCATTTTCTTTGGAAAATACATCTTATATCCTTATATTCCTTTTTATCCTGCTGTTACTTTAAGCTTAAATTCTACCTTGTCTGGTATTTACAGTGACTTTCCCAGTTGGTTAATCTTTACCCATCCCTTTATTTTAAAAATTACTTTGTTTAATTTGTGTTTTTTTCTAAATAACAGATATCTAGGATAAATTATATCCCACCTCTCCTATTTAAGAGGGCAGGGAAATGTGAATTCCATTTAGAAAGATTTCCATCAAAATTTCTAGTATAAAAATGTCTTGGTACTAAGGAGACACTTCCATTATCTGAACATAATTTACATATACAAAATAACTCATTTCTTTACGAGTTTAGGTAATTGAGATATTACTGCGTATGTCATTCAACATCTTGAAATTTTAGCATCTTTCTTAATATACATGAGTTTTTAAAAATAAAATCACAGCTCCATTGATCCATAAAGAGTTCAGTTAAAACTTATAGAATGCTGGCAAAAATTAATTCAACTAATCACAGTATTGGTCTTGATTTATGTCTATAGTCACACTCTCACTGTAGCTTGTGTTTTGAGTTGATCCAACAATATCAATGGATTTACCTTGATTTAGCAAGACTTTTTCAGTGGCATTTATGACCAATCTGACACTCCTGGGAGTCCTAGCCTATGACTCTGGGAAGGAAGCATCAAGTTTCAGCCCATGAGGGAATTGAGCCCCTAACCTTGGCCTCATTAGCACCATGTTATAGCCAATTGTGCTAACTGGTCACACATTGCAAGAAAGTTGGAGACATGGAAAAGAGGTCAGAGCATATTATTCTTGATTTTAATTTATTTGTTTTGATATGACAGAGAAATCATTAGATGTGATGTTGATGGAGCTTGGTTAGAGTTTTAACTCTTCTCTTTTTTTTTGTCTTTTTGCCTTTTCTAGAGCCACTCCCGTGGCATATGGAGGTTCCCAGGCTAGGGGTCTAATCAGAGCTGTAGCCGCCGGCCTATGCCGCAGCCACAGCAATGCCGGATCCAAGCCGAGGCTATGACCTACACCATAGCTCACGGCAATGCTGGATCCTTAACCCACTAAGCGAGGCCAGGGATCAAACCCATATCCTCATGGACATTATGTCATGTTCTTAACCTGCTGAGCCACAACAGGAACTCATGGAAAAATATTTTTAAAATATCAGTGACATGACCTCACCCACCTCCTCAGCAGTCACTCTTCAGAACATTGTTTGAAACGATCTCCAGGAGAGCAGGGAGGACTGTTACTATGTTAAGGGGCAGGGTGGACTGTGTATTTGGTACCTGTGGTTGTGAATGTGTATGCTTGTGGAGGTGGCTGGTAGAGTTTTGCAAAGTTGTGGACGTGTGTGGCTATATGTGTGCTGGTGTCAGGTTATTCTGCTCTGGTGACCAGATCGACCATTCTGACCTTGCCAGATGCTGCCCCTCGCTCCTGACATCAGGCACGGGAATATTTCAGGTAGAGCAGCACGTGGTCATAAATATTCTATGGATCGATAAGTTCGTATCATTGTACGGTGAACCGATGATGTAGGTGACTGTAGCACTTTTTCCCCAGCTGGATTTTTCCTCTCTTTCTCCATCCTCTAACACCTACTGAGACATAACTAACATAATTAGGGCACCATCCAATTGCAAAGTGAAATATTAATGTGATAAAAATAAATGATCAACAGAGCAGAGCCACATTAGTCAAGCATTTTAGTCTGTTAAGCCTTTGGTCTGCTAAGCACACAGAGTGAAGGTAGATTCAGTATCCCACCTCTCTGTGTACTCAAGAGAGTACAGTACAGGAGTCAGGAGAACAAATGTTAGAGATGGACCACTGGTCTTTAAATCCTTGCCTTCTAGCTGTACACCTTGGAACCCTAAACCTTTCAAAACCTCAGCGTCCTCATCTGTAAAGTGGATCATAATTGCTGCCATCTCAAAAGCTTGCTGTTGGGATTAAATGGCATAAAACAAGTGAAAAATTTAGCCTGATATAATGTAGCCGGAAAGTGCTTAAAAGAGCTCAGTAGATTCCTGTTAATCAACATCAACATTGAAAGGACAACTGAGTTTCTGTTGCTACCACCTAAGAGAAGGAGTGTGTCTCACTCACAGACTGTGAGCCCTTTAAACATTTTTTTTATTTTTTAATTTTAATAAGTATAGTTGTTGTGAGATATATATATATGTAAGTTGTTGTGTGTGTGTGTGTGTATATATATATATATATATATATATATAGTTACAGTGTTGTACCAATTTCTGCTATACAGCAAAATGACCCAGTAATACATATACATACATCCCTTTTCTTATATTATCTCCTATCATGTTCTGTCACAAGCGATTGTATATACTTCCCAGTGCTATATGACGGGACCTCATTTCTTATCCATTCTAAATGTAATAGTTTGCATATACTAATCCCAAACTCCCAGTCCATCCCACTCCCTCCCCTTCCTCCTTGGCAACCACAAGTCTGTTCTCTATGTTTGTAAGTCTGTTTCTGTTCTATAGATTGGTTCATTTGTGCCATATTTTAGATTCCACATATTAGTGACCTCATATGGTGTTTGTCTTTCTCCTTCTGACATACTTAGTATGATAATCTCTAGCTGCATCCATGTTGCTGCAAATGGCATTTTTTCATTCTTTTTTATAGCTGAGTAGTATTTCTTTGTATATATGTACCACATCTTTTTAATCCATTCATCTGTTGATGGACATTTAGGTTGCTTCCATGTCTTGGCTATTGTGAATAGTGCTGAAATGAACATAGGGGTGCATGCATCTTTTTGAATTATAGTTTTGTGCTGATATATGTCTGGGAGTGGAATTGCTGGATCATATGGTAGTTCTATATTTATTTTCCTGTGGAACCTCCATACTATTTTCCATAGTGGTTGTACCAATTTACATTACCACCAACAGTGTAGGAGGATTCCCTTTTCTCCACATCCTCTCCAGCATTTGTTATTTGTAGACTTATTAATGATGGCCATTCTGACTGGTGTAAGATGGTACCTCATTTTATTTTGATTTGCATTTCTCTAATAATTAGTGATGTTATTAGCAACAACACTGGATCCTTAACTAACTGAACAAGGCCAGGGATCAAACCTGCATCCTCATGGATATTAGTTGGGTTTGTAACCCACTGAGCCACAATGGGAACTCCTCTATCCCACCTTTTGATCAGGGCTGATGCTTAACTTCTCTGAACTGCTCTCTTTTCAGAGAGACTTTGACCCCCATAAATAGTGTTTACTCAGAATATGAAACAACTTTACAGCAGTAGATAGACCACATATCATGAGATATTAATTTTGTTTCAGCAATGAATATACTGTGTTAATTTCTTTTAAGATGTTTGTATCTTTCAAATATAATAGGCAAGGTCTCCTCCCAACGTCAGCCTTGGTCGTGTTCCAAGGATTTCTCAACCCCAGGCTCTACCTTTTAATTCCATATCAAATTGTCCTGCCTTATCCTGAATCAATGATGTTGACCTCTCATGGAATCTCTAGAACCAATTTCTCTGTTTTTAATATTCAGTCTCTGTTGACCTCTTCCAGATGTTAATGCAGCTTGTATATTCTCCAGGCTAAGCTATTTTTTTCCCTTTAAGCATTTCCGATTTATTCATTCTACCGCCAAAATTTATTTTCTTCTTTATCTCTCACAACCCCTATGGTTCACATTAATCACCTTTGTCCATGCATGTGTCTTGTGATTTCCCCGTCCTCATTTGCACTGTCGCTTCCTCTTCCTCACTTAGCCTCTCTGCATTTTGAGTACAAGTGTCTTGGCCTCATTGTCTTTTTCATCAGCAATGGTAACATTTTAATTAATATGATTACTGTTGCTTCCGCCATAACAACAACAACAACAACAAAACCTCCTAACACATACATCCATGTAATCAATACAGAGCAGTGATTCTTGGTCAGGGGATAGTTTGCCCACCAAGGGATAGATGTAAATGTTAGGATACACTTTTAGTATTCACAGTGGTGGGGTGTTTCTGGCACCTAGTACATAGAGTTCAGGAACACTGCTAAACATCAGTGAACAGGAAAAGCCCCCCAAACAAAGAGCTACCTAGTCCCAAATATCAATAGCATGGAGGCTGAAAAACTCTATGTCTTAAAAAGCTGAAACAAAAGACAAAGCAGTCATAGCACAGTTAATAAAATAATAACAACTAACATTTATTGGTCATTTATCACCTGGCAGGTACTGTGTCAACAGCTTTCCCAACCTTGTCTCATTTGATTGTCATAATTACTTCATGAGATAGGACTATTACGATTCCCATTGCAAATGGTAACACTGAAGCCCAGAGAAGTTAGGTAGTATAATCAAGCTCACACAGCTGATTAAGGGCCAAGTTGAGATACAAACTCACGCAGCCAATGGGAAGGGCTTCTTTATTTTGAACCTCTCCGATGAACACTGATGCATCACACACTGCGGAGCAAGGATGGTTAATTTAGGGTCTTTTGAATAGGATTTAGGAGATCTCTAAACCTCCTGGAAATATGTATAATATTTTCATGAGTATGCACTTTTTCTGGGCTAAGGGGATATGCCTTAAATGGTCAAAGTCTCTCAAAGGATTTGGTGGCATGCAGTTCATGGGAAATTCATGAATATCTTATTCTTAACTTTGAGGGAAAGAAGAGGGTTGGACCCTGGATAAGACTGCCTTCCTGGAAAGGTATGATTCATTGCTAATGGGCTCAAAAATGCTGACTCTGCCCAACCCGCTTTGGTTGAACTTAAATTGTGGGGCAGCGTTGGATTTCCAGACTGTTAAACAAAGGGCACAGCGTGAATTTGTTGAAATCTTAAGAAAAGGAGTGACCTCAGCTAATTGAGTCATATGTGACTGGGAAATGTAATGGCTTTATGTACAGACTGGTTTCACAGCTGTGGCATATTTGACCTTTATATCAGATATCTGTGTCATCAGCTAGGTTTGCCTGGGCTTCATTGATACTGGCCTCTGTGATTCCCATTGTCCCTGAGTTAGTGGCTTACCGAGTTCCATAAGTATTCACATGTTTGCTTATCTGTATTCATACCTTCATTCTGGTTACCTGTAGCTTTGCTAGCTTAGGAGTCACATCAACATGTCCTGAAATTTTCTAATTAATTATTTCTAGAGTCTAGGACATTTTAAATGTCTACCTGCTATCTAGCAACTTTGATCCATTTTTTTCTTTGTTGTAATCAGGTGTTGAATCTCTATTTTATTTATTGATGATCTTGTTGGCTGCGATGATGATGGTAATCATTTCCTTTCTAATCCTTACTCCTCCTATTTGCTTGCCTTTTCTTAAAGCATGGGCTGGGACCTTCAGAGCATGTTGGGGCATGCTTGTTGTATTGCTAGCTTTGATAACAATTCTAAAGTCTCAACAGGAAGAATGATGTTTGCTCTTTGTGTTTACCTTGTTAAAGAATTTCCTTCACACTGCTATTTTGCCAAGTTCCTCATATTAAAAAAAAAACATGAAGAATTGTTGAATTTTATCCATTTTGCATCTATTACAGACATCAAGTGGTTTTAAAAATTACATTTCTAAGTTGACTTTGCTTTTCTCTGCCTTGATCCATGATGCTCTGGTTTCTCAGTCTAACTCCCGGAGGACAATCATATTTACAGGACTTTGAGGTGAGAGATGCTCGCTCTCATCACCCATGGGCAGCCTATAGCTACATTTAACATGCTCTTAGAAATACATTGGATGAAATGTAATAGGTACTCAAAATACTGCTAACATGACCTACTTAGACATAAGGTAGAGGAGAAAAAATATTTATCATTTTCCATAAATATATATGTCTCCAGATGTACCTATTCACAGGGAGTCTGAACAAAACAGTATTACAACATGTTCTGTGAGGTCTCCAGGGTCATAAATCAAAGGAACTCAACCCACAGTGTGTCTTTTTCAGTGGTCTATCTTTAGTCCTTGAATCTGCCTGTGACCAAAAAAAAAGGGGGGGAGGGGAGCAGAATCATTTTCTTTTATGATAATGTTAATTTTTCTAACATCAGAGTACTAGCAGTCCTTGCTTTGTATGGTTCTGCTATGCATTAATTTTAGTTACTGTGTTTTAGTTAAATAACATCAGTCCCTCCAAACACGATTCAGGGGAGTACCATGGTATATTAACTGAGTGACTGCATAAAATACAAACCCCATAGCTGGCTCTTTAGCCCATGAGTCGCTATATGAATAGCAGATGTACACCTCTGGCAGCGATCCATCGGATGTGCCTTCCCCAGTCTGTACTAGTCCTTGTGCATCTGTGTTCAGTCCACAAACAGACAGCAAAGTGTGTGGTTGTGTTGCCTCCTTGACTTCCAGTGATAACCCTCTGAACATTTCCTAAAAACGAACAAAGAAGGAATTGGTTAACAAAGATAAAAGTTAACAAAGGAACATCAAGTGATACAGGAGGTGAAATTCTTAATGAACATGGTGGAATTATCACAGAAGTATCTGACAGAAATGTTGATGCTGCCTCTGTGAGAGACTCTAAATGCTCAGCCTGAGAGTGGATACGTTATCAAAAAATGAGGAAAACCTGACAAGAAGGATGAAGATGTCCCAGATAAAGTGAAGCTGGCAAAAATCTTCACATTTAGGAGATCTCAGAGATAGTGCACATTGAAAGTACTAAGGTCAAAATATTAGAAGCTGATGCCGGCTTAGAATTAAGTATGACAATTTACCAAGGCATGGAAAAGATGTTCTCTTTGTATTGCAAATTTTCGCTGTTATATAGTGAAAAGAATAGCAGTATGCAAACTACTTAAGTTTTCACAAAACAATCAATTCTTTGATTTTCAGTGTTTCCAATGATGAAAATATATATACTAAATAAATTCTAGTTATACCATTTTTCATTCCTCTATGCATTTATAACCGACAGTAAGACGGCTTTAAAGTTTTGATCAACACTTTTAAAGGTCATGATACGACTGGAATTTTTACCACTGATTATTAATATCAGTTTGCACAGTTTCAGATTGCATAGTCATTTTTATGGTCCCACATTTCTGTGGATAGTGAGGACTGCCTATACCCCATTTGCTTATTGAAGAGGATTTGGAAAATAGACCAAGAGAAAAAACAAACACATAACTCCATCCCTCAAAGGCACTTGTTAGTCTATAAATGTATTTCTTTCTGGTAGACAGATAGGTGTAACTTTATACTTGTTTGTTTTACGTAGTTGTAATTCTTAAAGAATTTTATTTCCTTTTTAAATAGACTCTATTTATTTATTTTTGTTATTGACCGCACCCATGGCAGGTGGAAGTTCCCGGGCCAGGAATTGAACCTACTCCATAGTAGCGACCCAAGCTGCAGATCCTTAACCCACTGCACCACAAGAGATCTCCCTTAAACTTTATTTTTCTAGAACACTTTTAAGTTCATAGCACAATTAAGTGGAAGGTATAGAGATTTTCCATAAACATCCCTGGAAAACCCATAGCCTCCTGCATTATCAGTGCACCAGACAGGTATTTTTGCTGCAGCCAGTGAGCCTGTATAGACATCATTGTCACCTAAAGTCCGTAGTTTGCATTGGGGTTCACTCTTGATAATGTACATTCTGTGGGTTTTGACAAATGTGTAATGATACGTATCTACCATTATAGTGTCATACAGAATAGTTTCACTGTCCTAAATATCTACAGTGCTCAACTGATTCACTCCTCCTTTCCATCTAATCGCTGGCAACCACTGATCTTTTTATGGTCTCCATAGTTTTGCTATTTCCTGTTCTTTTTTCTCCTTAGGATTGATTTCAAAAGTACAGCTACTGGGTCATAAGTCTCAAACTGGGAGCCAGTGTAGTGACTCCCACTCAGATCAGTTTTTTTGGCCAGCTCACTTGTTACCTAAACAATGTTTTGTTTTTAATGGAGTCTTCACATACAGGTATAAATTTAATAATACAAGTATACAACTATACATTTAATAAATTTATAATTTGTTTTTATACAAGTATAAAATTCCTATTTTTCTTGAAAAGTCAGGAGTCCTATTAATACCGTGTTCATGTTTTTATACAAGTATAAAATCCCTATTTTTCTTGAAAAGTCAGGAGTCCTATTAATACCGTGTTCATGTTCCTACATGTTGACAGGAAACTGGATCTGAGTGGCTGCTGTTCCTTTAGAGAGATAGCATTCCCTTGCTCCATGAGCATTTGATTTTAGTTTTTCCTAGATAGGATTTTCAAGTGATTTTTTAAAATGTAGTAGCAAAGGACATTTAAAAAACCTTGTAAACAACTCAGTTTAATAAATTTAAAGTTAAAAAAAGCTCTGATGTAGCCACTCAGTGCATTATTATACAGACTAAAACAACTGTTGATAAAACCTGTATCTTCACATGGAAAATTCATATTTAAACCAATCAGCAAATTTCATTACCCCTTGTGATAGGAGCTTCTGGAATGTCTCCCATGAACCCCACCTCCTGCTAGTCACTGCTTTGTGTAATTCCTTCCACTTGAGCATGGCTGGCCTGCACCTTGCTACTAATTTACTATTTAATGAATAAAATATGGCAAAAGTGATATTTAAAAGGTTGTCCCTTCTGAGATTAGGATCAAAGGCTGTGGATTCCATCTCTCTGTCTCTCTCTTGTTTGCTTGTTCTGATGAGATTGGCCATCCTGTTATGAATTGCCCTAAGGAGAGGCGCATGTAACAAAGAAGAGAGAATGGCTTCTGCCTAGTAGCCCTCAGTCCAACAACCCACAAGGAACTGAATCTTACCCAAGTGATTCTGGAGTAGATCCTACCCCAGTTGGATGACAAGTTGTCTAGACCCCTGACCAACACCTTGACTGCAGCCTGTGAGAGACCCTGAGCTGGAGGACCTGGTCAAGCCTTGCTTGGATCCTTGACCCATTGAAATTTTGACATCATAAATGCATGTTGTTTTAAGCTGCGAAGTTTGGGGATATAATTTGTTACATAGCAGTCGATAGCTAACATACACTGGTAACAATTAATGGTTCAAGATTGTGCATATGAGCAGTTTGAGCCAATAGTAGGCAGATTTTTGACTGTCTTAACCTGATGGGGGTGGAAAGGAGGGGGGGGAAGGGAGGAAAGAGAGAGAGAGAGAGTGTGTGTGTGTGTGTGTGTGTGTGTGTGTGTGTGTGTGTGTTGGAGCTGTTATCATCTTGTAACTTTGTGGAGAGACCCCATTCTCAAAGAAAGCTAACACAAACCAGAAAGCAAAGCTGAGAGCTGAAGGGATACCAGCTTTTGATTACATCATATGAGTACCTTCATCCCACTGTGTCTGAAGCCAGCTATCTACCCTTAACGTATATGGGTCAGTGGATTCCCTTTTTTTGTCAAGCAGTTTCTATTTTTTTTGCAACCCAAAGAGATTTACCTGATGCAAATTGTAAACGGCTAATGCCAGAACTGCAGCAGTCCAAAGTAGGGCTCCTCACTCTAAACAGATACTCCACCTTTTGTTTCATCTGACACAGTTTGGAGCATCTGTTGATAGCTTTACAGGAAAGAGGAGGAGATATTTGTATAAAGTTTGTGAGCACAGGTTAAAAAAGCAATTAGAAACTAAGTAAATACAAAAACATCTTCAATCAATGAAACATTTTGTAAGTTGGAATATTGTTTGTTTTTATGATGGTGCATGTATATCTTCATATAGAAAACGTCACTCTCATTAGGCTGTGTCACACAAAATAACAAACACACCTTTTTCAATCTGGTTATAAATATGCGGAATGGAGTTTATTTCACCAAAGCATTACACGCTTCCAACTGATAGTATATCAATAAAAGCTCTCACTCCAAGATGTCATTAAAACCACATTTGTTCATTTCTATTTATTATTAGGAAAAAAACAAAAAACAAATGAAAAAAGTGGATTTGAGTCGTATTTCCTGTGAGTTCATCATTTGCTGGCACATAACACTTGTGAATTTTATTCAATTCATTTAAAATGATTTCTAACATGCAGCCAGAAAGTTAAGGGTGGCAAGGAATTCAAAATGATCAGCAGGCATCCAGGATTTCTCAGGAGACGGAGTTAGAATCACAGCTAAGGTATGTTCTCCTTAAGGAACTATATCTTAGAAAAATTATCGCTAATGAACCAGATTTTTTCCTAATAAATTCAGCTCATTTGTGTTTTGAAATCAGTAGACTCAAATGACCTTCTTAAGATAAGGTTTTTTTTTTTTTTTTCTCTCTTTCTTAAGAATAGGTCAGCTATAGGCCAGGATCTGTGGTGCTCATTTCAGATGCTCTCAGAATTTGTTATCTTTTCTTATTTATTTCATAACTATATGATCACAGAGAAGTCAGCTGGGCTAAAGTGATGAGTACTGATGTAAATCTTCACCCAGAGTTTGGATAAAACCTTTCAGAGTTTGAGCATACCCAGATAATTTTCAGAAGAGGAATTAGAAAAGAAAACCCAGCAAAACCTAAAACAAAACAAGGTGAAAAAAGGTTTGTGCATCCTTAAAAATTCCCCAATTGTCTCTGGAGACTGAAATGCTATAAAAACCATTTTCTTTACAATGATTCTGCCTTTTTGAAGATAGCCTTCTAGCAATCATATTTTAGCAGGTAACCTGTTTGCCTATAATTTTAACTTAACTAGAGAGAGGGTTACTGGCCTGGGGGTTAGTATCAGGTCGCATCAGTGAACCAATCTGAATGACCCTGCCCACCACCACTACCCCCACAGCTGGTAACACTCCCCATGAGCCATGCCTTTGTGGAAGCTACTTGGACCCTTTCACACTCCATTTCTCCCTCCTTTTCCGGGTGTTTGGAAAGCTCAGTAGTATACTTCCCAGATTTCCCTGTCAGAGTTCAGGGTTAAGGATAGGCTCTATTCATCAGGTGCCCTGGGGAGAGCTCTGGAAGGTGGGGGTGGGGCAGAGATACCTCCTGTGAACTTGACAGTTCACTGCTAACAAAACAAGCAGGTCCTCCATAGGGTGACTCCTTGTCAGCCAGTCTCCATGTTCCAGTGTTTGGTTGCCACTTTGGTGGAGATAACAGCAGCAAAAACAGCAAATGCAGAAAAATCAGTGCCATGACCATCAAACCAAGTCTTTCTTGATAGGCAGCTTCTGAGTCCCTTTTATAAGACCCTTCTTGTATCCATGTTCTTGCTCCATAATGATGCCCACAGAGTTACTGGTGCATCCATCTTTGTCCAGGACGGCTCCAGCTTTAACACTGAAAGTCCTCCATCCTGGGAAAACCAGAATGTTAGCCACCCTAAGATACAGCCATTCTGGATGGGGCATTCTGTCTACCCCCACCCTGTTTGTAGGCCGAACATGAAACTTGCTTTGATCAGTGAGGATACTAGCAAATATTACCCAAGGAGCCTCTCCTTTGCTCCTCTATCTCTACCAGGAAAATATCCAGGCTAGCTTGCTGGAGAATCACACATTTGGTTCAGGTGCAGCAGCCAACAGCAAGACGGAGAGTGAATGAACCTCACATGACTGACTAGAAAAACTGTCCAGTGCAGCCCAGCCAAGTCCAAATCTCTGATCTGCATACCCTTGATTTAAATAAATGCTCCTTGTTTTAAGCCGATGGGTGTGTGTTTCAACATTATCATAATAATGGCTAACCGGTACATACCTACTACCTAAATTAACTAATTTTTATTCTTGAAATATATGTAGTGATTTCCTTCAAATCATTGCATTGATACAGAACTTTGCAAAGACTGGCTCCTTGCAGTTGTTAAAACCATCTGATGAGGAAGTGTGATTAGCTGCTCCCATTCTACAGATGAGGTTCATGGATGCTAAGTAAAGCATCCAAGTGCATTCAACAGGAAGTGTCAGAGCTGGAAAGCAAACCAGGTCTGCTGGGCTGCAGAGAAACCACGTTCTTAACTGTCAGACCCCACTGACTGACCAGTTAAGTTACATCTAGAAGAAAGGAAATACGAGCACGTTTTTTGCTGGAAAGAATCTAGAAGAAGACAGGTTTACAAGGTCTTCGTTGGCTGGGAGCTATAACGGAGGTGCAGCTTGCATGCAGAGAATCTGAAGCTGTGAGCATGCCTGCCCATCCCAGAGCTGAATTCTTGAAGGGTTGCGTAGTGTGTTCGTCTTCGACCAGTATGATTGGATTTGGCCCCATCTTCAGATGTACTCATCTCTTCCACAACAGCATATGAAACGAAAATCTCAAGTAAAGACCCACTCCTCTGAACAAAGGGAACACGTCTCATTCAAGCCCTTCTTTGTTTGATTTATAACCAATTCTCTTTTAACATGTGGACCCAACAAACAGGAGATCGCTGACTAGCTTGAACAATGAACTTGTTAGTTAACAGAATTAACAGTGTGTTGTTTCACTGCAATGACAGTAATAAAACAGGAGACGTGAAGCCGATATAGTCACAACTGAATCGTAATGGATGAGATATTTACAGCAAAGCTGTTAAAACATTGAATAAAATATGGGAAGAGCAGAAGCAGATGTGTTTTTATTCTTCTAGTTGAAGCTTGTAAGGTAAAAAGATGGTTTGAGTAATAATCACAGGTTCTGATTCACAATGCATTAATAAATATTCATATGGTACCAGCCGCTGAAACTTTCCAGATACAGAAACAAAGTGAGAAAGCCTGTTCTTGCCTTACACTTTGCTAAGTTTAGATTTCCTTACACACATGTCAGTATCTCCATTAGGTTCTTGTAAAAGTTCTCTTTTATTTTCTACAGCCTCCCAAGTCTTGCTGGAGAAACACTCATCTTTCCTTTTTTTTTTTTTTTTCCCAGTGTCACAGTATTTCCCCCACTCAAACCAGAAGAAGTAGAAAGAAACGGTGGTCTATTAATAAAGAAAAGACCTGTAATTTAAGTACAAGATAGAGGTGGAAGGAAATGAGCGTTTCTCTTTTGAATTAGATACAGGTAAATGAGCTTTATATCTCACTGGAAATCCACAATCCCAAATGAATTCGAACGGTGGGATGCTTGATTTCGCAAGATCAGGCAAAACACATTTATAAGCTTTCCCCTTTCTTTTGTTATTATCTTGTCTTTGTTTTCAAAGGAACAGTGGCGTTTTGGAGGGCACAGGGGAAGGCTGCTTTACCCAGATCTGAAACAACTGGGGAAACATAACTGAAGACATGAGTGTGTCAGGACGCTGCGTCCAGATTATGTTTCCCTGCATTTTAGAAAAGCAGCTGTTGGGAGAAGGGAGGGGGCAGCTTGGCACAGACCTGGCTTGGATTTTATGGGGGAAGGAAGGAAGGGAGACAGGAGTGCACTGCAGGGGCCTGGACCCCTCTCACTGCAGCGGCCCCAGCCCTCCCCGTGTGAACGCCTGGTTGGGATCTGGAGTCTCCTTTATGGATGACCAGGAGCACTGCAATGGGTAGCACCACGGGGCTCACTGAGGTTGCTATGACATCCTTTGTTCCCCACTTCCCTGCTTTTATTGGCGTGTGTACTGCCTTGGCTTGTGTGCAGCACTGCAAAGCTTCGTGATGTGTTTTCATTGTCCCTCTGTTTTATTAGTGCCTGCGTCCTTTTGTCTCCTTGCACGTCACCGCGTCCTTTCTCTAGGTCTGCTTGGAATCTTTCATTTGGGCTCCATCCTTTGCTTTCCCTCCAATTATCTTTGTTGGCTCCAAATGGGGTTTTGTTGTTACTTTTTACCGCCTGCTTCCCAGCCCTGCCCTTGTTATTATTGTTCTTTCAATGAAGGCTGTTTGCACAGACTTACATTACAGTTTTCATTTTCTTGCTTTGCCAGTATCTTCCCTGAAAATCTGAAGTTGGTGTTCTGGGCAGTTGTCTGTGGCCCAGAGTTGTAAGAAATGCTTCTGAGGGTGGGACCAGTCAGGGAGGAGAGGCCCAAGGCTGGTGCTCAATGAGGAAGCTTTTTTTTTTTTTTTTTTTTTTTTTTTTTTTTTTTTGTATTTTTAGGGTCGCACCTATGGCATATGGAGGTCGAATCAGAGCTGTAGCTGCCGGCCTACAAAACAGCCACAGCAATACCAGATCCAAGCTGTGTCTGCGACCTACACCACAGCTCACAGCAATGCCGGATCCTTAACTCACTGAGCCATGCCAGGAATCGAACCTGTGACCTCATGGATACTAGTCAGATTCGTTTCCACTGAGCCATGAAAGGAACCCCAGGAAGCTGCTTCTTACCAAAGGTCCCAACCTCCCTCCCAAGAGACAATTGTTTCCTGAAGGACTTTGCTTGTGCACAAATACTGCAGCCAGCAGACCTCTCAGGTCAAGAGGCTCAGGCCGTTTCCATTTTGGGGTACCCAGTCTGTTACGTCCTCAATGAACACATACCAAAGGAGGGTTATAAAAATTGTGATATATTTAAAATGTATACACTTACAAAATAATGCTGCTCACACAAATCTCAGGCTATATAATTGTGCCATATGCAGGAAAACTAGCAGATTTATAAACAGTATTTGGTATGAACTACTGATAGCCTTGTAAATAAAATTTACCAACAAAACGCAGGCAGGTAAGGTGATATCCTAGAAAGTAAGTGACAGTTGAGAACTCCTATCAGTTGGTTTATTGGCTAAATCCTGAAGGAGTTGGTTGGTTCCCTGTCATACTCTGATTCTCTTCTTATTCTATGCACGATTAACAAGGCATTTATTCTCAATGGGGGAAAATAGGAAATTCAGAAGGCACATTTTTTTTTCCTGGTAACTTTAGCAGAGGAATTAATTATTACTATGCAGTCATTTTTTTTTTTTTTTGGAAGACTGTTTGGAATGTGGTTCTTGTCTCTTTTCCCTTCAGATTTTTTTTTTTTCTTTGAAATTGGACAGCCTAAATGTTAGCTTTACTGGAGCTGAACATACTGTAACACTTAACCCAGGTGAAAAATGACTGCTTGCCAGTGACTTTTACGTCTATATTAAGACTAGGCTGGTTATATAGCACAGTTAAATATAATACATTCAAATGCGGAGAGAGTGGTAGAGCTAGGCGTCAGTGACATGCTTTTGAAAATGCAAAGGTTGTGAAAAGTGAGCCAGGTATGTCTATGAGAAATTTGTGCAAATAAAAATGTAGTTATTACTTTGTGAGGTGTCTGTACTGGACTGGACTGGATTCTGTTCTGGGATTTGTTATTCATTAGCTAAAAGAATGTTCAGCTATAGGTAAAGGCTTGTTTTTTTTTTTTTTTTTCCTAGGTTATTGGCTAATGAATAGAGCCAGTCTCTAATAAGTAATGATGTATCCGGTAAATTGAATAAATAAATGATTCAATATGGTTGGCATAAACTAGGTTAGAATTTTGTCCCAGTTTAAATGTTTAGCATACTATGTTCCTAAGACCTCATTCTTAAGCCTCTTTCTTTATGAATTAAATTTATTTACAGAAAACAAAGCATTTGGCTGACTATGTGGCTCATTCCAGATTGCACAGCAAGTCGGAATTAAGGCTGTGTAACAGGTTCTAATCCCATGGTTCAGCAATTGGACCATTCTCCCTTAGCTTCCTTGAGAATTAATTTCTCATTACAAATAAATGCGTTCTGCGCTATAGGCTGAACATACCAATACTGAGCACATTTTCTAACATGTATCAAAGATACAGACTAGCTCTTGCATCTTCCCTAATGCAGTACAAGGGACATTGACAGCAGGAGAAGAAAGGGTCCTTTTGGCTGGCAGAAGGGATGCAGAAATTCTGATAGAGCGAGTTTTCTTGGCCAAGCTTTTCTGTGTAGCTCTGGTTAATATGTACACATCTACCACTCAAAACTGGGCCCACGGCTCTGACAATGAACCTGTCAACTGGACCAATCAGATCCACGTCTGCCATGTTGCCAGGGTAACTAATACACAGTCACAAAATCAGAATGATCACAGTGGGGAAAAACATGCAAAATGCAGTATTTCCATGCTTCAAGAGAGAAAGAGGGGAAAAAAACCTCAAAACCTAGGTTGACCACAGGTAGCAGGAACTGGTGCCTGTTTCTTCCTTAAGAATGCTGCATTGATTTGGGACAATGTGCAAAATGTATATGTTTACATGTATGTATATATTCACATTTGTAGAAAATATATGCATCATTCTGGAATGATATTAGTGAATTTAACAGGGCAAACAATTTGCAAATTATGGTTTGTGGTAGAAAGATCAGAAGGCTCAAGAACAGATTTAGCATCTGACATGATTTCTGAGTGACTCCTGGTTCCAAAGGATGTTTCTGGGCTCACTTAACACAGTTGATGGTCCCTCCTTTCAGCATTTAAATAATGCTGCTTGCTAAGGTTTTAAAAGCCACTCCAAGCTCTTAACAGGAATAATTATCTCCAAGCTCACTGGCCCTCCTGCTTTGATAAGGTCCTGGCTGTGCGCCCCCTTCCAACTCTGTTCATCTTACTCACTCTATCCTCTGTAGTCCCACATTCCTGCTCTTCTTTTTTGTCTGTTGAACAAGAAGCTTATTCCCCCCTGTATTTTTTTCTGAGGGCTGCTGTAACAAAGTACCACAAACTGGGTGGCTAAAGACAGCAGAAATCTATTTTCTCACAGTTCTGGAGGCAGGAGGCTGAGATCCAAGTGTTGGCAGGGTCATGGTCCCTTTGAAGGATCTAGGGGAGAATCTATCCTATGCATTTCCCCAAGCTCCTTGCATGCCAGCTGACTTTAGTGTTCCCTGGTTAGTAGACTCATCACTTCAGTCTCTGCCTCTGTTGTCACATGGCTGTCTCCCTCTCTCTGTGTGTCTCCTTTCTTATAAGGACACCATTGAATTACGGTTTGCCCTAATCAAATAGACCTCATCTGAACTTGATTACATCCTCAAAGACCATATTTCCAAATAAGGTCATATTCCAGGTACAGGGAGTTGGTGTTTCAGCGTTACTGGTGTGTGTGTGTGGGGGAATGTAATTCAATCCATAATTCATCTCGCGACTTCTACCTTGAGTTCTCTTCTATCAGCTCTTTCCATGGCTGGCTTCTTCCCATCTTTCAGGGATCAGCTCAAAACCACCTTCTCAGGATCCTTTCCTGACCATCTCCTCTCAACTATGAACCCCCCCTCAACTCCCTGTCATCACTGGACTTTATTTCATAGATCTTATCAACCACCAGAAATGTAGTCCTCCTCCCTCTCTCCATGGAATATAAACTCCCAGAAGAAGATGCTATGCATGTCTTGTTTTCTGCTCTTTTCCCAGAGCATAGGTTGTTATCAGAAATAAAATACATGCTTGATAACTCTTCATCAAATAAAAAAAATCCCAACCAAAAATTTGGGAAACATGGGAAGCTGTAGATGAGAAGGTCGAGGACTGAGATAATATACATCCAGAAAATGTCGGACCATGGATATAAATGTAAATCTATACTTCAGATTATCTTCTTGATAACTCTGTGGGTTTCAGGTTTGATTTCTTGGCAGATATGAGTTGATAATCATTATTTTATTTTCATCACTACATAACTGACAAAAAACTCATCCTAGGAGTGGGAGAAGTTCTGCCGTTTACTTGTTGAATGCAGATACTTGCATTCTTGGTCTTTCCTCCAACTCAGATTTCTTTGCAGGAATTTTTAAGCCACTTGCCGTTTTTATTAGAGCTGTTACAGGTAGGAGCAGATAGTGCAGTCTGTGAATCCACATGACTGGGCATGTATAAATTGTGAAAAACCTCAAAAACCTCAAAAAGTAGGCTAGGAGGAATACAAATTCTGTGGGTTGTAGGATTCCCATCTTCTTTCAGGATTCCCACAACACCATATGCAGCCAACTCAGATCAAATGAGATGAGTGCCAAGCTGCTTATTAAATTATAACAAAGCTCAATTTCTTTCTTGTTTTAGTATGGAAATCAGTATAAATAGAAAGTCTAATATTGTCTTTTTTTCCTTGCCTAATTTTTTTTTTTTTTTTTTTTTTTTTTACTTTGGAGGCCACTGTTCCAGACAAAAATCAGAAAATACTTCCTTATCTTCACCAGCTGAAGAGGCTGATGCTTCCAGAAAGGACATAGTCCCCCCACATGAAACAACCCCCACCTCACCTCCTTTAGTGCGTTCCCTTAACTAATGAAGCAAAAGGAGATGAAGTAAGTTGTGTCTGGTAGGAAATAGCCTGATGCACAATGTTCTTTAAATTAAAGCAAATGCAGATGAGAAGCTAGTGGTAGTTTAAAATGAATGGGGCATTCTCATTTTTTTCAGTTGTTTGTTTGCTTTGGATGGAGACTGTGCTTTGAGGAATTGTACATTTTTGTCCATATATTAGAAAATCTCAGGCTTTCCTCTCTGGAAGCCTTTGTGGTCCTGTTGTCTGAGGAATCTATAAAGAGTGATTCGTCTCTTATAAATGGAGCTGGAATGTGAGATATTCTTGTTCTTTTCTTGCCAGGGGCCACTTGCTTTTATTCCTGAGTTGATGCATCAGTGACCAGGTTTATTGCTCCCAGAATCCATGTTAAAACACACAAGCCACAGAGATTTTCTCAGCTGTGCTAGGAACTCATTCTGGGCTTATCTCAACTCTGGTCAAATAGTTCAAATATGAATAGCAATAAAGATATTAACAGCAATGCTAATATTAACTCTAAAAGCTGAGAGCTGCTCAGTGCCTCCTCTTTGTCAGTTACTATGCCAGGTAGTCACCTGGAGTTAATCCTTATTCCTCACAACAACCTTTTGAGGTATATACTACTGCTTTTAAAACATTAGTAAAAGGAAGTTCTCTGAGGTTTAGAGAAATTGAGCAACTTAAATAACTGTAGCTGAGCACAGGGAGGACCCATTTAGTTGTTAGGGTTGCAAGGTTAATAATTTCTATGTATATATTATTAGGTCTTTGTTCATCCTATGCTAATACCAGAGGTTGTAGGCAGCATTCTAATATGATCTACGGTGACCCTTGTCTTGCATAATTCCCCCCCCCCTTAAGTGTAAGAGGAACCCGTGAATATGATGAAGTATCACTCCTATAGAAAAAAGGATTTCGCTGATATAAATTAAGATGGATAATCAACTGACCTTGAGATAGGGAGATTGTCCTAGGTGGGCCTGACCTAATCAGGTCAGCCCTGAAAGAGATACTAGGCTCTCCTTTAAGAGATTTAAGCAATGAGAGGGATTTAACATGAGGGACAGTGTCCATTGCTGGCTGTGAAGATGGAAGAAGCCACATGGCAAAGAGCGTGGGTGGCCTCAATGAGCTGTCAGTGGCCACTGCTAATAGTCCTAGAGAAAACAGGGGCTTCAGTTCCCACAATTCTAAGGAACTGAGATTGTTGACAATCTGAGTGAAGTAGGAAATGGATCCTTCTCCAGTGCCAGATATGAACACTGCTCAGCCAATCCCTTGGTTTCAGCCTTGTATGATCCTAAGCAGAAAACTCAGCCATATCCTGCAGTCAGAATCATTTTTTGTTTTTGTTTTTTCTTTTCTTTTTTTTCCTTTTTTTTGGCTATCCTGCAGCATATGGAGTTCCCGGGCCAGGGATCAGATCTGAGTTCCAGTTGCGACCTACTCCAGATCCTTAACTCACTGTTCCAGGTCAGGAATTGAACCTGCTTCCCAGCACTCCAAAGACACTGCCAGTCCCATTGCTCCAAAACAGGAACTCTGTGCAGTTGGACTCTTAACCCACTGTGCCACTGCGAGAACTCTAAGCCAATTAATTTTAACCACTTTGGAGAGAAGCCTATAAAAATATATCCCAAATAAGACTCTGCCTAATTCTTTGTAAACTTGGCTGGGCTACTTGTTATTAAACTCTTGAGGGGAGTTCCCATTGTGGCTCAGTAGGATAAGAATCTGACCAGTATCCATGAGGATGAGGGTTTGATCCCTGGTCTTGCTCAGTGGGTTAAGGTTCCAGCAGTGCTGTGAGCTGCGGCGTAGGTCTCAGGTGTAGCTCAGATCCTCTGCAGCATTACTGTGGCTGTGGTGTAGGCCAGCAGCTGCAGCTCCCATTCGACCCCTAGCCTGGGAACTTCCATATACTGCAGATGCGGCCCTAAAAAAAAGCAAAAACAAAACAAAAAACTAATGATATATCTACACTACAGTGATATCTTCTGGCACCATGGGGAACTGGGCCTCTACCCTAAATGGTCTCATTCCGTACAATTTTTATTTGAATTCCTTTGGGCATAGAATTTGTACACTTTGAATGTGTCATCCATATATTGGAATATCTTGGTGTCTGCTATAAAAATTGTTTCTTCTTCACTGTTCTCGGTCCTCTGGGCATGGCCATGGGCCATATCTAAAAATAATCATTTCTGGTTTTCCCATATGCATGGGCTGAGAAATGCACATGTATCCATCAGGTGTGCTTGACATCTGTTCACCTTGCAGATCAACTTCCCCTTCAACATTTAGGGGCAGCATCAGTCCAGTCCCTTGCCCTCCAGCTTTCTGTTGAACGAGCTGGCAAGAAACAAGACAAGAGAATGAGGCCAGGAAATTTATTTCCTAGGCTTTTTTTCCTCTAGGATTGTCTTGGCTCATTGTTTTTTGATGGCTACTGTCGTCAAGGTAGCCTTTCCCACACAGCTCTTCCTTCTTCCTGATTCTGGAAACTCCTCTGTTCCCTGTCCTATCAGGCTGAGGGATGGTGACCCTCCTATGACTGCTCTATGCCAGCTCCTCTGTAAATGGTGCCTTTACTAAGCTGTGAATTACCCTAATTTGTGAGTGGCACCATTTGATTTCTTATAGGCCCTTGACTGATAAACTGAGACACTTAGATTTTTACTGCCAGTTAAATAGGAACCCATAGATTCTGATTCATTCTCTCACATTAGCAAAGTGATTGGGTTTGGCAATATCTATTTTGGCTGTTCTGAGTGTCCTTTCTTAGGCTTTTTGCTGTCTTCTGGGTTGTTCTAGATGTGGATGTTGGCAGAGGAATGAGCTCTGAATGACTGAGGCATTGTGGAATGTTTTGTTACCAAGACAGACATCCCACTCATCTCTGTCTTATTTTGAAGCAAATTCAGGTCTGAATCCACTGAAACAAGAACTGGCATGATGAAGGAGCAAACCCTTTAATAAGACAATTTTTAAAGGTTGTTCATGTCTCTAGCAAAACAGAATTGTCCCTTGAATTCCATTTTCTGCAGATTGTCCTGGGAACCTCCAGAAATGGAGAGCGCATTTGGCTCTGATATGGCACGCTTCTCTTTTGCATATTGACATGTATTTTAACAAGAAAAAGGTCAGTGATGGGGACAGTGCTGCTTGTCGGTGTGACAGCCGACATTTACGTGAGCCTTTTCGATACACTGCAGTTTAAGATAATTTAGTAAAATAATTGTCATGATTGATTTTTGTTTTCTTTTTGGACCCAGACTTCACCCTTGTGGCTCTGGGGCTAGGTAACTTTCAGAAACTTAAATTTTCTGTTGATAGAAATTCATTTCTTAAGTTCTGGGTGGATGACAAACTTTGATTAAAATCACACTCTTTTACGATCTGTTGGCGAAAGCTGGTGAACCCGAATGCTGTTGACATAGTCTTTGAGCAACGTCTGCTCATCAAGTGACATTAGAATGGCAGAAAATTGAATTTTTTTTTAGCATAATCTTCTTGCTTATAAATCACGTATCTTCTGAGGATGTCAGTGGGGACCCTGAGAGGAAGGTGGGCATTTCCATTACATTGCCATCACAACATCCATGTAGCTTTACCTAATATTTCTACATCCACCAACAGTTGGATCATACTTTCGCAGAAAGAGAAGAGAAAATGGTTTATATTGAAAATGGCTTAGTACTTTCACTGATGAGAAAAGAGCAATGTGTGTGGACAGCATGCATGACAATCCTTAGATTAAAAGAGAGAAAGAAATGCCCACAGAATGCCATAAAAACACCAAAAAAAAAAAAAATCCCAGTTCAATTTAAGAAACAACTATGGGTCACCTACTATGTGTTGGGGGCTATGGTGATTCTGTGCTTCTCACAGAATCCAAAGAGAATAATGTCATATTTTACATCAGCCTGCTTAGTATCTCCCAGGAAAGAGGAAACAAAGTTATCTTCAGTAAATATCCGCTATCTTTTGCATTTCAACAACTCTTTCTTCTTCTGATTTTCCATGGTCTCATTCTTCTCCATTCTCAGGCCATGAATTGTAGAGAAGGTTGACCTCATAACAGTTTCCAACTCCAGGAGCAGGCATGTGACCAGACTGAGCCACACAGCCCAGCGAGAGGTTCAAGTGGCCATCTAACCCAAAGTAGTACACTGATACTCAATCTTAGAATCACAGAACCAGAGGAAGACAAGCTCTTACCTGCTATACTTATCCCTAATAGGATTTCTAGATATTGTCATTTTGTAATTTCTGGGGGGTACCACATAGATAACTTTTGCCTGAAAATGAAGCCAAGCACAGTAGAAATCAGAGTCTCTAGACTGACAAAAATCAAGCCCTTAGAATGACATTTGGACTCCTGGATCCAGCCATGCCTGAATCTACCGCTTGGTATGTCTAATTATATAAACCAATACATTCTCCTCTTTTGCTTAAACCAGAATGGTTGAATTTCTTTCATCCTCTCTTCAAAGACCAGTATGTTTAATTGTTACTATGCCTATTGTTATGGGTTGAATTTTGTCCCCCGGCAAAAGATGCTAAAATCTTAACAGCTAGTACTTTGGAATATGACCTTATTTGAACACAGTGTTGTTGCAGATGTAATTAGTTAAGATGAGGTCATGCTGGAGTAGGGAGGGCCCTTAATCCAAAATAACTGGTGTCCTTAGTAGTAGAAGAGAAGGGAGGATCACCCTGCGAAGACAGAGGCAGAGACTGGAGTTACGTTGCCACCAGGCAAAGATTCCTGGGACTTTTAGAAGCTGGGAGAGGTAAGGAAGGATTCTTCTTCTAGAGTCTTCAGAGAAAGCACGGCTTAGCCGACACCTTCATTTTGGACTGCTAGCCTCCAGAACTGTGAAGCAATGAATTTCTGTTGTTTTGAACCATCCAATTTCTGGTACTGTGTAACAGCAGCCCTGGGAAACTAATACACCAGTAAAAAGTGATGAAAGTACTGTGGGAATTTAGGCAAGAATGTAACATACTTTATTGGGAGGATGAAAAAAATTCCTTTTGATGGGGAGAGATTATCCAAGGGGGCCACAGGTAATCAGTAGGATGATCAGATAAGGGTGGGGTCAGTGACTTTTGTGTGTGTGTGTCAGTGACCTTTGAGCTGAAACCTGGATGATGAAGAGGAACCATTTGTGGAAAGAGTGGGACCTCTTTAGGCATTTTAGGCAGGAGGAATAGTCAGGCAGAGATGGGTGGGAGCTTTGTGTGGGACAGCCATTGTGACTGGAGCATCAGTAGAAATGGAGAAAGGTAAACTTATTTGGTGCCAGACCAAGACAAGGAAGTTGGCCTTTATTCTAGGTGTTGTGGGAGGGGGTCTTAAGCAGAGGTCCATTGCCCCAATGTGCATTTTTGAATAAAGAGATCCCTCTGGATGTTGCCATTTCGAGCCCATGAAAACCTTATCCACTGTAGAGCATGGTCTGAGTCTGTCATGCCAGCTTTCTCTGGTCTTCTCCTGGGGCCTTAAAAATTATATGATAGCCAGCTACTAATGTTCATATGAATTATGATCCAGGATACGAGAGCTAGGATGCTTTTCCTTATTTATTTATTTATTTTTGTGGTTTCTACATCAGATATAGCTTTCTCTGAGGCTGATAAATATAAGTACTTGGGAGTATTTTATGGATCAATGAAATATTAATGGACCTGGAGGTGCTTTAAGTTTATTTATAAAGCTGGGTCGTCTATAGGTCAAATACCATTATAGCAAATGCAATTGTAATGAATATCTTTGATAAGTTTGGTTTTTAAGCCCCAAATCATATCCTACTTCTTTCTAACAATATATACTCGAGGCCCACAATTCCTTAAATGTAATTCCGAGATAGAAAAACCACTTGGAAACAAAACTTGTTTTATTTAAAAATTCTAAATAATTACTCTGATGACCAAAATTGAATTAAACTGTTGTGAATACACACACACACACACACACACACACACACACACACAATTTATTTATTTAATTCACCCTACTGAGTGGGAATATTCATATGGTTCACTGTGGAAATACTGAGTTTGATTGCAGGGATCTGCCCTAACCCCCTTTGGGAGTGTTACTTAATGTATCTGCTGTGAACTAAGATCTAAGTAATACCTGGATTTTAAAATATATTGGGCCTAAAGAGTTCCAGATGGAGGGTTATGGACTTCCGCAACCATACATGACCATTTCTTCAGAATGCATAAGAAAAGCATTTGAATTGTAATTGATAATATTTGAAAGTTGGGGAAAACATTTGAGAAATCATTGGTAGAGAAACAGCAAAATGCTAATAATACTTGCACTTGCCTGTCCCACCAGTTACATCACAAACATTTACCTTGTTTGTGGATAGAAATTGGGAACTTGATCCTCCTATAAACTCTGCAAAGTTAGGGAGTAGGATGATTGTTTTCACCACTGAATCCTTAATCTGTCACCAAGCTTGATAAGTAGTAGGTGATCAATAAATATTTGCAGAATGCAATTGGCAAGTCAGCCTAGCAGACTGGGGATCAGATTTTAGGTGACCCACCCAAGTTTTGGAGTTGGTGGACTGGGACTCGAGTCTTCCAATACCTACAATGTTTTTTCTCCCAATACTATCAAAACCTTGCCAAAATGAACAGAAATTGAAGCCCTTCCTGAAGTCATCAAAGCAGTTAGACTATAAAGGAGGAGAAGGAACACAAGGGTTTTTTGTTTCAGTTGGACAAACTTAACCCATCAGAATAAATAGCCAAGAGCCATGTTTCTAGATTAAAAGAGACTCTGATAGGTTCTAATCCGAGAACATCACTGGCAGTGAGAAACTGTGAAAGCAAACTATTCACTCTGAAAAATGAAACCTATTAAATTCGAGGCATTGTAATTTCCCAGTGTGAGACTGTGGTACCAGCGATTAAATTCTATTGTGTGTCTACAGTCCTTGTTCCTGATGATGTTCCAAATTATTAACTGAGATTCTGAGAATATCAGTTCTCCATGGCTCAAGTGCTGTTCTGCTTCTCATGTGAAATAATTTGCATATATCTAAGGATTTGTCCTTGATTTGTCTCTCTCTTTCCCCCTGTATCTTGTTTAGAAACCCGTCCTGTAGCCCACACCTCCAGATATATTGTATGTCCACATCTCTGCCCACGTGGTTCCCATTCATACAACCCCAACAGCTTCTGAGCTGGTCTGTGTGCTCTCTGCTGTCGACATGGCAGACGAACTGCTCTCTTAAAAGATGGAAACTGTCTTAAGTTGCGTTCCCTGGCAGCAAACCCCGAAATGAGGATTTGTGTGAAAATCATTTGTTAAGGAGTGTTCCTGGGAAAGACCAGAACAGGAGTGGGGAAGTGAGGCCAGGAAAGAAAGGAGGGAGCATGAGTATGCTAAGTCAAGGAGTCTTGGGGCAGGAGACTTGGGCTTAGCCTGCAGGGGAGCTGTGGAGTATAGATCACACCTCAGACTCTTCCAGTGAGGAACAAGGGAGCTGGAGTATTGATATCAGCCAGGGCTGCAGCTAGGGGCCACACATCGCCAGACAACTCAGGCGCTGAGTATGCAGGAAGAGGAGTATTCCCACAACAGCCCCAGGAAATAAGCCTGGTGGTTACTTATAATCTACTGGCAAGGAAAACTGAGGCAGAGGGTGTTTACATAAATTGCCCACATCCACAGTCAGGAGTGATGAAGACAGACCCAACCCTGGGTCTTTCTTAGAGTCTGTCTTTTTACCCACAACGTCATTGCATCTCACACAGAAGACAGGTAGACAGCAGCAGGAATTTCAGAGGAGATCTGTGAAATTATTGGCTCATGGTTTTGCAGTGTGTCAAAGTCATGTAAGTCAAGGGGACCAGGGGATTGTTCCAGACTAAGAGGACAGAGGAATGAAAACTAAATGCAATGGGCAATTCTGAATTTAATTCTTTTACTACAAAAGCCATTCTTAGGACCCTTGGGGAAACACGAATGGAATCTGAGGATTAGGGGGTAGGAATATATCACATTACTTTCTTGATTTTGATGGTTGATTTTGGTTATGTGAGATAATTTTGTGTTTGTAGGAAATACACACTAAAGTGTTTGCGGCATCAGATCAGCAACTTACTCTTATTGAAAGTTCAGGGAAAAACAATTCTTTTTTCCATACTTGTAACTTCTCTGCACTTTTGAGATGGCTTCAAAATAAAAAATCCTCAAGCCACAGATACTGAATAATTATCTTAATTACAATTCTTAGCTTTGAATTTAAAAATGGATATTTAGGAGTTCCCGTCGTGGCACAGTGGTTAACGAATCCGACTAGGAACCATGAGGTTGCGAGTTCGGTCCCTGCCCTTGCTCAGTGGGTTAATGACCCAGCGTTGCCGTGAGCTGTGGTGTAGGTTGCAGATGCGGCTTGGATCCTGAGTTGCTGTGGCTCTGGCGTAGGCCGGTGGCTACAGCTCCGATTCAACCCCTAGCCTGGGAACCTCCATATGCCGCGGGAGCGGCCCAAGAAATAGCAACAACAACAACAACAACAACAAAAGACAAAAGACAAAATAAATAAATAAATAAATAAAAATGGATATTTAGTAAGAACATATTCTTAAAAGCCAGGCTCTTACAGGAAAGCACTATTATTCTGGTGTTTCCCAAACTGGGCTTTTATATCTCAGGAACCAAGGCTTGGTGGGCAGACCACAAAATGAAACTTAGAGTGGGAAAGGTGAGGTTATGAGTTCAGAGGAATTTCTGATCATGTAGACTGGCAAAAGCCCTTGGGAGGAACCCAGGATAGAGGAGGGGAAAGGATTCTGATAGGAGTATCCTGGTTCTAGGTTTGAGGTCCCTTTGGATTTTGAGTCTAGAACACAATTCCGTAGTTTGAAGTTTTGGGAGGAAGTAAACCCTTCAGAGATGTATTGTATTGGGCACAAGAGTGCCTCTGACATGGTTTGGGGCAGGAGACTACTACTACTCAGCCTAGGCAGCCTCATAAGGCCCCCCATACCCAAGTATGATAGGGGAACCATCAACCACTCTACCAAGGAGGAGATATTCCTGGATTCAGGAAAATAAAGTTTAGGTGACTGGAACTTCATGCCACATTGAGAGGCAATGGGGGGAGATCCATGTTTGTTAACACCACGTGCCAACTTAGAGCCCCAAAGAGTGGGTGGGTTCAATTCCATCTTGGTGGATACCACCCCAGAATGCCCACTGAGCATGACGGTCTTTACAGTAAGGATGGAAGGTGATACCTGAAGACCACGAACAGAAAGAACCATGAGCCAGACATACGTTCCAGAACTATGAAGACCTAGCCTTTCCATGGCACCCCAGTGAATTTGGGGAGGGGGGTAAGAACCCTGCACCTGGAGACAAACCCTAAAAGAAAATTTGACAAAAAGAATAGTGATGCCTTCAGTTGATAAACGCTATTAGTAGAGATGACACTTGAGAACAAACAGATTATATATTGGAGAAAAGGATTTATTTATTCTTATTCCTTCTCCCCCCCTTTTTGACTCACCAGAATCATAGCTATAAATGTCAATTCCTTTTGGAAATAATAAAGGTGAGGAAGGTACTGAGGCAGTATGAGGGTGAGGTTAAAGGCATCCTTTGATAACACGTTCAGAGGAGATTCTTCTAGAACTGAGAAAAGAAAAGAAACCAGTGATGGCACAGTTGGGAGAAAAGTGTGCCAGCAAGAAGAACTAGCCTGGCAAAGGCCTTGAAATGTTTTTAATGTTGGCCTAGTTTAAGTCACAAAAGGAGGCCAGTGGGACTGGAGCTTAGAAAGTTAGGGGTGGGAAGACTGAGGAGGAGGAGGGAGAGGTAGGAGGTCCAGACCATAGAGGGTCTGGTGGACCACAGTAAGGAGGTCTGGGTTTTATAGTAAGTGTGATGGGCACCCATGAAAGAGTTTTAAGGGTGAGCACAATTTGTTAAGTTTGTGTCTTGATGTGATCCTTATGGCCTATTAGGTAGAAAATTGGAAGCTGAGAGAATAGGAAAGAGGCTCTTGCAATGAATAATCAGATAGTGGATTCAAGATATAAGTTGGAAGTAAAACTCCCAGAAAGTGCTGATGTATTGGCTGTGGGAAAGGGGAAAGTGAGAAATTAATGATAATTCTCAAGATTTTGACTTGAATCAATCAGTTGGTGGTGGTGGAGTAGATGGTGCTGTCAAATAAAAGACAAGACTGGAGCAGAAAAGTCTGAGGTGCTACTCCACTGCTAATGTTTGGCCACTTACTCATCTCTCAATCAACTCTAAAGAACCTGGATCTCTGTCAAACCATAATCTCCATTTCCAACATCAGAGAGGACAACAATGCATACAATGCATCTAATATAAAACCCTTCCAAAGGCCATGCGTTTTCATAGAAGGTTGTCATTTAGTTGGTAATTTATTAACAGCACTGTTTACATTTGCACTTGGATGCCTTGCTGTAATTAAAATAACTCCTGAATTTATCACTCGAGCCCTAAATTAAAGAACAACTAAAAGGCTTTACATGATGAAATAAGTCTCCATATTCTGTTCTCTTTGATATGAATAACCACATAAAGTTTTCTGACACATGTAATGTTTGACATCAGGCCAAAAAAAAAAAGCAACAGAAATAGTCCATGTTTAAAGCAGAGCTGAGGGAAAAAAAAAAAAAAAAAGATTAAAAAAATTCCATATTGCATAAAAGAAAGAGTTCGGTTGCCACCAAAGTGAAAGGAAATCAATGAGACGACTTTGGAGACCCATTTCCATCTGTTGTTGACATTGTTTTCTGGGAGTAATTTTCTCAAAATGTTAACAGTATTGAGTTTGCCTATTGATTCTATTATTTTTGACCTTGCATTAGTGTGGGCTAATCTTACATGCCATAAAATTTCCTTTCACAGCTAAAATTATTGTATGACTCTGGAGGAAACCTCCAATCAGGTCAGGCACCCCCCTCAGGATTTCGATGAGTGTGTAAGCACCAATAATGAGTTATGTTGACTTCCAATACACTTTCATGTTGTTTACATTTTATTAAATGGTTTAAGCAGGGTCATCATGTAAATGATCAACGTATTGACTGAAGCACTCAAGCCTGGATGAATTGGAGGCCAGACACAGCCGAGCCAATTGGTCAGCTTGAATTTGAGTCAATAGCATAAATATATATTTGGCTATAGAATCGAAGCCAACCTTGTATTCATTATTCTGAAAACCCTACTAAATAAACAACTACAAGGTATACTACTGGAAGATAACCCTTTCTACTGACAGAGTAAGGCCCCCAGTTTGGGTGCCTCTTAAAAAAAAATCCAAACTGGAGGATTTCAGCAGTTAAGGAGAGTTGATGAAGATAGTGAATGGGAAACCAAAAGCTCTTGAATGGTTTTCCTGGGAAAATAATAGATTTATTGTCGGCTCTAGATAGGGGAAATTTGGCAGCTGTATTTTCAAAGGGTTTATGAAAAAGTCACAACATGCCATTAGCGCCCCATCCGCCCATCCGCTCTGCTCCCCACCCTGCCCCGCCCACATATCTCCATAGGAGGTCAAACCACCTATGAAGGGCACTCCCCACCCCACCCTCTGCCTTTGATGCTGTAGTTACTCAGTCTGTCTGTAAAGACATTTCAGGATTTACTGGCACAATGCTAATGGGTTTGCCCACACATACTTAGAAGAATATTGCTAGAGGAGTTAATTTGCCT
This sequence comes from Sus scrofa, assembly GCF_054392235.1. NCBI lineage: Eukaryota > Metazoa > Chordata > Mammalia > Artiodactyla > Suidae > Sus > Sus scrofa. Next base: position 61,537,060 of record NC_139399.1, read on the forward strand.
CTTAATGATTTAATTATATGCTACAGCTCTGCTTTACAAGAATAACAATGTTCCTTACTTTCCTGCCTCAGCTGGGGATGCTGATTTTGGGAGACTTCTGGAAAAGAATGACATTTACTCTTTTTTAGAGAGAGGCCAGTTGTGTCCCTGGGGAAGAAAGGAGCATTTTCCCATGCCACAAAATAACCTTTCTCCACTCATCCGTAATGAAGTGTGTGCGTGGGGAGGGGGAGTCTGGGGAAGAGTGATGACCATTATGAGATGTGCTGTGATTTTCTTTTCTTCTCTTCCTCCCTTTTTTTTTTGTCTTTTTAGGGCCTCACCCTCGGCATATAGAGTTTCCCAGGCTAGGGGTCGAATTGGAGCTGTAGCTGCTGGTCACAGCCACAGCAATGAGGGATCCAAGCCCTGTCTGCGACCTACACCACAGCTCTGTGAGCTAGACCACAGCTCAGGGCAATACTGGATTCTTATCCAACCTGCGTCCTCACAGATGCTAGTCACGTTCGTTTCCTCTGAGCCACAACGGGAACTCTGAGATGTGCTGTGATTTTCATTCACATTGTCCCCATTGAGCCTGTGAAGGAATTCTAGGCTTTATTTGCATATAAGTTCAGTGAGGTTACCTGGCTGGCTTGGCACCAAGAAAGTGGATAAGCTAGCAGTCCAACTGAAGTCTTTTGACTCTAAAACCCCACTTTTGTTTTCCCCTGCTTGAGCTCATCTTTCTGTGGCTTAAAAGCCTCCCTTTGCAGGACAGGTTGGGTTCTTTGGAAGGAGACCCTAAAACAGAATTGGAGGTTCAGGATAGTCCTTGGGATCAATGCCTAAAAAAAGAAGGGGAGGAAGCAGTATTGGGCAGAGGCAGGGGCTGAACTGAAAAGGCAGGCCGGTATTGCCCATGCAGTGTCCTGCATCAGGCAGAAGTGGCTAGACCTTTGCCTTCGTGACCCCACTTCAATCTGTCTCTATACCAGCTGCTCAGAAGGAGTGATCTGGGGTCTGTTGGCATCTCACAGCTGTGGCAGCCCCTGATTTCAAGGAGAGGTAGCTGGGCAGTATGGCTTTCCCTGAAGGAAGATCTGGATGGTACTCCTCTTATGTCTACAACATACTGTTTTCAGAAATACCTGTAGAAAGGTGTAAGACAGACACTGAAGACAGGCAGAGATGAGGAAGTAGAAAATTTGTAGGATCTGTACAAGGATTATATTGATTCATATCTCAAATCCACTTTTTTTGGCTAGGGCATGGTGGTAGGTTAATTGAAACTTGAGATCAATTGAAATTGTAAAACAGGCATACTCGCAGCATTTTATTGATTTATGAGGAGAACTAGAAATAATTTCTATAATGTATCTAGTCAGTGGAGGATATTGTTATAAACCTCTGAAGAAAAGGCCTAAGTTCTGGGCCACCCATCAGTCTCCTACATGGGGACCTGAATGTGCCTTCTGGTTATTAGCATTCTGTCTCTGCTCAGGGCTCCCCAAGGCACCATGAGAACCCCAGCATTCATAGCTGAATTATTCTCTAGGTCCTTGCTGTGGGATCCCATTCCAGAGAGGCTGGGAATGAAGAAAAGGGGATTCCCCTGAGCTTAAAGTCCTATAAATTGTTGCATCATTGTATGTCATAATCCCTCTGTGGAACTCAGTGCAGATTCCAATTCCCAGAATGAGGGTTTCTCTACTTTGCTCTGGGCTGCAAAGGAAGCCAAGCACCAAGACAGCTGTGTAGAGCTTGAGGCCAGAGGTAACTGCATCTACCTTGCATGCTCAGGACTTAGGTGAGGGCAGAAGGATATTCCTGAATGTTTACTGAGTGCTTATTATGTGCCAGCACCAAGTCATGCCTTTTGCATGAATTTCTCATTCAGTCTTCACCAAAAAAAAAAAAAAAAAAAAAATTGAAGCAAGTATTATCTCTGGCCATATTTTAGTGAGAAAACTAAAGCAGCATGCAAAAGATGAAGGAACTTCTTTAGTCCTTATAAGTAGTGAGTATTGGAGCTTGGTGCCAAACAAGGGCAGCCCGAGACCAGGTCGAAGTGAGAGGCAGATGGGAAGTGTAAGGAGAGTTTAGCACGTTCCCTTCTGTGGAAACTGTGAGGTCTTACAGGCCCTGCATTGGTCTCACTGCAGGGGCCACGGGTTCCTTTCTTTAGGGAAATTTTCATTTTTCCATTCATTCAATTTGTCCTGGCTTTAATTTCATCTTTCTACGGATTAGATTATTCCAACATGCTATTGTAGGTGCCTACACGTTTGACATAAATGTGAGAAATAATATACAGAATCTTAGAAAATTTAACTGGCAATCTACAATAACTCTTCCTCATTCATTGGACTTTGCCTTCTGAGGACTGTCAGTTTTATTTATTTATTTATTTATTTATTTCCTTTTTTTTTTTATTTTTTTTTATTTTCCCACTGTACAGCAAGGGGGTCAGGTTATCCTTACATGTATACATTACAATTATATTTTTCCCCCACCCTTTCTTCTGTTGCAACATGAGTATCTAGACAAAGTTCTCAATACTATTCAGCAGGATCTCCTTGTAAATCTATTCTAGGTTGTGTCTGATAAGCCCAAGCTCCCGATCCCTCCCACTCCCTCCCCTTCCCATCAGGCAACCACAAGTCTCTTTTCCAAGTCCATGATTTTCTTTTCTGAGGAGATGTTCATTTGTGCTGGATATTAGATTCCAGTTATAAGTGATATCATATGGTATTTGTCTTTATCTTTCTGGCTCATTTCACTCAGGATGAGATTCTCTAGTTCCATCCATGTTGCTGCAAATGGCATGATGTCATCCTTTCTTATGGCTGAGTAGTATTCCATAGTGTATATATACCACATCTTCCGAATCCAATCATCTGTCGATGGACATTTGGGTTGTTTCCATGTCCTGGCTATTGTGAATAGTGCTGCAGTGAACATGTGGGTGCATGTATGTGTCTCTTTTAAGTAGAGTTTTGTCTGGAGAGATGCCCAAGAGGACTGTCAGTTTTTATATGTGTTCTCTCCCCACCTGTGATATCAAGTGGAGTTATCATTACCTTTATTTACGTGATGTTTATCAGTTAAATTATACTGAAGCTTCACATAAGATAATCACTGAATATAGAATTCTTTTTTTTTTTTTTTTTTTGTCTTTTGTCCTTTTTAGGAGGCATATGGAGGTTCCCAGGCTGGGGTCTAATTGGAGCTATTGCTGCTGTCCTACACCACAGCCACAGCAGCCCCAGATCCAAGCTGTGTCTGCAACCTATACCACAGCTCACGGCAACGCCGGATCGTTAACCCACTGAGCAAGGTCAGGGATTGAACCCACAACCTCATGGTTCCTAGTCAGATTCGTTTCCCCTGTGCCACACTGGGAACTCCTGAATATAGAATTCTAAAGTAAGATTCTCCTAGGTTAAAAATCTTAGCTCTGTTATCTGTGTGATATGAACTTTGCCAGTTTTTAAAGCTTTACTTCTCAAACTTCCATCTGTGAAATGGGTATAATGTTACTTATGAAGTTGCTTAGTGAGGTAATGAATTTAAATGCCCAGAACAAATTCTTATTTCCTTTATTACACAGTTTTATATGAAGGATAAGAAGACAAACTTGAGGTTGAATTTTAAATACACAGCAGGATGGTTTTTGTTGTTTCTTTGACTTTTATTTTCTTTAGGTCATGAGAAAAGGGCATAATGAGCAACAGTGATTCAACTCCGCAAAGGAAAAGATCTGAGCTTTTTAATAGGTGGGGGTTAGGGACGGCTGAAGAACCCTTGAACCTGCACAGACCTCCAGGTGGCCTCAATTTCTCAGTAGAAATAAAGGGTCTCCCCTCCCCAGTGGAAAAGACACACCAAGGGATAAACCAAGAGCCCTCTTTGAAAACTTCCTCTTGTATTTGTCCCTGGTGGAGTGTGCCTCAGGGAGATTTATTGTTCTAAGTTTTTAGCCTAGAGCTTAATTTTAAAAGTATGTATTTCCCTCGAAACCGAGTAACTCCGTTTAGAAGTCACAGGTGCCCCCAAGCTCTGCTGGGAAGATTACCTCAAGTTTCCTTTAATACCAGTCTCAGTCCTGGAGGCGAACTATTTATTTCATCACTCAGAGAAGGGATTATCCTTCCTCCATTCCCACTTCAGTCCCTACTGTCTTGTGGTTGGGGACACAGTTCCTGAGAGATGAAAAATGAGCAGGAGTAAAGCCTGAGCCCTGCTGATATGTAAAAATAGTTAAGTCAGGAACACCGCCTTCCTGGCAACTCGAAGTGCATGTTTATAGTGCGTGTTAGGTGGAGTTCTTTGCCTAGGAGCCAGCTCTGTAATGGGGGGTGGGCTTTAGTAGTTTATGTGGGGGTGAAGCCAAGAAACACTGGTTGGGGAGTTGGGAAAGTGAAACAAGGATACTTAAGTGTGTACCAAGGAAGTTACCCCCCCCCTCCCCCAGACACCTGAAGCTTTTGCTGCTGGAGAACCAGCAGAGATAGAGCAGAACATACACTTCTGAGTTAGCCACGCCTGGGGTGAGGGAGCTGGGGTGTTTATATATCTGTTTCAATCAGTCATTGGTTGGAGGCTTCCCCATGGGGCATTGTTTCTCAGGCACTTTAGGCCTGCCGTGTTGCAGACAGAGTGGGCATAGAGGGCAGAGAGAGCCCTCGGGCACAAAAAATCTTGGGCTCGTGTGCCTTGAAGTGGCAAGGGCTGAGCAGATAGAGGTTGGCACCAATGATAATGGCCATGAGTATTATCAATGGGTTGAGTCCTTTCCTCCCATTTGTTTTAAGTCTCTTTAGGCCCTGTGCTGGTGCTGAGATGATACAGATGATTAAGATCTAGTTCTGCCTTTAAGATGCTCACAATTTAGTGAGGGAGTAGAGGGTGATGGGCAAGTAACCCATCATTTTGAGCCAGTGAGACTAGTATTATATTATGGTGTATTTAACAATATGTGTGTTGTTTGTACCAGGCTATAAAGTACTTACCTAGCATAATTTATTTGACACTCCCCTCAACAGGAACCCTACAAGGTGGATGCTTTTATTATCTATTTTCGAGATGAGGAAATAAATTTTAAGATTTTCGTCTAGGCTGGTGAAGAGCCACAATTTGAACACGGAATGTCTGGTTCTAGCATCCCCATCTTAACCTGCTATAGGGTATATAACAGTGTTTCTCAACTTTGTCAAAATTGACATTCTGAGCTGGGTAATTTTTTGACCTGGAGGTATCCTGTGCATTGTGGGATGTTGAGTAATATCCCTGGCCTCTACCTGTGAGAAGGCAGTAGCACCTGCCATTCCTCTGTCCCCACTACTGAGTGGTGACAACCAAAAGACATTGAAAAATGTCCACTGTGCTGCAAATGGCCCCAGTTAAGAATCACCGCAGTCTACTATTTAGCCATCAGCATTTCATAGGAAGTGTTCATGGAATGCAGATAAAAACTCCCTCCTCTATTGTTTAATGTTCCTTCCTACAAAATAAGGTTTTGGAGCTGATTGCATCTGTAAATCAATAGCAAAATATCTTTCAGGGTAGAGAAAATGGAAGTAGGAATCAAGTTATTGAAAAGTAAGGTTTTTTCCGTGCATCTGGGTTATACACTAGGCATTCTTGCCCATGGCACTCCGTTTCATGCCCTTTGAACACGCTGTTTTGTTTCCATGGTCATTCACTTTAAATGTTGTCTCGCAACTTGATTCACTGAGAAATTAGTGAAAAGACCATTAGATGAGAATGGATGATGACTTCCTATGGAGCTGGTTGTTTTATTATTTTCCATTTTTCTTCTGGGCTATTTTATTTGTACTTTTTAAAACTTCTGCTTTGAATCCCCCCCACCCGAGTAAATAAATCCCTCTTCATTCAGTCACAAGCCTGCAGATTCCAAGCTTTATTTTTTAAATCCTTCAAATCACATTTTATCCATGTGACTTCTTAGAGCAGGTCAAGTTTGAAGACTGATCCTTGAGATTTTGGGGCGTTTTGTGTGAGGACAATAGTCATAACTTTGGCATTAGTGTGTCCTTATCTGGTCTCCCTTTCTTCTGGCAAAAGTACTCTTTAATTCAGTCTCTTCCAAATTTGGCTTTACGGCTAATCTCTGTGATCAGAGAAGCTTCATTTTAGTGTTGGAAGCCTGAAGAACACACTTTTTCAATTGGTCCTGAAAGTGTAATCCCATGACTTCGAAGCATTCTTTAAAACAAAGCAGTCCATATGCCTTTGGATAACTTATTGAAACGTACTTTGTTAATGTGCTAACAGTTCTCTATCGCCAATGCTTTGGATGGTCCTTGCCCCTGATCATGAAATAAATACTATGATGACTTAAATTCTGTGTGTGTGGTATTTGCGAGAGGTGAAATTGCCGCCATGGCCCAGAGGGTATAGGCTCTGGGGTCAGATCGAACTGAATTAGAATTCAGGCTCCACCACCCCTAGCTTTGTGAGACTGAGCGGGTGTGGCAAGCAGAACAGTGTTCCCTAATGATCTTGATGTTCTAATCCCTGAAACCTGTGAATATGTTACCTTACCTGGCAAAAGGGACTTTGCAGATATTGATTAAGGTAAGGTTCCTGAGGTGGAATATTATCCTGGATTATCTGTGTGGGCTCAATATCATCTCAAGAAGGGGGTCAAAGTCAAAGACTGAGCTTAGGAGGTGCTATGCTATTGGCTTTGAAGGTGGAGAAAGAGGTCACAAGCCAAGGAATGCAGATAGCCTCTAGAAGCTGGAAGAGGTAAGGAAACAGTTTCTTCCTAGAGAAATGCAACTCTGGCAACAAGATGTTGATTCTAGCCCAGTATGACCTGTTTTAGACTTTTGACTTCCAGAACTGTAAGATAAGGCATATGTGTGGTTTTCGGCCATTAAGTTTGTATTAATTTGTTATAACAATCATAGGAAGCTAGTATAGTAATTAGCTTCATCTCTCTAAACCAGTGTTTGGTTATGTACAAAGTCAAAAAATAGCAATATTTATCGCATTAGGCTCTTGTGAGATATAAATGAGAGATGTGCTTGGCACTGGGCCTGGAGTAGAGTTCATGCTTAAAGATACTGAATTAGTCATGGGCTTTTGGTTTTGCCATACAGCAGTATGTCCATCATCCTGCCTCCTATTAAGCTTCCACAGTGCTCATCTGTGATGATTAATTTTATGTGTCAACTTGGCTAGGCTATGGTGCCCAGTTTGGGGTCAAATATTAGTATAGATATTGCTGTGAATTCCTAGCTTTTATATTTGTGGATGTGATTAACGTTTACAATCAGATGAGCAAAGGCTGAGGTTTCCAGGGGAAGAAGCCCTTCTGTCTCAAGACTGAAACACAGAAACCCTGTCTGGGTTTTCCAGCTGCTGGCATGCCCTGCAGATTTAGGCCACAGACTGTACATCACCTCTTCACTGAATTTCCTCTTGGCCTGCCCTACAAATTTTGGAATTGCCAACCCCCACAATTGTGTGAGCAAATTTCTTAAAATAAATCTCTCTCTCTTTATGTCTCATTGGTTCTGTTTCTCCAAAAAACCCTGACTAATACACCATCCAAACTGAATGCAGGCCACCAAAAGATTTAAGAACTTGAAAAAGGAAGAGGCAGTCCTGACAAGTACATGATATTCAACTTTCCCTTTAGGAGGCTAAGAATTTTGCATTTCCTCATTGACATTTAAAGGGACTGTACCGCAATTGTTTCCTTTCCTTCACCTTTAAACCAAAAGTGCACAATTAGGATTACGGTAATATAGAATCACTTAAGACAAAATATCACAGCAAAAGAATTGGAATGGTTCTGTGACATCTTTTGTAATGAGATTTGAACCTGAACTTCAAGTAGAGTTGATATTCAACAAGGATGGTTGGCATGGCCATATTAGTTTGTATATATAGGTCCTTTCCGAAACCCCTCTAAATGCCCCTACCTTATCCTGGTTACCTAAGCCCTTATCCTAGGCTCCCTAATAGTGAAGCAGCTGAAGAGTTAATGCCTGCACTTAACCGAGTGCCAGTTCTCATGGGCTGGTGCTAGTGCTATATAGGTTATTAATTATTTTGGTATTGCTGCTGCCTAAAAGGAATAGTTAATGAACAAAATTTAATGAAGAATTTTCCAATTGTTCAAATTTACAAATGTCTGTAAATGAGTAATTTCAACGTATGTTATCAGTTTTGAAGAAAAAAAATAGGTAAAAAATCTTCAAATTTCATTCCTGTTCTTGGGGAAAATTTTAAATCTGTTTTCAAGCCATCCTTTTCAGGATTAATGTACTATGTCTCTTGTTTACTTTTTTCTTTAACAGACAGGAGACAAGTGTGGCTGTTTTCAATTGGACAAATATTTAGATTTTCTCCTGTGAAGATGTCTCACTGTCTTACTTGCTGATTCACATATAATTCTTCTGTATAATTTTTTTTTATTGGCCTTGGAAGAAAAGACTAACTCATTCAAACTGTTGGATTTTCTTCTCCCAATTTCATAGAGAAAGTCATTTGCCAAACACAAGGATTTGATCAATAAACAACTGGCAATCCCTAGGAGGCCTTTAAAGGGATTTGGATTGTCAAACACTAACTCAGGATTTGTTCTGGTAGTTGTTAAAAATTACATAAACATAAGTTTTTTTTTTTTGTTTTTTTTTGTTTTTTTTTTTAAGTTCAATCAACCAAAGAGTCAGTAGTAGGAAAAGAGAAAATTTGTCTCTGTTATTGATTAGTTGTTATAGATGCTCTTCCAAAGAAAGTTAATCAACTAATCAACAAGGTGTTGACAATATCAGCAATGTCTTGTATCTCTCTTGGCAATTGTTGCTTACACTTGTAGAGTTGTTTCACACCACTCCTTTCTGCCATGAGACAATAGAGGTGAGCTCTTTTGTTCCACACCAAATTTTCTAGGAGCCTCTGGACCATTCCTTTGCCGAAATTAAGTGCCACAGTGCTGGTAGGCAGGGCTGCTAGGTCAGGAAAGGGAATATATTCGCTAAAACATGTTCCACACTCTTAGTCTGGAACTCTTCCTTACAGCAAAGATCACGTCCATCCACCTTTTCCACTCAAATTCCCAGCGCTTAGCAGAGTACTGGCTCAGGGTACTCTGTAAAGATAGAAGATTTAAATATATGCTAAGGTTATGTTCTAGAAAAATATGCAGGGATGATTAGGTCTCTCCTGTATGACAAAGTTACATTACAGGAAAATGTAATACATAGTAAAGAAAAAAAATGTATCAGTGGGATCTATTTAGTCCTTGATAGATGCCTAGGGTACATAAAAAGAAAACTTGAGAGTTATTTTCAGGGAAATTTAATGGAATATGAAGAACACATGAGCCACCATCCCGCCATCAGATTGTGAACATATAATACATCAAATCCATGAATACTGCCCTATACATGTTAATTAATCATGAGGTAAATTATGCAAATAATATAATCTTTCCTCCTTTAAAAGGTGGACTCTGGACTCCTGAATGTGGAAGGTCGCAGGGGCCCTTGGGCTCCAACACTGAAGATAGAAACTATGCAAGGAAACTCCCAGAAGGAGGTTATGCAGGTGGAGAGAGGAGAGTGGACGGGGAACCCACTGTCAAGTCCATGTTTGTGTTTAGGAGACTAGCTGCATAAAGACAGAGAGCACTTGCAATCATGGGGAGGCCTGAGTTTTTGTTGCCTCATCATTATTCTTGAGTTAGTCAGAAAGGGATAAAGTATGGACTGTGTCCCATTATGAGTCTTGACTTTTGATGTTTCAAGTCATAGTGCCTTCACTACCTTCTAGCCAAAGATATCACTTACCAAAAATGTGCAATAAGACAGTGAAATATCCTGAAAAAGTTAGTTCTGTATGTACAAAATAAGCAAGCAATATTTAGTGTGATTTTTCCGTTATCTTTCACATTCATTAACAAGGAAATAATCATTTTTCTGTTCATCTTCACAACCCCCTCATCTTGAAGATTCTTCTTAATTTTACTTATGATAGTTTTTGGAAGTTGATTTATTCTCTTACTCCCTTATTTTTGTTATGCCCCCTCTGTCACCCTTCAGGTTTTTAGTGTCACATGCATGTTTTCGGACATGCTAACTAGTAAATTAACTGCTTAATCCTCCCATCCTTTCATGCCTGAAAAGGAAGCCTCCTTAATAACTTTGTGCTCTGGACGCCTCACTCCACTCATCCTAGTCCAGGCCCTACTTTATGTTGTGCCAGCCACAGGAAGGAAGAGTGAGAGCTACTTAATAGAATAAGTAAAGATATGGCATGACTTTTTATTATAGTAAAATGGAAATATAAGTATTTTAATCTGATGGGTCCTTATTTCCAGAGATAAAATATTAACACTTACTATTAAAAAATTACAAACAATTTTAATTTTCTCACTGTGTGGGCAAGGACTGTCTAAATCTAAAAAAAAAAAATGATTGAAATCATAAAGGAAACATCAATTTTGATAAAATTTTTATACTTTAAAAAGTAACATGAGGCATACTATTAAAAGGCCCATCTTAAACATGGACATATATATAGAATATGTATGGCACAAAAGGCATAAATATTCTTACTATCAAAGAGCTCAAGGACACTAATTTTTAAAAAACTAAGACCTATGGGGGAAAAATGGTCAAAAAAAACAAACACTTCATTCAAACAAGAGAAAATACAAAGGGCTAATCAACATTTGAAAGTACTCAACCCTAGTAAGAAAGAAATTCCGTTATAACAAGATTTCTTTCTATGTATTCTATAAACAAATCTAATTTTTTGAAAACACCCAGTCCTGGGGAAAGTGTGTTGAATCTGCTCCAGTAGGAATAGATACAAAAAATTTCTATTTCTCACCATGTCCCCAGGATGGAAATACTCTTTGCTCCAGCACCTGTGGGGACTAGTGTACCAGTTTCTAATTTATAGGACCTTCATGTTAAATTTGTCTTTTGGGTGTCTTTGCCCTTTTTTTTTTTTTTTTTGCCATGTGCTTTGGTTGAGGCCACTGAGTTCTACTCTGACAGTTCTAATTTTGACTTTCAAGAAGAGGAGATTCCTGGTTCTTAGTCCACTTTCTCCCCGGAATTCTGCCTACAAAGGGTGGAGGCTACCCCAGAAGGTGACTAGTTTGCCCCAGTTTCCCTGGGATTTTCCTAGTTTTAGCACTTAGAGTTCCTGAACCCCTCAGTCCTGAACAAACTGTGACAACTGATCACTGTCCTTCTGTGTGAAATTAAACATTTCCCTGGTGTATTGGTTTCCAATGGCTGCTGTAATAAAGTGCAGTCAGCCCTCTGTACCCATGGTGCTGCATTCACAGATTCAACCAACCATGGATCAAAATTCCAAAGTGAATCTCCTGGTTATGGGAGGCCAGCTGTACCCTGCCATTTTATAGAAGGGACTTGAGCACCTGTAGATTTTGATATTTGCAGTGTCCTTCAACTAATCTTCTGCAGATACCAAGGGGGTGCTATATCAAGAACTAGGTGGCTTAAAACAACAGAAAATAATTCTATCATGGTTCTGGAGGCTGAGTGTGAAATCAGGGTGTTAGCAGGGCCATGCTCTCTCATGGGTCTAGGGGAGAATTCTTCCTTGCCTTTTCTAGCTTTTGGTGGAAGCTGGCAATTCTTGTGGTTCCTTGGTTTAGTAGAGGCCTCTCTCCAATCTCTGCCTCTGTCATGGTATGACCATTTTCTCCCTGTGTGAATTCCCTGTGCTGTGTCTGTGTCCAAATCTTGCTTTTAAAATAAAAACACGGACTTCCCGTGTGGCTCACAACATAAAATAAAAACACCAGTCATACTACATTAGAGCCCATTCAAATGACCAGATGTTAACTTGGTTCAATCTGCAAAGGCCCTTTTTCCAAATAAGGTCACGTTCTGAGACTGAGGTTTAAGACGTCAACATATCTTTTTTTTGGGGGGGGGGAACGGGTGTGGGAGCACTCAGTCTTGTGTTCTTTGGTTCTTGTACAATCAGCTCTTTAGTGTAAATCATGGAAGACGGTAAGTACAGGGTTGAAGCATCTGTACTTCATCCAGTAGGCATCAGTGAGTCATTCATGGCTTCTGAACAAAGGAGTGACATGCTGTAAGTGTCATTTTAATAACATTAATGTGGAAATAGTGTGCATGATGAATTGACTCATGATGGAAGCTGGTTATTAGGACCATAAGAAATCCTCTGGGCCTAGGGCCCAGTTACATCACTGACTTTTTACTAAGATCAACCTTTTGTTCAGGAGACATCATATAACTTCTTCCTCCAGAAAAGGCATGTCAGACCAAGTGTGCAGACATCCCTTCTAGAGATCAGAGTTAGATCCTCATCAAGCTGCTGCTAAGGGATCTTGTCCTGCCTATGCTTTTATGAAAGACTTCCTTGCCTAAGAATTCCATTTCTTATCTATTTCCTCCTATGCAACCCATGTGCTTAAGTTTTCTTACCTGAGTGTCAATATTTCCTTCTCTTCCACAGCCCATTCCCACATGTCTTCCCAAGCACACTTCAGCCTAGACCACGTCTGATAGCAAGTTTGGAATACTTTCTGCTTGCTTTCTTGGTCTTTAAGACTAATTTACATTCTCCTTGTTAATCAGACAGACTCTTTGGACTTTGATCTTGGCATCTTTCTTTGACCTCAAAATTAAAACTCCTGGTAATGAGCGGAAGGTGGTGACAATGTGTAGGGGTCAGCAGCCACTTGCATGGTCTTTGGTCCATGTATTACCTTAGCTACTCCTCCCTGCTAACATGACTCTGAGTTTTAGACTTTGTAAAGGAGCTTCCTTCCCTGGCTCCTTGAGAAAGACCAGTTAGGAAACTCTTAGAGTAATGACAGTGTGGGTGGCTGAAATACACAATACCCTAAGCCCATTCCATACATCATTTCTTAGAGAATCTGCCCTAATTATGGGTTAGAAGACTTAGCCCTACAGGCCCACTCTCTGATCCCAGCTGGTTAGACCTAGAGTGGGCACCCAAACAAAACAGTCAGATGAAATAGTTTCTATCCCAAGACTTAGAACGAGGCAGACACTGGATTAGTTATGGATCCCAAACTGGACATTTCAAAAAGTTAGGGTCTTAAGCTTCATTTTAGAATATCCTTGATGAACAGCCTGTAAGGGTGTTCAGCACAGGAGTCCACCTTCAGAGAATGTGGAAGGAGATATCTGCTTATTCATTTGACAGATACTGACTGAGAACAAATACTGATTGAGAGGTGCCAGCCTCTGAGGTTCTAGGTTTTGGGGATGTGAGAGTGAAATGGCCTCACCTCCTAGAAGTTGCTTTATGGAGGCGAGAGGGAATAAGCAAATAATACTGCTTGAAATTATGTTACAGAGTTGAGCTATGAATAAAGGATAACAGATTAAGGACACAGAACAATTGGGGGGGTGCTATGTTAGGTATGATAGCCACAGATGACCTCTTAAAAAATGTTCTATTGAGCAGAGACTTGAATGAAGTAATAGATTAATCCACATAGATACCTAGAGAAAGAACACTGTAGGCAGAGGAGCAAGTTGAAGAGCCATGAGGTGTGAGTGTACTCGGAGTGGCAAGAAGGCTTTTGTGGTTAGAGAAGAGGGAGTGAGGGACAAAGTGACAAGGTAAGGTCAGAGACCAGATTAGATGGGTTCCTTGATCATAGTAAGAACCTGAGATTTTATTCTAATCATGATGGAAAACCATGGGATAATAGAACCAGATTTTTGTTTTAAAGGCATCACTCTTACTGCTCTGTGGAGGACAAATGGGGGTTGGGGTGGGGGTAGAAATGAAAGAGAAAGAAGGAGGGGAGGAGAGAAGAAAGAGATTGACTACTTGCATATCCTATAAGTGTTGAAAGTCCTCTCTTTTTTTTGGTCTGAGAAATTTTTCTGCTACTTAAGACATATACTTCTATACTTGATCAAATTGAGTTGGGTTTCTTTCTTGCATCTAATTCCCCCTTGATTAGGATGGAGATCCTAAGAGCCTGAATTATGGAAGTAATGCATAAAGGAGGAAGGGATAGCTATCAAATATACCATGGGAATACATTTAGAGAACTTAATCATGTCTTATTTTTAACTGACGGTGGTGAAAATATAATTCAATTTATGGAAAGACCATTCTACAACTATAGTTCTCAGCTGAGGGTGATACTGTCCTTCAGGGAACATTTGGCAGTATCTGGAGACATTTTTGATTGGGGGAGGAGGTTAACGCTATTGGCATCTGGTGAGTAGGAGTCAGGGATGCTGCTAAACATCCTACAATCCACAGAACAGGCCCCATAACAAAGAAATGTACAGCTGCAAATATCAACAGGGCTGAAGTCGAGAAACATTGCTTTTTGGAGTACTGCAGAAGCAAACATAGTATGCTCAGTCAGAAGCCTGATTTATCAGGAGGGCTTCCTAAACTTTTAAGATATCTCCTCTATGTTGAAGGAAGAAGGATAATGAAAATTATACTTACCAATTTAGATGTATGGCTCTTTGAGGTAAATCAGCTCATGTGGCCCCTTGTCTCTGACCCATGTACCTGTATTGACACAGGGATCCAACCTTGTTAGAGAATACATTTCTCAGATGGAGGAGGAGAGACAGCTCGTAAATGCACCACTTTCCAGTTCTTAACCCTTGTTCTTGCTATAGTTTTGCATATAAGCACCACATATTGCCAAACAACCATTAATAGTTTTTACAGACGATGTGTGCAAGTACAACACCATCAGACTGATGCCCAGTGTTTATCACTAATCTTCAAAAAGGAGTGAAGGAAAATCTCCAAGACTAACAACAATTTTCCATTTCCAGCACGTTGAAGCCTTAACGTTCTTGCAAACGCAATTCAGTAAAGAAATGTCTGTTAAGTGGAAATGCAAATCAATCCATTTTGACTCTTGATGAAGAAGGAAGAGAGAGAGAGAGACTGATTTTAGGCCGGGATTCACCATATAACTGCCTCAGAGGGGATGGGGGCGTGTGGCCAGGATGCCACCATTCCCATCCTCGTCCTTTTCTTTAGTGGTTCTACAACCTCTATTTTATCTGTTCCCTTGGAAGAGGATTGAAGTTGTCTTACCACCTTTATAAATCCTCTTGGAAAGGGAGAGGCTGTTACCTGGGCATATCTCCACATGATGAATTTGGCAGATCCTTTTAACGTGGTGTTACCATCCTTCTTTTCCTGCTTATCTCTGAAATTATAGTCATGTATCCAACAGATAGTTATTGAGCACCTGCTATACCCTAGACATTCTGCTGGTACAACAGAGAACAAAATAGGCCAAAGCTCTGATCTGGAGTTGGCGGTCTAACCACTGAGGCAGGTGACAAACCAGATAGTGGCCTAAGATATGTGTGTTTGAGGGAGCGATGTGCAAAGAGGAAAGTGAAGGAGGGAAGAAAGTAGGAAGCATGCATGGGAGGAGGATTGTAATTTCAGACAGCTGGCTGCACAGGGAAGGAACCTTTAAAGGAAGACCAGAAGGAGATGAGGAACCAGTTCTGAGATTTCCTGGAGGAGCAAAATTCCAGAAGGACGGAGCAGCAGGTGTCAGTGCTCTGGGAAGGAACCTTGGCAGGTGTTTTAGAAACGGCGTTTCTGATTGATGTGCCTAGAATAAGTGAAAGGAGACTGGTAATGGGAGAGCCCAGTCATTCAAGTTTCTTAGGTCGTGTGGGGCTGTTGGCTTTTAGGAGCAAGTGACACGAATGCCAGCAGGAGAGTCTGATTATAGAGGTGCCTCGATGTGCACTGTTCTAACAGGATTATTCTGGCTGCTGGGAGGATAACATACTGTAGGGGACCGGGCAAGTGAGTGTCACCATTATAATTCAGGGGAGGGAGAGATTGGTGGCTTGGACTAGGGAGGTAGCAATGGATGTGGTTGTTTCCTGACAAGATTTCTTCCTTTGCCTGCCTACTCTTTTTTCTCCATTTCTAGCAACAGTTACTAATTCATGATTATCTCTGACATTTCCTGCACTTTCATGAGTTTCTTGAGCTCTGTCTGTTCCCCTTGTTTCATTATTATCAAACAGCTTGGCTGTGATAGACTGCTGATCTTCATCTTCATATTGATTAATTTCGTTTTCACACGTACTACTCGCATCTCCAACATCTTCAGCTGAGTTTTCACGTGATGAGTCATTTGCAAACGACAGATTTTCATTAGAGGAGTCATCTTCAGGGTAGCATGTGTTGGACTAGACTCAGGTGAAATGTTTGCTCAGTTCTGCTTAGTGCTCTCTCTCATGAAATGGGATTTGATGGTTTTTTTTTTTTTTTTGAGTCTAACCACTGTCAAAATAATTACAAAGCTGTTTTCTCTTATTTATTTGCTGATCAGCTGGGAATTGTGTTATTGTTTTACATGGGAAATGTAATTCCAGCAGTCACTCCTTTTAAATGAAATGATAAATGTGCTACATTTTGATTATATGACATGCCCATTATGGACCAAAGACCTTGGTCTCGTGATGCTGGGTTCTAAAGTGGGTGGGGACAAGAAACCTCATTCCAGCTGGCCTCGAATTGGCTACCTGAGGTCTCTGGTTTATGGCCCAGGTTGCAAGTTGAAATACCTCCCAGGGGCAGGAAGTTGATGCAAATAGGTGAACCAGGCAGGTGTTAAGAAAATAGAGGGTGCAGAGGGCAATGCCAAGTTGGAATCCACAGCGATGAACCAAAGCCAGCATGATTTACTTGTCCCAGCGCTGACAGATTTCCTTAAGAGAGGTAGGAAATTTGGGTTATGTGGAAATTCTTTTTTCTTTTTTTTTTTTTTTTGGTCTTTGGTCTTTTTAGGGCCATACCCACAGCATATGGAGGTTCCCAGGCTAGGGATCTACTCAGAGCTGTTGCTGTCAGCCTAAGCCAGAGCCACAGCAACGCCAGACTCAAGCCGTGTCTGCGACCTACACCACAGCTCACGGCAACGCCAGATCCTTATCCCACTGAGTGAGGCCAGGGATGGAACCCACAGCTTCATGGTTCCTAGTCAGATTCGTTTCCCCTGTGCCATGATGGGAACTCCATGGGTTATGTGGAAATTCTGATTTTTAATTTCTTTTCACTTTCTGAGCAATGAAATAGGTCTTTGCACTTAGATCAAATTCAGGTTCTCTAGTTTATAAGAATGCCTTTGCACTTCCTGTATTTATTATGCTGCCTTTACTGACCCCAGTGATGATAACCATGTAGGATTCCTTGACATAACAAATAGTAAGGAATTGTACTCAGTGAGGTTTACTAACCTACCCAGTTTTGAACAGCTGGCCTCTGAGTGGACTGCACATTGACCCCTATCCTGAGTGGACTCTTAAGCTCGTGCTTCTGTGCTACACTGCCCACCAGCTAGTAGATGGTGGTAGTAGAATTTGAACTCAGGCCTTGGACACCCAATCCTGTGTTCCTTTTATTGTACTCCCCAATGTCACCAGGTAGGAGAAACCTTATAAGCAGAAAAGATAGGAGTTTAGACCGGGCCCTACAATGACCAAGGTTGACTTATTGTTTGTCAGTTTACAGGTAATATATGTAGCCTCTATAAGTTCTAGTTCCCTGTCTGTGTAATTAGTTACTACTACTACTACTGCTACTACTGCTACCACTACTATCACTATTAATGTGCTAATAAAAATAATGTGTTATTAATGAGGTAATGATAAGGGCTGTTGTGATGATTACATGACTCTTTGTGTACCAGGTATGTAAAGGAGGGCCAGACATGAATTAGTGTCCACAAGTTCACATGTCGTCCTTAGTGATCACCACCTCACATGAGAAACACAGCCCAGTGTCTCTCTGCTCTGAGAGCTTCGTGACCTAATCTACCTCTACAATTAGACTCTATAACAGGAAACATTTTCCATAATTTTCCTCATCTGTAAGACCTGCAGGTGAAACTGCTTTAGGGATTTGAAGACTTATGATCTTTTCTTTAAAATCCAGTAAAAATAATGCCGCTAACTCAGGCCTGGAGCGTGACCTGGCTTATAAGGAATCTTCCTTTGGGGATGATCTTTTCTTGGATACATGGAAATGGCCACTGTAGGACTTAGAAGACAGAACATAGGATCTAGATGAAATTCAATCTGATCTAAATCTCAGTCCCACAGTTAGCCTGTTCTGCATCCAGGGCCCTGGCACAGTGAATGGCCTGTGAGACTTACGCTCCAATAAACTCAGAAAAATGTTGAAGTTCCCATTGTGGCGCAGCAGAAATGAATCTGACTAGGAACCATGAGGTTGCAGGTTTGATCCCTGGCCTTGCGCAGTGGGTTAAGGATCCAGCGTTGCTGTGAGCTGTGGTGTAGGTCACAGACACAGCTCAGATCTGGCATTCCTGTGGCTATGGCGTAGGCTGGCAGCTACAGCTCTGATTAGACTCCTGACCTGGGAACCTCCATATGCTGTGGGTGTGGCCCTAAAAAGACAAAAAGACAAAAGTAAATAAATAAATAAATACAATAAACTCAGAAAAATGTCTCACCTATTTCTCTCTGTCTCTGCCCTCTCTTTCTTCTCACCAGCATTGTTTTCATTTTATTTTTATTTATGAATTTTTAAAAACACTGTAATGGTTGGGGGTTAGTATAAAAGTTATGTAGTGAGACACAGATGTAGGAAAACGGAATCCAGAATTTCAGAAGTGAAAATTGACTTCCTAAAGAGTACACCACCAGCTTTAAGTCCAGGAAAATGCTCCAAAGGTGTATAGGCACTGCCTTGAGATATTTTCAAATGCAGATTCTGACTTAGCAGGTCTAGGATGAGTCCTGGAATTATGCTTTTCTTATAAGCTCATGGGGAATCCTGGTACACTGGTCAGTGGCTCACTCTTTGAATAAGAAAGCCTTATAAAAATGCCAAATTTATCTCCTTCCCCTCTTCATGTTTCTTTTTATCCTCAAATTTTACCTATTTTCCTTCAAGCATTAATTTTTGGAATAAATGAGATCATTTTTTATTTCATGTATTTGTTTTTCTGTATTAAAGTGACCACATTTTTGGATGGATGTATTAATTAAGTCAATGGGGGAATCCTTCTACAATTTATAAGCATATTAAATAGCCACGTTGTTCACTTTAGATATATTTAAATGTCTCACAACTTTGTTTGTCAGTTCTACCTCTACTGAGAATCTGGGAAAAAAGTGACTATATTTCAGCTATAAATTTAAAAAGATTTAAGTGTGATAAAGAGTGGTTTTCTCAGGTGCCACACTATCACCGAGAACACTGTTTTTATGTTCAAAGATCTAAATGACCAAAATAAATAATGGTAATGATGATAATAATGTCATAAAAATGATGATAATGTTTATTGAGTATATTTTTTGTCAAGCACTGTGTTATTTAGTTTAGTGTATATCTTTGCTTATTCATGATAACCATGTTGATTTGGGAGCTACAATTTATACAATAAACAGAGTCTAAAGAACTGGTCCTGAGTCACAGAGCAGGTAATAGTGGAGGTGAGATTGAATCAAGGCCTGAATCCTGCAAAGCTTACGATCCTGTAGAATTTGGATGCATGCCAAGCCCTGCAGGCTGGGTATACTGTGTGCTAAATGAAAATGACAAAAGGAAGAGCTTTGTATCAACCCTCAGGGTCATGGTCTTTTCTTATGGCTGGGTTTACCAGAAAATATCCAGTCCCAACAGATTCTCTGGACAGGTATCTGGGAACCAGAAATGACCACATAGGATATAGCAGGGGAAGCTCAGCCACAGCTGGGGAGGAGGTGGAGTTGCTGAGAGGAAGTTCTAAAAGGCATGGATGAATCAAAAGAAAAGTAGAAAAGGCAATAGTTCCTTATTTTAAATCTTGCAAAAGATGCAAAATACTAATCCAGTGTAGTCCAGTTTTTGGAGGTCACCTATCCTGAGTGAAGACAGGGTTTGAAGAGAAAATCTGATTAAACTCAGTTGAAGATTTGGCCATTTAATGGGATTCTAGATAATAGCTGAGGAGTAGTGTCAGGATTAGAGTGCGGGGTAGGCAATATGATTCCGGGGGACCCAAAGGGCAGGGCATTCAGAAAGGTGATGAAAGGTCCCCTATCAACTAGGTATTGAAGAAACTTGAGACTCTGACACCCACTGCTGCCAGCAGTATAGGGAAGTGGTAAAGAGAGTGGTTTCTGGAGCCAGACTCAGCTGTTAACTAGCCTGGGACCTTAATTGTTCTGAGACTTCAGTGTCTCCTTTGCAAAGGGATATACTGGTATATTTCTTATAGAAATGTTCTGGGGATTAAATGAGAGATTATTTTATTAGTGATGTTCCCTCTTCTTAGATAATAGGTTCTAGTAGACTTGAGACAGTCTCTGACTTTGTTCACTGTAATATTCCTAGAAGTATTAAGAGTTTTATAGTATCTGGCCTTATATTTAAGTCTTTAATCCATGTTGAGTTTTTGTTTGTGTGTGTATATTGTTAGGAAGTGTTCTAATTTCATTCTTTCACATGTAGCTGTCCAGTTTTCCCAGCACCACTTATTGAAGGGACTGTCTTTTCTCCATTGTATATTCTTGCCTCCTTTGTCATAAATTGACTGTAGGTGCGTGGGTTTAATTCTGGGCTTTCTATCCTGTTTCGCTGATCTATAGTTCTGTTTTTTTTTTTGTTTTTTTAATGCCAGTACCATGTGGTTTTGATGACTATAGCTTTGTAGTATAGTCTGAAGTATGGGCGCCTGATTCCTCCAGCTCCATTTTTCTTTCTCAGGATGGCTTTGGCTATTCAGGGTCTTTTGTGCTTCCAAATAAACTAAAATATTTTGTTCTAGTTCTGTGAAAAATATCCTTGGTAGTTTGTTAGAGATTGCATTGAATGTGTAGATTGTCTTGGGCAGTATAGTCATTTTGACAATACTGATTCTGCCAATCCAAGAGTATGGTATGTCTTCCCATCTGCTTGTGTCATCTTTGAAAGAAACATTTCTTGAGGGAATAAACAAAGACCCAGCCCATAAAAACACTTGATATAGGCCTGGCATAGAGTAGGAACTCAACAGATCTTTGCTAGCATAAATATCAACTTTCACACACTAAAAGAGGACTCAAATGGGTAGAGCTTCGATTTAAAGCCAAAGGGTTTGGCTCCAGAGTTCACATTTTTGAGCTCCATCTATCATTGATGTTCATTTGAGATTAATTTTTCCTTGAGACAAGTATTCTTGCCAGAGTGTGAAAATTTGCCTCTGAACTTACACCTCTTTGGTCCAATTTTGGTCTTGATTCCAGAGAGAGACATATGTCAGCAGAAGCCTAAAACGTCTGTGGTATTAGAAGAGATGTTGTGGGCTGAGCGGGAATTGTACTTTTTAATACTCTTGGAAAACCAAGCACAGTTAAGATTTAATAAAATTAAATTACGGCTCTTGTTCCATCAGAACAGCTGTGTTCTTAATTATTCAATGGAAAGATGATAACATAAAGAAATAAAAAGATGGGTTGTATTTAGCAATTCTGCTCATTAAAAAAAATGAAAAGATTGAATTAGATTGATTTTTACCTAAAATAACAGTGTATGAAAAATGGATGGTGGTGTTTTAGGAAATACTTTCATTTCCCTTTGTAATATTTGCCTTTTTAAACTTCTCAATAATAAATATTCATTATGTTTTGATGAGAAAATGTATTATTATAAAGAACCCTCCCAGAATGGTGATACTAGATGAATCTTGGTTATTGACTTCAGTCATAGTTTGTAAATCTGAGCTGTCTGGAGCCTTCTTCCTTCTAATCCCTCCATCTGACTGACGTTGGATCCAACCTCTTCTAGCTTTCAGAGACCTCAGTGTATGTGTTACTTCTTTTCTCATTTCATTTCCCCCATCAATTCCCTTTCATCAGCATTTTGCCTTGGCCAAAGTCTCTGCCATCTTAAAAATACTTCTTTTAGTCCTGTGTTTGTCTTTCTTTTAGCCTCTGTTGTCCTATTTTTCTTCACCCATACTATTACTATGTACTATTATAATGGTTATTATTTTAAAACATCTGCATTTTTCATAAATGGCGTTAACTCATGCATTTATTAATTGAATATTTATATATCAGTGTATTATACCTTTTACTCACATTTTTTTTCTTTCAAACTTTGACTTTCATTAGTGGATTGGAGTTATTTGATTTTGATTTTTTTTCTAGAGCAGTTTCACAGTTATATATCTTGTCTACATTTTTCTGATATTTATCTTTAAATCTTAACTCATACATATGAAGATATATTTTTTCTAGTCACATCTTGAGTTAACTGATGACTATATCTTCCCTATGAACAAGAGGAAAACTTTAGCATGATTTACCCTGATCTCCAGCCCTACCTTTTAACCTGCCCTACCTTTTAACCTGCCATGTAGGTTTTTTTGGATTTCAGTTCCAGATTCTTATTAAAAATATATAGATAACTCATTAATTGTTAAAATTGACCTATGTTTTATCATTACTTCTTCCCCTCTCCTTGTATGTCATCTTCCTCTAGCATAGATTCTTTGGTAATTTTCCTATAGTATATCTTCAACACACTCAAAGAGATTCTGTGGATGGTAAAGTTTCTGATTTATATGTCAGAAAACATTTGAGTGCTAGTTTGAATTAGCTACAAGTTTCTAAGTTTGTAATATTTTCCCTTTCCCTTTCTACTTTCTTCCAGTCTACAGTGTTATCAATGGAAAGTAATGACAATCAGAATTTTAGTCTTTTTAGGTAGAACTATTTTAGCTGTATGATGTATTTTCAGAATAGTAGTTTCTGTCTTTTTATCTGAAGTTTCACCATAATGCATATAGGAATGGGTCTTTTATTATTACTTATTTTTATCTTGCTTGATGTTCAAAGGCCCATTCAGTTAAGTATATTTTTCTTTCTTTTCCTCTAGGAGATTTTTATATTATTATTTCCTTTCTCTTCATCTAGAATTTCTTCATGAGGAACAATAGAAATTCTGGATCTACATTCTGCAATCTCTGCCCCTGTGGTCACATTGTCTTCTCTTCTGGTGATGGGTCAGATCTCCCTCTGCCTTTCTCTTATAAGGACACTTGTGATGCATTTAGGAAACAACAGGATAATCCTAGATAATCTCCCCATCTCAAGACATTGATTTTAACTATATTTACAAGGACTTTTTTCTGTATGAGATAACGTGTACAGGGTCCAGGAACAAGGATCAAATAGCTTTGGGGGCTGTTATTCAGTGTGTTTGGGGCCCTTTTGCTCCTTTAATTGTAGACCTTGATGCTGGGGCTCTAGCACTGCTTACACAAGTTGTCTCATCCGTCCTGTCCAGCCTCCCTCTGTCTTCTCACTGTTGCCACCCTTTCTCCTCTTCCCAGCCCTTGCTATTCCTTTCAACCCTTCAAGCTCTCCCCATGTGGACTTTTTCATTTTCCATTTCTCTTCCTCATCCTTTTCCCACTTCTTCCTTCTCAAGGTTTCCTCCGGTCTATCATCTCCAATTGAATCTGCTCATCCCCAGCACAGCAGGGATTCTTCTGCATTTCTGGTTTAAGGACATTGTCTTTTATACTTGCTTTCTGGTATTATGATTCATTTAATAGCAGAAACCCAAACAAAACCAAATCAATTTCTGGAATTCCATTAAGTGTTTGGAGGAAGGAAGAATATGTTTTACCATTTTAATCCCTGAAATACCTCTTTATCGACCATACTTCTTTAGACTGTGAGCTCCCAGAAGCAAAGCCTCTTGTCTTGTTTTTATTTACTTATTGCCCAGCACATGGTGTTGCTCTTACATGTTTATTAAATGAATGTCATTATGGATTTGGTAAAATGTATTGTGTGTGGTTATTTTAACTGGTCATGCAAACTGGTTTGACTGCCATTCCTCATGCCCAAAGAGGGTTCTCAGAAACCCAGAGATTATTTGTATAATTATTTGAAAACAACACTGTTAGTCTGTTAGTCCTTGTGAACTGAACTTGAGCGTGCCATTAACCCTTTCTCAGAAGAGCAGATTGGAGGTGGGTAACAGCTTTGTGGCTTTTTGGTATGCAGCTGTTCACTTTCAAAACTTAATTTAAAACAATAAAAAATGTACCTTGAAATCACTTTTGCCTCCCTATTTATTTGGTGTGATTTATTCTAAATGTGTTTCATGTCACCATACTGCATTGGAGCTTCACCACCACCTGTATTTTGTAGGGGAAATAAACAAGACCTCTCTCATCAGATGAGTTAATTATACTGACATAGTCACTCCTCCCCAGAGATATCATAAACTAAAATGCTGCAAGCCTTTAATTCAAACAAGCAGGCTAGAAACAAGAGCTACGCAGGTATGTTTTCTTTGAAAGAATAAAAAACTCAGCCCAAACTTCATCTTGGGGGGCAGACTAGCTTGAATTGATTAAATGGAGTCCCATTGAACATCCCATAACAAATCTGGAGGTGAGTTGAGCTTGAACCCCTTTTCCAGTATTTTGGCATCGTCTTTCAACCTCTGAGCGTCGTGTGGTCCTTTTCTTTCCCTGCTTCATCTGTGGTGTCTTCCTCCTCTCAAATATTGCCTGGCTATGGCTCTGCATGCAGAAAGGCATTTGCACCAGCCGGGGCAGAGCATTTGCATCCATGGGGGGGAGGCAGCTGCCACCAGCAGCACAGTGGCTCTCATCTCTTGAGGAACTTAGGTGAATCCGTGGGTGTCCTAAGTCAGATTCTCTAGAAGCAGAAGCTGAGATGGAGTTGTATGGCAAGGCATTTATTGAGCATGTACTCCCAGAAGAATGATGTAAGGAGATGGGGAGCCAGGGGAGGGTCAGGAAGGAAACAAAGCAAGGTGTGAGCTCAGGCAAATCCCAGCCTCAGCCTGATCCTGTGGGGAGCCCTGGAGTATAAATCATGTCTCAGAGCTTCCCCCAGCTTGTGGCAAAAGAATTAGATTTTTATATTCCCCTTCTGGTTGCTCACTGTCTGAGAGCCTGTTGGGAGGGGCATAAACACTTGGAACTTCTTGTTGCTTTTGTTCCATGTGGAAAAGCAGCCCCCATAGCCTTTGGCATCCCCTAAAAAATTCACAGTTATGGGCAAAGCTTACAGAAACTCGAGGCGCCGGCAGGGCACAGGGCACAGAGAGATTGCAGGTAAAAGGGATCTGAAGGAGGAGTTCCTCTTGTGGCTCAGTGGGTTATGAACCCAACTCGTATCCATGAGGATGCAGGTTTGACCCATGGCCTTGCTCAGTGGGTTAAGGATCTGGAGTTGCCATGAGCCGAGGTGTAGGTTGCAGATGCGGCTCGGATCCCGTATTGCCATGGCTGTGGCATAGGCTGGCAGCTGCAGCTTTGTTTTGACTCCTAGCACCTGGGAACTTCATATGCCACAGGTATGGCCCTAAAAAGAAAAAAAAAAAAAAAGTGTGGGGTGGGGTTGGATGGGGATCCAAGGGAATGTGAGAAGGGGATAGATGGTATCTGCCTTGGGTTTGTCTGTCTTCTGGCTGGGAGCTGGGGGAGGGGGACACCCCTCTTATCCACATATACATTAGGCCATATGTATTACACACTCTTTACCCAGTGCCTATGGCCTATACACCTTTTAAGAATCTCTACCATATTTGAGACCTAAAATATATAAAAAAAAACAAATTGTAAGTATAAAGAAAAAAATTAACTAAAGTTGATCAGTTTATTAAGTTAACAAATATTTATTAGGGGCACACTAGTTTCTATTCTGTTTTGATGCTGGTGTTGTTATAATGAACAAAACGTAAAAATACCTGCCCCTGTGATGAAAGCAGAATGACAATAAACAAAATAAGTAAGATATAGAGGACCTTATGTTCATAAGTCCCATAAAGAAAATGAGGCAGGGGACTTCCCGTTGTGGCCCAGCAGAAATGAATCTAACTAGTATCCATGAGGATGTGGGTTCCATCCCTGGCCTCGATCAGAGGGTCGGCGATCCAGGGTTGCTGTGAGCTGTGGTGTAGGTCACAGACGTGGTTTGGATGAGTGTTTGCTGTGGCCTTGGCTGTGGCTGGCAGCTGTAGGTCCGATTTGACTCCTAGCCTGGGAACTTCCATATGCCGTGGTTGCGGGGCACATGGTGGTCCAGGCAACAGAGGGAAAGGTAATTGTTCTTTTAAATAGGCTGTTCAGGGAAGCCTTCCCCGAGAAGGTGACATATGAGCAAAGGCCTAAAGGAGGTAGGGGAATTTGCCATGAAGTTTCATGAGAGAAGGGTATTTGTAGGAAAGGAAAGGCAAATACAGAGCTTCAGAGGCAGGAAGTTGCCTCATATGGGGAGAAACGAGGATCCCAGAGTAGCTGAGAATGTGTGATGGGGAGAGAAATAGGAAATGAGGTCGGAGAGGAGCACAGGGCGGGACCGTGTCGGGCTGGAAGACAGCTGAAAGGATGCTGGCTTTTTGTAATTTAGCAATCATAAAATCTTCACATTTTTTAAATTGTCAAATTTGATTGTCTCACTTTCTTATCATCCCTGCTATTAGGTTGGGTGTAGGACAAGCCTATGTACCAAAGAGATCTCGAAATAAACTCTTAACAACACAGTGGTTTAGTCCTCTTTCAAGCAACAGTGTGAGAGTAGGTGGATGGTTCTGGGAGAGGGGCAAGATGATATCATCCAGGGGCCCAGGTTCCTTCCAACTCATTGTTCCACAGCCTCTGGAGCACTGTCCTTGTCTGCATCACTGACCTTGTGTTGTTTTTTTTTTTTTTTTTTTTCCATTCTTGACCACCATGTGGCATACAGAGTTCCTGGGCCAGGGATTGGATCTGAGCTGCAGTTGCAACCTATGCCAGATCCTTTAATCCGCTGTGCCGGGCTGGGAACAGAACCTGCATCCTGGCTCTGCAGACACATCATTGACCTTGCTTCACTAGTCCTAGCTCACAGCAAGAAGCAATGAGGGTAAATCAACCTAGTCACTCTGTCTAAGGTGAAAGATCTAGAAGTTCATCCATGTCATGCCTCCTCATACCCAGTTGATCAGATTAAAAACATGGCAGTAGTTAGAATACGTAAAAGCCTCTCTTGTCTTCTGAAACTTGCGGGCTGAGGAGTGGGATTCTATTATGAAAATGAAAAATTGGAGAATGGATCCTGGGTGCAATTAGCATTCTCTGCTATACATAATGATTGCTGAGGATATATGGGTAAAAGCTAATCAAATGAGTGACTTAGAGCTAAATAGGGATCTTTATAAAATTTGTTTCATTTATTTTTAACACAATAAATTATGTTTAAAATGGAGTAGAAGTGGAGTGACTTACTGCACGATTCAGGGAACTCCATTCACAATGGGTGTTATGCAATATGGCAACCCTGGGAGTGAGTGCATTCTAATATACTTGAGATAATTTGAGGTGGTGATCCCTAAAATAAATGTGCCCAGGGTTACAAAGCTTTAAAACATCCCTGCTCACTTTGGTCACATAGCATTGCCGGTCTACAAGTCAAACGTCAGTGCACCCTAGGAAAAGTGGTGTTTGTGAACTGAACTCTTGGGAGGTGGATTGATAAATCCACAAACCAATTTATTCATTTACAGCAGGCAACATAGCCAGCACAATAATTCAACCATTCTCTTTCCTGGTATTGACTTACCTGAGAAACCAAATTAATTATCAGAAGGTTTCTCTGCTAAGTATGGAATTAGAAATAAAGGAAATTGGATGGTCTTAAGGGATTGCTCTTACAGGCTTGGATAAGTCCTGATAAATTGCCTTTAAAGAAAAAGGAATGTACTGCTTGCTGAGAACCTGGCTTAGCCCTAAGCACCTTCTCCTTGAACTCTGATGTTGACCCAAGTTTATCATCCCAGGCTTTTCGTTTACACTTGTTATTATCATATTATCTGTTTTTTTTTTTTTAAATCTGAATTATATTTTACATCAGGGCAATTTTAAATGAGCTGTGTTCCAGCTGTTTCTAGGAAGGTAACTTCATCTCATGGATAAATGGCAGTCTCTCATCAGAGATAATTTCCTCTTTTTGAGCTTTCTCTTTATTCTTTAGTCTGTCTCACTCTAGTTCCCTCCTCCCTTTTTTTCTCATAAGTATAGCATATGTCTCAAAAGGCTGGGGATAATATGCAGCTAACACTACACCCTTCTTTCATCATAGTGGTTGGAGCCCACACTCCAGCTGAATTCCGCTCTTTCCTCTCAGTGGCTGTATGATCGAGCCTAAGCAAGCTCACCTTGCCTCGGTTCTCTTATTTGTAAGATAGGGATAATAACAACACTTGTGGTGACTGTGTGTGGGAACAGTTTAGAATAGCTGTTCTCAAGGTTTATTTAAGTGTGGGTTTGAGAACTCTTAAGGGTCCCAGAGAGTTGGGATCCACGAAATCAAAAGTATTTCCATAACAATGCGAAGAGGTTCTCCGCCTTTTTCACTGAGTTGAATTTGCACTGATGGTGCATGAGCTGTGGTGGGCAGATCTGCTGGAGCCTTAGCCTAAATCAAGGTGCTGGTCCCTGTCCAAGTAGTCAGGGTCTTCACCACCACACACTTTCAGGCAAAAAACCAAAACCAAAAACAAAACACCATTTGCATTTAAGAGTGTCCTTGATGCAGTGTAACCTGTCCTAATTTTATTAAATATTGAGAGTTTTAATATTGTGTGTAGTAGTAAGCTGGGAAGTATATATATATGTAAAGCATTTCTGTTGTATGAAGAATCATGATAGTTGTCTCTAAAGAAAAACATTTCCGTGATTGAGGTGGGAACTGAAGTAGCTATTGTTTTCATGAAACACATTTTTTAGGAAGAAAGACTGACAAGTGATGGTTATTCAGACCTCAGGATCTGGCAGATTTTTTTTTTGAAAATGAACCAAATTAGCTATCACTTTAAGGTAAATAACTAATGGTATTTGTTGCCAGTGATAAAATTCTTATTTTCAAGCAAAAATTAGAATTTTGGAAAACTTGAATCCACCACTCTGAGCTTAACAGCTTTCCCATACTTAAATTCTTTTCTGATGAAAATGACGGTGACATCGAATGCACAAGCATTTGGAATATCTTTGTAATTCGGTAAGTTGGTATTTTCCACATGACTGAGGCATCATGTTCGAAAACCATGTAAGGGTAAAAGATCCATTCAAATTGCAAGACAGACCAAACGGACATTAATGTAGCAGAGGATGAAAAGCTTATTGACATGGTTTCAGATTCCACACTGCTGTCTACCTTTAAGAACCATTAGTTGTTGAATTTGGGTCTGATATCAGAGGAGAATATTCATACTTAACCTGAAAATCTTTTTACTATACTCTTGTCTTAGTATAGATGTGTGTAAGACTGGACTTCCCTCACTGACTTCAACCAGAAAAACGTATCACAACATTCTGGGTGCAGAAGGTATGAGAATGTAGCTGTGTCTTCTACAACCAGAACATTAAAAAATGTGCATCTCATATGCTTTGTGTGGGAACAGTTGTTGTATTTTTATAAGCATATGGTGTTTACATTTACATATAATGGATTTACTATTATTATTGTTATTAACTTATATGAATTAATAAATACATGTTTTTAACTGTCCTAGTTTTAATTTCTATTGTAAATATTGATCACTTTAGGCCATATAAATAGAAACTCTTTGGAAGTTCCATAAGCTTTATGAGTATAAAGGCTTCTTAGTTGATACTTTGAGAATCACTGGTTTAGAACATTTCTTAGCACAAAGTAAGAGAGGTACAACTGCTAATTCCCAGACTAGGTTTAACAACAATAATGACAATAATAATAGTAGTCTTTCACTGAAGTTTTATTGTATGCCAGACACTGTGCTATTTGCTTTGTATGCATTATCTAATATGATTTTTAACAAATTGTAATGAGATAGGTACAATTGTTCATTTCACTTATAGATGAAGAAAATGAGGTACAGAGAGGTTAGGTAATTTGAATAAAGTCACACAGCTATCAAGTAGCAGAAATGTGGCCTCAGTCTGATTCCAAGGATTCTGCCTCTAATGTGTTGTGTTTCTATTCTCCTTCATTTAAAAAGCTCTTAGTTTCCTACCGACTTGGTTTTAGGATCAGAGTCCACTCTCCTTTTCCAACAGAAGACATGTGTTTCCTGTGCTTTCTACAAACCCCCTAAATAATGCTTTTTGGGGTCATACCCCATTCTGTCAGCAGCCATCCTCCATGCTCTTTTCTCTTCCTCTTACTCATTATACTGCCTGTTGAAGGAATGCAGCCACTCAACTTATGGTGCCCTTTGTGGACAAGCCGCCCTCTCAGTACTTTGGAATGCCAGCAGGTCTGGTTCTCTCTGGAATGGCTACATAATTTTGTGGATTCCAGTACAAAATGAAAATATGGGACCGCTCCTTCAAACAATTACAATTGTAGGACTGCGGCAGCAGAACATTGATCAAGTGAGGTGGTGGTGTCCCATGTGCCTGCATAGGTCGCACACCATACACCCATGGGGCTGGCCCTGGGTTCTGTGTGGAAAAGGAAACTCTCATTGCCTCTAGGAGTCTGTCCAAGGTTATGCTCCTCGGGCATGAAGGCAGGACCAGGAGCCGTGCTCTCACACATTTCCTCATGGGAGTAGGTCCTGCAGTTTCTGGTCTCTGTCCCTCTGGCCGAGATGATCACATCTAGTTCCTAGGGGTGGGAGGCACTGATGCCTCACCATTTCCTTCTTCCTCTTCTTCACGTGGTGAAACTGAAGCCCTCCTGCTTATCTGTGGTGCTTGGTTGAAGAGGGGTTGGAGCATGAGGTACCATTCACTCTCCACAGCTGGACAGAGGACCTGTGATATTCTGTGGGCCTTTGATGGGTCAGGGAATTTGATATGTAGAGAAAGTTGGGATTTTTGTTTTCTGAAAAGCACAAAGCATGTGATATATTCATCGGGACTCCTTCACTACAGGTGATAGAAAATCAAACTATCTTAAGCCAAAGAGGGATGTTTATTTCTTTCTTTAACCAAACCATGGAAAGAATGGAGCATACTAGTTTCAGGCATAAGGAAATCCAGGGCTGTGACTGAGTCTGAACTTTGACTATTAGAGTCTTATTTCTGCTTCTCTGACTGGCCTTTGCTCTAGACCTTGGGCCATCCATGGACCAGGGAATTGTGGCCAGGGAATAGGTTGTGGCTGGGGAATAGGATAGGAAAATTGTCCCAGACTATGTCCACTCAGGACACCAGAAAGACAATGCCATGACCAACACCAGAACAAAATGGGAGAGTGGGGCAGGAGTCATTTGTCCCAAGAAGAAATAGCTGTTCTGGGTAGAACCCTGAACATCGCAAACTCATGGTCTCTCCAGAAAAGCCCTTTGCAGAAATGGGAAAATGAATGTTGGAAAATATTCAGCATGATGAAGCCAATAAGGTGGGATGTAATTTGAGAATGATCTGTTGTTTATTAGGAAATATCATCAGGTAAGAGCTGATGTTTATGTTGTAGCAAATTTAGGGGATCCAGAAAAAGGTGAAATCAGCAGAGCCCCCTCCTGCCCTTTGAAAGATAAAGACTCATCCAATGGATTATGTTTATGTCTTAGGATTTGGGGGGATCCTGCCAGGGTTTATCAGTGCCAGGGTGTGCTAAGACGGTTTATGTTTCCAGAGTTACAGTTGCAGAATAAATTTTACCCAGATAAAGATAAAAAGAAACAATGACTTGGAATTTTATCATTCAGATCAATGTATTGCATGATTCATTTATTGCAGAAAGACATCAAATGAAAAAAAGAAAATATACAAAGGAGACTCACTTGAGTAATAAAAATCAGTCCTTCCCCATGAACTGGTGGCCTGCAAATGAACTCAATGAAGAATTAGCATACTTCTATTTATGTATAACCTGTGTTTTGCCTCAAAGGTAGTGTCTTTGCAGGAAGTCTATATTTGTTCTCCCAACCCCCCAAGGGGAGAGAGCTGATGCAATAGAGGCTCCCAGGAGATGGGAAGGGTCACTTTCTTAAGAGAGGGCGGAACGAATGAGAAGTCTGATTTGCTATGGTTCAGTGATTTCTTAACATTCTTTGCAAGGCTGACCTAATTCTAATTCCTTGAGCCTATAGTCTGAAAGGTCATTAATCTGGGCTTGGTTCATGATGCTGAGGCTTAAGACTTCTATTTCTTAAATGCCAAAGGTGTGTCAGATTGCCTTTCGAAATGTTGGTCTCTCTATTCAGGCGTGCAGTGGTTAGTGGAGAGGTACATCAGCAATTTCCTTTCTCATGGAAATGTTTGCTTCACCAAAAGAGCCACCTCTGTTTTGGGGCTCTTTGGATCTTTGCCATGGATTAAAAAGACAAACCAATCTCCTACGCACACTTTCTTTTTGTCAAGCCTAAAGACAAACAGTTATGTGTTTGCTGAAAGGTTGACAGCATCACATGTCCTTCCTGGGAGTAAAGCTGGAGGAAAATATGAAAATGCCAGTTTGCTCTTGTCACTCTCCTTTGTCTCTCCATTTTCTTGAGGATGAAGTCTGAGCTCTTTGTTGTCACATACAAGGTCCTCTTTGGTCATCTCTCTATTCACTTCACTGATCTTACTTCTCTCTTCTTCCCAGTTGTGACTTTGACCTCAAAGAAACTTTGGGGCTTTTATAAATGCTGTTGTCCACCTCCTTACCTGGCTGATTCCTAACAGTTTTTCAGGTTTCAGCTCATATCTCCCTCCTGATTCCTCAAGCCTGAGGTCAGGGCTCATCTTGGTGTTCCTGCAGCTCTCTTCAAGGACACACTTCCTCAGAATTTAATGCCTATTTGCTTGTCTTTCTCAACCTGTTGTTGTTTTTTCATACTTGCTTCTTTTCTTCCTCTTTCTCCTGCTCCTTCTTCACTTGAGTGCATTTCCTTTCTTTCTTTCCTTCTTCCTTCCTTCCTTCTTTCCTTCCTTCCTTCCTTCCTTTCTTTCTTTCTTTCTTTCTTTCTTTCTCTTTCTTATTTTCTTTCTTTCTCTTTCTTATTTTCTTTCTTTCTCTTTCTTTCTTTCTTTCTTTCTTTCTTTCTTTCTTTCTTTCTTTCTTTCTTTCTTTCTTTCTTTCCTTCCTTCCTTCCTTCCTTCCTTCCTTCCTTCCTTCTTTCTTTCCTTCTTTCCTTCCTTCTTTCCTTCTTTCCTTCCTTCCTTCTTTCCTTCCTTCCTTCCTTCCAGGCTGCACCTGTGACATATGAAAGTTCCCAGGCTAGGGGTTGATTTGGAGCTGTAGCCACCAGTCTGTGCCACAGCCACAGCAACGTGGTATCCAAGCCATGGCTGTGACCTACACCACAGCTCATGGCAATGCCGGATCCCTGACCCATTGAGCAAGCCCAGGGATCAGGCCCACATCCTCATAGATACTAGTCAGATTGGCTTCCACTCTGCCATAATGGGAACTCCCTTGAGTGCATTTTCTTTGTATGATATCAAAATGTCACAGATAAAAGATGTAGTCCTCTTGGACCATGTGCCAGATCCCTTTCATCTGTTTCTCTATATCCATATACCAGCTGCCCTGCTCAGTGCCCTAGGAGGCTGACCATAGAGTCTGCCTTGATGGGCTCTTTGCCTTCCAGTTTCCTGGTGAGCTTGGCCATTAAGGGCCCCAAGTAAGATCAGAGGGTGGGAGAGAAATGGGCTATCATTCCTCTACCCACCCCACATTCATGGGGTGGTTGCCACTCTAAAAAACGCTGCAGTTCTTTCAGTTTCCTTCTTCATAAGGTCACCTCTCTGGCTTCTGATGGTGCCACTTTTCGTTATTGTGCCTTCAGGCTCTGGGGGTTGTTAATGGTTCCCCCATCACTATTTCACATGTTCAGTTCTATACTTTGTTGCTTTCCTTAAACACTGCCTCTGTCTGTATAAGCAATCCCTTTACTAAATGTTCCTTACACCACAGAGCTGGAATGTGCATCTCTTTCCTGGTGAGACCCTAGCTGATTTGTACTAGCACCTCCAGTTCTGATTCTTGCCACTCTCCCTAGAGGTCACCCCAGTTAAAACGCTGTCTTCCATAGCCCTGAAACCCTAGATTCTAGTGCAGTGCATCACATTCATAGAAGGGGTTCAGTAAATGTTGGCTAAATGCTATTGTTTAATCTTGAGCTCCCAGGGGACGGTGGGTCAAAAGTTGCTAATTCCAGGCAAACACTTGTTCCCTCTGCACATCCTAAAGATGAGACAGGATCACAGTTATTAGAGTGGAAAATTCCTTCACTTTTGTGGCAGCAGATAGACATTATGTGTTCCAACAAAAGACTCAGGAATGGGTATAAAAATAATCCACTGTACACCATCACAAATTGAAAGCACATTCTTTTCCTTCGAAACAAGATCAGCTTTTGGATGCTTTCACTCCAACACCCATTCACCTGAAACTTCGCTTCAAGGACACAGGTAGGATGCAGTTTGTTTCATAATAAGCCTGAGGAGTTTACTTTAACACTTTGATTATCCAGAAGGCAAGGAGAGCTGTCTACAATTTCATCTGTTTCAAGAACGTTTCTATCCTAAAGAAAGGCAGGATAAACTCCAAAGTTTTACTGGAAATTCTGATTGTGAATTATACGGAAAATAGAAATTTGCATATACAAGATTTATCCTGGCTTAGACCTTATTCCTCCAAATAGAGTGCTCAAATATGGAGCATAAGACCCTATTGGAAGCCCACTTAGCTGTCAGACCAGTAGTAATGCTGTCAGCCTTTATTCTACCCTGGTTTCATTGTTAGGCTCAGTGCCTATTTCAAAACCAAGTTGGAACTTTGTGTATTAAGTCATTATCATGACTACCATTAGTGGGGTCCTCACCATATACTTTGCATGCCTTATCTCACCCCATCCTCTTAGCAGCCCCATGAGGAGAGGATGCTCTTAGCATCTCTTTTTGTTGACGCAGACCTTGAACTTAGCTAGGGAAAGGAACTTCTCCAGCTTAGTGGTGGAGGCAGTACCTCCTTTGCAGCCCAGTTTTTTTGGTCACCACCTGCTGCCTTCTAAGCCCTCCCTCTCCATCTGAGTGGAGGGAATCAAGTGGGACGCTGGGCTGCCTCTCCTCCTTGGCACCCACTTCTGCATCTGTATTTATCTCTCTGTGTTGTAATGATTTGCACTCAAAAGTCATACAATTAGGCATGAGCCATATTTGGCCCACAGGCAATCTCCCCTCCAAGGCCCTTAAAAGGTGTGAAATTTTCACTGAATCACACTTCAGGGTTACTCCTTAACATCTCTGATTATATGTAATCCCCTCTAGTTTAGGTCCCCATGTTGGACTCCACTGAAAGGAGGGATTCACTGCCAAACAGTCTGCTGCTCTTTAGCTTCATGGAGTAGACACTCAAGTGAGCAGAAATCCTTCTCCAAAGCCCCACTTCTTCCCTCCCACAAAACTTTCCCCTGTATGACTCTTCTTTCTCTCTGAAATGTTCTTGTTGTCTCCATCTGCATCAGCTGGTCCACTGTAAGTCAGTTTGTGCCCTGACTTACACATGCAAGGGACTTACTTTACCATCAGGCACTGGTTTGGTGCATTTTATCCTATTTCAGAATATAAGCGCTCCTCTGAATATCTCCAGACATTGTCAAATGTCCCTTGGGACACAAATAGTCCCTGTTTGAGAACCATTAGTATAGTGAATGATAGGTAGGATGGGAAGTATTGCTGATGTGGTGGCATATTCTTATGTGCCGAGACTCCTGGAGCATGCTCTGTGATAACCGTGAGTCTTCTCCAGGAACAAGGCATCTTGGAGCTCTCCAAGTGAGCATCTCAGTGAGAATTTTTCCCCTTTTGTATTTTATGCCTGTTAGGAGTTCAAGGTCTTAACATATTTGTTTCTGCATGTGAGCGGTTTCAGGCTACAATAAAATCTTATGGGGTACTTGTCTCTGGCTATCAAGTGGTCTGGCCATCAGGTTCAGGGTATCATCTCTTTCAGTCTTTACAGTAACTCCACAGGCAGCATTATTATGATCTTATTTGAAAGATGAAGAAATGTAGAGAGGAAAGTCCCATGTCAAGGTCATATATATAGCAGGTAATAAAGCCAAGACTTGAACATGGGTCTTTTTAATTCTAGACACTCATTGGTTGATCACTACTAATTCTCTGGCGATGAGAGAGGGTTCTTTGACTCTTCTACTTGACGAAGAAACACGGTGAATAACATGTGTGTTAAAACTTAGATCCTGGTGAACACATTCCAGTGGCTCGCTCCTCTCTAACCAATAAACCAAGGGCAGTTACCCTGACTGTTGTCATTCCCAGAAAACTGTCTGAAAGGGGCCAGATAATTTTCCCTCCTCCTGCAAATCTGTCAGTCTGATCTCACAATTTCAAGTTCCATCTAAGGAGCAGGAGGGCTTTCTCTACAATTCTTCCATTGCTATTAGATAAATGGTGACATCCAGTTTGCTCTCACACTGTTGTCTTGTTTCACAGGCTCTATGAGGGCAGAACCATGTCTGTATTACTTACCAGTTTATTCTCAGCACGTCTCAGAGAGCACTCACTGAATGAATGAATGAATGAATGAATAATGGATAATTCCATCTGGAAGAAGACTAGGCTGATTTTGACTTTCATTGCTTTTCTCAGATATTTAGTCCAAGAGCAGGAACTAGCAATAGGATTCAAGATGAGCAAGCTTACCATGGTTCCTAGGTACCTGATGTAGACTCTTAAAAATGTGCAGGAGCATATATCTCTTGAATGAGAGCAGGGAATAATGTGGTATTTCTTAAAAAATGATACTTAGTATGATTTGGGGATACATTGACCCATTATGAAATAACATGGACACTCTTAGTGGGAAAGTTTTGCCCATTGAGTTCTCTTTAGGTTCTTCTGCTTGAGTTGGGGAGAAAGTCTCACTTGGTAATAGTATAATATTTAATGTCACTTCCACTTTTGAATCTCCTTTTTAAAAAATGTTTTAATTTTTAATGTTTTTTAAATTAAGGTATAGTTGATTTACAATGTTCTATCAATTTCTACTGTACAGCAAATTGACCCAGTCAAATATATATATATATGTTATATATGTGTGTTATATATATGTTATATATATACACACACATTCTTTGTCTTATATTATCTTCCATCATGTTCTATCACAAGTGAGTGGACACAGTTCCCTGTGAATCTCCTTTTTTAACAAAGTAAGAGTACATTTAAGGCCCAGACCCTTCAGTAGCTAAGTCTATATAAAATTTAATAGCATTTGTATATTTATATTGTGATATATTCAAGGTGGTTACCTAAGGCGAATGATACCTGGTGCTTTACATTTATGGTTTTCATGAAGCATTTTCACTTAACTAAATTTAGTTGAGTAAAAAATAAAAGGAAAGTGGATTGGAAAAAAGTATTTCCTATCTTTACCACAGTGGTTACCCAGATGTGGCAAAAATTGTGTAGGAGAGACATAAAGGGATGGGTTTGAGGATTGTTAAGAACAACGAGGGAACTGGTTTTGAAACCTGAATTTTATGCCTTGTTAGTAAGGTGGCCTTCGGCAAGTTGTTCGTCTTTTCCAAGCCTTGGTTCTCCCCAAATAGAAATATGGGGATACTATATACATCGTAGTTTTATTATGAAACTCTAATGAGATAATAAGTGTAGAACACATGGTTTAGTACCTGGCCTGCAAGAAGCACTTGAATCATGGTTACCATTTGTTGTTATGATCATATTTTACTTCTCCATGAGCTGATACCATCATCAGATGAGCTGTGGGCAAACCCTGGTATTAGGGGAAATTGAAAAAGAAGACTTCCCTTATTCCTAAAATGGTCTGGCTTCCTTACATCAACGCTGGAGTGGCCTGAATAGACAACAGCTCCTGATATTTAATTATTGTCAGATGGATCGGCAGCCGACCAGCTCTTCTAAAACTGTTATTTTTGGCTGATGTTCCTCAGCGTTTTCCTGGTATATAAATAATGATCCCATACAAGAAGTCACTTCCTTTAGTTTCTTTGGTGTCCATTTCACAAACGGTTTGTTTTGGCGGGTCCTCCAGGAAGTTGCATTATCATAGCTACAGGTGGTTTATTAAGATTTTGTTTTGGTTGAGGAGAGTGCCTAGTTACATCTGCCTTAAACATTTTAAGGCCATAAGGATTTGGGAAATGCTAGATTCTCTTGGGTCTTGACTGTCTACTGATATCTTGGGACAGATTTAAAACAAAATTCTGGTTAAAATCTTACAGTTGTAGCTTTGGAACTGCATTGTTCTAGATTCTTTTTTGTTACTGTCTTCCTCTCAGCTCCTCCAACACTCCAAGAATAAGGTCTGCTCACCAGGGTTGTATTGAAACCAACTGGTGAGAGAGAGAATTTTAAAGTGCTATCAACAAGGAAAGTATCAGAGAGTGAAGAGACTTAGAGAAAGGGAATGAGGTAGTGCTTGGGGCGGGGACCTTAGAGTCTGGAGGCCCATTGTCACTTTTATGGGGACAGCAGATAAAAGGGTAGAGTCAGAGGTTGCTTAGAGGTAGAGTTCATGTCCTTGAGGAACAGGAACTCCTTCCCAGGGGTCTGACCAGTGGACTGTATCCATTGGCGTGGAGGTCTGCCTGCCTTTGCAGGGACCCAGGATGACTTTGGCTTAAACAAGAGAGAAGTTCATTTTCCTCTGAGCCTGGGGCTGGTGTGGCAATCTCACAGTATCTGTCACCCAGACGCCTTCTTTCATGTTCTTCCTGCATTGTTAGGGCAACTTCCTTGTCTGTCTGGCCCCAAATGGTTCACCACCATGTCCACATTTCTGCTGGGTGGAGGTGGGGGAGAAGTAAATGGAGAGCAGTGGGCAAAGCTGTTCCTTTCAAGGGCGTGACCTAGAATTTACACACATCACTTCTATTCATAGCCCTTAACAAATATTTACCAAGCATCTGACTCCCAGCCACCGTAAGTAAGGCATATTGAGTTTCTACCTCTAGTGTAGAAGGCCAGTTAGCATTTTTTTCAGGGAGTATGTTCTCAATTCCTTGCCAACAAATATCTATCATATTTTGTGAAAAACAACAATATAAATTTGTGGTTATGTGTGAAGAAATATGTCAAGTGCTGAAGTGATAGTAACCAATGCCCAAGCATGACCCTCCCCTCCTAGAGCTTATAGTCTACTGATAACAGCAATGAGCAAGAAAATGAACAAATTTAAAAAGTGACAGCAAATTGAAGGAAAAAATCTGAATGCTTAAACAGAAAATACTGGGAAAGTATACCCTTTTGAAAGACAGCAGCCAGCACTCTCTGAGAGGTGTCATAACATTGACCTCTCAGAAAGAGTGAGCCAGATAAAATGCAGGGAATGAAGCATAAATAAACCACACCATTGGAGTATTATACAGCAGTGAAAAGTGACAGAACCACAGCTACCTGCAACAATAAATCTTAGAATCATAAAGCTGAGTGATAAAAACACACCATCTGAGACTGTATATATTAGGGTATCATTTTTATAAAACTCAAACACAAGCATAAGTAAGCAATGTGTCATTGAGAGATGTATACATATGTGATAAAACTAAAAACAAAAAAGATAGAAGACTGATAAATATAAAATGTTGAATAATGTTTACTTGAGAGGGAAGAGAGAAAATCTGAGTACATTCAAGCTCATGTTCTAGCTTTAAAGTTAGTGGCACATTCATGGATGCTCTGTTATGCTTCCTAAATTATATACATGTTAAATGTATTTTTAATATATCAAATATTGCCCAGTACAAAACACTTTTAAAAACTCGGAGCCAGGGAACTTGCAGAATTCAATCTCCTGCAGAATCCTGAAGGTCAGTCTAAAACTGCGAGTGGGCTTTGTCTTTCGTGAATAGCAAAATACTTTTCCTGCCGACAGGGGGTGCCACACTCAGGCTTAGTTCACAATTGCACGCAGGCTTTCCGGCTTAATGCACCCAAAACAGCCGATTTTCCTTGAGGATCATGTCACATGTATTCTATGAGCAATTACCAATTTTTAAATGCTGGCAATGATTCCAAATTTTTAAAATCTCTGAGAGACACATAATACCTTTTGGGGAATATATTGAGCCTCTGAGACAGGGTGAGAACTGATTGAGGGTCCACGTGCAAAGAAAATGCCTAAATTTATTTCTACCATATTCTCACGCTGTGAAGGCGGGCAGGAAGGAAAACCGTCCCCTCTGCATCCCCAGAGCGTGCTATTTCCAACCTGTCGCTCTGTTGGATTCCTCTGCATCTCTCACCTCAGAGCTTTCACCTCTAAGTTTGGAACGTGGGAAGGTGGTGTGAGAGCAGCTGAGACGGGTGGGCGGCGGCTGGGTCCATGCCTCTGCCCCCAGAGCTTTCACTTCGCAGGGTGTCCTCTGGTTGCCTTCCAGACCCAGCAGCACAAGAGTATCCCCAAGATCACCCCTTATCCCTAAGGCCAAGGGGAGGAATGGGCTTCCCTGAGCTAAGACCACTGCTGCTGGGAAATTTATTTCAAATTGCACACTATTAGGACTGAATGCTTCCCATAGAGGAATATATTTGTTTTTTTCTTGAGGTAAAAAAAGTTTCAACTGTAAGGCATGATTTCTCCTCACACCCACCCACAGTATTGTTGGCCATTTGTTTTCTTGTTAACACAGTGGTTATCAACTAGGGGCGATTTTATCCCCCCCTCTCCCCGCTGCCACCCAGGGGACATTTGGCAATGTCTGGAGATATTTTTGGTTGTCACAACTGGAGGGAGGGACCTTCTGCTATGTAGTGGGTAGAGGCCAGGGATGCTGCTAAATATCCTTTAATGGACCGGACCACCTCCCACTCCAAAATCTCTGAACAAAGAATTGTTCAGCCCTAAATATCCAAACAGCTAATAGTGCTTAAGCTGAGAAACTACTCCTTCTGTTATACCACCACCAAAAAACAAAGGGAAGTAAAGCCATGGTCTGAGCCATTCCCTATGAATTATGAAAGGTGTGTGTTTTTTTGGGGGGGTCGTGGTAAGGGGTGTAACCAACATGAATTTACAAGGCATGCCCTTTAGCTAGAGCTGGGATTTGTGGCCACTATTTTGTTTTTTTATTAAAGCGTAATGCTCACAAGCAGGAGAGGAGATTTGTTATTCTGAAGACAGTTGCACACCAAAGCATGCTATTGTATAATCTGGCATTTTCCCCACTAGGGAGTTATGGTGCATTACTCACAAGTGACAGAACCAACGAGCTTCATCTCCCAAGGGGCCAGTGCATCCGTTTAAAGGGAGCGTGTGCTATGCAGATCCACCCCCTCCCCATCCCTATGCAGAGAGCAGGGGAAGGTGAGCATCTTTTTGGTCATGGCAAGGATGAACCAGGCCATGATTCCATGGCTACCTACACCCCAGAAAGGGATGAGTCAAGTCTAATTGTGTTTTGGTAGCTAGACCACAGGCAGGAGGCAGGGGCTTAGATTTTATTCTAGGCTCCAGTTTGGGAAATGCTGTGAGGAAAGTCTGGATTCTCTCTGTGCCTCAGTTTTCTGTAAGACCATACCTCCTGAAGCTAGGAGCTCCAGCTTGGGAGTGGTCAGATGGTTTAAATGCAGGTTCAGCATTTAACTGTGCGTCTTCTTGAGTCCTGACTTCTTTTGGGGCCTCAATTTTCCTATCTGAAGAGTGGCAACATTTATGCTTGTCTCACAGGCTCTGTTTGAGAACAAAGAGACAAGGATTCTAAAACACTCAGCACTTGACAGGCATGAAGCAAGGATCCAATAAATGTTTGCTATCAGTGTACCATTCTAGTGTTTGACTATCCAGCCAAGTCAGCATGTCTTCCTTCTGTACCTCGAGGAACAGCAGAGAATTGAAATGAGATCATGGATGGGAATGCACATGGAAAAATTTTAAATCATATATCAATGTAAGTTGATATCAGTGTAATGTAATGAAATCAACATAACTATCAATGTAAATAGTTATAATGTTTTTTGTACTGATCCTAGGAAAATAGAACAGTTATTACTCATCATAACTATAACTGATTAGATGTGGAAGGAAATTAGAGTTGCTTTAGTTAAAACCTAAACCCATTTTTTACAAAAATGGAAGAAATTATCATTGGAGGCAAAACTTCCTTTAACCCCAGCCCGGTTCTGTCTTAACTCTCCACATGGCTAACGCTGGTTAATGATTGGCAACCTAGGTAGAATACGTCTGCATCAGATGGAACGTCCCTAACATAGAGTGATCAACCTCAGTTACTTCATCTCTAAAATGGGCATGATTACAAAACCTAATTCCCAGGGCAGTATTGAAGAATGAAATCATGGAGGTTAATGCCCGACACACACGCAGAGTCCTTCAG
This sequence comes from Sus scrofa, assembly GCF_054392235.1. Taxonomy (NCBI): domain Eukaryota; kingdom Metazoa; phylum Chordata; class Mammalia; order Artiodactyla; family Suidae; genus Sus; species Sus scrofa. Next base: position 61,579,366 of record NC_139399.1, read on the forward strand.
AAAAAATAATCATCATTGTCCAAGTATTAAGGATAATCCTTGAGATGTGGTATGTACAAGGGAGTTACCTGGTGGCTTAGCAGGTTCAGGATCTGGTGTTGTCACTGCTGTGGCATGGGTTCAATCCCTGGCCCAGGAATTTCTGCATCCCATGGATCTTGCCCCCTCCCCCCTCCAAAAAAAAGACGACGACTCATTTAGAGCCATGCAACTTCCAGAAAATGGTTTTAAAAATGACCGTTCTGGGAGTTCCCATTGTGACTCAGCGGTTTACGTATATGACTAGCATCCATGAGGATGCAGGTTTGATCCCTGGCCTTGCTCAGTGGGGTAAGGATCCAGCATTGCCATGAGTTGTGGTGTAGGTCACAGACTTGCCTCGGATCCATCGTTGCTGTGGCTGTGGTGTAGGCTGGCAGCACAGCTCCGATTTGAACCCTAGCCTGGGAACTTCCATGTGCCAAGGGTGTGGCCCCCAAAACAACAACAACAACAACAACAACAACAAAAAACCCCATACACATTCTGGCAAAGGACTCCAAATCAAAAAACCCCCACCCCCACCCCTACCCCCACCCCCAGGCCCCAGAGTTCTGAACTAACATCGAACTGTATCTAGGTAAATAGCCTCCTACCCATGGCTCAGAAGTGACTGCCTGAAAAATCCAGTGTTAGGAGCCCACCTCCTGTTTTAGTTAAGGTTGGTATAAGAAGGACCTCTTTCCACTTTCTATCACTCATATTTTATTTTCCAACTTTGCTCTAGAAGTGAACTTTAGAATCTGGAATACTGCTGCATTATGAGTTTCCAAACAACTGCTATTAAAGAGTGATCTATGTTGGCACACACAAGGGATCACGGATTTTTCTTTGGCTGTCAGCTCTTGAAATTACCCAGCAATCCCAAAATGAATTTCCTCTAATCTGACAGTTTTGCCTCTCCTGACATGATGTACTGTATATTCAGTGGTCAGCAGGGACTACTTAATTGCAGTTAAGCCTGTGCTGTTCATTGTGGCATTTAAAATAGAGCAGTGTGTAATGTGGTTAAATTTTCTGACTCTCCAGGCCCAGATGGGTGGGTGGAACTCAATGTTTTTTGGAAACTTTCTACCTGGTAGTGCTTATACTGAATTAAGTTTTACAGGCTAGCAGCTTTAATTCATTCACTTTCAAGATTTGTAAAGGTTAGAATCAAAATTAAAATGGAATCCTCCTAGAAGGTGGAAAGGACTGGACTATCAGATAAAACTGATGTTGAGTTAAAGATGCTTCAAACTCCAGAAAGGAAAAATACAATGATATAATACATAACACTTTTTGAGTAGTTACTTTATGCTTGACAGTTTTCAGGGATAATCTCATTTTGTTCTTAAAACATTCTAAAGAAGCACTAGCAAATTTTTGCAGCTAGTTTACAGATGTGGAAATTGAGGCTTAGCATAGTTTAGTAACTTCCTAAGATTTGTGTGTGTGTAGGCAGAGATTTGAGACCAGGTCTGTCTAATAATAAGCTATATTCTTTAGCACTACACGCAATTCCCTGAAGGTGTTAGACACCGTTGAGTTTACACTGCTTATTCTGCATGTGGATAAACTGAGATTCAGATAGTTTCAAGTGAATTTCTCAGTGTTAAGTTACCCTAGACTTGGAAAATTAGCCTGGGGTTATTCACAAGTCTTATTTTTAGTAATAATGTAGTACTTTGCATCTTTAAAGTGCTCTACACGCATTATCTCATATTTAGTTTCCAAAAAGTTTTGTTACATGAACTGATAACTCAAAAACAAAAGAATTTTGGCCAATACCTTTTTTATTCTATGGTTGAATCTAATGATATGTATCTATAGTATAGGCACAAAACTGCTCCTATGGTGCCTGTGAACACATGAAAAGTAAGGACTTAAATGGATCAGTTCTATTTCAGCAAATGCAGTGAAGTTTCTAATGTATACCAGGCATCATTCCAGGTGCTGGAAATATAGCAGGGAGTAAAAACAGTCAAAAATTCCCTGTTCTAAGAGAGCATACATTCTAGAAGGCAGAGGCAAATAAACAAAATATATACTACATCAGATGTTATGTGAGAAGCCATGAAGTAAAGCTGAGAAAAGGAAAAGGGAACCCTGGGGAAAGGAATTAAGCTTATAGGTAGACAAGGTGATATATGAACAAAGACACAGAAGTCACAATGAACAAGCTTTTTGAATATGTGAGGAACATTCTGGGCAGAGGGAACAACAAATGCAAAGCCTTTGAGCAGTAGAAATAGGATGTATTGTGTTTAAGGAACAGTAAGGAGGCCAAATGGATGAGAAATTTGAATATTTTTCTTATTCTCAGTACATTGAAAAAAATTGAGGTATAATATAATATTAAGTGTACATGTTAAAAGTATGCAATTTGATAAGTTTTGACATAGACGTTCACAAAACTATCATAAAATCAATAATTTTTATCATCTCCAGAAATTTTCTTGGGCATCTTTGTCCTCGCTCCTATTTTTCCCATTGTCCCCTTACCCCAATCCCCATGAAACCACTAATCTGCTTCTTGTCACTGTAGCTTAGTTTGCATTTTATAGAATTTTATGCATGTGACTCATGCAGTATATACTCTTTTATTTTGGTCTGACTTCTTTCATTCATCATAATAACTTTGAGATTCATTCATGTTATATTGCATATCAACTTGTTTCTTATCATTGCCAAGTGGTCTTTGAATATATGGGTATTGCATAATTTGTTTGTCCAATCATTTGGGCCATTTCCAGTTTCAGGGGGACTACTGACAAAGCTGTGTGAACATTCAGGCATGTCTTTGTGTGGACATATGCTTTCATTTCTCTTGAGTAGATACCTAGGATTAGAATGGCTGGATCATATGGTAGATGTCTATTTAACTTTTTAAGAGACTGCCAAACTGTTTTCCCAAAATGCCTAAACCATTTTGCATTTCCACCAGCCATGTGTGAATTCTAGCTGTTCTACGTCATTGTCAAACACTTGGTATGGTCAGCTTTATAATTTTAGATATTTAAATAGTTATGTAGTGGTGCTTCACTGAATTTTTAATCTGTTTCCCTAATGACTAGCATTGTTGTACAGTTTTTCATGTGCTTATTTGTCATGTTTCCATATGTCTTATTGGGTGAAGTATCTTTTCAAATCTTTTGCCCATTTTTTGGTATTAGTCTGTTTCTTTTCTGGGTATTTGGTTTCGAGTATTCTTCATGTGATGTGGATACAAGTCTTTTATTAGATACACAATTTGCAAATATTTTCTTCCTATCAAAGACTTGTCTTTTTCATTCTCCTGACAGCATCATGCTTAATTCTGATCAAGGCAAATTTATCTTTTTTTATGCATTGTGATTTTGGTGTTGTATCTGAGGAACTTTGCCTTTGATTATTTTAAAAATTGATTTTCTCATCTCATCAAGTAAAAGAAAATGTCTAAGTTCCTTTAAGTATTTCCATGTTACTTAGGCAACCAAGTTATTTATCAATAAGTGATCACTTGTAATGATTTGTTAATTAAGATATAAAATTAATTACTTTCACAATCTTAATCTAGTTCTGAGACCTCACACTTTCACTGCAGCCTTACCCAGGGCCTATGGCCAAGTGGAAGAGGGAGGGCTGTGATGTTGGAGGAAGGGCTTTTGGTGGTTTTAGCAACAGAGACCTGGATTTTCCTCTGGGCTCTGCCACTGATCAGAAGCTCAACTCTGGACAAGTCCTGTTCCCTTTTTCAGTTTTAGGTTTCTAGTAGCAAAATTATGGGGTTGTGCTATATTTTCCCCTGTTGTCTTCTCATCTTGGCGCTAATAAATGGGACATTGATGGTAAATTAACCTCCTGAATGGGGCCTGGAACACAGTAAGGCAAGAGATGTGTCTGGGGCACAGATTTGAAGGGGGTACTCACCCTCAGGGTTAATCCTGCATCTGCACAACTCTGGGGATGAAGCCTCCTTAAATCTTAGACTGTACATACCTTCTGTTGCCTCACTGTAGTCCTTCTCGATGAGAGAAGTTATGTAAGTGGTGGAGCTGGGAATTGAAGTTGTCAATCTGGTTGCAGAGCTGAGCTCTTAGAGACTGTGTTGTACTAGCTGGTAGCACATGAGCCCAGAGGGGATGGTGGTAATTCTTATAAACACAGAGAGTGAGTTTCAATGAGAATGAAGCCAATAGAGAAGAAACCGAGATGGAGAAATGGACAAAGAGTCAGTTTTTCATCAATAGAATTTGAAGCCCTGGCTCTAATCTTACTCAACGCCCAGATGTACCCATCGGGCATGACAATTACAGGAACAAAATTTACCTTCTTCAGTGAGTATGAATTGAGTATTTTTTTTGGTCTTTTTGTCTTTTTAGGGCTGCACCCACAGCATATGGAGGTTCCCAGGCTAGGGTCCAATCGGAGCTGTAGCCGCCGGCCTACACCAGAGCCATAGCAATGCAGGATCCAAGCCGCGTCTGCGACCTACACCACAGCTCACGGCAATGCCAGATGCTTAACCCACCGAGTGAATCCAGAGATTGAACCCGCAACCTCATGGTTCCCAGCAGATTCGCTAACCACTGAGCCATGATGGGAACTCTTGAATTGAGTATTGTATCAGAAATATTCCTGGTTAATACACAGTATGACATTGGACAAGGTGCTTTTTTTCTCTGGGACTCAGCTTTCTTATCTATAAAATGAGGGGGTCCATCAGCATTCTTTGGTTTGAAGTTAGTTATAACATTTTCCAGCCTTCATCAACCTTATCTAAGCCTTTGTTTCCATAGAACAAAGCCTTGTAAGGAAGGAGGACTAAATGTAATGGAATCCTACTATTCCTAGTTCAGATCCTGACTGTATTGTACTTAACCTGGTTCATTTTCTGTCGCTCACAACTAGAATGTAAACTCCACAAAGGAAGGCAATTTTGTCTGATTTTGACCCTGCTCAGTATCTTGAACTGTGTCTGGCCCAGTGTAGTTACATACACCTGTTAGATGAATAAGGTCTTACACAGTTTTATGGGCAACAAGCTGGTTTTGGCACAAATTTAAGATACTAGTTCTTGTTCTAGTGGGAAAGCGGGATTGGTACCTATCTCTGTCTGCTTCATGATTCTCTCCTTGGTTTTTGACTTTATGTTACAGAAACAGCAGATGGACAAAACTGAATGTTCTCTGAATAAAACACAGGATTTCAATACTTTTTAAAGCCTGTAATGTATTATCACTTCTAGACTCACAGTATGCAGTTAAGTTCTTATGATGGATGGATTTCCAGTTTGAAATGATATAAGAGAGGGCTATGTCTTAACTTCCTTCCTATTTTACTTACATTTCAATATCTTAGTAGAGCTATTACATGAAACTGATCCCCCAGCTTTAGGAAACAGGATGTTGCTGACACTGTTATATGCTATTATATAATGTACATTATTTGTCATTTTGTCATAACATCCAACCCAAGATTCTCTTTTGCTAATAAACCTGCCTTTTGTTTTGGGTGGCAATATGCTCAGACCCAGGCGATAAAAGTGCTTATAAGAGCTATAGTTTAAGTATTTCTTACTCTGTTTCAGGCACTGTTAAATCTAAGCCAGTAGCTCGGATTTACTCATTTAAAATATGAAGGCAGTGGGTTAGAATTAAGGTCATCCAGCCCTTATATTGCTGCCTCTTGATTTCTGTGTGGCTAAGTGTGACCATGCTGTCCCCTCTGCCAGAGAGCAGATTGCATAACAAGGTGGCAGTGGTGCCACTCCGACCTTAGACTGTTTAACATCTCAGTGGCTAAGATGTTTTTTTCTTTTAATCTCTGAAACAGAGATAATAATGATATCTACTTGATGGGGCTGTTTCAATTAGATGAGACATGGGATACACTTAGAAAAATGCTTAGACCAGTGGTTTTCATCGGAAGCAAGTCTCCCCCCTCCCCCAGGGGGCATGTGGCAATATCTGGAGATATTCTTGGTTGTCACAGCCAGTTGTCACAACCTGATGGAGGCTGGGTGCTACTAGCATCTTGTGGGTAGAGACCAGGGATGCTGCTGAACATCCCACAGTGTAGAGGACAGCCCCTCACAGCAGACAATGATCTGCACCCAAGTGCCAGTGTTACCAAATTTAGAAATTCTGGTCTAGACTGGAGTAAACACTCAGAAAATGTTAGCTCTTCTATTTAGCAGGTCCCCGTTGACCTTCCATGTCACATACAATAGTGTGTATATACACAGGGAACTCTACCCCATATTCTGTGATAACCTACAAGGGAAAAGAATCTGAGAAAGAATGGATATGTGCATATGTATAACCTAATTATATCCAGTAGAAATTCTGTCGTACGCTAGAAATTACCACAACATTGTGAATCGACTATACTTCAATAACACTTTTTTAAAAAATGAAAAACAAATATTTGTGAAGCTTTAAAAAATGTTAGCTGCTTGAGACTGTCTAGAACATATGCTCTACAAGGCTTTGTCTGCTTTGGTCTCTGCTCTATCCCCGGAGCTTAGATTGATGTTTGGCACGTAAGTTGCTCAGTAAGTATGTGTTAATTGAGTGAATGCTATCTAGGATGATTCTGGGAGAACTTCTGGGTGTAGGACCATCTACCCACCTCTCTGGTTTCTTCCTATCTTTAGTCTCTGTCATTCATCATGTACTGAGAGCCACAGGCACCGTTTATCATGATGACACCCCATCATGGTGATAGAAGAGGGAAAGGTAAAGGAACCTGGGTCTGTGATGACATTGTTGGCCATGGCATTGACCTGGATTACCTCACACCAAATTTTTGTTTTGTAAAATTTTTATCCTCTCTTTATTAAGCCACTACTAGGTTTAATAAACTACTAGGTTTCTGTAACTTGCAGACAAAAAAAATTTTTTTTTTAATGGAAGAATAGCATCCTTAGCTTAGGTTCACCCCATGGTTTTAGTATATCTCAAACCCATTAACAGAAACAAGCCCAGTGATTACTTTACTCAAAGGATTTTTTAATCAAATCATCAAGTACCCTAAAATCAATTTTTTATCTGGCAAGTATGTTCCAATATTTAAATGCTGGTATTAATGATCTAACTAGTGTGGAGATATCATACTTGTGGTTTTTTTTTTTTTTTTTTTTTGGAAGTGCTTGACAATTAACAACCATTTTGACGCAAACTTTAGGAAGTAAAGCTAATTTTAAAAAATAACTCATTTATTTAATACACTTTTGTCGAATAGGCCAAAATGAGGTAGGAATTGGAATACAACAGAGAAAAAAACCAGGCCAAGTTCAGTTCCCAGCCCTTCCCTGGAACCTACAGGCTGGCAGGACATGCTGATAGTGAACATTAATTACCAGGGCCGTGAGTGTTCTGAAGAAACACGAAGGTCTAAGGGACACTTAACAGGAGTCTAAGCTATTCAAGGGATCAGGAAGGGAGGTCTACACTGAGATCTGAAGAGGCAGGGTAGTGTAGTGGTTACCACACAGGCTCTAGAGTCAGACCCTAAAGTTTTGTATCCTCCTATCTTCTGATCTTGATTAATTAGCTGTCAAAAGGCTCGGCTTCCTCGTTTACTGACAAGGAGGCAAAAATAATACAGACCTCATAGGGCTGTTATCAGAATTATTCAGCAAGCCTCCATCAAGTGTTAGCTGTTGCAATTATTCAAAATTAGCTGAGGTAACGGGGAGAAAAGTGAGCATGCACAAAATTATTTCATGATTTAGCAAAACTTGTTCCTAATTTCTCTCTTGAATGTCACGACTCCAGAAATTGGAGGTTCCTGTTTTTCCAAGTGCCAGAACAAATCTGAAGTATTTTTGGAGCAAAATATGGCCCTACATGTAGGATATGTGAGTCTTTCAGATGGGTAAGCTTCTTTGTGGCAAAAATTAAAAATAACCCAAATGTCTCTCAACTGATGAATGGATAAATAAAATGTGGTATGTCCAGACAATGGAATATTATTTAGAAATTAAAAAAAAGTCCTTACGTGCTATAATCTGGGTCAATCTCAAATACATCAAGCTGAGTGAAAGAAGCCAGGCATAGGCAATTGTGTGTTGTAGGACTCCGTTTATATGAAGTATCTAGAAAAGGCAAATCCAAAGAGGCCAAAAGTAGGCTAGTCCTTGTCTAGGGCTAGGGGTGGGGAAAGAGATGAACTGTAAATGTGCATCTGAGGTGATGAAAATATTCTGTCACTGGACTGTGGTGAAAGTTGTACAATTTGGTAAATTTACCAAAAGTCATTAAAGTGGGTAAATTTTGTTATATAAATCATAACTCAATAAACTTATTTTTACAAAGATGCTTTGTGCCTGTATTAAACTTTCAAGCTCCTAAATTTTCACAGCAGGAAATTCATCCTTCTTTCAAAACACTTGGGCTTTTAAAGACGTTGAGTCTCTGGGAAAGTCAAACAGAGTGTTGGCAGCTTGGTTAAACCAAGAAGTAGCTTTGATGAATTTGCTAGGAACACCTGGTATTCGAAAGGGGTAGTAGACATTTTGCACCACCTCTACGCCAAGAAATCTGAGCTCTCACCATGTTCAGTACGTCGGACAGCATTATCTCATCTACCTACAGAAGTCCCTCCTGAGTTATGATGAAGATTGCTGAAACAAACCCACCTTGCTGTATTTTGTCTCTAGCTGTATTTGAAGACATTGGCTATTAGGTTGCTTGAAGATCCGTGTGAAAATTTTCTTGAAGCCATGAAAACCTTTTACTTGTGGTGCATTTGTATGTCTTGTCCGAGAATGCAGTGTGAGACATAGAGTGAAATATGTTTTCCTTTTAGTCTTTGCCATGAGGATCCGCAAAGTTCAATCCAGTGATCAGTGTAACTATAGCTCTGATGTATGGTCATGTCTGTCTTACTGCGATTTTAACTATTCCTTCCACCTCATGATTCTATATATAATTGTCCTATTTATATTATGCTTAGTTTCGTAAGCTTCCTTACATTTTAGGCAAAAGAGGGATTACAAGTAAAAGTAATGAATACGTAATTTTGTACATTATATACCATCCCTTTTTGTGCTTTTGAAATTAAGCAACATGGGCAGCACTATATGCTGTTGCTGTCACATGCACATACATGTATGTACATGCACATGTATATGCACATACACATATGCACATGCATATTTTGCTGTGTAGACACAGGTGTAAACATGAATTCTTAGCTGAAAAGTATGAGTATATAGTTAAGAGTGGCTAGATTTAAATCTCCAAAAACAGGTCTTTGGAAAGGAAACACTAATGTGAGGTACATTTTACCAGGAAAAACTAGGCAATATTTCTTCTGTTATAAGCCATATAGCACTCTAAGGGAGGTAAATTTAGATTACTTTAAGATACTTGTATTCGGGGTTCTGTGATTTAGCAACAATTGTTTCATTTAAAATTATTTCTCATGACCTCAGTAGATCTTCAAGGACATCTAATGCCTAAGGAATCAGATCAAAGGTGCCACTAGACATTTCAAAATACAATACTGAAATATTCCACTGTAGCCTTCTGGCAGCAGATACACGAGCTGCCTTTCTGTCTTTGAAAATCAGTCTTGCCGTCTCATAAAGAACAGTGTGAAATTGAACTTACAATTAAAAAATAAGCTTCAGCTGAAACCCTCCTCCCCACAAACTGCTCCACGCAACCAAACTGAGGGTCATCAAGAAACAGAAGGAAGAGAATTCTGCAAGATTTCAAAGATGCCTGGTAGGAATATTTCTTAATTGAGCCGTGCTTTCGAGCTGCGTGGAATTGTTCTTATTAAAAATTAAATAAGAACAGCAGAGAAGAACATGGGCGGCTCTGTGAGATTAGAGCTTTGTGAGATTTACTTAAAAGGCTTTCATTAGGCACTGGAGGCCCTGGTAGCATATTAAAACCTCACCTATACAAAATATATGGTGTGCTGGCTTTTAGCCTCCTTTTCTAGGAAACATGAAACATTGGTGTTTAAAACAAGAAGAGGAAAATGATATGTTCATAGCATTCATTGAAATAAGGTCTGTATTTCCAGACTGCTAAACGGTTAGCGTTTTTGTTCTTTTCTTCCCTCCTTCCCTGCCTTCGATGCGCTTTAGTGCGGGCCCTATCTGTGGTTTTGCTCTTTATTTTGTTATTATTATCTTTGAAATCAACTTTCTGTCTTGGGTGAATGGAGAAAAGGTTTTCAGCAGTGCTTCTCAAACTTTAATGGGTAAGTCAGTCACCTGGGAGCTTTTTGAAATGCAGATTTTGATTCTGTAATCTTGGGTGGGGCCCTGAGATGCTGCCTTTGTAAGGAGCTCCCAGAGGATGCTGATGTTGCCTGCCCAGGGACCATTGTAGAGTAGCAAAGAACTATAGCACTCCCTAAATTAAATGAGAAATCAGATTCCTTTAAATATGGAGGAGGGCCTGACTGGGGGAAGAGCGAGGATTAAACAAAAAAAGAAAAAAAGTGGTAAGAAAAAAAAATCCACCAAACACACAAACCCCCCAATTATCCACATCTGTTTAGTTTGATGATTTATCATTGTTGAGTGAATGACGCCTGTCATGCAAATTTTGTCATGTCTTTCTAATGCGATTTGAGTTTCGCAGATCAATTAGAGGTCAAAGAGTTGAGCCTTTGAAACACGGAATATGACCTGCGCCTGTGCGTGCTCCCTGTCAGAGTAACCCGCACTTCCATCTCTATATAAAGCCTCATAATTTCCCCCCAAAATACAAAGAACCTTGTCATTAAGCGTAACAGTTCTGCTATAGATAGAGCAGAGGGGTAGAGACCTGATACATTACAGAAATTTCAACCTTATTGAGTTCGATATATGCCAAGCCATGATCATGTACTTTATTTTAACACCCAGGGTTCAGGAGGAATTCCTTTGCCAGTAAGATCCATAGATGCATCTGGAAGTATTGGAAGTATTCTGCAAGCTGTAGAGTTTTAGATAAGTGTTACCTGCTGTTGTTTTTCCTTGTTCAGATTTTACATTCTTTTATTTTATTTCATTAAAAAATATCATTTGGAGAAGTTCCTTGGTAGCTCAGTAGGTTAAGGATCTAGTGTTGTTACTGCTGTGCCAGGGGTTTGATCTCTGGCCTGGGAACTTCTGCATGCCATGGGAGTGGCCAAAACAAAATCATTTTGAGTTGTGGATTCATGAAGTTCTGATCACATGTATTACAAATCAATAATACTCACTAAAAATAAATATTAAAAAGTGATAATACACCCTAGTAAATCCACTACTTGAAATAAATTCCGCAGAAATACTTATGCAAGTGTGGAAAAAGATATGCATGAGGATGGTCACTGCATTATTACTTGACTAGAAAAAACCTGAAAGTACCAAAGTGCCTTTTTACAGGACCGTCTCAATGCATGATGGTAAATTGACAGAGCGAGAGATCCTGTAGCTGAAACTTCAAAGTGAGGTTCATCTGAAATGTGGGCATAGAAGAGTATCCTGAATAGAAATCTAGTTACAGTTAAAAACAAAAAATAAAAAAAAGGGAAAAAGAAAAGAAAAATATAACAGTTCCTAGAGTTATCTTAGCAAGCTTTTTCCTTTATTAGCCTGGTAAAAATTTTTGAAAAAACACACAAAGTTTAACAACAGTGATTGAAGAAAGAATTATAAGGAGCATTCCATTTCTATTTTCACTATTTGTGTGCTTTTTCTTGTAGTGACTCTGAAAACAGAACATAGAAAAGAGGACTGAGGCGATAACTATAAGACCGAGATTCTGGCTGCTGAGTGACTTTGAACAATACTTAGTGACTCTGAGCATGTATGTCCTCAAATGTGCAGTGTGGGCTGTGAAAATTCTATGTTCTGGTTTTATTTTTTGGAAGTCTGAGTAAAGTATATAAAGCACTTCGCCCTTTGTAAAGAGCCATGTAGTGATGTCTTTTCTCTAAACATCACTGTATGATTTCGGGTCCCCCACACGCATTTGATTGTGTCTAGTTCAACACGTCTAAAACTGGGGAGGAGGGGAGGTGCATGAAGCTCAGAGCAGCCCCATCACTACTCCTCCTTCCCTTTAACCCTTTCCCAGACACTTGTCAGGTCTCCAGGAAGCCTCTGTTGTCCACTTTTATGTTTTTGAATAAGCATAAGCCAGTGTGTTCTTTCTCCCAGGAGCATTTGCAATTATGTACTGCTTTACAATATCTGCCAAAGGATTTTGTGAGTTTTTGCCTCAAATGAAAAGAATCACAGTACCAAACAGACAAGCCAGGAGAAATTCGGGCAGACAGGATTCTTCCTGGGGTCCCTGGAAATTACATCAACAGTGTTTCCCACTGCTTAGTCACTTAGAATCAATGTTGCCCATCCATGTTGCCCATCCCTCTAGTATTTTTCACTTGATTCGTTTCTCCAACTCTGTCTTAACTAACTTTTAAAAATCGATTTTAAAATGAAATGAAAGTGGAAACCCTTATAGAAGGTCTGCATTGATTAAATATATAACTAATACAATTTATTTATTTATTTTTGTCTTACTAATATAATTTTAAATTTAAACATATAACATACAATTTTAGATGAGGCAGAATGTTCATCTGTTTCTCACTTAAAGTAGCATAGCGTACAAGAGGGGACTATTTACCACTCTTTGGACAAGAAAGGCATAAACTATCTCTTCTTCATTACAATGAGTTCCTCTTAGCATTTCTCCGTGGACAAGAGACCAAAATATGTGAAGCACTTTATGTGTTATGGCAGCAGAGCAGTCCTGCTGGTCAAGTCTTTCCAGGGGAGTGGATGACTTATTCCCTCCTATGTCCTCTGTGCTCAGTGCCTGGCACAAAATAAGTGCTCAATTGGTTCTGGATGAACGAACGGAAAAATGAATGAGTGCAGTATTTCTCATTCAGTATTAGTGGCTTTAAAAACAGATTTCCTATGAGCTTCTTTTTAAAGCACAAACAATTTTTAGTTGTCTTATGTCAAATTCCTTTTGTCCGTTTTGGAATATCACATTTTTAAATGAGCTGAATCCACTTCCCCCATTATCACAAAGCTTGAGTTTGCACAAAGGATGAAAGAATGGAAGCTACACTTAGACTGTTAGTGGAATTTGTAAAGGGAGAGAATTAACTGTACATCCCATATATATTTGCAGTAATGTCGGTACTAGATGCCTTTTGTTCTTATATAATTGTTGTAGAGTTTGCATGACTAAAGTGCTGTGCAGTAGTTGTCAGTTATATAAAACCAAAGGACTTGAATCCTGGCAACCCAAGAGCTGTCTAATTTAAGACTGTTGAAATTCACATAATATTGTTAATTCCTATCATGTCTCCACAGTGGATTTTTGCTAGATCCAAGTGGATCACAGGTTAACTCCAGAGAGAAATGAAGAATATACATATATATGTGTGTATGTTATATGTATGTATACACACACTGCTGTATATCATACTGGAATAGTCTAGTTTGCAACAAATCTGCAAAATACTAGACTGTGAATTACTAAGTATTCCAAATTCTGAGTATTATAATCCCTTTCTTAGTATAACTGACATAATTATTGTTTTCAATGAAATCAGAGATTTTCTTTATGCAATCTATTTTTAAGAAAGAGATAGATATGTGCAAGCTTAGAGCACACACACCTATCATATAATTATATTCTTTCTGGATCTTTATACTCTCTGCTGTGATTTCCTTTGTGTCTTATTGGCGGTTTCATCCAGGCATTGAATGACTGGAGGATAAGAAATAGAAATTTTTGTCATAAACATTAGTGTGGTTGGATTACAACTACCATATATACAAGTAGGATTTTTTTTTGCACGCCTGACATCCTGTTTTTTCAGATCCCTACTGTCTTTCCATATCTATAGATTGCAGATATTCAGCTTGCAATTTCTATGAGTTGTTTTATTTCGAAAAATGAAATGTTTGGAGAGGACATCTATGAGAGAGAGAGAGAGAGAGAGAGAGAGAGAGAGAGAGAGAGAGTGTGTGTGTGTGTATGCATGCATGTACTCCATCTTCCCCCTGAAGCATCCATTTGCCTGTTTTTGGTAAGTTGGCCTGAGAATTTCATTTAATGAATCCAGTTCCCATGACCCTCTCAGCTTAGGTGTGATGTGCCTGGGGTTGTCCTAAAACATAGGACGCTCAGTTACATTTGAATTTCAGATAAACAATGCATTTTTTAAATTACAATGGTATCCTACATATAGCATGGGAGACATAGTATACTGAAAACAATTCATTTTTATCTGAAATTTAAATATGACTGTGTATCTTATGTTTTTATTTGCTAAATTAGGTTAACCTCTAGCTCCAATTCTTAGCATTAGGCCTGGGCCCTAACTGGTATAAGCCAGACCAACATTTCCCATCTCTGTTGACTAGAATTTTTGTTGGATGCCCAAGGGAGAGACATGCTCTTTCCTCTGGATTTGAAGCTAAAGATATGATTGTCTGGAGCTGTTGCTGCAGCCACTTTGAACCATGGTAGGACATCCCACAAGGAGGGACAGCACGCAATGGCATTGATAACAATATCTATGTTCTAGGCCCTATTCCAGGTAAAACATATTGCCTCATTTTGTTCTGTCTGTTGTTTTGTGCTTCACTGTAATAGTGAAGGTTAGATTTATGAGGTTGAACCATTGTGATTGTCTGGCTCAACCTACTAGTCTTCTTTCATGACCAGGTGTGATGGCTGAGTGATGACATCAGGGATCCAGGTTTCTTTGTTTTTGCTCATCCACAATCCTCAGCATGTGGTTTGCATCTTCATGGTCACAAGGTGGCTGCTACTCCTCCAGGCATCCTTTTATCATGTCAGAATAGTGGGGGGAAAGTTAAATGGTCTTTTCTTGGGAAGACATGGCTTTTATTAGAAAACCCTCCCAATATATTGGGCAAGAAAATGCCCCTGTCTGCCTTTTTTTGGATTTGCTGCAATGACTGTCCCACTTTAGCAATGAAGCACCTGGTGCACAAAGATAGGTAACTTGTTCAAGGTTACACAGTTAACAAATTAGAGTTTTTCAAAGAAACAGATCAATAGAATGTGTATTTTAAGAAATTGGCCCATGTAATGATGGTGCAATTCCGAAACATGCAGATCAGGTCAGCTGGATGGGGACCCAGGGAAGAGTTGATGTTGGAGCTTGAGTCTCAAGCCATGTGGAGGCAGGTTTTCCTCTCCCCAGGGAACTGAAGCCTTCTTTCTCTTAAGGCCTTCAAATGATTGGATGTGACCCACCCACATTACGGAGGGTAATCTGCTTCAAACAAAATCTATTGATAAAAATATTAAGCCAATCTAAAAAATACCTTTGTAGTGACATTTAGACTAGTGTTTGGCCCTATGTCTGCTTACCATAGCGCAGCCAAAGTAACACCTAAAACTAACCATCAAAAAAACAGTAAAACAAGAACCAAATTCTGGCAATGTTTTCATGGCCCATACTCTTACTAGGCCACCATTCTCATGGCTCACTTGGCTTCTTGAAGAAATAATACTGCAAGAACGGAAGGCAGTTATTATCTTTCATAGGAGAACAGAATAGCTGATCTTTAGTTTTTCTCTTCATGTATCACTTAATTTTACCTTTTTATTTATAAATAAAATATAGAAAACCACATGTAAGAATTACATAGCTTGATGCAGTAAGGCAATCTGAACATGCCTTTAAATGAGCTACTACTCAACTCAAGTAACAGAACTCTGCTGGCCACCCCAGAAACTGCCACGTATATTCTTCCCAATCCCAAATCAGTTTCTCTCCTCCTAGGTAACTATGATCATGACCAGGAATTGATCTCCCCCTATTTTGTAAACAAAATTTTATTAGAATACAGTCATGTCTTTATTTATCATGTCTATGGCTGTTTCCATGCTAAAATGGCAGTTGAGTAGTTATGACAAAACTACCTTGCCCTCAAAGCCAAGAAAGTATTTACTGCAAGAAAATGTGTTGATTCCTAATCTTGATTTCCATAGTGATAATTTCCATGAGTTTTCAGATACTTTTATCACTCAAGTGTTTATCCCCAGGTTTTGCCTTTTTTTGGTGTTTCTTTTAAGTATCTTTTAACCAACAAGTTCTCCCTCTA
The DNA here is from genome assembly GCF_054392235.1 of Sus scrofa. Classification (NCBI taxonomy): domain Eukaryota; kingdom Metazoa; phylum Chordata; class Mammalia; order Artiodactyla; family Suidae; genus Sus; species Sus scrofa. The sequence continues at coordinate 61,595,471 of NC_139399.1, forward strand.
TCCCTTTATTTTCATCGCAGTTCATTTGTGGAAGATCCAAACAACTTGTGTTTCCCACCATCTGGATTTGGGGATTGGATCCTCTTGGTGCAGCTCAGCATTTTCCTTCATTCACTGTATTTCCTGCAATTTGACAGTTGAATCCAGAAATTTGATCAAAATCAGATGGGTTCTCTGGCAAGACTCTTGGTGGTGGTGGGTTGAGGAGGCATACACGGTCTGATCTATGATGTCACCCTTGCTGTTGCATGATGCTTACACCTGATAATTCACCGTGGCTTGCAAATGTTGATGTTCCAGTTGAATTGGTTCTCTCTTTTTTTTTTCTTTTTATCTTTTTAGGGTCGCATCCATGGCATACGGAGGTTCCCAGGCCAGGGGTCCAAGTCAGAGTTACAGCTGCTGGCCTATACCACAGCCACATCAATGCGGGATCTGAGCCGCATCTGCAACCTACACCACAGCTCACATCAACACTGGATCCTTAACCCACTGAGTGAGGCCAGGGATCAAACCCGTGATCTCATGGATGCTAGTCAGGTTCGTTAACCGCTGAGCCACAAGAGGAACTCCCTGAATTAGTTCTTTTTTTTTTTTTTTTTTTTTTTGTCTTTTTGTCTTTTTTTTTTTTTTTTTGTCTTTTATTGTTGTTGTTGTTGCTATTTCTTGGGCCGCTCCCGCGGCATATGGAGGTTCCCAGGCTATGGGTTGAATCGGAGCTGTAGCCACCGGCCTATGCCAGAGCCACAGCAACGTGGGATCCGAGCCGCGTCTGCAACCTACACCACAGCTCACGGCAACGCCGGATCCTTAACCCACTGAGCAAGGGCAGGGACCGAACCCGTAACCTCATGGTTCCTAGTCGGATTCGTTAACCACTGCGCCAGGACGGGAACTCCTGAATTAGTTCTTTTTTAAATGTATAACTTGGAATACTTTTAGAGATATATTTTGCCTCATTTTCCATTTGAGTTCCTCAAAACCCCTATAGGAAAGGCAGGATGAATATTGCATCCTTTCTCTTTTTTAATTTTTTGGGACACTGAATTAGTTCTCTATCATTCTCCAAAATATGCCATTTAATTTTATTGTTATTAATATTATTATAATGAGATACATGATGGTGACAACCTATTGCAATTATTGTCTTACTGACGCTCCAATCATTCTGTTTTTGCCAGTTGGCTCCTGAGTCCTTCTGACATGACTCTGATAAATCCTTCACTAAACTCACCTTCTACATTTTCTGCCCCAGATCTGGAAAGATCCACCCCCCCTAAAAAACTGATATTTCAAGAATACAACCTATATGCTAGGGATTCTCATTTTCTTTGGTTAGTCATTGGTTTTTGGCTCTTACAGTATAGAGAGCCAAGAAAAAGATAAAATACTGTTTGAATTCCTATTGATCTTTCCAGGTTGCATTCAGAACTGCAAGATTTTGCTGAATCTCTTAAATATTATATCTATGTTTTCTTTTCTTTCTTGTTGATGATTTTGCTTGGATTCATTGGGGGTGGTAAAATTAGAATATCTCATAAGTACTCATTTGCTCATAGTCAGATTACTTGCCAACCTTTGAATAACACTACTAATTCCACCAGAGCCAATATGATTACTTGAAACTACTAATATTACTTTTCACATGATTTCCCCATTAAACACTCCCTCACATTTTTTATATTGTTGTATTATAACCACATGGTCTGAGCATGCAGTCTTGCAGACTAGATTCTTTCTATTATCCTTCCTCAATTGTAAACCTATAGGTGATGGTACCTTTAATCTCTAGCCCCAGTCTTGTCGTAGATGCCTCTAGTCATTTTGATTGTCTGAAGCTCAGTCTCTAGTAGATTCCTCAAGAAACACTCAGGTTTAGTAGATGGCCCATTTCTTTTCTCTGCTTCTTCTGCACAGGCTGATCCATACTTTGTTGGTTGCATAGGTTCTAAATTTACCCTGAGATCTTGCATGTTGGTGATAGTGCCCTTTATACCTGGAGGTCAGTTTTGCTGGATATAGAATCCTAGGCTCACATTTTCTTCTGGCATAAAAAGCGTTACTGTCAAAAACCTGATATAATAATTTTCTTTTCTTTATAAACAATTTTCAATTTTTGACTAATGTTCAAATGATACTCTTTTTACTTTGTAGTCCAGTAGAGTTTATTTGTATACTTATTGGAGATTGTCAATCCAGGTTGCTATTTGCAGGTATATGGAATGCCCTAATAAATATTTAGTTTCAAATACATTTTTTTTAATTTAAGGAAAGTTATCCTAAATTATGCCATTTTGATATTTGTTCTGTTCTCTGGCATTGGTTTTCTTCTTTAGGAGAAAAGCTCCCTTTTTCCATCGAGTTTTGGATCTTGGCCTGTCTTTAATATTTGTCCCCTCTCTTGAAATATTTTATATTATGTATTTTTTCTTTTTAATTTAAAATTTAACTTTAGCCTTTTTATTTATCTTATGACACTATATGTGATTCTAATTCTTGTATTTATTTGAATCTTGTATTTTTCTAGATTAGCTTTCATTTTTAAATGATATTTTTAATTTGTAAATATTTTCGTGTTCTTTTACTGATTCTTGAGTTATCTAATTCTGATCCATGCTGTTTTTTTTTTTTTTCCCCTGTTCTGGTATAATTTTATTGTATAATGTAGTAGACTACAGTTTTGATCTGTTCTGTGGGTATGTCTTTCTGGCATGCTTTCATCTCTGTAAGAATGTTATTGGTTCTTGGTTCTCTTTTTTCTCTTGTAATGTTTCAAGGGATCTGACCTCAATACTTTTCTGTTGTCATTTTCATGTGAAATTAGTTTTCCTGAGCTTTTAGAAGGAAATGTGGTTCAGGATAATTTTTCTGATCTCACAGAGCTTCCTCATCTGTTGTTTTCTGTATAGCACAAGTGTGGTGGCTTACTTTCTGAGATTTTTTTTTTTTTTTTTTTTTCTGGCTCTAATTCCAATTCCCTCCCCTGACACACACACTTTTATCTGAACCTTGAATTTTGATTCTCTTCCCAGCAGTTTCTCCTCAGTGTGGGGCCCAGTCCTGGAAGGGAATTTTGGCTGGTTGCCACCAAGGGTTCATGTGGCCCAGATAACTCCTGCCTCTTTCAGAACTCACACTGGCCTCTTGCACTCACTACCTCTGAGAGTGGCTGTAGCAATCCCAGTTTTGCCTGCTACCTCAGACTGAGCCACTATGCCTTCTAGTGAGTTCTTGTTTTCTCTTTAGAGTTTCTCCTGCTCTCAGGTCTGTAGAGGTCCCATTTCTTTCCTCCGCTGCTTCTGTGCCATGTGACTCCCTGAGGAATCAGGGCTCTTATCCCCATCCTCCATTCGAAACTTGGGGTTTGTATAATTCTTTGTTACCTGCTTTTGTGTATGTTGTCCATAATTTTGCTATTTAGTTGCTCTATTTTTATGTAAGGATTTCAAGAGATAGAAATATTTTGCTATCATTGCTGCCAACATATTCCCCAAGACTCCCCTATATTGGTTATCTATCATGTTTAACAAATAGTCACAAATTTTTTTTTTTTTTTTTTTTTTTTTTTGCTATTTCTTGGGCCGCTCCCGCGGCATATGGAGGTTCCCAGGCTAGGGGTCGAATCAGAGCTGTAGCCACCGGCCTACACCAGAGCCACAGCAACGCGGGATCCGAGCCGCATCTGTGACCTACACCACAGCTCACGGCAACGCCGGATCTTTAACCCACTGAGCAAGGGCAGGGACCGAACCCGCAACCTCATGGTTCCTAGTCGGATTTGTTAACCACTGCTCCACGACGGGAACTCCAGTCACAAATTTAGTGGCTGAAAAAACACCTGTGTATCATGTCACAGCTCTGTAAGTCATAAGTCTGGCTGGCTTCCCGTGAGTTCTAAAATTAGAGTCTTACAAGATTGAAATTAAGGGGTCGCTGGGCTGAGGTCTTATCTGGAGCCCTTGGGGGAAAATCTTCTTACAGACCCGTTTAGAACACAGTTCCTCGTGGCTCTGGGACCAGGGTTTCTGCTTTCCTGCTGGATGTTCTCCAGTGATCACTCTGAGCCCACTGGTCACTCTGGTACTCCTAGGGCTCCCTCCCTCTTACATAGACACACGGTGGAATATTACTCAGCTTTAAAAAGAAAGAAATACTGCCATTAACAACAACATGGATAAAATCTGGAGGAAATTTATGAACTTTTAACTTATGCTAATTTAAATAAGTCCATCATAAAAGGACAAACACTGCATGATTTCACTTATACGAGGTATCTAAAAATAGTCAAACTCGTAGAAGCAGAGAATATAATAGTGATTTGCCAGAGGCTAGGGATTGAGGCCATTTAGTTAGTCAGTGGGTATAAAGTTTCAGTTAGGCTAGGTAGGTTCCAGAGATCTGCCTAAAGTTAACGCTGATATTACACACTTCAAAATTTGTTAGGAGGGTAAGTCTCATGTTTAATGTTCCCAAAAAAGGGGCAGAAGAAAATTCTGGAAGTTGTTAGTTATATCTATTACTTTGATGATAGTTATGGTATCATGGATATTTACATGTGTCCAAGCTTATCAGTTTGTATACTTTAAATTTGTGCGGTTTTTTGTATATCACTTATACCTCAGTGAAGCTATTAAACATTCAGTAAAGCAATGCTTTGAATCCTTCCTGTACTCTGAAACTCTCTGACCTCCCATTCTGTTCTCAGCTATAGAAATTCTCTGCTTTTTAAAGTTCTCATGTGATTACATTAGGTTCCCCCAGATAATCTTCCCATCTTAAAGTTGATCATTTATTAGCCTTAATTATATTTGCAAAATCCCTTTGTCATGCAAGGTAATAGTGTCATGGAAGTAACATTGGGAATGAAGGTCATGGGGACCAACTTAGACGTCTACTTATCACGTTCTCCTTCACTTCTTTTCAATCCCAGGAGTTTATTGAGCTCCTACTATGCTTTAGATCCTTAGGCTACAGCAGTGAACAAGACAGGCTGTAAGAGTAGGAAATTAACACTGAATGTTTAATGAAAGGGTGGGTGGATAGATAGATGTATAAAGGTCTAAATGCACATTCAGAGAAAAGCAACAAAAGGCTGAGACTCAATATTATTGAGTACGTTTTAAAGGTCCATGTAGCATCTTGAACGGAAATGTTGCTCAACTTCTGATGAGGAGCCTAATACATCAATATTTCTGTTATCACTGACGGATGACCTTGCATAATAAAAGATCTTGACTTGCCTGTATGTTAACAATTAATGGATTGTGTAATGCATCACACTGAGTATATGCAAGGTAATAAAGAGGTGTAAATGAGAATTACACAAGTCAGTTGGTGTCACTAATGGTTCTTTTGTTCTGCTAGAGCAGCAGTCTCTTATTCAGAAGAGAGAGTTGCAGTTCTAGTTGCCAAAATAACTAAAACCATACCAATCAACTCTGATTGGTTCTTCAAGCAATACTCCAGTGCAAAAGCCTCTCACTCAAAAGTATTGACCACACTGTCTACTTCTGACCTCCTCTTTTTCTTGACCCTTATGGGGACTTTTGCCATGTGGAGACCCATGTACTTTGTCAGAGTGTGGTTCCACTCCTGTAACTATTTGTATGCTCTTGTCATGGTTCTTTATTTCCTAGCAGGTTTCTAATCTTGTATCCAATCCCTAATGAAATAAAACCATAGTGATCAGTCTTACAATAGGCAGTACTACACATGGGACCCTATTTATTTATTCAGAAATATATGTCATAAAGATTGAATGAGAAGCTAATATGCAGAGCTGGAAAAAGCAATACTGTGTATTAGGAAGAATCAGCATTTGTTAGCATAAGTAAAACTCTGAGTCTTGATTATAAGTGTCAGTGTGTTAAAAAACATTGACTGAACCCAGTGTGAAATCACAAGCCTGTAATGCAAATATATTTGGGGAAACACAAACACATTTATCCGTGCATTAATTCATTCACTCAATGAATGGCAATTTATTGAGTGCCTAGCATGTGTCAAGTGCTTTTATATTGCCAGGGATGTAGCCAGGAGTCATGCTTAAAGTTGCAACACCCTTTGAGAGCTTATATTCTATTAGAAGGAATTAGAAAATGCACAAAATAAAGACATCATTCCATTATCATTTATTGATAGACAGTAATAACTTTAATGTTAGCAAAGAAGTTTGGCTGAAACAAACTTGGAGAGTTGGTAATAGAAATATAAAGAGATTTGCTCTGTTTGCATATGTATTTGTGCTGTCTTCTGTGGACATTGGCAAGAATTGTTTCATCTTTGTTGGCTCACATATTTCTCACATTCATTTCAAGTTACAAAGCCATTACTTAGCTGAATCTGTTTACACTGACACTTAATAAATGTTTATTGAATGTATGGATATTACTGTGCTCAATTTTTATTAAAAATAAACCATTATGGTAGTTAAATTTTACAAATATTTTTGAACTATATACCTGTAAATTTGCACTAGATTTTCAGTAGTCAGTACTACCAATAACTTCTACAATTTAATTTTTAATTCTTGGCTTAATTGTCACCTATTAAGAGAGGTTTCCTTGACCATTCTATCTATCAGGTATATGAACTATTACTTAATACTGCAACCTTTTAGTTTTCTAGATATTTATTTTCTCAATGCATGCACATATTTTTGTGTATAATTGTTTATCATCTATTTTCCTTAATAGGCTATAAATTCCAGAATTGAGGGGTTAAATCTGTTTTATCAATGTACATCATTCAAGATAACTGCCACACAAAAGTTCTTACAGAATATTTACTAAGTGAATGAATCTATTCACTGCCTTTCTCCTCCCTGACTTCCTTTCTTAATCCTTCCTCTTTTCTTCCCTCCCTCCCTCCCTCCCTCCCTCCATTCCATTTTCTTCTATCCATTCACGAGTTATTTTATCTACTCTGCAAATATTGCAGCCATTTATAGAACTATAAACAACAATAAGGACAGATAGTTTATCTTTTATTGTAGTAGATTTACAATGCCGTGTTAGTTTCAGGTGTACAGCACAGTGATTCAAATACACACACACACACTCTTTTTCAGATTCCATTCCCTTTATAGGTTTTTACAAAATATTGAGCTATACAGTAGGTCCTTGTTTGTTATCTGTCTTATATATAGTAGTGTGTAGATGTTTAATCCTAATTTATCCCTTCCCCCTGTTTTCCCCTTTGGTAACCATAAGTTTCTTTTCCATGTCTGTGGGTCTATTTCTGTTTTGTAAATAAATTCGCTTGTATCTTTTTTTCTAGGTTCCATATATAATCAATATCAAACCAAGTTGTTTACTTGTTGAGAGTTTATAAGGTCCCGGACACCATGGAAGCAGAATAGTGATAATGCTAAAAACGAAAGAAAACAAATGCTTGTTGAGTGCCCACCATGTATCAGGCACCATGCCAGGCTCTCTCTGTATGTTGTTCTCCATTCTTTTTTTTTCTTTTTTTTGTCTTTTTGCTATTTCTTGGGCTGCTCCCGCGGCATATGGAGGTTCCCAGGCTAGGGGTCGAATCGGAGCTGTAGCCACTGGCCTACACCAGAGCCACAGCAACGCAGGATCCGAGCCGTGTCTGCGACCCACACCACAGCTCATGGCAACGCTGGATCGTTAACCCACTGAGCAAGGGCAGGGACTGAACCTGCAACCTCACGGTTCCTAGTCGGATTCGTTAACCACTGCGCCACGACGGGAACTCCTGTTCTCCATTCTTTACAACAAACTTATACAATAAACAGTTTTACTCCATTCAACAGAGAAGAGTATGAGATTCTTAGAGAGCAAGTAGAGTGCCCAAGATCACATCTAGAGAGATCATTACAGGTCAAACTAAGATGCAGAAAAATCTCTCTGAATCATGGTTGGTGCTCTTCAAATACTTTTCCTGTCTCAAAGTAAATGAGGAATTTTTAAATATTAGGATTATGAACATTAAATGATATGTTTGTGTAAACAGGAGTGTTGAGGTGCAGCTCGACCTTGCTCTTGTGAGTAACACTGGAACTTTTGTTTTTACATTCTTAATGTTGCCTTAAACATAAGAACACCATCCTGTCACTGGAAGTCCACAGTATGCAGATTGAGAGGGTTAAGTGTTCCCATAGGAGCTGGAGAATGACACTTTGGGTTCCCACCCAGTGCCAGAGTTGTGACTACTTCCCACTTGAGGTCATTAAAGGTTACATTTTACCTCCCTAGTTCTTCCCTTGTCTTCCAGCCAAGGCAGGTTTCCTCCCATGTGGAGAAACCCTCCTCTCTTGGACTCCGTCCGCATGTCCCGAGTAAGGCTTCTCCCTCAGCTTCAGGGGCAGAGCATATGCCTCAAGTTGAGTGTGCCACTGCATTTCTTTAGCCACAAGAGTGACTTCAAGTTCAGGGTGAGCTGAAATTCCTGAAGCCTTTGTGTATATCACCAGAAAAGAGATTCTCTACTGCTCTGGATTTTTCCTTGGGGAGATGGAGTCTCAAGGAGCTGCATTTATTAGTTATTTTGTCACTGGGGAGAGTCTAGGGCTTCTAAAGTTCCCCAGTGGACCCAGGAAGCAGAGACAAGAACTGGAGAGAATGCAATTCCTATTTACACTATTTAAGCTCTGGTTCCATGTGTGCCTGGATTCCTTTCTGGCTCAAGCCAGTTTGAGTTGGGCTTTTTGTCACCTTCGTCTTGAAAGGATTCTATTGGTCTGGCCAGAGTGGGAGGATGAGCTGTCAGGGCAATGCTCGCCAATGCTGAAGTGACCAGTAAACCCTGAAAATACAGTGTATGGAAAAGATAACATTCCTCACTCATGTCACAGTCTTTTGGGAGCTGAGTCAATGTCCTACATCGCTGTTCCTGAATATTGGCTCAAGATCTGGGCTGCTTTTTTGTAAATTAGTTAGGCATATGGAAGATGGATCCTCTGAGGGCACCATGGCAAGAGAGAGAGAAAAATAGGGGTGGAATGGGTCATTTTTAAGCACCATACTCCTGCACACACACAGGGCACAGGACACATTCTTTCCAGGAGAATTTTACTGACCTTACCTAGTCACCTGGCCCCAACCCACCCACCAAAGAGGCTGAGAGATGTTGAGGCTCACACAGATATCTGGTGAGCAGTCATCACTTTCCTAATAGCCATTTCCTCCAGAACTGTAATGGTTTCAGTTTCATAGTCTCTAGTCAGAATAAAGGTTTTTAAGTGGAAAAAATCACAAATTTACTGAGAGATGTTCCCAAGAGAAAAACCCAAGAATTTCCTTTCCTTTCTGATGTCAGGCAGCTCCAGGATGTCATCCAGAGGGTTCCCTTCTGACATAGACGGGTGTGTCACTTGGTTATGGGTCATTGTACCATTTCTCTACATAAAGATCGTCTTTCAAGGTCTCCTACATGAAGGTGAATTTATTAGCCCAGCACACAATGAGTACTTCTTATGTAAAGAGTCTTGTCGGGTCCCCAGAATTCTTCCATATTAATTAGGTTTTTCTCTGTTATATGTTCTGATTTCTTGGTTTGCTCAGCTGTTTGTCTCTGCCTTCTTTCCTTCCTCTTTCTTCTTTCCTTCCTCCTTACTTCTCTTTCTCTCTCTTCTTTCTTTCCATGCACAGTTTAAAACTATGAACTATTTTGATGTATTTGGCTACTTCCAAGGTAATAACATTTTTCTCCTGTCTTGCCTTCCTACTCTCCTGACCTGTAGAGTTAACATCCATGCATTAGGACTATGAACTATATTCCAAACCCACATCCTAAGAGAAATTGTAAATCCTCTCCTGTGCCTCCATGGCGCTTTGCCCACAATCATCCTTTTGAAGTCCTTCCTCTGACTTTTCTTTTTGAGCCGGGTGCCTGCAGCAACCCTAAATTCTCCTTCTCTCCTCCCTGCATTCTATTTAGTGATATCTAACAGCAGTTGACTGGGTTTTTATTAGTTCTTTGGGTACAGTTTCCATTTCTCAAGGATCTCTCATCAGGGGTTCTTTGCCAGTAATTACCACAGCACTGAAGACTTGAAGAAGCTTCCTCTCTGCATTGAGTGATGGGATTTCTTAATACCACTTCTTTTTATTTTTGGAGAGGAAAAATTAATTTAAATGTGCTGCTCCGTACTAGGCTTATTTAGTCTGCAGCAGCCTTCTCAACAATTCTGTCCATTCACATGAAAATAAACAGGTCTCTGGTAGTGTTTGTCATTTTCCTAAGAGTATTTGCAAAAAGTCCAAATATAACCACAAAGACCATTGGTATTGAGGATAAGCCATTCACTGAAGTTTTATCTTGATGAGGGTTTGGCACACTATAGTCTTTTGGCCAAATCACCATGCTACCTCTTTTTGCAAATAAACTTTTATTGAAACACATCCATGCTCATTTGTTTACGTATTTTTTAAATAAAAAAGCTATGTTTATTTGTTTTCTTCCCTTTTTACTGAAATACAATTATTTACCCTGTAGTGTTAATTTCTGGTGTACAGTAAAGTGATTCAGTTATGCATATGTATGTGTATAGCTATATGCCTTATGGTTTATCATAGGAGAATGGGAATAATTCTCTATGCTATACAGTAGGACCTTGTTCTTTATCTGTTCTAGGTAGTAGTTTACATCTGCTAACCCTAAACTCCCACTCCATTCCTCATCCACCCATGTCCCCCTTGCCAACCACAAGACTGTTCTTTATGTCTGTGAGTCTGTTCCTGTTTCGTAGACCAGTTCAATTATTTCCTCCAACTCATTTCCCATTTCTGATTCTTCATAAGACCACTAATTCTAACACACAAGTTGGAGATTACCTAAGGACATAGTTTATTTAATTGACTTAAATTGATTTTCTCTCAACTGAAAGATGCAAAAGCAATGTTTCAGGCTAAAACCTCTTTAGCCTCTGGTATCTAGCACTCAGCAATCAGTCTGACCATCATGCTGAAAACTTACCACTTCACGATTATGTCAGAAATATGGATGCTTTAATAAGTGAAGATCAGTTTCACAATTAGATAATTGGTATGCATGACATTCATTTACTGCTTCATTTGGAAATTGACTTGATGATGAGAAAAAAATGAGCATTTTTTATGAAAGAAGGCAAGTATTAGAAGATTTTCTTAACACTCAAGTCATTTGTAGTTTGAGGTTAAGAGAATTCAGGGGCCTTGAGCTCCCCTTTGAGAAATTACGTGGTGAGAGACACATTATCCTTCACTAGCGGGAAGGAGAAATCATATCACACAGAAAAATATCGCCTTTTCTTTACATTGCTTGAAAGAGTTAAAACTAATATTCAGGGTGTGAAATTATCTGCCTGGGCCCTGGTCATTAACTGATGGCAATGATATGAGTGATGGCTAGTATTTGTTGAGCCTTTACTATATGCCAGAACTATGCTCATGGTATACATACCTCACCCATTAAATATTCCCCCAAACTCTTTAAGGTGGCTGATATTTATCCCCATTTTACAGATGAGGAAGTGGAAAGTCTAAAATGTTAACTGAAGTCTGTATGACTATAGCCCAGAGCTTTTCAAATGGAGGAGAATTTTGCTCCTCTCCCACCAGGAGACACTGAGCAATGTCTGGAGATACCTTTGGTTGCTACTGGATTGGGCAGGTGCTATGAGCATCTAGTGGGTAGAGGCCAAGGACGCCCTCAGTGCACTGGGCAGCCCTCGTGACATAGGATTTTCTGGCCCTGAATGCCAACAATGCTGAGATTAAGAGAGCAGGCTCTATAGCTTGCACCATCAATAGAATTTCCCAAGTCTATAGATTCAGACAATGTCACCAGGGGTTCTAGCTTCTCTCTAATCCCAGGGAAACAATTTGTGACTTTCTCTACCCATCTTTCCTGAATTGCCTCTTTCTTTCTCCTACAAAATAAAGAAAGTGGTATTTCTCCAATACCCACCAGATCCATGTTCTATATACAGTGGACTAGTGATCTCTTCCCTTTCGTTCATGTGAATTCCACAGTCCGTTTCAGGGTTTTTTCTGTCCGATAAACACAGATCACTACCTTTAGAGAACAGAAATACCGCCACTGTGATTCAGTCAGTATTGTTCCTTTGTCCTTCTATTAATCCATGTTAAATGTCTTAACCTGTCAATAGAATTTTCTGCCTGAAAGAGTGAAGATGCATGGCAAGGACTGAGAAGCCAGAGACCAGTGCTCCCCACACATAATTCATGGTTCTGATGGGGTAGATGGTCTCACATGCAACACAGTAGTCTATGCTGATGTCTCTTTTTTCACCTGGGTTTGCTTTTCTCTGGCTTCAGTCCTATTATCCACAATTCTCCTTCAAACCTCACATCGTGTGAACATCTAATTTATCCAGGACCACACCAAGCCTTACAGGGCGTCTTTGAGCTACTCCTTCAGAGGGGTTTAGTTCTAAATCTCTGATTTCAAGCCAGATTAGCGTTTCAGAGCTAATGATCAGCAGCACATCAAGCTTATTTCACATTCCATATCTGATTCTACTCAAAGCATGGTGGTTTTTATAGAAAAGAGGCTTCCAGGAAAGAAGCTATTAAAAAACAGAGCCTTTATAAGAAAAAAAAGTTTCTTTCTAACTCTTTTACTTACCTAGTCATGAGGCAACTTGATGTTTCTTTCAGTTCTGACAAGTGGATTTAGTGCTGCCTCCACAGCAGATCAATGTATCGAGTGCCATGCTATGGGTATGGCATGGTTCCAGGCACTGTGGGGGGCCCACAGAAACATAAGGGAAGTCTTTGCCCTCAGGGATTTTGCCCTGTGGTTGGGGGAATGGGACACATGAACACACATGGAAAATGAAATAACTGAACAAGAGGTAAACAATAATACAAAGCCATACTGAGAGGTAGCAAGAAGTATATCTGCTTTATATATGTTAAAAAAAAAAAAAAAAAAGGCACATCCCATTGTTCTGGGGGCAGAAAGTTTTCTATGGACCAGAGTTTTCCGAAGTCTTTGTGTAGAAGATGGGATTTGGATTTGAAGAGAACACATTCTCAGGGAGATTAGAAAAAGTAGAAAATATATAAAATTACAGTAGAGGCTGGAGAGAAAACCTGTAGAGTGGGTTCCAGGTGCCATATGCCTACAGCTGTAGTGTGGGGATCATCAGGTAGTAGGTAGATACTAGCCTAATGGGGTAGCAGAGACCAGTGTTTAGGAGACTTTAAATGTCTTGTGATGGAATTTGAGTTTTATTCCATAGGCACTGGGGAGTCATTAAAGCTTGTATCCAGATTGAAACAGCTTCCTAACTGCCTTGGCTTTCACTTATAGCCGTCATCTAATCCATTTTCCAAAAGGCAGACAGACTTAATCTTTTAAAAAAATCTGATCATGTGTTTACTCATTTAAAGCCATCAGATGGTTTCTTACTGCACTTAAATAAAACCCACATTCCATATTGCATTTTCCATGGCTTTATGTGATCTGTGCCCCCAATTCACTTTAGTCACCTGTGCACCCAAATCACAATGTCCCAGCAGCCTGTCTTTCTTGAACACAAACATTTTGTTTCTACCAAAGGAACCCCCTACTTGCTAAAACCCTGGCTTGAACTTGTCTTCCTCTGGGTCTTTCAGTGGTCAGTTTTCTAGGCATTTAGCCCTTGGTTCATATTCTGCCTCCTTGAAATGTCATGGTATGGTTCTGGTGTGTTTTTTTCATGGCTCTTACCACTATCAAAATTATATTTTCTATATGCTTATCTTTGCTTCCATACTTGCAAATCTGTCTTGTTTACTCCTAACTTATCATGAGTTCATCTTGATGGTGCATGGCATATTCAATAAATATTTGTTGAAAGGATGGATGAATGAACTAGACTTTGAATAGGAAGGTGAATTATGGAACTGTTATAATATTGATTCATTCATCAAATACTTACTGAGGTCTTCTTTGATAGTGGCTGAGGATAAGATGCTGAATTCCCTGCCACGATGGCGCTTACAAATGAGGGGACCAGGATTTAGCAAGTGATATCAAGTGTGGTGAATGGGACATGAGAGGAGATGAGATTAGGACAGCATGTTGCAAGGGACCCTGTGTCATGGGTCCTTCCTAGACCCTAGAGTCATGGAAGACTTCTCTGAGACCCTTATTATGGGAAGAATTTGGGTAAAACAAGGAGGTGGTGGGGAGAAAACTCTTCTGGGTAGAAGGACTAGCATTTGTTGAGGGCAGTGAGATAAGAGAATGTGAATGTTCTTCAAGAAACAGATGGTGTCCTGGATGACTGGCATGGACGGAGGATGGAGAGAAGATCAGGAAATCATTGAGTTTATCAGGGATCAAATTTCAAAGGAAGCCATGGAAAGGACTTTAAAATTTTTTTTTCTGAAATCTTATTTTTATTTTTTACAGAATAAAATACATACATTTAAACACAGTTACATCCACACAGATTATTATATCATGGATCTTAAGAAACAGATTAAGTGACTCCTTCTGGAGAAGTGGAATGGAAAATATACTGAGACAAATAGGAAATTTATTCTATACTTTATCCCATTTTGTATGGCTTTCATCCTTACTATTTATTATTATCTATTACATTTCAATTTTTCTTTAAAAATTAGCATTAGCATTATATTAAAATTGTTATATTATGCAACTAAAATTTATAAAGAAAGCCTTATATACCATTAAATATTTTATATAGCATAATAAAAAGAATAACTTAACTGGTAATAATAACAAAAATAATATACCCTCTGAAAATAAGTAAAATATAAAATGCATAAATTGGTTAAAAAACAGTGTAACTATATAAATATGTCCTCACAATTTGTTACATCTTACTGATTCTTCAATATAGGCATTACACCATTCTAGGTGATGTGATAAACAAGATATTATAGACTTTACATTGTACCATGGAGAGAAATGGTTATTAATAATACAATTGTAGACATATATTATTTAGTTGTACAGTTATATTATTTAATTATAATTATAAATTCTTTGATGGAGAGGAAATCAGAATCAGACATAAGAAGACGTCAGCATTCCAAGAATGATGTCAAATGACCCCCTTCATGGTGGATTATGCACTTATTTACTATGAGATATATTTCTCCTCCACAGATTCCTTGTTCATGTATCAATTGTATTGGTTTGCAGTTATTCTGAAGTTTTGATATGAGTCTGTATATGTATGAGATTGTTTTAAGTTGTTGTTCTCTTAATTGCAAGTTCATCTCCATTGTCCTGCATTTGTACCCACCTCTTCTCATGATTTCTGATTGTGGTGGTATAATTGTGCATGGATGATTTTGTATCTTTACTGTATATACACCTTTACTGGTGAGCCTTGTCATTTGTGGAATTTTTGTTTCCTGTTGCTGTCTTGTCTTTTCTGCCTAGAGAAGATCCTTTAGTATTTGTTGTAAGGCTGGTTTAGTGTTGCTGCATTCTCTCAACTTTTGCTTATCTGTGAAGGTTTTGATTTCTCCTTCAAATCTGAATGAGAGCCTTGCTGGGTAGAGTAGTCTTGGTTGGAGGTTTTTTCCTTTCATCATGTTAAGTATATCATGCCACTCCCTTCTGGCCTGCAGAGTTGCTGCTGAAAAATCTGCGGATAACCTTATTGGGGTTCCCTTGTATGTTATTTGTTTCTTTTCCCTAGCTGTTTTCAAGATTTTCTCTTTGTCTTTAATTTTGGTCAGTTTGATTAATACGTGTCTTGGTGTATTCCTCCTTGGGTTTATTTTATATGGAACTCGTTGTGCTTCCTGGACTTGAGTGAGTGGTTCCTTTCCCATGTGAGGGAAGTTTTCGGCTATTATCTCTTGGAATATTTTTTCTGTCCCCTTCTCTCTCTCTTTTCCTTCTGGCACCCCTATAATACGGATGTTGGTGCGTTTAACGTTGTCGCAGAGTTCTCTGAGACTCTCTTCATTTGTTTTCAATCTTTTTTCTCTTTTCTGTTCCGCATCTGTAATTTCTACTAATCTGTCCTCCACCTTGCTTATTCGTTCTTCTGCCTCCTGTATTCTGCTGTTAGCTGCTTCTAGTGAGTTTTTTGTTTCAGTTATTGTATTTTGCATCTCTTCTTGTTTAAGTTTTATATCTTGTATCTCTTTGGTCAGTGTTTCCTGTAAGTTATCCATCTTTGCCTCCAGTTTATTTCCAATATCTTGCATCATCTTCAGCATCAACAATCTAAAGTCTTTTTCCTGGAGGCTAAGAATCTCCTCATGGCTTATCTGTTTTTCTGGGGTTTTTCCTTTCTCCCTCATCTGAGTTATTGTTCTCTGTCTTTTCATTTTTATAGGTTTTTGGTATGGTGACCTGTAAACAGATGATAGAGTTGTAGCCTCTCTTACTTCTGGTGTCTGCCCCCCTTGTGGCTGAAGTTGGTATGGGGGCTTGCTGTTGGCTTCCTGATGGGAGGGACTGATGCCTTCCCACTGGTAGGTGGAGCTGATTCCTATCCCTCTGGTAGGTGGGGCTTAGTCTCTGGATGGGATTAGAGGCAGCTGTGTGCCTGAGGGGTCTTTAGGTAGCCTGTTTACTGAGGGGTGGGGCTGTGATCCCACCTGGATTGTTGTTTCCCTGGGGCTTCTCAGGCTGACTGATGGGTGGGGCCAGATTTTCCCAAAATGGCCACCTCCAGAGAAAGGCAGCTGCTGAATATTCCCGAGAGCTTTGCCTTCAATGTCCTTCCCTCACAACAAGCCACATTCACCCCTGTTTTCCCAGGATGTCCTCCAAGAACTGCAGTCAGGTTTGACCCAGATTCCTATGGTGACCTCGCTCTGCCCTGGCACCCAGTACACGTGAAAGTCCTTGTGTGCCTTTTAAGAATGGGGTCTCTGTTTCCCCCCATCCTGTGGAGCTCCTGCACACAAACCCCACTGGCCTTCAATGCCAGATGCTCCAGGGGCTCTTTCTCCCAGTGCCAGATCCCCACACATGAGGGTTTGATGTGGGGCTCAGAACTCTCACTCCTGTAGGTAAGTCTCTGTGAACCAGTTAGTTTTCAGACTGTGGAGCTTCCCACCCAGGAGGTATGGGGTTGGTTATATCATGAAATCGCCCCCCATTGGAGGTGCTTTTGATCCGATTTGGCTTTTTCAAAGATCTTCTTGGCTCTGGTATGACTTGTGGATAAAAAGGGATATGGGAAAATCAGGAGGTAGTTGTAACAGTCCAGATGAGAAATTGCGAAGTTGGTAGTTACTGTAGTGATGAAAGAAAATGCTCATATTTGGAGGTAGAATTTGTCTTGGCGATTATCTGGGTGTGGGTGGCGAGGGGATGACAGACACCATGTTTCGTGTTTCTACCTGGGTTTATGGTTCTTAGGAAACAGATGGACGTTAATGTCATTCACTGAGATCAGCACTTTCCAAGGAGGAAGGACTTCTTTGGATATGTTGAATCACTCACTATACCTCAAGATACTTGGGAGTTACCCTTTATAGAAATGCGAGAGCAGAAAATGCCAGTTAAGGAATAGAGTGATGCTGTTGGTTCATGAGGTGGCAGTAGGAATGTCAAACAAAAGAATTCATTTTCTATCCCAAATGCTCTTATTTTATTTTATTTTGGTCTTTTTGTCTTTTTAGGGCTGCACTTGTGGCATATGGAGGTTCCCAGGCTAGGGGTCCAATCGGAGCTGTAGTCCCAGGCCTACGCCAGAGCCACAGGAACAAGGGATCTGAGCTGTGTCTGTGTCTTAGACCACAGCTTATGGCAACACCAATCCTTAACCTGCTGAGCAAGGCTGGGGAATGAATCCGCATCCTCCTGGATGCTAGTCAGGTTCGCTAACCACTGAGCCACGAAGGGAACTCCCCAAATGCTTTTCATGTTCTCTCCCCCACCTCCACCCCCTACACAAAGACTTAGCTGCAATCTTAGATATTAAAAATATGGGTAAAATCCCAACCTTGAGTAGACTGCTGGAAGGGAAAAAAATCCTGAAAAAAAAATCTTAAATCAATGTTCACGTTTGCACCAAATTACTGTATTTAAAAGGAAAAAATGTGATTTTACAAATTATGGAAAACATCTGAAGTGTCCTTTTTAAACTGTAATAGATTCTCTACTCCCAAAGAACATTTTTGCATTGCAGAAATTAGTATAAATGTTGCTCTCCTTTATGGCATAGGGAGACAAGGAGACGTGGCAATACTAGGCTTTTATTAAATTCTGGACAAATTGGGGAGGATGTTTCCTGTTCTTTGAAAGAAGTGACTGATCTTTTTTTTGATTTGGAAATGCTAAGGAGAAAGGAAAGCTGTAGAAATGTCTTAAAAAAGCTCTGCGGTGCATTAGGCAGGAAGTTTAGTGCATCTTTTTTTTTTTTTCTTTTTTTTTTTTTCCAGGAGAAATTAAGGGGAAAAGGTGACTTTTATTGCTGAAATTAATTTTATTGCCATACTAACTAACCCTCTTCCTTCTCACTCCCTGCTATCACACAGAGATAAAAAGGTGACGAGAAATGCCTTTTCAGACACCATGGTTTCTCAGAGCAGTTGGGGATTCTGGCAGCCTAATGTTAGGTTTGTAAATATGTCCCAGAAAACTGCAAAGCTACAAACAGATACATAAAGAATGAGGAATCTGATTAAGAAACTAGCATTTATATTTTTACTGGGTTTTACTTTTAACATAAAACATCTTGAAAAAAGTTTTATGATTTAGCATTTATGAATGACTAGATTTTAAGAGAATTGTAATATTTTTTTAGGGTATTTCAGCTCTATGAGTTATTTCTTGTAGATTCAGATAATGACATTATAAATCTTTCTGTGGAGGCAATTACTAAGGCAGAAATGGCCTATTCCCCATTGGCTTTTAGGTTCAGCTTACTGACATATTACAAGCAGGCTTACCGTGGTCATTAAAAACTGATCTGGGATTTATTGTACCTCTTTAAACTCTCACTACTTTGAAAAGTATTGAACAGAAAGGAATACAAAGTGAAGTTACAAAAAGGGCCAGTAAGGCAATCAGGAGAAAAGCAGATTTAATTTATCCATCCAAGGCCTCCACAAGTATCATGAAAATATCTGAAACTGGAGCATGAGGTTCCTAAGAGAGGCAAGGACATGCTTGCTGAGTGCAGTTTTCCACCCAAAATGGTTTCAAATACTGTATGAGAATTGAGAGTTAAAGGGAAATTGGTATAAGATAACACCAAAAAAGGTGAAGTTGGCTTTTTAACCTTTATTGAGAAGTGGCCCACCTGGAGCCATGGAACATTATAGAAGAGGAACAATACTCTCCAGCCAGCAATACGTCCACTTTTACAGCATTGGCCCCCTACAGTATGGGTGGAAATAAACAAGAGCTTTCCAGTACATGTTCTGGATTCCCACATTCTCTTATTCCCATACAGCCACTGATCTTGGTTCTTCTGCTTCTCCCCAAATGATATTGGAATACCTTTTCTGGAAAAAGATATCCCCAGCAATATTCTAAGCAAATGCGTTGTATCAGCACAAAGACATGAAGGTGAGAGAAATCATAATTGGAGATAAGAGGAAGCAGGAGAAAGACTGCCTTAAAGAAAGTAAGGATTTAGCTCTAGCCTTTAACCCAAAAAATCAAGGCAGTCTTCCACCAGTACTTTCCATCTTTGTAGAGTTGCTCATTGAGCTAGTTGGAACTTACTCCCTCTTTTGAACGAGAATACAGAGAGAACTTGAAAATGCTTTTATCACTTTGCGCAAGGAACAAGCTGAAAGTTTCTGTGGTTTTTCTTTCACCTTGTGAGGTTTTCTTATTGTAATAGCCCAGTAGTAATTTGTTCTTCACCTTTAAAGCAATACTTTGCTATAACAAAGCGAAACAAAACCAACCAAAGTTACCATACTGTTCTATTTGTCTACCACACTTTGTTTCCCATGGCTGGCTTTTTCTTACTACTCAGATCTCAACTCAAATGTCACTGCTTTAGGAGGTCCTTGCCAGACCTTATATTCAACTCCCCACCCCAGGCATGTGTCATCTATCATCCTTTTTGTTTTTTCATAGAGCCAGCAACCTTTTTCTGTAAAGGCTCAGTCAGACAGCAAATATTTTAGAATGTATCGAGCAACTACTCCATAAAGTAGATGTATGCCCCAACTACTTAGCATTCCACCATAGCACAAAAGCAGCCACATGTGAAACAAAAAAGAACAAAAGAGCTTGCTTGGATCATCAACAATTATACAAGTGTTAAGTCAACCCCCACCCCCCTGCAGTCCCCTATCAACAGTGTGCCCTGAGAGGAATTCAGAATGAAAAAAACAGGATAAAGTTGTCTAGATCAAAGGGCCCCTAGATAGTTGGATGCATATCTCAGGAAGAATCTCAGTGATCCCAGATTGTTGCATCTTTACATACATAGAAGAGCATGCACATTATTAACTTGAGATATATTCTCTGTGATTAGTCATTATCTTTTGCCAGGATTTATGCTTGGCTACAAGTATTTCCTAGTAAAAAAATTTGTTATATACTGATTCCTCTCCTTCCTCTTCAAAACAGTTCCTCAGAGTTGTCTCCCAGGCTCTAGTTGTCAGTAAGACTCTGAAAAAAACTAAACTCATAATTTTCATGTTGTGCTTTTTTAAGTTGACACACAGAGGATGTGTAAACAGTGTTGTAATAAAACTTTACAGGAACAGCCTGTGGACTATGGTTTACCAATCCCTGCTTTAGGAGAACTTAATGTTAGAATATTTTTTGCATGCATATATTTGTTTTTTAGGTTTGAGTATGTGTCTTTCTCTCCATTAGAATTTGAGATTCATGAGGCCAGCAACATAATCGACTAAATTTACCACTATATCCTGAACACAGAAAGGATTGTACGTATTAGGTAATCAATAAATATATGATGAAAAAATGAACCAAAATGTCTCCCTTAAGCGGTGGTTGTGCTGTTTTACTCTACTGTTTAAAGTCACAAAGAAAATCCATAATTTCTTTGGAGAAGAGTATAAAATACTTCTTTCAAAATAAAAAGAGTGAAAAGTTTTGGTTTATTTGTAAAATTAAATGTTGGAGTTCAAAATACCTTGAGTTAATTTGGGTTTACCTTATGGATTTGGTTCAAGCCCTTAGTTTAGATTTCATTCTGGCTAGATTGAGTCTGATTTAAAACCTTCATTCCTTAATACATTGTTGTTTGATAAATTTCACTCAAATATGATGGGCATGGGTTTGCTGTCACCTGAATACATAATCCATGCTGCAATCAAAGGGCACTCAGCAAGAATGTTATGTATTCTGGTGGACTCAGTCACTTATTAAAGAGTTCCTCTTCCTTCATTGTCTGCATAATTTGCCAGCAAGTCCATAAGTTCAACTCTGGAGCCTAACATAGCCAGTCAGTTAGAGTGGTTCTGTTTCCTGACACTCTGGGATATTAAAATTCTTCCCACAGTTTCAAGCATATTCTTTATTCCCAGTCCTGGTACATTTAGAACTCTTGCCATGTGTGTTTCCGGCAGGTTCCCAATGTATGTATAGTGGTTGTGGAGTGTGGAGGGGGAGAGGTTGTTTAAAGCAAGTATCATCCCAACAGAATTAATTTGTAAAGTTCATTTTGCAAAGCTCCTTGGCTGAAAATCTTCCTGTAAATGCAGCTATTTGTATGAATTGTGTTCTTTCCATTGGTGAACTGGTTTGGAAAGCAACATTTGGCATTTTTTCACAGCAGATTTCCCAGTCTCCAAATCTAGGTGTCACTGAAGAGTTTTAGATTGGCTTTTAGCAGAAATCACATGAGATATAGTCAAATACCACTGTTTTCTTGGACTCAGTTCACCTTTAGGAAGACTGAATTCACTAGCATGGAGGAGAGAATTTTTACAAATCTCAGTGGTATGGAACGTTCAGATTTGCTGCTCTTTAAGATTCGCTTCTAACTGAGGAAGGCTTGTGTGGATCTGAGCTCTTCTAGGCAGCCCTCTAGGCCTGGGCACTGGAGCAGTAAGATTTTACTCTTGTCGGTTAGTATCAAATTCACTTTTTTTTTTTTTTTATTGACTTCAGACATTTAGAAAGTCACTGACAGGCCATAGAGAATGAAAACTGAGGGAAGGTTTTCCATGTGAGCTCATTGTAGGCATGGCTGTAGTAATCGTATGTTGATTTTATCTGTCATCCCATTGCAAGGTTAAGGTGGGAGCAGGACTGACATCTTTTTCCTTGGGCAGGTATTCTAGTGAGACTTTTCTTTTTTCTTTTGAGGGCCACACCTGCAGCATGTGGAGCTTCCCAGGCTAGGGGTCGAATTGCAGCTGCAGCTGCTAGTCTTTGCCACAGTTTAAGCAATGCCCAATCTGAGCCACCTCTGGGAGCTACACTGCAGCTTGTGGCACCACCAGATCCTTTAACCCACTGAATGAGGCCAGGGATCGAACCTGCATCTTCATGGATACTAGTCAGACTCTTAACCGGCTGAGCCACAGTGGGAAACTCCCTCTAATGAGGCTTTTAATTACGATTGTCCACTCTATGAAATTGACTGAGAATAAGTCCCTCATAATAGGACTCATTATCTCTGTTACTCTTCTTGGTCCAGGAATGAACTCCCAACTAGTTCAGCTGTTTAGAGTCTTCTCTGGAATTGACAAGTAGACAGTGTGGAGGAGAAATTCTTTTTCCCCTGGAGTTGATAAGCTTCAACAGCAAATCCTGGGGAAAAAGGGGGTGTGAGGTCATTTACTCGATTGTGTGGAAGAATGTATCGAAGCATAAGTCAGCAGACCCCAAATGGAGGAAATGAGAGAACCCAGATGCCATTGACCAGCTTGTCCTAAAGGGCAACCTTCCCAAATACATGAACTAATCAACCCTGCCCTTTTAACTTTACCTCTTGACTTGGGTTTTCTGTCACTTGCAGCCAAAAGCATTCTGGGTAATATGATTATTTCCTATCATTCTTAATCTGCTCCCAAACTTACAGCTTTGTGATAGAAATGTTTACTTTAAGAAATACCTTTTAAGCGATTAAATAGCTGAATGAGTCAATCTCTAATTTTATTCTACATACTCATTTTTGGGGATCTGTATAAAGTGTAAAAGCATAGTTTAATTACCCAAAAGAATCTAGCATTTCTATAAAACAGCTGCTTCATTAAAGAGATATGCCAGAGTCTTCTTGAATAACTGATTACTTTGATTTATTGGGAGTAGACCAGATGAGTGCTTAAAACAAAAACAAAAACCTTCTGGATATGCCTGGTTGAGAACCACAGTTCTATAGGTTTGATGACTTATTAATAGTATTTTTATTGATTCCTGGGTTTGGGCCTTACAAATTATTTTCTTAGAGTCCCTCTTGATAGAGAAGTCTAAGGGACAACTCATGTGTCCATTGAAATATATTCACAATGGCCAGAGGGAAAGAAAGCTGTATTTGGTGTGACCTCAATCACCCATCTTTGGAACAAAGAGGAGATGTGGTCCCCTCATGCCCTACATGAGTTGAGTCAGATCTGTCTGTGGAGGAGAGAAGACCTGTCTCCAAAGAATGGGAAACAAGGTAATAAACTCAGAACTAGCCAGATGAAAGAGATACGTAGGTCAAAATATGAGGAAATGGACTTCCATGTCCTTTCCAGGCCCATCACCCTCCCAGCATCTCCACATGTTCACTAACCTGAAAACCCTCTGAACTGCTTCAGTTAGGGTTTCTGTGGAGACTTCATTATGTAGACATGATGGATAGAATCACTGGCCATTGATGACTGAACTCAATCTCTAGGCCTTCTCCCACCCCCACCCCCCAGACCAAGTAAACGGCTGGGGAAGGATGCTGTGTATTTGCAGAATGGTGTAGGCAGGCATCTGCAGCTCCAATTTGACCCTAGCCAAGGAACTTCCATTTGTTGCAGGTACAGACATAAACAGAAAAAATGTAAATGTCTTGAGTTCCCCTCTTCTTTCTTGTGGTTGCAGACTAGTGGGTAAATGCCTGCCAGGTGTTCTGCAGGAGTTCAGTTGCCCCTGCTCCTTGAGACCCAACTTTATATTCTTTCATCCTCTATACTATTCAATTGTAAATATAGAACAGGGCTTCCTTAAGATGTGGGAAAATTCTGCAAAGAAGCAGACACTGCAGTGTGAGAGTAGGTGGAGTTGTGACTCAGGTCATGTCCTTAGATGTTCATATGACTCTTTTGTTGCTTTTTCATTTGAGAGAGAAGAGAATTGGGAAAGAGAGAGACTCTCAGCTACTAGACCAGTGTTTGGTATCTCAGCATGCTAAATCACATTTTCAAAATTATCACATTATTCATTTTTTCCCACAAATATTCATTGTTGCTGCTTACATGACACATTTCATTCGATATTGCTTTGTGCAAGAATAGCAGCATCCTTGCCTTCAGGAAGCTTGTGATCTAGCTGGGGAGACAGAGCAAAAACTGGTAAACACAAGACAATGGCTGAGATGGTTATGAATTGTGCTATGAGGGAAGCAGATGGGATAGTGAGGGGGGTGGTCAAGGAAAGTCTCTCTGGGAAAGTGACCTTTGCAATGAGACCCCTCAGTGGAGTAAGAAGGGCCAAGTATTGTAGGCAACGGAAGAATGTGTAATAAAGCAGCCATCCAAATGATAGCTAGAGTAAAGTGAACATTCCCTAAACATGTTATTTAACAGTAAGTGCAATTAAGGATGCTGATTGGCTCCCCCCCCCCCAAAAAAAGTGGATAGAAGTCTGGAAACTCATCTTAACAATGCCTTCTTGGTGCCGTGATGTGTGCATGTGTGTTTGTTCAAGCAGTTTCGTTTTTCCACTTCCTCATTTTCCTAATGCCATCATGCAGCTGCCTCACCTGAATGCCAGTCGCTAAATGAGGCAGGAGCTAAGGATCCAGGGAAACAAAGGGGAAGGTTGCCATAGTAACAGAGGCCAAGGAGAACAGCTCCTCCTCCTGCTCTCTAGAGTCCCTCTCACAAGGGGAGGCTGTAGAGACGCCCTCAGCCAGGGATAGTCCTCCCAGTCATGGGGGGGCTAGCGGGGCCTTTCTCAGGGTTCAGCTAGTTTTCCAACCATCCCTCTTAGCAGTTTAAGAAGGTTACTCTGACCTTATTCCCCGAGCATAGAAGAGAGAAATGAAATGGGTTAGATCTTTCATTTAAACTGGATTATAGGTTAGACTGGATATATTCCTTCAGAATTACCTTGCACTCCTTCATTCTTCTTGCCCCTTTCTCTTCCTGTCAGTCTCCATGCACATAAAATATGCATCAACTTGTATTTAATACATGGCACCCTGACTCCATTTACCAGGCAAAATTGTAGTGCTCCCCACAGTATTGTAATATGAATAGTTGCCCAAAGTTCTGTGACATATCGCTGTTCCCACTGTTGGGAAGAGTGATTTTTTTGAAATACTCATCACGTTCTGATCAATTTTAACAGATCATGGTATCTGTAAAAAGATAATACCTGACAGCAAATGAATTGAAGCTATTTTAATTGGACTGAAGTTCCCTTGTGAGAATTTAATGTTTTCCTTATTGACATTTTCAGGAATCTCTCCCAGAGAAGTTGGGGATCTTCTTATGAAATGCCATCCTCTCCTATCTTTACATACTCAGAAATTACTCCTATTTCCAAGCGAAATTTAAGTCATAATTTATATAGTCTTACCATTCGACTCCTTGGTCATCTTGAGTGCTTTTCTATAATTTTAGCCATGGCTTTTTGGTCCATCATTACTTACTTTTTCAGTTGCATTTGGAAATACAGTAAGGAGAAAAGGGTAAAAAAGCATAGGATTTTGGAGTCTGATGGAACTGAGTTCTAAAACTAGCTCTATCACTTACTGTTTAGGGTTGAGTCTTGGCCAAGTTACTTAACTTCAGACCTGCCTCAGTTGTTGAATCTGTAGAATGGGTATAAGAAAGTATCTATTTCCCAGGATGATGATGATGATTAAGTGAGTCAGGGCATCTAAAGTGTTTAGTGCAAGGCCAGGTATAATATTTGTTGAGAAGATGGTGGTAAATGTAACAATGAAGGTGAAAGTGCTCACCTTATCTGCTAACAGGATTGTGGGCTCCCCAAGACAGTGGTCAGTACCTCTTTCTTCTTTCCTACCTTTCCAATAGCGTGTGGTAACAGTAGACAGGTGGATATAACAGATGAGAAAAATAGTGTTTAATATAAATAAATTAATTCCATTAATTAGGCAATTTATTTCTTCATCCCAATTATCTGTCATATATGTATATGTGTGTGTGTATAAAATAAAAGGTGAATAACTTAATTATGGAAGCAGACTTAGCTAGGAACAGTAGACCTACCACAGTCTCAATTTTGGTTCTGATGGGAATTTTTAAGAAAAATACAATAATGTGGTTGATGGTAGCCATGCTCCAGTGTCTTCTTATGCTTCACTTAGCAAAGTGCTTTTTTATTTCTTGTCATCACCAATACCAGAGATTCCATTGCTTGAAACACATGAGAACTCTTCACTCCATGTGTAACTTTCCTCATGAGACTTTCTAATACTGCTTTGCTTAGCCATTTTGAATTGTTTGTTGCCTGGAGTATTCGTCAGCATGAGTCAGGTGATGCTCAAGTGTGTATAAGTAAATCTGAACATATAGTAAACAACTTTCAATACAAAGTCTTAATCTTTGGACAATGCTTCAACTTGTTGCCTGGATATTAAATACAAGGAATTCTCTTCCAAAAATGTTCTCTTCTCAGTGCTGACTTTGGTAAGAACTCCAGTTGGGAAGGAAGATGTGAGGTGCGCTAATTAAAGGCAAGATGGTCTCAGAGAAGGAGAGCTTTTTCCCACTAGGCACCAGGTGAGACAGACAGTTTGGCCCGTTATATATGCCTGTTTCTCTGGCTGGGGTTCACAGACCCCTAGAGTTCTGAGAACATAGCCTCTGTATTGGAGTGTTCCCAGGTTTGAGATACTGCCCTAAGAAATTCAGTTCTCTTTGGAGGACGTCGTTAGACATGTGTGTGTAGGCAGAGGTAAAGCATGGAGGGACTCACAACGCAGGCCTTAAATATATTGCTTGAATTTATTTTACAATGTGGTAAAATGGTATTTTCTTTGTTATAACTAAAAATAAGTATACTATTTATGTGAAGCTAAAATAGTATTAGCTAATGTTTATTTGAGCATTAACTTCCAGGCCACTGTTCCATATTTTACTAAAAAATACATACAGCAATATGCCTAAGTCTTAAGTGTATTGTTCAGTGAGTTCTGACAAATGTCTACATTTTTGTGTGTAACCAATACCCTACAGAGGGCAGAGGTGGACAAACTGCAACCTTTGGGCCACACCCAGCCTGTGGAGTTTTTTCTGTGGTTTGTGAGGGAAGAATTTTTTTTTTTTTTATACTTTTAAAGGATACTTTAAACAAACAAACAAACAAAGAAGAATATACAGTCAATACTGTATGTGGACCTGAAAGGCTAAAATATTTAGCATCTGGCTCTTTACAGAAATCTTTACCAAGCCTCCTCAAGTACCACCATCATTCTAGAAAGTTCCCTCATGTTCTGACCTAAAGCAACTCACTATTCTGTTCTCTATCTCCATAGTTGGGCTGTTTTTGAAGTTCGTAAAAATGGAATCATGCAGTATGTCCTCTTTAGGGACTGGAGTTCATTCATTTTTATTGCCAAGTATTATTCCATGATGATGAACACACAATTTGCTGCTGATGGACACTTGAGCTCTTTTCCATTTAGTATGAATAAGCTGCAGTGAACATTCTTTTTTTAGGGCCACACCCATGGCATGTGGAAGTTCTCAGGCTAGGGGTCAAATCAGAGCTACAGCTGCCAGCCTACACCACAGCCACACGGAATTTGAGCTGTGTCTGTGACCTACACTACAGCTCATGGCAATGCCAGATCCTTAACCCACTGAACAAGGCCAGGGATCGAACCTGCATCCTCATGGTTCCTAGTGGGGTCCATTAACCACTGAGCACGAAGGGAACTCCCTGCCGTGAACATTCTTGTACAGGTCTTTCTGTCAACATAAGGTTTCATTTATTTAGGGTGAAGAAGTAGGAGTGGAGTCGCTGAATCATACAGTAGGTAGATTTAACTTTTTAAGAAACTGCTGAATGGTTTTCTGTAATG
This sequence comes from Sus scrofa, assembly GCF_054392235.1. Classification (NCBI taxonomy): domain Eukaryota; kingdom Metazoa; phylum Chordata; class Mammalia; order Artiodactyla; family Suidae; genus Sus; species Sus scrofa. The sequence goes on from NC_139399.1 coordinate 61,623,564, forward strand.
GTCACATAGATTGTGTTGACATTCCCATCAGAAACGTGTGGAAGATCCAGTTGTTCTGCAGCTTCATCAGCATGCAGTGTCACCAGTCTTTAAAGTTAGCCATTCTGGTGGGTGTGCCAGACACTATTATTCATGCCTTAAAGTTATTTAACTTCCTTGCACCTCCCCCAGCAACATTATCCTTTTTTAAAAGGTAAGAAAATCCAGTTCATAGGGGTTAAGGAATTGCCTAAGGTCACACAGCTTATAAGAGACCAAATTAGTCTGGCTCTTAAGTATGCATACGGAATTACTATATGCATTACTGTACCCCAGATTACTTAAGGTCCGTTACAATAAAGGTACAGTATAGAACCTGGCATATTGTGGGCAAGGGGTGCTGCAAATGAGAGCATAGCCTGAGACTGCATGTAGGTATCCTGCCAGGCAATGAGGGGGTTCATCAAGCAGCCCCATACAGGACACTTTTTCTAGTTTGCAGTAAGGACTCTGCGTAGCTACCTGTGACCCTTTTATAAGAATCTCAATTCATATTAGTTAACACCTTTTATAGAAATGCGTAAGTTGAGTTGGGAAGCATCATGGAAAATGGGGCAGTCTTCTTTTTGCAGTGGGTAATAAGTTTGAAATAAATCCAAAGGCAGACTAGTGATCCCATCTTTTCATTAAAATCCATGTTTTTTATTTGTTTATTTACTTCTATTGAAGTGACATTCACATAAAATTAACCATTTTAAAGTGAATAATTCAGTGGCATTTAATACACTGATGGTGCATTGCAACTGGTACCTCTGTTTATTTCAGAAATAGTTTGTCACTCCAAAAAGAAATCTTGTCCCCAGTGACAGGCACTCCCCCATCAGCCTGCTCCCTGCCCCCACATTCCAGCAATCTGTTGTATGCCTCTATAGATTTACCCATTCTGGATGTTTCACGTAAACGGTACCATACAGTATGTGACCTTTTATGTCTGGCTTCTTTCACTTAGCATGTTTTCAAGGTTCATCTAGGTTATAACATGCATTCCTTTTAATGGCTGTATTCGATTATCTGTTCATTAGTTGGTGGCCATTTGGTTGTTTCTCCCTTCTAATTATTGTGAATTATGCTGCTGTAGACAAGCATGTACATGTATTTCTTTGTCCAGGTATTTGTTTGAATACTATTTTCAATTCCTTTGGGTAGACACAAGATCAGTGTTTTTGAAGCCGCAATCTATGGCAATATATGAAAATATTTGGCGGTGGTACGAAGGTTCTAGGAATCCCTAGGTTTGCGAAGCACCATATATTTCCTTGATAGAAAATGCAATAGGAGAAAATTCTCTTTGAGGTTAATGCGAAGGAAACATCATTTAAAACTTGCTTATCCATGTGAGAAAAAAGTGACCAACAGTTTATTTCAAAGCTCAATGAAGCCTTTAATAATCTGCTGAATAAAAATGTTCCCCTGAGAAGCATAGACACCAGAAGGCTTCTACATATGGTCAGTTTTCCCAGGCTTTGTAGAGCATTCTCCTGACGTTCCATGTAATGCCCTCCATGGGGCGAGTGCACCTGCTTTCCACCTTCCCTTGTTTAGAGTTCCAGATAAAATGTAAGATACCCAGTTCAATCTGAATTTCAGGTAAGCAACAGATAACTTAATATAAGTACATCTGAAATATTGCCCTATTTGTTGTTTGTCTGATACTCAAATTGAACTGGGCACTCTGTATTTTTATGTGCTAAATCGAGCGTTATTTTTGTTGCACTGAGAGAGGGTATCTGAATTGCAGTGAATTGTAGGGGATATTCTATCAGCAGAGATGCTTTGCTCACTCATTTTCCTCTGAGAGAACCATTTCCCTTTTTATATAAATAATGTAAAAATTTGGAGATAAAGTATGTGGGGCATAAGGAAGGTGAAATGGAGCCTTTACAATGTAAAGTGCTTTCTCCCTGGCCCTAGTTCATTAGTGAAATCTAGTGATTTAAATTACCCAGCTAACCTCTTCCGCCACTGTAGGATTATAAATCAAGTAGGTGGCTACTACCTGAAGGAGTTGGAGAATTTTTGCAGGAGGTTCTCATCAAGCTAAGAGGGGCAGAAAATTTCCTATTACTGTGTCATGCGTAAGTGGTGATGCTTGCACCACCACTTACAGCCTATTACTATGCAATTCACTTCCTAAAATAAAAGAAACAAAATAGGAACATATTCGGTACTTTCCCTAACAGAGGAATAAATAAGATGCTGGGGATCTCTGGGCAAATGGGCTGATGCTCTATAACACTTCAAATGCTGCCGGACAGAGGCAGACTCATTTGGACACACACAAAAATATTAAAGGTATTTATCTGTCTGTCTTTCTCCCTTTATTTTTATCTGTCTCTGTGCCTTTATTTTGTGTGAAATTTTGAGAGATGAATTCCATTTGCTATTAATTCAATGGCTGTCATATTGCATTACATCATGCAGCTCGGATCACAACAATGAGATGTTAGGGTTTAAATTAATAATATTGCAACACATCACTTGATAAAGCAGTGTGCTTAATCCTATCTACCCTGCTCAGGTAGCCTGACTTCTGCCTGGTGCCTTGAATCTGCAGATTGCAATGGAATTACCCAAGTTACTACATAATTGTGAGCCAAGTCCTTGAGTTTCATGATAGAAAGCATTAAGTTAATATGATGGTTAGATTTTTACAAGCTTTTTTTTTCCATATGTATAAATAAAAGAGTTGGGGGTGGAGAAACAAGGACTTCTGAGGTTTTGGAGCTCATTTTCAGACCTAGAAATAGACCCAGCAGATACCTGTTCTTTATAGAGTTACCTTATATGCTGTGTTAGCTGAAGTCACCATGAAAATGGAAGCTGTGGGGGGATGTAGGGAAGAGAAGACCCTCTGAGATCTGGTGAGCCATTGAGAATACATTTCTGCAGATGCTAACTTGAAAGCACTGTCCCCTCCCCTGCAAATGATTGCTGCTTGAAGACCCAGCCCAAATGGTCACATGTTTGAAAGAGAATCATGTCAGATGCCCAAAGAGGAAAACAGGTCTAAAGCATATCAAGAAAATATTCCTCACCCAAAGCAGATTGTTCTCACAGGGTTTTTTTTTTTTTTTTCATGTGCAGATGCTTTCACTGTGAAAACAAAACAACAAAAAATAACTATTCATTTTAGGAAGTAAGAGAGGCGTTTTGGAAACCCAAATAATTAGTCAGTGGGCACCAAGAGAGAAGTGCACGAAGAGCACTCAAAGAGACAGTAACTCTGAGTGACTGCCTTCCTCTACCCATCTGATAGCTCCCCTCAAGGCTCTCTGGAGCCCCTGCTGCCTTCCTCGGGATGTATACGTTTCCAAACACCGCCAGCATTGGGTAAACAAACAGAGGATTGTATGTGGCCTTCATTAAGGTGGGTTGCCAATTGTCAAATTAGTTTCTGCCCGACCTGCCGAGTGCAAATGCAAATTCACCACCCCTGGCGCTGCCTCATTTACAGCTATTGATTCATGTTTGACTGCAAGTTCAAAAAAAGTTGTCTTTGAAGCTTCCCAATCTATGCTCGGCTTCTTCGGTCCAGGTGGCTTCTGGATCCCTGGCAGTCATTTTGATCTTCGTATTCAGAATGCCAAGGAGGGTCATTCCAGGTAACTTGAAAGCAAGATACAATCAGAAAGGATTTGGAAATGAAGTCTTTGCCTTGTCACATTAATGCGGTCCTATCAAGTGGCAGTTTATCAAGAGCCACCTCACAAGGTTTTAATGAGCATGCTGCCTGTTCTTATACAATACTAATTAATCCCATTTTTTTCACACTGCTGTGATTGCTTCATGAAACCCACATTGTTTTATACTCAGTAGCAAAGCGGCTCTTACTGATTAAATCTCCTTGCCTGCGATGGAGCCTGACAACTGAATTATACCTTGCTCAAAGTAATAATGGGTATCAGCTAATAAATACGGTTTAACACACACAAAACTATGCAGCCAAAATCACACCACAAAATAGGAGTTTGACTTATAGGCTCAGCAGTGTTTCATTAAACATCTGTATTATAATTCACTGGTTTTCCAACTGATGTAATAACTTAATTGATGAGAACAAAGACAAGCTTATTTATTCACCCAATTGCTTGCTTCTTGACTAACGTTTTTCCTGGGTGTTATTGTGGAAATAAATATGCAATATTCTTTTTATAGAAGTCTAATTTAGGTCCTTTTTTCCCCCTATTGAGAAGTCAGCATCACCATTTGTATCTGACAGTTTCTTGCTGTATTGCAACAGAAGCATTTTGATAAGGTGGGTTCTGTGTTCACCCTGATGTCCAGACTGGCCAGCAGAGGTGAGAGGGGAAAGGCTTTCCAGCCCTTCACAGTCATAATAACTATCACTGACTTCCTTCATAAAGGTGAGAATGAGCTCTCGTTGAAAACATATATGCCCACGTGCACACACATACACATTTTATCCAGTACCCTAAATTCCACCAATGCTGAGACACTCTGTACAGCTCAGGAATGACATGGCCACTCTAGTCTCCAGCTTGTTTCTCCCCACACTCATTGAAGTGGCACCAGGAACCAGTAAATTCAGTAATGAAATCATCTGTGGCGTTTTTTTTTCTTTGTATAAGATGTGTGTTACCTGGAGACAAGTGAAAAATGATGCAATTTCATCATCCTTTAGCCTTGGGTTGTGTGTCTCTCAGTACAATCTATGTAATAAATATGCAAAGGGAGTAAACTCTTGTTTCTCTTTCTGTGAGGTAGAGATTTTACAATGGCTCTTCTTTCAGTTGACACATCAGGCCGTCACCCCTGTGCTCTCCTGGCCTTCTGAACTACTCATGCTGCTCACACATGTTGTAATTGTCTGCTCAGTTTTCAGTTCACCTGAGGCTGTGAGCACTGGAAGGATGGACACTTTTAAATAATATTTATTGAGAATTTAGTATATTTAAGGAACTATTCAAAGCTTTGAGGATACCCTGGTGAACAAGAGATGCTCTCATGAGCTTGTATTCTCATGGGGGACATAGACAAGAATGAAGCAAGTACAAGGTGATACCTGGCATTGCCAAGCATTAAGAGGAAGAATAAAGCAAATGGAGAGGTATATTGTGTGTGTTTTCACTTCATAGAAACTCATCAAATATTGGTTGGATCAGTGCACATTTTGTTATACTTGATTCCACATTCTTGTGCTGTATCTACTCTTCCTTTATGATGTGGTTCAAGAAGAAGCGATATGTTTAAGAAACTTTCCCTGGAGACGCTGATATCCCTTTGCTTTGGTTTCATCAGCTCTACACTGAGCCTCCAACTGCCTATTGTGTATGTCTTTTCTCTGACCTTATTGTAAAACCCTTCAGTGGAGGGCCGACTATGTTGGTCTTGGTCTTTTGAAGCAGTCACTGCAGAACTAAATATTTTTCTAACATCTTCTGCCCCTTGAATCCTGTTTCCTTATCTTTAAGTATCCACAAGATATTAATGCAGATGCTACATTGTCATCTAGCTTAAATAAATTTCTATGCTGGGAGGTCCCACTGTGGCTCAGTGGTAACGAACCCGACTAGCATCCATAAGGAGGTGGGTTCGATCCCTGGCCCTGCTCAGTGGGTTAAGGATCTGGCGTTGCCATGAGTTGTGGTGCAATGTGGGATCCAGATGTGGCTCGGATCCCACATTGCTGTGGCTGTGGCTGTGGTGTAGGCTGGCAACTGTAGCTCCAGTTCAACCCCTCGTCTGGGAACTTCCATATGCCACGGGTGCGGCCCTTAAAAGACAAAAAAAAAAAAAAAAAAATTCAATGCTAATCTTTTGTGTCACCATCTCCCAAAAGATTACAACACAAAGTGAACATCTTCCTTGGTTTCTAATGATCCTGATACTGCAGAGTTTCCTCCCACAATCTCATCTTCCATGAGATGGAAATTAGATAACCTGCAGCAAACTGTGACTTGGCGTAGTCCACCCTACCACCAGGTCCTGTCACCACTTCTGTTCATGAATTCCTCCCCCTTTCCCTCCTGTCTGTCCCCTCTGCCTCTGAGTTGGCCAGGATCTCATTATTTCAGTTCAGACTTAAAAAGGATTTCTGGTTCTAGCATCTTCTCTCTTAAATGCAGTTTTCTAAAATGCTGCTTTTAACACATCTCTCCCCTGCCTCAGAACTTTTAATGACTCTGCAGAAACATGGGCAAACCTTCCAATCTTTTTGCAAAAATTTTTACTGTTCTTTTAGTAGAACAGTATCATGAACTTTTATGTACCTATCACCCAACCTCAGCAATCAACTCTTAACTCTATCTTGTTTTTTCTAAATTTCCATCTACCCAGAATTATTTTGAAGAAAATCTCAGACATGAACCTATCTTATTAGGAAATATTTCAGTATATATCTATTAAATCTGAAGACATTTTAAAAAATAACTATTGTCAATGCTAGAGTAGTTAATAGTAATTCTTTTATGATATCAAATATACAGAGTATTTTTAGAATTTGTTTGAATCAGAATTCAAATGCAGTCAGTCTACATATTAGAAATTGACTGTCTTTCTCTTGAGCTCTCTGAATCTGCAGCTTTCTCTTTCCCTTTCCCCCCTGCCCCTGAAATTTATTTGGTCATTTATCTTGCAGAGTTTGCTCTGTAGAGTTTCTCAGTGTGGATTTAACTAATTTAATCATCAAAGTGTTATATAACGTGGTCCTCTGTCCACTGTATTTCCTGTAAATTGATTAAAAGGCCTGGTGTAACCTAGGATTACTTTTTTTTGGTAAAAGTTAGGGTTATTTTAGAGGTAGTATTGGTACACCCATCAGGAGGTATATGATGTACGATTGTATCTTTCTTGCTGATAGAGCAGACATTGATGGTCACTGAGTAGATTCATTCTTTTATTCTTGTATATTGGTGATAGTCTCATTCAAATGAACCTTTAAAAATGTTAAACCCAAGCAAAATGTTTTATTATTTTTGCATTTATGTCTAAAACCAGTCTAAATTTTTACCAAGAGATTTACCAAGAGCAAATTCATTCCTTTATTCACATATGCAAGAAGATATGCTGGTACCTAGGGTGCAGACACAGAAGACACTATTTCTACTTAAGAAAGACACCAACCAAGGGTATAGATGGGGATCAACTGGAGAGATGAATGTAAGAGCAAGTAATTATAACCAATATTACCTAGGACTGGAAGAGGTATGGAAGAAGAAATGAGTTAACCTTGTCAGTAGGAGTCAAGGAGGCTTCTCGGAGGAGGGCTTCAGCAGGTGGATCAGGAAGTTTACTGAAGGAAGAGGTAATAATAAACCCTTCAGTACTAGTATTCAACACTTATCAAATATTGCTCTGAGCATTTTGTGTTAACTCGCTAAATCCTTACTATAACCTCATAATTCAACAAATAAATTAATTAAGGTACAGAGTGGTTAAGCTTCATGCTCGAGACCGTGTTGCTAATAGACACAATTTCAAGGAACTATTTATAGCATAGAATGAGATATTAATAGTTTATATTCAATCTTCTCAGAGGCAGCCTTTTATTTAGGGTCAACTTTTCGGAAGCTTCCTAGTCGAGACTGGTTTCATCATGGCCTAAGTGATACTGTCAGTTTTACCCAGGTAACCACAGCCGTATGAAATGGCATCAATGATAAATACGAAATAAAAAGACCAACAGAGGGGTCTGGCCTGTTATCAATGAATTCGGTATTGTTGCCCCAAGCCACACTTTGAAAAAGAATTTGGGTCTATGTGCATGGCAGTGTTTTAATAATCACATGAATGAAATTTGTTGATTTTCCAGTGATATGATAACTGATGAGAATAAAGATGAGCTTTATTAACATTCATCCATTTGCTTAATTCCTATTTTTTACCTATAGGTATGGGGGATACTATTGTTGAGAATTTAAATTCTGAGAATGGGGATTTCAGGTTATTATATGCCACAAATATACCCAAGAAAGTGTATGACATGAGTGCTTAAAAAGTTAGCAACAACTCAGTGAAGAAATAAGGGAAATATGAGGTCCTTTTGTCCAGTCCTCTGCCTCTAGGAAGCGCCATTTGCCTAAGATCCCTCAGACTGTAGAGCTGTGCTCATTAATGAGAAAATACATATTATATTTCTGTTGCCATGAACCCTGGGAAAAAGAGTGTGTTCACCTAAATTTGCACTTAACCAAGTCAAAAATGTTAGAGAAATATGTGACAACATTTGATGAACTTCAGGGAGGCAGCAATAAGCTCCTTTTTCCCTACGGATATTCTTCTCATTTTTCAATTTAGGCATTAAACTTATCTGTGCACTTAAAAAATCAAACTTCGAAGTCTTAAAGGTAAAAAGAGCTTTTTTTTTCCTCCTTAGGTAGTTGGACCTGTTAAGAAAATCTGCAAAATGTAAAAGAGCTACACAGAAATCATCCAAAGCACCCATCTGTATTGTTACATGCTTAATCACACAAAGTTGCACTGATGTTAAGAAAAAAATGTACCATTTCATTGTTCAGATTTTTTTTCCTTGAGTTTTGTTCGTTGATTATAATTATGATGTGTGAAGTAATGAGCCCATACATGACGGACAAGACAGAAAGATGATTTATTGTTTGGGGAGTTTTATGCAGGAAAAATATGCAGACAACAGGGAATTAAGTCTCAGGATAAAATTTATTAGACAAAGATGAAGATCTAGGTCTCTTGCCTTGACAAGTGCAGTAGCCTCCTGAATGACTGAATGATATGGGTTGATTTAGGTATTTTGAGGCATATATATAAAATGTGTTATATAGTTTTATATGTATATAATGGATGATATGGGTTGATATGAAATGATATGGATTGATCAAAGTGTTTTGAAGCATTATTTATATATATAACATATATATATATATATAAATATATAAATATAAAGGATGGATGTTCTGTCCACTCATTTAAGTGCCAAGGACAACTTTAGAATTTATGAATCAATGAAAGACTAAATAAACCTTTGGGAAGCTATAGGGATTAGGCAGTAGATTTGGGGGAAGATGATGTGTCTCAGTTTTCTCGAGAAATAGTTCTGAGGCCATGGTTGCTGTATTTGGATGTACTATCAAGTAAGTGTCCTACAGACAATGTGGTTCATATATATTCATTGCTTCTTTTCTCATCCCTGTTCCAGAGAACATGATTGGGAATAATGGATTGAAAGCATTTTCAGCAACCAGAAAGTATCCATTTCTGATTCCCTGTTCTTTTTTCCCCCCATTTTTAAAAGTTTTATTGCAATGTTGTTGATTTACAATGTGATAATTTCTGCTATACAACAAAGTGATTCAGTTATAATGTATACATGTCCATTCTTTTTCAGATTCTTTTCCCATATATTTTATCACCGAATATTGGGTAGAGTTCCTTGTGCTATATAGCAGGTCCCTGTTGTATGTTAAAACACTTGGTCCTTTTCAGCTACCACACCTGTATGAACTTGAAAATTAAAAAAAAGACTCCTGTGCATGCTTTTTGAAAACAAGCTGAAACAAAGACATTCAGTTTCATAATTAAGTAGACTCATGCCTATTACCTGTGGCTCCCATGAGCGGCGTTTACTCAACTCGTTGGTAGTTTTGTTTCCATTTGCCTCCATCCCATAAAAAGTCCATCACAGAGTCTTGTAAACCCTTATACCGAAGCACTTCTTCTTCTCTCCCTGCCCACTGCCACTGTTAGCACTTAAGCTTCCAACTGAGCTCTGCTCAGCTCTTTGCTGCTCTGTAATCTCCACACCACATAGCAGCCAGAACGAGTGTGTCTCACCAAGGGTTACCCTGATCAGATGTGAGCTAGATCATTTCCCTGCTCAGGTTTCTCCAGTTGCTTCCTGCTTCAATTCAGATACCATCCAAGCACCTTTCTGTAGCCTTGAAGGTCCTGTGAACTCCAGTTTTCACCTCTCACCACTCTTCCCGTACAACCTCCCTCTTGTTCTTTCTGCTTTATCTATTGTTTTCTCTGTTCTTCCACGAAACTCCTTTTTGCCTTGGGGACTTTACATTTCCTGGACACTTCCCTTAGAAACATTTTCCTTTCTCCATCCTTGTTTCATCTCTTCTAAGGGAGCCCTCTCCTGATCAATTTAGGGTTTCTTCTCCTTTGGTCACCCCCATTTTATTAATCTGGCATTATTACATGTCCTTAGCTTTCTTTTTTCTTTTCTTTTCTTTTTTTTTTTTGGTCTTTTCTAGGGCCACACCTGCGCCGTATGGAGGTTCCCAGGCTAGGGGTCTAATCGGAGCTACAGCCACTGGCCTATGCCAGACCACAGCAACACAGGATCCGAGCTGCGTCTGTGTCTTACACCACAGTTCATGGCAATGCCAGATCCTTAACCCACTGAGTGAGGCCAGGGATCGAACCTCATGGTTCCTAGTTGGATTTGTTAACAACTGAGCCACAATGGGAACTCCATGTCCTTAGCTTTCTGAAGGCAGGGTTTTTGCTTGTCTTATATACTGATCTAGCCCGGAGCTAGAAATGATGCCTGTTACATGATAGGGACTCTAATGTGTGTTACAAGACAGGAAGTGTAAATCTTAGTGATTATGGAAAATCGTCATTCTTGGATTGTTCTGAGACACATGTGATATATTGAAAAGAGTATAGGGACGTTCATAACCTGAATTTGATTCTAAACCCTGCCACTTGGTTGCTGCTTGCTCCCTTGTTTATACTCTGTGAAAGACTAAAAACGGCCACAGATTCCTTGCCACATCTCTCATTAAGAGACAGAATCTAAGAATCTGTCCAGATTAATTCTGGCCTTGACTATGTGACTTGTTTTGCCAATGGAACATCATTGTCCATTATGGTGGGTTGAGGCTTACTAAGCACTACCCCCGAGGGGCTTGCCATGTTGGGACTTTGCCCTGAGACCACCATACGACAAGAAAGCCAGTTCGACTTACACAAGCGAACACATGGGGGAGAACCAAAATGTTGTATCTGATAGTCAGCAGTACCTGCTGGGGATAGAATGAAACCAATTTAACATTACAGCCCCCTTGCCCATCTAGTTGAATGGAATTATGTGAATGCCAATTAAAACCACCAGAGAAACTACAGGCAACCTACCAAATTGTGAAAATATTATATTGTTGTTGTTTTAGGCTATTGTTTATTGTGAAGTTGGTCATCCAAGATTGTTGGAAAAACATATGAGATAATAAATTACTCTCTAGTGCATTTTTGGTCCATAATAAGAACTCAGTCCTTCTTAGTTCCATATCATTATCCCTGTTCTGAACGTGACTGTTGAAATTTTTTTAGTCAGGAGTTTGAGTGTGCCTGCTCTTCTGATATGACCAGGTAGACTAATGGTATTTGAAAAACATGTCTGGGGATTGATCTAGACATGCATAGGAGAGGACTTTTTTAAGTAATAGGTTTTTTATTTTTATTAAAGTATAGTCAGTTTATAGTGTTGAGTCAATTTCTGCTGTACAGCATAGTGACCCAGTCGTTCATTCATATGTAGATGTAGTATGAAATAGTATGAGGACAAGAATGTGTATGTAGATAGATAGATAGATAGAGATACGTATGTACATTCTTGTTCTCATACTGTCTTCCGTTGTGTTCTATCCCAAGAGACTGCATATAGTTCTCGATGCTGAACAGTAGAACCTCATTGCTTATCCATTCTGAATGTAATACTTTGCACTACTAGCCCCAGACTCCCCATCCATCCCACTCCTCCCTCCTCCCCCCTCCCCCTTGGCAAGCACAAGAGAAGAAGTCTTTAGAGCAATTAAACTTATTCCATGACCATTTATTTGGATGATTGAGGTGGAGAATTGACGCATTGAAGCAGGTTGAAAATACACGTAGTATAAAGTAACAGCTGCCATATATTAAGCAACTACTGTGTGTCTTGAGCCCTACTAAAGCACTATGTGTATGTTGCTTTGTTTATGCTTGACAGGAAATGTATTTTGCAGGGGAGAAAACTAAAGTTTATATACATTAAACAATTTGTCCACAGTCTCACACATAGTAAATGGTAAAGCTGGAACTTAGACCCTGGTCTGTCTGGCTCCAGATCCACATCCTTTAAAAGAGGGTAAAGTCCCAGTGTGAGAATAAGGATAGTCTCTGTCACAGGGATTGGACTGTGAGGACAGTAAATTTCCAATGCCGATGACATGTGCCTCAGAGCCCATACACCCTGTGTTACTTCTAAGTATTATGGAAGTTCAAATAAGATCACTTTAGGCCACATTTATTCAGAGAAATCAATGCTCTAGAGGACAGAAGACTAAAGGTGGGGTGCTTCCGTGACCTATTACCTGTACTAGCTAGCATATGAGTTTAGATCCTGTGCTTAGAGTATTATATGAGTATTATTAGTGTATTAATCCTCACAGCAGCTCTGTGAGGTAGAAATAGTTGTGATTCCATCTCCACATGAAGATATCAAGGCTTACTTACTAAGGCTACTGGCTTGAGATTGTGTAAACAATTTTTGGCAGACCTGGGCTACAAATACTGGTGATCTGAGTCCAGTGCCTGGTGCACAATTGCCCCTGGGGTGCTGGCTGCCTCTGGAAGTTAAGTATTATTTAGGGAAATGGGAAGCACATGGAGTAGAGGAATGAGTCGGGGGGGGGTGCATGTGTGTGTACTGTTTGTGTCTATATGTGTGCATGTGTGCACGCTCATGCACATGTGTGTACTCTTTGTATATACATGTCTATGAGTTTGTGGATAGGAAGGAAATCGGTGGAGAAAAAAGTAGTTGAGGCCAGTGTTGGGAGAGGGTCATAAAACATGAGTTTAAATTCCTACACTGGGGCATCACTGAGTATACAAAGAGATGTGTAGGGAATGTAATTGTGGCCTATCCAATATCCACTTCCTGCTCTTTGGGGCAGCACTCTGGTTGGCCTCTTGAGAACCAGGTTTCTTCTTAGAGTCTGTGGCCTGGCTAGGATTTCAGGGGGATCCGTGCCTGACCTGTCAGAGCCCTGAACCTTCTAGGACCTAGATTTCTGTTGACAGACCCATAAACAAATCAGACCATGTTGTGTCGGGCTCCCTTCTGTTGGTGTTAAACAGGATGAGATAGGAGTTCCTATTGTGGCCAGGGGCTTAAGAACCCTAACTAGTATCCATGAGGATATGGGTTTGATTCTTGGTCTTGCTCAGTGGGTTAAGGATCTAGCGTTGCCACAATCTGGGGCATAGGTACAAAATTCGGCTTGGATTCAGTGGTGCTGTGGCTGTGGCGTAGGCTACGGCTGCAGCTTCGATTTGACTGCTAGCCCAGGAGCTTCCATATGCTGCACATGCAGCCCTAAAAAAAGAAAAAAAAATACAAGATGAGAATATACCATGTGGAACCTGGGAGTGAAGCCAACTTGAAGAAGAGCTGTCCTGGGAGATGGCGAAAGTCATGTTGTGAAGACCTTGTTCCAACCCACGGTCGAGCCAGAACAAAACTAGTCCTGGCGGTGACTTTCCAGTTACTTAAGCCAATAAATCCCATTAATAAGTAAGCCCATTTCTGTTACTGGCCACAAGGAAAAAAAAAAAAAACCTTGGTGTAAGATATTTTTTCAATTTAAATTTTTTAATTAATTACTTTTGTAAATAACACTGAAACTTTTACTCACAAATTCAAAGATGCATATTATAAAATAGTTGAGGAGCAAAGAGAATTTAAAATCAGTGGCTTTGAAGCCAGCAGAACTGAATTCTGGTGCTGGTTCTACTGTACTTTACATTTCAATGATGTAAAAAAAAATTGAAATTATTTGCTGTTTGATTTGGGATAAGTTACTTCACCTTTCTAGCCTATAGTTTTTTCATTTGTAAGGTTGTGATAATAATTGTAATCACCTCATCACGGATGAATGAATGAATGGTATTTTGAGTCATGTTTTTTATGTGTCAAGGAGAGGAGGTCCTTTGGGAAAAGCTGTCTACTTTGAAGGGGATGTTTGGGAAACAAAGATACATGTGTCCAGGGGTATAAACACTTCTCTGTGTGCAAGGGCTCTGCTAAACTCTGAAGGTCATCTTCAAGTGTGCAGTATTGATTAGGATACAGAAATGCTATTGTTAACAAATCCAGAAGTATACTTGCTTAATGAAAGTAGTAATTGGCCTCTCTCTCGTGGAGCATTCCAGAAGATCATCCAAAGTTGGTAGGGCAACTGAAAGGTATCTGGTGCATATATATATATATACACCCCACATCTAGGGTGCAGACCACATCCACATGCTGTGAATATCTGAATATCATCCCCGTGGTCAAAGATGGCTTATGACCATCCTGCCCTTAGGAAGACAGGAGGGGAAAGGAGGGACCCTGCCTTTCTTGTTAAGCACAGGACATGGATTTGCAAACTTATATTCTGCTCATGTCTCATGGGCCAGAACACGGTGAGATGATTAAGCTGAGGAACAAGGGAACCTGGAGAACATAGTCTTTTGCCGAGTGACCTTGTGCCCAACAGAAACTACTGTCACTATTAGAGAAGGGGAGAATAAAGACTGGGGACACCCACATATTCTGTCACATCTACTATCCCATATTAGAAGGAAGTAACACACGTTCATTAGCTCCAAATTTGTTCTTAGCTCTGGGTTTCAGCCATTCCTTGGGCAGCCAAGTGGGCCCACTTCCATCTGGCCTGTGCTGAAAATCCTCTTCCCTTTGCAAATAGCATTTCATGAACATAAAGCACAGAAAGCCAGGGCCATTGGCCTCTCCTGGGTGCGTGTGTGTGTACATCCAAAGTCATTCTTTGGTGTAAGGCGACCTCTTTGCAAATAATAGGGCTGCTTATACTTTATATTAGTTTCTGCTTTATTTCATAATTTTTTTAAGAACTCTCCTCTCATGCAGGAAAATCTAATTATGCAGTGACAGCAGTTGGCTGACTCGGGCACAACACAACATGTCAATTTTCAGTTGCTTACACGGTCTCACAGAAACTGTTAGAAATTGTTTTGAAATCTGGCATACATTTCAGTCATGTTAATTCCTACAACTGTGCCAAACTTGATGAAATTTGGCTCCTTTGTACTCCAGGGAAGGTGGGGGATTGGGAAAGGCGAGCTTTTTTTTTTTTTTTTTTTTCCTGGCAGTGACATCATCTCCTCATCCTCCCCTTATGATGAACAGTGTCCTCAAACAAGGCAAGTCATATAACTTTATATTTACAAGACTATGTGACAAAATGACTACAGGAGACTGGAGCTGTGCTATAAAACGATTGAAGAAATACAGATGGCATCTTTTTTTTTTCCTTCCAACAGATTTGTGCCAGATGTGTGAATATTGATAATTTCTCTGGGGCTCAACTCAAGGCACAATATAGATTTCTGTTTGATGAGGGAATGAGAGAGTGAGAATCCATCTCAGCGATGGTATTTACAGGAAATGTTTTGCCTCTTCTTCCAAATCTGTCAAAGCAGAACCAGAAATCCCAAATTTCCAAATGAGCCTCTGAGTCACCCTTTGTTCTGGACCCAATTTTTATCTCCCCACTAATTGACAGACTGGAAAATTCGTTTGTGAAAACATGTGGTAGAATTTTAAAAGTGGAGTCTATCAGCTAGCTGAATCTGTCTTTGTGTATCTGCTGAGAGCATGAGTGGTAGCAACATCTTAGAAAAACATCTTAGAAAGGTGTTTTAACCACAACATCCATTTGGCTATCCATGTAACCACAAATCCCCTCCTTCTAAACTTGGTAATACAAATATTTTAATGAAATAATAGTTTTCAGCATTTGCAATGAGAGAACTTGAAAAATAATTCCAAAAATTTTCTAGTTTCTTTTTAAAAAATTTTATTTCTGGGAATTCTCTTTGTGGCTCAGAGGTAACGAACCCGACTAGTATTCATGAGGATGTGGGTTTAAGGATCCGGCACTGCCGTGAGCTGTGGCCTAGGTCACAGACTTGGCTCCGATCCTGTGTTGCTGTGGCTGTGGTGTAGGCTGGCGGCTGCAGCTCTGATTTGACCCCTATCCTAGCAACTTCCATATCCCATGGATATGGCCTTAAAATGCAAAAACAACAACAACAACAAACACAAACAAACAAACAAAAAAACTATTTCTGTTCTTTTACTATGCCTGAACCCATTTTCAAATGTAATTCTGGGAGTTAGACAATTTCAGTAAATTTTAATTTCTTAATCCAAATTTGATTTTTAATATGAGAGAATTGTTGAAAAGATTTAAAGAGAAAACAGATATTCATCATTTAAAAAGATTCAACTTTGATGAAATGATTAAGCAAGTTGATTTCAAAATCAGTATGAAAGTGTTTTTTTGTTTGTTTGTACCTTGGATCTTCTGGGAAGTATTTCAAATAATTTCAAATAGAGAAAGACGAAGTACAATGGGAAAAAGTGTACAAATAAAGAAAGCATGGGAAAAGAGTATCAAGAATTAGAAAGGGAATAAATGGGAATTTCTCAGGACAGTAGGAATATTTATTTGCTATAGTTGAAACAAATTTTTCTTCAGGCTTCTTGGTAGCCACAACGAAAACAGAGACATGATGACATATAGTTTTGTTAATCAGAAAGATGATACTACCTCATTCCTTAGGAGATGGAAATCTCTGTCTACCATTAAGTTATGATTCTGGTTCTCAGCCGAGGGTAGTATTCCCCCAGGGACACTTGGCGATGTCTGAGGACCTTTATTCAGGGAGGTCCTCCTGGCACCTAGTGGGTAGGAAACAGGGATGCTGCTGACCATCCTACAGTGCACAGGACAGACCCCCTACAACTAAGGGTTATCTGGCCCAAAGTTCAATAAGCCAAGATTGAGAAACCCTAGGTTATAAAATCAATTTATCGTGTGGATGTTCCAGATGTTCTCTGTGAGATTCCCACACCACGTGGAATTGGAACAAGGCAAATCTGGGTTTAAATCCATGTTTCTCCACTTACCAGCTGTGTAACTTTTGGCACATTCTTTAACCTCCCAAAGTCTCATGTCCTGGAGATAATTATATAAATCCTACAGGGTTGTTGTAAGGATTAGCAAGAGTAATGTTTATAGAACATCTAGCCCAGGACTTGGCACATTGTAAAAACTCAATGAATGTTAACCTTTAAAATTGTCCCACAGGCAGAGAGGGTAGCAATAGAGTGGTATTCCCTACAGTAATGGCTTGGGAAGGGGCTCTAGGGTGAAGCTTTACCGTGAGCTCTTTAATCTCCTGATGGATTTGAGAAACCCTAGAAATACGGATAAAATGCACAGAAAAACCGCCAAAGTGACAGTGTGAGGTGAAATGCTCTGATAAACATTCAAAGTGCTATTATTGGGAGTTGAGGATGGAGAGCTGCACTTCATTCTCTAGAAATCAGACAAACAGGTGGTAGAACAACATATTAAATACCTGCCTGCTCGGCGCCTGTGCCAGGTGCCAAGGTGTTCACACAGATCGTCTTGGTAGACTCATAATCTAATACAAATAAGACAGAGCCAAGCTGTATTCCATCTTCTGGAAACATATTCAGGGGTCACTATTTCAGAATTTAGGAGATCTCTTTTGAAAACAACAACAAATAAATCGAGAATCCCAAATTGAGAACAAAAAATCCAATAGTTTTGCTACTATTTTAACTTACTATAGGACACTCAATTAGTTGGGATAGCTGCTAAAACCGATTTCAGTATTTCCGTGGTTGAATGCAATAAAAGTGGATATTCACACGTGCAATAGACCAGTCTTTGTGTTTACGGTTAGCATGTGGATTACTTTATTCCAGGAAGTGCTTTGAGATCCAAGGTTACTTCTAGATTATGATTCCATCATTCACTGGCTCAGAATCCTCAGTTTCGAGCAAGAAAAAGAGACAACAGAGAAGACATATGGGCCCCATAAAACCACTCTCTGGATATGACTCATGTCATATCTGCTCACATTTCACTGGCCAGAACATGTCATCTGGCCATTTCTGGATACAAGGAGAGGAAGCAGAGAGCCCTGGCTGGCCAGATACCACGGCATGGAAGGGGAGAGCCAAGTTTAGTGAACAGTATACCCTCTACCACTACCAGATATGAGCATGGTTTTGTTAATCACTTCTGCTTGGCAAAGCGTTTCCATCTTGGAAGCAAAGATAAAATCCCATGTCTAGAAATCATCCACAAGATTCAGTTCGGCCCTTTTCTTTTCAGCACTAGGGAAAATGTAAAAAGTGGACATGTGACAAGTTTGATAGACTGGTAAAACTCTAAAAAGGCCATTATTCAAATATTTATGGATCCTTTTAGCTAATGGATTCAAATTTATAATGCTGCACTTGTCAACAAGATAATTTTGCAAAAACATTAAAGGCTGAGCAGTTCCGTCCCTCCTAACCCTGAGGCCTCTCTTCTCCACAGCAAATGAGCAGCTGTTCTCAATGAAAATGGAGCATTCGTGCTCACTGTGTACTTCTGAGACCCACTGCACGTTGTGTGGCAGCCTCTAAGCTGTGCTTCAGGGAGAAAGCTGACATGCTAGGAGATGTCCAGGACTAGGCTAAGGCATCCGTTTATTGAAAGAAGAAAGAAAGTCAGTATGGTATGGCCATAGATTCTTTGGACAATAGGTAGATGATGATGAACAAAATTGAATTTTAAACGCTATTGATGACAAAAATCACTGCCTCTCATTCCCCAGGGCATCTAGGTCAATAGGAAAGAATATCTGATATAATTTTTGGTGTTAATATGTTCACAAAATATATTATGTCATGGATAATGGTCATGAAGGGACAAATAAGAGAGTTAAATAGTATTTGTAGAAAAACAGACCTTAAAGAGAGGTTAATAATTAAGTAATAATTAAGCACATATGTTTGGGAATATTTTTCATTTGGTAAAATGTATTGAATCAATAGAATTAAATGAAGTTTCAGTAAGTGTGATTATTTTGAGACATAACACTTTTAAAGAGGAAGCGACTGTAGTTGTGCTACTTTGATAACCTACAGAGAGAAGGGGATATCAAGGTAGCTTGAGAAGAGTTTGTTCAGAGAACACAGGATAAAATTGTATGTGTTTATGCATTGGGAAGAGTGGAAGAGCTTCAGGGGTCTAGGAAAGACTTTAATGCTAGAATTTTCATGTCTGTGTATGGATGGAAGATGAGGCCTCAACTCACTTCAGTATGGTGAGCAGGAGCTGGAAGTTAACTTCTTGCACAAAGTCAGAAACCACCAATTCGTGAAAGGAGAAATCGAGAAACGCCCCCCACTTTCCAAGGTCACCCTAAGAAAACTTATTATTTATCCAGTGTCATGGATGGATAGAGCCAACTATGAGAAATCTGTATCCCAGGTCTACTTTATGCATGGATGCGGATAGAGTCCACTACCTATTGGGTGTAAACCCCTGTGTGAGTTCAACACATGAACTGTGATGGACGTGGTCTTTCCCATAACCATTAATAATAGAACCATCTAAAGGAGATTTAAAATAGTGTTAAAATATTCAAAGCAACGAAGTCACATATAGAATTTATAATCCTAGTTTGTGAAAAACGATTGAGTCAAGTTGAAAAAACAAGAACAGAAATTCTAGAAATTACCCTTGACTATTGATCGTCATTGGATAAGTTACCTAAAGCTGTGGAATAAACTGTTCCAAAAGTAAACATTTATTGTCTCATGGTTTTCTGGGTCAGGAAGCTGCAAGCGGCTTAGCTGAGAAATTCCAGCTGGCCCCTCATGAAAGTACAGTCACGCCTGGGATGGAACCGCATCCTGGAAGGTGCTCCTTCTAGACTGGGGCGCTTGCCTGGCTGGAAGGTTGTCTCTGGTTGTTTGAGGAAGGCCTCGGTTCCTCCTCACCTGGACCTCTCCACCAGCTCCTTGAGTGTCCTCACAGTGTGGTGACTGGCTCCACACTGATTGTGTGACCATCTAAAGGAGTGGTCCGGAAATAGCCATGATGCCTTCTGAGACTCAGTACCTGTCGAAGTCACACACCGTCACTTTCTCCACTTCTTTATTTTATTTTATTTTTTTGTCTTTTTTTGCCATTTCTTGGGCTGCTCCTGTGGCATATGGAGGTTCCCAGGCTAGGGGTCGAATCAGAGCCATAGCCACTGGCCTATACCGGAGCCACAGCAACACAGGATCCTTAACCCACTGAGCAAGGACAGGGATCTAACCCGCAACCTCATGGTTCCTTGTCGGATTCATTAACCACTGAGCCATGACGGGAACTCCACTTTCTTCACTTCTTCTTGCTTACTAGTGAATCGCAATGCCTGGCCCTCATTCAAAATGAGGAAAATTAACCTGCATCTTTTGAAGCAAGAGATGTTAAAGGATTTGTAGATATTTAAGAACCACTATTTTTGTTGAAGTTGTTTGTAATTGCCGTGCTTATCTCTTAGTGAAGGGTAAAATGTGATTTTTTTTTTTTACTCTTTTCTACTTTTTCAAAAATTTCAACAATAAAAATATTTAATTTTTATTAACTTTTTAGAATTAAAATATTTTAACTTTATAATGAAATGTAATAGAATACATGATTTAATGTAGTTTAAAAAGTATGTAGTATATATAATATGGCATATTTTAATTATATTTTATTGATATACAATTATATTTATGTAATTACACAATATAGAACATATTATATTAGATAAAATACATATTATAATGAGGAATAATAAATAAATATATATGTATATACACACATATATATATAAGGTGACAGAATTATTAATGTTTTGGGGCACTTAACTCTGTACCAGGCACTGTTCTTAATCCTTTAAGATATTAATTAATTTACTTATCACTACAATAACTCTATGAGGTTGGTTTTATTTTTGTCCCTATTTTTTTTTTTTTTTTTTGTCTTTGTCTTTTTGTCTTTTGTTGTTGTTGTTGTTGCTATTTCTTGGGCCGCTCCCGCGGCATATGGAGGTTCCCAGGCCAGGGGTTGAATCGGAGCTGTAGCCACCGGCCTACGCCAGAGCCACAGCAACGCAGGATCCGAGCCGCGTCTGCAACCTACACCACAGCTCACAGCAACGCCGGATCGTTAACCCACTGAGCAAGGGCAGGGACCGAACCCGCAACTTCATGGTTCCTAGTCGGATTCGTTAACCACTGCGCCACGACGGGAACTCCTTTTTTTTTTTTTTTTTTGTCTTTTGTCTTTTTGTCTTTTGTTGTTGTTGTTGTTATTTTTGTCCCTATTTTTAAGGGTGAAAATAAAGCACAACTGCTAATACGTCTGGGAAAGAGCCACAATTCTTTTTACATCTGGAGTCCTGTGCAGAAAACTTTTGTCATGCACAGAGGCTTATAAAGCATCTCAGGAAGATCAGTCAGTGTCCAACATTTAATGATGTCATCTAATTCTGCTTTCTGTTTTTTTAAGGCTACTTCCTGTCTCCTTTGTGGAATAATAAAGTGTTCAGGTGAACAATGGGGATGGTATTAATTACCATCAATCCAATAGGAAGAAGTCCTAGAATTTCCCCAAAAGCAATTGAGAAAGCTAACCATGTTTATAAGGGCTCCCTGACCAGGTCCTATCTTTCAGAGATTAAACGTTTTGGAATTCACAAAGGGATTTGTAATTATTTATTTGTCTAAATAGGCAGAATAAATAAAAAACCAACAATGCCGCATTGGATAGGAATCCACTTTCCTCTTGTTATGTTGACTACAAAATGAAACATCCTTGTTTTCCTGTTCTCTGCATCTAATACCTATGCCTTGATTGGCTTCGAGTACTCACCTGGTAATAGACAGGAAAAAGAGAGAAATGATTTATTCCTTTGACCTTCACTTCCAAAGCTCTATCATGTGCCTGGCCCCATACTAGATGTGGGGTATACAGAGGAAATAGGTAAATGCTGGTCCCTTCCCCCATGGAACTTATTATAGTCAGACAAAATATTGATAGAGATTATTAAACCAGACACAGCAAGTGTGAATAATCAAGACAGCCCTCAGCTATTCAGACAGTCCAGAACATATCAAATATGCTGTAGCTGAGACTAGAAAGAATGTTGTTTGACCTGTGATCAAGCTGTAGCACCCAAGATTAGAATTCTGCCCTCTTTTTATGTTATTTTGTTCGTGTTCTAATAAGCGAATCCTCTTTGAGCTTCTTTCATGATGACTAGGAAATATTTTTATTGGTTTGTGAAAATTTTATATTACTGTTAAGAAGAGAATTCATGTATACTATAATCTAAACTGCAAAAAAAAAAAAATGCTTAGACAGGAGTTCCCATCGTGGCGCAGTGGAAACGAATCCAACTAGGAGCCATGAGGTTGCAGGTTCAATCTCTGGCCTTGCTCAGTGGGTTAAGGATCTGGCGTTGCCGTGAGCTGTGATGTAGGTTGCAGATGTGGCTAGGATCCTGCGTTGCTGTGGCCGTGGTTGTGTGGGTGGCAGCTGTAGCTCTGATTCGAACCCTAACCTGGGAACCTCCATGATTATTTTGAGAGGAGATTACTTGTCATGATTGTTGTGTTTTCTTCCTTGTGGTTCCTGGTGTTTTTAAAAATTGCTTTAGGAGTTCCCATTGTGGCTCACTGGGTCAAAAGCCTGACATAGTGTCCGTGAGGGTGTGGGTTCTACCCCTGGCCTTACTCAGTGGGTTAAGGATCCGGCATTGCTGCAAGCTCTGGTATAGGTCAAAGATGTGGCTTGGATCCGGCATTGCTGCGGCTGTGGTGTAGACCAGCAGCTGTAGCTCCGATTCAACCCCTAGCCAGGGAACTTCCCATATGCCCCAGACGCAACCATAAAAAGAAAAAAAAAAGTTTTAATTGAGCCCTATATACTTGACTTACTTTTCAGTAAGGGATGTTGCATAGGTAGGTGGAACACACTGGTTCTCTCTCTTTTGATAAAAGGATTTTGGTTAGAGAACGTGTGCATGGGATAAGGATGATTTCCTACATTCAGGAGTGATTCCAGGGCAGACAGTATGGCAGAATCAATGGCAGATCGAACACTGCCCTGGATTAAAATATGCTTATGGAGCAGAAGTTGGGCCAATGAAAAGGTGATTGCAAAGGGGCAAGAGGACGATGTGATCTTAGAGAGGATGGTTCCGTGTTTGACATATTGTAAGATCATCGTGTGAGTTCAGAGAGTGGTCATGGTATGCAGAGAAATTTGGATAGGGAGCTTAATAAATAAGTAATGGCCACCGAGTGTTTCGACAGTTTCATATTTAAAGAGATATTTATGAACTATTGCAGGACTTGAAGCGACTCTCTGCTTCTCTCTTCCCCTCTCATTACAGCCGAAGGAAAGAAATGAGGTCTAAAGAAAAATGCAGACGCCCTTAGAACCACATACGACCTGTTCATTAAAAGTGAATGTAAGAGTTAGCACAAGTTTATACGAAAAAGTTCATTTTTCATCTCTGCCTTCAGTAACTGCTTCAGAGAGGTATCCTGAGGGCGGTGCAGCTAAAGGGGGGATGCATGCTGTCATGGAGTGCTTTTGACATGGAAGTTGTGCTAGGCATTTCGATGAGGACTGCACACACCCAAGCACCCAGCTGATCTGTCTCAGGATTTAGAGTTGTCTATGAGAGAGACGAAGGGTAAACGCAGAATGCTGCTGGTACTGTATTTACATGTTTTGTTTCATTTTATTTACTTTTAAATTAAGGCTTGTTGACAGCCACCCTGAGGAGTATCACAGGGCACAGTCATTCAGTCTCACTATTGCTGCATCTATGCCTCATCTGAGATGTCCCAGAATGCAATCTGTAGACATTCATGAGAATTGGGAGTGTGAATACAGATGTACGTGTGTATGCATGTCTGTGTGTGTGCAATGAGATTATATAACTTAATTTAAGAGTATAAACCTGAAAGTCAAATGACCTCAGGTTCCGTCTCCATAAAATGCAAATAATAATTCCCTCCATACCAGTTTGCTGTCAGGATTAAATATGGTAGGATACTAAATAACTTCAAATGGTACCTGGTGTGTCATAAGCATTCAGTACATAATATGTTATTACATACAGTTCACCTTATGTAGGTATACATCAATAGAAACAATTGCTAGTAACTATGAAAATTGTAGTAAGATCTGCATGTAGGTGTATCATGTTAATCTGCATTCTAATTCTAGAACGAACAGATTGCTTAATCAATATTTATACTGATGTCTCTCCCCAAATTTCCTTGAGCCCATTTTATAGAATGAGAATTTCCCAATTTCCCAATTTCCCTGACACATGATTCAGATTCCATGTTGGGGACGACAAGGAGAGTCCAGGGGGAGATGACTCTCTTTCTTAGATCTGACAACCTTTCTTTATTCACTTAAGGAGGGGAGAATTTGCCTAACACAGGTGTGCAAACATCCATCTCTGCCCTAGCCTATTGCAGTGGATACAGTGTAATCCCTCTTCTCAGGCGTTCCAGACACTTGTATTTCATGATCAGTTATCTGCAGACAGGTGTCTTAGAAAAGTGGCTTGGCTAGAAATTGTCTGTTCCATCATCCTGTCCATGGAATAGTACACAAAAAGATTGTTGAAGAGACACATACACTTTTCTTTAAGTAAATTAGGTTTTCTTTGAAAGGTGTTTTCAGTCTTTCCCATGACAGGTGTGACTCCAAAAAAGACACAGAGTCCTCAGAGATAAGTGAGTTCATTCAGTGATAAATGTGGGTCACTCTCTGGGCATTTGCCGGACCATCCGTGCATGAGATTTCCCTGAGTTCATGTATGGCAGAGTGAGAAGATCAGTGACCTCGTGCTTGCCCTGCCATGTTGGCCCTGCTAAGGATAAGGTAGTACCACAGTGAGAAAATCAGGTCATTTTTCTTCAATGTTAGTTTTAAAATCAGATACTCATGTCTACAGAATCTAGTAATGATAAAATATGACTTGAACCCCTGGAGAAGTTTCTAGGCCAAATCAACTCCCCCTGGCACTCAACGATAAGTTTTCGATCTGTTCACAAGATCAACTCAATATATGTAGTTACCGAGAAAAGGCTCACTTCCAACCTGGGGAGGCCTTACTACGGGCAAAGATGTTATTATGGGCCCCAGACATTCAATTTAGAGAGGAGCTAACTCCAACGTTTATGTTAGGATTGCATGAAAAATTGTATTTCCTGTCAGCATGTGAGTCAATAAGAACATGGGCTCCAATGATGATAAAAATAATTTCTTGAACAAAAGGAAGAAAAAAAATCTTAGAAGGAAGGATTTGGCCTAAGACAGAAGCATGCAGAATTAGGCCACAGTTAAATAATTGAACAAAGAGATTTTACTATTAGTTGAGAGATAGGGATAAGAAGAGGTGATGTTTGGGAGTAGGAGATTAATATGTGTAAAGGGGAAAAGAGCGTCTGTTGACCACTTACTGTGTGCTACATGTAGGGATATGTGTTAGAGTATTAATTATGTACATGCATGATCTCACTGGGTTGTCACAAAGCCTCATCACAGATTTCAGAGCAGGGCTTGAAGCACAAGATCTAAGGCAGCCCACATACTGACCTCACAACTTCCCAGCCACATTATCCTGAGCATTTTGTTAACATCTTTCAGCCTGACATTTTGCTCATGAAAATAAGTGCCTAAGCATTGTAGATATTATGAGGTTACATCAAATGAAGCTTGAAAAGCACATATCTTGGCTTGTATGACGTTCTCAATAACAGTTAACCGGGATGAAATCATTATCACAGTTTTATAGATGAGGAGATAGAGCCTTGGGAGGCTGAGTAACTTATTCAAGATGAAAGAGCTACTACGAGGCAGAGCTGGGACTTGAACTCAGATCCATGTCCTGTCAAAGCCTTTATCTGTGGCCCTACATCACTGGGGCTGATGGTAGAGAAGGAAAGTCCAGTCGGTTCTTTGCTTCTGTAACTTAGGAATGGCCAGCTGGAATGTGAATATGCTCTATCAATCAGCAGGTTAATGCAGTGAGAAAAGACCAACAGTAGGGCAGTAAATTCTCACAAGCCCAGTTCTAAAAGTTTAAAATATAAGTTCTTACTAGTGGTCTTATAACAGATTCCTTTGTCTTTGACATCAGAGTCAAATTAATTTGCAGCCTCTGGAAGCCACAATTGGAGTGATGAAATTCTACAACTTGAGGAAGAAAAATAGCTACACCCTTTTTATTAGTTCCAGTTAATTACTTGAGTCCCCATAAATACTAATAAGTAAAAATCCCTCATGTAGTCTTCCCTGACCCCATACTCTGCCTCTCAGGCCCACATGAATTGTTTCTGAGTCCCAGGCGCTATAGTCATTTCACAGACTCACCTCTGCTTCAAAAGCCAGGTGGAGAGAGAAATGGTGGATGAGAAAGGCTGGAAAACTAACTTCAGGGTCCCAGCTGCTGCTGTTCCTGGTGCTTCCACATGGTGTCACTCTTGAGAATAGGTCCCACCCTCCTAGGTGGCTTTGCCCACCCCTGCCAGGTGGTCTTTCAGCCGCTTAAGATTTTACCTTTGACCAGAGTGATATCGTAACCTTTCAGTCCCTCTTGGATTTCCCTTCTGTGCTCAGTAATTTCTAGGAAGTATGCCCACTGTGTTGGAATGGCAGGGTGTGAGGTCCCTCCAGCCTTAGTCACATGGTACACCCAGGCGGGTTTCTCCAACACACCTCTAGGGACTGATGCTGATTCTGGGCCACTAGCCAGGATGCCCCTCTTTCTCAGCGAGCCTCCTTTGGGGACCTGCCAAGAGATCTTAAGAATACTTCAGTGAGTGAGAGAGGGTCTAAAAATGAGTCACCAAAGGAAAAATCAGGAACCTTTTCTTTGCGTCAGGCACTTTATCCCCTATTTACCCTCTCTTCTTCAGTAACCAGTGCTGATGGTAAAGTATCTGCTGGGCTTTCTCTGTATGGCTAAGTGGTGCCTGCCCAGTAAATCTTTCCAGAGTAAAGAAAGTCTGCAAGTTTTCCTCTGCGTCCTCAGAGAGTTGCAGCCAGTAGTTTCTGAGGCAGGGAAAAATGAAGGCATCACCACACCGTCATTCTACACAATTGCTCATCTTTTCTGAACCAGAAGTCAATGTCCAGTATTTAAAAAATGAGACTTAGGATTTGACACCTTTGAGCACTGAAAGCCGAACTGTAGAGAAGGAAGGATGCTTGCTTATCAAGTCTCTGTGACCTCAGTCACTAGCAGCTGAACCGAAAGGGGATGATTATGTTGTGACTCTTTTTTTTCTCAAAGCCATCCAGGAGACTGGATTAACCACCCATTGCTGATGAGGCCTAATTAACTTTACAGTGGATTATGAAATGTTGACTCAATTATTCAAATAATATTCATAGTAGCCTTTAGTTTCACCCTGCCACTAAACAAAAAAGGAAAAACAAAAACAACACCTGTATAACATACGCTTGTGTGACATGCACAGGGAGCCCTAGTAGAGAGCCAGGGGAGAATGAGTTAGAGTGATGAGAGCAGGACTCTCTGAGGATGGGACCCTGAGGCTGAAGATAGAAGAGGGACCACAGAAGCCAACGGTTCTCAGCTGAGGGCGACACTGCCCCTTGTCAATGTCTGGAAACACTTTTGGTTATCATATGGAGGGACTAGAGGAGGGTGCTACTGGCATCTCATGGATAGAGCCCAAGGATGCTGCTAAACATCCTCCAAATGTACAGGGCAAACCCCGCAGTAGAGAATTATCCGACCCCAAATGTCAGTAGTGCTGTGATTGAGATGCAGGCTAAGAACTGGAAGGTGTATTCCAGCCATGCAGCAAGGGTGCATTGTTTTATGTATTCCAGCCATGTGGCAAGGGTGCATTGTTTTAGCCAAGAAATAACCAGAAGAAAATATCCTCAGAAACAGCCTAATTTGTTCAAAATGATAATCCTATGATTGAGCCCAGGTGTTGCTATCTGGGCAAGTCTGGAGCTGTGTTTGGATAGAAGCCACTGTCCACTTGGTAAAGAGAGTCAATTGCAAGGGCCTTGTGGGGTCAGGTGGTAAAGGAAAGGTGTGACACTGACCTGGTATAAGCTGAGAGAATGGTGGTAAAAATCGTGAGAGCCATCAGCTCTCGAATTCTGTAGGTCATGGCCATGAGGAGCAGTAGGCAGGGTTGCTAAATATTCCAGGTTTTAAAGAAAAACTTACATCCCTGAAGTTTTATATCTTGGCAGATACTTTATTTTAATCATTTTTCACACTGTGCCTTTTAAGAAAGAAATTCCTGGCTGGCAGAGCTTAAGTTTGCAAGGTCTGGGTCAAACATACATGGGATTGACTGATTTCCTCCCCAATAAAGAGAGGCGTTTGGACAACAGCCTCACTTTTCAAGTCCAGTGCTACATGCAGTGACTGTACAGAGCAGGTCATCTGAGTTACCCTAGGCATAGGCCGTTGATGTGCCACGTTTCTAAGATGGGGAGAGCCCTTCCTTCCACCTCTGACGTTTCACAGCCTCTCTCTGCACCTTCCAAACCCAGTAGTCAATTCCCAATGCTCTGTTGCCAAGACTCACTTCAACAAGATGGAAGGAAAAGACAAAAATTCTCCTTAATCCCGGTTGATATGTGACTTTGCTTAGCACTTTGAATATTATTAAGTGTTTGAATTTCTTCCTGTGTCTTTTTCACCAAGATGACTGTCTTTCTGTTTCGTTGACAGCCTCTGCAGGACCAAATTGACAGCTCTTTAAAGGCGTCTGACGAAAAGCAGCATTAATTAAGTCATTGCCGGACTGTAATTGTGTTAAGAAGTAAAAATCTAATATGAGAAAAGGTTAGTGAGTCCTCTCTTGTGTCAGATTTTCTACTCCCTATGAATATTAATGTTCTTAATGAAGACAATCTTTGCCTCATCAAGCCGTTGTTCTGCATTCAGGTGCCAAATCCCTGTGCCATTGATTTGTTTTTAAAGAACAAATATGTCAGGAGAGAGTGACTGTCCTGTTTCTTATCAACATCATAGAGGATGCTTTTGTATTCCTGGAAAGAGTTTATAGATTTCGTGTGCGTGTACAAGCGCTTGCGAAGGGGAGGGTGGTAATGACGCGCAGGCACGGTAAATGAGTTACAGTAATTTAATATTAGTGTTGCGTTTGATCGCATTACCGCCTCTTCTGTGTGTGTGAGCCACAGTCCTTTATTAGCGGGGTTACAATCAGCAGTTTTAATGATAAAACAGGAATTCTCTCCAGAAAAAAGAGAGGCCTGCCGTGGAAGCATTGAAATGAGCTCTGTGCGAGAATCTGCTCCCTCCTCGCTGCTGACCCTCCTCCTCTGTGGAGCAGATAATGATGCTGCTGCTGCTGAAGGATGTTTCTGGAATACCCTGGGGGCCCTGAGGAATCGGGCTCTGCAGAGCATGCCATGGGTCCTTCTCCTCTACCTCTAGCTCCTTCTCGCTCATTATTTACCCCACCTCCTCCAGAGATGAAATCTTGACTCCATTCTTCAGAATGCTTGGCTAACAAGTGCAATAGCCCTTTTCTATGGTATCCCTTGAATTCTTCCAGGAAGTCCAGGGTAACCTGCTCCCGAGAGTAAGGTCAGCCCTGTCAATATTTTTGTTGATGAGAGCCTAATTGTGAGTCAATAAATTGAATAATGTACCTCACTGATGAGGACCTGTTAACAGACTTGAGTTAGGCTGATAGTCATAGGGAAACTCCAAAGGAGTGAGTCAATTATGAAAAGTATTGCTTGCATACCCAAATCCGTGCTGCTCTGGGTTTTGTGTGAAGGTCAAGGGCTCCAAGCTCCCTCTAACTTTCCACTCAGCATCTCTAGTGTGGCTCTTGTCCTCATGGGCCAAGATGGCTATTGAGAGTCTAGCTGTCAGGTTCACTTTCGGAACGGTGTACAGGTAGCTTCACACCCTCCAAGAAAAGAGGGACCTAAAATTTGTTTGGATCACACATGTGCTAGGCAATTTGGCGCTATTACTTTATTTAGTTTTTTATATTACAGTGTAAATGCATTATCTCACAGTCGCATGGGTGGAGTCAGGGAATGGGTTGGGTGCTCCGCTTGGGGTCTCGCCAGGCTGAAATGAGGTGTTGGTGGAGGCTGTGATCCTCCTCCGAGTCTCCGGGTCCTCTGCTGAGCTTGCTGGCTGTTGTTCATCTCCTTGTAGCTGTGTGGCACCACCCCCTCACCCCGGCCCCCACCACTGCTTGCTTGCTCCTTGTTAACCGAAAGCTGCTTTCACCTCCTAGAGGTCTCCTGCACTACTTGGCCTTGTGCCCCCAGAGGCAGTTCGTCACATGGTGGTTTTCGTTCCTCCAGGCCAGCAGCATTACCTCTCGGAAGCTCTGTCCTCCTTTATTTATTTTGAATTTTTAAATTTTTACTTCATATTGGAGTATAGTCGATTTACAAGGCTGTGTTAGTTTTGTCCTCTTTTAAAGGCTCTTTTGATTAGGTCAGGCCCATCCAGGCTAATCTCTATTTGATTAATTCTACATCAACTGATCAGTAACCTAATTACAGGAGTGATGGCCCATCATATTCCCAGGTTCTACCCATTCTCAGGGGGAGGGGATCATACAGAGGGGATAAGACTGGGGTGTGAGAGTCCTGGGGGCCGTGTTAGAGTTCGGCTTCCCACACGTCATCTTTTACAAATACGGGAACTGAGGCTTATAAGACTAAGAAACTTATCCGAGTTCGTAAGTGGAGTAGTCTGTCTCCCTATGTGTTTATGAGTCTAAATTCCATGATTATTTTCCAGGTGAGGTTATATTGCTTGCTTTCAATGTCTGTCAGAATGTAAAATGTTCATTGATTCCTGCAAGAGGTGTTTATTGAGGATCTTCTCTTTGCTCAACACTAAGCAGGAGAGACTGTGACATGAGACAGTCTGGGAAGATGGTTAAAAAGGTACTGGCTCTCTGGATCTAGCGGGCCAGGGTTTGAATTGAACTCTGTTGCCTATTAAGTATAAAAGCCTCTGCAATTCTCTGAACCTCAGCTTACTCAGTTTGTAAAATGGATTTGATAATAGTCAAACTTAAGAGAGCTGTTGAGATGTATAGCTCACAATCAACATTTGTCATTATTATGAAACATTTGTGTTCGTATGGTCTGGTTTTGATTGAAAACTTTTGCAAGTAAGGGGTGGAGTCTGGAAGCTTTTTTGTTGTACTATCAAGCCTTCCATCAAACAGCAAGACATATCAAAAAATTAATTCTTCTTACAGAGGATGCTGCTGGTACACTTCTGCCATGAGGCAGATTTTCCCCATCTTAACACACCAGCATGGGTATTTGGAATAGAGGGGAAAAACGGCACATTTTCCTAGTTCTCTCCAAACACAGTGCAGGCTGCTAAGCTGTCTCTTCGGAGGAGGAGAATTGAATTGGCTCCAGATTTCTTCTCGGCTGCCAGACCGTGGGAAGTGAGAGAGAATGTCAAAGCTGGCAGTTGACAAACAATGAGACTGTTCCAAAATGAGAAGGATTGGCCTAAGCAATATCCTTCACAAATGTTTTTCTCAGCTTTTAATGAAGAAGGAGAAGGGGGGAAAAAAACCCTCCATGAATTCTATCAAGATATTCTGGAGCATTCGGGTCACAATTTGTAAATGTTTCAAGTCTAGGAATGGACCAATTTTTAGTGGATAGGAGAAAAAAAAGTTATATATGCAATAATACATATAATTAAAGAACTCTACTTCTAAATCAAAATGAACCATAAAAATAGCACTTGAGTCTCTTTTTGCACCCCTCCCCCCAGGTTCTCTTCTTCTCCCCTTCAAAAACCACTATCTGAAACACAGCCTCCTGACCATTCTTAACTTTAAATAAATCGCATCTATGTTATATTCCCAGAGAAAATACATGTCACTTTTACCAAAAACAGGTAGAATTACCTGCAAGGATTTCCTTTTGCTTCTACATATAGGTATTTTAATGGACATGTTCTGCACCTTGCTTTTTGCTTTCAACCATGTTTCTGAGGTCTCCCCATGTCGATGCATATTGATCTGGTTCACTCCTTTTAAAATGCTAAATGTCCTACATTTAATTTATCCATTCCCACGTTGATGGAGTAGATTGTTTCCCGCTTTTTAGCATCATCAGCAGGGCTGTAATAAACATCTATTTTGAAAAACATGGCAAGTGGCTTGCCTGTCACTCTTCACTTTGCCCATATCATGTCAGAGTATTGTCTCTTAAAGGTCTTCCATTTCTGGTTTTTTGTTTTGTTTTATTTTGGTCTTGATTTTGCTTTTTCCCCAACTTGACAATTGATCGATTCCTTCATTCCTTTTCTGGATAATATGTTGGGTATTGTGCTAGGTACTAGGGGTATCACATCAATAAGACAGTCCCCTCTACACTCAGGCAGCTCAAGTAATAAATTCTGTGAGAGATGAAAATTCCCTTGTGGCACAGCAGATTAAGTATCCAGCATCATCACTGCAGCAGCTTGGATCGCCTCTGTGGTGTTCGTTTAGTTCCTGGGCTGGGAACTTCAATATGCCTCAGGTGCAGCACCCCCCCCCCCCCAAAAAAAAAAAATTCTGTGAGAGAGACAAGCACAAGGGATTCTGATGACACACAGTAGAGCATCTAACCCAACAGTGGAGATGGAGAGTTAGAGAAATGACCCTGGAAGATGATTGTAAATTTGATTCAACTCTTAGGAATCATCTTTTGAAAAGAACAGTTTCTTCCTTTGAACCTTGGCAAAGACAGTCTGTAGGAGGTAACATGATCTTATATGGTGACATCAGCACACAGTGGATATCATTGAAGGTAGTTATTTAAGACGGTGCATGGAGATACAAGAAGAAGAACCACCGAGAAAAGATGGAGCTGTGGATTATGTGTCTTGGAAATTTAAAAAAAAAAAAATGCTTTGAGTGTGCATATACACATGTCAGTGTATTTCAGGAGGTGATGAATCTGCTGTTCCTAGTTAATCTAGACTCCGTGAGCTAGGCTTCTAGTACCTGAAGACTCATATTATAACTGTTACAATTAAAAGGCATTTTCAGTTTTCAGCCTCCAATTTCTTGTCACAATCCTAGGGCTTCACTTTTGGTCCACCATGTTCTAAGATTATAACCTAATTTTTCCTTCATTAAGTACTTCTAATTCTTAGATTGCAAGCTGTGCATTTTTCCTAAGAGACTGCCAGTAGGTTGGGCTTAGGCAACTGCAGAAGGCTCAAGTCAAGGGCTCCACATAGAAGTGGGAAAATCAAAATATCTTCCCTGTAGGGCCTCCATTCACCATCATTGTTGTTGTTCTTGCTTTGATCCCAAAGTCTGGCAAATCAGAACATCACATGGGATGAAACCCCCATGTGCTAAAATAAATTATTTCGTAAATGAGAGAATGTCAAATATGGATTTGTGTTTTGAAAATCCCTTCCCTGTTTTGAAAGGGCTTCAGTGTTTTCTCACATTTGTGAACTTTCTTGAAAGAAAAAGAGTGTTTTCAAGGAAAAAATAGAGAAAATACACTCTGTGGTATTTTTGTTTTGTGAACTCTAGCTAAATAGAGTGGAAGTACAATCAAGACAAATGTCTCTAACTAGAGGTTTCTGAACTTTCTTTTCTTTTATATCCTGAAAAGTAAATTCAAAGTAAACTACTTGCCTTTAAGAGGGGGCAGTATATGTCTTTGGAAAAGTAATACATCAAAATATAAATAGCTACATTTTATGCATGCAAGTAAAAAAGTCAGAATGATTGAAAATTTGTTTTTGACATTAAAGTTGTATTATATATTAAATTGACTCTGGGTTTCACCAGGTAGATACTGACTTACCAGTTATATTTTAACTAGTACTGCTTGTAGATGGATGACCACTAAAATAATGATAATAGGAGTTCCCTGGTGGCCTAGCGGTTAAGGATTTGGAGTTGTCATTGCTGTGATGCAGGTTCAGTCTCTGGCCTGGGAACTTCCACAGGCCTCAGGTATGGCCAAAAAAAAAAACAAACAAAAATTATTATTAAGTTCCCAGTTAGAGAAAAACACACAGAATCTTCAAGAAGAACATTGAAGTGTATTACAAATCAGAGGATTTAAAAAAAAAATCCCCATTTTAAATATAAAATGAGGACTTTCTTTTCTGAAAAAGTTGGAGTGTAGGTAATTTTCCCTATTCCTCCCACTAAGTACAATAAAGACCCTAGATTATATATATATATGTGTGTGTGTGTGTGTGTGTGTGTGTGTGTTTATATATATTATATATATATGTTTATATATGTATATATACATAACAAACATAAGAAGACACTGAAAACTGAAGAGAAGAAAGCAAAGAGAAGAAAGCAGAGCAGTTAAGAAACTCAGACTCAAGAAATGACATGGTGGTGAGTTTCTTGGTTTTCTTTTTCTTCATACATCCCAGACTTTGAGCTAAAGAAGCCGGAAACCTAGAAATACCAACTGGTACAGGGAAAAATGTTTCAACAAAATGTTTCAATAAAACACTGCTCTTTTAGCCCAAGGACCAAGAAAGGGGCAGCCTAGTAACACAGAAAGATGTTAAATAACAACCACAGAAAGAAATGAGGCACCAACCTCACCACCTATACCAGCAGAAGCCAACAGGAAGCTGAGATGTTCCCTCATGAAGCTATAATGAGACCCCCGAAAACCCCCACCTGGTTGGTGTCAGAGGAGGCCCCCTGGGAGAGTCAAGATTTCCACTACTGCCCACCAGTAACTGTCCCATCCTTCTTCCCCTGGAGTGTTGTGGGGCCCAGGGGGAGCTAGAACTACCCCCTCCCCACCCCACTGCAGTATCAGGGCCTAGCTCCCCCAGCAGATCAGGGAACTTGGACTTTTACCTGGGGGCAGGAAGAAAGCAGCACTGCAGGGGATCCGTGTGCTGTTGGAAATGCTCCACATTTGACTGCATCAATCTCAGGATTCAGGTTGTGATGGCGTGCTATAGCTCTGCAAGATGTTACCTTTAGGAGAACCTGGGCCAAGGTGCATGAGATCCCTCTGCATTGTTTCTTCCGACTGCGTAGGGGTCTACAGTTGTCTCAGACATTTTAGTTTAATGTTTAATTTAATCTGATCTCCATTCGTCACCTATTTTCACAGTCGTTTATTTATTCATAGTGGTATTTAATGAGAACTTACTAGGTACCAGGCAGTGAGGATCCTAAAGTGTGTAGTTTCTGCCCACAAGGATTTATTCATCTCTATAGGAGAAACCAATATGTAGAGCAATAAAAAAAGAAAAAATTCTCCTTAAAATAAAAATGGATTCTTTGGAGACTTCATATTTTATCACCCCAGTCAACCAGTAGGGGTCAAGTGACAAAACAGAAAGATCTTATAAAGTACATTAGAAATTTATAAAGTTCTCATCCAATATAATGCTAGGGATTTGCTCCAGAGAATAACCACCGTTCAGTCATAGGGCAAAACCATCTGTATGGCAAATAGTTGGGATATATTTGTATCTTACACTTTTTGCTCCTTAAAATCACCATAAGCATTGTCATCTTTTTTTGTTCTTTGTTTTTTCATCTTGAAATGGTTTAAACAACACATTTTCAAAGTTTTAGTCTACATCGGCTCATTTCACAAAGTACCACTTCCGTTTCTTCTTGTTCTGACTCAAAAACTGTTCAGGCAGTCCCCTTTGCATCCTGATTATCACTCTTTCCCACCAGTGCCAGGCTAGAGAGGGCAGCCCCTGCGGTTCTGGCAGGATCACGCCACCTCTCCTGTGTGACTTCAGTGGAAGATCAGGGTAAGCGAAGGGGATCTGCAAAAGCCACTCCAAGGGAAAGTCCACTGTCACCTCATCCTGTCTTCTCCCCCTGTTGCCTCAGTGTGTTTCCACAACTCCTAGCAATCCCTGCCTTGGAAACTCAGCTGCTCTTCTCTCATGTGGGAACTATTTTTACAGTGGTTTTTGCGTGTGTGTTGCCAGATTTAACGTAATGTAGACCAGTGTTTCCCAAATTCAGTTTTGCACATTGGTGACAGTCTGTGTCAAAGTTTTTACAGATCTTTTGTGAAATAAAGGAAATAAGAAAAACACAGCCTACATTTTGCAAACCAAATATATTCAATGGAAAGGGTGGCCCTTGGTAGAGATACTGTTTTTCCTATTTTGGGTTGTATTCAAATGACTTCTAAGCAGAGATGGTGATGGTGGTTACATTTTGCTTTTTTAATGATCTTTCTGTAAGTACACTTTTTTTTTTAGTTTAAAAGTTATTTAATTTCTAGGAAAATGTGTGTAGGACCAAGTTTTCAAGTAAAAATACATTTTTTAAAAGGCAAGGAAATATGATAATAGAAGGTCTGAAGTTCCATAGAAAACTAGGAAGTTCTCATATGCTGTACCCTTTTCTTGGAAAGTCACAAAGCACATTTGCATTTATAGACTCTGAAAAGTACTGCAGGAAAGACACCTTTTAACTTTGGGTGCTGTTAAATTTAACCCATTCAAGTGTAGTATCTTTAGATTTCCTGGGCACAGTATGTATTTGTTCCTCAGGGTTCATTTGGGGAAGTGCTGCCGTAAAAGAAGTATGATATATTCGGGTGGAGAAAATAGTGGGAGGAAGAAATTTGGATGAAATTAGATGGATTTTTATGTCAGCAATGGATTCAGGGAAAGATTATTTGAGAGTGAAAAAGGACTTGGTTTGGCTGCAGGAAGTGGTCAAAGATAACGATACAATTAATCTATAGAAGCGTCTGTAAGCAGACCTACCAAATGGTTCCAGGCAGCTAACCTGAACATTTGAAATAGGCAAAGGTCATTATTGGGGAGTCATGGGGAGTGTGGTGAAGTAGGAAGCACATACCCTACAGTTTATCTCTAGTGAATTTTCATCATTTAAGAAGGTGGGTGTGGTGGTGGTGGTGGTGGCAGATCTTTCAGATTTTGGAGAAGCCAGATCCAAATTTTTTTCGTAAAAAAAATTCACTTTTTAAATGTTGACAATTCAATGATAAAAGCAAAATGTGAGTCCAGTAGAAATATGTATTATGTAGGTACATGCCTATATACATGTACTATATATGTTTATAGGTTGCTAATTTAAAATCTACGAGCCATTCCTTGTTGGGGAAGTTATTGTTGAAATTATTTGATGTATAATAATAAGTGAAAGTAACAAGCCTGGCTAGTGTCCATAAGGACGTGGGTTCAACCCCTGGCTTTGCTCAGTGGGTGAAGGATCCAGCATTGCCTTGAGCCGTGGTGTAGATCAAACCATGGCTCGGGTCCCACAATGCTGTGGCTGTGGTGTAGGCCAGCAGCTGCAGCTCTGATTCGACTCCTAGCCTGGGAATTTCCATGTGGGTGTGCCCCCCCTCCAAAAAAGAAGAAGTGTAATAAAATGCACTGTATCAAAAATTACACTGATGTTGGCAGTACAGAGCATCCTAAGCAGCCATGACTGTTTAGGTTCAATTTCTGTTTAGGCTGAGATGGCACTGTTTTCAGGTTCTCTCCCCAAGGAGGTCATGTTTTGTTGAAAAAATGGGATCCGCCTAGCTGCTTGCCACACTCTCTACTTCCCAGTTTCTCTCTTTTGTTCTGAGCTCGCCTCTTGGGTCCTCTCCTCAAAGAATGTCATCCGCGAGTGCATCTGCTCTTGGTGTTGCAGCTTATAGAGCTTTAGCTATGGGCAGGCAGGCAGGCAGATTTAGTTCAGGTTTTGTGAACAGCAGAGAGAGAATTCTGATATTTCTTATCGCGCCTGATCTATGAGCTTTGTAGGGATCACAGCACGTGGATTGCACTTGTGTCTGAGAGTTTAAAATGACCACCACCACGATACCCTAACTCCGAAGAGGGCACACAGCTCTCAACCTCAGATCAAATTAAAAATTTTTTTAAAAATGGTGTGCCTCCAAGTAGGGAAAATTAATCTGCATAATGTTAATAAGAGTTGGCAACATTGTCTTTTTTTTTTTTTTTTTTTTTTTGTCTTTTTGCCTTTTCTAGGGCCGCTTCCGTGGTTTGTGGAGGTTCCCAGGCTAGGGGTCTAATCAGAGCTATAGCCACCGGCCTATACCAGAGCCACAGCAATGCGGGATCCAAGCCACGTCTGCAACCTACACTGCAGTTCACGGCGATGACGGATCCTTAACCCACTGAGCAAGGCCAGGGATCTAACCCGAAATCTCATGGTTCCTCGTCGGATTCGTTACCACTGCGCCACGACAGGAACTCCGCAACATTGTCATTTTTAACTGACACCCACACCTCACCTGGGTGGATGTGGAAATACTCATGGGATTATTTGAATCGAAAGATTGGTTATTGATTATTACAGCTCGCTAAATATTCATTTTTGAGAATATTTGCTTCTATCATCTAAAAGTTCCCATACAAAGAGGGGGATATTTTCAGTGTATGCCAGTACCTCTCCACTGAGGGAGATTTTGTTTCTCTATCCTCCCAACCCTCCTGGGGCCAGTTTTGACTGTCAGATCTGCAAGAGGAATGCTGCTCTCATCTAATGGTTAGAGACCAGAGATTCTGCTAAACATCCTACAGTGCACAGGACAGCCCCACAACCAAGAACTTCTCTGGCCCCACATGTGGATGGTGCCAAGTTGACAAACCTGGTGCACATCAAGCTGAAGAGGTGCTGCTTTGCACTAACATCATACACATGGTGAGTTATTTACAAAGCTGGCATCGCTGTGTTTTCGTTGTTTTTCCACCCTTGCCGTATTGGCTGGCACCCTGCAGAACCACTGCCTCACTTCAGCCTGGAACCCATCTTGATCTAAGTACCTTGCAGGAAATTTATGTGGTGAGATAACTGTACAGCTATTACCTGAGTCACCACTTTGTACTACTGCTTCTCTAAATGGGTGGGGACCTGTGACATTCTCCTGAAGGAAAACTATGTTCTAAACTATCATTTCAAAGATTTCATTTTAAATGAAGTCCTAAAAAATTAGTACAGGCACAGTATACCCTGCCCTTAGTCTCTCTCTAGCTCTTTGCTGGGATCTACCTGATTAGTCGGAACTAGGATGGAAGGAACAGTAGTGCACAGACAGAGACATAAGACCCTCAGGGTCTTATGGTCTAGACCAGAGGTTAACACATTTTTTTCTGAAAAGGGCCAGGCAGTGAATATATTAGACTTGGGGCCATAGGGTCCCTGTCACATCACGTAAACAAATAGGCATGTGAGGCCATTGGGTAGATTTGTCCCCAAAACTGTCGTTTCCTGATCTCTGGTTTACGTGAGTACGGTAGACATTATTCGGATACCTGATTAATCTTATATTTTCCATCTGTCTGGCTTGTATTCTCCTGTCTTTTGCTGTCCTGTGCACTGTAGGATATTTAGCAGAATCTCTGGTCTCTACACATTAGATGAGAACAGGATCCCTCTTGCAGATCTGACAGTCAAAACTTTCTCCAGACTTTTCCAATGGCCCCAGGAGGGTTGGGAGGGTGGGTATGATAATGTGATAATTCCTTTGTTATCCTCAGATCTCAGTGTGAATGTTACCTTCTTCTCA
This sequence comes from Sus scrofa, assembly GCF_054392235.1. Classification (NCBI taxonomy): domain Eukaryota; kingdom Metazoa; phylum Chordata; class Mammalia; order Artiodactyla; family Suidae; genus Sus; species Sus scrofa. The sequence goes on from NC_139399.1 coordinate 61,663,043, forward strand.
GAGAACCCCTCCTAGCCACTTACCAAAAATGTCCTTAGTTTTCCATTACACCATCTACAAAGCTTCATAGTGCATGTAAACCAAATTCTCTTGTTTACATACATGTTAATTTTTTTCCACTTGCAGAAAAACAGATACCTGGATGTCTTGATACCTAGATCCCTACCAGGTGGATTAATCATGCTTGCCACACTCACACACACACACACACACACACATACACACACAAGTGCACATGCCACATACCTATAAAGTAAGTTTAACAAGAATATACTTAATAGTAAGGCTTAGTTTTTAGAGGCAAGGGAAACGAGTTGTATACTTCTTTACTACAGGCTATCATTTGAAGTAACTACTAGTATGAGAATCTGATTGATGAGTATTGTGTGCCAGGCAATACTCCAACCATTTATGTAACAGTTTCGTGAGAATTAATGTTATCATCCATTTTATAGGTGAGGAAAGGACTGAGGTCAGTACCTGGTTTGAGATGACTGGTGAGTCTGGATTGCAACCCAGGAAGTCCAAATCCTGAGCTTAAACACTGTCGTATGCTGCTTCTGTATCTCTCACCAACAGTATAAAATTTAAAACCCAAACCCCAAACCTGACTATATTAAAAAGGCTTATGTGGAGTTTGCTTTTGGTGCAGCAGGTTAAGGATCCAGTGTTGTTACTGCAGCAGCTTGGGTTGCTGCTGTAATGTGGGTTCGATCCCTGACCTGGGCAACCCCCCCACACCAAAGAAAAATATATTTATCTGATCCTATTTTTCTAGTGTGATAGAAAGAGGAAGCTGGTAAAAGCTAGTAAAGTTTCAAAATGTGAATTTCCCCCTTCAGATTGATTTTAGGCCACTAGAATCCTGAATTGCCCAATGCCCAGGGTGAAATTGGTTCTGATGGTTTTCAAGCTGTGGGGAGATGGTGAGGACATTGCTCTGCCTGGGGCCGGTTTTTGCAACAGGGACAACTGAGCAACACAAGCTTCCTTGAAGTCCTGCATTCCTTTGAGTGAGGAATGAATTGAGTGAGGACACAGCTTTATCGGGCAGGGCAACAAATGCACCAAATATTCATTGCCAAGAAATATATATTGTATCTGTTGCCAACTACATGTGCATGAAAGAATGTGTTGCCCCTGACCTAAAGAGCTTTCATGGTAGAAGAGAGGTGAAAACAGGCTGCCTTGAGGTACAGCCAAGGGAACATGGCAGGGGGGTGGGGGTGGAACTCAGGGGATTGGGGACTGATGTGATGTGTCTGTGTAAGCACATGTGGCAGATTGGGGCCACAGTATGGCTTTAGGAGAAGCACATGGCACTAGGAGAAGGTGATCCCGAAGGACCTGAATGCCCCTCTACGATGTCTGGGTGAGCCCTAGTGTGACCACATGTAGTTTTAAATCTCATGATCTAGTACTCACCAAATGCTCATTTGGCGTAGGGCACCTCCTAGGTGTTGTACAGGTATCATCTCGCTAGTTTCACATGGAAACTACTATTATTATCCCCATTTTCCAGATGAGGAAACTGAGGTTTGTAGGGGTTGAATAATTTTTACAAAATCATACAAGAGAGCTATGAATGGAACTCAGGCAGACTGGCTCCAGGTTGTGTGCTCAAAATGACTGCAACTAGTGCAACCCCAACCTGGCCCCAATCCTGTCTTGTAAATATAGAAAACAGAGAGAAGGGCAGTGGCTTTTCTGAAGTGTGGACCTGGATTTAAGCCTAGATCTTTCTGATGTAGAAGCTCATGGTCTTTTCATCACCCCAAGAAAGCAGCTGATCCGACTTTGTTGGCTCGAGAAGGGGAGGGGAGGAGATAGCTCTCGTTGGATAGATTCAACAGGAGTCTGGAGTCGAAGACTGCCTGGATATGGCCAGAGAGGCATAGGAAATGGGAAGGTTTGACAAGTGAGCGCTGAGTATCTTGGGCATGCCATTTTGCAGAGATAAAGAAGAAAATGGGAACATTTTGGAGAATTAACACAATTTTATTAGTAGTATTATTCATCAGAAATAATCTCAAGCAGGCATTTTCCTCCTCCAGAACTAGCTACCAACTTCTGGGACCACATCCTTCTTCTAGTCACGGGTCATGTACAGTATTTCAAGTCCAAGGGCATAGATTTTGATCACAAGCCCTGACCTCTATTCTTAAAGACCTCTGCTCTGAATTTTAAAAGCCTTCTTCCGGAAATATTTAAAGCCAACTATTTCATTAAATAAGTCCCAAATATCCAGACAGCATGCCTGGGATAATGTGGAATTATTTATAAAGATGACTTGTTCAGAGCAGCTTATTGTGCTAAGGAGATGGAAATCCCACCTTCTCTCTTCATTCGCTAACTCTGATTAGAACCAATATATTTCAGATGTATCAGAGAGGGATAAAAGGTAAAGTCAATTTGGGGCCACAGCTCCCCTGTGGGCCATACTGATTAGGTGATGGGTCTCTTGGTTGCTTTTATGTAGGATACAGCTTTCAGAGAGGTAGTAGCACATTCTTATATCATGACTTCTGAATTTTCGGATTTAAAACTGGCTTGGTTCATCTTGCATAACTGAAACCTCTTTTATTTGACGCTGCTTATTTTTTTGGATGTTATTTTGATAAAAAAAACAATGCCGAAGTGTTATTCAGGATAGAATCCATTTTTGTTTTTTTTTTCTTTTTGCTTTTTCTAGGGCCGCTCCCATGGCATATGGAGGTTCCCAGGCTAGGGGTCCAATCGGAGGTGTAGCCGCCGGCCTACGCCACAGCCACAGCCACGCCGGCTCCAAGCCACGACTGAGACCTACACCACAGCTCACTGCAACGCCGGATCTTTAACCCACTGAACAAGGCCAGGGATAGAACCTGCAACCTCATGGTTCCTAGTCAGATTCGTTAACCACTGTGCCATGACGGGAACTCCCATTTTTGTTTTTCAAACCAAAAGCTCTTTTTAATCTTACCTTCAGATTGGAAGGTTTGATGCACCATGCTTTGCACTGATCTTGGAATTAAAATGTTCATATATATTTACTGGCTTTTTAAGCCTCAGCAGGTCTTGCCCCTATTTACCTCTCTGGCCTCTTTCTTGTTCTTTACAGATTCCAGCCACCTGTCCTCCTCCTATTTATTTGAATCAGCAAAATTCCTTCCTGCATGTTCTTTTTTGGGAGGCTGGAATACTGTTTCTGTCTGCCTCATCCTGATCTGTCCCACCGAACCCTTTGAGTGATAGCCTAATGTTACCTCCTCCAGGAAGCCCTCCCTGATATCTTTTTTCTCCCCAAAACTGGATCATTTTCTTTTGTTACAAATTATCACTGCACTATTTTCTTCTCCTCTATAGAACTTATATCAATCAAAATTAAATATGTATTTTTGTTATTATTTATGAATGTTTATTTTTCCAATAGGCTACAAATTCCCTATGGACATGTTATTCATGGTATCTCAGTGCCTATAACAGTGCTTAGCACTTAGTAGTTGTTCAATAAATAAGAATAAATAAGCGAACAATGAGTGAGTAAATGAACGCTTGATAAGTCAGTTGCCCAATTCTGTTAATTATGATTTGGGGTTGCTGCTGAAAGGCAACTCAGGATCTTCAGAACTCAAACTCTGATGAATTATGATACTGATTTCTGAGGTTTACGTAAAATTTCCACATTATTTTAGGCAAGCACATTTCAAACTTAAAGGGTTTAATCAAGTCTTCTGAAACCTATTGAGATGCTTCTCTGTTGCATAAAATCTATTCATTAAAAGCATTTTATGTCATTGAAAAATCAGAAAAAAATTTATTATGGCAGTGTTATCCAAAGTGTGCTTTGTGGAGCATTAGGTTTTGTGGATGTTACAGGAAAAGAGTGATGTGATCAAGTGCAGTAGGGAAATTAAAAAAAAAAAAAAAAAACGATTTTGTTCGTTTAAGCAAAAGACTTCTAGAGCCTTAAATACACTAATTGGCATTAGGAAAACCAAAGAGGGGGTTTTATAATGAAGTGTTTTCTAAATATGTTTGACCCTAGAGGATTGTTTGGTCATAGACCATCTTTTGTAATTGCTGATATGTGTAAAGAAAGGCAGCTTTTATTTCATGTTTATGCCTGCTTTGGGAGAAAGAACTATACTGATTTTTTTAAAAGAAGTCCTACCTCTCCCAAAACCCAAATTTTAGGAACTTTGCTCCCTTCCTCGCATTGGAAAGCAACCTCCAATTAAACACCAGCTCTGTTTTATGGATTGAGCATCCATAATAACTATCATTGGAATGGAGGCCTGGAGTTCCCATCGTCACATTCCACACTGAGCTTTCACTGGGAGTAGGGATGGGCCGTAAACTTAGGGCTATTTAGGAAGGGAATTCAGTGTTTTAAATGACACTGTCGATGGGGGAACAGAAACAAGGAGGAACAATATTCAGATCTGGGAAAATAATCAGACTCTAAAATATAGTCTTAAAACTGGACAATTCAGAAAAATGTGTAGGGGTTAGCTTCTAGAGGAGACAAAGAATTCAGAAGTTCTAATAGAGAGCTTATGTTAGCATGGGTTCTGAAAAAGCACAAATAACTTCAAAATGGTTCATGTCTAAAACCCAGAAGAATGTGGGCCCTGCCAATATTCATTTGTTAATCCCTTTGGGAATAATATTTCTGTTATACTTAATGACTAGAGGGTGTGACTCATGAATTTGAGGGTAAACAGGGTAGTCTTGCAGCCTCAGGTATTTTTACCCATCTAAGCAGAAAGGGGGCATATTTAAGGTAAAAAAAAAAAGGACATGGATTTATAATAAACATAGCATGAGGGTTTGGTGGATGGGCTATCTCTGTGGAATACAGAGTTAAACAGATTACCATATGTTCCCTTTAGGAGCATTTGAAAAATGAAGACCAAATGTGTTTTATAGAATGATGTTCTTCATAATGCAGATAGCCACTGGTTTGAAACTGCAGCTAAAATAAATATGATACCTTTTGAGTGCTATTCACAGGCACTGGTGACCTATCAATTTCCCTATCTCGGGAAAAGCGAACTGGAGGATGACAGCTCACTCCCAGAAGAGTGGTTGATATACGTTAAGTGGCTGTGTCTCTGCTTCTGATTATTAATTGTGGCTAATATAAAGCAAGCAGATGTCCCCGGACTATGCAGACACTTCTCGGAACAGGGAGGTCTTCAGGCATCGTGGAACGAGGCCCTGTTGTAGAGTTAGAAGCTCTAGATCTGGGTTTCTGGCTGTACTGATATATCTTGAGGCCAGGCATGCCTAAGCTTCAGAGACTCTCACATTTCAGGCCCTGGGAGGGGTCCTTCCAGTGTGTTGCCATGGCGATATGTATCTATAACATCTGTGAATGTAAAATGTTATAAGCACAGTTGGTTAAGATCTGCTTTTTTTTTTTTTTTTTTTTTTTTTTTTTTTTTTTTTTTTTGTCTTTTGTTGTTGTTGTTGTTGCTATTTCTTGGGCTGCTCCCGCGGCATATGGAGTTTCCCAGGCTATGGGTCGAATCGGAGCTGTAGCCACCGGCCTACGCCAGAGCCACAGCAACGCAGGATCCGAGCCGCGTCTGCAACCTACACCACAGCTCATGGCAACGCCGGATCGTTAACCCACTGAGCAAGGGCAGGGACCGAACCCGCAACCTCATGGTTCCTAGTCAGATTCGTTAACCACTGCGCCATGACGGGAACTCCTGCTTTTTTTCTTTTTTCCCCACTCCTACCTCACTTTGAGTTAGGTGGCATTAGAATGGCCATTCTCATTTTAAAGTCTAGTTTATAGGAACTATGAATAGATACTTGATTTATTGGGGAATTAATATAATACCTTTATGTCCTCCTCTGTCACCTTTATTTATCGTTAAAGTATTGCTAACATCCTGGTGTAGGAGTGACTTCTGGGAACACTCTAGACCCACTCTGCCAGTGAACCCAGTGCTATGGTGGGGAGGTGCAAAGCCAGTGGCAACCCTCAAATGCGAATATAGCCTAAGCTGTCTATACACAAATGGGCAGTAGAAGGGGAAAGCGGCTTAGAAAGTAATGAGTCAGAAGCCAGTCTGTGGAATATCCTTCTGAGAGTCAGCTATGAATACTAGTAAGTGGAAGCTTTGTTTCTTACCAGCACTCAATCCACCTAGAAGTTCTCTTCTCTCAGGAGTGTACCTACTGATGCAACACAATTAGAAATGTACCATATATAGTTTTTCTTTTTTTGATGGAAATTTAAAAAATTATCATAATCTCACTGTTATATTTCCTTTCTGAATTGACACAGAATGCTAACATTGATGAGTTAACATAAAACTCAGAATACAGCATTAAGTAATAACATCAGTGACAAACTGGTAATTAGGAATCCTTAATTCAAAGAATGTTTAATCACTACATACAAAAAATTTGAAATTTCTCTCAAATTCTGCAGCCCACCTAGGGAAAAAGACTCTCCCAAGTTTTAATAACTTTCCTAAAAATGTATAGGGCACTACCAATAATAAGTGATAAGGCTTGCATAAATAGTTGTGAACTACCAATAATAGAAAAGACTTTGATCAGCCAAGCTAAGGGGAAGACTAAGTAATTTTTTACCTATTTTCTCCATAGAAAAATGTTTTATAAGATCTTTTTCATGATGAGACAAAGAGCATGAAGCAAAAAATGTAAGACCATTTTTAGTGATACCAGGCAGTTAATAGAATGTTATTATTTGTCTAGATTTTGTGGTGTTTGTGGTTTTGCTAGATTTTTAAAATGTATGATTTGTCTTGATTTCTTTTGCCAAATAAATATTTCCTTTCTTATCTAATTTTGTGTTAGTTGTCCAAGTTGAGTAAGTTTTAGAATGAATGAACTTAACTATCCCTGCAGCTACATGGCATTGAGTACTTCGTCTACGTCAGCCTCAGTTCCCTCCCCTGTAAAATGGGGAGATGGTAACACCAGCAGAGTGGTTGTGAAGAGAACATTGAGAGGACAAGGCATTGGAAAGAACTTGAATAATAAGATTTGTGAACCCAGAGTTTGTACAGAGACTACAAAGGATGAGAAAAAGACCTAAGGTGCCACACATCTTTGGAACTCCTTGGTAGTTGTCTTCAAGTTCTGCCTTCCTTCCTCGTCCTTGCCCCACCTTGCATTTTCTTAAGTAGAAGGTTGGCGTGAGATTGAAGTCACTTCTGTGGTGTCTTCTGCAATGCATAGCCATGGGAGATTGGGGTTTCCATGGCAGCATTAAAAGTAGTCCCAGTATCCAGATGCTGGTTTTGTAGGTGTCAGGAGGCAGAGTGTGGAGCATCTGTGTTATAGCCAGTGCAAAAAGGCAGATGTTGCTCTGGAGCCAGCTGTTGTGGAAGCAGTGTCTTAATCCTGAATCAGGAAGGGTTCTGAAGCCAGTAGTTCCAGGGGCAGCTTCCTGATTCTTCATATTTCTTTCCTTTTTTTTTTTTTTGGTCTTGCTTTTTTAGGGCTGCACCTGTGGCACATGGAGCTTCCCAGGCTAAGGGTTGAATCGGAGCTGCAGCTGCTGGCCTATATTTGCCTCAGCCATAGCAACACGGGATCCAAGCCACTTCTGAGACCTATACCACAGGTCACAGCAACGCTGGGTCCTTAACGACTGAGCAAGGCCAGGAATCGAACCCGCATCCTCATGGATACTAGTCAGGTTCTGTAACCATTGAGCCATAATGGGAACTCTGAGATTCTTCATATTTCTGATGTTTGCAGAGGTTGCAGCTTCCTGGGAAATCAGTTCTGCAGTGTGGTTTCAAAAGCCACACCTAGAAGGTGACACTGCAATCCTTACAACAACTGTTAAGTGCTTCAGTGTATTAATACTCTCTGCAGCCAGTTCTGGACTGATAAAGGGTGATAGGCAGATGATTTTGAAGCAGGGCTCAGCCTTTCCTTACTGTAGTGCAGAGTAGAGAGAATCAGAAAGTTACTTCCATCCAGACATGGCCTGAAAGTGGCAGGGGGTGGTGTTAGGGCCTTGTGTGTTGTGGTAGGAAGAGGCACAGCAACTCTCATGACCAAGGCTAAATGAAGACACTTCCTTGCATACCTGTACAGGTAAGTAACCGTGGCCATTGACCTGAAATTCAGCCTCTGGAATTTAAGACTCAACCTCAGTGAAAGGGAGGAGGTGAGAACCTGAGTCAATTCAGTTTCTATCACTTGGTCAAAGATGTCTTGACAATGAAGTTAAATTTAGGGACAGAAAAATACATGTATTACTTGCAGTCTTGAATCTATGGATTGAGATCAACCCACTGTAGCGTAGAGGTCATCACTTGCTATGTGTTAACATGTGCTTCACATTCCTGAAATGCAGTATGCTACTTACTCCTCACAACAACCTGAGGAGATGGGGCCCTTAGTATTTGACACCTGAAGGAAAGGGAGACCTAGAGCAGGAAGGTTGTCTGATAGCCCCCAGCTAATAAGGGACTCAGTCAGAATTCAGACTTAGGATCTGCACAAAGGATATTAGAGACAGCATTTCAGGCAGAGGAAGATCATAAAGAAAAGGATTTGGAAAGGGAAGGGGAGTTGGTGGGTTCTGAGTGGTCCCGCACTGCATGACCCTATTGCCTGGGGAAGGATACTGAACTATTCCTGAGAGCATTGTAGATTGAGAAGATACTGTAAAATGGGATGGGTTTCTCTCATGGGACTTCATAGCTGAAGATTCTACAGGTTAATACAGGTCAAGCACTTAAAACCGTTCTGGGAACATAGTAAAAGCTCATGAAATCGTAGGGCATTTTTCCCCATTCATTTTCTTTCTTTCTTTCTTTTTCTTTTTTTTTTTTTTTTTTTTTTTGTCTTTTTGTTTTTTTGCCTTTTCTAGGGCCGCTTTCCGTGGCATATGGAGGTTCCCAGGCTAGGGTCGAATCGGAACTGTAGTCACTGGCTCCATCATAAGTGACTAGACATAGTTCCCAGTGCTATATAGCAGGCTCTGATTGCTTATCCACTCCAAAGGCAATAGTTTGCATCTATTAACCCCAGATCCCCAGTCCATCCCACTCCCTCCCCCTCCCCCTTGGCAACCACAAGTCTGTTCTCCAAGTCCATGAGTTTCTTTTTTGTGGAAAGTTTCATTTGTGCCATATATTAGATTCCAGATGTAAGTGATATCGTATGGTATTTGTCTTCCTCTTTCTCACTTACTTCACTTAGTATGAGAGTCTCTAGTTCCATCCATGTTGCTACAAATGGCATTATTTTGTTCTTTTTTATGGCTGACTAGTATTCCACTGTGTATATATACCACATCTTCTTAATCCATTCACCTGTCAGTGGACATTTGGGTTGTTTCCATGTCTTGGCTGTTGCCAATCCTCACTCATTTATATACCAATTTTATGATTTTTTGCCACATCCAGTTACCTTCTTGTAATAGAGTTATATTTCTTAATGTTTTTATTTAATTCAAAATTGTCCTAAGAATATCTGATATAAAGGATTTAATGTGTAAGTTAATTTTTCCCCCAACATCTATTTTGTCGTTCCTTAGCAACGAAGATTAAATGTTAGTTTATGGATTCCTTAAAATGATGAGTGTTATCACCAATGGCATGGGCACTACACCTTAGGAAACACTTGGCTGAATAATTGTTGACGAATTCACTTTCACTTATTTTATTATTACACCCTAATTTACTAATTCCTCTAGTTATTTGTTCAATTACTCACTGAGTCATTTCCTAATGAAATAGTTTTTCAAGAGCCACTTATTGAGTCCCTCATGTGCACAGGCCCTGTGCTGGATGCTGAAAGGATAGAGATACCTCTCTTACGGGTTTGTTCCCTGGGGAGCTCACCACCTGAGAGGGAGGTAGCTTGCCTTGCAAACAAGCAATTACAGCACAGCGTTACAACTACCTGAGAGAGGTGTGCAGTAGAAGTTTGGGGAGCCTGGGGAAGTCAGTGCTTCTGCAGCCTGATGATTCTCCAAGGGCATGAACACAGCCTCCCCGCTCCTGACAAAACAACAGTGCTCATGATGCAATCACTTCTCGCTGTTGCCAAGGGTGTGGATGTCAGCAAGGAAAGGTTTCCCTGTTGAGACAACAGAGCAAAGTGCGGGAGGAAAGGATTCTGGCCCAAAACCAAGATGCTTCATCCATACTTTCCTTCACTCCTTCCTTCTATCAACACATATTTACTGCATACTGGCTATGTGCCTGACCCTGAGAACTTAGTCTCTGCCATCGTGGAGTATAAAAATCTCTCACGGGGGCCAGATGGTATGCCACAAACAATTTACTTATAATGAACACAAAGAACAGTTTACTTATAATGGTGACAACCGCCAAGATGAACACGGATAGGGTTCTGAGAGCTTCTAGACAACTCAATGTAGACTAAGGAGTTAATGGTATCAATTCTGAGACAGGGAAATTTAAGGAAGGAAGTTCCAAAGGGTGGAAGGAATTAGGCACAGCATGGGACTGGGGGCAATAGTATGGAAAAACAGCGTTGCAGGCAGAGGCATCTCGGTGACATGGAAGGACTTGAGGTGGGATGAGACCGATAACTGAGGAACACAGAGGCCTAGAAGGAGGGATGCAGGAGATGAAGCTCCTGGCAGTGGGGTGGATGCAGGATGCTCAGAATCACTTGGGACGGTGTAGGCTTGGGAAACGCTCTCTGCACTGTGGACAATGAATTGGCAAGGGCGTGAACTTGAGCTAAGCACATAGAGCGGAGGACATGTGAAAAAGAAGGGTGATGAAAGTGATAGAACAGAGAAGACGAGGTTCTGAATAATTCTCTAAATGAATTAATTGCCAAGCAGTCCCCTGGAGACCAAGGAGGGTGAGGGCTGTGGAAACCAATGTCACAGTCACATTTAGAGTTCCTTTTGAGTTCCATGCCATGGGAAGAGCGTGGGTTTTGGAGCAAAGCCGATGGAGGTTCATATCTTGCCTTTATTTCTTAGGCAGTTTGACCTTCACTTTTCTAACTTCCATTTCTTCACTTACAATACGGAGATAAAAGCAGCACTGCCTGCGCAGTGCCATTGTAAGGCATGAGCGAAAAGTACATAGAATTTCTGGCCCATCGTAGGTGCTCGGTAAAGTATAAAATCGAGGTAGGATTGCATTATTGCATTGTGTTCTGTTTTCTATAGATGCTGTAGGAACCAGGTTTTCGCATTGTTTTGACAATGTATTCTAGAAGAACAGCCGTACTATAAAAATATTCTTTCTGATATGCTGCACATTATAGTAAGTGGCATTATTCATGGATGTGTCAAAGCCATAAAATAGGAGATTTTGAGGCGATCACAGCTGTGAATGATTAATATTTTCATCCCAAGATGCCACAGAGGTAGCAAGGCTATGTTAATTATTACATGCCTGAGTCTCGCGCTGTGGGCTTCCTCCCCAAGTGCCTGTTAATTTGCTCATATGCTGTGCAGCTGATGGGACTGGAAAACTCTCCACTCGGAAAAAACAGTGGATCTCTGGCACTTCCTCGGGTCCCTAATAACTGCTTTATACTTCTGCAGGAGGGGAAAAAACCCAACTCCAACGACAATGATGAGATTTAAGCAGAAATGTTACAGAGAAATGCTTTATTAAAGATGGCTTTAGGATTTTCTTTTTGTTTGCAATTTGTCTTAATTTTCTTTTGGAAATTTCAGGTGCTGGACTGAAATCATGAATAGTTTTGAATTGTTTTCCATTGGTATCAGATTTTAAATTTCTCTGAATCAGCTTCCTATTATTATTTAAAATCTGTTTTTACAAATATTAATTGTTTTCTTTGAAAAGCAGCTGCATTTTAGATGTAAGGAAAGCGATTCTATAAATATTTGTTTAGCCTTTGGTGTCGATCTCTTTATTTTTGAGGAGGTTTATTTTATATATTTACCCCTGAAACCTCCTTTGAAAATACAGGTAGGTTTTTTTTGTGTGTGTTCTTTTGTTTTGTTTTGTTTTGTTTTGTTTTTTAAGTGCAAGGGCCAAGAGCTATGTGTTCCTCCTCAAGGTGAATTTGTGAATTTCTCTAAGCCCTACTGTGCCCTAATACATGGAACCAATTCCTTCTGCAATTTCCGTAAATCTCTCTATTCATATGATTTCACTAGGATCAGTCTCTGTTGAAAAATCTAGTTTAAGCTGCCTGGCAGTCTGAAAAGAGGAAGATCTATTAATTTAATCATTTGTATGAATCATGTCTAAATGATCTCAGCAGAGAAAATGTGTTAGCCATTTAAATCCCATCATTACATATTATATAATAATTACTGCTAATTCTAGTTTGGATGGGCCACAATTTGGCTTCCCATCCCCTAAAAGTAGAGGGTGCGATGACCTCGCAGAATTTAGCCTCTAGCCTCAGGCCTTCTCATGCCTTCCTCATTAGGACCTAGTAGCCGCGTTCGGCATCCAGCGTCTGGCCAACTTAAAGTCTGTTTTGTGCTCGTAATTAGTATTCATTTCGCGAGTGTGGAGTTCACCCCCAGCACCGAACGGAGCCTGATGTTAATCACTGCTGTGTCTTCCTCCCTTTGACTCTGATCTGTCAGCGTCGTGCGGCTTGTCCCGTACCTAATGTTTTGCCCTTACCAGCCCGCTAGCACCTCCACATCGCACAGTGTCAGAATTAGAAACTTTTGACAGATCTGTAATCATGCCGTTCTCATCAACTCCGTGCATGCTACTCATTTCATTTCCACATTCTAACAGTTAATATGCCTTAATTTCTCTCACTTTGTGAATATTTAATTCCTCCCTTTTCAACATCATTTTTAGGTTGTGTGAATCATTTTCAAAGCCTTTGCTCCTCTCCCCGCACCATCATCTGCATATTTTATGAAATGGCACGGTTGAGTCTCGGAGGGCTCTTGATAAAAATGGAACTGGCAGCCTGCTCATTAGCTGTTTACCTGGAGCTGTGTGAGTCCCCGATAATGGCCAGCTCCCATTTGGATTCGAATTAGGAGTCTCTGACAAATAACAACCAGAGGCTTTCTCGGGACGTCCGCTTGCCTTCCGGTGCCCTCCTCCCCTCGGTGAGAGAGGTTCTTGGAAACTTGCTTTGGGGGGCTGTCCTAGGGAATATCGCATCCTGGCTGCAGAGGCAGTTTAATTTTTGAAGTGGAGACACAAAAGCTTTGGCAAATTAGCACCTCCAAGGAGAGTGAAATTCCCCTGAAAGGACACATTCTAAAGGTCAGGTTATTTGACCTTCTGGAGTTTTGTAGGTGCCAGAAGCCCATTCTCTGCTTCAAGTAGATGACCATCCATTCCTCTTTGCCTGGGGCTGGAGTTTCCTGGGACTTAAGTTTTAAAACCAGAACCATCCCAGGCAAACGAGGGGTGGGTGGATCACCCTCGCTTGGACTAACTCCAGGGCCTCAATGACACGTGAAAGATTGTAGAAATGATCCTTCTCAGTTTTCCAAGGAGCTAAGGCGCACAAACCTCAGTCCTGTGGTCTGGGGGCCTAGCTTGAACACCGAGATGATTCTTATTAGGCGATAACCTGCATTTAAAAATCAGGAGATTCACATATGCAATTTTAGGATTTCCACTTCTTTTGAAAAACCAGTCATGGCTACCCTGTGTCCCCATTCCTTATGGAAACAACTGACCAGCCGGGGCTGGACATTGACTGTCCCTTTAGGTGGGCATCTGCTTTCCAGTTTTATAACTTCTCATTATTGCTCCCAGCTGGCATCATCAATTCTGTGTACCTTCCTGGTCTCAGGTTGCATTTGATTTTGTACCTCTGTATAAAACTTAAAATGGCTGGCTTTTTAATAGATTGATGTCTCAGTTCTGCTTTCTCCTAGCTGTCTGACCTTGGGCAAGATAAACACACTGGATCTCAGTTTTCTCATCTGTAACTTGGGGATAATAAAAGTATACTAGTATAGTGTATTGCTGTAAATATCAAATAAGGTATATATGTTGAGGAAAGGCATATAAATGGCTTATCATGGGCCAGTTTTAAAAAGAGAAAAACAGATCACAGTAAGTATTCATTAAAAATACTTGTTCTTTTACTTCTTGTTATATTATCATTAGTTTTACAGAAAAACAAACTGGAGCCCAGAAATGCCTGTCGAGCTAATTAGTATATAAGTAGAAACTATGTGAATAAAAACAACTGAAGAGGAATGTCATTGGCATTAAGGAAAGTTTTTGCATAATGTCTCCTGGGAACCAAACATTGAGGTGTGCCTAAAGCAGCTCCAGGTGACACCCGTGTCATTAATGATACCATTGCCCGATGCTGCAGGAAATGGAACATTCCATTCTCAAGGTACAGATAATCTCGTGCGCCTCCTTGCATTAGTAAAGCCTCTGACACCTTTTTGAATTGAACAAACCTATACTTTTTCTACAAAGTGAATTCCTTTGTAGTAGAATCTGTTTCCTAAAGATTTTCTCCTGCTGAAATGGTTTTATCCTATAGTAACCTTGTGTCGCTGGGCCTTTTATTACCAGGCAAAAATGATATACTATTAATGCCTTGGATTTACGTAACTTTTTTTTTTTTTTTTTTTTTTTTGTGCGTGTGTCTTTTTAGGGCTGCACCTACAGCATATGGGAGTTCCCAGGCTAGGGGTCCAGTAGGAGCTGTAGCTGATGGTCTACACCACAGCCACAGCAACGCCAGATCTGAGCCGCGTCTGTGACCTACACCACAGCTCACGGCAATGCCAGATCCTTGACCCACTGAGCAAGCCAGGGATCGAACCGCATCCTTATGGATACTAGTGGGGTTCATTACTGCTAAGCCACGTCGGGAAGTCCCAACATAACATTTTTTCTTCTAAATAATTCAGAGGTACTAGATAGTTCTCAAATAAATGGTATTTGATATTAACAAAGATGTTATGCCACAGGAAACAACTATCTATTTTTTAAATGATCCCTACTTTATTTTATTTTATTTTATTTTTAGGGCTGCACTTGCTGCATATGGAAATTCCCAGGCTAGGGGTTGAATCAGAGCTGCAGCTGCCGGCCTATGTCACAGCCACAGCAATGCAGGATCCGAGCTGTGTCAGTGACCTGCACAACTGCTCACAGCAATGCCAGATGCTTTAACCCACTGAGCAGGGCCAGGAATTAAACCCACGTCCTCATGGATACTAGTTGGGTTCATTACAGTTGACCACAACAGGAACCCCCCCACACCACCATGCTTTTCAGTCAGACTATCATAACATCACATGCTCAAAGTTTTTCTAAGGAGAAATTTGTGTAGCTCTTTGGTTTGGTGAAAAGAAGTTTGGATTTTAAGTTGCTGGGACCTCGATTTGAATCTCTTGACAGGTCCCTGAAAGTGTCTTAGCCTGGCACCTTCAATATGCATATTTTTACAGAGTTAGGAAAGGGGCTATTTTCAAAGCTGTGGGTAGGTTATAGGAGTCCTCCAGGGAGAGTTGATACCTGAGGGCTACCACCCCTACGCCTGAAGAGGCAAGAAGAAGGGCAGGGGCCGGACTGCTATGAGGAGAGGGCCACCTTCTCACAGGAGGGTCCCAGTCTGCTTGTTAGGACCACTCATGGGGGAGCCGAGGGCTCTTACACTGAGCTCCCTCTCTCCTCCTTCCCTCCCTTCCTGGTGATGTTCCCATTGACCAAACCCAACCAGAGGCTTTGGGAAGAAGAACCCTTTGTGCTACCGTGCCCTGCTTCATTTCCCAGGACTCAGAGAGCATGGCTGTGGCCAGAGGACCAAGGAAGCGCAGGATGTTATCAACTGTGACTCAGGGCAAGCCCGGTGAAAAGTTAGTTCTTTAAGAGTCAGTTTCCTTCTAAGCAAGAGAGCTGCATAATACCTCACTCAGAGAGTGTTATGTGAGGATGAAATGACATAATACGTACAGTCACCTGGCATCTGACACATAGTAGGTCCTTACTTGAAGGATGAAGTAGACCAGTGTTTTGCATAGGGCCTATGAGGCAACTAAGTCAAGGGATTGACTGGGAGATAGAAATTTTGTGAACCTCTGTGAAAATGTTTAAGCCCTGAAAATACAAATCATGGTTTCAAAATATAAGGTTTTGAAATATAAATATTCAATAAAAATAGATAAATTCTTAATCAATTTTATATGAAGCGTATTGAACCAAATTGGAACCAGCTCTTATTTGGTTCCATATAAGTTTATTTAAAGTGAGGTCGGGGAATTCACGTCGTGGCACAGCGGAAACAAATCCGACTAGGAACCATGAAGTTATGGGTTTGATCCCTGGCCTCGCTTAGTGGGTTAAGGATCCAGCATTGCCGTGAGATGTGGTGTAGGTCGCAGACATGGCTCAGATCCTGTGTTGCTGTGGCTCTGACGTAGGCCAGCAGCAACAGCTCTGATTAGACCCCTAGCCTGGGAACCTCCATATGCCGAAGATGCAGACCTAAAGAGACAAAAGACGGAGTTTCTGTTGTGGCACAATGGTTAACGAATCTGACTAGGAACCATGAGGTTGCAGGTTCGATCCCTGGCCTTGCTCAGTGGGTTAAGAATCTGGTGGTGTTGTGAGCTGTGGTGTAGGTTGCAGACACGGCTCGGATCCCTCACTGCTGTGGCTCTGACGTAGGCCAGGGCTGCAGCTCCGATTAAACTCCTAGCCTGGGAACCACCGTATGCCGCGGAAGCACCCCTAGAAAAGGCAAAAAAAGACCAAAAAAAAAAAAAAAAAAAGGCGAAAATAAATAAATAAAGTGAGATTGGTTTGAAGTGCTTTATCGAGAATTTATAGAGTTCTTAGTTAACATATTTCAAATACTGGTTTTGTGGGGAAGTTATATTTTATTTTTTATTATTTTGTAAGTTTTATTGAAGCATAGTTGATTTATAATGTGATAATTTCCACTGTATAATAATTTGATTCAGTTATACATACATACACATCCATTCTCTTTCAGATTTTCTCACATAGATTATCACATAACATTGGGTAGAATTCTCTGCACAGTACAGCAGTTCCCCATTGGCCAGTCATTCCACATACTGCAGTGTGCATATGCCAGTACCAAACTCCCCATCCGTCCTTGCCCTATCCTGTCCGCTTTGGTAACCGTGAGTTTGTTTGCAAAGTGTGCGAGTCTGTTTCTGTTCCACAAATAAGTTAATATGTATTCTTTTTTCAGATTCCACATATAAGGAATATCATACGATATTTGTCTTTCTCTGTCTGACTTACTTCCTTTGGTATGATAATCTCTAGGTCCACCTGTGTTGTTGCAAGTGGCGTATTTCATTGTTTTTTTATAGCTAACAGTCCATTGTGTATATGTACCACCTCTTCTTTATCCATTCCTCTGTCAATGGACATTTAGGTTTTTCCCCCTGTCTTGGCTATTGTAAATAGTGCTGCCATGAACATTGGGGGAAGGTTATATTTTAAAAGGTTTTTATTTATTATCATTTAAATGTTTTTGATTGAAAAAAGTAATCAAATGTTAAGAGCTATAAGAGGTTTTGGAGAACATGTAGACTAGGCAGAAATAAAAAAAAACAAAAAGCAAAAAAGCCCCAATACCTGGTGGTCCAGAGTTCATACTCAGTCCCATGATCCTTTTACATATAAATTAAAATTTTGTAAAACAATATTATCAAATATTTTAAAGACACAAACCTACTATACCTCATTGATTCTACAGTATACTTTTATAAAAATAATTTACTTCTGAGAAATTAATACATGTCTTAAATGATGGCATCTTAGAGGTGATGAATACAGGGGTGGCTGATATTAAAATGCCATGAGATTTCACATAGAAATTTCAGCTTCTAACCAAACAGTGGAAAGTCTCTCAACCCTCAGCCTAGGCACTCCTTTGGAATCCGTGGTGTTTCGGAGTTTGTGAAAGAGGCCCAAGGCTCCCAGTTCCCACTTAATCATCCCATCATAATCCAGTGGGGTTTGAGGAAGCACATCCAGTGCTCCCAGGTGGGGCACCTGGACCTGTGGAAACCCTGATAGGGAGCGGTGGAGATGCATGGACTGAGTTTCGTATTCTAGAGTAGTGATGGGCACTTCACCTGGAGTAATTGGACAGGTCAGGTTGTTGGTTCACTTGGGTGTAATAATAATGGTTAGCGCCTAATCAAAAGTTTTGATTGGCAGGTGATGAGCAAACAGCAATAATAATAAAATAAGGAGGGGCAGTAGGTTCATTATGTAGTAAATGAAGTGTGTCAGATAAGGGGGATCTCCTGGGATGGGAGAGAAAGGGGGAGGGAAGAAGGGAGTCCTTGACAGTGGAAACATAAAGGAAATGTCACTCCAGAGACTGCAAAAGCCACCTGGCTCTCGGTCCCATATCCTCTGCTTTCAGACTGCCTTCTGACTTTGCTGTCAAACTTATGGACTAAGTATATACAAACTTCACAGGCAAATACTCTTTATTGAAATGACTTTCAGCAAAAAGATGTTTTCCCTTTTGTTCAGGTATGTGCCAGCAAAGTGTTTGAATCAAAATAGCTATGCAATGTAGTTTACACTGCATATTCCTATATGTTCGGGGCATAAAGGTTTTACGCCAGAATTATTGTTTCTTATATATAATCCTTCTGATATTATAGCTCATTTTGTTTATGATAATGTTATCTTATATATTGGCGGTAATAGATGACTTTTGTCTTAACTTCTGTGTCTGAAAATTTGAGATTACGATAAACTATTTTGTCATGATGCCCAGAGATACACATGTAATAGTTGTGAATATTCTTTAAGCTCCTTAAACGAAAGATGCCTTGTAAAGCTGAGCAATTATTTAATGTTATTTTTGAAAAAGAAAATAGACCATCCAATCTTGCAAATAAAGATAATTCCTCAGAGGGTGTTCTCTGTGTCACCTTTCTAGCCTTCAATACTTCAACTGAAGAAGCTTCCGGGGCCTCCACTTGTACGACAGTTCACAATCTAATTGATCTCACTGTCTGAATTGTCCTTTCTTAATTTCACTGCATTACTCATTTACTGTGCTCGCTGTTCAGTTATCTGTGAGAGGTAGCAGGCCTCCTCCCAACCTTAGTCAATTAGACAAGCTATTGTTTCTGATTAAGATATCACATCCCCGAGAATAATAGCAATTAGAGTTGGAACAGAGACCCTGTGGGTCGCACAGTCCACTTCCCTGCCAGCTCAGGAGAATGTTTTACATTATACTCTAGTTGTGTGGTTTTCCTGATGTTGGTTTTAAAAAATCCAAGCACCCGTCAGTGTTAATTATACCCCTGTCCTACTTCCCCACCATGACTTAATTTTCTACTTTGCATTGCTGATTCTCATAAATTGGCATTGAATAATGGCGTCTTGATGATATCATCTTATCAAAAGACAGGGACCTGGGGCATTCTTTTTGGAGCAGAGAAAGCAGTTGTTATTGTTTGGTTTGGTTTTGGTTTGGTTTCTGTTGGGAGCTGGAAATGCATTTTACCCATGCATTTTCATTTGCCAGGGTTTCAGAGCCTCAAAACGCCTAAGAAATAGTGGGTCAGTTTTTTATCAACTGTTTTTTTTTTTTTTTAATTAGCATTCTCCATTACCCTTTATCCAGAAGGGATTCTCTGTAGGTCTAGAGAATGGTATGTATAAGAAAGAAGCTCGAGTTTTTCAGAAGCTTTTCTTTGAATCAGTTCTTTATTTGCATGGGGTTCAGGAGAACTGTCTTAGTAGGGGAGAGTGCCCCTGAGCATGTTTAATGTAAGATGATGATGAAATTATTATTACTCCCATTCACTTTAGAGCCCTTACTGTAGGCTAGACACTGAGCAAACTGCTTAACATACATCATCTCATTTAATGCTCACGACTCTCCTGATGTAAGAACAATTATCACACTCAAATGAAGAAAAAGAGGAACTCCCTTGTGGTTCAGGGGGTTAAGGATCCGGTGTTGTCACTGAAGGGGCTCAGGTTGCTGCTGTGGCCTGGGTTCGATCCCTGGCCCTGGGAACTTCCGCATGCCGAGGGCACACCGAAACGAACAAACAACAACAGCAAGAAAAAGAGATCAAAGACATTATAAAACCTGCCAAGGTCACTGTGCTAGTAAGTTATGGAGTTAAATGATAAGGGTGATCTTTAATAATTATTATTAATAATAAGTAATAATGTTAATAATAATAATAATTGGAAGCCCATTTCTATCTTAAAAGTGGCCATCCTTTTTTTTTTTTTGAGAATTTCTGAGCACTGTCACAGCATCATGACCTGTACATTGCATTGTTCACTACAGTTTTCCATTAGATATTTTATTTGTTGAACTCATCTTATGTAGATCAACCTCAAAGTGATTTAGGAAAATAAATGTTCCAAACATCATCATTAATTTTGTTACTGGCTTTTTTGGGTCATTTTACAAATAATACAAGCACTTTATTTGTTTTAAATTAAAAACAGTGAGATGGGAATAAAATGATAAAATGACCCCTTTTCCTGCCAGTCTTTAGCCTCTATTCTATCTTCTAGATATATCACCTGCCAACATTTTCTTATGTCTTCTTTCAGAAAGAAATTATATATCTTTGTTACCTAAGTTTCATGTAGGTTTTTTTTTTTTTTTTAACGCAGATGGGATGACACGATACATATTGTGGTATGTCATTTTCTCTCTTAATACATAATAACAAACAGTGTTTAATATGTATTAGGCATTGCTTTAAGCCCTTTATATGTATCCACTCATTTAATCCTCATGAGATGTGCATATTCCTATCCCTGTTTTTTACACACACGGAAACAGGGGCATAGAGAGGTTAAATAAACTGCTCTAGGACATAAGTTATTAAAGGGATGAAGCTGGAATTTAATTATACCTTGGAGATCTTTCAATTTCAGGGAATAGTAATGCATCTTAGTCCTTTTAACAGCCATGTAACATTTCACTCATTACTACATCAGTCCCCTAAGATGAACGTTTTGACTATTTACTTTCTTTTTCTTATTTTTTCTTAAATTTATTTTTTTATTGCTATTTCCCCCAACACACTTTTTTTCCCCCACTGTCTTATTTTAAACACTGATGTGGTAATAATTTTGATGTACACACAGCTTTGTGTACATAGGCAAGCAAATGTTTCTGTTTCAAGTTCCTATAAATATGATTGCTTGGATAAGGCCATGTGCTTTACAAACCTTGAGAGAAAAGCCAAACTATCCTTTAGGAAATTTTCTCAGGTTTGCCTCACATTACAGAAGAGTCCAACTTTATTCTCCATCTTAAAACCCTCCATTTTTAAAGGTATAGATTAAGTCCACATTCCTTAGCCTACCCTTCTTTTTTGGAAAGCCCGGTGCCCTGTCTGCTCTGATCTCCTTTCTTTTTGTAGATAGGACTGGGTTCTTTCATTCTTCTTTTCACCTGTTCTTCCCTCTACCTAGAATTCCCCTCCTGCCACCTTCAGTTGGCACACCCTTACTTATGTCTCTTGACCCATCTCAAATACCTTCTTTTCATTTACCCATAGGCAGACCTAGTCCTTCCTTTCTTCAGCTCTCACAGCAACTTGTACCAGGTTTGAATGTAGACAGCCACAGAGACTGGGCTAAAGAAATGTAGACGTATTTTCTTACAAATAAAATTTTAACTCAAGGGCCCTTATTTATGGCTAGAAACTCTTAATCTCATCACGTCTGTCACTTCCAAAGTAAATCTTAGTAACATTCAACTTTCTCTACCCATCGCCCTTCCCTCTTGATTCTGTAATTTTGGAGCCTTGCGTGTGAGGAAAAGTCACCCTGGCATTAGGCGAGGAACTTCCAGGGTCATCATCCTCTGGACCCACCAGCCTCCCCTGCAGATAGGTTATTCCATCTGGCATTTGGGGATCATGTTCTGCAATCTCCTCATGTCTGGCACCCCTGTATCCAGCACCCCTGTATCCATTGTCCAGTGCTCTGTGTCTTAGCATGTACCTTCTGCAGTTGGGAGCTCAGGAACTCTTGGCTGGACTTCCTATTCTACACTGGCACAAAGACGACTCAATGACGCTGCCCTTAAAACTTGCATCTAGAGATGTCCCTCAGCCCTTCTGAATAGATTGGAGGCCATATTTCTCCAGAGCCATGCTGCTGCAGCACTGTGCTGAGTTGGAGAGGGCCTTTTCTAAGAAGCTTAGAGGCTGACTAGCCTATGCTAGAGGAACTGAATTACAAGTCTTCTTGACCCAGAATTTTTCCAAACTTATCAGGACACTTGTCTCACATCCCATATCTTTCATCAAAAGTTGGTCCTCATATGGGGAGAAAAGGCAAGAGGTTCTTCTTGGGCACCTACCAATGGCTTTCCTATTGTCCAGAATTCTCTCAACCATTTTAACTTATTTGTTTGTTTTATTTTCCTTCTCAAGTTGGAATAAGACTAATACATCATCATCTATCTGCCCCTATTTTTCTGTTTATTTATGAAACATAGTGTTTACCCAGTTTTCTAAGCTCTAGCATTAATATTTAGAAATCTGATAAAACCTCTTTATTTTCTCTGACAAAAAACCTGGTTACTGAAAATCAAAAGCACTTTGGCTTTCATGGCATTATTTGTTCTACAAGTTCAACGAGTTGCAAACTGGCTTTCAAAAAAAATCTAGTCTCTTTTGTCTCCTTGAAGGTGTTTGTGGGGGTTGTAGAAATGTGGTAAAATAAATTGCAAACCCATGCATTTTAATATCAATATTTTACCCATTGCAAGACCTGCACTGTGTTATAACATGTAGCACACTGCATTGCCATCCTTTGTTTACACTTCACACCTTACCTGTGAGCTCCTCTGGGCCATTTCTTTCATCATCTTAAGAGCAACCCTCTTGGCGACATGTCTAAGTGCTCAATTCATCAATGGGCAAATATTTATTGCGTGCCACCTCATATAAGACACTGGGACAGGCACTGACAATCAGCATTGATCAAAATAGAGTCACAACATTCATAGAACGTACAAGGTAGTTAAGTGGTCACACACTTAACTTATTAATTACAACTGTTCTCTGTTATTTTGTTTCTCCTTCTAGTTGTGAGGCATACCATGGGGTTTCCTGGTTTATTTTCTGAGAAAGGGACCCTTGAGTAGAGATATGTAAGATGAGTATAAGTAGCAAAGTGATGGTCAGATAAAACAGAGAAGAAGATTGAATTGGGAAACATGGCAAAAATCTCCGAAGGAGGGACCTAAGCTTGTTTAAATATTCAAGAGAAGACCCATTTGGCTGTAGGTCAAAGAGGGGGGGGGGTATCTTCACAGTGATCTTACGAGTGAATAGGGGGCAGAGCAGACGTTTTAATATTTATGATTGAATAAATAAGCGCATGAATGAGCTCAGGTGGAAAATCACGGTCACCTGGATTCTGTAGTTATATGATGTTGACTGGTATAATTACACATGGTATAATTGTAAAATAAATTAGAGATCAAGACAGAAGCAGAGCTGATGGCCATGTTCAGCTCCTTAAGTACAAATCTCACCTGGTGGCATCTCTACAACAACATCTTTAGTGCTAAGCTGATAGAGAGCCTTTCTCCCTCATCCCTTCTACTTGGTGGCATTTAGCTGAGTGAAGAAACACTTGAGAAGTAAACCACCCAGCACTCTGTGTCCAGTTTCTGATGGTAGCAAGACATTTGTTCAGAGAATGGAGCCCCAAATGTGGAGAGGTTGATAGGCCTTCTTGTCCTTATCAGTGAGAATTGGAACAGAAGGAAAGTCCAGGAGGTTCAAACATCCTTAACTGACAGAGAACCAGAATAAATAAGAACAGAACTGATTCAGGTCCAGTGGCTGGCAGGTGAAACTCCAGGAGGATCAACCCGGTGACCACTGCCTTGAGTTAGTAACCTGGAGATGTCAAAGGAAACATGGCGGATACCCTGTGGGTTTGGTTCGTGGCAATCAGCCAATTGGAACAAAGATTTTGCCCTCACTATATTATCTGATAGCTCTAATAAAAGTCAGATGGGAGAGCTAATCAGATCGTTCCCTTGGCCTGGACCCCTTTAAATCAGAGTGGTCTATTTTGGCTCTCCATGTTAAGTAGACGCAGAGACCTGACATTTTGTGTTTATTTGAAATGATAAACTTAATCATGAGCAAAATGTTAAGAGATGACAGAACTGGCCACAGTAAGGTCACATCGTGTCCCTGCCAAACATAATACAAGCTCTCGCCTTCACCGGGTTGCCAGTCCCTGCCACAGGGGGCCCAAGGCGCTTGCAAATGGGGACCGGAGTCTGTCTATGTGATAATTAATCCATGGCGCTCAGTAAAGACTGCCAAAACTGCCATATGGTAGTTTTATGACCTGGACTGCTGTTATCTCTGGAGAAAGCTAACATCATAATCTCATTTACTTGTTATCTGTGATTCAGACTTGTACTTCTGCAGGGTAAAATGGAAGTACAGCAAGGAGACCTGGGATTCCAGAGACCCGCAATCTGCCTGTAGAGCAGAACCTGTAGAGCAGAAGGGTGCAGGAAAATTGTAGAACTTGGACCTGGGCACCTGCGTGTGTCCTGACCTCACAATGCGTGAGCCTCAATAAGAAATTTGGCATGTATTTTATAAGGACTTTCCTGCATATGTAATAGAAACCACTGCAGGAGGCATTGCCTCCCAGAAACACTGTGGAGTAGAATTACGTTTATCCCTCTCTTGTATTTCTTTGGAATATGCAGGCAAATTTTCTTTTCCGTTTTCTTTTTTTTTTTTTTTTTTTTGTCTTTTTAGGGCTGCACTTGTGGCACATGGAGGTTCCTAGGCTAGAGGTCCAATTGGAGCTATAGCTGCCAGCCACAGTCACAGCCACATGGCAACGCTGGATTCTTAACCCACTGATCAAGGCCAGGGATTGAACCGTGTCCTCATGGATGCTAGTCGGATTCTTTAACTGCTGAGCCATGATGGGAACTCTAGGCCAGTTTTCTTTTTTTTTTTTTTTTTTAATTTTCCCACCGTACAGCAAGGGGGTCAGGTTATCCTTACATGTATACATTACAATTACATTTTTTCCCCCACCCTTTGTTCTGTTGCAACATGAGTATCTAGACATAGTTCTCAGTGCTATTCAGCAGGATCTCCAGTTTTCTTGATCCTTTTTTTCTTGGTGACATCTCATTTGGATGGTGGAGTCCCTTATCAGACTTCCTGTGGTGCATGTAGACTTTGATGAAATCTCTAAAGAACTTTACTGAGAAGTAAAGCTTGAAAGTAATCCATAACTGATAGAACTACAGGTGACATGGTGCAATACTTGCTCAGTAGGGCTCCCCCAAGGAAGAGACTGTAGGCTGTTCCCCAATCCACGGGCTCTGTTTGTGACCGTGGTCTTTTCTCTCCTACTCAAGGAGAGACACTACCCATGATGAGACTGGTATAGATCTCAGGCCACAAACTCAAATTTGTCAGAAGAAATGGAGCATCTCTGATGTTCTCTAAGTCAGCTTAATTTCTGCTGTGAGGCTTGTGGTGGAGACTACTGATTAGAGATCTCTAACTGCCTTCCTAATATCTGTTACTCCCTTTCTTCCTTTGTGGCAAATATCTCATTTGATTCACAGTGATAGCAAGCCCAGCTGAAAAATAACATTCCACAGATACACTTGAAGCTAGAAGGGGTCATGTAATACATTTTGGCCAATGAGATGAAGGTTCAAGATGATATATGGAAGCTAAAAATGGGGCATCTAACTGTTCTTTGCTTTTCTCCTGCTTCCTCCTCTTTCCTTTCCCTTGGAATGCTAATGCAATGGCTGGAGCTCTAGCAGATTTATTGCACCCCCAGTAGAGCTTAAAGTTCTCAACCTCATCAAAGGATAGAAAAGCAGAAAGAAAGGAGCCTGAGCTACTGGTAATATATGGAACCCATCATGTGGTTTCCTGTGGTACCCTACCCACCAGTCCTTTGGAGCTACCTCATCATCATCTACATCATGGAGAAAGAGAACCCTTATTCTAGCTCATCAAAAATCAGAGGCAAGGGGGAGCTGCTAGCCCATAGTCACCCTGTAAAATGCTTAAGGGCAGGTTCATATAATTCCCAGGATATTCTCAGACCTGGAATCCACCATCCCTTCATTTTAGCAAGTTTATATCCATGTGCACTTCAGATCTATTTTTTTAAATTATTATTTTATTTTTATTAGAGTCAGATCTATTTTTGAGAATAAGAAATGGGAAAATATGGCTGGTCCTAGGCATTATGTATGTATACATATATGTGTGTGTGTGTATGTATATAACACACAAAGCTTTATATATACACACTGATATAAACATCCATACTTAGATATACTTATATCTCATTATCATTATTGTTATAGAGATATATACATTGCTATTCTCATTTTGTTATCTTCTATAAGCTCTTTTTTTTTCAAAATATAAATTGAGGTCAAATTGATACACAGTGGAACGCAAAGATCTTAAGCCTGTAATCCCACGAGTTTTGTTCAGTGTATGCCCTGAAGTAACCCCCGTCAAGACAAAGAATATCTCCATGACTCTAGGCAATTCTGGGATGATGTATTAAAGGGATAGTTCAGAAGCCTTAAAAATGTGTGCACGCCTGCAGCCCTTCGGATGGATAATGTCCCACTGTTGACAGGGACCTGGGTTGGTTGGGTCTGGGAAGGAGGTCAGGGAGTGGTGGCTTACGGGAAGATCTCAGACCCCTGGCCTTTCTCCCCTTGATCTTTTGTGTGGTCACTGCTATCATGAAATCATGTCAGGCTCTTTTCCACAGAAATATTCTGATTCTGTGAACTAGATCATGTGGCCTGCGATAAATCACCTTCATTGTCTCTTGGTATTTTGAAAACTGATGAAACCGCTGATTCTTGGCTCCTTACTTTGTATGCAAATGATGAATTATAGATGGGAAATAGGAAAAAGGAGGTTTTCCCTGGTTTGCCAGTTTGAAGCGAAGTGGATTAGAGCAAGAACACTGCTCCTCTTGACTATTTATTGTGACATTGCCTAGAAAAACTCAAACCCCAAAGACTCCAGATCTCCAGGGACATTGTTAGCCTTCCGCAGGAATTATTAAAATGTACAGAAATGTAGGCACCGCACTTTATAATAATTAATCAGGGTCTGTTGATTAATAAAGCTCATTTTTTAGTCTCGATGATTCTGAGTATCATACAAAGGACAGTGTCCTTGTCATTTTGATTAAGAAACCAGACTTTGCAGTGAAAAGAAGTACAGGAACAGTACTTTCCTCCGTCTCCCCATAAAATAAATATTGAATGAGAATATTAACTCGTTAACCTTGACAACAATTTGTAATTTTCATAAGGGGGGAAAAACTCGCATATTCAGCAAATAAATCGCTGCAGGGATTTCAGGAAAACAAATTGGAGAGAATGAAGAATGCTACCATATGAATTCTGTCATTTTTATGGGCCAGGGTGATTAATTTGTTTGTTTAGGTCCCTCAATTAAGGCCACAAATAGTGTAAGGTGTCGGGAGCAAGTTAACTGTTACATCTGGTATGAAACAGTCGACTGCAAGTGAGAAAGGAAGGTCGTTTGGGGGAAGTGAACAACTTGGCCCCCAATCCTGAGTCTTAATACCCTAGCAGAGCCACATTACCTGGGGTTAGCTGCTGAAGCTGTAATTTCACTCTATTAATAGTTTAAAGCTTGTTTTAACAGATAACCCCTTTCACTGGGCAACTACGCGGGAAAATCATTAGGTGGAATTAGCAGTACCAGCCACAGCTTTTCCAGGGTTATCTAATTATTTTGAACTCAATTTAACCAGGAATAGAGATAAAATAAATAACCCATGAACTATTTACCTTGCTGGTTAGAAGGCTTCTTTTGTCCATGAAAAGAAAAAGAAAAGAAAAGAAATCGAAAGAATTTGAGACCAGAATCAAAGCCCTGTTTTCTTAATTTTGCATGCATTCTGGGGCCCCAAGATACATTTCCTCCCTCCGTGGACCCTTCACACTCCTTTCCCCGAAGATGTCATTCGTTGAGGTATTTGCCATTATGCATGTGTTGGGCATACTATTTTCTTCCAGCTCGCTTAGCTTAAAGCGTAGTGCCCAGGGACTTTGGATAATCCACATTTTTGTTTCTGATGTTTGTTTGTTCTCCTTGCTGGCTCCACTACCATACCCTCTCAAAGGGATTGAAGATTTAATATGGTTATTTTTAATTTTGCTCAAACAT
The DNA here is from genome assembly GCF_054392235.1 of Sus scrofa. Classification (NCBI taxonomy): domain Eukaryota; kingdom Metazoa; phylum Chordata; class Mammalia; order Artiodactyla; family Suidae; genus Sus; species Sus scrofa. The sequence continues at coordinate 61,691,205 of NC_139399.1, forward strand.
TGACTTTTTGAAGGAGAGGCAGGAGATAGTATGTCTGTGGCGTGGTTGGAGATTTTCTGCAGCACCTTGCTATAATGTTCATCCTGGCTCTGCCAATTTCTAGCGACAAGATCTCTGTCAGGTTCTTTTTAATCTAGTAGAGCCTATTTCCTATTTTGTAAAATGGGGCTAAGGTTAGTACCTACATTATGGGATTGCTGATATGAAATGAAACACATCATGGTATCTGGCACACAGTTAAGTATTTTACAAACGTTAGCATTGATAACAATGATGACAATGGATGTGTTTGCAGGTAGTATGACAGAGACTAAAAAGATGAGGAGAGACATTGGGCAATTGAAAGTCTTAATCTTTAGGGCACTAGGAAGAGTATCAAGAGTGGAGATGAGAAACTGGCATTGCATCATAAGAGGCAGAATGATAGAGAGTGGTGATGGAAATAGTTGTGTTCGCTTGGAAATGAAGAAGAAAGAGGAATGAACTCATGCGTTAAAATCTTTCAATTACTTGTTATTTGATGAACAAAGCCAATGGTAAAGTTGAAGACACTCTGGGGGCAGATGAAAAGTAAGAAACAGATTTGGTGAGGAGTGAGAAACGCGGGTGACTGGAGTATGGGACAGCAGACCAGGAAAAGGCATTGATTTCACGAATGCATCAGTGAATGAATGTGTAGTAGAGACAGCTCCATGAGGATGTCTTTATAGGAAGAGTCACGAAAGCCAATCATAGGGCAGACTGGCTTGATCTGAAGCAGAATTATAAACCAAAAGGTTGATGGCCAAGTACATTATTATCTGCTCAAGACGGCTGACTCATTGTGGTGTACAGTAGGTGCTCAATAAATGTGTGTTGGATGTTGACTCTTAACAGTCTTTAGGTGTCCTGGGCTGGAGATGGTCAATGGTTTTCCTCATTGTCATTGCTATTCAGGAGCAACCAATGTGAGCATTAAAATACACAAAGTAGTGTTGGACCCAAAGTGTAAAATAAATGTCCACGAGTCCCTAGTGATGTAAAAAATGAGTAAACAAATAAATGCAGGAGAATAGACAAATATCCCATGTGGGAAAATTCCAGGTAATTTATGTAGATATTCCACTCTCAAAGAGGTAGAACTTAACTCCCATTTCTTAGGGGTAGGATATTTACAGTAACATCCTTCCAAAGATTATAGTGTGGAAAGGGGAAAAAAAAGAGTAACTTTATAGTGGAAACATCTGACCAAAGCTGCCTAAGCCAGATGACTCAGGGTAATATTAATATTGATGAGTTGTATTGATAGTACGTAGCCTTGATATGATGTGATAAAAATGGCACTCAACTTCCTTGGTATTCCTTTCCTGAATCCATAATCCCAGTCTATTCATGAGAAAAACATCAGGCAAATCTCAACTGTGGAACATTCTACAGAATACCTGACTAGTACTCCTTAAAACTGTCAAGGCCATCAAAAATAAGGAACGTCTGAGTAATTATCACAGCCAAGAGGAGCCCAAGGAGACATGATGACTAAGTATAATGTGATATCTTGGATTGGATCCTAGAACAGAAAATGGACATTAGGGGAAAATTAGAGAAAACTGAATAGAGTATGAACTTATAGTTAATAATAATGGTTTACTATTGGTCCATTAGTTGTGACAAGTGCACCATACCAGTGGAAGATGTTACACTGGGTTTGGCATATACGGGAACATTCTATACTGTCTTTGCAATTTTTCTGTGAATCTAAAACTGTTCTAAAATTTAAAAAAATACATTTTTAAATGCACAAACAATAGTAAATCTTTATAGAGGATGATGAGTGAGTAGTGAGGCTCAGGATTAAAATAAGCATTATCTGTTTAGCATATGGGAAGGAAGGAGTCTAGTTTCTAAAGGGAGATAAAAAGAATCAGTGTTTCACAGCAGCAGATAGCAACTCTACCTTCTGCTGCTGAAACAAAGGTATACTTTGGGACGATTCTCAAATACAGTAAGAGACACACACCAGCCACCTTAAAAAATTCTAGGTTTCTCACCAGAGACTTCTAATCTCTCTATTTTCCTCTTCCTCTTCTCCGAGTATGTTTTACGAAATTCCCTTTGAATATCACACCTAACCTCTGTGGTTCATAGAATTAATGTGATGGTTTGGTGAGACAGTTCATGTAAAGCTCTTAGAACAGCATCTAGCCTACAATTACATTGTAAATGTAAGTTTTCATCATTCCCACTTTTCCCTTTAAAAATAGAATTCAAATAATGTTTGAAATAATATATTTAACTTTGTTAAATCTTTTAATTATCAAAAAAAATTTAGAGCATTATCAACTTTTTTAGGATCAATATATAAGGCTCTGGTTAACATTATTGTGTATGAGTATTTGCTTCTCTGATAACTTCGTTTGGATAAATTACCAGAAGTGGGATTATTATAAAGTCACAGGATGTAAATGATTTTAAACCTCTTGCGGCCTATTGTGAAGTTGCTTTCAGATAAAGAATAAGCCAGTTTTTACTCTCACAGGTAATATAAGGTGCTGTCCTTTAGTGGTGCATATATGCTCTCTTCCTTTTGCCCCCAGATATACCGTACATCTTTTTCTATGTTTAAGAAATCCCCTTAGTTTTGAGGTTGAGGCTGCCTCCCTCAATAGTTGCTGAAAAGTCACATGCTCACTTGTCCGTGGTGCCTTGAAGTCGAGATGTCATCTCGGTTCTTCTAATGAAATGCCCAGGTTGCCCAGAATTTAAAAGGGAGCCAGTTGTGCAAAGAATCAAGGGCCCTCAGGGATATTTCCCTGGCCACTAAGGGGTTCGGAGCTCCAGATCAAGTTTCTGGGCGAGCACTGGGAGGGTACTGAGGCAGCAGTCAAGCTCATGGAATATTGGCCGGCCATGAATCAGCACCTAGTGCTGGACCAATTCTCTTTGTCGTCTGAAGCCATGCATATAGCTGCTAACCCGGGACTTAGTTCTCCAGTTTTCCCAGAAATGCTGTGAGTGACCCAGTAATATTGTAACAAATTATCTTCTTGCTAAAATCAGCCTAAATAGGTCACTACTGCTTGCAAGGAAGACCCCTAATATTTATAGACATCGTTTTACCATCTGTTAACAGCACTGAGTATTAAAATATTTCTCATCTCTGTTCTTATGTTAGGTGAAAAATCCGATGCCCATTGTTTTAATGATTGCTGTTGAGTTTGAGAATCTTTTAATATGTTTACTTGTCTACTGGACTTTGCACTCTACTTTTCCCCAATAGAATATGCTCCACTTTCCTCATAGTCTATAAAGCTGGAGAATCCCAGCCAAGGAGGAGCACAGTATGGTGGATCCTGGCTTTTGGACAGGGAATTTTTTTTTTCCTCCCACTTTTCTGTAATTTCTTTTTTTTTTTTCTCACTGGTAAGAACACATAATATTTCTTCTGTAAGTTCTATGTGCTAGCAAATTTTCTAAGGGCTTTCCATGCATTATTTCATGTAAGCCTCCAAAACTCCTGTGATGTAGATTGTGTCACTGTTCCCATTTCGTGGATAAGAGAACTGAGCCATATAGAGGTTATTAAGTTCTGTCAGTTATCAATCTAGCAATAAAATTGTGACATAGGCAGCCTAACTACAGAGGTGGGAATCTTTTCCATTTCACCAGGATATATATTATTTCTGTGTTGATTAAAAATTGCCAATTACCATAAAACCGTAAGAAGAATGACCATATAAGCAGATTATCAAAATCACTAAAAAATCATTACCAGAACCTGTCAGCTATTGGGAGTTGTTGTTTTAACATATCTATTGCCAAAGGGTTTCAGATTCTGCAGTTTAGTTGAAATTGGAGGTTTTCTGGAGATCAATGGAATCTGCAACTTTTTGTATGTATCCTTGTGGTAGCTTATTAAAACAAGGCAGTGGGGAAAATGCTGGGGGAGGTAGTCATTCATTTACGGCAGGTTTCATTGACTAATACCAGTGACAGTTTCTGTTCTCAACGTGCTAATAGCAAGATTCTGTCCCTGCAATCCTATTACTGGTGGCAATGGAATATAATCAGGCAGTACCTGCAGGATAAGTCAAAAGATTAAATTAAGTTGGGATTTGAATCCCCACTAAACACAGAATCAAACAAAGATTAGATTTCTGGACCCCAGTCTCAGAATGGCTTTCAAGGGCTCCTCTTAAAGAACAGCAAAATACATCATTATTCACTTTGACCACTGGCATGTTGAAAGGAAATGCAACGAACAGAGATGAGGGAAAGAAGGACTTACCACAACATGGAATCCCGTTCTGTACACCCTAAGTAAGTACGTTTCAACTTTGCAGTTTGTTCATTTCCTGGCTGGCCCTGGAGGAGTCCCGGGTTGGATTCACTCACATTGACCCCATGAAGGATTTCAAATGGAAGAATGCGTATTTAGACCCCTGGCATCCCGACAGTCCCATCTTGATCCACTGTTCTGCTCCTGAATGTGAGGTCAGATTAGCACAAGGCCCATCCCGTTTTGGAAAAGTTACTGAGAAGAGATTCTTTAAAAGCTGCAATTTAGGTTAAGTATTGTCAGGAAAGATGGGAAAATTCAAAATATTGGAAGGGAGGGAAGGATTTTTTTTTCCTTCCTTACCTTTTCTTTTTTTCCATTTTCTGTGTTTGGTGGTGGTAGTCTTGCAGTTCCTATATATACTTTACAATCGCTGTTATTAAGAAGACCAAACTGTGCAATATAGTATTGGCAGTGTTTCTTGAAAGTGCAAATGTGTGTTCATGCTCCTGGCTTTGTCCTGTGCAGTTCCATCAAGAGCAACATCCTTCGTGTACACATCCTAACTCCAAAATATGTTACAGAGTCCTTCTCGAGATTGCAGTCTTCTTAAAGTTCTTTCTATAAAGAAACAAAGGTTTAAGCACTTCAGAATAGTGGAGAACAGGAAAACCATGCTGAAGCTAAGGTACCAATTAGTGCCTCAGAAAATTTGCAGGTGTTTGCACGTCAGTAATCTTCTGAACCATTTTTGAATCTGACAAGAGCAAGAGCCTATCTACTGTATAATATGTAGAATTCAATAATAACTGCTGTAACAATAACCAAAATTTATTCATCACATAATGCATGTTGGGCACTCTTCTCAGATCCCTACATGTATTAACTCATTTAATTCTTTTATTTTTTTTTTTTTAAGTTGTGCTTGTGGCATGTGCAAGTTCCTGGGCCAGGGCTAGAACTCACACTATAGCAGCAACCTGAGCCACTGCAGTGACAATGCTGAATCCTTAACCCATTGCTCCACAAGGACCTCCTCATTTAATTCTAATAACAGTCTTATGAGGCAGGTTTAATTATTAGAGAGGCCCTGGGAACTGATATGGAGAGGTCACATGCCCAACTCACACCACTGGCAAGCAGAAGGACTGGGAGTCATGCCAGAGTGGTTTTGCTCCTATTAATGGTACAATACTACCTCTGCAAAGGATGCCGAAAAAGGATTTATACTCTCTCGTCTCATTTTCTGCCCCTGTGCCATATTTACAACTTCAAACAAACAAACAACTTTCCTTCTTGGCAGTAGAAGTCCACATCCATTATTAGAGAGTCAGATCTGCCAGCGGTAGTGGCCATAGTGCCCTTTTGTCTCCTCAGAATCTTAATGACATCTGCTCTGCCTTGGCAGTGCCAGTCTTTCCCTTTGATGATAGGGTTAGAGGGACTGTCTACCAAAGTTCCCCATCACTTCTTGGCCAACTAGTGGGTGTATGACCCAAGGTAAACCAAATGGTTCCATTTCCTTGCAATTTGAATCTTGCAAAGAATGACTCTGGAGTTCCCGTCGTGGCGCAGTGGTTAACGAATCTGACTAGGAACCATGAGGTTGCGGGTTCGGTCCCTGCCCTTGCTCAGTGGGTTAACGATCCGGCGTTGCCGTGAGCTGTGGTGTAGGTTGCAGACGCGGCTCGGATCTTGCGTTGCTGTGGCTCTGGCGTAGGCTGGTGGCTACAGCTCCGATTAGACCCCTACCCTGGGAACCTCCATATGCCGCGGGAGCGGCCCAAGAAATAGCAACAACAACAACAACAACAACAAAAGACAAAAAAAAAAAAAAAAAAAAAAAAAGAATGACTCAAACCCTAGGATCTTGGCCTTCTTCATCAGCTTCTCTGCAGGTTCATAGAGCACTTCTGGTTCCTATAGTTTATGAGACCGTTTTTAAATTTTTCTTTTGAATTTGTGGCCTATTGCATATTCTCCAATACATTGATTCTCTCCCTCCCTCTCCTTCTCTCCCTCTCTCTCTTGTTAACATAGGCAAATGTATTTCGGTTATTAGCAGCCAAAGAATCTTAACACATATGCCTATCAAGATGGACACATGTTAAAGAGAAAAGAACATTTTCCCACAGGAGTCTTTCTCAGGCATTCTCCAAATTAAGTGTAATGGTAAAGAATTATTTACTGAGTGCTTATTGTATGTAGACACTGTGCAAAATTCTTTACTGATGAGAAAACTGGCTTTCAGGAAGGAAATGCCACAAAAAAAGATACGGATAGTGTTGGAAGACCTCAAACCAAACTGAGTCTCATTCCTGGAGCCTCACCCTTAGATAGTTCTAGGGATGGTGGGCCACTGACCGATGATTCAACACGAAGACTGATCAGAATGAAGGGTTTATAGCCTTTATAACTAACCAGGTGCTTTCCTATACAAACGTTCATCTAATCTAAGGGAGACACACTGCAGGTAGGTCTTCCAACCACCTGCCAGGAACACATTCCAACACCATTCGTACTTGGGTCTCTTCTCTCTCATCACTCAAGTCTCCACTCAGATGCTACCTCCTCAGAGAGGCCATCCTGACAAACTTATGTAAAACGTTCCACCCTCTGCAGTCACTGGCTAGCCCTTCATCGTCCTCCTGCTCTGCTCACTGCCAGAAATGGTATTCCTGTGGTTTCTTGTGTATTATGTCATCCCATTAGAATGTGAATCCCTCTGACTCTCCTATTCACCTCAGTATTTTCAGCACATTCTGTTTCCGACACAGAGCAGACGCTTACTAACATTCGTTTAATACATAAATAAAAAATGCATTTTTGTCACTTTATAGTTCCTCTCCGTTTCCTGCTCTGGAACTGCTGGCTGGGTAATGGTGATGAAGTTACCTCACTTTAAGAAGCTTCTGTTTTTTCATCTGTTAAATGGGAACGATAAGCATACCTCCTGTTATGGTGGTTGTTAGATTCCACTGAAGGAATAAAATGCATTGTGTCAGGTTACAGTAAGGGTTCAGTGGACAGGGAAGGGGGGCACACACTTGTGGGGAGGAAACTACTCTTTACACATCCACAATTTTGGACAGACTACATTTGACTCTTAGGTACAAAGGTGCAAAATTGTATGATTATGGGTAGGAAGAGAGGTTTTCTTTTTTAATGTTGGGAATTTAAGGCAGATTGAGAAACTGGAGAGTCGAACATAAAATCCGACTTTTAACATCCTGTATTGCTGTACATTTACTATGTTAGGACCGTTTGGTTCCAAGTTTGGTTCTACATTAAAAAGAATTAAGGCACAAAGGAATAATGCTATCATGAAACCTGCCACAGCCATTCTGGCAGGGCTTGACCCAACGGCTTAGTGACATAGGATGTCTCTCTCTCCATCCCTCAGCTTTGCTGCCATCTGGGTTGGCTTCACGCTTAAGCAGGCCAGTTCTTTACATGGCTGTTCTCTACACCAGACTCACAGCCTATTAGCTAGAAGCCTTGCTGAAATAAGAGCCCACCTTCTCCTGTATTTCCAGCAAAGGTCTCCGAATTGTGTCTCGTTGGCTTGGTGTGGGTCTCTTGATCATCTCCAGAGTAGCATGGTAGCCAAGGGGATGCATCAGTCTGGTTGGGCAGGATTGGGTTATATGTCGAAGCTTGGAGCCAAGGGTGGAGTCAACCTCTTGGACTAAGAGTAAAGAAGGAATGGCCCCTAAAGTAAAACTGGGCACTGTTTCTAGAAGGGAAAGTGGAACACTAGGCAGCCACAGTTGGCAGCCAGCTGCTTTACGTAGCCCCAGGAAGTAGCTCTGAAGACGATGAGTCTGGTGCTAACAGAGAAGAAAAATGTGATACAAAGTGATCAGATAGCTGTGTAATATTCTCATTCTAGAAATAGAGTGATCAACCATCCTGGTTTGTCTGGACTTTTATTGTTAAACCTGGGAAAGTCCTAGGCAAACTGGGATGAATTAATCAACCTATGTAGAAAGTACTATTAGAAGCACGCCTCAAACTCTGTTTGGCGTTGTCTTTTCTTCTTTCTCTGATCCTCCTGTCCCAATCATTCACCAAGCGTTTGCTGAGCACTTTCCACAGCCTTGAACTCAGCTGGTCATGGGGATTCACAGATAAAAGACTGAGTGTCTTCTGCCAAAGAAGGACAAACAGACAAAAACATTCAGTAGAAGTCTAATGCAGTAGGTGTCTCATAATACGCAATTGTATTGGAAAGTGACCGAATCCTGACAGAGGCCGTGTATGAGGTTGGGCACAAGAGTCGTCCCAGAGAAGAACATCCTGATGTCAGTTTCCAAGGAGAAATAGCATCAAGTCCATGACTCCTGGGTCTAAGTAAACGGTCTCTCGTTAAGCTGGACGATAAAGTGTGGGTTACAGCGACAGAAACACGAGCGATGCTAGATTCTCCCCAGGAGTGACATCCTCTGGACTGACAGCTGAACATCCGCAGTAGGAATGGGAGGCCGAGCTTAACATGTGCAGTAGGAATGTGGACATAACCACAGAGAAACATGTGCGTTTATCTGAATTTTAGAAGACTGGTGTCTGACTGTGTCTGACCTTCCCCAAGAAAGATAACAAATGTCTTTGCAAATTTTGATCCTATTTGCCTCTTGTCAAGCTTCCCACCTCTCTGCACCCACATAGCACTGTAGCACCCACACCATAAGGGCTCAGGACTCTCCTGCTGCCACCCCCTCCCCACCCCCGCCCTCACCATAGTCTTGGCGCCTATCTAAGGGCACATGATGGCTCTCAAAACAAGCCCCAGATTTCAACTTAGCCCTGAAACAAACACATAAATGTGTGCATGTGCACACACAGACACGCGCACACACACACCCACATGCACGCACATGAACATGCATGTACACACACACACACACACACACTGTGTGAAAATTATTCTAAACACTCTGCTATTTCAAAGAGACTGTACATAAAGGAGGATTTGAATCAGGGAAAAACCAAAGCATTTTGTTTCATAAATAGAATTGGTGTGGGAGTTGATTGTTTTCTCTCCTGAGGGATAAACATTTTAATTTAATAACAGTCAGAAAGCGCCTAAATGTTCTTGAGGAAAAAAATATGGTGTTCCTAGGAGGGCAGAATCTATTCACTTGCTGAATACTTGGAATGAGGCAGTTCGGTGCAGTGTCACTCGAAAACACCAACCCAAATTTTCTATGTTGAATTTTACTAAAAAAATCAACAATAGTTATCACTTCTGGGAAATGTTATCATTTCTTGGTATATTTTATGTACATGTGGCAGGTGCTGCACATATTTTATCTGACTTTCCCCCAGTGTCAAGCCTTCAAAGTGGAGACTGTTACAATCCCCATTTAGTTGCTGGGTAAACTGAGGCTCAGAGAAATTGGTCAACTTGCAAGTAAGGGAGGGAGCAGAAATTCAAACTCAGGTCTGTTTGTCTGACCAACTGCAAGTTGTGTATGTATTCATCACCATTTTAAGGTAGGTCTGTTTGCAGTGCCTTCCAACAAAGCTATCTAAGGTGAGACATATATTCCATATATTCATATGAGAACAAAGGACTAAAAAGGAACCAAAAATGAAAAAAATGACTTTACCCAGTATTTATTAAGAGATTGTCATCACAGCTGAGACAACAGACGGGGGGGGGGGGGGCAGGCCAAGAAAATGAAATTATATGTGTGGGGAAAAAAAGAAAGTCTGTTTTTACACAAATAGAATTTGGCCATATTTGGGGTAGATTACTTGTTTTTTGTTGTTTTTTTTTGTTTGTTTGTTTGTTTGTTTTTACCAGATGTTTATGAAGTGTCTGGTTGCTTCTCCCTGTGCGTATATATAAAATAATGAAGACTCAGAAGGGCACAGAGATGCTTAAGCCTGTAACTCTTTCACTTTATCTATAGCAAATCTATTCTGACTTCATCTTCTCTGCCTTAGTGGAGATCCAGAGATACCCTTTCCAAGCCAGTTTTCATAAGCCATTCATATTCAGTCAACAAACGAGGACCCAGCCTATGTTAATAATAATAATGACCAATATTTGTGGAGTGTTTATTCTCTCCCAGGACCCCACCTAAGAATTTTATATGTATTAACTAATTAAAATCCTCATAAGAATTCTGTGAAAAATGTACTTTTCCCAGCCCTATTTTTCAAAAGAAGAAGTGGAGGTACAAAGAGGTTAAGTCATTATACTTAATGACTCAGCGCTAGTAAGTATCAAAGTTGGAATTCAAACCCAAGGATTCTGGCTCCAGAACCCACACCCCTACACATCATGCCTTACTTTCTCTAGACCAGGGGTCAACACACTTTTTTCTATGAAGGACCAGATAATACTTGAGTCTTCACAGGCCATATGATCTGCCACTCATCTCTGTTATACAACTACTACTGCCACTGTAGTGCAAAAGCAGCCACAGGCAGTATGTAAATGGATGGGCAGAGCTGTGTGCCAATAAAACTTTATTTACAAAAAAAGTCAGTGGGCCAGATTTACTGACCATTGGTCTAGGCCATATTACACTATACACATTGGTTAGGATTCTCGTTCCCTTATGTGGATCATTCAAACCGTAATTACGGTATGTTTTCTCACACGGCTATGGCTTTGGCTTTTCCGTATTTTTTTCTTCCACTTGTAAAATGTTCCTTTCCTTTGTTAGGTTGTTGATGATGGTGATGGTGATACTTGCAAGTGTTGACCGAATGTTGCTATATAGGAGGGGGAGCTGAGGTAAGGGAGGGAAAGAAATTTGACCTGGCAGCTGGAGTGTGTGAACAGAGCTGAGTCTCAAAGGAAAAGGTCCCAACTCCAAAGAATGCCATCCTACTCTCTAAGCAGAGTTTCTCCAAGTGTGGTTCACAGATCACTTGCATCAGGGTCCCGGGGAAGGATTGTAAACCTGCATTTAACCAAGCGTCCTACGTGATTCTTAAGTGCATTAAAGTGTGATGGGCACCGCCTAACACTAACACTGTTCTGCCCCACCGTGTCTTCTGGGTGGTTTTCTTAGACCTTCAGTCCTGGACGAGGGTTTCTTCTGCATCTTTCCAAGTCCTGTGATTCTCCATCCTATTTACTGTATGGTATAATTATCCAAAGACTTGTCTGTCCCCTCTATTAGTCAGTCATCCTCGAAGGGCATGAATGATGTCTCTAGTTTCCTGTTCTAGAGCTAAAGCCCATCATGTGGTGGACTCTATGGATATTTTCTGAACGAGTAAGTGAGTTAATTATTAAAAGTCTTAACTTCCTGGGTTTTACAGTGATCTTCATAACTACGTTTTCTATGTGTTCCACATAATTTGTGTGATTTTCCCCTGATTCCTTTGTTTTGTTTTCTTTTGTTATGATCCCGCCCCTCATATTTTGTGTATTTTAAATATTTGTGGCCCCCGTAAACAAAGTTTTCATTTTATTTTCAGTTCGCCTTATGTTGACTATAACTGTCCTTTGGGAAGAATATCCTAAAAGATGGCATTATTAATATGTCAGTTTATTAATAAGCAGCTATTAGTACCTGTAATGGTTTTAATGAAGAGTTTTCAGAGTCCTTACCTTCAAGGAGTTTTTAATTTAGTTGAGAAAGACTCAAAACTATAAAATGGCAAAGTATATATAATCTTGTGCTTAAATGCATTATACAGATAAATCCATTTGTTTAGCAATTAGGTCCTCATTAAGCACTTATATCTTCTAGTCACTGGTCCAAGTGTCATAGCTACAGGAGTGAGCAACACAGGGTCCATGGAACCTATATTTCAGTTCAGAAAGACAAGACCATAAACCAGAAAGATAATACATGTAAAAGACCATTGCAGACAGAGGTGTGATGGAAGAAACTGAAATGGTAAAATGATAGTGCCTGGAGGTGGAACTCTCTGAATTAGGTAGTCAGAGATCTCTGAGGTGAAACTTGAGGGGCAAGAAGGAGCAGGATGCATGAAAATTGAGGGCAGAGCATTCTAGGCTCAGAAAAAAAAAAAAAGATAAGAGCCCTTGGGAGGAACAAGCTAGGCATGTTTCAGGACGTCTCTGCAGCACTGGGAGGGAAGGAGAATGGTGAGAGTTCGGTGTGGCCCATCCTGCAAGATGACTCTGAGGAGCTGAGATTTTGTTCTGCATGTGTTCTGAAGCTGCAGGTGGGTTTTAGGTAGGATATTAACATGATCTGCTGAATTTGTTTTTATTTTTTTGTTTTTATTTTCTTAAACTTAATATCTTTTATTGTTATTTCCCCCAACACAATGGAATACTACTCAGCCATAAAAAAGAACAAAATAATGCCATTTGCAGCAACATGGATGGAACTAGAGGCTCTCATACTGAGTGAAGTAAGTCAGAAAGAGAAAGACAAATACCATATGATATCACTCATATCTGTTTTTTGTTTTTGGTTTTAGTTTTTTTTTGTTTTTGTTTTTTAGGGCTGCACTCGTGGCATATGGAGGTCCCCAGGCTAGGAGTTGAATTGGAGCTACAGCTGCCTGCCTACACCAGAGCCACAGAAATGGCCAGATCCAAGTAGTATCTGCGACCTATACCACAGCTCAAGGCAACACCAAATCTCTAACCCATTGACTGAGGCCAGGGATCGAACCTGCAACCTTATTGTTCCTAGTCGGATTGTTTCTGCTGCACCATGATGGGAACTCCTGAATTTGTTTGTAAAGATAACTTTTGATGCTAAGAAAAGTGGATTGTTGAGGGACAAAAAGAGAAGTAAAGAACAAATTAGGAGGGTAGTTGCAGTAATTCAAGTAAGATGTTTTGGTTGTTGGTAGCAGATTTGGAGAGAAATGAAGAGATGAGAGACACTTTGTGGGCAGCAGACTTGCTGATGGATGGCATGTGAGGAGTGAGGTCAAAAGAGAACTCAAGGAAAACTCCCACTCCTTTAGCCTGAAAGATGGGGTAGATAGTACTGCCATTTACTAAGACAAGAATGAATATGGGAGACAATTTTTTTTGGCAAAATATTTAGAGAGTTCGTTTGTGTTAAGTTGAAGATGTGTAAGTGGTCATCCACGTGGAGAAATCAAATGTGAAATTGTGTCTATGAATGGAATTCAGTAACAATCCAGAGCATACAGGATAAAGTTTGGAAGTTATTGTCCATAGATGAAATTTAAAACTCTAGCATTAGATGAAGTTGCCTAAGGCTTTCTCTTAAACAAGAATACAGAAGGGTGTGTTGGAAGTTGACCTACAATAGTTCAACAACTTGCACAGGTTAGGAAGTAGGAAGTGATTATTGCAACTCTCCTGAGAAGTTTTGCTGCAAAGGGGAGCATTTGGAGGGCGATGGGGAGAAAAAGCATTTCTGGTTGCCTCCCATACTCAGGAAGTGATTAGATCTTTGTAAAATTTCTCCTGTGTGAGTGTCAAAGATCGTGCAGCCCTCAGAAACCGAGTTGCTAAAGGATACTCGATGTAGTGTTGGTTTCTAAGGAGGTCGAACTTCCAGTTGCTGTCAGTCAAGCTAACTAGTGTCCAGCCTTCCTCCATTTATATTTTAGGATGTAGCACCTTCTCCACTCTCAGCCATGTCCACAAGAAGGAACTGTAGGCCCACTACCCACCATACATGCTTATACATATACATACATGTATGATAGCCAAAGGCATACGCCACTTGAAACACATCCATCAGTTAATTAAGATCTTTCTACAGAAAAAAAGAGTTAGAAACAAAGGGCTACCCAGTTTTGTACTTTAACCAGCCCCCCAAATACTCACTGGATGTGCTAAGAGTCCCTAATGAGGACAGCAGCCATCTGGCAAACGACCCATTAGATTGAAACAAAAATGTCAACACAAGCAAAATATGTGAAGTTGTTGACCATTGACAGACAGCCTGTTGATGGGCGTCTATTTAGCTTTCAAAGCCGTCTGGCAGATAGATTAAAAAAAATCCATCAGACCTGAAAAGACTTAACAGGCCAAATTTCCCGGGGGGGCCTTTCTATATGGTACTTACCACTTTCAGAGCTGCGATAGCTCTGTTCGTCTCAGGCGTCATTAGCCTACATAGAGTAATGAAGCCAATGTGGAGAGGCATCTTAAACATAATCTGGGGCATGTGCTCGTGCATGTGCCTGTGTGTGCATATGGCATGGTTTCCTTCAGCCCTGCATCTTGTGGAGTTGTGCTGATTTCCACGGCTTCATCAGAGCTTTGCACTTGCTAAATAATTTCCAACCATCACTAAGTCCCGTCATGTGATCACACAGAGGGAGTAGGTGACCTCGATGTCCATTTGCGAGGCATGTGTTCATTGTCCAGCATCTCACCCCAGCCTCCATCAGCGACCACCTTCTGCTAAGAAAGTGATCCTTATGGAGTTTCTTTGCCTGATGAAACTGTTTCCATATTCACTTGGCTTCCTAATTGGGCCTCGTACCTTTTGGAGGAAAAAAAAAAAAAAAAATCTGAGTTGCCTCCAGCTTGGCAGAAGCTAAAACGAGAAGTCATACAGATGTGGTTTCTGAAGGAGCAATTGATTTGTTTCACACACCACCTACCTTCCTTGAAAATTAAAAAAGCTCATCGACGAAGTGGCAATTGGTCAGGACCTCAGGAGGGCGAAAATACAGGAAAAAAAATTAATTTCAAACTGTGAAACTCAGCCAGCGAGAGCTAATAGCCCCACTCCTGATACACAGTATTCACCTTCTGGTAAATGCAACAGAACTGAGTGTGTGTGTTTGCTAATTTTTTCTTTTTTTCAAGGGGACGAGTCTGTGAAGGCATTTGTCTCTTACCCTGATTTCATCACTCTCCCTACATGCACTTAACGTCACTGCCGTCTTCGTAAAGGAAAGTTTGCAAACCCAGGCCCTCATTATTTCCTGCTCCAGCAGGTCCACCATGGAGCAGGTAACAGCGTTCCCAAAGTTCTAATGGTGGAGACATAGTAATTAACCACATCCCCTCAAATGTTGGCTGAATGGCTGGCCCCTAATTTGTATACTTTCTGCAGAGGTTTCAGTGTCTCATGAAATTTATTGCCACACTAAAGTCACCTTTTAAATTATGGATCACGATATTGGTATGCTGCTAAAAATGTTCACAGCATTGTAATTTTATGCACTGGCAATAAACATGAAAAATGCGTTTTGGGGTTGTTTAACATTAAAAATAATGTTTTGGAAAATAAATTTTAGGAGAAATTTAGTGCTCGGGAAAAGGACCATATTCGCGGTCCCAGAGACGCAGATCCATAATCCAAAGAGTGCCCTGGACGGGGACCAAATTTGCAGCCCAGAGAGGTCACCAGTCAGGCACCGCAAGGACAATTTACTTCACATAGGTTGGATTTAGATGGCAGTGGGACCCGCAACTTCCTGCCAACTCTCAGCCATCAAGGGCTCCTCCTTATTGCTCTCTAAATGGTAGCAAGGTTTATATCCACTGGCAGTTGATTGCTAGGCAATTGGCAGCATTACAACAAATCACCTTGTTCAGGAACAAAAATTATATGGCACCAGCCAGCTTTCTGAAGAGCATTTTAACTTGGTCAAACGGAGGTGGTTGTTCATGGACTTAACATCACTTGAATAGTTAATTCAATGACTGGTGTCACAGCCATGACACTTGGTTCTATCAACAGATACATATCTCATTAATGGCATCAGTGACCAATGAGTCATCTTGAGAGACATGAGTCCAAATACTTAGGTCTGAACCCAATCATACATCTTACGAGCTGTGTGACCTCGGGCAAGTTACATCTTCTGTTCCTCTATTTCCCTACCAGTCAAATAGGGGTAAGGATAGAACATAATCCCAGGATGGCTTTTGGGGATTAAATTAGAAAATGTATGTAAAAGTGCATTTGCAAGGCAAATAGTCAAGAACTAACACTATTGGTGGTGATGATGGTGATGGTATGAGCCCACCCCACATTGCATTATATGAAAACTATATGAAATAGGTAATGAGAAGCAGCAGGCATCAAGCCTAGAAGTAATGAATTTCCTTTTCGCTTCACCTCTCCTTTCTCTGCTCATAAAATTTCACTCATCCTTCAAGGCCAGCCTAGCACATGAGAAACTGTGCTACAAGCCTTCCTTTAATTCTCCCACCACCTCGTCAACAAAGAAGAAATTGCTTTCTCCTTGAGTACTCCCATAGATTTTACCCAGATCCCCACCCTTTTTTCTTTTCATTTTACACAGTGTATTTAGTTGCTCACATGACTCTTTTGTATTCTACTTCAACCCGCTCTACACAAAGACTATGTCAGTTATCAGTCTTTGTGTCTGCAATGCACAGAACAATCCCATGAAGAGTTTGCTTACCGTTTATATGTTCTTTAAACCCAAGGGGAAACAGATAGGAAAAATGGGAGTGTCTTGAGGGGCTGACCTTAGCCTAAATTGTTCCTTGGTCCTCCCTAAAAATTAGGAATGAAATAGGATCTCCTTTATTTATTTATTTATTTTTGGATCTCCTTTAAATTTAAGACAACTGGAGAATCACACCTAGTCCCTCACTGCGCTGGGGAGGAATTAGGAAACGACACCTGTGGGAATGTGTTTCTGAACATTCTTCGTTTCCAAGCTCCATTTGGTTTTGTCTATTACCTCCCAGTCTTGGAGGCTGAGAGTAAGGCTTACAAGCTTACATATCAACTAATTCCTAGACAAGGAAAGTATTTAGAAATATTCTTGGTTTTGTTTTATTTTGTTTTGTTTTTATTGTTGTTCGTGACAGATAACTAAAGAGCATATTCCAAAATCATAGTAGAGTATTTGTATTAAATTAGCCGATGAAATGGCATAAAGGTATGCAAATGATATAAATGCCATAAAGTAGTGTGATAAAAATCTTGCTGGTTTGGTGTGGGGCCATGTGAGAAACAATAGACATGGTAATTAAGTTTCAGGGAGAAAATAAACACTGTCTAATGTCATGCTCCGAATGATGCAGGTGGAAGGTGGTCATACACAGTGGTTCTTAAATGTTAGTGTGCAGCAGGTGGTCCATGAACATTGTCTGGAATGCAGATTTCTGACGCCCATCCCCATAGATTGTTTTAGTGGGTCAGAGTGGAGCCCAGGGAAAATTTTGATCATGCACAACCAGTATCTACCATTTACAAGTTTTATTCGTGTATTACAGTGCAGTATTACACCTATTATTAAAATGTACAAAATAGAAATTATACAAGTATATGAAGATAAATAAGTTCTCATTACTGTAATAAGATTCCCCAAGGAATCTTCTTGGACATCCCTTCGGGAAATGTGCCCCACTTTGGAGATGAGTGCTCCAAGCTGGTATTTTCAAAGTTTAACATGCATATAAATAGCTTAGAGATTTTGTATAAAGATAGATTCTGATTCTATAGGTCTGAGGTGAGTTTTGAAAAGCTCCCAGGTAATACTGATTCTTCTGGTCTGGGAACCACCCTTTAAGTAGTGTGGATCCATGTAGCAAGTTCTCTATTACTGACCTAAATCCCAGTGCAAACGGAAATTTTAACTGATCTGGGCAATGCGCAGATGGTGCAAAGAGACTGAAGATGATTAGCCAGCCCCCCCCCCCCCCGCAAATTTCAACCTAGAAGACTTTCTGTAATTCTTCTTTTAAATTCTGCTAATGTGGAACAAGTGAAAAGCACCCTAAATAAGCCTCTCACATCCCTAGCCCTTTATGTACTTTTCTAGAAGGGTTCTCCTTCAGCTTATATCTTGAATTAACAAGACAGTACTCCCTGAAGTCATAAACAGTGACTTTCCAGGATGCAACAGTGGGCAAGATTATTCTCCCTGATTAAGCCTTTGACAGGCAGCATCTTTGCAGCAAGCATCATGCCAGATTTTATTAGTAAATTGGCCTACAAAGTTGTGTGTTACCTACAGTTGTCCTAGCTCAGCAGTCCATCCCATGGATTAGAATGAACACATTTAAGAATGTCATGCTTGGTGGTACCAAGAACAATAATTAGACAAATTACAAATCACAAAAGGATAAGTGTAATGCACTAATCTGTAGAGATTATTAAGTGGGAATAGGAAACTTAAATAATTAATTCTTAAAATCATTCCAAGAAGGCTACATATTTCCTGATGCACAGACACTGTAATTAGGTTACCGTGACAAGCCCATTTCAGATGAAACAGGAATTCTTCAATGTACTTGTTTAACAGACCTGAAACACTTCATTACTGCATGCTTCCAATCTGAATGAAAGCAGAACTCCAGAATATGCTGCCTTTTGAGTACTTCCATAGCATGTCATGGACCAAAGACTTGGGGAGTGGGCATCTAGAAGATCTGATGTTCATAAAGGTCGGCATCAGAAATCCTCTTAGTAGGTTTCAGTAAAACAGGGAAGTACTATCATTAACATTAGTCACTGGCATGTCACTTATAAATCAGCCCAAGAAGCAGCAATATACTTTGAGAACGTTTGAAATCATGGAGTAATGCAGTGGTTACGTAGTTGATGTTTAGATATTTATGCATTGCTGTTTTTAAAAAGAATTAACATGTTTTAATTGCCCGGTACAATTTGAAAGGCCCTGTTCTACCAAATGCTGCCTTGGAACCTTCCAGAGAAGAACACGAGAGCATCTATAGGGAAGCAGCTATTTCTGGTGTTCAGGGATCTGATGTTAATACAGCATGATCCTATTGACAAGTCCTGTGACTTCTTGTAGACTCACATCCCTCTGTATAATGGGGAAAATAGTAATTATTGCTCTAAAAGATGAGATTCAAATCCATTTTGTTTTAAAGAGTTTAGCACAAGATTCGGTTAGCTAAAATTTTGTTGAGAATTTTTACGTCTATATTCATCAAAGATATTGGCTGATAGTTTACTTTTTTGGTGGTATCTTTGTCTGATTTTAGAATTAGGGTGATGGTGGCATCATAGAACATCTTTGGGAGTGTTCCTTCTTCTTCAAACTTGTGAAAAAGTTTAAGGAGGATGGGTATAAGTTCCTCTTTGAACGTTTGGTAGAATTTGCCTGTGAAGCCATCTGGTCCTGGACTTTTATTTGTAGGGAGTGTTTTTATGACATACTCAATTTCATTTCTAGTGATCAGTCTGTTCAGTTGATCTGTTTCTTCTTGATTCATTTTTGGCAGGCTGTAAGTCTCTAGAAAGTTGTCTATTTCTTCTAGGTTGTCAAATTTGTTGGCATATAATTGTTTACAGTATTCTCATGTGGTTTTTTTGTACAAAATTATAGCTAACCAAATCCAACAACATATCAAAAAGATCGTACACCATGACCAGGTGGGATTCATCCCAGCTTCACAAGGATGGTTCAACGTACGCAAATCAATCAACGTCATACACCACATTAACAAAAGAAAAGTCAAAAACCACATAATCATCTCAATAGATGCAGAAAAAGCATTTGATAAAGTTCAACATCCATTCATGATAAAAACTCTTACCAAAGTGGGTATAGAGGGAACATTCCTTAACAAAATTAAAGCCATTTATGACAACCCCACAGCAAATACAATACTCAATGGAGAAAAACTGAAAGCCTTCCCACTAAAATCTGAAATAAGACAGGGATGCCCATTCTCACTACTGTTATTCAACATAGTATTGAAAGTCCTAGCCAAAGCAATCAGACAAACAAAAGAAATAAAAGGCATCCAAATAGGAAGAGAAGAGGTAAAACTGTCACTGCATGCAGGTGACATGATACTGTACATATAGAAAACCCTAAGGACTCAACCCCAAAACTGCTTGAACTGATCAGCAAATTCAGCAAAGTAGTAGGATATAAGATTAACATTCAGAAATCAGTCACATTTCTGTATACTAATAATGAAATATTGGAAAAAAGAATACAAAAATACAATACCTTTTAAAATTGCACCCCAAAAAATCAAATACCTGGGAATACACCTGACCAAGGAGGTAAAGGACTTATATGCCAAGAACTATACAACATTAATCAAGGAAATTAAAGAAGATGTAAAGAAATGGAAAGATATTCCATGCTCCCGGGTTGGAAAAATTAATATTGTACAAATGGCCATACTACCCAAAGCAATCTACAGATTCAATGCAATCCCTATCAAATCACCCATAACATTTTTCACAGAACTAGAACAAACAATCCAAAAATTTATATGGAACCACAAAAGACCAACTGCCAAAGCAATTCTGAGGAACAAAAACCAAGCAGGAGGCATCTCTCCCCCAGACTTCAAGCAAAGCCACAGTCAAGACAGTGTGGTACTGGTACCAAAACAGACAGACAGGCCAATGGAACAGAAGGGAGAACACAGAAATAAACCCAGACACCTATGGTCAATTAAACTTTGACAAAGGAGACAAGACCATAAAATGGGAAAAAGACAGTCTTTTCAGCAAGTATTGATGGGAAACCTGGACAGCCTCATGCAGATCAGTGAAACTAGAACACACCCTCACACCATGCACCAAAACAAACTCAAAACACTGCAACACTTAACGATAAGACAAGACACCATCAAACTCCTGGAAGAGAACATAGGCAAAACATTCTCTGACATCAACCTTACAAATCTTTTCTCAGGTCAGTCTCCCAGAGCAACAGAAATAAAAGCAAAAATAAACCAGTGGCACCTAATCAAACTGACAAGCTTTTGCACAGCAAAGGAAACCAAAAAGAAAACACAAAGACAACTTACAGAATGGGAGAAAATAGTTTCAAATGATGCAACCGACAAGGGCCTAATCTCTAAAATATACAAGCAACTTATACAACTCGACAGCAAAAAAAGCCAACAACTCAATTGAAAGATGGGCAAAAGACCTGAGTAGACATTTTTCTGAGAAAGGTGCACAGATGGCCAACAAGCACAGGAAAAAGTGCTCAACATCCCTGATTATTAGAGAAATGCAAATCAGAACTACCACGAGATACCACCTCACACCAGTCAGAATGGCCATCATTGATAAGTCCACGAATAACAAATGCTGGAGGGGGTGTGGAAAAAAGGGAACCCTCCCACACTGTTGGTGGGAATGTAAGCTATGTTCACTATGGTGAATAGTATGGAGGTACCTTAGAAAACTATACATAGAACTACCATATGACCCAGCAATCCCACTCTTGGGCATATATCTGGACAAAACTCTACTTAAAAAAGACACATGCACCTGCATGTTCACTGCAGCACTATTCACAATAGCCAAGACATGGAAACAACTCAGCTGTCCATCGAGAGACAATTGGATTACTACTCGGCCATAAAAAAGAACGAAATAATGCCATTTGCAGCAACATGGATGGAACTAGAGTCTCTCATACTGAGTGAAGTAAGTCAGAAAGAGAAAGACAAGTACCATAAGATATCATTTATATCTTGAATCTAATACACAGCACAAAGGAACCTTTCCACAGAAAAGAAAGTCATGGACTTGGAGAATAGACTTGTGGTTGCCAAGGGGGAGGGGGAAGGAGTGGAATGAATTGGGTGCTTGGGGTTAACGGATGCAAACTATTGCCTTTGGAATGGATTAGCAATGAGATCCTGCTGTGTAGCCCTGGGAACTCTATCAGTCACTTATGATGGAGCATGATAATGTGAGAAAATAGAATGTGTACATGTATGTGTAACTGTGTCACCATGCTGTACAGTAGGAAAAAATTGTATTAGAGAAATTATTAAAAAAATAAAATTAAAAGAGTATAGCACAAGGGCACTCAATAAAATAGTAGTTTATCGGCTTACTCTAGATTCTGCTTTAGGTTTACCCAGGCTATTTATATATAGAAATATTTCTATTCTCTCTCTCCAACTAGATTGTGTTGAGAATGCCACATGGGTCAAACAGGAAATCTCTTTTGTTAGACAAAGTTTCCAGTGCTCGTTAAGAGACATAATTTGAGTTTAAAGCTAGTGTAGCTAGAATGAAACTCCTGCAAAGTCTGGAGGCGAGGAGGGTTGAGAATCAGATCAAACAGGGAGGCTGTGATATCAGAGTAAGTTTACTGTATCATGACCAGAGGGCTGAGCTGAGACTAAAGAACAGCTGGCCTCTGACTAAGCAGAGAGAGCAGAGTTCTCAGTAACAGTGAAACGCCTGTTGTCTACTTAACCACTCCTGGCTTCATTGGCCATGGAGCCCCTCTCCAAGTTTTGGACATAAAAATTAGAATGGTTGAAAATGAAGCAGACAGTAAGTAGAGAAGGCATGACCCATCAGAAGAGGCTGACTGCACACTGCACCTTTCTTGCAAGGTCCAAGAAATCATTAGGAAAAACTACACTACAACGGAAGGGACGGTGCTTTTGAGTATTTAACTCCACTTTTTGTGTCTCCTCCTGACTTAGGAATGAAGGGAATAAATTAAGTAGTGTATGCATCTCCTTTGCCTGACCTGACCCATAGAAGGAACTGGCGCAAAGTAGGAGGTCCATATCTGTAGCCCCTGAGAAGCAGGTTTACAGCTGTGTCATTGTCTTACGCATAATTATGCTCAAATGTTTGGTGATGAGATGGTAATCAGGACACAGGGTCATTTATGCCTCTAAGACAGTGTTTTTGACATTCTCTTTTGTTAAACCTCATGATGCTAATAGGCATATCATCACCACTGCCACCAACAAAAAATCCATAATTAAATATGTTTAGGAATGGCTGCTTTCTATATTTCCATGTTAGATAGTCCTTTTGTCAGCATATCAAAAGATCCAGAAGTTCTGCCCCAATGAAATATGTTTAGTTTTTTATTTTTGTGTGTGTGTCTTGAATTTCCCAAATATAAATGAGCACAGAATACTAGCACAGAGAACTATTGGCTTTGCCTTATGGAAAACTAGTTTCTCCCTCCCTCCTCTCTCTCCCCCTTCTTTCCTCCTCTTGTCTTCTGTCCCTTCCCCCACCCCCTCTTCTTTTTGCTCTACTCTCCTTCCCTTCTTCTCTTCCTCAACAACTTCTCTGTACTTTGAGGGGTAGGAGAGTCAGACCTATAATGTCCATACTCACCACCACAGCTGTTGGTATTGAATTTGGTAAGGGTTACCCTACTTGAGACTTTAATCATAGATCAGATACTCTGGATCTCATTGTGTGAGTAATCATTTTAAGTATTTTCTTCCATGCAGAATTCTGACAGAGAGGTAGGAGAAGACATCAAACCTTATATCCCAAAATATATGTGAAGTCGATTCTTATATTGTGTCTTAGCTACTTGTTTCCTTGTATAAACAAAAGACAGAACTGGGGTCATGAGTTGGGCTCTTCAGAAAGAATCAGAAAGTCGAGAATGGGGGTGAATGTGATGAAAAGCCTAGCTGTGCAGAGGTAGCAGACACTGGCTTTTATTCAGTATTGGCTGCTGATTCTAGAGTAATTTGAGTGGGATTTTTTTTTTTTTTTGCTTTTTAGGGCTGAACTTGCAGCATATGGAAGTTCCCAGGCTAGGGGTCTAATCGGAGCCGTAGCCGCCAGCCTATGCCATGGCCGCAGCAACACCAGATCCCCGAGCCATGTCTGTGACCTACACCACAGCTCACAGCAATGCTGGATCCTTAACCCACTGAGCGAGGCCAGGGATTGAACCCACAACCTCATGTTTCCTAGTCGGATTCATTTCCACTGCACCATTACGGGAACTCCGGATTTTTTATTTTAGAAAAAAAGACATTTGCAGAAAAGTTGTGATGATAGTGTAGCGTGTTCCCATAGACCCCACACCCAGTCTCCTCTATTGTTACTGTATCTTGCATTAGTGAATTTATCACAATGACGGAACCAATATTGATGCGTTATTGTTAGCGTTAGCCAGTTTATTCAGATTTCCTTAGGTTTTACCTAATGTCATTCCAGGAGCCTACCCAGGTGAACTTCGTACACTTGGTTGTCATGTCTCCTGAGGTTCCTCGTGGCTGTGACAATTTCTCAGACTCTCCTTGTTTTTGATGATGACCTTGACAGTTTTGAGGACGAAAAACTGTTAGGCATTTTTCAGAATGTTCTCCAACTGAGATTTGTTTAATGTTTTTTTCTCACCACGAGACTGGGTGGAAGAGGCCATGGAAGTAAAGTGCCATTTTCATCCCATCTAATCACTTGTACCTGCTATCCACCCGACCTCCCACTGTCGATACTAGTCTTGGTCACTGGGCTGAGGCGGTGTTTGTCAGGGTCCTCGGCTGGAAAGATATTCCTCCCCCACTTTCCATATTGTATTCTTTGGAAAGAAGTTGCTTTGTACAGCCCTTGCTCAAGGAGTGAAGAATTTTGCTCCATCTGCTTGAGGGTAGAGGATCTCTTTAAATTATTTGGAGCTCTTCTGCATGGGGGATTGGACAGTGTCCTTAATTTATGTGTGTGTGTGTGTGTGTGTGTGTGTGTGTGTGTGTGTGTATGTGTATATTTATCCACTCATTTATTTATATCAGTACTGATATTCATTTCTTACTTCAGGCTATAATCCAATATTACTTGACTCATTTTGTTGTTCAGTTTGTTCCTTTATTGGCCAGGGGGTTGGAGTGGGCTAGAGTGGGTGTAATTCCCTACGCCTAGTTGGGAAAAAACTCAGGTAAAGTCTTTTTTCCTGGAGAGTGAGCCATTGTTACGAAGAACTTACTGAGCTTATGTCACAGTGACTTTTCTTCCCCCACTGCCAGAGTCAGGAGAGAATCTTTCTCAGATCTTGGCCATGGGGACCTGATGTGTTTCTGGTCCTTAGGGGCCCATGACAGTGTGGCTCCCCACTAAGACTGGGTTCCCAGGATTTCTCAGCCTCAAGCTACTCCAGACTCATCCTCTAGCAGATCATCAAAATGAGCTTTAAGTGTTGCTAACAGTTTTTGGCTCTTGTAGGTCTTGCTTGAGATAAATAGGTTCTACCTCAGTGGATGGCACAGATTAAGCAGCTCAGGTACACAAAATAGAGATCTGTCAATAGTCACCACTGGAGGAGTGCTGGAACGATAAAAGAAAGACAAACAGAACTTATACCTGAAGAAACAGAGTGAATAGAACAATTTAAGAACTTTCTATTTTTCCATGAAAAAAAATGTTGTAGAATAATCTTGGTAAAGAAAAGTGAGGGGCAGTGGGGAGGGGCATTCTATGTAGAAGGAACAGTATATGCAAAGGCCCAGAGACAAGAGAGAATGAGACTCTCTGGAGGAACTAAATATCCTCTTGTTTATCTGGGAAAGAAAGCATGTGGAGGAGATTGCCAAAGGATGTAGCTAGTGTGGTGGGGAGAGGCTAATTTATAGATCTTTCAAACCACGTTAAAATTTAGACATCCTGGGAGCACCCACATGTCACTTAAGAATTTTAATCAAAGAAATGAGAATGGCATTGATTGACCTATGACAACAGTTCACAGAGTCAGCAACTGTTTTTCTGTGAATGACCAGATGCTTTGTGGATGACAAGTTCTCTGCGCAACTATTTAACTCTGCCATCGTGGGATGAAAGTAGCTATGAACAATGCATAAGTGATTAATCATGGATATGTCCCCCCCCAAACTATGTTTAAAAACAGATAGTGGGCTAGATTTGGTCCTTAGGCCATTGTTGACTAATCTATGATACAGAAATAAAACCAGAAAGAAAAGTAAAAGATAAACTTCTTAATTCAGTTGCTTTAACTTAGTTAACTGAGGAGACAGAAAGCATTGTTTGTTACTAATTTTTTTTTAACTGATCTGGAAAGACTCACATCAAAAAAGCTGAGACTGTGTTTGTAATTTTCCTTTATTTCTTATGCTGGCAGGTTTAAAACTAGGGAAATCTTGCATTCTGTATCTTAGCCTCATTGTTTCCTGTCACCTAAGTAACACCTCTCTCCCTGCTGCCAAAATGGTGACTTCTGCTACTGGGTCAGACCAATTATTTCCTAAATGGTTTGTATTCACCTACACTTCAAATGCACAGCTTTGAGGGAGGGGGGAGAATAGTGCCCTGCACCCACCGTACTCCACACTCCCCTTATGCGAGGAACACATCAGTCTACTCAATTAAAGAACTCGAGACTACAGAGCGTCTCTATCTCAGGTATATCACCGCCCTGCCACAGACTGTTCAAATATCTGACTTGGAGAGTGCTTTTCTGCTTAGCTAGGTACTTTATCCTAGTTTTAAAATAAATTACAAAAAGCATCAACAATATATGCCCACTCATATTGCATTTTACTTCTTTATAGAAAATGTTTTCAAATAACTTTCTTTCCCTCTCTCTCTCTCTTTGTCTCTCCCTCTCTTTCCTTTCTCCTCTCTCTCTCTCTCCCTTTCTCTCTCTCTCTCTCCCTCTCTCTCTCTCTCTCTCTCTCTCTCTCTCTCTCTCTCTCTCTCTCTCTCTCGTTTCATTTTTAAATTACCATGGAGACCTTTGAGTGTGAGGCTGATAGTCAGATCTTGGGAAAACTGGCACAGTTAGTTTTAGAGACTGCCTCTTAGCAACTCTCCTGGCCTCTCCCAATTCTTTTAAAAAGTCTCAAAATGAGTATTAAAAAATAATAGTAATTTAATATTTGTTGAATGCTTACTCAGAACTTTTCTTGACATACTGCACTTGATTCTCCCAACAAATCTACCAGGGAGTTACTATTAAAAATCCCTGTTTTATACCTAAGGCAAATGCGAAATGGGCAGAGCCAGGCTCTGGCCCCTGGCTCTCCAGCTCTAAACTCACCCTGTGCTCTGTTTACGCCGTCACCGCACACTTCAGCACCTCACGCTCTCCTCACCTGTCTTGGCTTACCCA
The DNA here is from genome assembly GCF_054392235.1 of Sus scrofa. Lineage (NCBI taxonomy): Eukaryota > Metazoa > Chordata > Mammalia > Artiodactyla > Suidae > Sus > Sus scrofa. The sequence goes on from NC_139399.1 coordinate 61,718,182, forward strand.
CCAGGTGACCTTTATTGTGGCTGGGATAATTAGAAAATAATTACAAAATTGATACTTTGTATCAAACTTTTCAGGGTCACACACATTGTCACATTCAACCAGTTGAAGCAAGTTAAAATAGAAATAAAAAGAAACTGAAAAGAAAATCATAATTTTTAAAGAAGAGGAAAACAAGTGCTCGTGGTCTCACAGACTGAAACCAGCTGGGCTGGAGCCTGAATTACAGATTTCCTAAACCAGGCAAAACACACTTTTCTGGGACGAGAGCTCCTAACACCATCTTCCTCTAGAGTCCTCTTTCCCTAGGTAACTTGATGCCGCTCTGTGATTAAAAACATAAATGATTTCACGCAGCCATTGAGAGGGACTCTAAAGGTGGGCATTTCGGGCTTTGAAAACCTTCTGTGCTGCAGATCACCGGGCTTACTTAGATGAAGAGCTGATCTTAGTGTGGGAACCAAATTGAATATATTATTCAATTGAGTTGAATAGTGTTCTTCATTTTTAATTTTATGGGGGTATAGTTGATTTGCCTGTACTAGTGTCGTGTTTATGGCAAAGAGATCAGTTATACATATTCTATAAGAAGTGTCTGAAAGTATTCTTACGTACTGATTTTACATACTAAATGTATATGTCAAATCTGCTGAGTATTTCTTGCTGGAATCCTTAAAAAGTTATGCCCGGACATGAAGAGAGCTAGACAAATCACAACCATCTAAATTCTAAATATGTTTATTATCATGTTTGGAGAGTTAGAGCTGTGCAGTTGGCATAGCAGTCCTGTTTGTGGGTATCTCACGGGAGGGAAGGCCCTGCCACCCAGGTTTGCTTTGTATGTTGAAACTAATTATGCCCCACACATGCCACACATGAGAGGACATGAAAAGGTTTATCACTCACACAACAAGGCTTTCTGGAAGTAGTGCATCTGCCCGAGCAGGTCCTAAGTGGCTTGAGAGAGCAGAGAAGGGCAGCTGGCTTAGGAGCTGGCCGTCATTAAATGAGGTTGGCTGAGGGCTCCCTCTCCTATTTTATCCTTGCATGGTTTGAACTTGCTGCCAGCACTGAGTGAGGCAGCACCCAAATTTTCTTATTGGTTTGCTCAGATTTGGAGTACGGGAGAAAGGAAGAATTATGGGGCTTGAATGCTGCCAATGGTCAAATATTAAAAGTGGAGTCTTTACTATAAACCCCCTTCTGAATCCTGTTTATTTTCCTTATGTGCTAGTTAGAATTTGTGGTTATACAGTGCTCCATTGCTTGTTGTCTTTCTCTGTCTCTCTTATGAGCTCCATGGGAATATTACTTTCCAGTTTTCTTCATTAGCAGATACCCAGAGCTGATCGTAACACCTGGCACATAATAGATGATCAAAATGAGTCCCTGGAAGCCAACAGGTACATGAAAAGGTGCTCAACATCATTAATCATCAAGGAGATGCAAATCCAGACCACAGCGAGGTATCAGTTCACACCCAGGATGGCTGTTGTCAAAAAGACAAGAGATAAGAAGCGTTGGCAAGGATATGGAGAAAAGAGAACCCTCTTGCACCATGGGTGAGAATTGGTGCAGCCACCATGGAAAATGATACAGAGCTTCCTCAAAAAAGCAAAAGTAGAACTACCATATGAGCCAACAAATCTACTTCTGGGTATATATCCAAAGGAAGTAAAAACAGGATGTTGAAGAGATACATGCACCTCCAGGCTCATGATTCTCAATAGCCAAGATGTGGAAACAACCTAAGTGTCCATCGAGGGATGAACAGGTAAAGAAGACGTGGTGATAAAAATACAGTAGAATATTATTCAGTCATGAGAAAGAAGGAAATCCTGTGACTGGCAACAACACGGGTGCACCTTGAGGGCATTTTGCTAAGTGAAATAAGCCACAAATACTACATGATATCATTTATATGTGAAATCTTAAAAAAAAAAAGTCTTCAAATTTGTGTAAAGAGAGAGTAGGAACATGGCCGGCAGGGGCTGGGAGAGTAGGGGAGACAGGATCGGTTAGAAAAGGGTGATAACTTTCAGCAGCTGTAAGGTGAACACGTTCTGAGGATCTCATGTAGACCATGGTGATTATAATTGATAACCCCGTATTGCGAAATTGAAATTTACCACGGGGGAGCCTCGTGCTCTCACACACGCACAAATGATCAATCTATGAGGTAATGACTGTGTTTACTAAATAGAGGGAATCCTTCCACAATGTATACATATATCAAATTGTCACGATATACAGTTATAATATCTTAGAATTTTATATGTCATTTATATCTCAGAGCTGAAATAACAAAGCAAAAAGTAAAAGAGTCACTGGATAAATGAAGTAACAGGCAACCCTGTGCTAGATGCCAAGTGTACAGAGATGTCAAGTCATGATGCTCCACAGACATCCCCACATTTTCTGCCCTGTTCTTAGTTAGCCATGCAGTTAAATCGTTTTGCCAAAGTTATATGACCAGGAGAGAAAAGGAAAAGGTAAAGGAATAAACAAACTGCAATATGGCAGGACAGCCCCTATAAACATGTACAGGTTCCCTTCCATTACAGGGCCACAAGGGGACCCCCCACCTTATCTCTTCACCTGGGTCCCGCACAGCAAGTGAATCAGACTTGTGATTCACGCATGACGTAGGCCTGAGAGAGTGCATTGCAGAGTTGAGTTCAAGTCTGTATTTGTTATCTTTCTCTATTGAGAAAACACACAAGCCAACAGATAAAAAGATGTTAGACTCAAAAGAGCCTCCTAGGAATTTCTGAAACTTTGCAAGCCCTGTCCTCCTTTTCCCCCATCTCTTCGCACACTTTTCTCAGACGCCTACTGTAAATAGTAGGTGCGAAACAGTGCAGCAAACTGGGCGGCGGGGGGATGCTGACAAAATCAGATTTTTAAGCCAAATTCCAGTTTTGTTAAAGTGACTCTCATCATTCTCACTTTCCTTTCAAATCTTCCTTTGGAACTTCCTTTAGGATAGCAGCCTGGCTTAAACTGGTGTTCCCTGGAATGCTGCTTCCGTGTAAGTTCTAAGAGGATATGGATCCGTTGGTTAGATGGATTTGAGAAACTGCTGTGTATCTAGCTGTCTCTTGGAGGGTCATAATGCCCACTGCAAAGTCTGGGATTCCCTGCATTTTTCAGATCTTCACAGCCACTGAAGACTTTGGTAGAACATGTAGTAAATTCCTAGGGAACTGGTGTTTGCAGAACATGCTCTGGGAAATACTGAAGTGAAGGACAAAATACTGAAAGACGATAGGCCTTAGGTGATTTACTTATCTAGAGTCTTTGAGGCTGTCCAGCCTCATCACTGGACTGACTTTCCCTTTCTTCCATGTGCGCCCTTTGGTCGTGAGGTGCTGTCCAAGTGCAAGGAATTCCATCTTATAACTTATTTCTTGCCCATGGCTGCATCTTCTGCCTTTTCATTATAGAACATTGGCAAAGTCCTTTAAGCCTCATGGGGACCTCAGTCGCCTCATCTATAAAGCAGATTGATTGATTGATTGATTGATTTTAGGGCCACACTTGCAGCATAGGGAAGTTTCGAGGCTAGGGATTGAATCAGAGCTGCAGCTGCCAGCCTCTGCCACAGCCACAGCAATGCCAGATCTGAGACCCATCTGCAACCTACACCACAGCTCACAGTAACACCAGATCCTTAACCCACTGAGCGAGGCCAGGGATCGAACCCACATCCTCATGGTTACTAGTTGGGTTTGTTACCCCTGAGCCATGACAGGAACTCATGATCTTTAAGATCCCTTCACATTCTTTTTTCTCCCCAACTTGTGATTTCCTTCTCCCCAGTGGTCCTTGAGTGTATTACATCTTTTCTCTAAACCTCACTTTATCTGCAAGAGGGGAAGAGTAACAGAACATGCATCATAGGATTCGTGAAGATTACATGGAATGAGGAAAGTAAAGACTTACTGTTGTAGAGTTATCAAGATGACTCAATGAAAAATAATAATAAGTCCTATCTATCACTTTTGAGAAAATTATTCCAGCATTATCTGGGTTGGTCCTCCTTGAGGACTATACATCCTGTGTGCTTTCTGGCTTTGGAAGCCTTTTACTGATGCAAAAATCACCCTCAAACTGTTCTTAACAGTGTAGTTCAAAGAATGTTAATGTACTCTGAGGCCAAATAAAGGGAAGCTCAATTGCCATAAACTTAATTTTTAAACAGCCTAAATAAATGTCTTTTTTTCCTAAGGGCAGAGGGTTAACTCTCATCCGAATCTTGAAGGGCACCATGTGACAGGAGGTACGTTATGGTTTCCCAGGAAACTGGGTGGAGGAGCCCAAAGACCTACTGAGTAATATGACTTTGAAAATAACTTTTGTGTGTAAGAGACTTCAACTTTACCGTGTGGTTTTCCTCCACGATCTTAGCTTGTACTCCAGGAGACGGGGAGGAAGATGCAAGAGCTATGATCATTACCTTTGGACGTGCCATCTTCTGGGTGGAGACTGGACCCTCTCCATGACCCATCCAGTAGCCTAGGCCACACACCTGGCTCATTCTCCATTGCTCTTTCCTCTTTACTGCTCATAACCAATCTTCAAGCCCCCTTGAGTCCATCTCTCAAATCTCTACTATCCAGACTCCTAATCTTCTCCCCAAACTCCTTTTGAACTCTTCCCCATCCAAGTCTATGGAAATTCCATCTTTCAAGTGTCTTTGACCTCAGACATGGAAGTCAACCTTGATTCCTTTCTATCATGCTCCATATCCGGTCCCTCACCAAATCCTGATTACTCCCTAGCATCAAAACCATACAATCTGCCTACTGATCTGCACCCCCACCACCCCCACCTGGGTCCAGAGCACCACGTCTCAAGCCTAGATTTTGCTTTCCAGCAACTTCTAAGCAGGTCTTCTGGTTACCGTTCTTGTCTTCCTATAGAGTAAGCTTTCTTAATCTTGGCGCTATTGGCATTTGTGTACAGATAACTCTTTGTTGTTAGGCGCTATCCTGGAAATGGGCGGGTGTTTAGCAGCATCCCTGGACTCTACCCACTGGAAACCAGTACCACCCCCCATCCCCACCACTTGTGATGCTGAAAACCCTACAGCGATTTCCTAACCCCTCAGAGGACAGCACCACAGTCACCACGTTATCCGGCTTCCCACTGCTGCTCTGACCTCATTTTCTGCGTCTTTATGCCTCAGTTCTTCTTCTTCAGCCCTTTGGGCATGCTGGGCTTGTTCCTGCCTCTCAGCTTTACACTTGCTATTTTCTTCACCAGTAAACATTTCCCCCTAGATATCCACTTGGTTTCCTCCTTCATCTCTTTAGGTGCCACCTCCATGTAGTCAGATGATGCTATATGTTGCATGCAGCAAAATTATGCTCTAAAATAATACTTGAGGAATTCTCATTGTGGCTCAGCAGGTGAAGGACCCAGCGTTGTCTCTGTGAGAATGCAGGTTCAATCCCTGGCCTTGCTCAGCGGGTTAAGGATAGGTATTACCACAAGCTGCGACATAGGTCCCAGATGCAGCTTAGATCTGGTCTCACTGTGGCTATGGTGTAGGCCAGCACTGCAGCTCCAATTAGACCCCCTAGCCCAGGGAACTTCCACATGCTGCAAGTGTGGCTATAAAAAGAAAAAAAAAAAAGATACTTGATAACTTGAGTGTAAATCCCCAACTGTTGTTAAATAATAAAGGATGACTTGAAAAAAGTGTGTACTTTTATGGTCTCCGTTTTGCTAAAAGGAGAACCAAATGTGTATTGATACACATATTACTACTAATAAATAGAGAAAATACACCAAAAGGATAGATAGGCAAATATTACCTGTGTTATCTCTTGTGTAGTAGGTAGAATTTTTTTAACTGAGTACTTTTCTGTGTTATCCAAATATTCTGTTACAAAGATAGTTTATAATCATAGAAAAACAATGAACAATATTTTAAGAAGGAAATAGGGAGTTCTTGTTGTGGCTCCATGGGTTAAGAACCTGACTCGTATCCATGAGGATGCATGTTCAATCCCTGGCCTCACTCAGTCGGTTAAGGGTGCAGCTTCGCCTTGAGCTGTGGTGTAGGTCACAGATGTGGCTCGGATCTGGCATTGCTATAGCATGGCATAAGCAGGCAGCTGCAGCTCCAATTTGACCCTTAGCCTGGGAACTTCCATATGCTGCAGGCATGGCCCAAAACAGAAAAAGAAATAAGTAAATAAATAATAAACAAGTGTTAAAAGGAAACGGTATTATAATCCTAAATGGCTCTGAGATCCAGAGACCAAGTGGGCATATGTAGAAAAGTGAGGGATCATCAGTTTGGGTATACTCTAGCATTAATGAAAATCGAGGGTATGAGTTTAGATACTTCAAGTGAGAGAGAGAGAGAGGGTGGGGGGACCTAAATTAACTGACCCAGAATGTTTACATTTATGGGGACCTTGGCCATCACGGCCAATGACATCCTCTTCTTTAATAAGATGGGAGCTCTAGAGAAATCAACTAACCCAAAGTCACATGGTTAAATAGTAGCAGAGATGGGATTGTTCAATTATGTTTTCATCAAGCATTTATTAAGTTTCCACTATGTGCTGGGCGCTAGGGGTACGATGGTGAAAGATAAATGTAATCTCCACTCTTGAGTGCAATGGGAAAAAACACAAACACAGCTCGAAATACTCTAAGTAGAAATGGGTCTCACAGTAGGGAAGTCTCCAGCCACATGTGGCTCTGAAGCCCTTGGGATGAGGCTGCTCTGAATGGAGAGGTGCTGAAAGTTGAATTTACGTAAAGGGTATATATTATCCCATTACTCTTTTCACATCGATTGCATGTGAAAATGATATTATTTGAATATACTCAATTAAACAAATTACTAAGATTGGTTTTGCCAGATTTTTTTTTCCTCTTTTTAAAGCATGGCCACTAAAAACTTCCAAATTTCACATGTGGCTTGCCTCCTAGTTCTTTTGGACAGCACTGCATAGGCATTTTGAATCCTGCTTGATGGGTTGTGAGAAATGAGAGTAGAGGGCTGGAAATTTCAGACAAAGTGTCTTTCTTAGTCTTGGGGACAGAGAAAGCCTATGAAAGGAAGTGATGTCTATACTGTGACCCGAGTGGACAGTGAGATTTAGGCCAGGAATAGGGCGAGGCTAAGGTGGGGGATGGAATCAAAGGCAAACCAGATGCTTAGGGAAGCCACCATTTGCAAAGTCAGACTCTTTCATGATTAAAAAAATTAAATAGGAGGTTGCAATCTTGTCTTAAAAAAGAGATTTTTCCTTTCTAACAGGAGACATTGACAGGTTCTTAATTCCAGGCCTGGGAGTGGATGTGTGGACTTCAGAGACGTGAACTCCACCAGCACTGACCTTCCTCCTCTAATATCTTATTATGAGATAAGCTCATTTCAGGGAAGGGGAAATTCTGCCTAGACTGGAGAAAAATAATGACATTGAATTAGCTAGATAGATGGCACTTCGTAATCCGCATGAAATTCTTAAATTTGGATTGGAAAGGAAGAGCCAGCATTGGCTAGTGTGCTTCTGATTATACAATTTATTCTTGGCCAAGAAAATGAATGTGCTCTATAAAATATTTCTAGAATACCCTTTTAGTGAAAAACAATAGAAATTGTAAGACAGATTAAGGTTTAGTGTCGCAGGAGATTATAGTGTGAACAGACTGTCCTCCAAGGGTCTGTTTAACTGGTGACAAGCTGGAGGAAGGAGGACTGTAAGGATATTTGACATGAAAAATGTGAATTCGCTCTCTGAGTGTTTACCAGCGTTCACAAGGAGCAGGAAATGAGCCGTGAAATGTATTGTCAAACATTCAGGGTTCAAAATACAATGCATTACTTTAAGTTGGGCTTTTTGCTTTCTGAGATGCTCATTCTCAATTTGTCCACCTCTAGGACAGATGAATCGTCCTTTTATTGTGTCCTGCCCAAGCCATAATGGTAACCTGCGGCAGAAACTGGGAATTGGCTTTCCAAGAGCCATTTACGGCTTCCCTTTTTCCTTGCCGGCCTTGATGACAGAGCTTTGGAAAACTTAAAACCATGGCCCTTTACAGTTATGGTGGTCCACTGACTTGCTTTTACCTGATGAGATGTGAGTGAGTATTTGTCTCTAGGGAGAGTGTTCCTTCCCAAAGGAAAAAAACCCCGCAAAGCTCTGCCAAAAGAGGACCCCCATGCCCTTCTCCCTGTCACCCCGATTTCTAGAGGCAAGACTGACATTTAGGTACTCTCACAGATAGGATGATAAACTTGTGAAGATGCTGAAGTTTTCCACATTGATTCCTGAATCACACCTTTCCCTTGCCTTGTCCAAGCCTAGTGGACATTCTTACAGTTCGACCACAACAGCATCAACAACAGCTGTCTGGAGTCGCAGGGGCCTCCTGGTCTGTACCATTTAATCAATATTTTGGACATCACCCCTACATTAAGTGCAGTGGCCAACACCTTGTAATCGTGAGTCTGAGGCTACACACCAAGACAAATAGAATAGGAGAAACTGGTTCAAATGACTTGGCACAGCTTCAGTACCAGCCCACGACTTTTTTTTTCTTTAATTCTTTTTATTATACCAAAACCATATAACATAAAATTTGCCATTTTAAGTGCAAAGTTCTGTGGTGTTAAATACATTATTGTTGTTCAACCATCACCATGTCCTTTGTCTTGTAAAACGGAAACTCTCTACCCATTAGACAATAACTTCCTCCTTGACAGTCCCTGACAACCATTATTCTATTTGCTGTTTCTGTTGATTTGACTACGCTAAGTATTTCTTACAAATGGAATCATATGGCATTTGTCTTTTAGTGACTGGCTTATTTCATTTGGCATAATGTCTTCAAGTTTCAACCATGTTGTAGCGTATTATAGAATTTCCTTCCTTTTTAAGGATGAGTAATATTCCATTGTATGTATGTGTCACATTTTCTTTATCTAGTCGTATGGTGATGGGCACTCACACTGCTTCCACGTTTCAGCATTGTGAATCATACTGCTCTCAACATGGGCATGCAGATATCTCTTTGAGACCTTGCTTTCGATCCTTTTGGGTATATACACAGAGGTAGAATGGCTGAATCTTGTGTTAATCCTATTTTAATTTTTTGAGGAAATGCCTTACTCTTTTCCACAGCGGCTGTACCATCACAACATTATATGATGACAGAAACCACTGTGGAATGGCTTTCCCTTCCTTCATTGCTCACATCCAAAAACCCTCCTGTTCGTTTTGATACGTAAGAAGAGACACTCCTCACTGCAGCCATGCTCACACTCGCCTGATGAGCAAGAGTTTCTTACCGGTTCCTGTTGTGGATCTTTTTCCTTTGGTCTCACTGTCCTCTTGGGAGTCTTCATCTTCAAGGCCCTGACATTGCCAGTCACCTTAGAATGTGATCTTTTGTTCAGACAAAAAAAATATTTATTTGAGGAATGAGTGAATAAAACAACCAAAGAGGTCGATTTTAAATGAAAAACACATGAGAGATTTTTCTAATTTCCATGTTTGTTTCTGTAATCAATTTTTGCTTCTTTAATTAGAGCCTTGATATTTTATTCCCCCTTCTTCCTCCTTTCCTCTCCCCTCGCTCCCTCCCTTCCTTCCTTTCTTCCTTCCTGTAATTAATGTTTCTACTCCTTACTGGGAACTATCCATGTTTTAAGAATGTTGAGCTTTGGGAACTAAACAGTCCTTCTCTTTGTTGAGCTTCTGTTCTGGTGTAGGCTTAGGAAGACAAAGGGCAATCAGTCGAGCCATCAACTGTCCAGTGGTGATAAATGCTGCCCAGAAAAAAAACAACACAGTGTTAGGGAATAAAGTGGTAGAGCTGTAATTCTGCATGGGATGGTCAGGAAAGACCCCTTGGAAGGGGTGATGTTGGAACAGAGGTTTGACTAAATGATGACTCAGGTCATGCAAGGACTGGAGGCAAGAGTGGGTCAGACACAGGGGGCAGATCCAAGGGACTGAGGCCTGGATTATCTGGAAAAGCAAAACCAGAGGGACAAGAACAGAGCAAAGGAAGCGGGAGAGGGAGGGGATGAGTTTGAGAGATAGTCGGGGGCTCCTCTCTCTTCTGCCTTCCTGCTCTTTCCACGTGTTAGCATTCTTTTTACACAATAGAAGTCTCTGGCAAACAGTATGCCAGCGGGTAATCTCAGAGATTGGCCACAGTGCTCACATTTCCTTTTCCTGCTCCTTTGCTGACTCTTTGAATCACCATTATTACCTTACAGGCTCCAACCCTTGCCCCAATTCAGAGTTTGTGAGATTATCTCCAGACACCTTCTTTTTGAGGGCAATGCTGCCCTTTCTTCTAGTATTTGTACTTGTCACCCTCCCTCAAGACATTTCATTACTTGACTCTCTGTTACTTTTGAATCCATTTTTTATTCTTTTGGTTAGGATGCAAGTGCAAGCAACAGAAGCCACTCAGTCTATTGTAGGAAATAAAGAGGAGGCTCTGTAGTAAGGACCTAGGGCCGTCTGTCTGACGTCTGGCTCCTGGTTAAAAGCTTATGTGGATCTTTCAGATCTGAACACAGCCAACGACGAAGACTTTCTCCCCGGCAGGGCTCAGGGGGCTAAGTTGCCCTCCTCACACCAGACTTGGGGTATAGCCAATGCATTGCCTTCTTGTAAGCGGGGTGCAGTAAAGGACTCGGCCTTCCCCAGCTGGTCATACTATTTGCATAGCTGCATTCCTAGCCTAGACACTTCCATTTGGAGGCCTCTTTCGTGGGGACCTTTCGCAGAAGCTTTCCTTAGGAGGCTCTGCCAAGACTGCCTTATGGAGGGGACGGAGAGCGGACACTTGACATTTTTCTTCACGGTGACTCCGCACTCAGTACTTTTCCACTCTCGGCCCTTCCCCCACTCCGTCTGCCAAGCTCTAGGTCCATTAAACCGCAGGAGCCTTTTGTTCGGTGCTTCCCCAGCAGTGAGAGCTTCAGGTCCCTGGACATCTGCACTAACCCACCTGACCCTTCCTCGGGGCCACTGCTTCCGGGAAAACGGAGCAGACGGGAGCTGGTGCTTTCTTTGGTTTAGCCTCTTGCTTCTTGCATTGCACTAAGTGACTAGGTCTCACAGTTTTGTTCATTTTGGTGCCATTGGCTTAATCAGCTGCTCTGACCTCTGGCATCTCAGTTCTGCCCAGCTCAGCTGAGCTCCTGACTAGCTGGTGGAATTCTAAGACAACCGTTCACCTGAGACTCAGAAGAGAGAGGAACCCAGGAGGCTACTTCTCAGTCCTCTTGGCACAGTGTGGGTGCCTCCCAAGCATACATGTTACAGTATCAGCCCCATGAAGACTCTGACTGAACACGGATTGACCCTTTGTTCCTAAATCCAGTTCCTTAGAGATGCGAATCCCTGTGGCATAGATGACCTCTTCTCTTCGATCAGTTATGGCTGTAGGCTGGGGGAGAGTTCCTCCGTTCTCTCAAAAGCCAGGATGAGAGTTTGCAAAGCAGACTGCACCCCTCTCACAGTGAAAACCTTCCAGTGCCTCCTCATTGCATTTATTAAAAAGTTAAAATTCTGCTCTGTGTCCTGGAGGAGCAGCCTGATCTAGTCCTGCAGCTCTCTCCTGACTGATTCCCCGCTCTTGTTCTCTCCCTTGGTATTTTTCAGACACTCTGGCCTTTCTGTCTGTCCCTTGACTCAAGCCAGTCTCTTTCCCATCTCAGAGGCTTTGTACCCACTGTTTCTTTGGTGCAAAACATGTTACCATATGATCTTGGCATTGTTGGTCTTCTTCTCATAATTCATGTCTCAGCTCCTATGAATGCCCCCTCCTGGATAGGCTCCTCTGTCCAGTCGCTCCAAATGCAGTTCCCAACCCCCAAGCAGCCACTCAGTCTCCATCACATGACCTTAAAAAAATTTTTCCCCTAAGAAATGCTCATTTATTTTGCTTATTGTTTAACATCTCTCATAACTGCCTTGATCCCCATCACCCCTGAGAAGATGTCAGCGCCACCAAGGCAGGGATTTGCGATGGCCTTGCTTGTTGCCATATCCTGGTGCCCAGGACTGTGACTGGCACATAGCATGAACTTAATAAATATTTGTTGAATTAGTAACTTTGCTGGTTCCCCAGCCCTGTCCAAGTAGAGAAAGAAGAGAAAGAAGTCGTCTGTTCTTGGGGAGAAACCACATTCATGGAGGGCAATTGTGCGTGCCTTTCAACACCATTAACTGTGTTGGTGTTTCCCGAATATCTGATCAGAAGTGGATTCCGGGAGGAGGCATAAATGTCCTTTGAGGGGCTTGGTTCCCACTGCCCTCCTTCCCCTCCACCCTGCAGACACTCACCTGCAGAGCAGGACAGATACATAGTTTGCACACAAAGCTGGAAGCTGGAAGAATTTTACAATTAGTTCTTCCGATTGTGTTTATTACTGAAGTAGAATCTTACTCGAATGTGACTCCCTTCTCTTTCCCATCCTCTTTAAAAATCAGTTATTCAGGAGTTTCCCTTGGTCAGCAGTTCAAGAACCTGACTAGTACCCATGAGGATGTGGGTTTGATTCCTGGCCTTGCTCAAGGGGTCAAGGATCTGGCATTGCTCTGGGTGGCAGTGTAGGTCAAAGACGTGGCTCGCATATGTTGTTGCTGGGGCTGTGGTGTAGGCCAACAGTTACAGCTCCAATTCAACCCCTAGCTTGGGAACTTCCATGTGCTGTAGGTGAGCCCTGAAAAGAAAGCAAAAATCAGTTCTTAAGGTGCTAATATTTTAATTGTCATCACTTTTTTCTTTGTACAATCTGAAAGTGGTTTGTTAAGTGTTTAGCAAAATCCATAGTTAGATTGGATTCGATGAGATCAGATTGGTTAGTTAGGTAGCATTCAGACCAGATAAGCTAAAATACCAGGTTTTAATAATCATTATTGAAATATGATTCCACTGAATTGCTTGCTACATAAGCTGGATGCATTGCTAATTTCCGCCTGCTCTTCATTTAGTATCTGAAAATGTCAATCTGAGAAATCTATACATATATATATAACATACAAAATTTAAGGTAGAACTATATGTTTGGATATAAATGGATATGTATATATATATATACACTTATATATGTGTATGCATATTTCAAATGTAAAATCTGCACATATGTTATGCTATATATATGTGTATATATACATTTACACAACAGCTCTTCATAATTTTATTGCTTACATTTCCATCCTCACAAAGAAAATTGGTATGGGAATTGGTAAGAGTTCCACCTGCATTTTGCTGACGATCTCCAGTCATTATTTATAGTTTCACAACACAAATGTCTCATATGCACAAATGATTTATGTTTGACACTAAGGATGCCTCCACTTCCGGAGTAATGACCTCCTCATTTTCTAAGTGGCTTTCACTCGCTGGTCTCTACCACCAATCTCTTCCTAAGTCATTACCATGCTACCGGGATGGGAAGTTTTGGAATGGAAACAGTGGAGCAGAGAGCATGAGTGGAGTAAGTTCTTCCATCTTTCCCTTGCAAGGGCAGTGAACACTCCGGTTCTACCACTTTCTTCTTTTCTGGAGAATTCTGAAGTGAGGAATAGAAAACAGAAGAAATGTAACCTGGTGGTAGTAATATCATGTATTTATATAATGGTGTCTGACTTAAAAGGCGTTTTCCTATAAATGGACTTCTTTGATCCTCATAAAAACCCTGCGATGTAGGCAGAACAGCAATCATAATTATTGTGTAAATAGATGTGTAAGAGAGATTCAGAGACTCCGGGTCACTTGCTTAAGGTCACCCAGCTAATAAATTGCAGAGCCAAGAAGGAAAATTCAACCTTTTACCAGCTCTTCATCTAACAGGTGTTTCTTCTTCTTCTTTTTTTTTTTTTTTTTTTTTTTTCATTCTACCTTTGACAGTGGTTTTTTATTTTGGTTTGTTTTGGTTTGTTTTAGCAAAGGGCATATCATTTTTGTGATCATTACCCTGATAGCAAATTTGCTAGCCTCATTGAATGCTCTGAAACCCAGTAAAGTGACTTTTCATGATGGGGTGTGGAATTTTAGCTTCTAGAAGTTATCCCACTGTATTGCTTGTTTAGGTCTCAAAAGGCCAGGTTGGAAGAGGAGACATAGTCCATTCATCATCCTCCCTCCGCTAGGGATGCCAGCACCACAAAGAAGCTGCAAATGTAAAAGAAAACGTTGGCTTCCATCTCACCCTGAGCTTTGCATGACCCAGCTGACTGCATGACTCAGCCATGTTCCCGCCTGCACGTTATCCATCAGCAAACACACGTGCCTCTTGTTGGCAGGATCCTGTTTGTATTACCCCAGTGCAGTCCCCCTTCTTTCTCGGCGAGGCCCCTGGGGGTGAGGGGATGTCTCTGTGTAACGAGCTCTGGAGCATTGCAGGTGCTCCTGCCTTTCTTTCCCAATTTCCAGATCTTCATACATTTCCTCCCTGCTTGGGCATAGAGACAGGCATCCAATTTGGGGAGTAGAACTCAGTGAAGTTAGGAAAACATGAGAAAGAGGAGCAAGGACCAAGAGTGGGTGAAAGCAGAATTCTTTGGGGGCCACTGTAGTGATTGGTGCAATTTTCAACACTTAAAAAAGCCCATGTCAACTGGATATCAGAAATGAATTTTAAAAATCTCACCCTGCCCAGGGCTGCCAATAGCAAAGAGTCCCTCAGGGCCAAAGCAGTTTCGCCTACAGTACTCCCTAAGCTAAGAAAATCAAGTGTCTAAATCCATATCTTCACCTTCCCTAAAAACGGAAAGATACGTAAGCCAATTTCTATTTTTGGTTGACCTACCGAAGTCGGCCAAATATGAGCTCTAGTTTTAATGTAAGATTTCTCCCAATAAAAAAGTGCTTCTATTGTTACCAGATTTTTGTGAGCATGGAAAGAGTAATAACATTGAGCATGACTTATTTGAGGCCTTTTCCTTCCAAAATAAATTTGGAAATCAGGCTCTTATCATTTTTGGAGAGGATTCATTAAAATTATTTTCAAAAGTGAAGGAAGCCATGCTCCTTTAGAATGAAAATGGAAGATGCAAGATAATTCATGTTGACTTCATCCTGTGGTGTGTGTTTTGTTAAGTAACTGCTTGTTGGCTATTTTCATTATGAAGCAGGGAAGGTAAGGTTCCCTTCTTTCAGCTGGGCTCCTCAATGTAAGAAAACTACTGGGAATGGATAGGTTTGTGTTGGTGTCACTGACAGCTTTGTCCTGGACAGGAGCCCGGATAAGGATGGTTGCGATCTGGTTAGGGTTCTAAATTCTCTTTTCAACCAGAAGAGGGAAAAGTACAAGGCTTCTTTTATGTGTGGGGTAGCCTCGAACACAATCCATACTCCTGGCTCCTAGTTTGAGTATTTCTTGATTTTCTTGCCTTGGAGCCCCAAGACCTCTATCAATTCCTTATCTATCTTTTGTCCTCTTTCCTTGAGACCTCCCTCTCTGATGCAGTTAATCCTATTAATTAATTGGCAACAAAAGCTTATGCATAGTAACTTGATCATCTGTCCCACATGCCGCACCCAGGCACATAGAAGGTCTCTGTCAAATGATTGGAATTCATTTGTCCTGCCATCCTCCATTCAGCCGTGAGGGCTTCCCAGGTTTAACCAACTGGACAAATCCAAGATGTACCACATCATCTCAATCACTTATTTGTAAAAGTTGAAGCTGCCGCTATCCCATTCATTTTACTGTAGTTGACAGATTCCTCAGCATCTAATTCTTGGTAATCATCAAGGTTTGGCAAAATCAGAAGAATCATCCCATCAGGAAAAGGAAATGATAGCTCCTTTAATTTAATAAATGACTAGGGATGGAAATTAAAACCAGTTTTTTTTTTTTTGCAAATGCAGAATTTTTACTTCTTTTGCTCCATTCTTTTTTCCTTCCTCCTTTCCTCCTTCCCTTGCTCCTCTTTTTCTCAAGATTCACATCATTTGTGAATCTGAAGCAAGGTCTTCTTGTGGTTAGAAAAAAAAATAGCTGCATTTAGTGTCAGAAAAGCTGGAATTTGAAAATTAAAGTCCCTTGCTTATGAATGATGTTGAGCACATCATTTGAACTCTCTGTGTAGCTCTGGTGATTATCTCCTTCTCACAGATATGGAACTGAATGTGGTATAGCTGGTAAGTGGTAGAGCTAGACTTTGAACTCAAGCCTCCTGGTACCACATTCCATCTCTCAATCACTAATCTCCAATGAGAATTAAGTAGGAGTAACAAAGTCTAAAGACCTGAACTCTTAACAAAGATGACCTAATCCGCATTGGAATCCAGATGCCTTTTCCCCCGTGGCGTGTTTCCAGGTGTATTTCCATGCCACCCTTCTTGTCCCTTCCCACACTTGGTATTACATGAGCATTTCCCCTCTCCTTTAAGGCCCTCCTGGTCAGAGCAGTCTCCATCCCACACACATTGTCTTTGGGGACCGCACATACAGCAAAGGACATGGACCCCACAGAACTCTGGAACTACCCCTTTGTTTCACCTGGAATGTTTCCATTTTCATCTCTTTTATCTAGTGGATTTATTCAAAGAGTTTGACTTGAAGGAGATCACCTGCTGCTTATATATACCCCCCCACACACACACCTGTACACATAAATATTCGGCAATCACAATCTTTGGCTAGCTTTTCCGTGTTACTCAGTAAGGGTCTGAGGTCTTACTGGTAACTAGAGCAAGAGGGTAGGAGTTGGAAACTGGAAGGCATATGCCCCTGATGTATCCAGAGAACTTGAACCAGGACCCTGACTGTTGCCATGTGAGAGTAGGCAGGCAGAAGCAAGATGAGCAAGTTGTCCTTTGGGTCTGGACCACAGTTCCAGATGGCAGGATCTTGATGATAACTTGCTTCACATACACCAGACAGAAGTTGATATTTTGTTTTGGGGGAATAGTCTTTCCTCTCTGCTAATCTGGCTCCATCAGTGGCTCCCACCTTTTCATTCTTTCATTTTAAAAACTCTTTATATTACTGGAAGATTCATTGTATCCTTGAGAAGATTAAACAGCTCAAAGCTGGGCTGAAATAGTAACAGTTTCAACTTGATCATCACCCAGCATCACCACACCTCACCATTGTTCCAATCCCCAGGCCGTCTTGGCACCAGGCCACTGCTGGACGAGAACTGTTTGCTGCCCCGACTAAGGTTGCTCATAACCTCATGAGACAACGTTCTCATAATTTCAGTAAATACTTGCTCTTCCTTTGGCGAGATGAACCCTATTCTAGGCTCTTCCTTATCATGTTATTTTCAAACAAGTCGGATTTTCTCCTCTCACATAACAAGAAGTCTGGAAATAGGTGGTTGCTGGCTCTGGATCAGTTATGGAGAGATACTTGAGGCTGGGATCAGAATTTCTAAATGGATCTTCCCTGTAACAGTCTTGATTTTAAGAGGGTGGCCCCGCTCTGTGCAGCACACCCTCATTCCAGGACATGAGAAGAGGGAAGGGGCTTTCTCACTTAATATCATTGTCGCTTGTGCTCTGCTCCACACCACAACGGGCATCCTTTATGCTCCCTCCTTGCAGCTGACGGACTTGGCCGTAAGTACACGTGTCCTTCGGTGTAGTTGAGGTAAATTTTACACTCTGATCAACCTATTTATGCCCCTAGAACAAAACGGGAGAGTCCCTTGCTTATATTGCGGTGGTGTTTCTTATTCTCCTGCAAGTGAAATGGTTTATGTGACTCACTCTGAAAACAAAACAGAAACAAGGGAGGCCAGTCAAGCCTGAGGTTGCATCATAAGTTTCAAAGTCTTTGCAGGAGTTGGGCTCCTTTGACCACTTTGATCTTAATTCTTCTCTCTCCTGTGGTTCAAGAGCATCATCTTGTACATCGGACTGCTTCCTGCCCACACTCATTCCTGGTGGATGGGCTTTCTCTCTGCCCTTCCATTTCCTGAAAGGGGCTTGCCCAGACTGTAAAGTGACTGGCACTCCAGCCAGGATTTTCTCGGCTCAAATGTTACCTCCTCTTGGGAGCCTTCTGTGATGACACCATCTGATTATACACCCACTCCTGACTCACACCGTCTGTACTATACGCTCCCTCCTAACTTGATCAGCATGCTCTGTGTGGCCATCTCTTCATAGCTCTTTTCACTACCTGAAATTGTCTTGCTCGTTTGCTTGTTTCCCCTCAGTCATTCCTGTTGGGACCTGAGCTCCACAACCACAGGAATGGTGTGTGTCCTTTTCACTCCTCACCTGGAGCACTTAGACAAACACCTAAACAGGTGCTGACTGCAGGAAAAAGTGACTAAGCCATCATCACCAGGGAGAAGCCCAGGGTTCTCGGTGATTTTGGGAGAAGGCAAATGACTTCTTGAAAAGCACATTTCTTCATGAAAATACAGATGATACCCACAGCCCATCACAATGTAACAGAGGTCTCAGATTAACCCTTTGTTCCGTGTGTGCTGGTCAGAACTTGCCTAATAAGATCTCTTTTGCAGATGGGGGTGGAGCCAGGCTATCATTTCAGGGTCTTTGCTTCAGCCACTTGAGCTGTTCTTGGCAGCTATTTTACGCATTCGTGATTTAGGACGGAATGACAAAACCATCTATATAGGAAGGGGGGGAACCCTCCCATGCTCTTCAGTGTATTGTCTTCCAGCAGAACCCTGAGTTCTCACTACCTGCCAAATGAGAGCTCAGGCCAAAGAGACGCAGGAAAAAGCCTCAAAAGAAGTAATGGAAAAAAAGGATCAGAAGAGAGTAGCATTTCCTGACTGTAGCAGTGCAGACACAAGGTTTTGGCCACTTTGTCCGTTTTGATGAAGACACTGTAGGGACTAAACAAAGATACTGTGATTCACTTAAAATCTAGATAAAATGGCAAATGATTTCATCCACAGCGTGGATCATCTGACAGAGTGATATCTCTCTGATCACAGGACTTTAAGCCTTTCCTACGAGCCAAATGTGCTCCTGGCAGTTCTGCTCCCTGAGCTGTTGTCCGTGTAGAGTCCCTTTCCATGAAGGATATGTCCTCTGTGGCCCTGCCCCAATGTTGGGTAGAAGCAAAGATTATTGGCCATCTTGGCAGGCCTGGGGTCATCGTCTATAAATCTAGGAGCTTATTAGTGTTTGGCACCTTCTTGTTTTAAAATGATTGAGCCACAGGTGAGTGGCCTTGCATCAGTGTCCATATGTAATAAAACAAAACAAAATAACGGCATGTTCTTGATTTTATTTCCCACCCCCCTTCCACTCAAGAAGTCAGCTTTCCCCCAAGAGCCTTTTACAACAAAAGAAGGTCCTCCACCAAAGTGTAATAAAATAGCATGTAATAAAAAGAGATCTAAAAATATAAGAAGCTAACTGACATCAAAGGAAAATAATGAGAACGTCAGTGAAACAAAAGCCAAACCCAGTCAGGTCAGCTTAGGAAGCTAAGTGTGTTTCTTACGTAGACCTAGTGAAGTGACCAGGGGGAGGCATACGGTGTTTCTCTTATTTCCACCAAGAAGAGGGGGAAGATGCCCAGGGGCGAGAAGACAAAAGGAAACAAACAAAAGAAAGTCCCTCGCATGTGGTCACAGGAAGGTTCTTAGTGGAACTGGGTCACCAATGTGTCACTCAAGGATGGGAGGCCAACGGTAAATGGTCAAAAGAAATGGCAGGTGAGAACAAGTTTCTTCACAAATCCTCAAAGACTTGAGGTCATACAGATTTGCACTTGAAAACTTAAAAAACATATGGTTCTGAGAATGTGGTTTTTAACCCTCTTTCAAAATCTCCACGTGAGATTTTGTAGCCTAGGGGGAAGAAATAAGAAGAAATTGTTACTTTATCAATAGCAGTCTTCTGGTAATTTGGTGACGTCAACCAAATGCTTTTTTGTAGGCTCTTTTTCCTTTAAAAAGGGATAAAATTCAATCTCCCCACAAGTGCTAGTGGGAAAAAGTGGCTCAGGAAAGAGCAAAAGGAGTAGAGGCCATTTTACTTTCTCAGCCACCTGTTCTCATTTCCCATCTTTCTGCTCAATAAACACTCCAGTCGAGTTGTATTTTGATGCCTGTCACTCCACATTCATCAGGTGACAAGACTGTTCTAAACTGATACGTTTCGCTTTGGACATGTAGCCTGAGGAATGTACTAGAACTCTTCCTGTTTATGTTGGACTTGGGGCTCAGACCCTCACGTAACGGTCCCCATTTCTGTATGCACCAGCCTGCTTGCATTAGTTCATCTGGCAAAGTCAATATAAGAATTAATAATAGCTTTCCAATCTACAAATAAAAGTATGCCACTTTAAATTTTTGGCAGTGAGCTGGCATTTTGTCATTTAATCATTTCACATCATTACACTGCAATATGGAATGTAATGACATGACACTCGTAAATGACAAACACTTGGTCTCTCCTGTATGGGAAGAAATAATGTAATAGAAAGCAAATTTTATCCTTAAAGGTTGCCAGAGTTTCACTCCCACAATTTGGGATTAAGATACTGAGCAGATGCAAGGTGAGGAAAAGGAGAATCTCACCTACAGACGTCCTGGGTAAAACACAACGCGATAAGCGGATTGTCTCCATAGACCACAGACGAGGACAGAGCCTTCCTAATATTGTCAGTATCTTTCCTTACCAGGCACCCGCACAGAAAGCTGTGCACAGGATGCCTTCCTGTGCCTGAAAAGGGGGAAGAAGGGAAACTGTGGTTGACAAACACCATTTTTTGTTTTTGTTTTTACGGTCCTGGTGTTATGTGCTAACCGATAATTAGCCTTTGATTTAATAGTTGTTCACCTTTTCATCTTAGGTACTAAATGGCTAATGGATGCTCTGCAAAATGACCACTGCTGGTTAATTCTTCTTGTCCGTGGGAAAGAAGCTCCTTTGCAGGGTAGTTAAACCAGATCTCTTCTTTCTGAAATAGCTTAAAAGCCCCTCAGATTCTACACATCCAGTACAGAGCGAATGATTTTCTCACACAAGGGTGTTTCTTCCCTAGCATTCATTCTCTGCAGAGATGACCACACCAGTCATCTAAGAACCTAAGGGGCAAACCGACCACCGTGTCCTCTGAACCTTCCAGGGATTGTGGGCAGCATGTTGAACGCTTGTTCAGCCAGAACTTCAACCCCTCAGAACACCAGCTGTAGCTAGCCTGCCCCACGCGGGTCTTCTGGTTGAATCGCTCACCCCTGTTATCTTCCAGGTAACACTTCCTCCCCTATCCTTTATTGGAGCTTCCCACTGTAAGCTCCTTCCCGTCGCACCTGGACCTCCATCTGAGTGTACTCTCTCCCCCTGCACTTCCCTACAACCTCCCCGATTCAGTCTCCATGCTGCGCCTAGAGATCTCTGCAAAAATCAGACACAGCCTTTCGCTTGACGACTTAAAGTCAATCCATGCATGTCCACTGATGGAATAAAAGAGCAGCTGGCTTCCTGAGGACTGTGCATCACACGTGACACCTGGCTTTCTCTTGCACCATCT
Source organism: Sus scrofa (assembly GCF_054392235.1). Lineage (NCBI taxonomy): Eukaryota > Metazoa > Chordata > Mammalia > Artiodactyla > Suidae > Sus > Sus scrofa. The sequence continues at coordinate 61,739,657 of NC_139399.1, forward strand.
CATCCTGTGTTTTCTGCACTCCAGATCCACTGCCTTTTGGGTTTTCCCCAGTTTCTTTTACTCATCTTGATCCCTCTCTCCAGTAAACCTTGCTACCTGCTGGTCCATTTGTCTGGAAAACTCTCCCCTCACTTCACCTAGTGGACTCGTATTTGTGTTTCAGTTTTCAGCCTTATGTCATGCCTGGTGGGCGCGGTGGGGAGTGGGGAGGTGATGACATGGGCCGTGTTCCATGGTTGTCACTCTCTTGGGACCTTTGAAGCATTTAATCTCGATCTGCAGCTACACATTCATTGATACGCTCATTCCGTTTGTGTCGTTTTCCCCACCCAGACTGCATCTTCCAAGGGGACCGGGACCATGCTTACGTTTTGCTCATTATTGTGTGTTTAGTTTTAGCAGCGAACTTGATACACAGCAGTCACTCACGCGTTCAGTCAAGAGATACGAAATATCTGCTAAAGGGCTAAATCAGCAGAGGGTTAGAGGATTTACCCAGACCATTTGGGCACCTCCTTGGCTGTGCAGCTTCCCAGTCTTGTTCTCCTGAAGGAAACATGATTTGCAGAAAATTCTAAACTGAAAATAGATTTCTCCAGCATACAGACACAGCGTAACACTAAATCCATCCTCCCATTAAAGAACGTTTCTGGTCTCCTCAGCTCCAGGCATTGCTCTGAACTATTTTCCACAGGGACAAACAAAGTCCGTGAGTGCACAGCTGATGAGTGTTCCTGAATCTTGAACATGTAAGGGTCCCAAAGTAATTCTTTGAGTACGACAGTTATTCCTTAGTGGAAAACCTTCACCTGTATCCGTGTCTTGTGTGTCATGATAATCCAGGGCCACCAGGGGTGGTCATCAGTGAACAGGTAGCTACAGGCTGAGATCGTGTGCTTCAGATGCTTTAAGAGAGCGACAGGCACAGAACTCCACCCACACTGTGTTGCCCCGAAGATGACGCGTGAGCTGAAAACTGAAACGTACGATGGGGCAACTAGGGAACACAGGGGAGAGTATTGCCACCCCCAGAGCACGTTTGGTAATATCTGAAGACATTTTTGTTTGTCATTACTGGGTAAGGGGGTACTATTGGCATCTCCTGAATCAAAGCCAGGGATGCTGCTAAAAATCCTACAGAGCATAAGACAGTCCCTATAATCAAATTATGTGATCCCAATTGCTGACACTGTGGAGCTTGAGAAACCTCTCAACTCCCTTCCAAGGGCCAGCGGAGCCTATTTGGGGGGAGATCCTGTGTGGAGAGACCACAGAAGGCATCTTAAGTCAGTGTAGACTTGGCTTCTTCTCATCTTCAATATTAGCAGGCCTACAAATAGGTAGAAACCTCAGAAGAGAGACATACAAGGAAAAAGGCTGGGGCGGGGGGGGGGGGGTTGTGCAGAAGAGTGCTTTGTAAATATTAACCCAGCTGTGGAGGCCACATGTATCTTTGAATTATGACCTGATAAGGGTCTTGAGAGCTTGCCAACTACTCGTTCAAGAAAAACACAGAAAAAAATTGAACTGATGATATCCTTGGTGCAATTTCCCTTTAAGAACAGCCTCATAAATACCAACTATAGAGTCCAACTGAACTTATTGGAAATATCCCAAAAACCTTGGAAAATAGACAAGTGCAGGTGGTAAGATATTTACTGAAATGAACTGTCTGTGAATGAAAAATATGTGAGCAAAATAGATATTTTATCTGTCATTTTATTCACAGAAAGAGATCCATTACATTCCTCTGTTTCATTCTCCTCCTGTTTGGTATGAAAGCACTATAAACTAGATCTTTATTTTCCTTTTAAAAAATCAGTATGGAAAGTAGGGGACTTGGTTCCTCCCCCCCCCCGCCCCCCCCAAAAAAAAACCAGTAATGTTTTTCAAACCTTGGAGGCAATGTCTGAAAAATACCAAAACATGTCTTATTACTGATGCTCAGTCTTGCAGGTAGAAGGAAGACAAGAGGCAAGTTGCAGGTCACATGAAATTTTCAAGTCCTTTAATCCTTTTCAGACAAAGAGAGTTGGTCACTGTACATCCACATTTTTAATAAACTAGAAAGTCCTGAGGTGGCTCAGTATCAAATAATATTCTATAAATTTTTACGGAGCAACCTTTATCTGCAAAGTGCTCTCCCTACGCTAGAGAAGATAAAAAGATGAGCAAGTTATGGGCTCTAACCTCAAAGTACTTCCCTCTGCTTTTAAAGCAGGAGCATTTCCACATAAAGTTACAGTACTACTAAATCAATTTTCTATCTTGCTGAAATTTACATTAAATTAATACTTTAGTTCCTCGGACACCCTGGCCACATTTCTGGTGCATGGTGTCCACACGTGGCTGATGTCTGCCACACTGGCTTGCACAGACGTAGTGACATGCCTGTCTTTGCACCAAGGTCTATTGGATAGCACTGTTCTGGAGAGCAGCTTTACTTTCCCTTAAGAGAAAAATCTGGATGTCTAACCAACCCTAAGCTTTAATGTTGGTCAGACCTGAGTTGAAGCTCTGGCGCTGCCATCTGTTATCCGTTTGACCTCAATCATGTCTCTTAACCCATCTAAGTTCCACTGTGCTCATCTTTAAAAGAGAGACAGTAATAGCACTTTCCTCACAAGACTGTTGTGAGAATTAAATGAGATATTATGCACAGAGCACTCTGTCTCAGTCAAGAGCTCAATCCCGTGTTGCTGTTTTTGTTACCATCAAGTATCTTGACTTACCGGCAGGAAAAAGAAAAGAATGCTCACCCACTGGTCCATGTCCTCCTTGGCCTTTCCTGGTTTCTTTGCAGTGGTATGACTGGTGCTGCTGGGGTGGGTGAAACCTATGTAAGGAGTCCCTTCTGGGCTGGAGAAGGCAAACCCCTGCAGAAGCCTCCACGCTTTCTCATTGCCTTTGGTGGTCAGAATAAAGGCCATGGGCTCAGTAGCCAAAGCCACAGGGATGAAGCAACTTGGACCACTGAGTCATGGCGTGGAGCTGTTCTGGAGAGGTAGTTGCTCGACCTTCAGAGAACTTGGAGCGAGTGAGAAATGAACTTTGTCGACTAAGCCACTGAGATTTAGCGATGGTCATTTGTCTATACTGGGAAGACTGAAACTTGCAGCAGTCATCGACTCTGATTGTGCTTTCGTCTGTCCAGATCCCTCAGTTAGACCCGTGGAGGCTGGATAATATTTTATTAAATTAATCAATGAGCTCTATCTTCAAGACTTTCCTTTGTCATCATCATCCAAGCTAGACCAAGAGGCCGTCACTCAGAGAAGAGTTGTAATAGTAGAGATACAGAGAATAACCGTTTTTGAGTTTCAAAATTCTGTAGCTTTCTGTATTGGAAAACCTTAACACAGGAAAGGCATGAAGTTTATAACTAACATAACAATGATAGTGCTTCATTTTTTGCTAATTTCAGATCCCTCAGACTTGGGATAGGGAACAGAAGGAAGCAGCAAAATGATCATAGGCCCTTCAGGAAGAAATTTGAGTTCCAGTTTGGCTGCCTAAATCTGAGCGGCTGTAGCAAGGTTACACAAGCTCTCTGAGTCTCAGTTTCCTTGGCTGAAAAGCAGACAAGGGGGACATCTCAGAAAATTCTTCAGAAGCTAGATGATGACAGTGTAAACCAGCTGTGGTCGATGGAATCTTTTGTGATGGTGGGAATGTTCTGTATCCCTGTGGTCCAGTGTGATAGCCACTAGCCACGTGTGCCTATGAAATACTTGCAGTGCGGCTAGCGCAACTGAGAAACTGCATTCTAAAATTTAGTTTATTTTAAATTATTATAGTGAGTACACATAGCTAGTGGCTACTGTCTTAGGCTAGGCAGGTCTAGACCAAAGTCCTTTATCCCGATGTCTTTGCTCTATGTAGGTCCCCAAATTCAGACACACAGCCATGGGTTGGCTAAGGAAACATGAATTGACTGAGATTGTTTCTTCCAGCCAGTTGCACAAAGTCTTGATAAAAAAATTAATTTACTATTGGAAAATAACAGTTCTTTCACACTTAGTGACTATTCTGTAGCATCTTAAGATAGAGACCTGTTTCCTTCTGAGAGTGATTTGGAGCCTGAATAAATTAAACTGCTAGCTTTACTCCTCAGCATCAGGCTTCACACTGGCAACTTTCATAGGAGCCAGGAAATCTATTTGTAAGGCTGCACAATTGGTTGTTAAGGAGGGGTCACTCCTGTGATAACACATGGCCTCATCAGTCCCAGGTGCTGGCAGGGAACCTTTTGCTCATACCTGCACCAGCTACCCAGTGGGCCCCAGGCTCTTTGATTTAATTGCCATCCTCCTCTTTCTGAATTTGAATCTTCCTTCCACTGGCTCACTCACTCCATCAGGCAGATCTGAGGCAGAGAGTAATTGTCTACCATCAGTTCCTCTTACAGGAAAGGAGAAAGATAAAATGGCAAAGACAGAGCAAGAGATGCACATATGTTTATGTTTCTGAGTTCTCCACGATGTGATTAAAATGGTTCCCGGGAACAGAAAACGCTGCCTCTACCAGCTGTCATCACTAAGTGTGTGTCTCTGTAAAAGGGCACATTAGAGCAGGCAGGGTAATGGCCTCCTCCCCCCCCAGGCCTGGAATTCCCTGGGACCCTGGACTTGGCACATTCTTCCGCCTTCATCAGTCACATTGTTCCCGAGGCCCTGCCTCTTCCAGGAAGCCTTCCCCCGCAGCATATAAGAGCAATTGCACTCCCCTCCTACCCGCCCCATTTGTGTTTGCGGTAGATAACAGCAATTAATTCTCTTATCTACCAAATAAATTAGGTAATTGTAGTATTTGTCTCCATCCACATTCTCTGAAAGCTCCCAGAGAGGAGAGTATATCCACGAACTCTCTCTGCATAGCACGTAGCAGCACCCCATTAGATAAGTGGATTGTATCATCCTTTTTCTCACCCCAGCACTCCTGATGGATTATGTACATTTGCAGTGATACACTGTGATTTCTGATGCCCATCCCTCCCTCACACACCCACAAAAAAGATAATCCACAGCTGAATAAAAAAGGCTATTCTTTTAACGTGTTAGTCACAAAAAAAAAATGCATTATACCAAGGAAGAATACAGCACAGGAGAAAAAAGACTTCGGTTTATATATCTTTTCTCTGTGCTAACTGCTTATCATTTTCTGCCATTGAAGAAAGTCTGCCAGGCAAATTGTATAATATGTAAATTTTCTCAATAAAGCTGTAAGAGAGAGAGGAAGGAAGGAAGGAAAAGGGGAGAGAGGGAGGGAGGAAGGAACAGAGAGAAAGAATGATAGTGTCACATGCATAACCTTTAAAGACCTAAACTTTATTAAAATTGAAAGCCACATAAAAACTTTAGTATTTACTATTATCTGCAACAGGCCTTATGACTGGGATATGGTGGTATGTCTTAGAAAATAAAGAATTATAAAGAAAAGATAAATAAATGCTTCTACGCAGTTACTTGTAAGCTCTTGAGGCCCGAGGTCGATTTTTATTGCTTTCATCCCCCTGAGCTCCTGTAGAGTCTGCGATACAGCCTAAGTACTAAATAAATATTAATTGAACTGAAATGAACTCCACTATGTTAACACAGACAGGGTGGAGTCGTCTCGAATTTTCAGGGATGAGTACCTTTCCCATTTCAAGGATAAGGAAAATGAGGTGTTGAGAGAGGAAGGCCCTCAGGTTTGAAAACACATACTTGGTGGGACTGGCACTGATTCCAGCCCTGCCAGCACCCTGATCCGCGTCGTTCCACTTTGCCTCAGACGCTCGGGGAGAGCTTGGCAGAGACGATTCACACAAGCCTTTCTGAGGCTTTCTGGTCCTCACGGCCACCAGGTATCTGCATCTTTAGGAGGAAAGATTGCAAGAAGAGTCACAACACCCTGTGCATCTCCGTTTAGAAAATGGTCTTTGTTGATCCTGTTTCCATCAAGCTGGGTTATGCGTTTACCTGAGGGCCGCTGCCTTTACCAACGGTTTGCCTGTAAAGATGAGTGTATTGACCGCGCAAAGCATTTAATTTTACCTGTTACTTGCTCTTTTATTCCCAAGATACCTTTTATATATTTAATCACCATTTTGATGTATTAAATGCTCCAGGTGAAAATAGTTCATCAAGCAAATGAGGAAAATAAAATGAGTTTAAGGACTAGAAGCATTGATACCTGTGAAACTGGCTAATTTCTTCACTATCGGTGATTAAATGGCTGATATATCACTGCAGTGAAGCTTGTGTGTAGTATGCCTTTTTATCCTCTATTCCTCCAAGTGTAAATAGCTTTATTTGGGAGATATTGATTACACAATCAATTCATGCTTATTATTTAAAAAAAATACATATGTAGAGTAGAAAGAGATAACACCTTTTTGCCCATAAATTTCCCTCCCTATCCCATCTGGAAAAGTAACCGTGAGCATATAAATAAACAGTTGAAACTAAAAATTTAATAATTTTAATAAACTTACTCTTTAAAATCTTGAACATTTAAATATACCTCCTATGTACCTCCCATCCACATTTGTACATGCCTTACAGGTATGTATACATATATGTGTATATATGTATTTGCATGTGTGTTTATGCACACATACATACACACACACGCAAAAGTAACATATACCTACACACACAAACACAGATACACACACATCCCCAACTGGTGGGCATATAGGTTATTCTTCAGTTTTTCTGTTACAAACTTGGCTGCAATGCTCATCCTGGGTACAGTCTCTATTTACAGCTGTTTGATTATTTCTTTAGAAAGGTTCTTAGGAGTGGAATTGCATGGTTACATTTGATTAATTTTAATATTAAACATTAAATATCTACCTTTATGTAGCGTAGCAGGGATAAACCATGAGCCCTTGCTTCAAATATTTAAACTGTAACGTTCAGACTTTGTGGGAAAGCAACTTTCCACACCAGAGATAACATATAGAAAACACAGAGCCTAGTGCCGGCATATAGGAAGCACTCAAAAAATGTTAGTTGTAAATACAAACGAGCGATTGTCAGAATGTGATGGAACTCCTTGTTCTCTTTACTGCAAATTAACTCTGGGGGAGGACTCACCAGGCAGCCTGGCTCAGCGGAAGCCACGAGATAAACTGGATGCCATCCATCACAGCCCCACCCTTGCCCAGGAGCTGTTGGCGTCTCTGGATCCCCACCCACCCCCAAACAGACACATCCATCAAGTGCCATGCGTAGTTTATCTTCAGTGCCAGGACGGCAGCAGCGAGGGGCAGACTCTCTGGATGAGAGATCTTGAATTTACATCTGTGCATGTGGGGAGTGGACTGGAAACTTCGGATTATATTTGTCTTGATTTTCCCAGCGATCAGCGGGCAGATATGCCACATGTAGCACTTAGAAAATAGGGGCATCTTGCACCTGCCGTCCAAGGCTATTCTCCAAGTGCTTTATACCCCATTTTTTCAGATCCAAAAAGAATAATCTCTTGTCAACCATGTGAAAAAGGAAGAAGTTGATCTCTACAAACCCTTCCTCCCTTGTTTTACTTTCCATCTTTGCGTCCATGGATGCCACAACACCTGTAGCCCCGACTTCGGACCTTGTTCCTCTGTAGCCCCAAATACAATTGTCCCAGGTTCCATTTGAAAGGGGTCCTTATAAGGACCAGGCTGTGCTGATAAACCCACTCAAGATCTGATCCTATAGCTTGAAAGCTTTGCCCTTCCCAGACAAAAGGTATTTACTCTCAATTCCTTAAAAGGAGAAACACCAGGCTCTGTGGTGGGGCTGGAAGAGGGCAAAATGAAGAAAAGAAGTGTTTTTTGGTATCCCTAAAATCCCACAGTCCACATGATGTTACAGTCTGTCCCTGAGCCCAGTGGCCCTGGGGTGGGAATATTCCACATCCTCTGGGAAATTGAAATGTAGAAGAGTCCCTGATTCCAAGGTGTTTGCTAATATTCTGGTTTCCTACTATACAGATTATCCCCAAAATTTCCTAGAGTAAAGACACAGGCTCATTTTAGTGGCTATCTTGGAATGGAATCTTAGGGGGAGGAATGAGGGTCTTGACCATTGAAATACCCTTTGAGCATTCCTGAACTGTTCTTCTCCATTCTCTCCTTTGAGACTCTTCTGCAGTTTTGTACAGTGAGATACATAGAGGATAAGAAGTCAGAGAAGGAGCTTGGGGGCCTCGGCTGCCCTGTCTTCCTCAGGGGCCTTAGCCAAATAAGTTCAGGTTTGAGCCTCAGGTTCCTATTTTACCTCTTGTTTGGTCAAGGGTGCTGAGTGGGAGGTGGCTCAAATAAGAGAATGACCAGGAAGTGGTGTGGTTGCTGTCATAGGATCAAGAAGTATTCGTTTTATCATTACTATTATTAAGATTATCATTTATTTTGGCCACCCTGCAGCATGTGAAAGTTCCCAGGCCAGGGATTGAACCTGTGCCATAGCAGTGACCCAAGCCACAACAATGACAATGCCAGATCCTTAACCACTAGGCCACCAGGGAACTCCAAGATGAGGTTGATGGTGATGGTGATGGTTGCATTATTGGTTAAAAAAATGAAATAGCAACCCGTGCTGGCAATTTTACCTGTTTGCCCTTTTTAGGAACACACTGGTAAATCAACATCAGGACCCTAATTCTGTAAAGAACCAGAGAGGTACACGATGTGAGCAAGAGAGGGAATGATGTCAAGATTTTGACAAGGTGTTAGGGTGGTTTATTTCTTTCCTGGGTCTTTAAAGTGATATTTGATGAAATCTTGACTACGCACCAGGTGCTGTCATAGGTTATTTTCATGCATTTTCCATTGAGCTCTCCCATCAGCCTTATTAAGTAGATGAGCAGGTTATCCCCATCTCACAGATGAGAACAGAGAGGCCCAGAGAGGAGGGACTCAGCTTGTGAATGTTCTACAGAGTGACGTGTGGCTCTTAGTACAGCCCAGAGCTTGATGTGATGTCAGTTCTGCTCCTTACACATTTACCTTACACGTGTTTGGGGAGTCTTTGTGCCAGACACTGGTGCTGATGACATATTTGTTTCAGGGCCTCCCAGGAAGTCCCTCATTCCAGCATGAGAGATACCTGTCTCACCTCTGTGCCAAGGTGGGAAAAGGCCTTGTCCTGAGCAAATAAATGATTAGGCTTCTCTTACGGGGCTCTGCTTTCATTCCCAGCTATGTTGCAGAGAGAGTTCATGCAGTTCCCTCCCATCAGTCTTGTGGAATTGCAACTTTAAGCAGAGCTGACACTATAGAAACAATAATTGGCATAATATTCGCACGGAGCAAAAGACGGTCATTTCCTCAGGCACCAAAAAAGCATAACCCAGTTCTGAGGTTCCAGAAAATGATGGCTGGAACGGCCCTGAAGTCTGTACCACCATAACACAAATGCAGCCCCGATGTTCTCCTTTTGATAGCTCTAATTCTCCACATGAAAGCAGGCGAAACTCTTAACTATTATTTTAGATGACATCCCCTTTTTAACTTTAAGCAGTGTTCTTTAAACATTTCTAAACTTCCCCAATTCCTCCCCAATACCATGCTATGAATTTGCTTGTCACTGTAAGCTGTACACAAAGAGAGACACATGCGGCAAGCACAAAGATATCAGGAAGTGGTTTTCCTAGCAACAGTAATCATCTGAAAGATCCCAGAACATCCTTTCTATTCATACAGCATTTCGTGTTTTGAATAGTGCTGACAGGTGAAGTGGATTCATAGTATTTAATACAAAAAAAATATTGCTAGGGATTGGTACTGCACAAAAGCTCAAATATCCCTACTATTCACAAGCAGCTGAATTCACTGTTTTTATATCTATCTAGATTATTTAGTGAGGCACAATTGCAAAAGCAAATATTCACCTGCTCACCAAATGACTAATCCAGGGTGTATTATAGAAAGTCTGATTCCCTAGACCTCATTCAGGCAACTGGGACACAGCTCTAAATCAAGCCCAGCTCTCTCTATGCAAGTCCATCTTAAGGATCATCCTGAATGATAAAGAGACATCCCTGTGCCAGGTCCCTCAGCAGATGTGCTCAGTTTAAAATAAAAATGAGTCAATACCGTTGACAAAATCATCCACCCCCAAGGAACTCTATCTGGTTATTGCCTTAACTCTATCAGAAACCCTCTCTTATCACCCCTCCATCCTCTCACAAGTAATATCCAAAGGAAATTTATCCCCGAAGGTCAAAATAATAAAAAAAAAACCCACAAACAACATGAAAATAAACCCTCAGAAATACACTGAAAAGCGAGAAAGAAGAGATAGGAGAGCGCAAAAGAAAAAGAGAGATTGGTGGAGAGGGAAGGTGAGAAGGAGGCGAGGAGAAAGTCCCAGCTTGCAAGGGAGCATCTAGGAGAAGGTGGAAGGACAGCATCCATACCATTCTAATGTGTATGGAGCTTGGTTCCATAAAGAGAGCACGCATGTAAGCTTCCCAATCTCTGTGAAATGTGCCAGGTTTTTACTGTCACCATTGTCTTAGTTATGTAAAAAAACAAACAAACAAAAAAACGCGTACTGTGAACCTTCCATATTTACAGACCTGCACCAGGCATTAGGGTGATAGGAGTTTCCTCTTGGCTTATAGTTTAATTAAAGAGATGGGACAAAGACAGAAAGTGCTAGGTAACACTTGATGGCTGCATATATTGCATCTCAATATTTAGTGAAAAGTGGCAGCCTACTTGTGCGTATTAGAGGGAGAGAGTGGCGATAACATGGGGTCATTAGGCATTTGCTTTAAAACAGGCTGCATTTGTTAGTTCTTTTTTATTCTTTATTTCCTAAAAAATCTTACTGGAATGTAGTTGACTTACAAAGTTGTGTTAATTTCAGGCATACAGCAGTCAATCAGTTATACATGTACACATAACCAGTTCCTTTTCAGATTATTCTCCCATATAGGTTATTACACAGGACTGAGTAAATTCCCCTGGGCTATACAGTAGGTCCTTGTCACCAGTCTATTTTATATGTAGTAGTGTGTACATTATCAATTGCAACCCCCTAGTGTTTCCCCCTCCCCGCTGCTGTTTCCCCTCCCCGCTGCTGTTTCCCCTTGGTAACCATAAGTTTGGTTTTGGAAAGTTTGAATCTGTTTCTGTTTTGTCAGTTCTACTGTATCATTTTTACAAAATAGACTGCATTTGAATATTAGCTCTGGGGTGGAAAGCAAATTTGTAAAAATGGCAGAGTCATGCTTATCTCACAGGTCTGTTGGCAGATTGATTATGACCATGCCTTTAAAGCATCAAAAGCACTGATGAGTCACAGTTTCCAGAAGGTATTGATCAGAGATGTGCAACTTAAAACTACAATAGTCTACCATTTCATACTCCCCAAATTGGTAAAATGTAAAAGTCTGACAATGTCAAATATTGTCAAGGAGGTGGAATAATAGTTACTCTTCCATATTGCTACCGGAGTTGTAAATGGTACAAGCATTTTGGGGAGAATTTGGCTATATATCTCATGTTGTTTAAGATGCACATACTCCATGACCTAGAAATTCCACTCTAGGATATATTCATTAGAGAAGTTCTCTAAACGCACCCAAGGAGACTCATGTGGAAATGAATGTGCTCTGTCTGTGATACTGAAAAACTGGAAAAGCCTAAATGCCTATCCAGAGGGAAATAGATGAACAAAAAGTGATATATTCATACAGCAATTCAAGTGAGGGAACAAGGTTTGCATTTGTTTAGATTGGGAAATACTTGGTCCAAAACAATCCTACATATAAAGCCACTGCTTTTTTTTTTTTTTTTTTTTTTAGTTTTTAGTTTATTTTTTTTTTTGTATATGATTTTTTTTTCCATTATAGCTGGTTTACAGTGTTCTGCTTTTATTCTGTGTCTGTCCCAGACTACTTTCTTCCTCTTTTTCCTGCTCCTCCCTCTAACGAAGGTACCTGTCAAATAAATCTATGGGCAAATTGAACAGATGTAAGTCACTATCAGCCAGTGTCCATCCCTCTTGCAAATTCAGCGGAGACAGAAGGAGCAAGAGGTCAGAGGCTCTGCCCATGTTTCTGATCCCAGACACTCAGGCTGGGAGCCTCTGGGAGCCACTGAATCCTGGCTTTCTTCTACTGGGTGGGATAAATACAAGTGAATATGCTGTCTTTCAGATTCTTAAAAAATTATTCACATTCCAAAGAACATATGTGTCTCTAGTTTCTCAGTGCCTGATAAAAAGATCAATTTTATGATTAATGAAATGCATGTCGTTATTCCTGCTCATGGGGTGTGCTTCAGAGTCAATCCATGCATGTGAAGTTACATGAACCCTGACTCACTGAGGAGGGCTGGGGGAGGGAGAGAGGCAAAGTGAACAGGTCATACAGCAGCCCAGGACCCTTGTGATAGGATAGTGAGCAGAGATGGCATTTCTATGGAAAGGAGGGAACGAGATTCAGTTCCATTTAAAGACTCCATTGAGTACAAAACCGTGTCCTCGTCCCTGCATTGCTAAATATTGGTGATACAGAGACAAACCAGACATAACTCTTGCCTTAAAAAAAAAAAAAAAAACCCAAAAACTCCCAATCAAAAATATATGAGTGAGAAGGAAGATAATTGAATTGACAATTTCAGAAAGAACTAGGTCAGAAAGAAGTCCTTTATGATAGGAATGTTCTGAGGAGGGAGAACCAACTCATTGGGTTTACAGAGTGAGCACGAAAAATTAGCCGCAAGAGATAAAAACTGACCTGACCTGAGTTTTAAAGTCTTAAAGCATTGCGTCAAAGCCTATTTAGCCAAGCACACAATAGAATCCCTTTCTTAATTCCATTTTGTCCTTCAGCAGCTTTTTATTGAGTGCTTACTATTTCCTAAGTGCTGGCAATTATGGTAATGACCATCCTTTCAGAGCTTATGATCAAGTGGAGAATTCAGACATAAATCCAGACTCTCTAATCTTGAGAATGTAGATCGATTTTGAGAGGGGGTGGGGATCTATGAACTTGAATGAAAAAGAAACGACATCTTTACTTTCAGAAACTCTTAACAGATGTTTCACATTCCCTTTCATTATGAATTTAAGCAACAAAATCAGTAGAATGAATAATATCTGTGACTTTGTTCACCAATATAAATTTCATATTTTTATATCCCATTACAATTGTTGCAGATACTGTAAAATATCACTTGTACTTACCACCACTTCAAAATTACAGTAGTTATTAGACTTTCCACTAGATCTTGTTATTTAATGTCTTAATAAAGAAGCACATTTATTACTATGCTACATTTAAGAAAATATTTTGATAACCAATTATATTGAAATGCAAGTTTCTTTGTAACCCTATGCATTTTATATCATGCATTTGATAACATTATTCTGGCTTTCCCAGACTGCCATAAGGATCCATGGAGCAAAATTATTAGGAACCTCTGCACTGATTAAATAACTACCAAAACTAATAACTGCAGTTGTACCAAGAGCTAAAGAGAGAAGTTAAACAGTGCAAAGAGAACATAGAGGATGGAAGGCTTCCCTGAGGAAGTGAGATGTCAGCTGGGTTATGGAGGAGGAATAGGTTTTTACTAGGAACATGGGGTAAAATAACATTCTAGAGGAAGGAAACAGCATGGGAAAAAAATGTCTTGAGATGGGCTGGGCTATAGAAAACCAGGGATGCTGGTACAGGTATGCTGAGGCAGGGATGCTAGTGCTAAAATGCTGGCATAGGGATGCTGGTACAGGGCAAGTGAGGGAAAAATGGCTGTGAAATGTGGCTGAAGCAGTGGGCAGAGGTCTGACAATGCCAAGTCAGAAAGAAGGTGAATGGAACATGGAAGAGGACAATGAGATGGTACATACAGGGACTACCTTTAGTCAAATTTAGATGACAATCAGACCCCACGTCGGAGAGAAGAAAGTTAAGGCTGCACAGGGCTACAGGACTCAGATCACTGCTGGCCTTGAGTGATCTGTGATAGCAAGCATAGACCTTATCCTGAGGGGAATAGGGGTCACTGAACAGTTTCCTGATCAACCTGTCCTTAGAGAACCCACATTTGGCGAGCAGGTGTATCAGTTAAGTTTCTTCAGAAATGTTATACACACACACACACACACATATATATATATAAACATACATACGTACATACATTTTATATTGGCATGCCCATGGTAGTTCCCAGGCCATGGACTGAACTCATGCCATAGCAGGGACAAGGCCTGATCCTTAACCCACTGAGCCACCAGGGAACTCCACATGCATACATACATATATTTACTTGATGCTCAGATTCTTATTTTTTGTGATAGTTATATTCTATAAACCATGAACACAGAATTAGCAACATTGTTCCTAGGGCAAGTGAGGATTAGGTTCCTGTGAGCCTCTGGTCACAACAGTTTCATCAACTGATCAATACATAATCTTTTATGTATGTTTTATGTGTGTTACAGTTTAAAAACTCCTTACTTAAAGTGTTCTGTTGATTCATTAACATTGAACTCACAGCCAAGGGCATTTTAACTCATGCTCAAACAAAGCTTATCTAACACACACATTTTTCCCATAAAGCACAAAATGCCAAAAATGTAGCACCAAATAGATTGCAAAAGGACACATTTTAGTAGGTGAACTGCAACAAGAAGGCAGAATATCGCCTTGCTGCACCTGAGCTGGGAACATGCAGGGACCTCTGGCAACTCAAATCTTTCGCCTTCTGTGCATGCCTGTGGGTGACTGAAAGCACCAGGAACATTGATTTGGGGATTACAATTAAATTTTAGTGAATAGGTGGATTCGTAAACACAGAATCTACAAATAACGAATATAATCTATCTATCTATCTATCTATCTATCTATCTATCTGCACTCTCTTTCAAGAAGTTTCCTCACAGGATTGTAGAGGCTGGCAAATCTGAAATCTGGAAGGCAGGTTGCAGGCTGGAAACTTGGGCAGGAACCAATAGCATAGACTTGTGGCAGAATTTCTCTTTCATGAAGGAGACCTCAGTTTTGCTCTTAGAGACTTTCCACTGATGAGTGGAGGCCCACCCATACTATCTGGGATTATTCCCTGTATTTAAAATCGACTGATTGCAGATGATAACCCATATGTACAAAATACCTCCACAGCAACACCTGAACGAGTGATTGAATAACTGGGGATTAGAGCCTAGCTGAGTTGACACATAAAACTCACCAGTGGTGTTGAAAAGAGTGAAATGCAAGCTGCAAACCATTTGAATTCTTCAGGTGGGAAAATCCTGTTTCTTGGGACCGGCTCTTGGAGCTTTTAGACTCCTTTTCTTTCTCTTAGCATTTCAAAGAGCTCTATTCCCCTAGTTCTCACTCCTTGCTTTCCACAGCCCTCTGCCCCTCCATCCAGCCTGGGTCCTCCAAGGCAGTAGTCATGACATTTTGAGAAAAAAGTTCTAGTATACTTATGGCGTATTTCTCCTTGGCCTCTCAAATACTTCCTTCATTATTATTTATTTTTCTTTAAGATGTGAAGTGAGTCTGAGAAAGTGGGTGCATAGCAATAGCATGGGGTATTTTTTTAGTTGCTCGTAACAGAATATCTGACTTCAACTAGCTTAAGAAACAGTTTGTTTGCTTTTAAATCATATTCCTTAATAAGAACCCTCAAGGTAGGTGGTTACTGGCTTGGTTTAGAGAAAGGGTCCGCAAACTCTGGTCTTAGTCAAATCCAACCCATAATCTGTTTTTGAGTAACCCCAAACTAAGAAAAGTTGCTAAAAAAGAAAAAAGAAGAATATGCAATAAAGACTGTATGGCCCACAAAGCCTAAAATATTTACTATCTTACCTTCGCCACCCAAGTTTCCTGACCCCTGGTTTGGGGATTTGACCATGTTGTCAAGGACCCAGGCTCCATCCTCCCGTTCTCCAACACACATGGACATGGTCTTTCCTCATGGACCCCTGCCCCAGCTCCGAGCACCACATCTATAAAGATGTCTGGCTGAAACAGGGATAGAACTTGCCCCTCACATAGGTCTCTTTTATCAGAAGGAAAGGTTTTCTCTAGAAGGCCCAGGCAGATATCCCCTTAGTTCCCATTGGCTGCAGTCATGTCACAGCTGGGAAAGGGCTGGCTGGAGTTTTCAGACTCCTTTGCAGGAGGAACCCCTTCCCATCAGGAGATAGGGGCTGGGATTGCCTGTTGGGCTGACATCGGCTCACTGGGAACTTCCCACCTCCCCAGAGCCCTTTATAATAGCACTAACCACTTAAGATGTTAGCACAGGGACACTCCCCTCTGGTTAGATGCTGATCAGCGCTAATGGTACTACCTGCCTCTCTGTTGGATGCAGAGGAAGGACTGATTGAGCTGGTGAATTTGGGTTTAAATCTCAGCTCTTGGGACTGTTTTATATCTTAATCTGCAGGATGGTTAGCCAGCTATAAGCATGTAAAAATTTGTTGCATTGTACCTCTAAAATTTTATTCAATATCATAATAAAAATAGAAGAAGGTATAAAATTGTCCCCCCTTCACAAAAGTACAGGGATCTTTATACCCCCATTTAGAAATCTACATACATACACACAGACAACTATGTACATAAATGTACATATACATTTACATATATGTATATATCCTCCATCCTATATGTTATATACATACATACACAGTAATGATAATTACCATATATTAAATCCTATTAAGAGGAGCTAATATATTATGAGGATCAGCAAAATATATTTGTAACTTCCAATCTCTTTCTCAGGCAACCACGTCCTAAGAGAAACATTCTCTTTCCTCTTACATCTACCCCTTGTCAACCTTCCTGTATCTCCTGGATTTTTCAAGGTCCTAGATAAGCCACAGAATTAACTGCCACAGAAAATACTTGAAGTCAAAGAAGGAGAAATGCCCATTTCTTCATGACATTTTCTAATAATCAGTAGAGCTAAAAAATTAAAAATCCTTGTAATGGTTCCTTTAAATAGATTTTTTTATAATGTTCACCCTTGCTTTTCTTCTCAGAACACAAGGGGCTAATTAAAAGTGGAAAAGTTCTTGTTTGATCAGAAATTCTTATGTTTTGGGAAAAAGCAGAGAAAACGCCTCTAATATTCAGACAAGGCTTAATTGGCTTTAAAGTCACCCAACTCCTTTACCCTATTTGGGATAGTATAGACGAGCTTTTCATTCTGAACCCACGAAGAAAAGTTAGGTCATGGAACCATAGGAATTAGGGCTCCCCGTTGAAAGATGGTCTTTGATTTGAATCTATGGGATTCTCTTTCAATCTAACTCAGTAAAATTCCTCCCTGAGAACCTCCCATAAGTCCTGGTCTTTTGACTGACTTCTCTCCATAAATGGCTTTATTACTTGAGCAGTAAGCTTGTTTATTGAGGAAGATGTGTGTGGTGGTCCCTAATGGGGCATGTCAGCATAAAAGCCCCATTATTCGGAGTCAGGCCTGGGTCCATCCATTTTTGCACTGCACTCTCTCCTGGATTTATTAGAATTAGTGCAGGAAAAGTGAGTGCTCTATGTAGCACAGCCTTTTTGAAACGGATGTGTTTCCACCACTAGAATTGGCTAGAAAAAGAATTCCCTGGGCTCACAGGTGCTCCTACCAAGAGGAACCATGGAGTTCATCAAAAGATGAACATCGTGACACCAGGTCCAAAACAGGAAATTGGTGTATCTGTGGAAAATTCACAGATGCCCTTTCAAGGGCAGTGACCCTAAAAGCCAATACGTTCATCAGTTAGCAGACTGTTTTCAGTTCTCATTTGTTGATGAGTGGGATGATGAAAATGATCATTCAATGTAGGATTGAAAATATTTTTCGTCTTATAAAGCGACTGTCTGTTGACTCTTGCCAATTCTTGTTTAATAATTAAAAGCAGGCACTCATTTATCTACTAACGGGGGACAGGCTTGTGCGAAGATGTTTATTGACCTGGGATGTCATTGCCGGGAGCACACTCCTGCTCTCTTCTCTGCACATCTTTCAGTTACTGACACTCTCACCTGAAAGTGAGACTGGCGACTTTGGAGTGGGCTGGCAGTAGTGACGGTGGGGTGTGAAGGTAAGGGAGGTAAATGAAAGCACAGAAGGCCAAGTGAGGCACTGGCTGCTTGGAGGGTATTTGGTGGACCCTGGTTACCTCTTTGGAAGGTCTGTTTGATCACCTGCTGAATCTTTGGAACTATCTGTGAATAATAGATGAGGCATTTGGGTTTTTGTAGGTGCGTGAAATCTGGGCCTCTCTTAAAAAGCGTTAGGTTGTATGTTATTTATTACCCATCAACACACTGCATACTCCCCAGGCTTACCTAAAACGTATCAGTATTTTTTCTGGGTTGCTGCCCAATGCAAAGAGTATAAAGCATCACCTTAATAACTAAGATTTCTGGGTTAAGTGTGAGAGGTGCCTGGCTATAAGTGCTGGTGGATGGTTAACTAAATAATTCAGGAAGATCTTATGGTTCCATAAAGTAAACAGCTACAACTCTTGCATCTTTATCCCCTCCTGTTGATCATCAGGAGTGTATAAATAAGGATTCTGTTTAGTGGCAAGTGATAAAAATCTGCCGGACCTGGCTTAAACAAAGCAAAAGGGATTCATTTTAAAGATATTCAATGTTTCATGGGGCACAAGGGCAGTAAAGCAACTAGGTGTCAGGAAAGGTCTGGAATCAGGTACTAAAATGTCAACGAGTATTTTTTTTTTTTCCAGCTCTCAATTCTGCCCCTCTCAGGGCATTTGCTGCACAAGGATCTAAGCAAATTGGGCCTCCCTCGTTTAGGTTCTTTCTGGTCAATTTCATTAACTCTTTAAAATTAGAACTGTGTCAAGTCTGAGTCTGTTCCCACAATTCAAAATCAAATTGCAATGAAAGCAAATCTCGGGTCAAAATTTTTGGAGTTTGTTAACAAGAATGCACAAAAGAGACATAGCCTTTTCTTTGAGTTTAATGAAGACCAAACGTTCTCCTTTTATGTACCCCAACGTCTTGTTAGAAAAGTCTTCCAGAACCAAAAGTAATGGTACTCTAGCACAGGGATTGGCACACTTAGTTCTGTAAAGAAGCCAGACAGTAATTCTTTTAGGCTTTGTAGGCTGTACAGTCTTTGTTGCCCAACTACTCAAGTCTGTTTTAGTGAAAATGCAGCCAAAAATAATATATAAACAAATTGTTGGTGTATTCAAAAAAATTTATCTATAGACTGAAATTGGAATTTTATGATGTTCACATGTCAAAAATACATTTTTGGAGTTCCCCTTGTGGCTCAGGGGTAATGAATCCAACTAGTATCCATGAGGATTCATGTTCCATCCCTGGCCTTGCTTAGTGGGTTAAGTTTCTGGCATTGCCAAGCTGTGGTATAGGTCGTAGACATAGCTCCAATTCTGCGTTGCTGTGGCTGTGGCTGTGGCTGGCAGCTGCAGCTCCCAATCCCTAGCCTAGGAACCATGACACAGGTGCAGCCCCCAAAAGCAATATATATATTATATATTTCTATGTGTGTGTGTGTGTGTATTTCAATCTGTCTAAAAATGCAAGTATTATTCCTAGCTCATAGGCTGTGCAAAAACAGGTGGTGGGCAAGAATTGGTCCACGGGCCATAGTTTGTTGACCCCTGTTCTAATGGCATACTTCTCATGACAGTGAGGTGACCAAGAGTCTGCCAAAGCAGCATATAATCTTAGAACCATTTACAAATCAAGCTTGGAATGACTTTGTGACAAGATGATTCTGTGGTTATTTTTTCACACTGCTTTCAAAAAGGAGTGCTGCGTTATGGGTCCTACAGACCCACTGTGTAGGTACCAGAATATTCTTTGATGCCAAGGATGGCTTCCTAACATGCTTGAGAGCTTCCTCAACTTCCAGTCAATGACGAGATCTCTTTCAATTGTCCACCAGTATCCGTGGATGGCCACAGCTTGTAATAGCCTCCACACAGCTGTCATTATTATTTTAAATATTAAACAAGAAGCAACTCTTCAAGCATCACAGCATTGCTCTCCCATCCATTGCTGAGGTTCCCTCTGTCTAATTTTTCACATTCCCTATTGTACCCAGGTTCTGAGAGACTGTCTGAGCAGACTCGTTTGTCTGCTGTAAGATCTCACATTGCTTTGAGGGTTGGCTTTTAGCCTGAATTCTAACTGACCTTCAGTTACAACAGAAATTTCACAACAAAATCTTTAAACCACCACAGAATAGTCCTCTGGTTACCTAGACCTCTCCTAAGGCCAAATTGATGTTTCTACCTTCCTCAGCTATGTCATGCCCCTGTTGAAATTCATAATAAAGAAAAAGGATTCATGATTTGTGTGAAGATACCATAAATTCTGCAGGAAAAATAAACATTAACAAAAACAAATCAATTATAGACCAAATTGAAAAGAACAATACATTGTAAATCCTAAATAGCATAGCTAGAACTATACTTCATGTCAATTTTATTAATCGTGGTCAATTTTAAAATGGTCAAATATTGGCAATTTCATCTACTTCAATATAATTTGAAGTAAATTATAGGGTACTTAATGGTATCGGGTAAATTATTTTCTTTTACTGCAGTTTGCCTTGTTCAATCTCCCAATTTCTAGATGGTGCAGTATGGCTGCTGATAACACCTACATTTTTGCATCATAAAGAGAGAGAAAGAGAGAAGAAAGTTACAGAGATGGAAACAGAGTGAGACTAAATGATAGAGATGGAGAGGCTAAAGTTCTCCTTGGCCTCAACCTAATTCCTAGAGAGGTGACTTTGGACAGGCCCCAGTCCTGGATCAGTCAATACATTTAGGGTTGGGGTGAGACCAAAGTCAGTGCATAAAGGAGTTTCTAAGAGCTCACCCCTGTAGATGAGAAGAGGGTGGTAGCCAGGACAATGGTCATTGACAGCTTGACAGATGACCAAATAATTGTCCTCCAAGGATGTGAGGCTTGGAGCTGCTATTCCATTGCTGTGTTAGGGCTCTCTGCGAACCCTGAGATAAAGAAGTAATATTGAAATTATTCAACCTCAGGTACCCATCAGTCAGAATAGACTCAGGTTGTGAACAGGTGGCTGAGCCATCCCAGAAAATACCCTGAAAGAAAGCATGAAGTCCTCCCATAAGTATGACTATCACCATTCCCTCCAGAGTTAGTTCTTTTGTGGACCTGGGCAATGAACCAGGACCTTGACAAAATGAAGGTCTCTATCATACTGGGTGAAGAGACAGAGAGGTAAGTAGTCAGTCTACCTTCTTACAAATTTGCGGTCTGTTGCTCAGATCTTTTGGTATTCGTTGCCTGGTAAGCCAGCAAGCGTCTGTGTTCATCAAACGTTCATGCCGGTCTCTGGGAAGGAAAAAGCATGAATAGGTACACAGTCTGAATGCTGTCTTACATGTCTGCTTTGCGAAGGGGTTTCCAAAAATACCTTAGCGCTAAAAGCAAAGATACATTGGGCAGAAATTTCAATGTCAAGGTTTCAAGCTTTTCACTGTGTGAATGACATTCATTGGTCTGTTCTCTTCTCAGCCCAAGAAGTAGAGGAAGTCTGTCTGCAGTTAACTCTGGCACATCCAGCTGGATTACAGCCCCAACCCCCAGCAACAGCAACAGGTGGTAGTACCTGAGCCCCTTGCCCCTGCTACTCAGGATGAGGAGACTGCACCTTACCAGGTACAACACATGGGAGAGCCTCAGAATACTTGACGAATTAATCCTTGAATGTTTTGTCTTCCTGACTCAAAAATTGCTTGAGCATTTGGGTCTCTTCTAGGTACCAGTCAACTTGATTGTTCTCGACTGGTAGCAGGGCAGAACAGAAACTCTGCGTGGGGACGAGAAGTGTTCACATCTGTTTCACCATTGACATTGCCCATGTCTCCCAAGTGGAGAAGGGATGAGGATGGGATGTAAACCTCATAGGACAGAAGGAAAGGGTGGGAACCGCTGGACTAGTGACGCCAGCAGGCAGATGTGTGCTAGCATGTTCAGGCATTTGGAGGTGTTCTTTTTGGCTTCTGTCTAGGTCTGCAATAGATATTTATTAAACCAAATCACATGTGAGATACTGGTAATGTTTGGAAGAATACAGGGCATAAGTGGAGAGGTTTGGGGACTGAAAGCAGCATGCAAGGGCTGCTGTCAAATAGCCGAAAGATAATACTGCAAAGCAGCAGAACTTCCAAATGAGCTAAGATACCCAATGCTTCCCACTGCCTAAAGGATAAATTTCAAGCTGCTTACCAGACCTACAAGGCTCTGTATATGTGGTTCTCCAAATCTAAAAATATATCAATTCTTGGGTCGACCACGTGTCCATCAGTCCCTGGGATGGGGGCCGAAGCACCTGCATTTTGCTACATAAAGTAAGCTAGGAACCGCTCCCATAATTTAGCTCCAGCCTAATTCTCTAGGCTCTTTTCCTACCCCTTGCCTTGTGTTCAGAGCTCATGTCACATCCGCCTCCTTTCTGTTCCTGGAACACTCCACGCTCATTCCCACCTCAGAGTTTTTGCTCTTCACAGTGGGAAGAGTCTTCTTCGCGGCTAAAGCTGGCTCATCAGTTCAAAAAGCCGCCTCTTGGTAAGGCCTTCCCAGACCCTCTGTATGCATTTCCTGGGGCTGCCGTAACAAAGCACCACCAGCTGTGTACTTGAAACAACAGAAATCTATTCTCTGACAGTTCTGGAAGCTAAAAGTCCAGGTCAGGGTGTTGGCAGCCTGTGTTCTCTCTGACAGCTGTAAAGGAGCGTCTTGCCCGCGCCTTCCTCTTAGCTCTGGTGGCTGCCCGCAGACCTTGGCACCCTCGGCTTGTAGGTGTGTCAGTCCAGTCTCTCCCTCCATCCTCACGCATTTTCCCTGCGTGTCTTCCTGTTTTCCTGTCTTGGTGAATGTCTCTTCTCTTTTTATACGGACACCAGTTACTAACCCATCCTAATCGTGTCATATCCCCCAAGATCCTGTTTCTGAAAGAGGTAACATTCACAGGTACTGAGGTTACAGCATCAACATATTTTTAAGGGGAGGCACAAGTCGGCCCATAATACCCTTCATCCTAAGCAGCCCCACCCCCACACTCTCTGGTAATTATCACTTTACCTTATTCTGACTGCGTCTGAAATGATCTTGCTTATTGTTCACTGCATGCTGGCTGTTTTCCTTACCGTGTAAACGCCATGGGAGCAGGAACTTTGATTATCTGGAATGCCACTATGTTGACCATGCCCGAAAGGGTGCTTATTAAATATTTGTTTGAGTGAATGCAATAAGACTAATGATCAAAGAATAAAAATTACCAGGAGGCAGATTTCAGTTCACCACAAAGAAAGCTTTTGTATAATTAAAGCCTGCTCAAAGTGAAACCGTTGCTCTTTTTTGAGGTAGTGAGTTCCCTGTCATGCGAGGAGATCATATGAAAGCTAGAAAATGTCTGAGAGCAGATCCAGGAGAGGGGATGTGCATATCAGTTCAGGAATGGATCTAAGACCTCTCAGGACCCTTTCAATCCAGAAGTTTAATAATTCTATATTTGAACAGAGCCTTTTAAAAAAAACGCTGTGTCTCTGAGAAATGACTCTAACGGTGGAAACCTCAGGCAGGCGTAAGTTTCCTGTACTGTCTCTGACAAGCGAAATCTTGTGACAGCCCTCAAATCACATTACGTTTATAGCCTCCTTTATGTCTCATGTGCCTCTTCTTAAGCGTAGTTTGAATTTCTTCTTCTTTTATTTATTTATGACTTGAGGGGGTGGGCCCATGCTATCTGAGGGGGGAAAAAAAGGAAGGAGATTTACAATTTCTGCTTGGATCCCTTTAATGTCTTAACTAAGCCTGTTACAATGAGATACTGCATTAAGTTGGTCCTGTCTAAAGAAAGGAACACCTCCTCTGTTGAAAGCTCTTGCTGCCAGGGGACTCAGTGTTACCAGAGCAGTCAACTTTGATTTGTGTATCAATAATGTCGTGTCAGTAGCCAGAGGGGATGGCATCAGGGCGTTCCAGATGCTTTTATTGGTGCTTTTGCTGGAGGATTATTTCAAATTAACTTCAGTCTCTTGGAAGACACTGAACAGTAGAATGCTATTTCCCATTTGTAAACAAAATGGTGAATAATTGTGGGAGAAACCAAGACAGGCTGATTTCTAGGAAATGTCACATCTGCAGATCTTAATTTTCTCCAAGCCCTATTGCCCTGTTCCCTTTTCCCGTTGCTCATAGCTTCCCAGATACAACACTGAGTAGGACCTGGTTACAGGGCAATAGGTGGCTTTATCGCCACTTGACAAAACAACCAGAGACTCTGCTGAATCACTGTAACCAGGAGAAGAGACTGGGAGACTGGGGAGGGGGGTCATAGAATGGTGGTGGGGGGGGGTTAATGGTCTTATAAAAATCTGAAAAATGTATGTGGTGGCAGAGGTACTAGTTATCATACAAATTTTGGAAAAGACTAAAAAGCAAAGGAGTAAAAATAAATATTACCCATTACTCTGTCATGCAGGATAGCCTGTGTTTTTCATTTCAGTGTGCTTACTTCGATGATTTTCTCTCTCTGAAATAATGGTATTTTATCACTTAATGATATAGAACAGAGGTCCGCAAACCTTTTCTGTAATGGGCCAGATGATATTTTCAGCTTTGCCGGCTATGAGGCCTGTGTCGTAGCTACTCAGCTCTGCTTTTCTAGAACAACATCAGGCATAGGCAATGAGAAATGAAAAGATGTGACTTCCAACAAAACTCTTTAGAAAAACAGGTGATGAACAGGATTTGTCCCATGGCCATAGTTTGCTGACTCCTAATATTGGATATTTTTTAAAGATCATTTAGAAAGATATATTAGTATAACCCTTCCATTGATAGACTCTAATCTTATTATGTTAGAATTGACCACTACAGTTTTTCATTGTTATAAACAATGCAATGAGCAACATTCTTGTGGATAAATCTTTCAACACCTTCATGACTGTTTTCCTTAGTACATTAATTAAAATATTATTGACAAAGCGAAGGTATGTGCAAAATGCGCACCAATTTCAGTGTCACGAATGGGGTGTAGTTGTAGTCTCCTCTTTACGTTTAAGCAAGTATTCTTGCTTTTTCCCCAGAGTTCAGTGTAAATTCCACTTTTACTGTTAAAGGCCTGTAAAATGAGTCCGGATGATTATTGCCATGGAGAGGAAAGCTCTGGCAAAAGCTGTGTTTCATATTTGGGGGCAGTATTCATGACATGAATACTTTGAAAATTTGAGAAAAACAACAGTTATTCTCTGGAAAAAACAAACAAACAAACAAACAAAACCACCCACACCACAAAATCCCACGTATAATTTCAAGGGGGTTCAAAGAGATCCAGGATGAAAAGTCATGGTAGAAGTCAGTCTCCATGAAAACCGATTTTCCTGGAAACATAAACCCAAATTTGATAAGACCTTATGCCTATTTATCTGCCTTCTCTTTTCTGATATAATCTACTGAATGTTTAGTTTTCCTGGTCTATGTTGTATAAATCTAATTTTAAATATTCTTATTTTTGTTTCTTTTTTTTCTTTGTTCTTTTATTACTTACTATCTCTTAGAAGGTCAGTAGGCAAAAAGTATTTTTTATAATTAAATAGTAGTTGATTTACAATGTTGTGCCAATTTCTGCTGTATAGAAAAGTTAGTCATATATATTTTTTATATAATGATTTTTATTTTTTTCCATTATAGCTGGCTTACAGTGTTCTATCAATTTTCTACTGTACAGCATGGTGACCCAGTTACATATACATGTATACATTCTTTTTTCTCACATTATCATGCTCCATCATAAGTGACTAGACATAGTTCCCAGTGCTACACAGCAGGATCCCATTGCTAATCCATTCCAAAGGCAATAGTCTGCATCTATTAACCCCGAGCTCCCCATCCATCCCACTGCCCACCTTCCCCTCACCCTTGGCAACCACGAATCTATTCTCCAAGTCCACACACACACACATATATACATACATACGTATATCTATATTCTTTTTTAATGTTATTTTCCATCATGGTCTATCCCAGTTACTTTCGTTGCTTCGACTTTGTAATACCATTTGTGCAATGAAGTGGGAAGAAGAAGAGGGAAAGCTAGGGAGGTAGAGGAAGGAAGGAGATGTAAAGCAAATTTGGAAGAAATTGGACAAAACAAGAAAAACAAAGAGTATGCAAGGGAAAGGAAAATGACCAGAGCCTCTAGTTTTGGCACCGTTTCAGAAGACTAGAGGAATGTGTAACCAAAGGGTTCAAATCCTCAGGAGACGTGGGCCCTCTCTGCTGGTGTCGACAGTCAGGAATCCGGCTACACCCTTCACCAGCACCTGGCAAGCCTTGTTCTGAGCATGACACTTCAGTAGGCTCCAGGAAGATTTTGCAGGGAGCGCAAACTCCCACACTCCAGGGTTTGTCTGGTAATATCAGTGAGGGCACAGTCTCGTGGCTCTCTTGACAGCACTATGTGGGAGCATTCAAGCCTTCCCTTAAGCAGTCAGCTCAGTGTGTCCTGCAAGAACAAGGGCTCCGCTTTATAAGCTAAATCCCCAAATTCAGATTTTTTTTACATAAAATCTCCCATTATGAAAATGTTGGCACAATTTTATTTTTGTTTAGTTTAGAGTTATGAAGAGCAAAAGAGTCTTTAGGTAGCCCATGGAAAATAGACATTTTATGACCTTGTAGCTGACAGTCACTTTTAGTGCCATGTTGGTGAACACCCTTCCTCAAGTTCTGTTCTCTCAAATGTAATTGTGTCCTTTGGAACATCTTATTCTTGGCCTTTTTCTTCAAGTGGCTAAACATGCCAAGAGGATACACAGAGGATGATTCCAAACAAGCTGCCTTTTCTGCAAAGAACTTTTCCCCCAGCTCAACTTTATCAGGGTTTAATGTACATACGGAAAAATGCACTCATTTGAGGTGTACGGTTGAGGGATTTCAGGTATGTCTCTGCATGCCGTCACCTCATCGCAAGAAAGGCACGAACACTTGCATCACACCACGAAGTCCTTGTGCCCTTTGGTGGCCAATTCTTCACTCATAGCTCCTTCCATAATCCCAGGCAAGTACTGATCTGCTTTCTTTCACTACAGTTTTCTCCTGTACTGGAATTTATTTTAATGGAATCAGTCAGAATGCATTCTTTTGTATCTGTCTTTTTCACTTAGTATGTCAGAGTCATCTGTCTATCATAAGCTGCTTCTTTTTTTAATACTGAGTAGTGCAGATTTATTTATTTAATGGATATACAACTATTTTTGAACCCATTCATCTGTGGCTAGACAGTCTGTTTCCAGTTTTTAAGCTATTGTGAGTAAAGCCACAACTAACATTTATGTACAAATCTTTGTTTGGACATATATTTTTGTTTCTCTTAGGTAAATACTTGGAAGTGGAATTGCTAGATTGCATGTTAAACGTACATTTAGCTGGGGAATTCCCATTGTGGCTCAGCGGTATTGAACCTGACCAGTATCCATGAGGATGTGGGTTTGATCCCTGGCCTCACTCAGTGGGTTAAGGTTCTGGCATTCCCGTGAGCTGTGGTATAGGTTGATGACTCAGCTCAGATCTGGTGTTGCTATGGCTGTGCCATAGGCTGGCAGCTGCAGCTCTAATTCGACCCGTAGCCTGGGAACTTCCATGTGCTGTGGGTGTGGCCCTAAAAAAAAATACACACACACACACACACACACACACACACACACACACAAACACACACACACACACATGGGCGCGCGCGCACGCATGTATATGATCATACTGGGGAGAAAGAATGTTCTAGACGTTAGGAGATGCAAGGGCCCTGGCTTGGAGTATATTTCTGAGGAATAGCGAAGAGATGCATGTGGCTGGAGAAAAGCACAAAAGTGGGATGATGGTAAGAGGAGCTAGAAAAAAGAAGGAAGGGCAGATGCCGCAGGACCTGTTAGACCTTATAGTATTTATTCTTTTATTCTGGGTGATGTTAGAAGCTATTAGAGAGTATTGAAAAGAGGTGTGACATGATCTCACTAATCTTTCAACTATCATTCTGGATTCAGGAGTGCAAAGGGGGAAGCAGTGAGGTTGATTAGGAGGCTGTTGCTCTAATCCGGTTGAGAGGTGCGATGATTTGGAATTGAGGAGTGACAGGCACCAAAGATGACTGCAAAATGTTGACCCAAGCAGCTAGAGGATGAAGTTACCATTTACTGAGGTAGGAAATATGCATCTCAAGAGGTGAAGACCAGATATTTTGGAGAAAGAGCCTGATTTTGGACAAGTTTAATTCACACGCCTGAACAGTAGATGTCTTCATCTAGTTGAAGGTGTCAAGTGGAGTTCAAGTGAAAGTTTCATCCTAGAGATGACATTTTAGTGTCAGTAGAATATAGATGCTATTTAAAGTCACAGATCTGGATGACATCACCTCAGGAGTGTGTGTAAAGAAAGAAGAAATCATAAGTACTACTATGTGCTCATCATAATTCTGGATTTTAGAGATTCAACAGGAGCAACAGAAAGTACCTGCTTTTATAGAGTGGATCCTCTGGCTTGCGATGCCGTTGTAGTTGGTTACACATGGGGTTGACCTCCATCTGGTTCAATCACTTTCTTTTCTAGGAATTTCAAAACGAAGAACAAGTGACATATAACTTGACACATAGCTCCAGGACTGGGACAGCCATGTGTTTATGGAAAGAGAAAGCCATTCTAGAGGGAAAGAAACGAATGAAAGAAACATTAAAGAAAACAATAGTGTCACTTGATTCAACGCAGCTTTTCTGGTTCCTTCTGGTGTCTGACCATACTTGCTTCTGTGAGTTCCAAGAGATTCCTCTGTATCTTGATAATAAGTTGCCACATTGAAGGAGATTCTAGTACTTACAAGCAAAGAAAATATCGTGGTCAACAGTAATTGGGCTGGGTGAAAAAATAGAGAATTCTAACTGAAATCTCCATGGAGAGAGCATATTCTAAATAACTTTTCTTTTTACCCACTCTGGAATTCACTTGTTACCAAGATACGAGTTAAAAATACAAACATCAGAGTTCCCGTTGTGGCGCAGTGGTTAACGAATCCGACTAGGAACCATGAGGTTGCGGGTTCGGTCCCTGCCCCTGCTCAGTGGGTTAGCGATCCGGCGTTGCCGTGAGCTGTGGTGTAGGTTGCAGACATGGCTCGGGTCCCGCGTTGCTGTGGCTCTGGCGTAGGCCAGTGGCTACAGCTCCGATTCGACCCCTAGCCTGGGAACCTCCATATGCCGCGGGAGTGGCCGAAGAAATAGCAACAACAACAATAACAACAAAAAGACAAAAATAAATAAATAAATAAATAAAAATAAAAATACAAACATCTGTTCCAAGGACAACACAATCCTGATCAATTAAGAAAACTAAGCACTCTTTTAAGGCTGAGTAGTATTCCATTGTGTATATATACCACATCTTCCTAATCCATTCATCTGTCAATGGACATGTCTTGGCTATTGTGAATAGTGCTGCAGTGAACATGCGGGTGGGTGCATGTTCTTTTTTAAGGAAAGTTTTGTCCAGATATATGCCCAAGAGTGGGATTGCTCATTTATATGGTAGTTCTATGTATAGTTTTCTAAGGTACCGCCATACTGTTCTCCATAGTGGTTGTACCAACTTATATTCCCGCCAACAGTGCAGGAGGGTTCCCTTTTCCCCACACCCTCTCCAGCATTTGTGATTTGTGGACTTATTAATGATAGCTAATCTGACTGGTGACAAAATAATGCCATTCGTAGCTACATGGATGGAACTGGAGACTCTCATACTGAGTGAAGTCAGTCAGAAAGAGAAAGACAAACACCATATGACATCACTTATATCTGGAATCTAATATGCGGCACAAAGGAACCTTTCCAAAGAAAAGAAAATCATGGACTTGGAGACTAGACTTGTGGTTGCCAAGGGGGAGGGGGAGGGAGAGGGATGGACTGGGAATTTGGGGTTAATGGATGCAGACTATTGCCTTTGGAATGGATTAGCAATGAGATCCTGCTGTGTAGCACTGGGAACTATGTCTGGTCACTTATGATGGAGCATGATAATATGAGAAAAAAGAATGTACACATGTATGTGTAACTGGGTCACCAGTACAGTAGAAAAAAAAAAATGATGTCTTGGGGAAATTAAAAAAAAAAAAAAAAAGAAAGAAAGAAAACTAAGTACTTTGGCCCAACTTTTGAAAAGCAGCATTCCCCGGGGGAAATGTACTTGAGAAGTGGGAGCACTGCTCAGCATTGCAGACACATGGGACAGCATTTTGGGGACTCCTCCAGGCCAGAACTTGCTCCTCGGAAGCCAGGAGGCCAAATATCATCCACAGATGTCTTTCATTTGATCAACATCAAACTCCAAAAAAAAAAAAAAAAAATGGTGACAGTATTTAAAAATTGTTAAAAAAAAAAAAAGTAAAACTAGGTATCTCTTGAAAATATGCAGGATCTAACAATAAATAATGAGTCCATGTTCCCACTTAGCAACAATCAGCTGAAGCTGAGTAGTGGCTCCCCCTTTAGAAAGGCCAATGTTTTCTATATGAAACAGGCATCAGGACTCCAAACAATGAAGTATGGTCTTTATTCATTTGTTCAAGTAATTCCCAAATGGGGGCAGTTTCACTCTTCAGAAGATATCTGGCAACAGATGGAGACATTTTTGATCGTCACACAGGGGTATTGAGAGGTGAGTGCTGCTAATATCTGTTGGTTAGAGATTAGAGATGCTATTCAACATCCTGCAAAGCATAGCACAGAGCCCCACAACCAAGAATTACCCCCAAATGTCAATAGTACCAAAGTACAGAAACCTTCGTTTGTACCCACATCCTGGCCCCTCTGAGAGGATGAGTTTGCAATTCCAGATTAAGTTCCTCTCTCTCAATCCAGGGAAAATAATATAAATAGTTCCCCCAAAGCTTGCAGCCTTTATTCCTTTATGCAAAAGCTAAAGGATATGTTTTTTCACAAAGAAGGGAATGAATCTGGGAAGGCAAAAAGGACAGCACTGTAATTATTCCCATTTTACAGAAAGTTGTCTCAGTAAGATAAAATAATTTTCCCAAGGAGACAAGATTACTACATCAAGAAATAAGAATTCAAATTCTGATGAATTCTTAACATTCGGGAACAACTCTGTATTAGGAGAACCTGTGTTAGATCAAAAGAAAGATGACATTGTCACCGTAGATGCTGAAAGGCTTCTGATAAAAGTCAATATCCTTTCTTGATAGATAATTCCATCTCGCATTAAACTTAGAAAAGCAATGGGAGAGACTTTTAAGAAGATGACTTTAAATTGCTGCTAAGGGACTTAGAAGAAGACTTTTTAAAAATTGATATTGGCATGACTTTCATTTTTCACAAGTAAATCTATATACTTAAAATGATTTTGATAGAAATGCTATCATTTTTTGAGCTGGAAGATCTAATTCAAAAGTTCAATTAAGAGCATATAAATAAGAACAATCAAGAAAATTCTGCAACGTATTCTAACACTACAGTGCTTAAAACATGGTGGTTCTGATACAGAATGGATCAGTGGAACAGAATAGAGTTAGAAATACAAATAAGTGTGGAAGTTTATTATATGAAAAGGATGGTATTTAAAACCAATTTGGTAAAAGGCGAAAGATTTATACGATCTGAAGAGAAACCAGCACAACTTAGAATAGATTTACAAGGAGATCCTGCTGAGTAGCATTGAGAACTTTGTCTAGATACTCATGTTGCAACAGAACAAAGGGTTTGGAAAAAAAAATGTAAATGTAATGTATACATGTAAGGATAACTTGATCCCCTTGCTGTACAGTGGGAAAATAAAATAAAATACAATAAAATAAAATAAAATAAAATAAAAATAAAAATAAACCAATTTGGAAAAGACTGATCATTCAATGCATTATGTTAAAGCATCTGAATCGCTATCTGAAAAAACCCTACCTCACCTACTACACTAAAGCTTTATGCCAAGTGTTCAAGGATTTAGGTGTAACCTATTAAAATTAACCTTTATTTCTTAGAAGGTATGGAAGAATTTTTTCATAGTCACAGAATGAAAAGTTTCTTCTAAAAGAATGACACAGAATTCAAAAACTAAACAAGAAAAGGTCAGTAAATTCGTCTCTATAAATACTGCGGTGCATCAAAGTTTGTCCCCCAAGAAGATTGTCCAAATCTAGTATCTGAGTGTCGGACCTTATTTGGAAAGAGGGTCTTGGCAGATGTAAATGGGTTAAGATGAGGTTATACTGGGTTAGGATGGGCTCTGAGGGACTTGTGTCCTATAGGAGTAGTGAAAGCTGGATACACAGACACTCAGGGAAGAAGGTCATGTGAAGACAGAGGCAGAGACTGGAGCATCCCATCTCAGACCATGGAGCATCAGGGATTGCTGGTAACCACCAGAAGCTGAAGGCATAGGGGAAGGGTCTCCCCTAGAGCCTTTGAAGGGAGTATGGTCCTGTAACACCTTGATTTTAAACCTGTACCCTGCAGAAATATGAGAGAATACATTTGTTGTTTTAAGTCACAAAATCTGTGGAAATCTGTTATGGCAGCCCTTGCAAACTGATGCACATATTTGAAAGGTACTCGCATGAGGACAGACACACCAAAAACGAAATTAAAAGACAAGGGGGAAACTATTTGCAAACCATGTAACGAAAAACCAGTTGCATGAAGAAGCAAAAAACTTCTATAAATCAGTATTAAAAGTTGGGAGAATTACAAGAAATAACTTAGGTGTATCCCAGATACAGCGATCATCGGTTGGGTAGCCTCAGCGCTCTCCTTTCACCCACTTTGAGACCATGCACAGTATCTCATCATGTCTTTTCTCATTGTGTTAGTGACTAAAATAGATTTTACGGAAGGTTTTGAGAAGAGAGAGGGAAGGGGACTTAGCTCACGTACCAGGTGGCAAAATAGCAGTTTTTAAGATTGCCTTTCAAACAAATATCTGTCCTTTCCTTAAAGTTCTACTCTGGGCACCAATATGTTCTAGTTCTCTCTGTTTTTATTTCTTGCCTCTAATTCCCAGTCTTGCCTCTCAAACATTTTTTATTTCCTTTAGTAATTTAGCTCCCAGCTTGCATATTCCAGCCAGCAAAACAAAAGTCAAGCATTAGCTGGTCCATCCTTAGAAAGCGTTCAGGGGCCAACCATTGTAAACCTCGAGGAGTCTCATTAACGGGATCACTTTTTCTTTTCTTGGAGCAGGGAAGGGAGGACTCTGCTGTAAAGAAATGAGATCTTTCACAAATGGCCACAACTCAGGGCTAGCTTCATACACGTGCCACCTAGGCAGCTGGGCAGGGGCTGCCCTTCGAAAGACCTTGTACTTGGTTTAATGCTCTGCTGTCCCTGTCGCAAAATTCTCTTAATTTTTTAACAAAGTACTTCTACCTTTTCATTTGCTCTGAGCCCCAATAAGTATGTAACCAGTTCTGACAAAGAAACTGTTCAATAAATGGGTATTATCATCAATACTCAAAGCATAAACACTGTATCCTCTTAATGCTCCAAGAGATAGAGCATTGCTATTCAGGGTGCGGGGGGGTGGGGGTAGCTGTGGGGGGGTTGGGAAGCAAATGGAGAAGAGAGGAAAAAATTAGCTGCATGAACTCCAAAGCTAGGAAAGCTGGCACCATCGCCTTTAGCAAGATGCTATCTGACATCTTTTGGCTGAATGCGTCCTTTCATGGGGTGATTAAACAGCAAATATCTCTGAGTAGCATAATGTTTATTAGACGTTACTCTGTTAGGGCAGCTTGTGTTTTCCCTGTATTCTGTTTCCATGTTCAAGTGTGTACAATTTGTTGATTTAAATAAAATTTAAAATAAGCCGTGCTGCTTGAAGAGCTGCTGACAGGGCCTCGCGGAAAACTTTGAGAGATTTTTTATTAGGAAACAATTCTGTTTCTGTGTCATGTTTTTCTGCATCATGCCTCTCCCCACCCCCCACCCTGCTCTTAGCAATACAGTACAGCAGCCTAAAAAACAATATTTTTTTACTTTCTGGAATGTTCATCAGGCTCTCTGAAACACCCCTATTCATGAGGCAAAGCTTCTTTCTACTATACCATCTCTGACCCTTAGGTTGTCAGAGAAAAGGGATAAAGCCTGTTTAGGACAAGGGTTTTCTACCTTTAATAGCAGCAGTCGCACACATACTAAATTTCAGATTTTCTGGAGTACTGATCATTCACTCATTCATTCATTCCTTCATTCCTTCAATATTTTGATTTAAAAGGGGGGGGGTGGTTCCCAATGTGGCACAGTGGAAACAAATCTGACTGGTATCCTTGAGGATGCAAGTTCGATCCCTGGCCTCACTCAGTATGTCGGGGGGATCTGGCGTTGCTATGAGCTGTTGTGTGGGTTGTGGACGAGGCTTGGATCCCTCATGACTGTGGCTGTGACGTAGGCTGGCAGCTGTAGCACTGATTCAACCCCTAGCCTGGGAACTTACATGTGCCATGGATTCGACCCTTAAAAAAAAAAAAAAAAATGATTAGAAATTAATTGATGGCAAAGTACAGAGAAATAAATATTCTTTATATCACTGGGTAGAATGGCAATGTCTCTTTAAAATAAAAATACCTATGATCTTGACTAAGCCATTTGCTCCTCTGCTCGTGCCCTGGAGAAACCTTCACACACGGGTACAAGGGGACGTGTGCAAGGATGTACCTCACATTCATGGAGGAAATACAATAATGGAAAGGAACCTATATGTCCCTTAGCCAGGGAATGGCTAAATAAAGTATGAAAGGGCAAAATGCAACATAGCGATTAAAAAAAATTTTAAAGACCCCCATGTTCCTATCTAAACAAATTCTCAGGACATATTTTTGAAGAAAAAAAGCAAGTTGTAGAAACCTCATTTACTACATGAGGGCTTTATTAACAACCAAAAAGTGGTGTAAACACAAAACAACATTTTCTTTCTTTCTTTTTTTTTTTGTATTTTCTAGGGCCACACCTGCGGCATATGGAGGTTCCCAGACTAGGGGTCTAATCAGAGCTGTAGCCGCCGGCCTACACCACAGCCACAGCCACGCCCGATCCAAGCTGAGTCTGCGACCTACACCACAGCCCATGGCAACGCCGGATCCTCAACCCACTGAGAAAGGCCAGGGATCAAACCCGCAACCCCATGGTTCCTAGTCGGATTCATTAACCACTGAGCCATGACGGAAACTCCACAAAACAACGTTTTCTATAGCCCATAGGTACATTCATGTGTTTTCTAAACAGTTCAGAGGGGAACCCTGCAAACTGAGACAGAGGTTACCGTGTTGGGGAGGGTGTTGTGGAGGGGAAATGTCAAAAGTGATGTCAGTAATATTTGTAATACCATACTTTGTGTGAAAATTTATGCATTTATTATTGTTCAATGAAAAAATAGTATTTTAACAGATACAGGAAAAGTGCTACAAAAATTCAGGGTGTCAGTATTATCTAAGCAGTTCTCAATTAGATGTATGTTATAGGCACATGGAGTTTATATGTGATACAGTGTCCTTATATTTCTTCACATGGAATGTCCAAAGATTCTTGGGAAGTATTCTGTAAATGAAAACAGTTGAAACATATGATCACTACAGAACAGTACTTGTCCTGGGCTACAGAGCATAGCCCTGACCAAGCAGAAGGCTTCTTAGCCTCAAAGAGCTTATGTCTAAAACTCAACGATCTTACAAAAGCATTCCCACCACATTCTTTTGGTTACACATGAGCCATGGCCCTGCCCAAATTCAAGGGAAGGAAAACTAGATACTACTTCTGGATGAGGCAGTGGCTGTGTCCTAGAAATCTTAGGGCAGGGGGTATTTTCACCACCATTTTTGGAATACACAATCTACCACACCTTCGTAACAATCCTACAAATAGGTGTGAATAATCCATTTCAGAGACAAGGGAGCAGGTGCAGAGAATTCATACTTTGCTCAGAGTCAAGCAGCTAAACAGTAAGGGGCTGAACAAAAATTCAAACTTAGGTCTATTTGTCCCCAAATTTTCTTTTCCCAAAACCTCACTGCTGTCACATCCAGTGGAGATTATATTTATGTGTTTCATCCTTCCCTCATTGTTTATCAGGGAGGCATATCCAGATCCCAAATGGTGCTTTATGTGGAGGTTTTGTCTTCTTGCAATTTACAGATGGCATTACTGGTGCAATAACCTGACCCTCTGTAGTTAATAGGCAGGCATTGAAATGAGTCCCTTCTGAAGGTCCAGAGAAATTACTCGTGAGAGACCAGAGTTTAAGCAGAGTTTGCAACTTCAGGATGGCAGCTGATCCACAGTGATCGTTGACTCTGGTGAAAAATGATCCTCCGTCTTTGTGACACAATTATTTGGGTATTTACCTCAAATGCCCTTAAATGAGCCCTTTTCGATCAGAAAATAAGAAATAAGCTGAGAGGGGGAAATAGCTAAATTTAAATGTAACTGCTCACATTGTTTTGCCTGTAGATGGATGGTAGGTCTTTCTCATTATTCACCAAGCACAGACATACTACCAAGAGTGATTTGGCAACTTGGGAAGATAAATCACAGCCAGGATGGCTGCCGTCACTGTCATACTGAGAGCATGGCTCTGGGGGCTAATGGAGTATGGGAGCAAGGTCCCCACTGGTGCACAGGCAGGAGAAAAGGGAGGACCTAGAGAAAGGAAAACAGAAGAAAAGCAATAAAAATTCCATGTCTCCCTCCACACTGTTCTCAAGGGCCATGCTTTTGAGAGGACTAATGTTTTTGAGAGTCCCCAACAGGTCAGAAAGAAGACAGATGGCAGGTTATTATGGGAGGAGGGTAGGGAGGTTATGAATTTAACCATCCAATGAGAAGAAAACACAGATTCAATATGTGTAGCTCAGAAGAAGATGGAAGAAAGCATCCATCCATCCATACACTCTAAGAATCTGAAGGAGTTGTATTTTCAAGATATTTTTAGATGAAATATTTTACACATGGCATAAAAGTTGGATCTCCACAAATTATCTTTGTTTATTCTATTTTTGTAACCCATATTTTTGTGCTGATAAAAGCAACATATTCTAATAATATAAATTTTAACAAATATATAAAACTCTGCAATCTTTTCATCCAGGAGCAACCATTATAAATATTTTGTTATATAGTCTTCTGGCATTCCCTTGCATGTATGTATGTATGTATCTATCTATCTACATAATATATATTATATATATAATACTATGTGTATTGCAAAAGTGAACCCAAGCGAAACCTAATATTTTATGAGCTACCATTTTTTAATATATCATTAGTATCTTTATGTGTCAACAAATAGATTTACATAATCATTTCTAATGGATACATAACTTTCCATTGTAATAGTATTTCATCAATCACCTATTCACTGGATGTCTTGGGTTGTGAATTTTTTTCTTATTGTAGATAAGAATACAAGAACATCCTTGCATATATACCATTATATATTTATTTGCTTGGATACACTTCTCGAAGTATATTTTTTAAGAAAAGTGAGGCACAGCATTAAATAATTTTATGCATATTATTAAATTGTTATCTTGGTAAGTTGTGCAAAGACTTAATCTAAAGTTCAAGCTAGGAGTTCCTATTGTGGCTCAGTGGTTAGTGAACCCGACTAGGAACCATGAGGTGGCCGGTTCGATCCCTGGCCTCGCTCAGTGGGTTCAGGATCTGGTGTTGCCATGAGCTGTGGTGTAGGTCGAAGACACGACTCAGATCCCGCTTTGCTGTGGCCATGATGTAGGCCGGAGGCTGCAGTTCTGATTGGGCCCCTAGCCTGGGAACCTCCATATGCTGCGGGTGCGGCCCTGAAAGACAAAAAGACAAAAATTTTTTTTTTTTAATTTTAAAAAATAAAGTTCAAGCTAAAAGTTAATGTGATTTGCATATTTTTCCCTTTCTTTCTCTCCCTCCCATTCTTCCCTTTGCCAAGTTTTTTCCCTTTAGTAGTTGAACCAAACTACTGAAGGCCCTCAAAGTAGAAAATGTTTACTCTCTGGAACCTCTATAGAAAAAGTTTGTAGAACCCGGGACTGGTAGAAGTAATGTTTCTCATGCTCAGTGGAACCTGGGTTCTTCCCTAGGAGGGCATCATAACCAAGGCTGAGAGTGGGGCGGTCAACAGGCCTCTTGGCAAATTCTAGCTCAGCCACTTACCAACCGGGGGCCTGATCCTGGTGGTTCAACTCTGAACACTACAGTTTCCTCATCTGTAGAATGGAAATAACACCAGCATCAAGGACCAGTGTTGTCATTAAGATCAAATAAAATTAGAAGTGAAAGTGATTAGCATAAATGTCTAGTACATCATAAAAAAATGTTGTTGCTATGATTATCTGCTTTTCCCTTCTGGAAATGTAACCCACAGTTTGTTTCAATGTCTCCAATCCTGGAGTTTTCATTTCTTCTGGCATTCTTTTTCATCTCTCAATAATTGTTGGTTCCAGATACCAGTGGTACCCATATCAAGAAAATAAGATTTGTAGACTTCCTCACTATGTCCCATTATTACCATTATTATTACTTTGTCTTCTGTGTTTCAAGTACCTCTTTACTTATTCGTATGTAGGACATGTCAGAAAAACCTACTTTCGTGCTCAAGAGAATGAGGAAGCCACTGTTAGGTGCATGACGGAAGGTAGCTGGCCTCATGGAAGATGCCAAGCATCTTCTAGATTAGGGTTGAAAGACCTGCTAGTCTGGATGGCATGTGACCTAGTCCCAGTCGATTAACCACAGGAGTCAGCTCACAGCCCTGTGCTGAATGTCACAGCTCTTTTGTTTTCTTCGTTTGTGATGCTCTTCCTCATTTGCTCCTCTGCATACAGCCCTGGTCCGGGCATTTTGTGGCTGTGGGAATAAGAGGAGGTGGTGTCTCTAGGGCTGTCCACAGATCTCTGAAAGTCGTTTCACAAACTTAAGACAGAGCTTGCTTAGTTTGAATAAGCTCCTTCTGAACACAAATAAAGCTCATTCCTTCTTATGGAGAAAAGAGCATTAGCGTGAATATCCCTTAGGTGGACATGGAGCACCAGACCTGCCCTGGACATGGTGAGGGCTTCAGAGATGGAAACCAGCTGTTCAGCTCTCCATCCCTTTCCTTTTCATTCACTCTCTTCTAGCTTGAATGTCTCTCCTTCAGAGATGCCTCCTGTGAACATCCTTTCTGGAAACCCTGCTCTTATTTTCTAAAACAGTCTCGTGTGTTTCTTTTATAGTACTAAAGGTGAGGATTATTCCTTTGTTGACTTGTTTATTATCTTTACCTCCCACCCTCCAATTAAATTCAAGCTCCATGAAGGAAGTGACTCACCTATCTCAATCGCCAATGCCCTTAGTACTTGGAGAGCATCCATGTGAATAGGATTAGTCCTGGCCCCCCAAATACTCACAATTTTGTCCCTCCTCATTAAGGGACACTACCCTCTCCCACCTCTCATCTCTGCATCCATCATACTGAATTCTTGTCACTTCCTTGACACACAGACATTTCCTCTCTCTTTTACACAGGCCATTACTTGGCTGAAAACATCTCTCATTTTCCCCACTCCCTCCCTTCCTTCTTGGCTGACTACCTCTTGTCCTTCGGGTGTCAGTTTCTAAATTACATCCATCAGGAAGCCTTCCACGCCACCCCTACTCCTGGGGCCCTTCCTTGGTGCCTCGGTGCCCCACACGTTTCTCATCATTCTGCTCTCCACAAGTGACTATCCTTACTTGCCTAATTGTCTCCCCCCATTAGAACTGGCAGCAAAGTACCCAGCACAGTGGCTAGCCTGTAGTAGGTACTCAGTTGATGTGTTTTATCAATGAAAGAATGAACATCAAAGAATCCTCCCCCTTTATCCATCATAATAACCCACCTCTCTTACCATTGAACAAAATACGAATTACTCATTAAACAGACCAGGAGATAATTTTCCTCCAACAATGAAGTCTTTCCGTCGGAAAAGACGATGGAAAAAGAGGCGTAGGCTATGCATAGACAGTTTACAAAAAGTAAATATATTTTGCAAATAAATATATTACGCGATATTTAACACCTGACTCAAAAGGCCTGTGGTTTAAAATTTTACCAGGAGACCACTTTTCTTTCTCCAGTTTTCAAAAATCAAGCATCATACTATTGTTAGTGAGTGAGGGTACAGGAAAACAGTCCTTCTTGCTTTCGAGTTTCGAGTGATGGCAGTGCACGTTCTGCAGCCTCCAAGCAGGACAATTTGGCAATATGCATCAAGATTACAAATGCATGTAGCCTCTGCCCCAGCCAGGCCCCTTCTAGGTATTTATTCTACAGGCACCCTCTCACATGTGTGGAATGACATGCATTCAAGGTTATTTACTGCAGGGTTGTTGGGAAGAGCAAAAATTTGGAAATCCCTAAATGCCTCTAGATTCAGAAAACTTAATGAATCATTTATGCTAGAGCCATGTATTGAAGTACATTACATTTAAAAAAACAAAATTCTTTATTAACTGATATGGAATGATCTTTAAGGTAAACGACTTTAGGTTTGGGGAAAAACAAGGTAGAAAACAATGTGTATAATATATTATCATTTGTGCAGAAAAGAAGGAAAAATGTCTGTGTGTACATGTATATGCTCAGATATATGTGCATTTATTTGTGTAGAAAAAATAGATTTGATTAATCAGAGACTTGAGAGGAGGGTTGCAGGACAGCTAAGGGGTAAGGTGGGAAGAAGGCTTTTTCACTCTGAATAACTGAATAATTTTGAGTTTAGAGCAATTGTGTGACTATATTATCAATTCAAACATTGAAGAAAAAAAAAAGGTCAGGAGAGAAAGAAAGGGAAGAAGAAAGAGAAAGAGAGAAAAGTCAGTCGTGAACCAGGCAGAAGCTGCTCAAGGTAGCAAGGCTAATAATCTTCACCTTCACACTCCCTTTTTTATCAAAGTAAAAAATTGAGAGAGGCAAGCCCCAGCCTCTTGTGTTTCGTGAGTGTCTTGGCTTCTTTGATGATTCTGCAACAATTAAAGGGCTGACTCAAGCTGCTAAGTGTCATCTATCTGATGACCCACGAGATGGTTCCCACTGCCTGCATAGCCATCTAGAAACAACCAGCTAGATCCCCCTTCCCAGCATATGGTAAGACACAGCCCCTGTTCTTGGGGAGGCTCTGTGATGTTGATTGCTATAGCAGCTACTGTCATAGCTCACTTCAGCAGAAAGGATTAGACTGTCCTGAATATGTCAATCAGATATCAAAGATAAATGAAGTTTGAAAAAATAAAATGTGCGATTTATTTTTAAAAAATAGTCTTTGGGAGACACCCAGAATGCACTTTGAAAAATCTAAGGGAAATATGTCATGAAAACAAATCCGGGCTCTGCTGTCCAACTTTAATTTTTCACTGATAACACTCAAGTGAGCTGCAGCCCAGCCAATAAATAAAGATTCTCCATCTGTAATAGTCTCCGATTTCCATTTGCTATGATGGAGGGCTTGCTCCCAAAGATGCACTTGCCCCCTCCTTTTAGCTCTGTCCACCTCCCCTTTTCAGGTGCCCTGGGTGCTAATGAGCCAGCACAGCCTCAGTGATTTACCCCAAGGACATCTTATCCCTGCCACTCCAAGAAAGGCACACACAGCAAGGCATCTGCTGAGCTGCATTGGCATTGCGCGCTGGTTGGGCTTGGCGATGTTTGGGGTTTTAATTCACTTTACTAAAATTGCCTTTCATTCACTGGGTGACAGGTAGTTATTTGTTTTCAGGGTTCCATTTGACATTTATTGTTAGCGCAAAACACTAATAATAATAATTAGCGCCTTTTTAGAGTTGTCTGGGGTTTTCGTGCTGCTGCATTGTTACTATAAAACATCCCGATGCTTTGCTGTATATAAGATAGTATGATGGTATTTAAATGTAACAAAGGGGTTTATTATACTCAGGCCAGATTGCAGTATCTCTGAGCCCCCCTCCCTCGTGAGTAAGCCAAGACTTAATATCCTCTAAACTTGTCTGTAATGCTAATACCTATCCTTTTTTTTAAATTAGAAAAAAAAAAAAAAAGAAAGAAACCTCAGCCAGCCATGCATGGTTTGGTTTTTTTCATAGACATAAGCAAAGCAAATGTAATATTTATTCTTTAGAATGATGCTATCCAATAAGGTAGCCACTAGCTACATGTGACTATTCAAATTTAAAATATTTGAAATTGAATAAACTAAGGATTCAGTTCCTCAGTTGCACTAGCCACTTGTCAACTGTTCAGTTATCCCATGTGGCTAGTGGTTACTGTATTGAACAGTGCAGTTACAGAACATTCATTCCCATCTTTGTAGAAAGCTCTTTGGGGCAGTACTGTTCTAGAACCTTGCTACTCAGCATGGGAGCCAAGGATCATGCATTTGGCATGACCTGGGAAGTTGTTAGCTGTTATCTCCTGATTCCCACCCATAGACCTAGTAACAAGGTCCTCAAATAATTCATCTGCACATTAAAGTTGGAAAGTCACTGAGAATCTGGAACAAGGGTTAGAAAACATTTTGTCTGAAGAACCAGATAGTAAATATTTGAGGTATTGTGGGCCATACAGTCTGTCACATCTATTCGACTCTGATTCTGCAGTGACAAAACAGCCAGAGCCCACATGTAAATGAATGGGCATGGCTGTGTTCCAATAAAGCTTTATTTAAAAAAACAGGTGGCAGGCTGTATTCGGCCCATGGTGCATCATTTTCTGATCCATTTTATTTTATTTTATTTTTTAATTATTTATTTATATATATATATATATTTTTTTTTCCTACATACAGCATCATGACCCAGTTACACATAGTTGTATACATTATTTTTTCTCACATTATGTGTTCCATCATAAGCGACTAGATGGAGTTCCCAGTGCTACACAGCAGGATCCCATTGCTAATCCATCCCAAAGGCAACATTCTGCATCTGTTTACCCCAAGCTCCCAGTCCCTCCCTCTCCCTCCCCTTCCCCCTTGGCACCCACAAGTCTATTTTTCAAGTCCATGACTTTCTTTTCTGTGGAAAGGTTCTTTTGTGCTATGTATTAGATTCCAGTTATAAGTGATATCATATGGTATTTGTCTTTCTCTTTCTGACTGACTTCACTCAGTATGAGAGTCTCTAGTTCCATCCATGTTGCTGCAAATAGCATTCTTTTGTTCTTTTTTGATGGCTGAGTGGTATTCCATTATGTATATATACACCACATCTTCCTAATCCAGTCATCTGTCAGTGGACATTGGGTTGATTCCATGTCTTGGCTATTGTGAATAGTGCTGCAGTGAACATGCAGGTGCATGTGTCTTTTTAAAGGAAAGTTTTGTCCAGATATATGCCCAAGAGTGGGATTGCTGGGTCATGTGGTAGTTATAAGTATAGTTTTCTAAGGTACCTCCATACTATTCACCATAGTGAACATAGCTTACATTCCCACCAACAGTGTGGGAGGGTTCCCTTTTTTCCACACCCCCTGCAGCATTTGTATTTGTGGACTTATCAATGATGGCCATTCTGACTGGTGTGAGGTGGTATCTCGTGGTAGTTCTGATTTGCATTTCTCTAATAATCAGGGATGTTGAACATTTTTTCCTGTGCTTGTTGGCCATCTGTACATCTTTCTCAGAAAAATGTCTACTCAGGTCTTTTGCCCATCTTTCAATTGGGTTGTTGGCTTTTTTGCTGTCGAGTTGTATAAGTTGCTTGTATATTTTAGAGATTAGGCCCTTGTCGGTTGCATCATTTGAAACTATTTTCTCCCATTCTGTAAGTTGTCTTTGTGTTTTCTTTTTGGTTTCCTTTGCTGTGCAAAAGCTTGTCAGTTTGATTAGGTGCCATTGGTTTATTTTTGCTTTTATTTCTATTGCTCTGGGAGACTGACCTGAGAAAAGATTTGTAAGGTTGATGTCAGAGAATGTTTTGCCTATGTTCTCTTCCAGGAGTTTGATGGTGTCTTGTCTTATCGTTAAGTGTTGCAGTGTTTTGAGTTTGTTTTGGTGCATGGTGTGAGGGTGTGTTCTCGTTTCACTGATCTGCATGCAGCTGTCCAGGTTTCCCATCAATACTTGCTGAAAAGACTGTCTTTTTCCCATTTTATGGTCTTGTCTCCTTTGTCAAAGTTTAATTGACCATAGGTGTCTGGGTTTATTTCTGTGTTCTCCCTTCTGTTCCATTGGCCTGTCTGTCTGTTTTGGTACCAGTAGCACACTGTCTTGACTGTGGCTTTGCTTGAAGTCTGGGGGAGAGATGCCTCCTGCTTGGTTTTTGTTCCTCAGAATTGCTTTGGCAGTTGGTCTTTTGTGGTTCCATATAAATTTTTGGATTGTTTGTTCTAGTTCTGTGAAAAATGTCATGGGTAATTTGATAGGGATTGCATTGAATCTGTAGATTGCTTTGGGTAGTATGGCCATTTGTACAATATTAATTTTTCCAACCCGGGATCATGGAATATCTTTCCATTTCTTTACATCTTCTTTAATTTCCTTGATCTTTTTAAAATTTTTGCTTTTTTATTTTTTTCATTTTTAAAGTTTTATTGACATAGAGTTGACTTACAAGGTTGTGATAATTTCTGCTGTACAACGAAGTGATTCAATTACACACATACACACATCCATTCTCTTTCAGATTATTTTTCTACACAGATTATCACAGAATATCGGGTAGAGTTCTCTGTGCTACACAGCAAGTCCCCATTGGCCAATCCATATACCTCAGTGTGCATATGCCAAATCCTGTTCTAGAATATTTTTGGATGTCCCCGTGAGTATTATTTAATTCCCTCTCCAGGATCTCAAGGACTAAGCATCTCTGATGAAACATCTAGGTCTATAATCCTAAGAAATATTCTTTCTTGGAATGCCTCTCTTGACTTATCTCTCCATCTCTTATTTCTAAAGAAAGCTGATGAACTGGAGGCAATGGG
This sequence comes from Sus scrofa, assembly GCF_054392235.1. Classification (NCBI taxonomy): domain Eukaryota; kingdom Metazoa; phylum Chordata; class Mammalia; order Artiodactyla; family Suidae; genus Sus; species Sus scrofa. Next base: position 61,784,603 of record NC_139399.1, read on the forward strand.
GATTAATAATATAAAGAATAAGCATGCCGGACAGAGTGACCAAATCAGTAAGGAACGAAGGAGGGTCAGGTGCTTTTTCTTTTTATCAAATCTATCCCAGTTAATCAAGATACAGAGAAGCTCCTGGGCTTTATAGTAAGATTGCCAGTGTCAGGGTCAGCGTCATTTCCCAGTTCTGATATGTTCATTGTCCATCTAAGAGTTCAAGAGACCAGTGAAGAGGTGAGAAAAACTCCAGGCCTGGCCAGGGCCCAGCCCAGGTTTGCGTTCTACTTGGACGATGGGTCCGCATAAAAGAGAACACACCGGCTAACGTCCAGGCTGACCAGCCCAGAAGGAGTGGGATCCATGCATGCCAATACTTCTCCTAACTACGCCAGTCAGGCAAGTGGGTTCCCCCACACGTGGGATGGAAGAAATGGCAAAGCTTCTCTTCGCAACTTTTCTGAAAGGCCCCCGATTGCTTTATTATGAGTCAGGCGGGAAGGCTGGAGAAGAGGGGACATCTCTGAATCACTCACCAATGGATTATCTCCCATCTCCCACTGGATACAGAACCCCACCATCGATGTGTCATACACTCTAACTGATCATCTTAAACTCTGTCTGCCAGGAACATCTGGGTAGGAAGCAGATAGGTGAAATCAAGAAAAAAAGGCATTTTGGCTTATTTTGATTTCTCCCAAATTCTGGATACAAAACCAGCTTCTACCACAACCCCTTACCAGATTCCATCAAGGGCAGAGTTAAAACCAAGCACCTGGAATGTGCTTAGGACAAGGTGTTCCTTTGCAGTCCAATAACCCTGCGTTCACATTCGGGATTTACCACTTCTTAGTGCTGTGCCTTTCAACCAGTCACGAAATGTCTCAACACTCTCTTTCCTCACCTCAAATATGAGATAGAAATATTATCCACCTTGGTGTTATTATGAGGAATAAATGAGATAATAGATACCAGGCAATTAGTCACAAGTTGGCTCACGATATGTGTCTAGTAAACAGCTGCTATAAAAATTTCGATGTACTTGACAAACACCCTTATGTATGTTAATCACACAAGGTAGGGTTAACAACTCGCTTCATCAGTGATAGAAGTGAGGTTCAGAGAAGTAAAATAACCTTGAGAAGAACACAGAGGTAGGAAGTGGCAGTGCTCAGATCTGAATATAGGCAGTTTTGCCCGCTTACCATTCTTTGTCTTTAGCTCTGCCATTTATTCTGGGGAACCACTTAAAAGGTGGGGTTTTGTTTCTCTTTTTTTGTATTTTAGTATCTCTCCCATTTTCTCCATAACATCCTACCTTCCCTTTAAAGATTCCTGATGCTGGGTCTGGACACGTGCACGTCACCTTGAGGATGACGACATGGACTGGCCTTCCTCTAGGACAGGCTGTGAGCCGAGAGGGACCAAAAGTTAGCTGGGAGTGGAAATCCTGGCCACATACCCTAAGGAGTAAAACCTCCCAATCCAAAGGTCTTCCCTCCAAAATCACTCGGAAAATTTCCTTCTCCTTACATGCTGTCTCCAAAGTCACCATTTTATCCAGAGAAGCCATTGCTGAAGAGGATACACATGCCCACATTGCATCTGCTGAGGAAGATTGTGAAACTGAGTTTTTACATCACACGAGTGCCTTAAAGCAAAGTGAGGGAGGACCAAATGGTGCACTGAATCTTAAAGGTGAATAACTCTTTGATCCAAACAATTCAACTTAGAGTAATGCCTTTTGGAAACAAGCTGACAAATGCACAGTTACTTGGACAAAACATTCATTTCAGCATTTCTAGTCAAAAACCAATCTCAATTTTCCTCATTTGGAGATGGGAGAAATAAACTACAGGATGATAGTTTATTGAACACCCTATGGCCATGAGGAAGGTTGGGCAAATCTCTGTTGGCTGGCTTGACCACAATCCCTTAAGTATGAGAAGTGGTGTGATAATAGCTGTAGATAGTCTGGTGTCTTCACCTCACTTCCCGTATCCAAAGCATCATCAAATCCTATCAGCCAGATCGCCACAATAACCTCCTACACAACCACTTATGGTGGCCATTTTCCACCCTAACCAAAGCCATTTTACCTCCCACGTGGACTAGTTAAAACATTCCCTAACTGGATTTCCCTTGTGGTACAGTGGGTTAAGGATCCTGTATTGTCACTGCAGCAGCTCAGGCTGCTGCCATGGCGTAGGTTCAATCCCTGGCCTGGGAACTTCCACATGCCACTGGCGCCGCCAAAGAATAAAAAATTAGAACCATTCCCTTACTAGTCCTTCTGCTTCCTTTATTGCTCTTCTCAAGTAAAGTCTTCACTGACAACCAAACTGAGTACAGATCAGATCAGAAGAAAATGAAGCCCTATCCTAACTGGCCTCTGCCTGTCACTTCACCTCGTCATCTCTTTCTACTCTCCAGCCCCCCAGCTGGCTGCTGGGCTTTTCCTTGAACTACCAACATCATTTCCATCTTCCTGCCTTAGTACGTGCTGTCTGCTAGGGTGACTTTTCCTAGCTCCTAAAAGCTTCATCCATGCTAGTTTCTGTTCAGATGTCACCCTCCCACCATTCACCATCATCCTTCATCTCATGAACCATCTTAAAAAGGCACTTATCACCCCATCTTCATAAATATGTGTATTTACTTCTTTACTGTCTCTTCCACACAAAGGTGGCATCTTGTAGGTGCCCCTATTGTCAGTATCTAGAAAAGCACCTGCTGCAAAAAAAATACTTTGTTAAATAAACAGATGTATATCTGTAGAAACACACACCCTTTATTAATTGCGGTTATATGCAGGCAGGCAGAAATCTGGATATTTCCTCTTTTCTTTTCTATCACCTATTTTTCCCAACCTCAAAAGAGTAAAAGATACTCTTACAGTTATGAAAAGCAATTAAATTTATTTGTATTAGATGACAATAAATTAAGAGACCAAGCTAGACTATAACCCATCAAGGAGCCAGTAAGCAGCTTCCATAGAAATTTTTTCCAGTGGAATCTCAGTTGATAATAGGTCTTCTTTTCCCTTTCCCTGGACCCCTCTCCTGAAGCTTTTGTAATTCAAAGTTTAGAAAAAGTCAATAGAGTTAAATTTACAAGAGTCAGGTGCATAACTTCTTATGCTGGAGTTCGGGGAAAGATTTGGAAGGAAAATTCACTCTCTTTGCCTTGCCAGGGTTTGGTGTATATTAATTTTTTTCACTATAGATCTTGATCTCAAAAAAATGTCTTACAATATAGACTCCTTCTCTTATTGAGCTGTCATTTTAAGTTCATTTTTGATGTATAAATCTCTCTTTATTTCCAAAGTAATATCAGCTACAAGACTAAGAATACTTTGGCATTTGCACATATATCTGGGCATGTAAATCCACGCAGGAAGGATATGTCTGGTAAATACTTCTTTGTACTTAGCTGGACCTTAAGGTGATTCTTAGAAGAATTCCAAAGCCCCAGGGAAAAAAAAAGGATAGTGACATCATCCTGGCAACAACCCTTAGGAGCAGTGATTTATTGTAGAACTTTGACCAAAAGTGAAGGAGATTCCCATGTAAGCCCAGAGCAATTCTCAACTAAGTCTGACCTAAGTCAGAATCTGTGACGCAACACCAAAGAAAAATCCTACATTTTACCCACATGACCACATTTTTTTTCCAAAAGTGTCCAAATTTGTAAGGATTAGTGGCAAACATAACATCTGCTTATTTTCAGAACAAGATGTCAATTTAAGGAAATGTCTTAAACTAGGTCTGGTGAATATCACTCTCATGAAAGATTATGATTCTACAGAACCATTTCATGTGGAAAATAGCCAATTTTATGCAGGCATCTGAAATCATCTTCTACATCCTTTTGAGGATTTTCCAGAAGAAAATATGTGTAATATTCTAATTGACATGTCGGTGGAAGCATTGTAGACTTTGTGGCTAACTTGAAAAATGTATTTTTCAATGTATCTCGGAAACCTTAGCAGCACTAAAGTTAAGGAATGAATTAAAATGCTCCAAAAATATTCATTTGTTTTCTTCCCAAGTTTCCTGAAACAGAGTGCTCAGATGAAATATTTGACTACATGAAACCATTTATTTTGGTAACATTTCCACCATTAACCTTAGATCATCTCCTAAAGACAGCTAGGAAAGAAACAAATAAACACAGCTCATTCATCATGAAGCATGATAATAGGACATTTTATAAACAGAGTATTTTTCCATCCAGAAAGAAACCATGTAATTTTAACAAGGCACACAGTGGGTATTACCCAGCCAAGTACAAAGCGTTTGCCTCAAATTATGTATTGATATTATTGATGCTATTGTTATCAAAAAATAAGCCTGAGATGCTTATAATTGACTCAGAACAGAGGGATGCTGCCTGACCTTTAACGATGATTCCCAGTCTTGAAATTTCCCAGAGTATAAGTGGGAATATTGGAATTAAGCCATCCATAAAACTATCTTGAATACATACTGTGTTCCTAGCCAGTTCTAGGCAATTCAGTTGATTTATATATGATATTGTTTCTACCACCCGATAGAGAATAAAAAACCCATTCCCATGGGGGAAAATGTAATGCTTTTAGCCTCTTTTTCTATGGTTTCAATTATATTGACATGTACATTGATCAAAAATAAGGGAAGGGTATTCATAAACATGACCTAGACGCCATCCTTCTCTATCCTGAGCCATCTCTCCCCCAGAATGGATGCATTCTTTATCCTCCTTCTTTGTGCTTTTCATCCATGGTGGAGGAGCTGGGCCTGTCTTCCAGGGTCAGATTGAGAAGCTCATCTCTCTTCGGGCAGTATTGATGTTCTGCAGGAATGAGGCGGCCTTTTCTTTAGACCTTATCCTATTATAGGTGAATTCTAACATACAGACTGGGAGTCCAGATTAAGTTAGAATGTAAGCTTCATGAAAGCAGGGGTTTTGTCTTTTTTTTTCACTCTCTCAGGATCCAGAACAAGACCTGTCACATGTAGGTGCTTAGTAATTTTCACTTGAATAGATTATCTGTTGTTGCAGGCTCATGTCAAATTCTTCAGTACATTCTATCGTCCTTTGAACTTTGTATCTCTGAATCTAGTGTCACTTTCTTAATTGGTTGCTGAGTTTGGTGGAGAGAGATGTGATTTATTAGCCCCTTAAATGCGACCATTATCAGTGGACCATGAACTGACTGAAAACCAGATCTGGCATGAAACAATTATAAGACCAGGAAGTTTCACTTTATATGAGATTGACCATCAGTGCAATAGGAATTAAATAAGAAAATAGAGATATTGGTGAAAAATGTGGTGTCCCAAAACTTGAGCTAAATTTTGAAATAATGACAGATTTCAATATTCAGATAAGTAAATATACCAGAAATCCAATGTCACTGGCTAAAGGAAAGGGTCCCTCGTATCTTACTTTTTACCGTATCATAATATCTAGCACATAGTAGGCATTCGCTAAATAGCAGTTGAACAATTGAATGAATGAATGAATGAAGGAATGGCATTGGATGGTAAAATTAAGCCATTGAGCTGAACAGTAGGTAGAGAATATTATGGAGCACAACAGATCTGCGTTTAAACCTTAGCTTCATATTTAATAGCTTTATGATTTGGGAAAAAGCAAATTTAATGCTTCTAGTCTCAGTGTTCTGATCTGGAAAATGGGCGTAATGAGAGGATCATCCTCATAGAGAAGCTATGGAGATTTTAGTGGATGCAGTGCTGTACCACCCAGATTTCTATTGGGAGAGTTGCCAGCTGCCACCTTCAGTTCTCAGCTCTGTGTGGGAATTGACCTCAGCCAGTGCCATGTGCTATCACAGACTTATACTGACTTATGAGCGCTACCTGTGGGCACCACTTTCCAACTCAGAGTTCAACTGATAGCTTGAAATCAGAGTTGGTGGGAGTATTTATATCAAAGGGTCAGCAATTTTTTTCTTAAAGGGCCAGAGAGTAAAAATGTTTGGCTTTGCAATAATCTTTGTTGCAATTAGTTGACCCTGCCATTGTTGCAAAAAAAAAAAAAAAAAAAAAAAGCAACCTTAGCCAATATGTTGTATTTTTTTAAAAAAGTGGATGAGGCCATCTTCCAATAAAATGTTTACAAAATCAGGTGGTGAGCCAGCAGGCTGTAGTTTCCCAACCCTTTATCTACATCATGGAAAATCAGCAAACACTGAAAATCAGACATTTTCTTTTGTTCAGATTGCCAATTGTTAAACATTTACCAGTTCACGACTAGAAGCCACCTCACCCAAGGTCACTATTCCTTTCTGAGGGCTCTTGAAACCAATGTTTAAGGTGGAACAATGTATGGCAACCACTTTGCCCATCTTAGAGCCTTTCTACCCTAGGTAACATTTCACTTTCACTGGAATAAACAGATATCCAGTTATGGGCTTGCCCTTCCTACACACAGGTCCTTAGCCAGGTCCTAACTGAGGATTATATAGTGTCTTACAGTCCTACCAGAGGACCTAGCAAGAGTTCCTTGAATGTTAAGTCTTGGCTTCCACTTGGGGATTCAAGCTTCTTGTGTCAAAGGTCTGACAGGCAAGAAGAGGGGTCACTACAGCAACATCTTCTCAGACCCACTTCTTAGAGTATTGACAATAAAAACAAAAATAAACAAATCAAACTTAAAAGTGTCTGCACAGCAAAGGAAACCCTAAACAAAACAAAAAGACAACCCACAGAATGGGAGAAAATCTTTGCAAATGAATCAACTGACAAGGGATTAATCTCCAAAATTTATAAACACCTTCTGTAGCACCATGCCAAAAAGAAACAAACAACCCCATCAAAAAATGGGCAGGAGATCTAAACAGACAGTTCTCCAAAGAGACATGCAGATGGCCAAAAGACACATGAAAAGATGTTCAACATCACTTATAATTAGAGAAATGCAAATCAAAACCACTATGAGGTACCACCTTATACCAGCCAGAATGGCCATCTTCAAAAAGTCTTTAAACAATAAATGCTGGAGAGGGTGTGGAGAAAAAGGAACCCTATTACACTGGGATTGTAAGGATTGGTGGGATTGTAAATTGGTGCAACCACTGTGGAAAACAGTATGGAGATTCCTCAGAAAACTAAAAACCAACTACCATTTGATCCAGCAACCCCACTCCTGGGCATCTATCCAGAGAAAACCATGGTCACAAAGACACATGTACTCCGATGTTCATTGCAACACTATTTTCAATAGCCAAAACATGGAAACAGCCTAAATGTCCATCGACAGAGGAGTGGGTCAAGAAGATGTGACACATATACACAATGGAATATTACTCAGCCATTAAAATGAATGAAATACCAGCATTTTAAGCAACATGGATGGACCTAGAAATTATCATTCTAAGTGAAGTCAGCCATGCAATGAGACACCAACATCAAATGCTTTCACTGACATGTGGAATCTGAAAAAAGGACACAATGAACTTCATTGCAGAACAGATGCTGACTCACAGACACTGAAAAACTTACAGTCTCCAGAGGAGACAGTTTGGGGGGTGGGGGAATGTGCTTGGATTATGGGATGGAAATCCTGTGAAATTGGATTGTTATGGTCATTATACAACTACAGATGTGATAAATTCATTTGAGTAATAAAAAAAAAAGAAAAAGAAAAAGAAGAGGGGTCACTATCCTGTAGAGAAGGTCATGGTGAGCTTGGGCTTAGACTTCTCAAACATGAGAGTCTGGATTATGCCACTAGATAAGCTGTCTAGACTGGCAGAGATGCTAGCCAAGATCCAGGAAATCCAAGAATAAAATGGAGACAGTGACGATCATTTGTGACCTTAAATACAGCTGTGGTGGCAGCTGGGTCATCCCGCTAATCTTCCTTTTATAAACTTTTCCAAGTCAAAGAGGTCCACCAGAATCCTAGGGCTGCTTCCCCAGAACTTATATAAAGAAATGAACCTGAACTCAAGGGGTGGACTGTCGTGGACACCACTGCACTGCCCAGAACCCCAGCTAGGACTGAAAGTCTCATTTCACCAGCTGCAAGTAGTATTGATAACTGATAGCTCTGACCTCTCACTGACCTCAGGTGAAGAGAGAAACTTTCCCTAGTAAACCCCTTTGGGGCAGTAACCTGCATTCAACAACTATTTGCTGAGGATATAAAAATCCAGCCCCCCTTACTCCAATGCAGGACAACTCTGAAAGATCATCTCAGTTCAGAGCTTTCTGTGGGATGAAATGAGGCCACTGTTGTGACTGCAGCCAGCCGAAGTTGTCTGCCTGGCCAATTCTCCTTCCTTCTCTTCTACCAATGTTAAAATCGAGAGCCACACTAATAAGAGTCTACATTAATCTCATTTGCAGAGTTGGCTTCCTGGGAGAACTGACCTGAAACAGGATTAAGTGAAATGATGTTCCTCAAGTGCCTGACATCCAAAAGGAGCTCATCACAGGTGGTTGTGGTCTAATATAGCTAAGAAAACATCCATTTCAATCAGCAGTAATACTGAGAGCAATAATAACAATACCTATTATAACTAAGTGCTTACCCAACAGTAAACTAAGTGCTTTACATACATTAACTCATCTTATCCTTTCAACAAGTCCATTATAATCCACATTTTACAGAAAAGTAAAGGAGGCACATGGGAGTTAATTAACTTCTCCAAGTTCACATGCTTATCCATTATGCTTTACCAGCCTTGGTTTGGATATGGCTATAAAAGAGATATATTTTAAGAGAAGTTTAAGAATAATCCTTCTACTTTTTAAGTCTCTTCAGCCTAAAACCTGAATCTTTTAACATGGCAAAGATTTTTTTTGCTTCTGTACTTGAACTTCCCCAAATTCATTGAAAATTTTCATCTGAAGTTATTTGGAGAAGGGAAGAGGAGCTAGTCATTTTAAAGAAGCAAATTGCAAATAATAACTTGTCTGTAAAATTAATCCTCCTTAGAGAACATATATGTCATAGGCATAAAGTGCTTCTGAGAAACATAGTTGTCTAGTGACTGGCACTGAACCGAGACCCCAACTTTCATTATAGTTTGTCCAAATTTCAGCTGGCAGATGTCTGGCCATCTTGACTGTGCTTGGCTGAATTTCAGTAATGCTGAGAGGATCAATATTCCTGCTACTTCACATAACTCATTGTACTGGATTTAGTTGAGACCTGTCAGTCCTGTATTTTATGTTGCCAGTAACCAAATCAATACAAAATGATTCAGCAAGTGTTTAGTGAGTGTCTGCTACATGCTGGGCATTGTAGTGGCACTACCACTAGGAACACACAAACAATACATTCCTCAAAGAACTTACCATCCAAGCACATGGATTTCAAACTTCAGCTATTCCTATACCACCTCCAACATTTTGGACATATTTGCATGCTATGCATACTATATTATTTTATTGGAGTGTAGTTGACTTACAGTTGTGTACTGTTTTCAAGTATATAACATAGTGTTTCGATATTTTTATATATTGCAAAATGCTCACCACAATAAATCTAGTTACCGACACCATACAAAATTATTACAATATTATTGATTACTCTTTGTGCTGTGGATCACATCCCCAAGACTTATTTATGCTATAACCAGAAGTTTTGCACTATCATATTCCTACCATATTTTTTAATCGTCTTCTTTTATTTAAATACATTTACTCAAGAGGGAAAGTGTGTAACACCTCTGAAAAAGATAGGTGTCTCTTGCTACAAAGAAAGGATGCCCATAAAAACAAACATAACTACTAATAGGTTTTTTTTTTTAAGATTAAATGTTCAAAATCTAAAATCATTGATGGGAGTTCCGTTGTTGCTCAGCAGTAATGAACCCGACTAGGATCCATGAGGACACGGGTTCGATCCCTGGCCTTGCTCAGTGGGTTAAGATACAGCATTGCCATGAGCTGTGGTGTAGGTCACAGACGCAGCTTGGACCTGGCATTGCTGTGGCTATGGTATAGGCCAGCGGCTATAGCTCTGACTCGACCCCTAGCCTGGGAACCTCCATGTGCTGCAGGTGCGGCCCTAAAAAAAGACAAACAAATAAAAATACAGTCAAATCATTGAGACGTTCACCAGTGATACATGTTCCATGTTTGGGAATTGCTCTCATAGAAGGAAACAGATACCAGGAGTACTGAAGAGAGTGAACTCTTTGGTAGAGTATAATGAACTGGTAAAATTCTCAAGCCAAATTGATTTGATTCAAATCTTAGTTCTGCCACTTAGCTCCAATTAGCTAAGGAAGTTGATTTCAGGAAAGTTACTTAACCTCTCTGATCCTCAATTTCCTCACCTGTAAATGGGGATAATAGAGTATTTACCTCATTGGGTTGTTATCAGGATTAAATGAGTTAAACCTCTTAGAACTGTGGCCTACATGTTACTATTGCAGCATGCCTGGTTACGGAAGGAGGGTGTATGCAGGTAATTCTCAATTCTATTAGGGGACTTAGGGAAGCTTTCACAGAAGAGACGCTCATGCACACGCCTGATGAGTAGGTATTTATTACGCAAATAGAAAAGAAAATGTTGCTTATTCAAGCAAAGAACCTAAGCTAAAATAACCTCATTTTTTTCTCATCTCTAATGAACTAATCTGTAGCAGACACCTTTTATTTCTTGCCTCCCTCCCTTGCTTTGGTGACATCATTTTATTCTTTCTTTGCAAAACTACCCTTTTCCCACTCTTGGTATATGTTATCTAGGGTAGGACTGATTCTTTCCCAGCTCTGGGAGTGGGTATGTGAGTCAGATCTGCCTAACCATCCATCCACCGGGCCACAGAAATCAGTGTGGTTCAAATAAAAAAACTGGGGTGAGTCTCAGGACATTGCGTGGAGCCACTGGAAAGAAGAGTATATGGTTTCTTGGGGATACTCTAAGATAACACCACAAACTGAGTAGCTTTAAAAACAGAGATATATTATCTCAGTTCTGGAGGCTAGATGTCAAAAATCACGTTGTCAGCAGGGCCATACTCTCTGGCAAAGTGCTAGGGAAGAATCTGTGCCAGATAGTTTCTTGGCTTACGGCAACAAAACTCAGTTTACGTGGCATTCTCCCCATGTGCAAATCTGTGTCTAAATTATCCCTTTTTATAAAGATACCAGTTGTATTAAATTGGGGACCCTGCCTACTTTGGTATGACCTTGCCTTAACTACTTACACTTACAGTGATTCTATTTCCAGATAAAGTAACATTTTGAAGTGCTGAGGGTTAAGACTTCAACCTATGAATTTGGAGGGGAACATTTCAACTCATAACAGAGAAGGTCTAATTCTCCTGAATGTAAAGTTGATAATAGTTAAATGTGATGTTTCTGGGCTTTCTATATGGGGAAGAAATACCCTTCCTGGGAATGGAGCCACTTCAGAATAAAGAAGTGTTGAGAAACAGAAATACAAGTTCCCAGTGTCATCACTTGAGCACCTGGATCCATCCATGCCTGAAGGTTGTATCTCTGAAATTTTCAGGCACATGAGGGAATAATGCCCCCATTTTTTTTTAAGCTAAGACTAGTGTGAGTTGTGTTTTCATCACATTAAATCAAAATACTCCTTAGTAAAATAAAACTTTACTAGTTAGATTGTTTTTTAAAGTTTTGTAAATAAATTCCGTGTTCCATAAGGAAAGAAGATGGGCTTGTTAGAGAAATAAGAACTTCAAAACATGTTTAAGCCAGTTTTAAAGAGCCACCCTCTCCCCTTTCGGTGGATGCTTTTATATCTTGTGTCGTAACTGTTAGTAGTTTGTGACATTTCTGGTCTGTCCTGGGTGTTACTAGTACCTGACAGGTCAGGCCTGTCACCTCCATAAAAGCAGTGAGCATCCATACCAGGCACTCTATAGTGTGGAGTCCCTTTGAGAATTACTAATGTCACACTAAATCTCATCAGCTCTATTTATTCTCTCTTCATCTTTGCCATTTGAGGCTCTTCAAAAAAAAAAGTCTGATTATTTTTACATGAAGATAGCTTCTCCTTGCTCCTACGATTTTAAAACTGTAAACCAAAGCTTAATTCTGGGGGGGGGTTAATTTGTCCTTATGGCAAGTGTAATTAAGACATAAATCTCTAGGGAGGAATACCTGGAAATTAAGGTTATTGTTGACATTATTATTAATTAATAATTATCAAATACTCACTTTAAAAAAAGGATTAGCCTTTAGATTTTGATGGTCTCCATTATACTCATTAGCTAATGTTGAAATAAAGATGAATGAATCTTCAAACAGATGAATTAATGATTAAGGCAGTCCAGAAGAATTCAACCTAGATTCTGTATCCAGCAGGTTTCCGTGTCAGCCCGTAGCACTCTCTAAGCTGGCTAGATTTTGACTAAGTGTTCAAATGAGATTAACTCATAGAGCAGCAATTTTGTCAGGAGATAAAGTCTGATAAATAAAGATGGAAAAAGACAAAGCCAAATTAAATCCTTCCAGCAGTATCCCATTGAGGGTACCTGGAAGGTGGTATCAAAATGCTACCCCTAATGAAGTTTCAGAAACACTCTTTGCTGATTTTATCACACACAGGAGACTTTTCTAGGGAAGCATCTAATGATACAGATAAGATCTATGTACATGAATCAATGAGGAACCTAGACCCTCGGTTTAGATTTGGTATGACAGTATTGTGTGTTAAATAAATACCAATAAATTATTAAAACATATTGGTTGTATCGTAACACAGAGGCTTAACAATGTATTATGTCAGCATGTACAGCTCTCGCTCAGGGAAATTCTCCATCTCTTTAATTCAAGCATTGACATCCTGTGCCAGCACAAAGCCTTTTTTATTTGAGATTGACACATGTCTAAAATTGCTTAGATTTTGTGTTGTGCTCTTAATACTTGAAACCCTGCAAATGAAATTCTATGCCACTGTGCATGAACAATGCCTTAAAAAAAAAAAAAAAAATCTTAGCCTGGGGGTTCGACTGGAGAATTGGAGAAACAAAAAGTGCTTTCACGACTATTGCTTCAAGTTGGAGGAATAATTACTTTGATTGAGGAAAAGGGAGGGCCACTTCTAGCCCCTTGGAAAAACAGTATGTTTGTCAGCCCTTAAATTAGATCATTAAATTCGAGAAGGATGTCGTAGGTGGCTCCTGGGTCATGTCAGCGAGTGGCTGCCTGTGTCACGGCGAGGCTGCGGTAGTCATCATCTGCCTCCCGCTCGGGAAGGTGTTTCACTCCTGTTTTATTCTGACATGCCTGGGTAATTGTGGTAACCCTGATGAACTCTGCTTTCCGTTCCTGAGGATAAACTTTCTCCAGTTTACTTTCCAAAAACATTGCTGTGCCTTCTGCTTTGGCTACAAACACAGTTGTATTTTCTCAAAATACTATTTCAGTCATCAAACATTGCTCAGTGCACCCGAATGTCACCATCTAGTTGATGGGAAGAGCGAGAATCTGGCCAAAGCTGGGACTCCCTGGATGGGTATAAAAATCAAATCTCATGTGGTGCTTTGGCATTTAACATCTGAGAGCCACAAATACATCCATATCATCAGCTTTGGATATAGCATCTTTGTTTCAATCTCCACGGATGGGAGGTATAGAAAAAAGAGCTTGCTGGAGTTTCGTGGCTCAGTGGTTAACGAAGCCGACTAGGAACCATGAGGTTTCGGGTTCGATCCCTGGCCTTGCTCAGTGGGTTAAGTTTCCAGCGTTGCCATGAGCTGTGGTGTAGGTCGCAGACGCGGCTCAGATCCCGAGTTGCTGTGGCTCTGGAGTGGGCCAGCAGCTACAGCTCCGATTCGACCCCTTGCCTGGGAACCTCCATATGCTGCAGGAGCAGCCCAAGAAATGGCAAAAAGACAAAAAAAAAAAAAAAAAGAGAGAGAGAGAGAAAGCAAAAAGAGTTTGCATATGATTGAAAATCTTTTTGGACAGTGTCCTAGATGCTACGGCAGGACAATTTGGGGATCACGAATATAACAAGCACACATTTGTTAGGAAAGAATTCCCAGCCTTTTCTGCCTTTCTTCTTGATATCCCTTTTCCCATCCGCCAATGCACAAAACAGCTGTTTCACGTTACTTAGCATTTCCCCAATAAGCCATTTTGTTTCAAGCTTCCATGCCTTAGCACATGCTGCTTTTGCTATCTGGAGTGCCTCCCCCTAGTGTCTTTGGAAAATTCCTATCCATACTGTCAGAGCCAGCTCCAGAATCTCTGTGAGATCTTTCCTGGGGGAGCAGGAATTAGCACCCACATTAGGCTTAACGTACAATGAACCTCTTCAAACTGCTTAACTGTTGTTTCCACCTCCTCAAATTATTGCTTCTTGAAGGCTGAGGCCAACATGACTGACAGTCTGGAGTTGTAACTACATTCCAGGTTCTGGAGTCCGTCTCTCCAGGTACCATATGTAGCATGTAATGTACATCAAAGCAGCACTGGACAGCTGCTTTAATCCCCATTGTTCAGATGTGAATCCTGCAACCCTGCCGGGTTAAGTAACCTGCTAGTATTACATAGTTAACACATCCCAGGTCTAGGACTCCATGCCCTGACTCTGACAATGAGCAGGACTCGACGGATCAATTACTGCTTTTAAATTTTTTGCATTCCCCAGACCTCCTATCATACTTGATGTTTAGCTGGTGCTATGATAAATGAGCATGTGTTTGGCTTGTACAGCCATTTGTCATGCTCTAGCCCCTTCTATATTGGTAGATGAAATGTAAAATTATGTACAATACAATCTGTTGTAATGGAGACTATTAGTACAGAGCAGAGAGGATACTGACAAAATAATGAAGATAATAATAGTGATAATAGTCAATATTTTGCATGTTTTCTCAGTGCCAAGTACTGGTCTAAACACCGCCTGGCAACCTGTGTAAAGTTCGTGGCAACCTCTTTAGACGAGGCTCCAGAAAGAATAAGGGGCACAATGAGAATCAAAGCTAAGAGTTGGGGTTAAGTCTTGAACCCAAAGTTACTCCAAAGCTAGCAAACTGGAAAAGCTATGCAGATACAGCTGGAAACAAGCTCTCGGTATATATCATTTGTGTACCGTGTGCTCTGTTTTGACAACACAGAAACAAGGTCCTTTGCCAGCAATTCAGATAGCATGGGTTCTCCTGCGCCTTTGCTGTTCAAGACATGGGTGATCTGAAGCAAACAGGTTTTTTTGTTTGTTTGTTTTGTTCTGTTTTTTGGCTATGGTTTTCTTGCAGATTCTATTCTGGTCCTGAGAATCAATAAGCTCATAGTAAGTTACGTAACAGTCTTCGTTAGCCACTGCACTCCTTCCTGTTTCTTCAGTTCAAGCCATTTGACAGCTCAAGGATTTGGCAAACTTGTCACTCTGCCTCGATTCCTCCTCCCCCAGCTTTTCTCACACTGGCTCACCCTTCAGGTCTCAGCTCAAATGTCACCTCCTGGAGAGATCTTCCCTGACCTCAAGTTAACCTCAACTGTACCACCACCCCTCCCTCTCCTCCAGGAAATTCTGTTTCCTCTATAGAATTTCCAAAAGTTGCAGTTACCATAATTATTCATTTATTTGGTTTTTTTTTCTTATGTCCACCACTAGAACATAAGACCATGTGGGCAGGCCTCTGGCTATCTTGTTTATCATGTAAATTCTTGTCACAAACAGCATTTGGCACAGAGTAGGCAAGCCATAAATATTTGTTTTGTTATTGTTTTCAGTTATTCTAAACACCCAAATATTAGTGCTTCAAAGTATCCTTATCAATTTCCATTTCTCATTTGTATATTTATTTCCAAATACCTCTAATTACCTTTCCTCCTCACCCCGTTTGCGATCCTAAAAACATAGTCCTCTTATTCCTTTTAAAAGGAAAAAAGGCGAATGGCTGACTTATTAAGCAGTTGCTGGGAGAACAGTCCTTTCGTGAACAAATGAGTCATTGCAGATTCAGAACCTGTGCATTCAGACTGGAAACCACCCAGGCAACTTTGTTCCTGAATATCCTTGCCTAATGCGGTTTATTGCAAACCTCTGCATCACTTTTAATTCCCTTTTACAGTAATGCATACCATTTAATCAGAGTTCTCTCCCTTGTTATTGTGAGAGCCATGGGCTGTTTTATAAAACATGAAGACAAGAAATAGCAGTTGACTCTAGACCTACCGAAGGGGTCTGCTTACCCAGCCGGGTCTCCTTTGTTTGTGGGACTGCATTGTTTTGTTTCTGTGGTTATATTTAGAGCAGTGCACAAAGAAGGAAAATGAGGGGGGAAAACGGATGACTTATCCAAATGCTGATGATACAATTAAAAGCAGGAAGGTACCCTATAAATAAATAGTGATGGAGGAGGGGGAAAACCCACCTGGGAAAAGACGGAGAGAATTCAGGAACTAGAAGTGCTTCACTAAGAGTAATAATGCTGCTTTGCACCTCCCGTCATTCTGTCACCACGCACTGCCAAGGGTACAAAACTCAAGGTCCTAGACTATAGATAATTATCAGAAGAGGACCCACCTCTTTTAACTAGAAGGAAAGGGTTTTTCAAGGATACTCTAAATAAATCCTTTTTTTAATTTCAAAGGTAATAGATGTTTTGAAAAAGGAGTAGCTACCATTTATTGAAGGCTTGTACTGGCACAGTTACAAGTACTTTACATGTGACTCATTTAATTCACCTAACAGCTTCCTGAGCTAAGTATTACTATTATCCCCGTTTTCTTTATATACATACATATATATATATATACATATATATAATGATTTTTATTTTTTCCATTATAGCTGGTTTACAGTGTTCTGTCTTTTTTCTACTGTACAGCATGGTGACCCAGTTACACATACTTGTATACATTCTTTTTCTCACATGATCATGCTCCATCATAAGTGACCAAACATAGTTCCCAGTGCTACACAGCAGGATCTCGTTGCCTATCCATTCCAAAGGCAATAGTTTGCATCCATTAACCCCAAGCACCCAATTCATCCCACTCCTTCCCCCTCCCCCTTGGCAACCACAAGTCTATTCTCCAAGTCCATGATTTTCTTTTCTGTGGAAAGGTTCCTTTGTGCCATATATTAGATTCCAGATAGAAGTGATATCATATGGTATTTGTCTTTTTCTGATTGACTTCACTCAGGATGAGAGTCTCTAGTTCCATCCATGTTGCTGCAAATAGCATTATTTTGTTCTTTTTTGATGGCTGAGTGGTATTCCACTGTGTATATATACCACATCTTCCTAATCCAATTATCTGTCAGTGGACATTTGGGTTGATTCCATGTCTTGGCTATTGTGAATAGTGCTACAGTGAACACGCGGGTGCATGTGTCTTTTTCAAGGAAAGTTTTGTCTGGATAGATGCCCAAGAGTGGGATTGCTGGGTCATATGGTAGTTCTATGTATAGTTTTCTAAGGTACCTCCATACTGTTCTCCATAGTGGTTGTACCAGCTTACATTCCCACCGACAGTGCAGGAGGGTTCCCTTTTCTCCACACCCCCTGCAGCATTTGTTATTTGTGGATTTATTAATGATGGCCATTCTGACTGGTGTGAGGTGGTATCTCATGGTAGTTTTGATTTGCATTTCTCTAATAATCAGGGATGTTGAGCATTTTTTCATGTGCTTGTGTTATCCCCATTTTCAAAGGAGAATGTCATGCAATTTGCCTAAGGCTAAACAGACAGGAAGAAGCAGAGCTGGCCCTTGAAATCATTCTGCCTAGTTTCAGAGCCTATTATTTTAGTAACTTCTCTGTCCTGCCTCTCCAAAACTTCAAACCATTTTAGAATTAACTATATGAAATTGCCAATCTGAAGTCCCTTTCTACCTACAAAAACTGACAATTTCAAATGATTTAACCTAATACAAAGTTATATAAAGTTAGATATGGAATTCCTCCTCCCCAATTCCACTGACCAGAAATGTGTACTTTGAGTTTTCCTGTGCACACACCTACATTGACAGCATAGACAGATGTATACAATTTTATACTGTGCTGTACACAAGACAGAGAAAATACACTCAAAAATGTTTCTTGGTCATCCCTGCACAAGTGTCTTCCATGTTGTTCCGATTTCAGGAGGCTGTATGTCCAGAAATGAAATGCTCAATCACAAACGTTTCCTTAGAGAGTGGCAGTTCTTCCACTCTGCCCTCTCTGAGTCATCCATTCAAATTTCCGGGGGCTGGGTTTATAGTTTGAGTCCCAAGTTAGCTGAGCCAATGAAGCACAGATGCCGGATGCCATGTTGTAAACAGCAGCGGGGCGGGGGCGGGGGCAGGGGCGGGGGACCCAGCAAGACTTTTGAAAATGTAACCCCAGCCTTGACCTTCAGTCTGACCAGAAAGCATAGATATCTCAGATTTATGAATATTATTTCCTGTCTCAAATTGTCCAGAGAGCATTATGAAGCTCTGGCTTGTTTCTTTAAGCCCAAGAGATATGCTAGAGGGGTGGGGCCGACCTCAAGGGTCTTTGCTGCCCAGAGATGAAAGCCTATGAAGGTCAGAGACCTCTGTTAAGTCAATATACTACTAGGTGTTCTCTGTGGTACTTTGACCCTTAATGACTCAGCCGCCTGGAAGGTCCCATCCTTTTCAGACTCAGCCCTTGTTGGCTCTTGGCTGTTTGATGTTGCCTTGGTTTTGATCCTCTGGTACTCTTTCCCCTGGCCGATTTGAATCTATCGAAGTCCATGGACATTTGTTTCTGAGGCTCAGAGCTGTACTGCCTGGATTTGTGGAGTCACTTGCTCTTGATGGAGACTCTCTTACCTGGACACCATTACCTACCTGTTCCCTGGCCTCTCCTTCTACTCCAGGTAATTTCAGCCCAGGAAGAGTGTGATCTTCTCTAAAACATACATGAGATTTTATACTCCTCTGATGAAATCCCTTCAGTGGATTCTCATAATACTTAATAAATTACCAACTTCTCCATAAGGTCCATGTGAAACAGCCCTTGCTTCTTCCCAGGCTTCACCTTGTACCACTTCCCTTGAGCTCATGAAGCTTCAGCCCTATTTCCTCAGTATGCTGTGTTCGTTTCCCCTCAAAGACTTTGCCTTTTTGTTTGTTCTTTTAGAAAACTCTTCCCCTTACTTTCCCATGGATGGCTTCATCTTGCCATTACTAAAATTTTCTTTCTTTTTCTAGGGAGGGGGTTGCTTATTATTTCCTATCTTCCCCAATAAAACATTTACCTATAAAAGCAAAGATCTCTTCTGTGTGTTTTGTCACAATGTTTAGAATAATACATGGTGCTTTTTAGAAGCAAACTGAATGTTTGGTGAAAAAGCAAATGAACAAATGAATGATTCTTGGGTATCAATATCCCAAGGACCAGTGGTAATTATTAGGTAAAGAATTTTTCTTGGCTGTGACTTTTGCTAGCCTTCAGCAGGTGCATCTCTTTTCAGGGGGCAGAGAAAGTGGACAGATTTCTTGAGTGAACAAATTTTATATATGTCCAAAGATATCCATCATCATTTCATATTAAAGTGAAATATTTGAAAACAACATTACTGCTATGCCTCGAAAAGCATCTAATATTATCTGGCATAACATGGAGTAGAATCCATGGTTTTTGTTAACCAGGATAAAATTACCTGTAAGAACGGACATGAAATGGCAAATAAGTGTGTGACGATAAAAAGTTAATTTCAAAATAATGTGTTTGGCATTTCAATGTTTGTTGTAAAAATACGACTACTTCTTAGAGATTTGTATCTGCCTGAACACTGTGGAAGGATATAGGGGAAAAACTGGTTATCCCTGAAAGTTGAATTCAGAAACACATTTATTTCCTACTCCCTATGTTTATAGTTGTTTGAAATGAATTTGTATTCTTTTCATTAAGAAGATAAAAAACAAAGGGATGTATAAAAAGCTAGCACAAATTCAATCTAGAACAGGGAAAGCAGAGAATGGCTATTTCTAAAGCAAATAGAAACAAGGATTCATAAACTGGGCAATGATTAAGAAACAACAAACAAATGGTGCTTAAAGGTGTCAGGCTATGATCAGACAGTCCAAATCCCTCAACCCCTGGCTCTATACAGCAGCCTTTGTGGCTTAAGTGGCACTAAAGAAATGCCTCCTCAAGAGAGGGTCAAGGTTCCCTTTCAAAAAGAAAACTGAGCCAACCATTATTTTAATAACAACAACGAAAACAGCCCCACTCACTCTGAGATCATCACTCTGTGTCTCATTGATGCTCTGGGGTCTGCCTTCCTCCCTCTGTTTTGGAGATTTCCACAAAGATCACACCCCAGTTCCTGCTCTCAAAACTGCTTGTGTTATTACTACTTCTTGCTTCTCCTTTTCCCCATGGGATGCTAACTCTTGTCCAGCTTTTCATTCTCAGCTTCTGACGTTGGGGCAGAAGAGCTAAGGCATCAGAGAATCCTAAAATAGGACAGGGCACTTCAAATGATAAAAGCACACTCCAGGAATGAAACTGAAGCATGGAAGGAATACAGAAGTAAAGACCGAACCTTACTTGCTTGTTGTCTCACTCACGTAATGATATCGTAGGTTGGGGGGAGAGATGCCCATATTCACATCTTATTTATTCATTCAGCAAGTACCGATGAAGAGTGTATATCTTACAAGTTCTCATCACAAGAATAATAATTGTAATTCTGTGAGGTGATGGATGTTAACTAAACTTATCATGGGTGATCATTTTGCAATATACATATATATCAAATCAATATAAATTGTCTACCTAATGCTAATACAGCATTATACACCAATTATAATCTCAATAAAACTGGAAAATATATCAAATTTAAAAAACAAGTATTTATTGAGCACAGGATATAGGCAATGATTTAAAAAGTCAGACTATGCCATGTACGTGTGGGGCTATGAGTTGGGGGTACAGCACAAAGGAGGACCCTAGCCCTCATTTAGCTTTGTGTCAAATTGGGAGATGGACATTAATTGTAAAAAAGGAAAACATAATTGCAAAGTGAAGGGCTGTGAAGAAAGGAGCTTATCTATGTGAATATGTGGTTGGCATCTCTGACTTAGTTCAGGAAGCGAAGGAAGGCTTTCTGGAGGAAGTGCCATTGAGTTGAGATGTACAGGTTAAGTGGAAGTAAACAAGGAAAAAGCAAAAAAATCCCCAAGGAGTATGGGGGTCCTTTGTGAGCCAAACACCTGCTACCTTAGGAAGAAAAGGGAGAGAGTCCATGGTAGCTGCAGCACAGAAGGCGGAGGTGGGGGGGTGGGGAGCAGAACAAGGCTTCTGGAGGCTGCAGCCAGCATGACTGTCAACCACAATTGCAGGGCTCCATATGAAAGGCAAGAAGAGATTCGAGTGGATGCTTCTGCACTTTCTTCTCAGCCCTTGCATTTGCCGTCTCACTTGCCTAGAAAGATAGCCACCTCCCTTCCTTGACCTCCACCTAATCTCACCTCCAGGATCCTCAGTTTTTCTCAGTTGAACCCACTCGTCTTCCTCTGAGGATCAGGAAAAGAATTATTTCTACTCATCAAAGTGTAGAAATAACAGATGAAGTTGTGCACAATGTCCACCTTTTTCAAATATGAGAGCCTATAGATGTCATTGATGCACATAAATATTTATTGAATGTTTTCCAGGTGTCAGGAATCAAGCTGGATCCATATGGCAAGAGACACATGGTCCTTGCCCTCATGGAGGTTACTCTCTAACAATTTTCAAATTGTGATCCCTGGAACCAGCAACATCAGCATTACTTAGGAACTTGTTAGGAAGGCAAATTCTCATGCCCCACCCCAGATGTACTGAATGAAAATTCTAGCGTGACACTCAGAAATCTGTGTTTTAACATGACCTCCAGGTAATTCAGGTGCTGCTTAAGTTTGAGACCAGTCTAGTGGATTTTAAGTGAACAGAGCACTTTCACAGACCCCATTTCATTTGATCTTTTGACTTAATTATTTGAATTTTTAAATATGAACTTTTTCAAATGTATGGAAAATAAAGCACCAATGGTGACCCACTTCCCGAATATAATGAATGTTATCACCTTGTCATATTTCCTTCAGATGTCATTTTAGTTTTTAAAAGAAATGCAGTTTTTCAGATTCAAGTCAAATTCCACTTCCCGTTCCTTTTTGTCGCCCACCCTTCCCAAGAGACGACTAGCCTGCAATACAGTCCTCCTCTAGCCTGGGTATTTGCAAGTCTGACAAGAACAAGATATATTCACATTTTAGATTTGTGTTTTCTACTCCCTCGCCTAACCATCCAGTCCTAGGATCTTTGACAGTCAGCTTCAAGATACTTTGTGATTCAGAATTGAGAAAAGAATAGATGCAGGAGGCTGTAGGCTAGCAAAAACGAAGGAAGACTAAGAGAGAGAGAGACAGAGACACAAGGAGACAGAGAAGGGCTATGCCGACTATACATTAAAGACTTGAAACCCAGATATGAAAGGAAGAAGAATGTGCAGCTAGTGATAATGATGAGTCTGGGGTTTGCTACGTGGGAAATTCTGAAGTACAAGAGAATTAGAGAGTAAAGAAATAGGTTTTAAGAAGTGTTGTTCTGACTTATGTCTTGAGTGTTCTTTAATGTTTTGTGGGGAGACCTCAGAAAAGACTGGAAATTTTTTTAAAAATCACTAATGTGTAACTAGACCGTGCTTCTTTGCGTAAGTTACTATGGAGAAATTAGGCCATCTTGTGCCCAAGAATTACTAGGGTTATTCTAACTATCCCATTGTCCAAAGGGGACTTAAAGAATCCAAGAGGTCTGTTCCATTTTAGGGCCCAATTTCTCAAAGCCAGGATTGTCAAACTATGGCCTGCAGGCCAAATCTAAACATATACATTCATTTTTTTATTGCTTTTGGCTGCTTTCAGGTTACCATGGCTGTGTAGAGGAGTTGTGACAGAAACAGTATGGCCCTCAAAGCCTAAAATATATATACTATCTTGCCCTCTACAGAATAAGTTTGTTGACCTCTGACTTAAATTTTAAGCCAGCAGTGCATTTCATCTTCCTCTCCATACGGACTGGTTCAGAGAGGGGCCTACAACTCAAGTCAGGCTAATTAAGGCCAACAAAAGTCAAACCTGAGATTTTTGTTTATCTCAATATTTAATCTTAAGGTAGACATCTTACCCCTGATGGGTAGAATGAGTAAGCATGAAGCTCCAGATTCTCTTGACACACCTTACATCACCATGGGGGAGATGTGAAGGAAACAGAGCTGAAAAATAGAGAGAAAGAGACTGGGCTCTGGATCAAGCTTATCCTGAAGCCCCTGGAGCTTCAGTTACATGAGGTTACATGCTCCTTTTCTTGGCTGTTGTCCATATCTGTTATGATACTGTTTCTGGTACCAGCAACCTGAAGTTGTCCATCTGCTTCAGAGTCTATTATCTTCTTTATTCCTCTGTCCTGAATGTCTTATAAAAATCTATTAATCACAGAGTATTCCTTGAGCTCTGAAGCTTACTCACAGCTATATGGATTAGCTCAGGAAAGTTAGAACATGTGCATAATGGTGAATACCCAACAAAATAGAAGTGAAGCCAAAGGGGGAAAAAAGACTAAAGGAGAAAAGATAGGAGATTACTCACCTAGAGAGGATTTTGAGACTCTCATTCTTTAGAATGAGCACCGTGGTGTAGGGCTATCAACAGACAGATCAGGAATCATAAGTACAAATAAATTCACAAGGATATAAAGAATATTGTTGGAAATAGATGTTCTTGGAAAGTCTCAGCTGTGTGGTTTGCTCAAAGAACAAACATTGGAATGACCCAGGTTCTCTTCCTGGCTATGCTGGTAACGAGTTTTGTAGGTCATGTTCCCATGTGTGGACATGCAGTTATTACTTATTGAATATTGCTATGAACTGAAATGTATTCTCTCAAAATTAATATATTGATACTCTAACCCCAGATATGACTGTGTCTGGAGAGAGGTTGTGATTAAGGTTAACTGAGACAATAAATGTAGGGCCCCAATGCAATAGGACTATGGCCTTATAAGAAGAGACCATGCTTCCTCTCTCTCTTTCTTTCTCTCTCCCACACACCATCTGAGGACACAGTGAGAAGGCAGCCAATCTGAAAGTCAGAAAGAGCTTTCACAAGAATCCCACCATACTGGCACCCTGATTTAAGACTTCTAGCCTCCAGAATTGTGAGAAAATTCTAAGCCACCCAGCCATATTGTTATGCAGCTCCAGCTGACTAAAACAAGCATCTGCTGCAAATGATAAGCAATCTTCGAAGTACTGGCCTCTGTTTCTCCATCTGTAAAATTGGAGAGTTGATCCAGACCATTCCTGCAGCACCTTCTCCTTCTTACTCATGCATGAGGATGTATCCCTTATGCTTAGGTTTAAATCCAGGCTCTAACAGTAGCTTTGGGGCCTTGGGAAGCTCATTTACACTCTGCATCTTTGTTTCCTTTTCTGCAAGATGGGAATAATGATGATGTCTCACTCATTGGGTGGCGGTGACATTTAAATGAATGAACACATATAGCGTATTTACAGCAGTGCACAGAACTCGCTGTAGGAGTGATAGTGCCCATGTTATGATCACCATCATTATGGTGATTTAAAGATGATTTCCGACTAAAGAGTTGGCTTAGAAGATGGAATTCACCGTGTATGTTACCATAACCACCACCCATTTCTTCACTTAGTTTAGTGCTATTCTCACTCTGCTGTGCATTCTCTTTGGACATATAAGCAAGAGAATTTATTTTCCTACCACAGTGGTATCAAACTGATCCCATGGTTTCCCAGATGAGCCTTTATAGCCTCACTTTTTGGCATGGGCATGATACCATAAAAATAATAGCCCCAGCTGCCGTCTGTTTGGGCTGCACTGTGTGCCCAGCTTTGTGCTAATATATGCAGTGTGTTACTCTTCACTGCAACACTGTGAGATAGAACAAATTACTTGATTCATGTTAACAAGAAAGAGACTGAGGGTCAGGGAGGACCAGTCCCGCAATTTAGAAGAGCAGAGCAGTACTGAGTCCAGGTTCGACTCCAGGGCTCACACTGTCAATCTGACTCTATACTACCTCTCAGTGCAAACTACCAGCATGAGTGAAACTTAAATATCTCTTGGCCCAAATACCCTTTTCTATAATTTTTTTAAAAAATGTTTACTATGGTTGATTTACAATGTTCTGTCAATTTCTGCTGTACAGCAAAGTAAACCAGTCATACATAGGTATACATTCTTTTTCTACATTATCCTACATCATGTTACATCATGAGTGATCAGATATAGTTCCCTCTGCTAGACAGCATGAGCTCATTGCTTATCCACTCCAAATGCAATAGTTTGCATCTACTAACCCCAAACTCCAAGTCCATCCCACTCCCTCCTCCTCCCCCTTGGCAACCACAAGTCTGTTCTCCATGTCCATGAGTTTGTTTCTTTTCTGTGGATAGGTTCATTTGTGCCATATATTAGATTCCAGGTATAAGTAATATCATATGGTATTTGTCTTTCTCCTTCTGACTTACTTCACTTAGTATGAGAGTCTCTAATTCTAGCCATGTTGCTGCAAATGGCATTATTTTGTTCTTTTTTATGGGTGAGTAGTATTCCACTGTGTATATATACCACATCTTCTTGATCTCATTTATCTGTCGATGGACATTTAGGTTATTTCCATATCTTGGCTATTGTGAATAGTGCTGCAGTGAACATAGGGGTGCATGTATCTTTTTCAGTGAAAGTTTTGTCCAGATATATGCCCAGGAGTGGGATTTCCAGGTCCTATGGTAGTTAACCAAATAAATTGCATATGAAGAGTCAGTCTTATTAGGCACATTTGTATACACATCTTTTCTGTACAAATAGTGCCTATAAATGTCTTAAATATTCACAAAATTTTATTTAGATAGGAGTGGCCCTCAACTTAAGTGAAGTGTCAATTTATAGATTATTAACTAACAGAAAGAGTGGAGCTGGAAGCCATTGCTAATTGAGATCAATCGGATAGATAAAGCAACTTCAATAACATAATGGAAGTCAATGGAAAGATGGTTTGATTAGCTAAAATTTGATTGACTTGCAGCTTTTCAAGATATACATTGCCGAGGGTAAGGTTCATCTAGAATAGATCAAGTTTAATCCAAGGTCACTCCCATTCTATTTGATGGAGTGAAACAGACATTATAATGGCATTCCTTCTTCCTTTCCCTCAGTAAATCTTGCCTTCCATGTTGGAGAAAAATTTTTCCAGGAGAATCTACATTAGTCAAAGAACGCACCTTCTTGGAAGCCTGTCTACCTTCATTAAATGGCTTTCAGAGCACACAATGCAACTGAATAACGTGCATTATTCAAATGGTTTTCAATGCGCTTGAGGAGAAGGAGGTGTACTCAGATGGGAGCGATTTTAAGTAGCTCATCTGCACCACAGGAAATTCATTTCGCCTTTGCTTCTTATGCCATTTCACAGGATGTGTATGTATTCCAGTCCCTGTGTAGCTTTTGGTGGGGGGGTTCAGCCACCCAAACCAGAATCTGGTGAATAGCCATCATACTCTTGCAAACACATACCAAATGCCTTGTAATTTTCCCAGGAACAATACTTTTTATGCTCCTCCATTCTGACTCAAAGGTACAGTGAGATGTTTTTACTAAGTGGGATTATTTTCTCCCACATGGAGTTTTAGACCCTGTGACAAATGTAATGAAATCTGTCAGTCTTTCCAGCTAGACTCAGAAAACCAAGTGCAATGTTCTTCTGTCTTATTTGCCAATATCAGGTGTGAAGGACGGGGGTGGAGGTGTTTTTAAAATGGCTTTGTAACTTGGGAGCTTGGATTGAAGGCATATGCAGTCTCCAAAGAGATGGATGGAGCACAGGCGGGAGAGAGGAAGCCTTCCTTCGCAAAAAGAGCTCCCGGAATCTTTCTTGACAAGCGTTTTGCATGCAGTTAAATAGACAAATGTATTCTGCTGCCAGGATTTTACAGGAATCATACTTGATGTCTGTCACCAAAAAGATTCTTGGGCACTGGTGGAGTGACAAACTATTATGCCTTAGAGCAGTGGTTCTCAAACTTGAGCATACGTTAAATCACCTGGAGGGCTTGTAAAAACGCAGGCACCTGGGCTCCTCATTCAGGAGGTTTGGGGTGGGAGGAGGTGGGGGTTCCAGGTAATGCTGATGCTGCTGGTCTGGGGAGCACTTCTTTGGTACCACAGCCTTAGAGTGATCAGAGTGGGTGAGCCTAAAAATAAAGGTAACATTTACCAGCTGGAGGCTCTACCCAAGGACTACATGCTCTTGTGAATACAATTTGTGCTACAGATGCCATAAACCATGAAGCAGCATGGCACCCTCAGAAGCAACCCTCTTACAGAGAAATATGATTAAAAAATTTTTTTGTCTCTCATTTCTCCACAACTCCTTGCTTTCTGAACATGCTTAATAAGTGTCATTCTTTCCAGTTCTCTTTTGTGAAACTATACTCTCTGCACCTCCCATCTTGCTTTTCATCTGATGGAAAAGCCAGCAGCTCACAGAACGCATTATGTGAGCTAATGCTTTAGGCTAGACGAAGCAGAGGTGATTCAAGTCGATGAACAGAGCCCCCACTTATGATACCTATGTACATTCTCAACTGATACATTCTTGGTGCTGGCAACTATTAACATTTTCTCAGCATTTCAGGGATTTAGGTCTGACCCCCAAAGTGAAACAGCTTTGAGCTCCATGGTTCCATAAGGTGCATTGTGTACCATTGCTAATAAACATTTACAACGTGGCATGCACAGACCTCGCTCCATAAGGCCCATTTGTGAGAGCACAGCGACGGATCCTGTATTTAGGCCAGCATCTCACCACATTAAATAGATTGGTTTGTTCTCATTACATGGCTTTGTCACTTGCATTTGCATCTCCAACAGTTCCCACACCCCAGTGCAATAGTTAGGGATGCTGAAGTGACCACAACTTTTCCCAGCCCTCGGGAGCAATATTTGGAAAGGAGAGTACCTAGGCCTGCTTTCCCAACAAAGTTAGGGCAGCAAGAGTGCGTTGTTTCTTTCCATCCAGCCGCACAACAGCCTTCCTGTTTCTGCAGCTAGAAACAGCTATGGGGACAAAAGATGCAGGTTCAGTCTTGTTGGAGTCTGAGTGGGCAGAGAACTAAACCTTTGTGGTTTTGGCCCTATCTGCTCTGCCAAGAATGGGCCTTGCTTGGTTTAAATTTTGGCTGTTGTGCTTCATGGTACGAAAGCCTCTCGACATATGTAGAAAGGGTGTGTTTATGAATCTGCACCCACTGTGCATTTGTCTATTTTTATATATGCATATTGCATAGTAATAGGGATTTTATGCATTGAATAAAACTATTTCCCCCAATTTCACTCGGTTTATCGTTCTGCTGAATAATTCAGCTACTATATGGACTTCATGGACTTTTGCTTGATAAATTCACTACTCTCAGCTTTCCCTTTCATTGGAATTTTTAATCAGATTGAAACCCATCACATTGAGATCAAAGCTGGGAATAATGATGTTACCAATCTATGTTTTAGCCAAAGGATGTTCCTTAGATTGCACGTCCTCAAATCGCTTAGTTGCTTGCTAAAGTGTAAGAGAATTTATGATGCTAAATAAAACCAGAAAAAAAAAGATGTTTTAATAAGATGAAAATCCAAATGTTAAAATAATGAGCCATCTGCATGGGTGGCCCTCTCTTGAGAGAGATGCCAAGAGCTTTGCCATCTGTGAAACATTTACCAGCTGTTTCCTTCCCTTTTTTGTGAGAACAGAAGAAATCCTTGCAGTTGGTGTTTCTAAGTGATACATCATGGGGAAGAAAACAGGTTTGCCCAACTTCAGGAAGGCCGGACTGAGCTGAATTAACCAAATAATACTTTGGGCAACTGCAGAGGTGTACCCGCAGTGTGCCATCCTTTTTCCTGATCTCCCTTCCTTTTCTGAACCTCAACAGAGGGCACTGGGCGGGTGAGAAGGAAATGGGAAATGAATAACATCCCATGAGGTCATTTAAAACCAAGTGTTCTCAGAGAATGTCTGTGCCTGCTCACTCGACTGCCTGCAAGCTGGTTTTACCTTCTGAGTATTCGAGCCAGGTTTAGGCTAAATTGCAATCCGATGGAAATGGGGAAAGGTGTCTCAAGCAGTCCAAATATTTTTGAACCTGTCTTTCCTTTTTCTTTCTCTTCTCTGATCACTGTTTCACATATCTGCCAGTCAGCCCCGTATCCCTGCTGCTTTTGCCCTGACAAGCACCTTATCTGGTTCCCCGACTTATGTATGGTCTTAGGATCTGAACAGAGTGCCAGGCAGGAATTTAACTTTGCAGCCAGCTCTGATCTGAGGCAGTGTAGCCAGTAATAAAATACTCACAGTGTGGGGTGCTGATCTATCGACGTCTCCCCAGGTTCCCGCTTTTCCACCTCCCTGTTCTATCTCCAGAATCTGACAGAGTTTTATTTTTTTCTCTGACTGCCATCTTTTCTACTTCATTAACTGTCAAATGCATTTCAGGGAAGATAACCTAACAAGAAGGTTTAGTTAATGAATGTGAAGTCTTTCAGATGCTCCCCTCAGGTGTCATTCCTGAGGATTTTAGGGAAGCTTTAGGTCATTTTTCAAAAAATAATTTTTCTAAGGCCATATGCACTGAAACTGGGGAGAAATGAATCTCTGGGCTACAGCCGCTCAGGCTCCAGTGCCTCGGTGTGAAGCCAGACCGTAGGGGAAAAAATCAAGACTCATGGCTTCTTTCTGGAAAGCCCAGGAGTGGCCACGGCAGCCCCGACCGTGTTCTCTAATGGGTGATTTCACGTATCAGACTGCAGGGATGTGCACTGTGGGAATCGCATTTCACATAAAGTAAGGGCAGAAAGGAATCTTTCTAGGTCACCCAGAGAAGCACCGTTACTGTCGCTTTCCAAGCCAGAGGAAATTTCTGAGTGCTTCCTCCTCAGCCACCCAGCCACTTAGGGAGAGCCTGCTGGACCTGAGGTGGCATGCCCACTCCTGAAATCCAGCTTGGAGTGCAGCTGCAGGCTCCTCTGTGGATGCAGCTTGCAGAGTCTGGAGCTCGCAGAAAAAAACGAGACTTCCAACAAAGGCTGCTGCTCCTCGCCAGGAGCTTTCAGGCAGGGATGACTTTGCTCCCTGGGGGATATTTGGCAATGCCTGGAGACATTTTTGGTTGTCACAACTGGCCAGACAAGTGCCACCACATCCACAGGGTAGACGCTATAATGCTGCTAAACATCCTGCAAGGCACAGGAGAAGCCCCCAGACCCTAACGGCGAAGAGTTACCCAGCTCACCAAGTTAGTAGCATCGCAGTTGAGAAGCCCTGTTCCAAGAGAATGCCTGAAGGAAGGAAGCGGGTGAGCCGAGTGTAAGGACTGGAGAGGCCAGGGAATGGCCTATGTGAAGGCACGGGGGAGGGGGGGTCATGCTGCAATCAAGGGACTCTGGATTTCCAGGACAAACATTTGCTCTCTGGCTTGGAGGGCTGGGTGGTAGGAAGAGAATCATCCAGAGGAAGTATCTCCCCCTTGGATCCCTGCCATCCTATCCCTGTCAGAAGACTGGCACTGCGCTCGCCAAGCAGCCCCTCACGAGCATCAGCCCTGTATCTGTTCACATTTCCCAACAACTTATATCCGAGATTGAATTATGCCCATTTTCCGGTTGAGGAGATAGCAGACAGCTTGGTCTTCTCTACAAAACTGCAGCAAGCACATGCTCCAAAAACCGCACGATTTACCTGCCATTTTCCATTTCCAGGCAGGGAAAGCTAGATGCATAAACATAGAAATTCAAGTGCGTTATATATGGATTATCTATTTATATTATCATTATTCTCTTTTCATAGTACCTATAGTTGGGTGTGCAGTTCTATTTTATTATGTTTACTAACGGAAATGAGCAGTAACACCAAGTGTCTCAAGTTATTTTTAAACCCAGACTTGTTTATTGTAGGCTCAAGAGTGCTTTCCATGGTATCACCACCCACCTGTCCCAGGAAATGGACCTTTCTAATTATGTTTGGGTGACCTAGTGTTTTTAATCAGTGCTTACTTACACGTGTAGCAGGAGGAATCCTCAGAAGGAATAGGAGTAACCCTTTGGACCTTCAGAGTCTCGTCTGTATTTTCCCATCTTCCTACCCTGGGAACAGCAGGTGTTTCCTCTGGAATATATAAAGGGAAAGGAGTAAACTTTAGGGACAAGCAGACAGGAGCACACCTAGTGGCCATCGTACTGACTGGGTGGTACTTGGCAAGTTATTTAACTTCTCTGAGCCTCGACTTCAGTCTCTGTAAAGTTGGGGCAGCAGTATTTTTCTGATAAGCTTTTTTGTAGAGAGTCAATGTGACTAGGCATAGGAAACCCAGTACCTGGCATACCCAGAACAAACGTTCAAAAATATTGCTTATTTTCATACATTGTTGAACTGTAGAAGATAATGTAGGGAGTGGGAGGCAGATAGCTAATACTCTCCTCATCGAGCCTCTTTAAAGTGGTTGATCTTTACTCTTGTAATAATGTATGTAGACTTTTTTTTATGGCCACGCCCATGACATATGGAAGTTTCTGGGCCAGGGAATCACAGCTGCAACACTGCCTGATCCGTTAATTTACTGCACCGGGCCAGGGATCGAACCCACACCTCTGCAGCGACCCCAGCTGCTGCAGTCAGATTCTTGATCCACGGTGTCACAGTGGGAACTCCTGTATGTAAACATTTTAGTTCAACCTTTCATAGCTATCTGGGAAAATGGGAGTGTCATTAAAAATAGGGGAGAGGGAATTAGAGTAAAATCTGGCTTCAAATCTTGGCTCACCATCTTGGTATTTGTGTCAGACTGGACAACTTGCATTTGAGTGTTAGCTTCCTTGACTCTACAATGACTTATATGATTATTACAGCAGATGATAATACAGGAGAGGATTACAAGAGCGATAATACAAGAGAGAGACGTGTGTATAACGCTTCCTTGGGAGAATGACACACTGCTGTCAGGCTTGGTCATGTGACTTGCTTTATCCAGTCGACTATAAGCAAAAATGACAGTTGTCACTTGGGTGACATTATTAAAGAACTGGCTCTTTTATCCCCCTGCTTCTCCATCAGCCTGGGTCCTGGAGTGGAGGGAGCAAGGAAGAGAGAAGCAGCTGATCTATGACCATATAGAGCATAAGCAAGAACCTAACCTTTGTAGTGGCCGCAGGGATTGCAGCATGATGTGTGACTCCCTGCTGCAGTGGACTTTCACAGATGGGGGTGTGGCTGAGCACAGTGGCTGGGAGGTCAGGACGATGGCAGTTCCCTTTTCCTCCATGGCATCTCAGAAGGACAAAAAGAAAACCATTTCCAGCGCTCAGTTGCTTTCTGACCTTGTGCTTTCTTTATTTAAATAATATTTACAGTCTTTGCCTCTCGCTTCCCCCGCCCCAGGTCCTCTTGGATTCACAGCCCAGGTGCTGAGGCGATGGGAAGTACGCTTCCCCCACACTCCAGTCTCCCTGTCCTGCAGGCCCCTGGGAGTGCGAACTGCATCCATTCTGAGCCCATATCCCTTCAGACACTTCAATCTGTGCCAACTTGGGAAAGCAGTTTGGAGTCATGAACCCGCTTAGCACTCACAAACGTCTGCAAAATCTGATAACGCAATGCTTTTCCTCATGCCACATATGCAGGAAGCAAAGATTGGGGTAGCTACTTGAAACCCACTGGGCTTTTCCATCTGAAATTCCAGTGCCCAGAGTCATGCCCAAGAGAGAGAGAAAACTACTCCCATTTGATGTTACATCTTGCCTCACTTCCACCCCTTTCTTCATTCACGTGAGGTCCAAAATAACAAATTCCCCAAAAGATATTTTGCCAAGGAAAAATAATCAAATGAGAGCAGCAACCCACTTATGAAAATTCTGATAGATTTTCACATTTAAGTAACTACTATGATAAGTACTGTTGACACGTGCATCACATCTAAGTGGAAAAATATCTGGAGCTTACCTGGGCTTCCCATAACAAATTTCATTCTTGATATTTGTCTATTGCAAAGGTAAGCAAACTTTTTCCAAGGGCTAGATAGTAGATAGTTTAGGCTTTGTGGACCATACAGTCAGGCTCTATTGCAACTATTCAGTTCTGACCTTGTAGCAGAAAGCACCCACAGACAATATGCAAACAAATTTGCATGACTGTGTTTCAATAAAACTTGATTTACAAAAACAGACAGTGGCCAGATTTGTTTGCTAATGCTTGGTCTTTAGACCCCTACTTATGGGTATGATTTCCTGAACCCTGGTCTATTAGGTCTACTTAGGACAGAGATAAAACTAGTGTTTTTGAATGAATCTTCATAAAAATAACATAAAAAATGAATTTTAAAAATATACAGAAATGTTTAAACTCTTCACTTAAATGTTATTATATTTCATATAAATATACATCTATATCAAACTATAACAAATATTAAGTAAGCATTGATAGGAACCTGTAGTTCCTCATAAGAACATGGTCAAATCCTTGGGGATAAATCATATCCTGTACCAGTTGAAGTACTGCTTAAGCTGCTATAACAAAGAGACCCCTAACCTTAGAGGCTTTACAAGATAGAAGTATATTCTCTCTCTGTATACACTCAACACATGGCCTTCATCTTTGGCATATCCATCCTTTCCACCTTCAGCCATTAAGGAAGAACATAGGCTGAAAGTAGCACATACCACGTCTGTCCACTTCCTGTTGACCAGAATTCTCTCAGTTGTCCACAACCGGCTAGGAAAGTTAGGTGATGTAATCTCAAGCAATGCAACCAGGTGCTGCACTGAAATCGGGGCGTTTCATTGTCATAAAGCAAGGGAGCATAGGAAGGAGCTCATACTGATAAACAACTGACAATCTTTTGTATTGGCCATAATAGAAAAGAGCTCAGGTTGTGGAGCCAGACTGATCTGATTTCAAATCCTGGCTCCACCGTTTACTGGCTTTGTATCATTGAGAATTAAATAATCTCTTCAAGCCTTAGTTGTTTCGTCTGTAAAATGAGAATAATAATATCCACTCTTGACTCCACTTTTTGTAAGTTCTGCCTATCTCCCAATCATCCTCACTAGGGAGAGAAATCTGAACAGTTATGCAAATTGCTCCACATCCAGACTAATCTGTGCAGCACCAAGGGAGGGAGTGTTCAACCTTGCCCACCCCTAGGGTCCATTCAGTGACACCCAAGGGAGAACAGACCATGCAACATGGTTTTATGGCCAACATTAACTGGAATTAGAGTCAGTGGGGAAAGCAACAGTTCTAGTACAGAGACACTTACTTGAACACACAGCTTCCGAGTTGTCACAAGTAAAGTTATTTTCTCCATGATGTCATCCCTTTTTCTCTTGCACAAGATTTTACCAAACACCTGTGGACCTTTGTCCAATGAAGAAATAACTAGATCATGTGTAACTCTGTCTCTTATTACTGTTTTCCTCATTTACACATTTTTCCCCTTGTTACAATGTTATTAACACCAGAAAAGAGCCCTGGGACGATGATGTTGAAAGTGGAGCAAAGAAGTATAACCCTAGTTGAACTCTGGGCTCCATCCTATCCTACTTGCTCCTTGGCTCAAACCATTTTGCAATCCCTGGAATGTAAATTTATAGAGTTTCTTCCCCTTATTTTGTCTTTTGATAAGGTCTTAGTAAATTCAGACATTCCACTTTTACTAATAAGACCTAATACCTCCTCCAAAACAATAGATTTCCTCCTCTGACCAACACCTCCCATTCAATACCTACTTTTGCGAGTTGTTGCAAGGATTTAATGAAGTGATGCATGTCAAATCCTTAGGACAAAGCCTAACACACAGTAAGTGATGCAATAAAATTGGCTATGGCATAAACAACATAGAGTAGGTTCAGACATTAGCTTCCGATCCCTCCCCGCTACAAATGGGATCAAACCACTCCAAATGTACCTAATGGAATTATCTCTGCTCTTGGCTTACATTCTCCATTATCCAGTCATCCTGCTCACATGCCAGAGCAATATTTTCTGAAGTATCAGAAGACCAGTTACTAATATCGGAGAATTCCCTGACTGCAGTTGCTCAAAGGACACACTTTAAAGTCCAGAACAGCTGTGCAGCTGAAGAAGCAAGCATCCCGTGACATGCTCTGCAGGATTCCTACCACCCATTCCTTCCGACACACCGATGGCTCCTTTCCGCTTGCTAGGTAGACCATCATCTCTCTCTCTTTCTCCCTGAGCATTTTCTCTCTCTGCTCAATTGCCTCTCCCATGGTAGTCACAGGGAGATTTATCGCCAGATCCTTTCAGTATAAAGAAACTTCCAGATTGAAACTGTCTCCCACTGGGTAAGACCATAAGCATGATGACTCATCACTGATGTTGCAGATGTGTGCCCTGTCTCTTCAGAATTCTGGAGTGCTATGACCGAACGTTTTATATTTAGTGGTGTATATTTTACATTACAATATGCTGAACATAGATATGAAAATTAGAAAGAGCCACTGTTAATTTTTAGGCCCTTTATAATAATTCCCAGAGCAAATGTAAGAGCTTGATCTTCTACCAGCCTACTAGGAGTCTCCAGTATAGCTAAATTCACCAAGGTATCTTTTCTTTCCATTGTCATTCATTCATTCATTCATTCAGCATTTTTATTAAATGCTATTGCTTGCCAGTCACTGTGTTGCTTTTTGAAGTTAACCTGATCAGGATGATAAACACAGCCTTTTCTTTATCAATTTAAAATTTGTTTTCCACGAACTAGACCTCTGCTGCTTCTCTGTACCAGGGGTTCAGTGTAAAACAGCCGCTCCCTTGCTCTCTACTTGCGAGAGAGCATAAGTCCTTATTCTCTGTGGAGCCTTCTCAAATTATTGCTGCTCAAAATGAGCAGAGGGTCCTTATCTCATGCCTATGCTGATCAAAAATCTCAGGGTTATAGGCTACAGACAACAGAAACAAATTCTGAATGTCCTAAAAATTTTTTCTTGAAGTATATCAGAAAGACTCAAAATTACAAAATGTTTGGTGGCCCTGGCAACTCAGGAATAGCCAGGACGCAAGGATCCTAACATTCTCCTTTCAGCAGGAGCAATGCACCCAAGCTAACATCTCCAGTGCCCTTGGACGTGAGAGGAGCTACCGTGAGTTCATTTAAATGCCCTCACAGCTATAGATTCAAAACCACAGGCCAAGCACATCTGACTGGCCAAACTTTGATCTTGTGGCTGCCAGAGTGTTGGTCCTCAGCTGCTGTAATAGGAGGTAATGGCTGAATCCCTCCCACACCCTATAGGCAGTGAAGGATTCCTACAAAACCAGGAAGGGAAATCAGAAGCTGAGCCACCAAAGAGTAAGGTCCTCTATACCAGTCATGACCGTATTTTGGTACCTTTTAAAAAGTATTATTATTGCCTCTATTATTCTCTCTTATTTGCACTGTTCATACTCTTTAAATGGATTTAGAATTTGTTGCCGATTCTCTTCCTCCACTAAGTTCCTTCAGGAGGAGAACACTTGTTATATTCTGTACATGACCTCCTAGTGACTCCCTCACAGCAGGTGCCTGTGAAGTAATTTACAGCCCAATAAATGCTGGGTATTTATCTCATTGGCCTTTTCTAATATTTAGTGCTACCAATAATGGAGAGTTTGAGACTTTGAAACAAAATTCCGGGACATTTTATGCTTATTTTAAGTTATGTCTATTTGACAACATATCCTGTGTTTACTTTTAAACAGTAGAAAAGTGCTTATTATTAGAAACAATAGAACAATTCGGTATTAAATAAATCTTACATCTGCTGTTTAGCCACTTGAGGGGAAACAATTTTTCTAACAAGTGGCAATGGTCAAGAAAGCTATGAAATTTAGGCCAGTTGTCACAGAAAATAACTTATTAGTTGCTAAGCTACCAGTCCTAAAAGGAACTCAATTAGGGGATACCAACAAGCTTAACTAGACCCACTCCATTGGAGAGTAGAAAGTTGTTGCTGTCAGGTGATTCTGGTGGATGTGTGGCAGACAAAGTGATTGACAAACTGGTCTTTGCTTGGCATGAAATTTGGCTTTGATTTAGTGAGTGACTGACAGGCTGGTGTCATCGGAAAATGTGGATTACGTGTTGGAGGGGCTATTTTGCAACAAAGTGATTGACACATTACAGAAATTGTCCCATAGATGGAGAAAACCAAATAGAGATTTGTTTTGACAAGCATTTCCTTTTCACCTGTTCACTTTGTATACAGAGAAGAGAGAGGGGAGGCCCTCATGGGTGCTCGTTGATTTATCCAGTGGATATCAGAGTGGAGATGGCCACAGAGATGCAGAGAAAGAGTCTGGATGGTGAGGAGGCCGGAGATGATTCACCCACAGCTGTGCCGTATGGGTAAGTTAAGGGAGCTCTTTAGACTCTCCCTTTGGATCTGCTAAATGAGGAGCTTGCATGAAAAGTATGTCTATATTCCATTCCCATTAATGATAAATCCGTGTAATTTATTTTCATGGACAACTACTGTCTTGCCACATGTTTTCCATGGTCTTGCCATAGACCATGCCTGGCCCATCAGATTATGCCATTTCTTCAGCCACAGTGACGGGTTCATGGACTGTTCCAATGGAACACAACCCTGGGACTTCTACATATTAGAATTTTAGGGAAAAAAAAGCCACCTTTTCGCCGAGACTGCTTCATTAATAGATCATAAGTCTAGAAGTGCCACCGCATGTGAGGGGGAGTTGCCAGTTAAAGTAACAGAATGCCCATGAAATTTGGATTTCAAGTAACGGAATAACTTTGTAGTATTAATGTGTCCCAAGTGTTGCATGGGAGATACTCAAACTAAAAATGTATGTTTTACACACACACATTTGTTGTTTATCTAAGATTCAAATTTACCTGGGTGTCTTGCATTCTTATTTGCTAAATCTGGCTCCTTTATATGTTTTAAAAAAAAAGTCTGCTTGAGGAGTTCCCCCTTTGTCACAATGGATCTGTGGAGTCTCTGAAGCACTGGGGCACAGGTTTAATTCACCACCTGGCACAGTGGGTTAAGGATCTGGTGTTGCTGCAGCTGCAGCTTAAGTTGGAGCTATGGCTCGGTTCTGATCCTGTAGTTTGCAGCTATGCCTCGTATCTGATCCCTGGCCCAGGAATTCCATATGCCACCTGGCAACCAAAAAAAGAAAAGGAAAAAAAAAGTCTTCCTACGAATGAAGTGTCACAAGTAAAAGTGGAACCAAGAAGTGGAAAGAATGATTCCTGATGGGATCCAACCATGCCTAAAGCTTGTCCTGTGTTCTTCTCAGATCAAAGCTGGGGCGGGGTGGGGCGAAGAACAATGTGTGTGTGTGTACATGCATACACGTACACTCTTTTATTAGGCTTGTCTGAGTTTAGTTTCTCTCTCTCTGACAACCAGAGAACTCTCCCTCTCCCTCTCCTGCTCCATATTCCCCCTCATCAGGTTAGGTTATCACTGGAAGAAGCATTACTACATCCCGTACAAGGTAAGGCATTTCCTGGAAGTGTCTTACTCTCATCCATATGGCCATTTGTTTCTTATAGTTAGCTTTTCTCACGATTTCTAACTTTCTTCCTCCTCTAATTTCCTTGACCACTATCATTATTTCTCTTAAAAGTACCAATTGTAAGTTGTAAGGGAAGTTTTTCAAGGAAATTAGAAGTTGCTGAGTTCCTGTTGTGGCGCAGTGGTTAACGAATCGGACCAGGATCCATGGGGTTGCGGGTTCGATCCCTGGCCTTGCTCAGTGGGTTAACGATCCGGCATTGCTGTGAGCTGTGGTGTAGGTTGCAGACGTGGCTCAGATCTGGTGTTGCTGTGGCTCTGGCGTAGGCGGGCGGCTAGAGCGCCGATTAGACCCCTAGCCTGGGAATCTCCATATGCCATGGGAGTGGCCCTAGAAATGGCAAAAAAAAAAAGCTGGGGCGGGGGGGATTAGAAGCTGAGCGACAACTCAGAAATGTTTATTGTCATCTGTTGCTAAAAATTTTGAATAAGTAGCTCCACCTATTTCTTGCCTTTTTTCAAGGAAGTTGGCCAACCATAATTTTGACCAATAAATTATTTGTAAGCTACACTGTCTTAAAAAGGATTTGAATCTGCCCTCAGAAGTAGCAAAGTGTCCTATTAGTCTCTGTAATTCTCAGAATCAAAAGAACTTCTGAGTTTCCAGTATAAGAGTTATTAAGCTATTGCTTCTTGCCTCCAAATCCCTTCTCTAAACTCTGCTCCATGAAGCTAGGTGTTGGAACCCTGCAAATGGCATAGCTCCTTGGCCAGCTTGACAGGAAAGTGTATCTAAAACAGAATTCCCAGGAGTTCCCATTATGGCTCAGCAGTAGCGAACCCGACTAGGGTCCATGAGGATATGGGTTCTATCCTTAGCCTCGCTCAGTGGGTTAAGGATCCTGTGTTGCCGTGAGCTATGGAATAGGTCACAGCTGTGGCTCGGATTCCACATTGCTGTGGCTGTGGTGTAGGTTGGCAGCTGCAGCTCCAATTCAACCTCTACTCTGGGAACTTCCATATGCCATGGGTGTAGCCCTAAAAATCAAAATGAACAAACAAACAAAAAACCAAAATTCCCACTAAAGCCATCGTGGCCAAACCTGGCTGTGAGGACCAGATTGGCAGTTTTGATGCCTAGCACCAAGAATGCTATGTGATCCCTTGAAGTCCAATTCCAAACAGAAGTCCAAGGCTATTAAGGACCAATGGAATAAGATGGGGGAATTCTTTAAAACTCTTTTTCCCAAAAAAATTCCATAAGCACGAGCTTTTAAAACTGATCTCAAGGTGTCCCTAACGTGTCCACATTTGAAGAATTTATTTCAAGAAACTCACTTCCACAGAGTTTTCAAGGTTTTGAAGGAAGCAGAAGGGCCACACCGTTTATAGCTTCAAATACAGTAGGAATTGACACAAGGTAGAGCATAATGGAGTCTAAAGCCCTCTGGACAGAGATTCCAGATATGGTCTTCTTGGGCTAAAATCCTTTTGGTGCCACTTCTAGTGATATTGAACATGTAATGTAACATGGTTTTGATGGGTTTCTGTTAGTGCATCAGCAGAGCGGAGCTAATGATTGTAGCTGCCACATACAGTTGTGAAAGTTGGATGAGGTGGTCCATTCAAGATGGTGAGCTCTCTTGGCCTGGCCAAGTCTCTCGTTCTGGACTGAAATACACACTCAGTAAACATCCACATTGTCCTGTTTACTCTTATTGGCCCTTTGAGTCTTGAGGTCCTTTGACTTTTATCTCAGAGGCTACAGGGAGCCATTAGAAGGAATTAAACCATCTATGCTAAATTCCATCAGTGCATGGAGTGACTAGGACCCAGAGAAAGGGAAGAAAATGATGTAGACACCCTAAATACAGAGCTCAACAGCACATGGTGACTTTGGCCGTAAGTGCTGCTTTATGGCTGTCTGTAAAGCTGCCCGTCAAAAAGCTCCTGACAGATGACCTGCAGTAATGAGAGTAAGAGGGAGCAGCACTGCAGAGCATTCCCCTGATGGGGACACAGAGCATGGGGAGGACATTCCCATAAAGCACAGGTGTCACTCTACTCTGCCCTCCTCCTTCTCATCCCCTCGCCCAGCCCCTCTACTTGTGCCCTTAGTTCTCAGTTACCAGCTCCCCTTCATTCCTTTGTTCATTCGTCCACTTTTTTCATTGAATTATATTTTAATTTCCTCATGTATTTCCTCAACCATCTATTCATCAATTTTAAAACTACTAGTGTAGCAAATATTTACTGGGCTAATAAGTGCAGATTCAGTTTATTGGTCTCTTTCTACATGGTGGGTTCCTTGGTAAGTATGTTGATACTAACAACAATAGCATCAGAACTTACTGAGCATTCGTCCTGTGTCACGGCCCCTGATTCGTGCTACACGTGGACTATCTCACTTTATCTTCACAAAAGTAGCATGAGATAAAACGCTCACATTAATGTAACAGTATTTTTTCAGATTGGGAGGAGTGTTTTAGAGAGTTTAGGTGAATGGTCCAAAGTCACACAGCTGCAAAGTACCGAGCCAGTGTTCAAAATCATGGCTCTCCAATGCAACACATGTGCTCTTGGGGCAGCCTCAACAGATCTGAAACTCCAGTGTTTGTAATTCTTGCTCAGTAACGAATTCATAGGGAAGATAGTACCTGATTGGCATTGTTCAAGTGGGGACAGGAGGCTAGTAAGGAAATGGTTTATGATATTCATTCCAGTTGAAAGCAACATACAAGATAAAACAGTGAAGTAGAATGCTTTCATCCTTTATAAAATTGCATAAACTTGCATCACTGAAAAGGCCAAGGGTAGGACTAGCTTCAGGTACAGTTTGATCTAGTGCTATCAAGAACCAAGTTTATTC
This sequence comes from Sus scrofa, assembly GCF_054392235.1. NCBI lineage: Eukaryota > Metazoa > Chordata > Mammalia > Artiodactyla > Suidae > Sus > Sus scrofa. The sequence continues at coordinate 61,825,968 of NC_139399.1, forward strand.
CTTTCCATATTTCCTCTCTGCCTTCCACAAAGTCAGCTACTTTTCGGGACTCAAGTGAGTTCTCATTGGCAGTTCCATGGCCTTCTATTTTAGTAGCAGAGAAGTTGTTTTAAGTCTTTATATCTTCACACTAACACATTGCACAGAAGGAGTGGAACTCAAAGAATTAAGAAAGACACTTCTTTTGTCCCAGAAGCTCTAGAAAACTTCTCCACAGGTTAAATTGGTTTTGACTGGGTTTCTTCCATCATGGACCAAATCATGGTTCCCAGAGAGAAGAGAAAGATAGGATTATTTGCTCTAGCCAGTCAGAATCCACCCTCCAAAGCTGGGGTGGGTATCACACCAGGGTTGGTATCACAAAAGTGGATGGCTGATCATGGAAGAGAATTAAACTCCAAATGGTGTTATCTGAAAGAGAAACGTTATTAGAAGTTAGACAGAAAAAGCCGTTTGGGGCCACCACACCAAACAACTCAGTTTCTTTAACTACTGAGTGCCCCAAGATATCTTCCAAAAGCCTAAAGCAGCTCAGTTGGATAATGGGGTTGGGATTTGGATCCATGAATACTAAATCCAATTCCCCTTGGTTGGTTGAACCCACAGATGCAGAATCTGTGGATCTTGAGGGCCAACTGTACTATGTTATTGTATTTAAGGGACTTGAGTATTTGGGGGTTTTGGTATCTGCCTGAGTCCTAGAAGCAGTCCCCCATGGATACCGAGGGGTGACTGTATTCATTTCCTTATCCATTACCAACTTGGAAGCATTTTCTCCACTAAATGCAATTACACTTCTTTAACATAAGAAAGTTTAGTATTTTTTCCTTCCTAAAGTGCCTCAGAAGTCCCACCGTTCACAGTGTCTGGAGTAGGATTATTGTCACTACTCTCCTTTACATCGACTTTGTCTCCTGCCTAAACAAAAGGTATCAACTTGCAGCTTTTCAATTAAAATCAGATTAAACACTCTGTTTCTTTACAGGGGTGGTACTTCGATTGCAGTTCTTTCCGTGTTGTTTATTCGACAAATGTGTTTGGCAAGTGTAAACTGTTGTGATCACTTTTCTTTTTGCGACAATTTGAGAAGGGTAAAAACTGCATGGCTCAGTGGATGACACAGTTTGTTACAAGTGGCAATATAAAAATTTGAAATTCTTAAACGATTTAGCATTTCCCCCTCCCAGACACATTATTTATCACAGAGAAGTGATATTCTGGGGGACTCAAGCCAATCAGAGGATGGGAGTATAATTTTTACAAAACAAATGTATGTATAAATTATCACTCTCTCCTCTCCTCTCCATAAATAGCGACACTAATAGATCCATAGCCTGAGATACGGGAAGGGATGCCATGTTCTACAACAATTCATCTTGTCTGGAAAGGCAGAGTTGAGAAATCTGATCAGCTAAGATGCGCAGCTCTACTGCAGCATTGTCCAGCATCTCTTGACTATAGTCGTTGAAAGAGTGTGTTTCTTGTCTAGAAGAGGGTGCTTGTGTGCGTGCGTGTGTGTTTGTGTGTGTGTAAGAGAAAAGTTTACGGCTACCGAACAACAAATATGTTTTATTTGACTGGCACAAAATTCATAAAATAGGGAATGTTTTACATAAAAGTTTAGATTTCCATCTTTTTTTACTAAGATCTTGAGATCTGGAGTTCCCGTTGTGGCTCAGCAGTTAGCAAACCCTACTAGCATCCATGAGGCTCGGATCCTGCGTTGCTATGGCCTGTGGCATAGGCCGGCAGCTACAGCTCCGATTAGACCCTTAGCCTGAGAACCTCCATATGCCATGGGTGTGGTCCTAAAAAAACAACAACAACAAAAAAGATATTGAGATCTTTCCTAAGGGGCAAAACAATAGACTAGAGTCTGTAGTGGTTTTGTGTAGAGGTTGCCACCTTTACACAGGCCATCAGCGCTCCAGGAAGCCTCAGTCCCCCCCATTCTCTGTTGTCCCAGAGAGAAGGCATTCCATTTTCTTTTACCTTCTTGAACACAATAGGCAGTTGAGTTTGTGGGCCTTAAAATAACAACCACATGCAGTAATACTCCAGGGAATTTTCAATCCAGTGTCCTTTCAAAATTTGCCCAGGTTATAGGCATCGAGGATGGAGAGAATCTGATTTTCTTGCAAGACTTTTTTTTTTTTCCTCAGAATCAGCATTGCCTCACATTTACTTCCATTAGTGGAAATAGAGTCAATATTCTTTTTAAAAGACAAAATATTTCCAGCTTTTCTGCACTTTTAGCTTTTATCTGTCATTCTTTTGTGACTTTTCTGAACCAAGCAACTTCTTAGGAGGTATATTAAAAGGTTGAATATTCACAATATAAATCACAACCCTTGTAAATCACAGCACACCACACATTATGTGGTTCTGGAATTTCTGCTAACCACAACTACCACCTTTGAGATGACTGTGTGTGTTAGTTACAAAAACCCTCCGCAAAAATATTCTAGGGCTAATAAATGTTATGGCTTTGTATCTTTGCCTTTTTACAGTGGTGTATCTTTTTTATCAGAAAGGGGCAAATATATATTTTTCCCAACTTATTTCATCGGTGTTTCTAAGCTTGTTAGAGATGGGTACTTGGGTAGCTGTCCAGCTGACCCACTGTTCAATTCACTTCTGTAGGAGAAGGGGCAACATGATAGAGGAATCACAGAATTACAGAACGTGTGAGTTTCAAGACTTGGCACAGGGAATCTACAAAGCAGAATTTTAAGAAATTTGCTGTATTTTAATAAGTGTATTACAAACTAGTTTTGATGACCTGTTTTTATTGTGTACTCAGTATGTGTAGAGTTAATAAAGTATGGACCAAGAGCCAATCTAGCCAGCTGCCTGTTTATGTAAATAAAGTTTTATTGGCACACAGACACACCCACTGATTTACATATCGCTTGTGACTTCTTTTGTGCTACAATAGCAGAATTGAATAATTGAATTTTTTTTTTGAATTTTAATCTTTTTTTTTTATTTTTTTTATTTTCCCACTGTACAGCAAGGGGGTCAGGTTATCCTTACATGTATACATTACAATTACATTATTTCCCCCACCCTTTGTTCTGTTGCAACATGAGTATCTAGACATAGTTCTCAATGCTATTCAGCAGGATCTCCTTGTAAATCTATTCTAAGTTGTGTAGAATTGAATAATTGCAACAGAGGCCAGTATGGCATACAATACAGAAATATTTACTCTGTGGTCCTTTACGAAAAATTTTGTCAAACTCTGAGCTAATCCTTGAGCATGGTAGAAAAATGTTACTGCTCGTTAAATGTATTTTTTAAAACACGGGAAGTTCTCACAGATTCAAGCTCCTGTACTTCTCTTCAGGACTCTTGTGACACTTGTGCTTATCTATTCATTGGACATCTTCATACCATAAGCTGCTTAGGGAGCCTCTGTCTGATCTGATTGTATCAATTAGGATTGCTAGTAACAGAATGCTTTTAAATGTGGCTTAAACAAGGAAAATTTGAATTATCTCTTCGCTAAGAAGTCTGGGTGCTGAGGAGTCTAGGCTTGATACAGAAGCCCCAGGATGTGCCAACCACAAGTGCTATAATCCCAGTGCTAGAAAAAGACAAGAAGCTAGTGGATATTCAATAAAAACATATCAAGTGGTGGGTGGATGTATTGATGAATGAATGAATAAATGATAAAATCTTTCAAATTTCATTTAATTTTGTCCCCACAGTAGACAAGAGAGGACAGCAATAAGGGGGTTCTTGGTAGTAAAATGCTCTGGTTTGTCAATTTATGGATATGTATATCACTTTACATATGGGGAAAGTGAAACACAAAAATAGAAAGTTACATATTACTGTGAATTTTTTTTAGGGCCACACCCATGGCATACAGAAGTTCCCAGGCTAGGGGTCAAATTGGAGCCGCAACCACTGGTCAACACCGCAGCCACACCGACTCTGGATCCGAGCCATGTCTATGACCTACACCACAGCTCACGGCAACGCCAGATCTTTAACCTACTGAGCGAGGCCAGGGATCAAACCCACATCCTCGTGGATACTAGTTGGGTTCGTTAATCACTGAGCCACAATGGGAACTCCTATTACTGTGAATTTTTATGGTTTTTGATTGTCCAACATCCATGTGCCACCTTTTTGGTAACAACTCCTTAATTTTTCTTTGAGGATCCAACTCTCTAAAACAATGTGATTGAAGTTATGCCCCCAAAGAGGGCATCTGTCCCAAGCAGGATTCTATGCCCCTGACTTCAGTGAGTGGTTCAGAGTGAAGTGCATGTTAACCAGAATGAGCATGAAACTTCAACAGGTGCTGCCGGAAAAAGAACGTAGATCTGTCTCTAATAGCACCTGGTCCATAATATGTGCTCAGCAATTATTTATTGAATGAATGAGTGAGTGAGCGACTATATGAATAAATAGCATCTTCCTTTGTCAGACAGGAAGGGTCCTCAAGGACCAGCTGACCTAGATCAAGCACTAGAATCCTAGTCCCCTGAGAGCAAGTTCGAGGTAGTCTCTATTCCTCCTCCCTGATTAAGGCAATGGAAATTCCCAGTCTTCCAGCAGTCAGCTTCAGCCTCTGTCAAGGGCACCACTTGTTTTCCTCGGTTCGTCTGTTTCCTTGAGTGCTTGAGTGTCTCCATGTCTTACAGTACATCTTGCCTATGCATGTGAATTCCGGTTCTTTTCATTTCCACCTGAATGAGGACAATACCAATGATCCTTTGCCGGATTACATGCCCCGAAAGGGACTTGGGGCTTTATTCTGGCTCTACACCTGCAATCCTGTTTCCATTTCACATCTCTCACCAGGCACTTCTGCAGGTCTCTCTACTGCATTAGCAAACCCTACCGTGTAGGCCAGAACACATCTGTGTTTCTTACTCCAGAATGCAGCTTGTAGCAATGCATCTGACTGGTTTTAAGAGGCTCGCTAGGGCAGTGGAGACATCTAGATCTTGGACATTCAAAGGAGACACCTCCAGGGCCCTTCAGTGTCTGTGTTTTGAGAATCCTTCCAGGTTGGGCACCAAGGAAATACTGTGTATTTCAGAAAGAGATGGCATCCAGGTGTAGCTTGCTCAGCTGGGCTCTATCTCGGAGCTTCGAATAAATTCTCCAGCTAGGGTGGGTCCCAGCCCTTGTATTCTCTTCCACCCCAGCAGGATGCTGTGAATCTCAGCCATGGTTGTGTGGGGATGATCTAAGGATGGCTCCTTTTGAAAATGTTCCTGAAATCCTTCCCTTCTAGGGAAACACAAACTGCTTAATGCCATGCGGAGCATCATGGCAGAGAATATTTACTTCAAGCTAGTAGCTATCCAAACCACTGTGCTCCATGAATTCAGCCACCAACCATTAATTCAAAAGTCAGATGGTAGGAATTTAAAGTAATATAGATATTTGTTAGGAATACATTTTTTAAAAATATTTTTAAATTTGAGAACTCACTCTGCCGCTTACCCACTGTGTGGCCTTAAACAAGTGACTGAAATTGGTGGTTCTCAGATGTGGTCCCCTCATCAGCAGCAGCAATATCATCTGGGAATGTTTGGAATGAAAATCTTGGAGTCCCCACCTCAGACCTTCTGAATCAGATACTTTAGGGAAGGGAGTTGGCAATCTGCATTTTAACAAGCCCCGCAGGTAATTCTGATGCACCCCAAACGTTGAGAACCATTGTCTTAAACTAGCCAATCTGAGTCTCCTTATCTGTAAAATGGGAGAAATATTATTTGGCCTCATAAGGTTGTTGTAAGGATTAAATTCAATAGGTTTTGCATGTAAAGCACTTAGCACTGTGTCTGGCACTTTGTTTGCAGTCAATACAGGACAGCTGCAATCAATGTCATTGCTATCATCGGATTTCTTTTCTGGGTGGCCAATGAATTAGTCCATCCCTCTGTGCATCTACCTGTGAAATAGCGAGGAGCAAAGATGTTTAATATTAATCATTATAACAATAGCTAATTTATTGAACGCCTACCCTGGGCCAGTCACTTGGCTAATCACTTCATAAACACGGCATTTGGTCTCATTTTAAAAAATGCTAAAAGAGTGGTGCTGTTGTTGTTACTAACTTGCCCAGAATAACACAGGTAGTGAGTGGAAGAGCCAGAAAAAGGATTCAGAGAGTGAGTCTCCAGAGCCTGGGTTTTAAGCAGACCACCATTCTGCCACTCCAGAGTGGTTTGTAGAAGGACCTGTGGGGTGGCCATTTCACACCTATGGTCTTATTGCAAAAATCAGATACTCACTACGACATATGCATTAACATTATTGCTATCGATTAATGACAGAAGTCTCTGGAACAAGTTTTTGATTGAAATTTTTTTTTCAAGAAACCAGAGGCAAAGAGGACCTTGTTGCCATTCTCCATGAAGTTCTTCATGATTCGTAATTTCTTCCAAGGCGCACTGGTCATGTGGTCCCCGTGGGGGATGTTTTGCTGATGGCCGAACAAGACAGTCCAGCGTCTGTCACCAGGGTTGTTCTTTCAGGGTTACACTTTGCGGCACTGATTACCTGAGCCCATAGAATACATTCGAGTGTCCATTAGAGGAAAAAATCAACTAGGGAAAAAAAAAATGCTTCCTTTACCTAGAGAAGGTAAATCTTCAGACGAGGATTAGAAAGAGGAACTGTGGAAATGTGACCTGTAATTACTGTTAAGTAAGTAATAAGCAGTTGTCCTTATTAATGAGGGTTGGAGGGCCAAATGTAAATACCGAATTTATACCATTGTTCAATACTCCAAAAAATTCCAGCACATAAAATATCAGTGACCTCTTATGAAACAGTTTAAAAATGGGTAAAATTATACATATATCAAAGGAATAGCAGAACAGACTGCCGATTTTGTAAAATAAATATATTTTAACACCCATCAAAATGATTTTCTAGGGTAAAATATATGTTTACTCAGTGCTGTGTTCATTTCACCTTAAAGAACTTTTGAGGTACAAATAGGCCAGGAACAAAACCCTGCAGGCTTTCTTATTTGAATGAAGCTAATAAGTTTGTCCTTCATTTGAGAATTTCTGCCTAAATCTTCGAAGCTGCGCCTCCGAGATATTGTAAGACGTTCCGTTTAATGTAAAACTTCCCTGTGTTCCCACAATGACAGTATCAACAATAGCACCACTGAGCAAACACTACTTTTGGCTTCTGCCTTTGATTTAATTTTTTTTCCCCCTCTTCGTAGCTCCACCCCAGCTAGCTCTTGAAAGGCCTTCTGTTCTGTCAGCCATCATGACATCTGCTGGCGGAGACAGGAAGTCATAAATCTGTAGGTCGCCTCTCAACCAAACCTTGTTAATGCTGCCATTTATCACAGGGGCTGGGGTGCCATCTCTGGAGGGCTGGACGCAGAGAGTCCATTTTCTCCCATACCCCTTTCCCAAGAGAGCAACCATTTTAAAAACAGCCACTTTTTCATCTCACATTTGCAGACCTGAAAGTCAGGCAGATGCAACGTGCAGCTCTTGGAAAGGAGCCACGATTCCAGGCAACAATGGACTCGACTGGATGTTTCAGAGCTGAAGGCAGGCGGTTCTGACCAAGTTCTGTCCCTCCTTGTTTTCAGTCGGCCTCTAACCGCATCCAGCAGAGGAAAGGAGATTTCCTCCCTCTGAGCTCCTCCACCTCACACTCCTTCTTTAAGGGCAAAACTTGCTGCTTGGGGAGTCGAAGGAGGATTATTGAAACTTGGAGTTACTTTTGTTCTGAACTAATTCGGGACAATGTCCCAGTTTTATTTCTTAGGAAGTCTTTGTGCCCTAAGCCTTGATTCAAGACCTGGGCCTGTGCAGGATTTATTTTAGCTTTTTCTCCTCAAAGCGTGGTCCCGGGAGCAGGCACATCAGCCTCATCTCTTCGAGCCTGAAAGAAATGCAGCCTCCCAGGCACATTCCAGACTCACTTGATAAGAATCTGCATTTGAAGCATGATCCCTGGATGATTCTTCTGTATATAAAGTTTGTAAGGTTGTACTCTACCCTGGACTTCTCAACCTCGGCCCTTATCAACATCTGCGGCTGGATCAGTCTTTGTTTGCAAGGGCCTTTCCTGCTGGATGTTTGCCAGCCTCCCCGGCCTCTACCTCCTCAATGCCAGTAGCACAACCCTGAATTGTGACAATCAAAAAATGTCTCCAGAGAGTTCCCATTGTGGCTCAGCAGTAACGAACCTAACAAGTATCCATGAGGTTGCAGGTTTAATCCCTGGCCTTGCTCAGCGGGTTAGGGATCTGGCATTGCCACGAGCTATGGTGTAGGTCGCAGACATGGCTTGGATCCCACATGGCTGTGGCTGTGGCGTAGGCCTGCAGCTGCAGCTCTGATTCAAGCCCTAGCCTGGGAACTTATATTTGCCACAGGTTCAGCCCTAAAAGGGGCAGGGGCACCTGTCTCCAGACATTGTCAAGTATCTGCTGCGGGGGGGGAAGCACCCTTCTGAGCCCATGCAACTCCCAGTGTAGTCTGTGAATTCACAGGATCTTGTTAGACATACACCTTCTCAGACCCCACCGCAAACCTACCACATCAGAAATTTCTCAACATGGGCCACGGGAATCTGTTTTAACTCTGTAGGAGATGATACACAGGCTAAAGTTTAAGAATTGTTAAGCCATGGAGTATAAACAGAGAAAAGCATTGCGGTGGCTGAACGTTTTGTTTTATAGAAGTCATGCTGACTGCAGCATTACTGAGAGGAAGTAATACATATGGTTGACTATATAAGCTAGAGCCCTGTCAGGAGAGTTTGAATCCAGGTTCCCTGTGTGCTCTCTCTGTAACCTTGGCTGAGTGACCTGTCCTCTCTGTGCCTCAGTTTCTTCACATGTACAATGGGGACAACAAAAGCACTTTATCTCATCAAGTTGTTTTAAGGATTAATAAGTTCTTATTTTAAAGGAGTTAGAACAGCATGTGGCACCACATGCTTTATAAGTGCTTCTACTATTATCATCATTTCTGTAATTTGCCTGTCTTTTCATAGGTTCTTAAGTCCCCTAAGAACTAGGCAGGTGCTTCATTCCTTGCTGCATCCCCAGCACTAGGCCAGTGCCTGGCGTGGAGCGGGTGCTTAATGACCCTTAGTGTGAAAAGAGGATACACCAAAGGAGAGAACTGGGTGCTGGCAGGAGCTCCTTGCCGCCCATGGCTTGGATTTGTGCCACTCTGTCTTGTTGTACTTTCTACATGAGGCTCGGAGCGTCCCTGATTGGCTTCTGTAAATTGGCGCCCTTGCAAATGCGGAGGATTGAACTGATGTTAGTTTTACCCCTTAGTGCAGATTAGATTAAACCTCAGATACAGCTGAATGGACTATATGAACAGTAGTCAATCAAATGCTTATAAAAAAACGAAAAAGCTAAAAATGTGGGAGTACTTTCTAAGCTCCCGATGTCATGCTAAATATTTTATGTTAGGTCACACAGTCTCCTTTGAGCCCCTCATGGTATCGATGATATAATGGCCTCCATTTTACAGGTAGGAATACTGAGTTTCAGAGAAGCTAAAGAGCTTGCCCCAGGTTACAGTCTTTGTAAATAGAGAAAGTGTATTTTAAATGTAGGTCTGTGTGACTCCAAAGCTACATTCACCTTTCTCTCCTGATACCTACTTGGACTGCACACAGTGACCCTATGTCCACAGTTTTTGTTTTGTTTTGTTGTGTTGTGGTTTTTTTTTGTTTTGTTTTGTTTTGTTTTTTTGGCAATTCTAATTTCAAACATTCCGCTCCCATTTTATGCTTAAGTTTTGGATCACGTCTTTCATTTTGTTTAAAAGCTTGAGCTATGATAATCACGAGAGCTCTATTCTACACCCCTACTAGAGGTCTAATGAGGAGAGACCCCTGCCCCCAGTGAGCACACTTGTGGGGGAAAGGGGACACCGACAAAATCAGCAAGTAAAAAAGACTTGTAAGTAAGTACTAAAGACATTATAAACAATAGGACTAAAGCAGAGAGCAACTACAAGAGGCACGGTATGAGGCTTTCAAATACGCTGAGCATTTGATAGATAATTATTGAAGGTGTGCTGTGTGCCTGGAACTGTGCTAAGAAGTGGAGACACTGCAGTGCATAAGGCAGTCTTGGTCTTTGCCTGTGGGAAGCTCACAGTTTGGGAGATTCCAATCTTACAGACATTGCCTGGTACTCGATCTGCTTCTTCATACCCCGGTTGAACTGTCTGCAACTGTGGCTCTTTGCCTGCAGGGAAGGCCAGGAGAGGCCCTTATCCCATGAGAGGCAGGAACTGGTGGATAAATACTCCAGCTCTCTCCTGCTTCAGAAGGAGTATCTCAGATGTGCATGGTCTGTTACACCGACCCTGGCGTCCCCCCAGCAGAAGTACGCTCCAGTTGCCCACAGTGATAACCTGCTTGATAACACGCTGCTATTAGCTGCATCCTTTTCCTATTCACTCTTCACTTCCTCCGGGAGTTCCCTAGGATTACCTCCCAAATATCCTATTTGTTCTCACATCTTTCTCTTGGGGTCTGCTTCTTGGGGAACCAAAAGCAAGACACACAAGAGAATTTGCAACAGTCCCAAACTCTTCCACCATCTGAACCCTCTGGGTTCCTTGGCCGTGTTGGTCTTCCCAGCAATGGTTAAGGAGAAAAGACAAGCTGTATTCATGGGCAAAAACAGCATCCAGGACAAGTCACTTTGACATAATCCTAGCAAGCAGGGGTGGAATCTCATGAAATTTTCAGGACAATAGGACGCTTAATGCCTAATCGTAATAGATAAGACATGCTCTGGATAAGACAGAAAGGTGTTCTCTGAGCGAATTATATCATTCTCTATTTGCTTCTGAGAGTTGAGGGGCACCTTTGGGCCCACAGTTCTAATGAGTCCTGGGAAGAAAGCTTGATGCACAGTTGAGGTGGCATAAAATATACCGGAGTCACGTGGTTTCCAGGCTGTTCCGGTCCTTACGTTCACTTAATGTCTTTCTGTGGTTAATGAAGTTGAGCAATGGATCACTGGGCCAGCGACTTGGTCTGGATTCTTCAGCAGCAGCAAAACACTGTCACTAACTGCAAGTCAACTCTAAGGGAGAAATGTGATGTGTGTTCAATGGAACAGCTCCTGAAGCCCAGCCCGCCCACTTAGCAGTCGTCCATTTAACACGTACATAACGCTTAATTGCGCTTGCAAATCAAAGGAGTTTTATAAAAAAGACAGTCCAGTGACTTGTGGAGGATTTATCCTTAGAAGCAAGCTTGCCAGTGTCCTAGCATCCCCAAACTTTATTGTCATCCACCTTAACTGTTTTCAGAGAGCAAATTTCCATCTGGTAAAATAAGACATAGTTGTCTTCTGTGTTGGTTGAGCAAACTCATTCTAATGGACTAGGTGTTTCAAAATGTAAATAAATGAATTAATTAGCATTTATCAATGACTGGAGAGAAAAATTCAAACTCCATATTACGACCAATGACGTCCTCCCCACTACCCTGCAATTTCACTCCTGCTCACCTTTCCTGCCTCATTTCTCCTCCCCCCACCAACCCCCCAGTGGCTGGCTCTCTCAACCTGGGACCTGACAGCTGCATCCTTTGTGTTCCGGAAGCATAGAAATCTCTTCCAGTTTCCAGCCTTGGCTCCTGGTTGGCTACTTTGTGTCTTCTAGAGCTTAGTCTAGATGTTATATTCTTAGAAACGCTTTCCATGATCCCCACCTAAAGCGGGCCCTGCCCCCACTCTCTATCACAGCACCCTGCTTTCCTCTTCCTGTCACTCTGCACGACCCACCCGTGATCCCTCTCCTCTGGCTCTCCCCTCCAACATGATGCTGTATTGGTCCCATAGGAGAGTTGAAAATGAACCAGAGATTGTGACCTTAAAGTTTTCACAAAACAGTTACTGGAAGAGAGATATCCTGAATGAGTTAAATGACAGAAGAGGAAGGCAATGAATTATATCCTCAAGGGCAAAATCGTATGGTACACTGGCTCTCAAACTTGGCCACATATTGGAATCATCTGGGGGCTTTGAAAAAATACTCCTGGCTGGATCCCGTGCTCACAGACTGATGTAATGAGTCTAGGGTAGGTAAGACTTGGGCACTGGGATTTTTCAAATCACCCCAATTGATTATAATATGCACCAAAGTTTGATAATACTGCTTTATTAAATTGAAGCATCAGGTACAGATAAAAAAAGGTGCACAAATCACTTGCATGCAGCTGAATTAATTTTCACAGACTGAAACATTGGCATAAGCAGCACCCACATTATGACCAATACCAGCCCCCCTGAAATTAGCCACACCCACTGTCAAAGGTAAACTACCTGATACTCACAGTGAGTTCTGGCTGCTTCTATGCTCGTATATTTGGGATCATCCTCTACACTGAGTCTTTTTATTTGGGGAAGATGTGGACTAGAGAAGTTTGAATCACATGAGATCCACCCCTGAAGCCTTCCTGAAAGAAGCAGTAGTTAAGGGAGACTCTGAAGGGGGCAATAGGTGAGAGAGAGGAAAGGGAGGGAAGTTGGGAAGGGGAGGACAGCATCATTTGGAAAGACTGAAATGTTATGTACTCCTATCTAATGAACGCCCTGAGATTTTTGAGCTTATTCTTCTTTGCAAGTATCCTCAGCTTGGTACTCAGTCATTCCACAGATGTTTACTGAGCACCAATTCTGTGCTGGACTTGAGGATTATATAGGTGACTAGAACTTATGCTTTAATTAGGGGACACAGATAATAAAGAGGCAAGTACATGAAGATACTTATATGTGGTTGTAGGTGCCATGAAGGATGAGAGAAGGAGTGGGTAGAAGGAGGTGCCATCTGAGTTGAGAGTAAAGAGGAAACGCAGATCTAGGGGAAGAATCTTGCTGGAGGGAAGAGTAAATACAAAAGCCTTGAAGCTTGTGTAAGAGACAGGACAGTAACTAAGATGCTCAAGATTCTCACAGGCTGCCCCAGGGGCCAGCAATCAGGACAATGCCTTGCACAAGGTAGACATCAACAAAGAGCTGTTTTACTTGCACTGGATTGGAATCCAGTGGTAAGAAGGCAAACCACCCCCCAAAAAGAAATATGAAAAGTGCCTGAATGGGGCATTCACAGGGGTACATTGAAAAGGCTCTTCAACCACCTCTTTTTTTTTTTTTTTTTTTTTTTTCCTTTGTAGGGCCTCACCCATGGCTTATGGAAGTTCCCAGGCTAAGGGTAGAATTGGAGCCTCTGATGCTGACCTATATCAGAGCCACAGCAATGTGGGATCCAAGCCACATCTGCCGCCTACACCACAGCTCAGGGCAACACGGGATCCTTAACCCACTGAGCGAGGCCAGGGATCGAACCTGCATCTTCATGGATACTAGTTGGGTTTGTTTCTGCTGCGTCACAACAGGCACTCCCTTCAGCCACCTTTTTGAGAGAATCTAAGAATAGATGCCCTGCCTGTCCTTTGCATAAACAACCTCTACTAATTTGATTCACTGGTTACAAAATTCAGTCCTTGCACCAGGAAGGTTATTGTCCCTGGCACATTATCAGAATCACCTGGGAACTTTGAAAATTTCAGATTTTCTAGCCCCGCCCTGGGATCTAATTTAATAAGTCTGGGGTGGGGCCTGTGATCCTTTATCTAACACAAAGTAAAATCCCTGAGTGATTCTGATGTTGAGCCAGTGTGGGAATAAGTGTTCTGGAAGATAGGGTTGAGTCATTCCAGTCAGTTCATGCCTTTACACATCCTGAAGTTTGAATGTCGGATGCTAGGATGCTGAGTTCCCTGGAGACTTAAACATAGCATTATTCCAAGGTACCGATTCTTGGAAAAAGTTTCCAAACGTGCCAGAGTCTGTGGTTTAGAAAAATGTTTTGCAAATTCTAGTCCTGCCTGTACCACCTTCTTCACATTTTGCCATCTTCACATCTCGCCTGAACCACTCTTTATTCTCTATCATTCCTTAAGTATATGTATTTTTAAAACTCATAAGCTATATTAACTCTAGATTACTACCATAAATGAAGAACAGTATCTTTCTCTAAGATGGAGGTAACCTTAAAGTGAATTCAGTAAAAACAAGCCATTTTTTAAAAAAGTCTAGCCAAGTACTCTTGCCCTTCCCAAGCTTCTGAGCCAGAGATGTGTGATTTCTTGGTTGAAAATAAAAGATAGCAAGTGATAAGCACAAAAGACATACTAGCACCAAACAGAGATTTTCTCAGATTGAAAGGGAGTAATAACCTTTTCATGGAGTTCCTGTCATGGCTCAGCGGAAACGAGTCTGACTAGCATCCATGGGGACACAAGTTCAATCCCTGGCCTCGCTCAGTGAGTTAAGGATCCGGTGTTGCCATGAGCTGTGGTGCAGGTCACAGATGTGGCTCAGATCCTGTGTTACTGTGGCTGTGGCATAGGCTGGTGGCTACAGCTCTGATTAGACCCCTAGCCTGGGAACTTCCATATGCCGCGAGTTCAGGCCCCCCCCCCCAAAAAAAGACAAAAAATGAGTCACTAAGCGAAGTCAATGTTTTCACAATGTTAAGTTTATACCACTGAATGACATCTGGGTACCATTGTGTTATGCACCCCACCAGGGTAGCAAAGATCTTTTTTTGTTGTTGATAACCAAGCTATATACTTGAAAATACTAACAGTAGGGAAAAAACAAAACAAAACAAAAAAATCAAAGGAAGCACACTCCAGAAGTGTGGGTCCAAGAATGAGTTGGTAGCCAGCTAAAAGGAAGATTTTGCAGAAGGTATTGTAAGCTTCCCCTATCCTACCATATAACCAGCTATTGATAAAGCGGGAAGAGTGGAGGTAAAATTCAGAGGAGAATCCTGGAGAGGGGCTGGAGAGATTCTGTAGCACAGAGTCATGGACTTCAATGTCCCTCCTGATGTACTCCAAGCCTGGGTCCTGTTCCTGAACACTCTCTTTCCTAGTTGCCAGTCTTTTGGATGTCATTTTAAAGAAGCTTTCTGAAAGCAAGGATCCTATCTTACACATTCTAGCATCTCCTGTGCTCAGGGCAACTCCTGGCACCTAACACAGTAGATGTTTGTTGAGTGATTGAATAGACTACAAATGCCAAATCAGCAGGTATGAGGCTTCTGCAGAATATGGCAGATTCAAGGTGAGCTTACTGCAGTCTTCATCTTCTTTTAGTTCAGACCTTATGTCTGTACCTCCTGATCCTATAACTGTGGTTCCTTAAGGGCAAGACTGAGGGGGTTTTACTCAATAAGCTCTGGTTCCTATCCCAACATTCTGTAAAGGTGTGTTGGGTAATTAGAATTAATTAGTGCTAATACCCTTTTGCTGACATCGGCAGGTATGACTTCTGCCTCAGTTGCCTAAGGACTAGGCTGGTATTGGGTGGGGTTGGTCATGGGTGGAGGCTGCTTGGGTGATTTAGGGTGAATGAATTAACAGTTTGCACTATATATGTGAGAAGGAGAAATGAGCATCTGCCTCCCTTTCGGGGATGTTAAAAATGATTAAACAGCACTTTGCAAACAGCGACAATAACATCTTGTGGCTGACTCATAGGATGGGCAAAGTTATGTTTCCTATGGCCCAAAAGAACTGTTCAGAAAAATATTTGTGGGACAGGTCGTCCTTGCATTCCCCACAAGTGAAGGCAAAGGTGACAGGAGGGTGGGTTGTAGGTGGAAGGCTTCCCAGGTCATGCTGGTCAGGCCTCAGTTGCAGTGAGACCTACCTGGTAGGGGGGCAGGAGTGAGGAGTGGGTTTCCAGGTGAAACCCGTCACAAGGACCACAGTAACAATGTCATCCCTTAAATTACTTTAATTATTATTTTAATATCTAAACCCAAGTTGCCTTTATAGCTAGCAATTTGGGATATGTCTGATTGCAAAAGAACAAAGGCTTGCTTAGCAGAAGTTTTTAAAATGGAGCGAGCAGGAGATTCACTTGTGGGGTTTGGGGTTGTTTCGTCAAAATAGAGAATCCAGAGCCCTCATCCAGAAGTCTCTGATTTAGAAGGTCTGGGGCACTGGCCCCACCGGGTTCCGATTAGGAGAGTGAGGTGTGATTTTGTCTCCCAGAGAACGATTTTGGTTGACACGGCTGGGGCGGAAGCGCTTGGCGTCTACTGGGTAGAGGCCAGAGACACTGCTAAACACCCTACAATGCACAGAACAGCCTCCACCACCAAGAATTACGGCCCCCAAAGGTCAACAGCGCCAAGGTGAGGACAGCTTGTTCTAGAGTGAGGCCTGCGAATGTGCATCATAACAGGGCTCCATAAACGCAGGTTGGCTTTGCTCTCCCTCGGCTCAGGTGACATCTCCTGCATTGAGGCTAGAGCTACCCTCTCTTTCAGACACTGTCATAGAACTCTCTTTTAACACATTCAAGGAGCCTATCCTTCAAAAACAATCTTATTTGTTGGCTTACTTTTCATTCATTCGTCACATGTTTTATGGGGCATCTACTGTATGTTGTGATCTTCGCCACCATTGGGGCTACAACAGTAAACAAAAGAAGCAAAAGCCTCTCCTTCCAACAGTACTTACACTCTCGAGAGGAAATTTGGACTATAAACCAAATAGAAAACTGCATATGATATGTGCGATGGTACGATGGTACGTTTGACCCTGGTAAGCCCAGTGGAGAAAAAGAAGAGATAAATGGGATGGGGAATGGAGGGGTGTGTGTGTGTGTGTGTGTGTGTGTGTGTGTGTGTAAAACTTTAAGGTAGGTCTCTGGGAGAAAGTGACATTTAAGCAAAGAAGGGGTATCTGGGGGCAAGCTGTCTGCCCCCCCCCCATTAGCATACAAACATTAGGAGGGCCAGGCTCTTCCCTTTCTCTATGGCTGCTGTGTCTCTGGAATAGGCACACAGTAGGTGCTCAATAAATGTATTTGATGAAACAAAGCACTATGTGATTAATCTATCAAGGAGGCAGATGGGAGATTCTTGTTTTCATGACCATCCAGAGATTGGCAAGAAGGTGGGAGAAGCAGAGGGATTAAATTTCAGGGGGTGGGGAGGACATCTCTGTGGGCAGATTAAGAGATTTGGAGGATGGCGGTGATCACTCTTAAGGTGCCCACCCGCTTCACTCCCCAAAGCACACCTAAGTTCTCAGGCTCCTGTGTTGATAAGGCTCCTGTTAATGGTCCTGCCGGTCAGCTCACCTGGCCCCCTGCGGCTCCTTCCATCAGCCTCCCCCCTTTTCTCCGTCATCCCCTCCTCTCCCACCCCTCCCCCGAGGGGTGTCTGCTCGCCCGGTGGGCACGTCCTCGCACCAGCGAAGAGGGAAGAGGGCTCACGGAGGAGCCCACCCCGGGCGGCAAGCCCGGGTCCCCGCCCCCAGCTCCCCGGCGGGACACTGTCCCTTTAATAGACTCCCTCTGCCTGGCGCTCTGCGGCTGGGGAGTAAATTTCTCCCTGTCATCAGGTCGCGGGGAGAGGAGGAGGAGGAGGAGTTTGTTAATGTTCAGTTTGTTCAGCGGGATCGATGTTTGCTGGCATCGCCTCGCCCTGTCTTGTGTGTGTGTGAGAGTGTGTGTGTGCGTGTTTGTGTGTGTGTGTGCGCGCATATGTGGGGGGTGTGAGTGTGTGTGAGTGAGAGGAAGCGAGAGTGCGTGCGTGCGTGTGTGTGAGTGTGTCTGTGTGTGTCTGTGTGTGTGTGAGTGTGTGTGAGTGAGTGAATTCCAGATTTTCTGTCTTCCCAAACCCGCTCCTGTCCTCTCGCATATCACTCACAGACGGGGATCTGACAGCAGCCACAAACCTACAGTGAGTGATCCCTCTCTGCCCCCAGCACGAATCCGAATCCGCCATAGAGATCGCGAGGAGGAGGAGGAGGAGGAAGAGGAGGAGGAGGAGGAGGGAAAGAGGAGAAGGAAGAAGAAAAAGAAGAAACCACTACCTTCCCAGGATTGCCTTTTTTTTTTCCTTATCTTTACGCGCGCGTGTGCGTCCCTCGTCCCTTCCATTCGAACCCGGTCTTGGATGTTTAATAAAGAAATCAAGTGTCTCAACAGTCACCAAAAAAAAAAACAAACCAAAAAAAAAAATTCCAAAAAGCAAAAACAAAAAGAGAGAAAGAGAGAAAAAAAAATCCAAAACAAACAAACAAACAAGGCAGAACCAACCTCTACTTCAAACCAGCCGGCACAGCCACCCGTGTCTGCCACCCAGAGAGGGGGGTCTCTGGCCCGTGGTGGAGGAGTTGCAGGGGGGATCGTCAGGGGGACAGAGGCCGAGTGACGCCCTAGGAGCCACCGGGCAGGAGGCGGAGGAGACCCAGAGAGGCGAGAGAGACAGCGGGCCCCCGCGCGCGGCTCGGGGCTGGGGCGCCAGAAGTGGGACTGGAGCGAAGTAGAGCGATGCCAAGGAGGAAACAGCAGGCACCCAAGCGGGCGGCAGGTAAGAGAACGGCTCCGCTTCGGGGCTGCCGGGCCGGGCTGGCCGGTGCGCCGAGCTCCTCGCCTGCCTTCCTCGCCCCGGGTGCCCCAGGACGCCACCCCTCTCGGCTTTCGGGGGAGTTCGCTCCGGGTGCCCCTCTCTGCCCCACTGATAACCCCATCCTCTCTCGCCTTCTCCAGTCTCCTAAATCCTCCCCTTTCCAGGCTCCGGTTTGGGGGTGGGGGGGCAGATGGGGGAAGCTAGCCCACCAAGCCTTCCCTCCTTAAACTTTTTTCCCCCACCTTCTTCCCCACCCCTAACTTTCTCCCAGTCTGCTTCTTGCCTCTCGGGCCAAAGTTGGGTTGAGGACTTGGGGTGCGGAGTGGGGAGGCATTCCTTCCACCCCCGCATCCCTCCGCGTGGTCAGTGCCAGTAGCTTCTGGCCTCGAGGGACAGCGTCTCCTCCCGCTGGGTTTGGGGCGCTGAAGGGTGAGCCATGCCCCAGCCCCAGGCTGCAGGCTGGCTTTGGGGCTAGCAATAGAGTTAAGTTTTGATTGCCAAGGTGGAAAAAACCACCCCAGGAAACGAAGGAGCCTTTGAATATGTTTTCTAAAAGGATCTACGTTTGGAAATCTAATCAACACTCTCCCTTCTCTTAGGGGGAAAAAAAATGCCCCTTGAACACTGAAACAGCTCTGGATTTTCTTTGCACAGAGTTGCAAACTTTGTAAATTGATTTGTATGGTGGGAACTATCCTATCTGAATTCTTATTTACCACCTCCTTCTACAAAACAAAAACAAAAAAAAAGAGAGAAAGAGAAAGGAACAGGTTAATGGATTAGTATATTAGATCTTGTAAAGAATTTTTTTCTTTTGGGTTGCTTAATTGCTTTTTTAATAGTATGCTGGGGTTTTGTTTCTCGGAAGTGTAATATGAAAGTTCATTTTTCTCCTGCCAGACCCACCCACTGAAAAATCAGCTTTCCACTTGATTGCTAGTTTTGATTTGACATTTGATTGATCACCTGTCATCTCACTGCCTTTGATCTATTCATTCTTGATATATATCAATAAATCACTCACCATGGTAACTCAGAGTGCCAGTGACGCAAGCCTTGCCCTCTAGATTCAGAGCCAGACATGCACAATTATTATCTTGTTTGGCTTTTAATGTGGGCGTTTTTATTTTCTTTGTGTCCTTCAGTTGAATCGGGGCTTTAGCAAAAAGCTTAAGTTTTTTTCCTCTTCTTTCTGTCTTTACCTTCATGCTTTAGGCAGCATCAGTTAAGGCTCGTCTTGTGCAGATCCACCACGGTATTTCCTTCTGTTCTGACTGGAGCGAAACATTAGGGAGAAGAAGTTTGGTGGAACACTTTCATAAAGTTTGCAAAGCCACCCTCAGAACAAAAATACGAAGTTAGTCACAAATCTGAGCAAAGTGGGTGTTTGTGTCTGAATATGCTGGACCACCAAGCTCATCCTCCATCGTGGCCTGATTCCAGTACGAGTGGCAGTACATGTGCTCTGAGATAGCCACAGTTATCTTCCCTTCTGAGTGCAGAATTGCTTCTGTAACTGTGTATAGATGGGTGGGAAATATCATTTATAAAGCTTTAATTCGTGGATTTTCCAATTGTTTCTCTAAGAGCAAAATGATTTGAGTACTTTTAGTACTGTGTATATTTAGAACTTGCCTAGTCAATGAGGTGTTCTTTTTTAAATTCTAGCTACCTCTTTTGCAAACAATTTCTCCCTCCTACCCCTGTCCTTTTCTACATTTAACTCACTTATTTTTTAAAAACTTAGATTGCTTTGCAATCTGAACAGCATTGGGGAGTGTACAGGCCTTTTAGACTCAGGAAGAGTACGCCTGCCTCATCTAGTTCTAGCAACATAAGTTTAAGTATAGCTAGATTATTAGAGATAACATCCTTATTGTTGTCCCAAAAGAGATCCCTGGGCAACAGTCCAGCAAGAAGTGATACTGCCCTGAAAATTACTCTTTTTTCCCCCTTGTTGTTCCGGTAAAGGCCATCAACAACTAGGCAGTAATTTAAATTACCAGAATGACTGGACATGTCTCCTTTGGTAAGCTCATTACAAAAAGTGCATTGCTCAGAATTGCACTACTTTGATTATAATTATCCTCTGATCAATGAGGATCCAGGTGTACGTAACATAATGCTGTATCACATTATTTAAATTAGATCC
Organism: Sus scrofa; assembly: GCF_054392235.1. Classification (NCBI taxonomy): domain Eukaryota; kingdom Metazoa; phylum Chordata; class Mammalia; order Artiodactyla; family Suidae; genus Sus; species Sus scrofa. The sequence continues at coordinate 61,846,557 of NC_139399.1, forward strand.
TTTTCATTAAGCTGATATCCACTGGAGCTAGCTTGTCTGTTTACTGTAGTGTATGTGTTTGTGTGTCCGTATTAGAAAGTTCTGACTGTAGTTTCAGTTTTCTGGCCTATTGTGTTCCTAGTGTCTTTATATGTTTGTTTTCATGGCTTTTATTATTTTCACTGGAAGAAGTGGAAACCCTTGTCAAGCTGAAAGGGAATGATTCATTTTGTACACAGTGAGGCCCCTCTTACGGTATTTATTTGCTCACATTATTACTAGAGTGGATATGTGTTCATGTAATGTTTCTTTCCTCTGAAGTCATCTGTGCCGTACTGTTTTAGCTGAGGCGGAGATTCGCAAGTAAAGTTAGCCACTTTGATATCCTTTAGCCAGTTAACATCCTGGGAGAAGAACAAGGTGGGTTCTAGGACTGTGGCCATACTAACTTTTATCACTGCTTAAAATTAAACACAATGCACAACTGTAAGTAATTATTCCCATGGGCTGATGTTGAAAGCTTGATTTCTAGCTTGATTAATGAATAATGTAAGATAGAAAAAGCCCGTGAGTAAATCAGAACTGAGACTCTCTTTCCCAAGAACTGTTCGAGGCAATTTGATTCCTTTGCATTATTAGTTTTAAGTTCCACGTTTCAAGGAATCAATTACGGAACTTTCTAATAAAGCAGGTATGCGGATAGAATGAGCGAGATGATATTATAAGTGATGGGGAATGTTAGTCTTTATTGGTTATGTTCCTCCCCCCTTTAGGGGAAGGGCTATGAGGTAGGCAGTTCTCTTTAAGGAAACAGCGAAGTCAGAACACTTCCCTCCGAAATGTCATTCTCCCTGGCTTTCTAAAGCTACGCTGTTCCACCATACTGTTACTTCGGGTGAGGAAAAAAGTTTAGAAAGCAGCCCACGGTACCCCAGGGGTTTGTGTACGTGTGAATGTGTGTGCTTGTTTCCTTGGATGTATGTCACACTCACCGCTAAAATGTATCTACTTTTACCTGAAAATACTGGAGGCTTCTGTACCAGCCTTTTTTCCCCCTGTCCACTGTAGGCAAGATAGAGAAGATGGCAGAAAGGTAAAATAAAACAGAACAGTGTTTTGATTTATTTGTATTTTGCAGGATGCCGAGTAGTTAAAAATTTAAAAACGTGGACTTAGACTCCAACCCTGCTATTTTCTACAATTTATTGCAGCCTTCTGTACACACACATGTGTAATACATATTTTATTTCACCATTCTGAACTCCTATTTTTATATAACACCAGCCAATTACAATAGGATGCAAAATCTTTAGGGATCACAGACATGTGAATATCGAATGTATACATGAATTAGAGGCTTCTGCTCTTGCCCACCCAAAGAGGTTAAATGTTTTCTTCTTGCTGACTCTCAGGAGCTATCTGATAATCCAGATCTGAGGAAAGTCTTGCAGGAAAGAACAGCTCCCTCAATTTATTTTGTTTATTTAATATGGAGATGAATAATGCAGATTTTGTTTTCATGAATGTCCTTGTGTGGCAGTAAACATTAGACTATTAGCAATCATTACTTAAAAGTTGCAATTTGCACCTTAATAGCACAGGTTATTTACATGGGAAACATATTCAGCAGGGACAATTCGGAATACTGCAGTTAGAGTATAGAGATGACCTGATGGCAGTGACTGGATTAGCAGTGAGGTCTCAGCCATCTAAACCAGCAGGGCAGCAGGGCAGGGAGCGGGCAGACAGCTAAGGGCGAGGCTTACCTTTAATTCACTGGCAAGTGGGACAGGGTTCAAGAGAATAGGAGGCCAGGTAGAGTCCGGACCCCAGCACTCTCACTTTTTTTGAGGATACTTCAGAAAGACAAGTTCACATCTTGAAGATTTAAATCCAGACTCAGGACCCCTTCCCTTACCCAAACAGTATGAATTTTAACAAATGAAGAGAAAAAATAAATACATACCCCCACTCCCAAGGGGCTCAGCAGCACGAACCGTTCAAGCTATTCTTGTTATTTAAGGCAGATCCCTGTAAAAAGAAAAGACAGGTGCCTTGAAATCATACCTCCACACAGTATTTAGAATGGAAATTGATTGCTTAACTGGTCCTTTTCCCACTCCCCTCCTGATTTGCTTCTTCCTCCTCTCACCTCACCCTTAAAGACCCAGATTGAATGGGACATCTCAAAAGCCCATTTGTTTTAGGCATTTATTGATTTCATTTTTAATCTGCCATATCAGGACACAATACATTAACCCTAATCAGCAGACTGCAAGTGACAGGGAGTTCCAGTGGAAGCCAGGTGAGGAAGCAGGGGCATGAGAAACTTCTTGACAATGGAAATCTTCTTGAGGCTTGTGGGTTGGCGATCAGAGGCTACTTTTGAGGAGGGTCGAAGCATTCCTGAGAAATATTCTGCATTTATTTTTCTCCCAGTCACCTCACTTCTATTGCTAGATTCTATTGCTGCCGTTCAGGAAACCTTCACACCCAACAAATACCTCCTAGGCATCTTTAGCAGATCTGTCCCTGGAAGCATCTTGCCTTTTGTCACATTCTCCAACAGAGGGTTATGCTTTCATTTCATCTCAGCTGACTTCTCACTCATTTGACGGAATTTTTCCAACTGGATTATACCTGGGTTGATCTGTTTATCTTTCCAGCGGCTTGGGAATTGTACTCTCAATTGAGCAGGTTTTAAAGGGGCACTGAGCTTGGCATTATTTAAGGACACTGAAATGATGTACTTCCACTCATCATCGCAGCTGAGCTGAGGGAAATCAGCCAGTAAGAAAACCTAGGCCCTGTTCACGTCGATGCTGGGCCTGTAATTAGCTGACACGAGGTAAATGTCCAGGGTAGCCCTTCCCTCTCATCACTGTATCTGTACCATCAATTGTATTTAGGGATGTCATGGACTGGGAGGACTCTGCCACTATTTCAAAGGCAGTGTCTGTGTCCACCCAAGTCCCCTTTAGAAAAACACAGAATTGCCTAACAAATTCTGTATTAATACCAGGCATACACAGAGTATCATTTTCGTTTGATGCAAAGTCAGTTGGAAATACATTAAACTAACAGTTAGAGAGTGTCTTGCACCGCTTCCCTGAAGCAGTGCTTTTTCATTACATATTTAATTACAATCAAATTGAGCGACTTTTATAGAAAAAAAAAATCGCAGTGGTATTAAAAAAAGCTCGGCACACCAATAATTTTATTGCTTCGCAAGTTGAGAAGGCTGCTTTATTTTTATTTCTTTGGGAGAAATTTATTTTCTTTTTCTAATGTTGAGATAAATACAGAATGTCTTTCCTGAGGTATGTATCAGGGAGATCTTATCCTTCTATGTTCCTAGAGCCTGTTCACCCTGGAAGAGGTTTTTAGATCTGTTTTTCAGTAATTTGTAACAATTTGTATTATTAAAATGATTTTCAGTTTTCGAAGTTCTATTTTAAGTTAGAAATTCCTCTGCTCCTTAGGATGACCTTTGACAAGCAGCTCTTTGGTTATGAATGAACTTAGTCATTCTAACCACACAAAAATAACTTCATTGAGAGTGTTTGCTTGATTACCTGGATATTACAGGCCTCTCTCATACAGCACTGCTTCCACTGGATTTATAATTTCTTTTCTTTTTTCCTGCCACTGACCTGTCGGTCACTTGTTATAGGAACTTCTTTTCAGAAGAAGGGATGGGGATAGCATTTAAAGTTGGTTTCCAGATATACTGGGTCTTTAAGGAATGGTAAAAATTAGAGACTTTAGAGCCCAGATGTCTGTTTTTGGACGCTGCCTGCAAACTCAAAGGATTTGCATCTAACTTGGACATTCATCTAGAGTGTCTTCAGCAGTGTGGCAGTGTTTGTGTTGCTCATTTTGTCAGAGACATCATCGCAAGGGTAAACCATCGGACTCAGGTCCTTTCCGAAGATATTGTATACATACACAGCCACGCAGAAAGGAAATCTGAGATGCAGTGGGGAATTGCTGATATATTTGCTTCCAAAGCAAACTCCATGAGTGAAATGATTAAATAATTTGGAGGGGTTCAAAAGTCATTAAAACAGCCATGTGGAATTTCCAGTTGCTGCCTCTCTCTGTCTTTTGCATTCTCTCTACAGAAAAAGATGTCGTCTGTTTATCCTCACATTTTCTGATACCAAAGAAATGTCTAAAAGTGTTTAAAATTTTAGAAATTAAAATTCAGGAGGCATGGCTAGCTAATCCTATTATTAAATATATCAGTATTCTTTAGCTATGCTTAACAACAGGAAAGGCACAATGCAAAAGTTTTAGAGATAATGAGCTTAGAGAAATTACATGGGGGGGAAAATACCTGGATCATATTTGAAAGGATTTGTCTTGAATTTTGCTCTCCTCAATGAGAGTTTCCTTTCCATCTGTGTTATTTTAAAAAACAGTTTCAGTATCTCTGTACCTACTACCCAGCCTGAAACAGGGTCAAACAAACATCTCCCTGGATGTACAAAGATAGGGGATATTGTAATGCGCATCTCCTTTTTAAAAATAGTTTCAGAAAACTAAATATGGGTTTGAAAACTAAAAGCAAAACCTCAACAAGCTCTATAATACAGCCATCTCAGGGTTCAAGATCGAAAACTTTGTTTCAGCAGGGTAAGAACAAGATAGCGTTGCATTTTAACTACACATCTCCCCCTGGCACAGGAAGCAGTGAAGCAGGGAAGGTTTTTAAGGAGCTTTTTAGTTCTTTTGCATCTCTCTCCAAAGAATAATTTCAATGAAAAGCTGTAGTGTCCATTTATGCTAAAGGGGAAAAAAAAGAAGTGTTTCTATAAAGCTACTAGACGCTAAGTTGGGTTGAAAAAAAAAAAAAAAAAAAAAGAAGAGCATTCTGCAGTTTCTTTTAGTGCAAAAATTAAGATCACTGGTCTTAATTAGTTAAATGCTTTCCGAACTGAATGAATACTCTGAAATCCACCCTGAGCTATCTTCTTCAGGCTATACCTAAGTCAATTCTGTGGAAATAATACCGTTTAGGTATTAAGGTGGGCAAGACACCATTATTGTTTTTAATGAAAATAGTTACAATGGGTGGAATGAGATAAAAACAGCTGGCAGCGTCCATTCTGTTTGATGAATTTGGAAGAAACTTCCCTAAATGTTTTACTGCGTCATGAAAAATCCGTGAAATCTGGTGACGTGAGAAATATAAAGAGAAAACAGAAGGCCAAGTTCTTCTAGGGCAGACTTGCTTAAGCAGGAGCGGCAGCATATACACATTTCTGTGTAAGCTGCAAGGGGCTGATTTTAAATCCCTTCAATTTATCAGATCCTTAAAATTTTCAATGTATTTAGAAGCCTCTCTCTTATACCCCAGGGAGCTATCAATAGCGTCTGGGCCAAGATGATGCTGTGGGAGAGAGTTCAATCTATTCTACATGTTCGGTATCACTTGGTACGGAAAAAAATGCCAAAATGAAAAGCTATAGAAGCACGTTTTATATCAGAATTGCCTTTAGCTATTATTTATTTTATTAGAAATTTGGGTGTGTGGCTGTGCCCTTCTTGTTTCCTCCCTTGGGGTTGGGTTTTAGACTGTGGATGGAACAGTGGAATGGGAGGAAATGACTTGGCTTCTGGTTCCAAGCTCTGCCACCCCAGTTATACGATGCTGGGCACGCTGGAGAGGTAAACCTTACTCAGAGAATAAGAATGTGAGTTCAGGAGTCAGACTGACCCAAGTTCAAATCCCTAGGTCTGTTTCTTTTTTGGCTGTGTCCTCTTGGGCCAGCTGCTCAAATCCCCTCATTTTCCACCCTACAAGATGGGGGTAATCGTAATTATTAAGGCTCAGGATTTCGGAAAGGGTGATATGAGACCAGGGTGAGGGAATGCACCAAAACTGCCTGGGGGCCACACCTGGCAGAGGTAGTGTATCTTTGTCCCAAATAGCCAGAAGGTGAAAAAATGTATACCTGGATGGAAATGAGCAACCTGCCAGTTATCATGGGACCAGGGGTTCAGGGCTCAAAAGAAATCAGATGTGGGGTGCATTTTGATTTTTAAAACTGGAAGTATAATCACGGAGTAGTGTTTTAGATGTTTTAGCCTCTTCTGAGAAAGACATGCTGGACAGATTGGAGTCCTGACCCAGCTCTAAAAAATGTTTGTTTGTTGTTTTTTCCTAAGGAATAGTAGTTACAACATCAACACCAGCAAGTATGACAATAGCAATAATGATATCTGCCTACCCCAGTGCTTTTTATATGCGGGGCACTTTACCAGGTGCTTTATGTATTTTACATTGATTCATTTCAACCACAGTTATTTCTTGAGTTCCTACTATGTGCCAGGTCCTGTTCTGGTCACCTGGATCCTGGGGGATGGTGATCCCTCCAGTTGAGGGATGCAAGAGGACATACAAGTAATTTACTGAAAAGATAACTTTCATATAGAAAAAAAAGCCCCATGATGATGATAGTTTTTTAAAAGCAAACATATGAGAGCAGGATTGGAGCACCATAGCTGTGGACAGTCAGGGGAGGCCTGCCACAGGAGGAGACATTTGAGCAGAGTCTTGTAACATTCCTGTGATTTAGATGCTAGTACCGTCTTTATTTTACTGATGGAGATCTGAGTAACCTTCAGAGCACTTTCATCAAGGTCATGCAGCGGCGGAGCCTGATTTGAAACTTCCTGCTTCCAGGAACCCTGCGCTTAATCTACTGTGATTATTTACCTGAATTAGCCATAATGTTTTGCCAAGGAAGGACCCTCAGTTCCTGTTATTCTTCCCCTGCATTTGGTGTGATGTCTGAAGTTGGGGGGAGGGTATTGAGAACTTTGACAGGGGATGTTGCCTTTAGTCGTGTCTCCAACTAGAATGTCAGGGCCATCTATCATATACGAAGTCAGCTGTTCCTCCTCATGGGTACGCGCCCGCGCGCGTGTGTGTCTGTTCATTCATACATTCATTCCCCCAACAAGTGTTGACTTTTCACCTACTCTGCACCGGGCATGGATCTCCATGCTGGAATGTTGCACTAGAAAAAGTACCTGCCCTCACACAGCTGATATTCTTGTGGGTGAGACCAAAAACCTAACGAACAAGGAAATAGGTAATATTGAACAGTTCTAACGGCATTTTATAACAACGCATTCAGATTAATTGGGTAGAGGAGATGGAGGGTTGGTGTTTTGTATAGAGGGGTTGGGGGTGGTGTTACTCAGGTGGTGACATTTGAGAAACCTAAAGAGGAAGTGAGGAACTAGCCAAGTGCAGATCTGGGAGAAACATGCCAGGCAGACGAAGCAGTGAACACCTTAAGGCCAGAAGTGACTGTGTGCTCGAGGAGTACACGGGAGGCCACTGTGGCCAGAGCAGATGAAGGCAGGGAGTGATGGGAGGTGAGATGGGAGAGACAGGCAGGGGCAGACCCGTCTAAGTGTGGCGGGATGCCCTTGGAGGGGTTGGAGCAGAGAAGTGATGTCCTCCGAGTATGATTGGGTTACTTGTAGGACAGGGACCCTTCTTTGTATGTCCAAGGTGGTGGGGGACCTGGGCAGGTTCACCCAGTCAGTCTACTTACCTGGCCCCTCGGCGATGGCGACGAGGATGCTTAGAATAATAGAGGTGACACCTGGAAGTAAAAACACATGCCCAGGCTTTATGGAAGAACTGGCAGGTGTGGGGATGGATGACAGTCATGAGGCTGTGGAGAGGCAACTGTGAAGTAGGGAGCAGCTCCTCCCTGCTTCACTAGCCAGCAGTGTGCTTTGGAAGTCCCTTCACCCTGCTGTACCTCGGTTTTCTCACCTGTCGAATGGAGATACGATACTGCTCACCTCACGCTGTGGTTGTGATGATTAGATACCGGGATATACATGAAACCCTTGGTGCAGTCTCTGACACTTACAAAACATCTTCTCCATAAATGGATTTATATCCTTTCTGTGGTTTTGTTTTTCTTTCTGTAGGAATTCTAGGCACTTGGATTAGTCCCCGCTACCTATTAGGCACTAAATCAATATTTCCTGATGAAGGAATAAATGAGGCTATAAATAAGTGAATAAATATTTTTATTAGTGTATTACTTTCTATACGAATTAAATAATTTCGAGTATAAGATCTCTTTTACACATCTAAAATTTTTTTTGGCAGACCTCTGTACCAATCATGATCAAAGCTGCACTTTGAATATTTATCAGTTTAGCAAGTATTAATGACAAAAAGATGGTGATTTGAGTTAGAAGCTTGTCCTTGTTCATCATGACATCCTCTGCCTTCCGTTGAAGAGCAGCGATTCACCTTTTTGCAGTAGACACTGTTTATTCATCTTATAGCCAGTGCTAACTGGTGCTGTGGATTAGTAGACTTGCTTGTTAAGCCCAGACCCTGACGGGGCTTCACTGACAGAGGCGAAGAGGTTGGGGAAGGTCTTCCTTTCTGACCCCAGAGGTCGACCTCTCACCCTCTCTGCTCTCCAGGTGCTGTGCTTTCTTGCCTGCAGCCTCCAGATGCTCCCAGCCTCTCAGGGTTTGGCAACTCTGACCCTCCCCCACCACAACCCGGTGCTCATCCCCTCAGGCCCAAAGCAGCAAAGCTTAAGGGTTGTTAAGCTAATAGGGGAAGGCTATAGGCTGTTTCCTGGTAACGCCTTCTTCACTTTTTAATTGTCACCTTCAGATAAGTGCCTGGGAGAAGAAAGAAGGGAGACTGGCTGGTGCCTGGAAAGGAACATCCTGGCACAGAGTATTGGGGAATTTTTGCTGCTTACCTTAAGACCTTAACATCAGTGAAGGTCTGCTCTGTACCAGGTACTGTGAGAGGTGCTGGAACTAGAGGCTTGAATAAAGATGACAAGAGGCCTGCCTTCTTGAAGCTTACATTTGTGTGGTAGACAGAGCCCAAAGAAGCAAGCGGATGCATGCCACCTGGTATTAGGGAATAGCGTGTGCAACACAAAAAACCGAAGGAAGGTGATTAAAACTAATCCAAGCAGGGTGTGTGGTCTTAGATAAGATGGTCAGGAAAGCCCTCTCTGGGGAGGTGATGTTGAAACTGGGTTCTGCGTAGTGGCAAAGAGCACAGCGCAGCTCTGGGGGAGGTGGTTCCAGGCATGCTGGAAAGTCCACCACTGGAATTGCTGCAGTGACTGGAGGAGCAGCCAGGACACCAGGGTGGCTGGAGCTAAGGGAGGGAGGGTGAACAGTGAGGACAGGGAGACACCAAACCTCTGAGACTCAGATGCTGCAGTAAGGAGCTGAGGTTCTGACTGGACTGGGGTGGGGCTTGAGGGACGAGAAACCAGGGGAGATAGGCTCTGACTCAGGTTTTTACAGGGTCATGCTGTCTGCCGTATTATTTATCAGGGACCAAGGTTGCAAGCAGATTGACCACTTGGGAGGTTCTTGTACCATCCAGTCAAAGCCTGGTGATAATTTGGACCAGACTGAGGGGAGGAGATGGGAGACTTGATCCAAAGGTAGACAAGATGCACAGAAAATTGCAGGTAGGTGTGAGTGGAGAAGAAGAGGATACTGAAAGCTGTATATCTGCATATGAGAAACCTATTTATCCAATTATATTCTTGAATTTTTTTTTTTTTGCTTTTTTCCTCTAGTTATACATAAGGTTCTTACTAAAACTTGTCCATCTGCCATTCTCTGAGCCAAAGTAGGAACAAGGGAAAGTAGAGCTGCCTTGATTCTGGAATTGACCGCACAGAGGGAGACTCCTCTTTTTCAAGCACATTTCATGCAGTCTTGGACTTGCCTCTTCACACATCTCCCCGCCCCCACCAGACAATACAGAGTAAGGGCAGCGGGTGGACCCTGGAGACAATGGACTGGGCTTCCATTTCTCCCCAGTGGGTCATTTCCTTGCCGTGTGACCTAAGGCTCCTTACCTGCCAACCTTTCAGTTTCCTCATTTCCGAAATGAATCTACCAAAAGGACTCATCTGGCCGGGATTTTGCAAAGGATTCATTGAGAAATCAGGTAACATGCTTGGTCCATGGTGGTACCTGGGAAGCTGTGAAGAAAATTTAGTCATTATTATTAACAAATTAATACTCCTCCCATGCCTAGGTTTCCTTATCAGTAGAGATAATGAAAACTCTTGGGTGCTTGGGAGAAGCAGAGTATGAGCACCTGCAAAGCATTTAGAACCGTGCCTTGTACACAGCGAATGCTCAATAAGTGTTAAATTACTGACTCTGAGCATATGACCTCAAAGGGATTTCCTGTCTTATTTGCTTTGTGTCCACAAAGCCTTGCCCAAAGTTGATGCTCAATAAATATTCTTGGGGGAGTTCCCTGGTGTCCCCGTGGGTAAAGAATCTGGCGTTTGGTCCCTGGCCTGGGAACTTTGACATGCCCTAGGTGCAGCCTAAATAAATAAATAAATATTGCTGAAAAGAATAAATGATGGCGATATGATTATTAGGAGTTAAAATGAGAAAACCCATGTCCATCTCTGGTGACTAGAATCATTGTTTCCTCCAATGGAAACTCCTAATGACTCTCTCCTCTGCCCAAGCCTACCAGTGCTCCACACAGAGTTTTAACCGAGGAAAGCAAACCCATCTCTGGAAGTTTTTAAAGTCAGAGTTGCCCCATTATGGGCTGAGGGTAGACAGTTTTAAGTAGCAGGCAGGCACAAAGTGAAAACAGTATCTTTTTCTATACAGGTTCAGATCCTCTGATTTAATCAATAAGAAAGTTTCATCTGGTGTTTGCCTGTCTTAAACACCTCTCTCGTGCTTTTTATCAGGAAGAATAGACAACAAATTCTGAAACTTTTGCAAGCAGCAGTGGATAATACTGGGATTTTTCATCATCCAGTTACTTATGGCAAATGTTTCCGCTGATTATAGTGATGTAACTTTTCGTTTAAGTACCTAAGAGGGAATTATTGTCAGGAGATGCAGAAAGAAGGCAGTTGTTGAGGGAAGGGTATTGCACAAACCGTGAGGATGGGGCAGAATGACTAAATGTGAGAACGCTATCGACACCCAGGGCCTGGGCAGGGCAAGGGATTCCTGAACCAGCTGTGAGCTGCCGCTGCCAAGTCACACTCAGGTCAAAGAAATGCCAGGAAAACAGAGGCTTTCATGAAAACTTCAAAAAACTTTGAAGACCAGAAGAAACTTCCCCTCCAAGGATAGCAGGGAAAAAGTTCTGGAAAGTCCTTCCTGGCCCAGGAAATTTTGCAGATATGAACAAACTGGGAATAATGTTCTGGTTTCACATCTGGAATAGAGCAGTGGTTCTCAACCTTTATTTGGTAGTCTCATCACTTGGAAAACTTGTTGAAACGCAAATTTACAGATTCCCAATCCAGTGCCTAATCGTTCTGCTTCTGTAGGAAGGGGCTGAAGCCCATGAATCTGAATTTTAGGCACCCACTAAGGCTTTGAATTATAGGATATAGGGGGACACATCTAAGTTTTCTCCTCTTTCTTCTTCTTTGTGTACTCTCTCTCTCTCTCTCCTCTCTCTTCCAAATGCTAAAGCATTCAAATGCTTAAAAATTATTTCCTGGATTCATTTTCACTTCTGCCTTTTAGTCAGCGGAAAAGCTATAAGTGAGCTCTCTTTTCAGTCTCACTCTCTCGTGGCAATTGCCTGTGTTTTTAGAAGTGGTGGGGACCACTTTCCCTAATGTATTCCAATCAGGAAACAAACCCGTTTATGCATTGGTCTCCCTGATAACAGCAGGAAACATCAGAGTCCAGAGAATCTTCAGTTAAGAAGGAGAAAGACAGGTAAGACAGCAGACATGGAGCAGGGCTCCATCTGCTTGGGAACTGGCTGGCACCCTGGGTACCGGGGTCAAGAGGCAAGAATGAAATAAACAAAAGGCATCTCCTGGATCTGGTTATTTCTTATACTCTCTAAAATTTTGGAAACTGTTGGAAGAGAAAGGTAGAACACCTAGTTTTGTTCTTTGGAATCTCCTCTTCTGCCTTCTCTTTGTCGTATTTTCTCATCCTCTCCTCCGTGTTTCCTCTTTTTTTCCCTTGATCCATTCTCTCTGTTCCCTCCTGATTCTTCCCCGTAAAGAGAACTCCCAAGCCCTTCCTGTCTAGCATCTGTGCCTCCAGAGGTGATTGTAATGAAACGATGGTGGTAGCAGTGAGGAAGACGAGGCTCACCTTAGTGGTCACTGTCTTGGTGCTACCATTTACGGACCTGGGTTACACGAAACCGAAGGTCTGCCGTCAGCTAACATATAGCCAGCCTCGCCTACACACAGGGCATTTACATGACGGCTGAGAGCTGGGCATAATTGTGACTGGCCCACTGAATAAAGATGGAAATTAAGTTTTGGAAATTCCAAATAGCTAGAAGATCATACAAGCTTTTAAAAAGGATCCTGATACCTGGGTCTGCGTATCAGAGGCCAGGTACTCAGACACCACGTTTTGTTGCTTCTTAGGGTATTTAATGCTTAATAGCAAAGAGTCATATGAATAAACCTTCATAGTCTAGTGTAAATATGTGCAGACCAAGGGCTTGAACTGAAACCTGAGTGTTTCTTCTAGGTTGAGTCAAGTCAGTTGTGGAGACAGAGAGAGAGTCACCGTTATCTAAATCTGTAAACAGTATTTTTAAAAGGTGAGCCTATGAGGATTAAATAAAAGTAAAAACAAAAACACCATTTTTAAACCTCTGGAGCTTACCCAAATAGCATTTTCCTAAGTCCATTCCCTGTTTTATTAAACAGAAGTAAAAGGGAAAAAAAAAAAAAAACCATGAAAATCCCCAACACAGTCCATCTGGGGTGGCTCAGAAAGTAATCGTGCTCACCCACTTCCTACAGCATCCTTGAGGATGTGTCCTCAAGTCAGACACTGCTCATCTGTTCCCCATAAATCTCTTGTAGGCTCCATGACTCTTCCTGGCCATCAAAAATATGGAACACATGCAATGACGCTGCCCCATTATTTATTTTAGCAAATGAAAACCTACCCACACATATTTCCCCTTTAAGCATCCCTCGTAATATTTATGATCAGGGTCTCTAAAGGTGCTTCTTACTTGTAAGTATTTAATTATAGGTGACACTTAAGTGAGTACTCTGGATAGGTGGGGGAAAAAGATGATCCTGAAATTTGAGGGACCATATCTCAGGGGATGTTGCTTACGACAGAAGTTATGATGGACTCTTTTGTGGGAAAAAAATCAACCATTATTTTTAGTTATTGTTGATTTTTTGTTTTCATTTTTTTTTAAATATGGAAGATATTTTGAAACAAACCTTTGTAATAATGTAAAATTTGGCAAGCTGCCTTTCCATTTGGTTTCAAGTTACTCTGATGAGAAATGGAATGAAATTATCATCCTATTTTATTTTCTTTAACATAAGTCTTTTCTTTATTAATATTTCCTATATCAGTAAATTTCGGATATAAAGGAATGAAACCGTACACATAAAACTGTCCCCTTTGAGGAGCAAACGTAAAATCTCTCCACCTCAGTCTTGTAAAATACACACACGTTGTAAGAAACGTGTGTACTTCCAAGCTCTGTTATGACGTTTTATAATGTCAGTACTTAAGTATATAGAACAATGCGTGGTGCATAATAAGTGCTCTTCAACTGTTATTACTTTCCCTCTCACTCTCTCCCCAAAAATAGACACTGTAAGGAATTTAGTGTGCATATCTTCCATTATTTATAGTTGTAACTAGGAAAATTATTCTCTTTTATATATGTTTAAATTTTTTTGTTTGATTTTGTTTTAATATGATTAATTAGGAATTTATATAGTTTAATGTTTTTCTTTTTGTCTTCTAGTTTTATTGAGATACAGGTAGTTTCACACTGTACTGATTGTACATTTTTTTAATCTATGTTTGAGACTCTATCCAAGTGTGAAAGTAGGCAGGCAGAGAAAAAAAGAAAGAGGTGATAGATTTAAGAAAGTAGCTATAGCGAATTCCTTTTTATGTGCATTATAATATTCTACCATAAGTGTGTACATTTTTATTCATTTATCAATTTCTCTGTTAATAGACACTTAGCATATTTTAAAGTTTTCGCTATTACACATGATCTTGGAATCATGATGAATAATCTTGGGAATTTTTGTAATTGTCACATTAGTAATTTACGTAGAGAGTAACAGTTGTGAGAATTTTACTGCATTTAGCAAGAGAATCAGCTGAGAAAAATAAACATCATTTAAACAGCTAATGTTTCATGCTTTGAACATTTTTGGTGTCTTTACTGAGATGTGCATTTCTCTAACCAAAAATTTAACTAGCTAATTTTCACCTAGTAGGCACTTGCTAAGTGTCTACTTGAAGTAAGTAAACTGAACATAAAATATGTCAGTAATCTCAATAATGAATGAGACAGCCATCAACATGGCTTGAATCCTAGTATGTCAAGAAAACTGTCATTTGCTGCCTTGGGGTAGGGTGGGGTACAGAGAGAAATAAAAAAAAAAAAAAGGCATGAATAACATAAGAGAAATCGCATTTGTCCTCGGAGTGTGTAATGATCAAGCTTCAGAGTTGGACAGCTATCGCCTTACGGATGCTGGGACTCTGGGGAGCTAAATGTATATGTTTGGGGTCAGACAAAGATTTTGTTTGTCCGTGTCATAAGTTGAATTATTAACAATAGTCAATCCTGCAGTTTAACATGGTAAACAGTTATACTGCAGTGTAATGCACTTTAGCAAACGCCTATTGAGGCACCCACTGGGTGGTCCTGGGGGTAGATGTATTAGTAAGAGGACACCAGAGTTTAAAGGATCCGTGTGATACCACATGCTCTTCACAACCAAGAGCAGCCTCAACCTTAGATCGTGTTTGTGTGTGTGTGTGTGTGTGTGTGTGTGTGTGTTGGGGATCTGCTAGCCATGTGCATATATATCCATGTGTATTATGTACACTGTATGTATAGTTTGTGTGTGTGTGTACACTGTGCATCTGTCTTATTAATGCATCTGAGTTGTAGAGTTGTGCATATTATATGTGTTGTGGATGCTTCATGTATGGCTGGATTAGGTGTGTTGTGGGTGTTAGATGTGTGTCTGGTGGCGTGAGAGTAAAAAACCCTTATTATTAATGAATTTCATGCACATGGTAGTATATGCATGTGTCCCTGCCAAGGCTAAGTTACTAACGAAATCACTACAACGCGCCTCAGTGAACATGAGGCCAGCGACACAGTCTCTCCCCGGGGGTGCCTCCATGGCACTGCCCCTGCCCTCCTGGTTACAGCCCTAGGAGAGACGAAAACAGAGCCATGGTCACACAGGCTGTCCCCTACCCAGGAAAACCAGCTCTAGATGGGAAAGGTGTAAGTGACCGCTAATACCGGGAAGCAAGCCTCATACCAGCTGTAATTTCTGTTTCATTGTCTGTATTCCGTCATCGCGGGGATTGACTGACCTTTCAAATTGTGGGGGCTGTTTCATTTGCTGTACCTGGAACACAGCAGGTGTTTGTGATGAACACATAAATGGGTACAGGAAGAAGGAGGGAAGGACGGAAGAAGGAATGAACAATTATGCAAGGTTCCTGGAGTCTTTGGGATAGTTAGATAGCCATGTTATTTATGTCCACAGGGCTGACTATAGTAGGTTCTTAGAGAATGCTATTGAGTGAATAAATGAGTGCACGCCCGTCACACATGTGAATGTTTGCTTATCTCAGAAGCAGGCTCACAATCATAAGAAAACAGTTCCCTGGTGAGGTTTTTATTCTTCCTCTGTGGATCCCACAGGAGCACCTTGCCTGCTGTCCCTTTGGTTTAATTATTGTTCTTTGAGATCAGCATGGCAGCCCTTCTGTTTACTGTCAAACTGCAGCTTCAGATGGAGAAGTAAAGGGCGGGGGGATCTTCATAATCCAGGTTCAGAAACTTCCTCCAAGATATTTTTCTTTTAGAGAGGTGGAAGGCAGGTGGAAGAGTTGGGGATAGGAGTTCCCAAACTTGCCAAAGACATAAACCAACAAAATTGTGTTGCTGCTTCCATAAATGTTTAATAAGTTTTATCATCTTGTGACTAAGGTTAAACAAATGTGAGTCCTTTGAGGAATTATTTACTGGAAGCAAAGTTAGAGCATCAACATCTGTGTTTCCAATCACTTCGATGAGGAATAGATCAAATAAATCACGAGTAAGTTCCACAAAATAACTTCCGTGTTATTATCTCTGGAGCAGAATAATGTAAGTAACTCTTTTAGATGCCCTCTTTATTGGAATTTATAAATTTTTTTGTTAGACTTCTTCTTTATTCATTTTATTATCTTCAAAGAATAAATGTCTTCACTTTTTTTTTTTTTTTTTTTTTTTTGTGGAAAGTTACCATAAAAACATCCACAATAGAAGGTCTTAGAAATTTCTCTCAGGGAATCTGGCTATTTCAGCCAACATTCTCATTTGGGAATGGGCTAACAGTTCCAATATATAACATCCATATAATTTAACCTCATAAATTTCTTTTTTTCACAGTGATGTAATGGGGAGACTGACCTGGAGTTTGTAAATGTTCCCTGCTCACTGCATTCCCCCGGGCAGCATAACATTCTAGACAGTGTTTTATGTGCCCTGATTAAAATATAACGTATTCTTGCATTTCCTGTGGACTGACCTGTTAGTGCTCGGAGCAGAACATTTAAGGAACACAGAGATGTTTTCAAATGTGTTACAATGCACTGTGTGAGGGGTGTTTTTTTTTTTTTTTTCCTCTCTCTCTCTTTTTTAAACAATGATCTGATTTTCATTTTAGACCATAGTCCCCTGAGCACCCACTCCACAAGAAGAGTTTTATGCTTTGGTTTAACTTTTGAATATGCCACTGCACTCTGACAAATAAACAGAAATGCTGGATTGTAACTTCCATTTGAATTCTCCGGCTCGTACTTTAAACTGTTCTCCTGCAGTGGAGGGAAGCAATTGGACAAGTTAACGGGGAGGCCCCCAAAGAGAAAACAGTAGCAATGGAAACTTACAACTTTCTCTATTAAATTTTTTTTAATTAAAAGGAAAGGAAGGGCTTCCTATTGTTTTTTGCATCATGAAAACAAGATGACAAATAATACACTCTGCAAACCAATCTGTGGATTTAAGATGTTTTCAATGGGAGAAATACATAACAAAACTAAGAGGCTTGACTTCTAGAGGAGGAAAGGAAAATTTGTGGGGTGAGGGTTTGAACTTGAAACTTTGTTGAGCTAACACCAACGCTGCCATGTCTTCCAAGGTAAAAAATCTCATTCCAGGAATAATATGAAAGAGGCATGGAAACTGGGGGAGGGAAAAAGAGCTGGAAAGATCAAACTGATTCATGGAAGATAAGTTTCCTGAAAGGAGTATATGTATCAGAGAGTCATTCTTTAATATTTTCAACAGATATTTATTAATTTCTCTTATTTTCAAGATTCCTTTCTGTGTGCCAGGGCTGCAGAGATGAATGAGTCACGGCTCTGGCTTAAGAGGTTAGAGATAGAGTGCCTAAAATGATGGAGGGACGGATAGATGGATGGATGGACGGACGAATGGAAGTAAGAATGGAAGGGTGGATGAAGGATGACCTTTGATTCACTAGAAACTCAAGCTCATTCTGCTTATGTGTTTGTTTGTTTCTGGATCTCACTGTTGATCTGCCCAGAGTTTATCCCAGGCAGTCCCTGACATTTCCACCAGCGAATGTTCCCTGATTTCTTTTCTGACCAGTCTTTCCTGAACCCAGGTCCCTTCTTTCCTGCACAGGCTAGCCGCAGCTCGGCTCTTAGGAGCAAGAACTTGCTGTGACGGTTTCCCTATTTGCCACTGGTTGGCCCCTCTAATCATTGCTTACTGCAACCCTTAATGGAGTCAATGTTTTCTCTGTTCTGTACCCTAAAACAATAAAGATGAGCCCTTGCTAACATGGACTGAGAGTCCATTCCCTGCCAGGCACTGTCCAGATGCTTTACATGTGCCTGACTTCGTGGCATGATAGACTGAAGTTCAAGTCCAGGTCCTTATTTACTTTCTGTCTCCCCTTAAGCAAGTTATTTAACCTTCTAAATACTAGTCTCTTAATTTTGAAATGAATGTGGGCTTCCATACCGCATGGGGCCACCAAATCGATTACACACATTGTGCATAAGGTGTGCTTCATGCCTGCTTGGTGCATGGTAAGTGTTCAGTAAATCCTGGTTAACGCAGACGTTGTGGAGGTGAGAGCCAGGGGCACTTTGAGGACTACTAGAACAGCCAGGTATAATGTCTTTGGGGAGAGAGAGACATTTTTTTTGAGGTCTCCATTTATACTTCTGGGAACATAGTTTAACAAACAGGCTTCTATAATGTGGAAGCAAAGGTGAAATATAACTCCTGGAACGAGCCAGTAGGACTGAAAGACCCACATTCTCCGTACAGCTCACCGTGGCTTCTTTTTTGGTTAGGGCCGAAAGTTCTTCTCAACTTTCCTTTCGTTTCCTTTCAGGTTTTGATTTATTTATTAATTAGGCAAAATGGGAATTGACGAGCCTGAAATGATAAAGATGCTCGTGATTTAAAAAAATGTTTTTGTATGTCAGGAATGAAGGATGTGGTGAGGTTGAACAGGAGAAAAATGACTGTGTCAAAGCCGGCCGGAGGAGTGTCACTAACCCGATTTCCGGGGCTAAGAAAGGTGATAAAATATGGGCTCTTGGTGGTGGAGGAAGTTGGAGTTGGTCTGATTCCTTGCGTTGGTTTCGAGACTTGTTCAGAGATTCACTGGTTCGATGGCAATTGGCTTTCTTGCAGAAAAACTGACAGAGCAACACGTATTGTATATTTGAGGTTTAAAGAAACCTCTTCTCGTGTAGTTTATTCTTCTGCAGAGTGGTGTTTCCAGGCTGCTGACATATGCAAAGGAAGTGCTCTGTGTGTGTGTGTGTGTGTGTGTGTGTGTGTGTGTGTGTGTGTGTGCGCCCACGCACGCGCACAGCTCTTTAGCCATGGTATACATTTGCTCCTGGCGGAATTATATGTGTATCCAAAGCTGTGGGTGCTGCTGATTTAGTCCAAGGCATATATAATGTTCTTTAGAAGCCATTCCTGGTTAGTAGCCCCTCACTTACTGTGTTAGACAAGCTGCTGGCAAAGGTAATTATACTTAATAGGAGCCACCTTTGATTTAAAGCTGCAGAGGTGAGCAATTAAACTGAGCTTCAAGCGTTGGGGAGGGGGGAACATGCATTCTTTGTTTGGGGACATTTGTCGGGAACAGCTGGGCTTGCTTGCAAGGGCAGTGTTTCTTGAGTCCATATTTATCACCCAGATTGTCTTAGCAAGAGGCCTGGGAGAGGTGCACCTACGGCATTGTGCAGGCAGCTGCTTTCCTCATCCCACCCTCCTGGATGCAACACAAGAAGACCACACTTCCCCGCTTTCTCTCTCAGGATCCTGTGAGGGTGCAGCGTAGCCCTGCTCTCTAGCTTCTTACTGCTCTTGGACATTCAGAACCCCCAGAGGATCGGTCCTGCCTGGTGGCCAGCAGTTCTGAGATGTCCAGTCCTGTGGACTCAGACCAGGAAGTCTGGGTCTGCTAAGGCCTCGGTAGCAACAACAAAAGCATCCCAGTCCCTAATCCTTTAATGATTAAATTGGAGATGATTTAATGTTTGTGAGATTTCATTTCAATCTTAGGTATGACTCTTACTGCCTTCTAAAGATTATCTATCTGAATATGTGTATCTATATATTATATAAATAGCTATTTCTTTTTAGCAAGCCTACCTTGATTTTTAAGAATACGCATGATCTGCCCCTCCCTGGAGCTGCTGAATTGCAGCACCCAAGCAAGGGAATTCCTGATGGACAGAAGCAGCGGGTTTCATGGCAATGCCACCTAGAATTGGGACTGACAGAAGCGTGGGCAGACAAACTCCCTAGAAAAGGACATTGACTCCAGGGGAACCTTAGAGGCTTCCAAGGGAACCCCAAGCTCCAGGCAGAGAGTTTCACTCTCTGACAGCTGCAAGATGGGCTCGGACCATCTAGAGGGATCTTAGGAAACTCTGGAAACTCTAAAAACCTCACTGCTCTTAGGTTCATGTCATGGCCTGAAACTTTCTTACTCATAGTGTGATCTGTGCCCTGGCAGCCTCTGCATCTCCTGAGCTTGTTAGAAATGCAGACTCTCAGGCCCTGGCCCAGACCTGCAGAGTCAGAGTCGGTATTTTGACAAGATGCCCAGTGGTTTCGTGAGCAGATTAGGTTTGAGAAGAATTAGCATACAGGCCCCCAAATGGTTGGCTCCTGCTGACTTTTGTTTTTGGTGGTGGTGGTGTTTGTAATTTTATTGGAGTATAGTTGATTCACAAAGTTGTGTTAATCTCAGGTGTACAGAAGAATAAATCAGTTATGTGTGCTACTTTATTTATGCAATTCTATATATCCATTCCTTTTCCAATTCTTTTCCCAAATGAGCTTCCACACAGTGCTGAGTAAATTTCCCCGTGCTACACAGTAGGGCCCTGTGACTGTCTATTCCTTGTATAATAGTGTGTGTATTTCTTTTTCTTATTTATTTATTTATTTACTTATTTGCTTTTTGGGGTCACCCTGTGACTGTCTATTCTATGTATAATAGTGTGTGTATTTCTTTTTCTTATTTATTTATTTATTTGCTTTTTAGGGCCGCGCTCATGGCATATGGAAGTTCCCAGGCTAGGGGTTGAATTGGAGCTGCAGCTGCTGGCCTATGTCACAGCCACAGCAACGCAGGATCCCAGCCGCGTCCTGCAACCTACACCACAGCTCACAGCAATGCCAGATCCTTAACCCACTGAGTGAGGCCAGGGATCGAACCCACAACCTCATGGTTCCTGGTCAGATTCGTTTCTGCTGCACCACAGTGGGAACTCCCATGGTTTGTATATTCAATCAAGATGTCCCCGTATTCTTCCTCCCGCGACCTGGCTTTACTCCGTTCCCTCCTCTCAATCTGCCTAATGCCTTCGCAGAGTTTAGGTCTTGGCTTGCGTATCACTGGTTCAGGAAAACTTTTTCTGACCCTTTAGACTGTGTCAAATTCCACCCAACCCCTCCAATATTAGCCCTAGAGCACCATGTATGTCACTGCTTTGCCCTTTTCAGCATCAACATTTTATGATTCTTGGTTTATTAGATGACCATCCATCCTCCCTGTGCCCCCTTCCTACAAACAGTAAGTTCAAGACCCCACATTGTATCCAGTAAGTGGTAGACACTCAAGAAGTGTTTGCCCAGCAGGCAGATCTGTCATCAGGCTGTGTGAAGCCTGTTATTGGCATATTACTTGCTACTTGGTTTTCCTCTTTTAAAATTATCAGGAAATTTCTGATTCATTCTCAGGTGCAGGCACACACACACACACACACACACACACACACACACACACACCCAAAAATCCCGGAGATTTCTAGAACTGTCTTTTGTTTATTCAATTCCAGGTGATGAGAAAACCCACATACCTGAGCTGCTGCTTATTACACATTGTTTATATGTTGAGCATTATCCTATATAATACACATATTTTTAAATTTTATGAAAGAATGAACTGAAGTTTAAAGAAATGATTTCCAATTAAACAGCAGGGAAGTTGCAGGACCAGAAAACATGCTTCACTCTTAACTCTGACCCTGAGGAGGCTGGGGGCATGGTCTGCCTTGGATTGGCATCAGCTTGCTCTCTAAGAGGTGCCGAGTTCTCTGTTCACCCCATTAGAAGAAATCCTTATTGAACACACTTACTGTGTGCTAACTACTCTTCTAGGCTGTGGAAATGATAGTCAACAAAATGCATCAGGTCCCTGCTCTTATGGGGCAGAGTCAACATATATTTAAGATGCAAGATGGTGAAAAGGCTAAGAAGAAAAATCAAGCATGGCACAGGGATGGAAGGCAATGAGGGAGGAATTGTTGCGTTGTAGGGTCTTTCCTTCCTTCCCGGTTATGTGCCCACACTTAGCTCAAGGGCTGGCAGTTGTAAGTGCTCAGTTAACAACAGTTGTTGATGGACTGACCATCGGAATTTACTATTAACAAAGGGACTGAGCACTAGCTGAGTTGTATGTGACCATAAAACAGGGAGGACAAAATAGACCTATCAGTGGTTTGACATTTCTGATCCTGTTCTCCAAATTATGCTAGAAGTTACAGATGTGTGGTTAGAATCAGAAGAATTTCTCTAGAATTAAAAAAAAAAAGAAGAAGTGCCCAGCTTACTAGCTTATCCCTAGGATAAACTTCAGAGTCAGGATTTACAGAGGGGAGACTCAGCATGTGTTTGTAAAAACAACTCTGTAGTTGAGTCTGATCTGATAGAAGGTTGCGAAGCACTGCTCCAGCCAATCGAATAACAATACCATCTATCATCTATTGAGTGTCCACTGTATGGACGGCCAAGTACTCAGTGGCTAACCAGCCTCATCACGTGAGGAGAAGAAGAAGACTAAGGAGAAGGAGAAGAAGAAGGAGAAAACAACAGTTAATATTCATTAATTGCTTTGTGCCAGGTGGTGTGTTAGGCACTTACCATCTTTCAACTACTTCATCTTCACAACCATCCTGTGAGAGGTCCTTTTATATCCCAGTCGATGTTATAGAAATTTCAGAGAAGCTTCAGACAAATATTAGGCATGTGATTTTGAGCAGATGTTTACTAGTTACCACCCATGAACCAAATGCAGCCCATCTCCTGTTTTTGTATGATTTGTGAGCTGGGTTAGGTTTTACATTTTTCAATTTGAAGGGGGAAGTGGAAATTTGTTTCCTCTCATGTTATGTAAGTACCCCATAAGATTCTTGATTTTTGCCTCTGCCTGCAAAACCAAAAATATTTCCTATCTGGCCTTTACAGGAAAATTTTCTGGCCCCGGATCTGGAACTTTATTTCCCACCTGGTTTTATGCATAAGACAGTTGTATGCAACATAGTGTTAGGTGTTGGAAGCAGGCATTTTGTAATAGTTATGGTTTTAATTTGCTGTGTATTCAAAGGGGAAAGTCCATTAAAGTTTTGATTTCATGGGTGTTAGTGCTGAACCCAATGTAAAGGGAAAAAAAAAAAGAATCCATTGGCAATCAATTTTGAAAAATATTAAGTAAATAATAGTAAGGGAGTATTGAGATAAAACAAAAATCCTAAAGGTGATGGAGAAAGGGTAAACACTGGTTTGTAGGACCAGAGTGTGGGGCGTATAGGAAAAAGTGAAAATGATGGAAGTTATTTTAGTGGGATAAGAAAAGACAGGAGGCAAGCAGTGACTTAAAGCTTTTTCCATTTTTAATGTTCTGTGGGTTTGAGTTTCTTCGAACCCTTGTTTTTCAGGACTTTTTGATCTCTCGAGGTCTCTTCCAGTGCTCTGATTCTATGAAAAGCTTCCTCAGGAGATACTGACACAAGCTGGGGGTTGTCCAGGATTCGTTATAGCTCAAGGCACAGTCTTCCTGTGTTTTTCCTTCTGCTGACTTATAAAGACAGATGAGTGAACCTCA